>NC_139447.1:16436438-17737773 GCF_963924565.1 Ascidiella aspersa | reverse complement strand
TACTATTGTTATTATTTTTTAAGCTTATTACTGCCATCAAAAAGAACAGATTTACAACTTCATAAAAATTAGGTTATATTCACTTTTTATCTATTCCAATAAAATTAACTTTGTTTGACTTACTGCTCTCAGCCTTTAACAATACACGGCCCGCTGCCCTCCAAAGCCTGCTACCTCTTTTACCAATTTAATGAGACGATTGCCTGTTTTTTTGGCTTTTTAAGTGGGTTTGTGTTTTAAGGGAATTTTTTTGCCCAAGGCGTTGCCCCTTTCGTGAAACTATTGACAATAGAAATTTCTCCAACTTAAAATATCTGAATGCACTTTATTGCGCGACGCTTACACATCAACGGTTTACCTGCCATTAGGGATGTTCAAAGTAGAATATTAAATCCAATTCTGCCGTTTATTTCGGGTAATTGGAACCGATATAATTTAATGTTTTACCGCGGATTGTTGCACCTAATTGCACAAACGCGTGTGGTAAGTTGGCCTGTCGCTGCGGCGACCAATTTACAGTGCTTGCTTTAAATGTAACATGGTAGTGCAGTGTCAGCATTTTTTTCGGGCGACCAATTACCGTGTCTCGTTCGTCTAATAACGTTCGTCTAATAATTAAGTGTCAATCAAGCGGGCGAGCGATCAACGTGTAATGTGTGGTGTGGAGTTCGCAATTTCCCTAAATGCGTGAAGTTGCAAAAGTAATTACGTTGTAAAACGTGCTGGCCGTCCACAAAATGCGCTATAGGGTTACTTAAGGTCAACTTTAGGCCAATATTCAGCGAGGTTATGCAGTTATGCGCAGTGTAATTGTCAAGAATTCGTTATGTCAATAGTAACTTTGTATTCTTTGCAGTACATTATTTGACTGCATAACATATCACGTTAGTAACAAAATACGCCCTAAGACCCAACAATGCTTGAAAAAACAGGACCAAATTGCTTAAGACTTCTGTGAGTGTTGCATTGTACTCACTATTGGCAAAAATATAAGTTTTGGCAACAACCTGGACAGTTGACATATTACAGTTTACACTGCCTCAAAAGACAGTTGTTAAGAATGTTAAACATATGGGAGATTTTTTTATTGTAATGTACACATGTTAGAAAATTGTTTGGGCAATTTATTGCTGTAATTGTGGGCCCTGTAGGGTAGATTAAGATTAAACCCTTTCCCAAACAAAATCGAGGTTGAATGATTTAATAAAAATATACTAGGATTCGCTATTCTGGATTCGTTATTCTAGATTCGAAACCTATTATTCTAGAATACCTTGGGATTCTACTTTGAACATCTACCTGCCATATAATTAGACCCCTTTTCAATGGCAAAAAATGATATGCTTAACATTTGTGATGATAAAATTAATAAAAACTACATAGTTTAAAAACACAAGTTTCCGGTAAAAGTTATTCCAGCCCACTAAAGACCTTTTTTGACACTCAATGATTAATCAAAGTTTATTGTGAGACGTGAAGTTATTGATTGCCAAAAAAGAAGTAATTGCTTGCCCTTCTTCTAAACTTGTCACTCATGTAAATCTACAATTAGGCGCAACCATCCGCAGTAAAACAAGAAATTATATCAGTTCCAGTTATCCAAAATAAAAAGCAACTTGAATACGAATCTAAGGATTCAATATTATACTTTGAACATCCCTACAGTAGTCTTTTACCAGTTGTAATTAAACTGTTAAATATATATACTCACTAACCTGGTCAACACTCGTATTAAAATTAAAAGTTGTTTTTTTATTAAAATTCGACCTCTGGTCATCTCCTTCAGCCCAAATTATCAATATTTTGTTTTTAAATATAGCACCTGGGTTACCACATTTTTACTTCACGAAAGTTTCAAAAAAAGTGTCTGAATTAGTTTTAATCAAGCTGAGTACGGATCAAAAAATGCCCAAATTAGTTTTATTCAGGCTACGTACTGACAAAAAGTTACCAAATTGGTTTTATTTAACATACATACGGACAAAAGCAGTGGTTCCCAAACTATGGTACACATACCCAGTGTTTTTTTTTAAGGTGTTTTGGGGGACCGAAACGGCCCCCCAAATTTCTCCAGCGGTTTTCCAAATTTTGGACTTGCAACTTTTTGGTATTTAAATGAAACACTTGCGGTCTCTTAAAACTACTTAGTGGTCACCCAAACCAAACCTTGAAAAAAACCTGCGCGTACCACCAGTGCTACGCGAGAGTCTTTCAGGTGGTACGCGACAAACTTCAGCATACGTATAAAATTGCGAAAACTCTCAACTTTTAAAACTTTCAGATTGGGTAATTTACCATGTTGTGTTTTAGTTAACTTTAATTTGACGTTTCGCACGTTTATGACACTTATCTTGTTTAAGATAATAAAATGCTAACTTTTAGCTGTTTTAATTTGTATGCAGTAATGAACTAATACCAGCAGTGTAGTATTGTCAACTGCAATTTTTTTGTTTAAATTAAGAAGAAGGCGGTAAGTAGGCGAAACTTTAAAGGGTATAGTTTTAGGGTATTTATGGCACATTTAGGGTTAAAAAATCCTTCAAAATGGTATTTGCCAGAGAGGTAAACAAGATATTTGTAAAGGCGAAAAAATCCATTGAAGGGCCTTATTTTGTAAGCACTTAGGTTTATATCTGCAAACAGACACTTCCCCCACTGTAAGTTTTGCATGTATTAGTAAACCTCAACTGTGTAACTCGCGGGGTATATAATTAGTATAATTTTTCACAAGTTTAAAATTTGCACAATAATTGCAAGTGTAACTAGGTCAAACCAAAAATCCAGAGCGTCTAAAAATCCTCTGCACGCCCAATGTTCAGCGCCTTTAGCCACAAAACACAACATTGCTTTTTAGGTATTATTTTTGCAATATCAAGGCAGCATAGGCTTAAAAGGTTGCGAAAGTTTCAACTTTCAGGATTAAAAAATGTTCAAAATTTTTTTTTTTTTTTTATAAAAAAGTTATGGTTAAACAAATAATTGCAATCATTTTTTTTTAAAAAGTTTTACACTGTTATGCCAGAGGTTTTTTTAAACATTTTGCCATTTGATCCTTATATTCATACATATAATTGCGATAATTTATGTATATGAATTGTTTCCATTATTAACAGTATTTTCACATTATTTAGCCTTTTAAAGAAGATTTTATGCTGTTCTGGTTACATAATATGGGTCACATTAATTTTTAAAATCATCGGCGATAACAAGAGACTAGCAAATTTACTACATGACGCAACATAGTATGCAATAGTGATGAATAGAGTTTAAGGATTTTTACATTTTGTTTAATCATGCAAAATTCAGCAAGAGTTTGCAAATGAATGCGCTTACATTGCCAGGACAATGCCAGTCCCTCACCAATCAAACTGGCAAATACTCTATTTAACCTGGACAACGACGGGCATTTCTGCTAGTATATACTTGATAATACCATCTAGATAGCTACATCATAAATTGTGCGGTAATCTGAAAAATGTCTTGAAAATCAAACCAATTGAACAATGGCATGTTTTTATAATTTGGTTCAAAAAGCACGAATAAACTTGAAACCTAATGTTTATTTCTAAAAATGATTACAATTATGTTTTTTAACCACTATCAGGTTTAAAAATAAGGTACCAACATTCATGAGTAAAAAACAGTATTATATTTTAAACTATTTGCACTACTAGTTTAAACAATTTTTGTTTAGCTATCCACTTTTAAATCTTCCTCTTCCTGGCCGAGAACCTGTGCTTTTCTCTTTACCAAGGGATGACAACGTTGTTGAAAAGTCAAGTGCATATAAATCAACTGTGAATCCATCATGGGTAAAGTTTTAAATAATAATTAACTTAAAACATTAAGTAAAAATGTTTTTTGTCCTATATTTGATTAATCCAGTCATTGACAAAGGTAGTGATGTTTAGATTTATTTTTTTGAAATTTATAGTTGATTATTAACAAGCTGTAACATTAAGTACAAACTACTTTAAATGAACTTAATCTGCCATGTAGTGTGACATTCTGAAAGGGAGATGTCACATGATCACCAATCTCATTAACAAAACGTGTCTGTGGGTGTCGTTTAAACACAAGAGGCCAAACAAAGCACATAAAATTTTGGAAACAAGAATGCCTTTTTTCAGTTTCAATGTTTGTTATTGTTTTTATACTTGCCATCTTCTAAAATACTATTACTTAACTTCTGTCTTGCAATATGTTTTGTTTGTTGAACATTGATGAGTAAGCTTCTTTCAAAAACAGATTATACTGCATAGTTGTTCTATTCGTCAAAATAAGTAGTTTTTCGACTTACAGATGGCCCTGCACAACCAACTAGAAAAACGCCAGCACCAGATCAAAGCCTAGGTTTTGTAGAAAAACCCATTCTTTAGCAATTAGATCATTTCCATAAATTTACACCTTCATGGGCCTTTATTAAAAAAACAGCAAACAATGTAAACAAAATATTCGACTACCAGCAGCAGACTTTGTAACAATCTATCAAGCTTTGTTGTTGTCACAGTTAAAGGAAGTGTGACCAAGTGGTTTCTAACTGTTAGAATCAGATGTAATTGATATGACCCAACAACTGGGGCTGTTGAAAGTAGAATATTGAATCCTTAGATTGAAATCCAAATTGGATTTGTATGGTGTCGTTTATTTGGGGTAATTGAAACAAACAAAATTTATTTTGTTTGGCTGCGAATGGTTGTGCCTAATTATTCATACTCTTTGTTGTTCTAAATTCAAAACCTAATATTCTAGAATCCCCTGGGATTTTATTTGAACATCCCTACCTTCAACTGAGAGTAAGACTTGGTAGTTGAAGAACCTTTGACCTGAGCGGTTACAAGCACTGCTTTATAAAAACTGAGAACCTGAAGAAAACTATTTTCCCTCTTTATGCTAGTTACCAAAAACTTGGTTATAATGCATCACTAGTTCACTGGTGATCAAAGCGAAATACTTTTTTGTCATGATGTAAATGATTTAACAGCAAAAACAGTTTCTTTTGTCCTGATACCTCCCAAACATTTGAATGTGCAGTGTGGTTTTGCTATTAACAAGTCATCGACAGAAGAACAAAAAAAAATTCTATACCGGAAAAATGCCTACATAAGAAGTAGGGATGTTCAAAGTAGAATATCGAATCCTTGGATTCGAATCCAGATGGGATTCGAATCCAATTCTGTCGTTTATTTCGGGTAATTGGAACCGATATAATTTTATGTTTTACCGCCGATTGTTGCGCCTAATTGTACAAACGCGTGTGGTAAGTTGGCCTGTCGCTGCGGCGACCAATTTATAGTGCTTGCTTTAAATGTAACCTGGTAGTGCAGTGTCAGCGTTTTTTCGGGCGACCAATTACCGCGTCTCGCGATAACGCTCGTCTAATAATGCGAGCGACTAACGTGTAATGTCTGGTGTGGAGTTCGCAATTGCCCTAAATGCGTTAAGTTGCAAAAGTAATATTACGTTGTAAAACGTGCTGGCCGTCTACAAAATGCGCTATAGGGTTACTTAAGGTCAACTTTAGGCCAATATTCAGCGAGGTTATGCAGTTAAGCACAGCGTAATTGTCAATAGTAACTTCGTATTCTTTGCAGTACATTATTTTACTGCATAACAGATCATGTTAGTCAAAAAAGAAGCACTAAAACCCAACAATGCTTTAAAAACAGGACCGAATTGCTTAAGACTTCTGTGTGCAGTGTTGCATTGTACTCACTAAATAGCAAAAATATAAGTTTTGGCAACAAACTGGACAGTTGACATGTTACAGTATACAGAACTGCTTCAAAATGACAGTTGTTAAGAATGTTAAACATATAGTAGATTTTTTTTTATTATAAGGTACACATGTTAGCAAATTGTTTGGGAGATTTATTGCTGTAATTGTGGACCCTATAGGGTAGATTAAGATTAATCCCTTCCCCAAACAAAATCGAGGTTAACTAATTCAATAAAAATATACTAGGATTCGCTATTCTGGATTCTAAACCTATTAATCTAGAATACCTTGGGATTCTACTTTGAACATCCCTAGTCATCTCTAAAATTTCCAAGCCCCCCAAACCGAAATCCTGGGTCCGCTTCTTGCCAGTAAAGAGAGATTAGAAACCACTGTCATATAGTATCCAGAGTACTTTTTTTTTGTAAAGATGCCTCAACAACTGTGTAAAACCTAGTTGTAAAATAGATGGGCTTCTTAAAATTAAATTCCATTTTAACATTTTCGCTGCGATCCCCAATTTTCATTGTTTTCTTGTGTTGCGATTACCTTTACCTTTTTGTACAGCTAGCTGCCGCCAGAGCTTTCCCGCCAAATTTGTTGACATATTTGTTTTTTTCGCTTTCAGGAGTTCTTTCAGACAGTTTAATTGTTTGTACACCGGTGGGTCTAGTATTAGATATATTTGGCCAAGGAGGCTAACTACAGATCATACGCTGTGAAATATGCTATTACTTACTAAATCTAATACAATCAAATACTTTTATAGTTGATGTTCCAGGTTGCTTGTGGTGGCATTGCTTCATAATGAAAGTTGATTGCACGCTTATTTGATAACAAAGACAGTGAGAATGTGTCCAGCACAAGCAGCGTTGTAAAAAAACCCGAATATTATTGTAAGATAATATTGTGAAGATTATATCCGATATGGATTTTTAAAATTTGGTAATGAAAAGGAACCCAAACCATTATGTGTGATTGGTAGCGAACAGCACCTAAAGACTAAACATGCCAGTCTTGTCTGCAAACTTAAATATTTCAGAGAATTTGTAGTCAAAATACAAAGCAAAAGGAAATGATGAAGTCGTCTTGCACAGTCTCATTTTAGTTGCCTACCAGAAAAAAAAGGCTTACTATTGGTGAAACACTTAAAACTGGCTTTTTTGAAAGTTGACCGAATAATGCTTGGACCGAACGAAGTTACCGAGGTAAATAAAGTTGCTTTGTCTGCCGATACCATTAAAAGACGTATTGACATACTTCTTTTAAATTATGCCAGACCTTTTCACTTCAGATATATGAAACCACAGATATTAATAAACAAGCACAACCGTTAAGTATAGTTCGTTTTGTAGATATTGACTCCATAACAGAAAAGTTTTTATTTTGCAAAGAACTTCCAGAGCGTACAACAGGACAATAAATTTTTGGAATAAGTAACGATTCTTTTACAACCTATTCCCTTCTTTGGAGTAACTGCATCAGTGTTTGCAGCTATGGTGCTTTAGCAATGTTAGGCCAAGATAAAGGATTTTCTTAAAAGGTGAAATTTAAAATGTGAAAATCCAGCAATACAAATAATTCACTGTGGCATACACAGGGAAAGTGCTGATGATTAAGATGTTACCAAAGGAACTGTTGGACATAATGAATAATTTCATACACATCATAAACTTTATCAAAGCTAGAGCTTTAAATTCTTGATTATTTACAATACTCTGTGAAGAAATGGGATCAGACCACCAATCGCTTTTATTTTATACTGCTGTACGTCGCGGGTTAAAGTCTTGGCAAAATTGTTTTAAATTTTTTGCTAAATAGCCTAATTTAAAAAAAACAAAATAAGCATGCAATTTAAAAATCTTAAAGATAATATATGGATTACTAAACTGGCATATATTATGGCGGATTTGGATCCGAAATCTTTCTGCAAAAAACGCTGAAGCTTTAACCAAAGGATTGTCACTACAAATTCGAGAAAATTTTTTTGAACGGAGCAATGAAAGGACCCTGAGATTAAAACATAGCGATGTTCCACCAGACAGGATTTGGGTTTTCAACAAAGAAGAAAATATTGCTGTTTAGCAAAGCTTGTGTAGTATTTAATACATGGTATCTGCTTTATATCGCCGAAATCGAAAAGTACATCAATTTAAGATGTGCACAGCTGAGGACTTTACGCCAGGGCTGCGTAGTCGGACTTAGGTCTCGGGACTCGCCGGAGTCGGGACTCGGGTAAGACCACGTAAAACTACCAGAGTCCCGAGTCCGACGTGCGCATGCGCAGTATCAAATTTTTAAACTGTTAAGGCGGCAAAATGTAAGTTGTAAAAGTGTAATAGCAAATGGTGAAATATTTTTTAACCATGTAATGCGGGTGGATCAATTATGACATCAATATGAGTGGATTGCAAAAAATCCACCTTAATTTAGTTGCGTAAATGGGTAAAATACAGGCTGTAGAGTAGGGCTACCATATTTTCAGCACCTTAGAAGAGGACATTTTCTTGCCTGCAAGTAAAACGAAAGTAGAATTGTTACGTTTGAGAAAAACGTGCCATATCCAAGTATTGCATTCAGCTTCGAAATTAACACGTCCTTTTCTGAAACACGGATACTTCTGGAGTAGTTCATCAGAAAACAGAGTTTTCCTTTGCAGCATTATAATGTATAGCTTATATTTTGCTTTATTGTTGTCTAAATTTAAAGAAAGCGTCTGCTGAGAACCACCTGATGCCATAGACAAGTGGTTCTTAATCTTTTTCAGCTGTGTCCCCCTTGGTAATTTTCCCATGCCTTGCGCCCCCCTCTCTACGGAAAGCACTTCGGCATTTTTAATTAAATATAACTAAGACAACTTGAAAATAGTGAAGTCAAAAAATTGGGTTTAATTTGCGCTAAACTGTAAATTCAGGAGGTTTTTAGCATTGGACGCACACTATAAATTGCTCGTGCACAAGATGATTTTGACAAACGTGTCGTGAGGGCATTCACTCCACAGTTGTAAGGCTGCGATGTTAGCGCAAATAAATATGTAACCGCAAAAATTAAACTTTGCGTTATCGCATTTCAAAAGATGTGATAACACACAACAACAGCAGCAATATTGCAATAACATTATCGATTCGCGCAAAAAAGTTTGAGTCCCCTGTTGCTAGCCTGTTATCCAATTAAATAAAACATAAAAAAAAAAAAAAAATAATAAAAAAAATAGTTTGGTTATCTATAAGTTAGCAAAATTTTAAATAGGGCCGTTATACCTTCAATGATATGAAAACATGCAATGGCACTCAAAGAGACTTTGTGCTAAAAAAAGTTGCTATCTAAGTAGAAAATTTTTTGCCGTTTTATTGTTAAAGTTGGCAAAAACAGAGTTTGTACAGCGCTGTAGGAGTGGTGTACAACACAGCGAAACCATTGGAATCATTGCAAAAATTAAATATTAACTTAGAGCTAGCGCAAAAAAAGTTTGAGCAACTAACTCAAAATGCGAAAAAAGCGGACATTTGGACATTTTTGAGCGTCCTCGGAGGATCATTCAGTTTTCTTGAGAAAAGAGGACATATGGTAGGCCTAATGTAGAGTCAGAGCTGGACTCGGGACTCATCAAAATCTCACATTTGGCCGGAGTCGGACTCAGGTTTATTTTTTGGGCCGGAGTCGGACTCGTTTTTTTTTAACTGCTTTACGCTCTGGGTTTGCAAGCCAGGTGCTTTGGGTCACGTACACAACAACAGATTGACAATACCGCAAACACATAGCAGTGTGAAATGATAAAATTGTTAAACCAAAAACTTGCAGCCTAACTTCTATTCAGCAACCAAGGGCTTTACATTAAGCACCATTTTTAATATTATTCATTTATTTATGTTGAATTTTGTAGTAATGGCAATTTGCAATGGACTTTTGAGTTGAAATTTCTAATTTTGCACTCGTGTTTATGTAAATAAAGTTTTTCGTTAGTGTTGAATAAAAACGACAAAAGATAGTGCTCAAAAGATGTGGACAGCAATCTACAGTTACTCTTTCAAACATTGATCCAAATATACCCCGGCTGTGCTCTTCAAAACTAGCACAAATATCACACTGAATAAAATCTTAAATGGTACAAAATCATTGTTTAATTGGCATTGCAAATGGGACTTTTTTTAAATATTATTTTAGTCAATAGATGTGCCACCAAATTTGTAAAATCCGACGGTGTGCAGCTGATCAAAAAAGGTTGCGGAGCTGTAGCGACTTTTTAGTTATGTTGAGAAACTTATGGTAGTATCCTATTTTTGTTTAATAAGTAACAAAACCTAAAGTTGCTGAGTGAGTCCTATCCGGGTAATTATAAATTCTATTCTGTCCTTAGGAATACTCAAACACCACAAATGTACCTCTTTAGTATATAGTGGGTTAAATCTACTTACAATATTATTGTCAAATCATAACATGTTACTGCAATAACCACGAATCAAAACTGGCAAATTAGAACCGAATCGTTCTCAAATATATAGCACAAAAAGCAACACAATTCAGCAAAGTCATCACGCTCAATTCTATTTCTGGCCAAGTTGGTAATTTTGAAACGCAATAGTCCAGCAGTCACTTAAGGACACGAGGCCAGCAGGAAATTGCTAAATAAACAGAACACGGAACTGGGCGCCCAATTATCTCGCCCGAGTGACCATTGCTCCGGGCAGCGAATTTTGCTCGCACGCTCTAAATGACCGAAATAAAGTCTTGGTAATGTACACGAAAAAGATAGAAAGGAACAGATAATAACTACATTAATTTCGAAATGCAAAAATGCTTTCGCCCTGCTAAACCTAATTTAATAAATTCGCAAATAATTCCTAGTATTGGCTCGAGCTCAAATAAACATTTTGGCAAAGTCATAATTACGGTTTGTAGCAACATAAGTACGCTACAGGAGCACTGCTTTAGATAAATGTTACTGACTTTATGGAATACCAGTGCAGTCTATAGTATTAGCAAACAATAAATTTTTAGCTAAAAGCACGGGAAAATAGGTCACCTATTGCATTTTTCCAGTTTAATTTATTAAATTTTTCATTGTAATTATGGATGACATAGTGTAGACCAAATTTTTGTTCAATAATGCAATTTGTGACAAATTGTAGTCTTAGTGTGAACATCTTCGTGCTATGGCCATTGTGTCATAATACCCTTTTCCACTTCCCTATTATAACAAAAAAGGAACTGCAGGATTTAAATTGCAATTGCCAGTTAGGGATGTTTAAAGTACAATTCCAGACAACTCTAGCATCATCTTTATTTATTAAGACCTTTTGATATGAGGTTGTATCATGTTCAGTTAATGTGGATGATGTTGATCTTGTCGACCTTTTTGGCTTTGTATTTTTTTATCAAGCTACATTACAGATCCGTACATTGTGTACCCAAAATTAAACTATAATTTCTTTAAGGAATAGTTCCTTTTGTGCAGTCATTAGCGTCAAGTGCTCTTCACAGCAAAACTAGCCTTAATCAAAGGGAACGCTTGGCCAGCGAATTTGTGAGAGAAAATGTCATTAAAATCTGCAATGTGAAACATTTGTCAGCAAAATCACAGATAAACAGTAAATTACTTCCTGAAATCCGTTTGTGCAAGTTTGGAAAAAACAGTTATTTAAAATGAGCCTAACATTCCTGAAATGTTGTTGGTAAATGAGGCACTTTGACAGCCATCCACTTCATAATTTTTGTCTCCAAACTCACATAATCCACATCTTTTGTAGACAAAACAACGCACTGAATTTTCATCCTAGCATGAGAGTTTAGACCCTGGTAACACCAATTATGTGAATAAGGAATAGAGTTATGATTTAAAAACTTCTGCCAACTCATGATATGATTTGGCATCCCACAAAACCGATAGGGTTGTTTGCACCACACCACCAGCCCCCCTAGACCAGGGGTGAACTGTGGTCCAGAGTCCCCTTGGTGTTATGTGGTTTACTTTAGGGGAGTCCATGAAAGCCTTTTTAGAATATTTGTATGTAATTAAAAAAATGTATATACTCCATTTTACTATCACATTGGTTGGAATGAAAACAGCAGTTTTTTTAAGTCCACTTGTTTAATGACATCACTTTTTGAAGTTATTTATAAAAACTTTATGCCAACCTTGGCAACGTTAGACAAAAATGAGTCTTAAAGGTCGCATTAAAATGATAAAAAAAGTAACATAGATTTTATTGTTTAGAATAAATTTATGAAAAAATTGTGTTGAAGCTAAGCCAATTAATTTTGCAAATTCACTGCCTTGTTAGTTAAAATGAATATTTTTTTAAAGATAAATAGGTTTTTGTTTTGTTGCAGTTCTCTTCTGATGGTCAAGTTGCATACATTCAGCAGTTTTTGTTTCGAACATCTATTCCATGCAAAGCAGGGAAAGTGAATGATGATGTTTTTAAGGATTTTATCTCACTGTCTTTTGATGCCATTAAAATATTATCATCAAAACCGAACATGACAAGGTTTTTACTTCTTATTTGTGCTAGCTTATATATTTAAAATCTTGAACACTATTTGTACAATCAAAGTTTTGATGCTTTTTATTTACAAGCAGGAAAAATAATTCCACTTTCTTTAAAACATGGTGTTCAGGCTTACCTTGTGGGTAAAATTTGCAAAAAACTTTCTTTAAGTTATATTAGGTTTCCCTAACCTAGGATTCATTTTTATAATATAACACACTTCCTCTATAATTAAAAAAGGCAAAGCCATATTATTCAATAAAATCAACAAATTTCATTGTTTCAGCAGCTCATACCATTATCAGTTTAAGAAATTAGATCAATTGATCAAAAAAGAAGTTAGCCATATTTTCCAAATTAGGTCATGTAAAGCAGAGCGTTAAACTTACAACAAATCCTGGGTGTATACGCGGGTTCGACGCCTTTTTTTAATAACTGAAATTATTGTTTTTTGTTGTTTTTGTCAAGGTTTAACTCATTTTATATTCGGTTTGCACAAGGTTTTTTTCTCTTTTTTATTTATTCAGGTCAATTGATTAGCAAGTGTGTGTTTTAGGACAAGTGATAACGCTAACCAAAACCTTCTTCCCTTTTTTTACATATTTTACTGCCTTAGTTTACTTTTTCTCCCATATTTATATATAACTAACTATACACGGACTCCAGCCATAAGACCGAAATAAGAACAACTTTAACGTCGAAATAAGACCAAAATACAACTAATACCTAATAGTTGCAATAACATGTCAATCGAAATAAGTCCAAAACCTAAATGGTCATAATCAGGCCAATACAGCATATCCAGAAAATCAAAAATGTGGGGTTTCGAACTTGCAACTGAGGGAATTTCCCTATTTTCTGTCTGACATAAATAAATAATGATGTCATAAAATGGTGATGGGTATGACGGCAAATAATCAGACAGCCAATTTACATCCAGCAAAAGCAAAACTTAAGATGCAAAGCAAACACGTGCGTCAAAAACGCTTAGTGTGTTATCGTTACCTTCAGGCGTAAATTAAACCAAGACAGTGAAATATGTGTGATTGATTTTGGTAGAATCATGTTTCAACTTTCAGTAGCGCAGTTTCTTAAGCTCCATGTATTGGAGTATGCTGGATTTCAAGCACGTCTTTCGCCACCTGCAATACGAAACAAAGTTTGTTTTTCCCGGGTATTGTTATGCCACGATTAGCGACATCTGACCAAGCAGGGTGCCAAGTAACCTAAAATACAAGCTGCGGTTAAGGTAAAATAAGTTGCATAAACTGCACACCAGGCTGGCAGAATCTTGCCAGCCTTCTGGTGACAAGCATTTTTGGCCTAAACTCTTTGTTTTTTCGTGACATACACTAAAACATAAGATAAGAAGCATGCTTAAGTACAAACTGGGGCCTGGGGGTGCACTTTTCTGTTCTTTTTACTCTAACATTGTTACATAAATAAGCGGTTTTGGGGTAAACTTGTGTGCAAACGCAGCACAAAATCAGATTGAAAAACAAAAACAAAAATTTTTGGTTAAATTGAGAGAAATTTTTAATATAATTGCTGGAAAGAATGATATTTACCATCAAATTTAATATAAATTGTTTGCCGAGGTTAGAGTCACACAGTCAAGTACAACATGCCATAGTATGATTTGTGACAATATGGGCTGAAGAGATATGCAGAAAACTTTTTATAGCAAAAGAAGGGTAAGGTTTGCGCGTAGCGAACAAGAGCTTTATATAGGAACTAAATTGGCCCCAAAGTCTAGAGGTTAATTATATTCTTTACGTGGAAGGCGCGCACTACCGCGCCTAATTAAAAGATTGTGCTTATGAATGTGCCGCGCCTTACGCGTGCACAAGACCGAAAACTATAGCGAAAGGGAAAAAACTTACAATATCATTACATAAAAAGATGACTTTGAACATTCACAGTTAGGCCACCTTTTAAGAGAATTTGCTTCAGTTACAAAAAGTCCGTTGTTACAATAATATCGGATATCAGCCCATGACATTTGCCTAACTCAGCGTTTTTGCTGACAAAAAAAAAAATTTCACTTTTGAAAAGGTGGTGTCCAGGCATTAGTTTGACCATTTAGGCCTAATTCTGATGAGTTTATGACTTTTTCCAATTAAGTCTTATTCGAACAATTAAGTTTTTATTCTGTTGTGGATATTACTGACTATTTGACTTTATCGTTGTTACGCCGCGCCGCGACCTGCGCACTGGGGCCTGGCCCCTGACCCCATACAGTTGCCCGGCGGATCGCAACCGCGTAAGTTCTTTTTGTTTGCAAAGGTTTCTGGTCAGATATGCTACCTGTCATAACCACAACTAAAATTCCAATCAAAAGTATATTGTTACAATGAATTAAAACGTTATCAAATAGCATTAGTGAACGTTATTTTCAAGTTAATGTGAGACAGACAGCCACCGCCTATTGCAGCGACTGTCGGCTACGACTTCGCAAAAGACTTCTAGAAAAAGAAAATCGCTAAGAAACGACATGTATATAGCCAATACGTAGAAAGAAAAAGAACATGAATGTTACGTCATATTTGGCCGGCACTCTGAAAACATGGCTAGGCATTACAGCGGCCATTCTAAGGCCAATTTGCAGCGGGAGTCAGATACCAGCCAAACAAGTGGCTTGTTTTGCAGAACGTGAGAACACCGCCCGCAAGACTGACAGTTATAGATTACGAGATTAAAGGTTACATGTCAAGTTTGAAACGAGGCGAACTGAAGCAGGAAAACTCAGGAATTTTACACACAACAATACAGAAAACTTTGCATCATCAAATGTGATATTATGTAACTGAAGAATATATTTGGCAAACGAAAGCTGAAACGCGTAATCTAAAACCCTATTTATCACATCGTAAAATCACTTAATGAACTCTAAGATTTGGCTTATGGCAATTAATTAATTTGGGTGTTTAACGTGTTGATAAACACGTAACAATCGTGTCGTTGGTCTTAATACTATAGTTTTATAGATTTTTCTGCTTTAGATATTAGGGTATTGCTTTTCAAGCCTTGTTTGTGTAAATTTTATATATTATTCAGAATATGTAAAATATGTTGTTATATGTTTCAGATGCTTTGATATTACAGCAAAAAAAAAATTAAAACATGGGCAGTCTAAATTATTTCCTGAACTTGGCTGCCTTGTTACTTCCCCTGCTTTATTTTGGAACAACAACAAAAATGTTTTCCTCAAGGATAACAATATAGTTGAAACTATTAGACAATATGATGAAAATGTTTCTGAAGAATTGAAGTCCATTCGGGGTAATAATGACAAATTCTAAAATGTGTTTAATTTTTTTTTAAATCATTATTTTTCATATTAATAATAATTAGGGCGATTTTTTTTTGACTTGTCAAAAAAAGTAAAAATTTTGTTAAAATTTACATGTTAAGTTAAAATTTGTCAAAATTGTTTTAAGTTAAAATCAATTAAAATGCACATAAACCGTTTACAAAATTAGAAAAACTTAGTCATATTTTTGAAATTGTCGTTCAGTTGAATTTGAAAAAAAAGAGTTTTAAGTTATATTTAACAAAATTTTAACTGTATTATATTTTTATTAGAGCTATATATGATATATTGAGCTGCCAGATTAACCACCCAGGCCTAGTTTATCGCATGAGGCTGAGCTCGAACTTCGTTTTTGCTCTACATAGTTTTGTATCTCTGATTAGGACAAATGTATTAACGAGTTGCTGATTTTTTTCGCTTGCGATTTGCAATTATCCCATATTTCAACTGTTTACGCAACATTTTCTAAAATAACCAGTGTCTTATTTTTTGGAGGGCATTTTTATAGTTGTTTGTTTTTTTAATATGCCAAAAATAATAAATAAGCTTTTGAGAGTTCCGCTTAATCCCAGAAAAATATTTGATTTGTGAACCAGCCATAGTCAGCAAAAATCTAAAACGTGTGGTTGACGACGCCAAGACACTAATACAGTACTTTAAACAACAATATGTTTAAATCAATGTATTCTTAATAGATCAAAATTTTAAATTTTCAGGTCAAAACTTCTGATTTTACAGGTAAAAAATAATCGCCCTAATAACAATATTATTTTTATAATTTTGATTGTGAACCTTCCTACTTAAAGTATTTTTCTTGCACAGATATTTATTTTGGAATTCCTGAAAAACTGATTGGCCTGTCTCAATGTGTCCAACATAAAGATGTCTATTATTCATTTGCAGTAACCCTTGTTTTGGAAAAATATAACTCCAAGTAAAACAATGTTCCATTTTACTTTTGTGTTTTAAAAACTTTAAGAACTTTTTCTAGGACTATTTTTTTTTGGAATGCTAAATAGGCTTGTCAAATTTTTATAATCGGAATGATCAAATTTAATGGATTTCGGGATACTAATTTGTTAGTAAGTACATCATGTACTATGCTTGGATTATTAATCTATAATGTCATGTTATTCCGGGTTAAATAAAAGTGACTTGGCAAATGGGTCACCTTGCCAAACCTGATGCTTTGGCAATTCTAAAGCGAAAAATAATTAGAATAAAAATGTAAATCCTTGCTTAATGTGATTAACTTGAATATTTGAAATTTTATGGCAGTTTAGGATTAAATTCATTTGTTAAGCTTATTTAAAGTAATTTGTTAAGCTTATCCATTTGTTAATATACACTGCCTCTATTTGAAATTTATATGTGATATAGAACGACATTGATTTACTTTGTTACACAAATCCATACCATACTTTGTAGATATATTAGTGATGTTCACCAGCACCTTTTACAAGTATTCTCTAAATCATCAATGGCAGAAAAACTTGATTGTGATAATGCCACTCAATACAAGGAAACACTTTGCAAACATAGCCCAGGAATTACTCATGTTTATTACAAACCTCAAATTCGTTTCAAAGATTTGATTCCCCTTGTATCAACATACTTTATTTTGGGATGTTACATCTACTTTTCTGTTAGTAAGTACATTTTATTGACATTTTCTTCTCTAAATATGATTACATTAAACCAAATTTAGGCTAGACATTGAAGTAACTGGTAATTGATGTAATACTTGAATCCAATATACACAAGTGTGTACAATCTACTTCATAAAGAATATGGCTTTGCATTGTTTGGACCGCTGCTTACTTTGTTAGTCACCTTAACCATTTACCAGTCAGCTGATATGAATGTGTTTGCAAGCAAGGGTCTGACCTCTTTAAAAGCAAGCCTGTTGTACGATTTCAGCTCATAATCTTACCAATCACATGCCCATTGCTTTACAAGCTGAACTGCTTAATCTCATGTGAACTACCAAAATTTTAAACCAATATTTTTGACAACAAAAATTTATAAAGATATCAATGACCTTTATCTGAATGTGTGTGCCATATTAAATTTACAGTCTGTTTCATATTTGCAACAAGAAAATACAGCAATATCTTTTTTTCAAAAGGGAACCCAATGTTATAATATGATTATTAAGACATCTTTGTGTCCTAAAAAAACAAAATCAAAAATTTTAGTCCCCTTAAATGGGTAGCTTTAAAAAAACTCTTTAAGCATCAAAATCGATACTTCTGATACTTTCTTCCATTAGTTTAAAGGGCAGTGATTCTCCACCGTGGACCCTAGTGTGCCATTTCTAATCCTCAAGGGTGCCGCGACATAATTATTTGGCAATATTCAAGTATCTGATTTTTGCTCAACCTTTCATCTTTTTGTGTAGGATTAGAGTGGAATATATCCAATTATAACTTTCCTTGCACTCAGTGTTGGCATAAAAGTACTTATTTTGAATTATTAGGTTTTCCTACTGGTATTGAGTAACAGAAAGTTTAATTAATAATTGAGGAATTGTTATGTCACACAAAGCAGTGTGTTTATAAGTAGGGCCATTTTTATTTTAACCTAAAAAAAAAAATTTTTAACTTTATTTTAACCTAAAGAAATTGCTTGTTTGAAGAGGCCACAGTTCTTCCTTGAATTGATACCAGTTACCCAAACATATGATTACGTCGATTTCAGACCCAAGCGTAATATTATGTCGAAAAGTCAATGGGTTATATGGATTATAAAAAGTGGGTTGTGTTTATTGGCGATAGATTTAGGTAGCTTGTGGTATTTTGTCCTTGTGGAAAGGGCACTTTGCTTCGATTTTCTCCACATGGTAAATTCTAATAAACAGCAAATTAAACAGGGATGAAGTAGTGTAACCCCCTTCACGCGACTTTAAAGAAATCACTACAGAAAAGTGTTTCAACTTATTTATTGTAATACAGTATCATGTAATTTTTAACATTTTCAGGCTTGAAATTTGTCTTTTCTCAATAGCTTTTTCAGCATAGAAAATGAGCGTTCAACTGTAGCTGATGTTGGCTGAGCTTTTTGCAGTAACGCATAAGTGGCTGGTGGAATGCTGGAGTTTGAACAGCACATTATTGTTTCCACATCTGAATTGGGTAACCGTTGCTCGATGTAATCTCGAATTGAATAGGGATCCTCGTGAAACTGCATGTTTTTTCTTACCTTGAACGCTTCTTCCATGCTGCAGTCACTAGCTTCCAAGAGTTCGACGTTGTTTGTAAGCGACAGATAGTTTGAAAGAAGGACAAGGTCTGATGCCAGCTGATTTTCGTTTATAGCCTCCATTGCCCTGGTCACCAAAATTCCGCCGCTTACCCAGTTGTTTACAATGGCACGAACAGCAGGAAGGTGCTCACTGTAGTAAAAAGCAGCTCTAAACCAGGTTGCCCATCTCGTAACCACAGGTAACGGAGACGGCTGTAAGCCGGCATCACGAAAATCTTTGGACCGGTCTTTGTTTTTAACTGTTGCCGCCTTTACTGCTGCTACGACTGCGTCTATGTTTTTGAAGTAAGCACGCACTCGCATTGCGCAGTTGTGCAGTAAGTGTGCTAAGCAAGTGACGTGAAGTAGATAGGGATAAAATTCTTTTGAGTGTCCTGCCGGCAAGAATCATGTATCTCGCAGCATCCGTCGAAAGCAAAGCAAAATGTTCACACTTAGTACCGAGTTGTCGTAAGACATCGTCCACAGTGTGAATAATGCTTCTGCTGTTAATGCTACCATCACAAGCAAGACAATCAATCAAGAAGGTTTGAGTAGGAGTTTTCAAACTTCCTACAAGCACGTTGATGTACTTTTGCCCAGCCACATCCGCCTCATCTACGACCATGAACATTTTTTATCATATACCAAATCACGGATTTCATTTTCTTTTTGCCTTGCTAGCGTGGCAACGCTAGCTCGAGCAGCAGTCTCAGAAGGCAAATTCTTTCCTGCAGTTGTAAACAAGGATTTTAAAGCTGGATGATTAAGCTTATGTAGAGGAATGTCAACGGATAAAAATGCAGAAACTACCTTGTCAGTAAATTTTTTTGTTGGGGCTTGTTCAATAAAAGTTTGCCTTGATTGCTATGCTTGTTTTTGCTCCAATCCAGCTTTATGGCGTTTACTATTCCTGTGGCTTTCAACAAAATGTTTTTTATCGCACTTCACTATGACCTCGCAAAAATTGCACCTTAAATCACCTCCGGGAGTTGCATTAAATTCATCAGGAAAATCTCTACACATCTGTCTAACTTTTGCTGAAGACGATTTAGCTTGCTTAGGCATTTTTGTATTACACAATGTTGGTAGGCTATTTCTAAAATCCAAACTGTTAATCTTCGAAAAGACCACGTTTATGAAGAGGAATTGTTTTATAAGAATTATTTAAATACGTAACAATGAATAAACAATGGACAATTTGCGATAAAAGTTACTGCTGATCCTAGTGGGCATTGTGACATATTTCCTGCTTTGATGGGTTAATATGGTTCAATTGTGTCGCAGTTCCCGATTTACAATGCTTCCACAACGATTTTTATAAAAAAATACTCTCAAGAAACACAAAAACTTTGTCAAATGCCATAATTTGACAAATTTTAACTTTATTACAAAATTTAAACTTTATTGTAAATTTTAACTTTATTTTAATCTATAAACTTCTTAGAAACAGTCCCCTAGGTGCTGAAAACAACTTTATTCTTTGTTTCGTGGACAGACGAGGTCCTTAAAAAATTTTAACTTTATTGACTTTTGCGGGCCCTAGTTATAAGACATAACAAAATTATGAAACCAGGTTGAGAGTATTGTTTATTTTAGGCTTAGTTGATAGCTTGATGTTCCAAATGCAGAAAAAAAGCTTAACCTACATTAACATCAATTCATATATTGTGATTTTAAAGCTTCAGTTTATATATCTGCAGTTACGAATGACTTCACATTTTTCCTGGATGTCACTTTATGGCTTATTCAGCAAACTTTAGAAACACTGAAAGTAGGGATGTTCAAAGTAGAATATTGAAATCCCATCTGGATTCGAATCCAATTCTGCCGTTTATTTCGGGTAGTTGGAACCAATATAATTTAATGTTTTACCGCCGATTGTTGCGCCTAATTGTACAAACGCGTGTGGTAAGTTGGCCTGTCGCTGCGGTGACCAATTTATAGTGCTTGCTTTAAACGTAGCCTCGTAGTGTAGTGTCAGCGTTTTTTTCGGGCGACCAATTACCGCGTCTCGCGATAACGTTGGTCTAATAATTAAGTGTCAATCAAGCATTATTGGGCGAGTGACTAACGTGTAATGTATGGTGTGGAGTTCGCAATTGCCCTAAATGCGTTAAGTTGCAAAAGTAATATTACATTGTAAAACATGCTGGCCGTCTACAAAATGTGCTATAGGGTTACTTAAGGTCAACTTTAGGCCAATATTCAGCAAGGTTATGCAGTTATGCACAGCGTAATTGCCAAGAATTCATTATGTCAATAGTAACTTTGTATTCTTTGCAGTCCATTATTTAACTGCATAACAGATCATGTTAGTAAAAAAAGAAGCACTAAAACCCAACAATGCTTTAAAAACAGGACCAAATTGCTTAAGACTTTGTGCAGTGTTTCATTGTACTCACTATTGGCAAAAATATAAGTTTTGGCAACAACCTGGACAGTTGACTTAATACAGTTTACAGAACTGCTTCAAATGACAGTTGTTAATAATGTTAAACATATGGGAGATTTTTTTATTATAATGTACACATGTTAGCAAATTGTTTGGGCGATTTATTGCTGTGATTGTAGGCCCTGTGGGGTAGATTAAGATTAATCCCTTCCCCAAACAAAACCAAGGTTAGATAATTAAAAAAATATACTAGGATTCGCTATTCTGGATTCGTTATTCTAGATTCGAAACCTATTATTCTAGAATACCTTGGGATTCTACTTTGAACATCCTTAACTGAAAGTAAACTAAATGTAATGCCGATGGCATACATGCGTTTACTTATTAATACTTTTCTTAGGAGTGGATTTAGCACATCAACTTGGTCAAACTCCAGGGCGTTCGGATGTCCTTTTATAAAACATTGTTGTGTGTCAGTTCTACTTTCACTACAAATGTGATTTGTATGCAGTCATAATATAATGTGCTGAAAAGAATATAAAGTTACTACTGCCTATAATTTGTAACCAATACCTGACAATTACGCTGTGCAAGTGTAAGAAGTAAACAGTTGCCCCAAAAAACTCTGCTTATGCACTACATGTCTACTTAAGCAAGCACTATAAATGTGTCACAAAGTGACAGGCATTTGCCTTATCCAGACTTCTGACTACCTTACATACAAAAGTCAAGAATGTGAAATAAATGTATTTGGCCAGATGGTCTGTTGGGCTGTCAACGAATGACACAATAGGTCGTAGTGGTATTTTTGGTAACCCGTATATTCGAGGTGCAGTGCCGTCTGTGCTGTAAAAAAGAGAAAATGTCATCGGATGGGCATTGCCTTTTCTTATGAACAATATGAACAAATTTATTGAGTGTGTGTTTAAGTTATGCATGGGGTTGAGTTATATCTTGCAGTATGTCTTGGTGTCCTCAAGTAAAGGTTTTATTATTTGTTCATAAATGTCTGTATCCCATATAACAGTGTTATTCTCTTTGTCAGCTCTTAAAATCATGACAGGTTTATTTGCACACAGAGATCTTATTGCCAATTGTGCATGCTTGTCAAGACTGTTAGGTATGTTCTGATGACGCCAGGTACAGTTGACAACTTACTTACATGTGTAGGTTGCGGAATATACCTGATTCAACTGCTGCTACCAGTTATTGGGTAGGAACTCTTCTCAGTGCTGATGCAAAATTTAAACCAACTTGATGTACCCTGAGTTCTGCGTCAGTGGGCGTGTATCACAATATGTTAATGACCAAATCCTTTTGTTGTTTCCTTACCTTTATCTTGTGACTGTTGCCGAGGGGTTAATGGCAAACAATTGATTCTCACATTTATCCTTCAATCGTTTGGAATATGTCCTCAGGCCAACGTCAAACTATTATTTCAGGCAGTCCAGGTGAGCAAGCCAGTGCGGCGCAAACCAATTGCAGCAGCTTATCTGCTCTTGTCGTATATTCTTCAATCCGCTAGTTGGACTGAGTGATGCATTGTGCAATGAAGGCAATTTCACATGACGCATAATCTGTCTACCTTCTGCCAATTTCTTTTGTGATCTGCACCTAAAAGAAAGTTTAAATTTCCAGTTCATTTTGAAAAAAATTGTTGAGGGTCTGTAGAACCCTCAAATGTGATTCAATTCAATTTGTTAAAAAAAATTAAAAAGTCTAAACATTCCTTTTAAAGGCGCTGTGACTATTAGCAATTGATGTTTCACCAACTGCATATATCAAAATACAACCTAACCTGGACTGTCAGCTCAAATGAAATATCCAGGGTTTATAATGCACAATTTGTGTAATCTGTGATCAAGTCCCGGAGTCCTGCTGATGAACGATAACAGCACCTGTAATATAGTACACATGATGCCTCTGGAAGGGCTTACTGAAATTAGTCGGCCCAGTCAGGATTTTCATGCAAGCAAGGTCAGGCTAGAAAACCAGCTGGGCTGCATCGATGTCAAACTCAATAAACTAAGATACGCAGGCTCAGTGAGAGCTAGTTGTGAATTGACTATAGCACCGTTGCCTGCTGCATTTTGTTCATTTAAATTTGTTTTAACCAAAATGCATTTTTTGCCAAGTGTAAAATATATTCAAGTTAAAGAGGCACCTATAACAAAGTTAACTGCAATCCTTCTGAAACATTTTGTAAGCTAGACACACTAAAATAATTCAATGAACATTCAAGAGAGAATAGGGGACACTTTGTATTTGCTGTTGCAGCCTTACAATATGAAATATGTCTAGTTACCTTATGTTCCAAGCAGTGCATCAGTTAGTATTTTTTTAAATTGTTTGTCAAAAGATAATGTAGTATAAATTTGTTCTCGCCTTGTTTTGTCACTATTGCCAAATTTAATTCAAAATAGTTAAAACCTTTTTTTACGTATGGTTCCGATGTTTATATTTTTTTTCTTTTGATAATTCATGATTCATCATTAAAGAGGTCTGCTAAAAATCCATCCTAATCTAAATATGGTGGTGTGTTTTTTTTCTGTAGTGTTGTGAGCTTGATAACTAAGGTAAACGGTGTTAACTTGTATTTACAGGAAAAATCAATTTTGTCAAAAGCAAGATTGGAATGGCTTTTAGTGCAGTTGTTAGTGTAATGGCATCGCTGATGATGGCTGTTGGTCTTTGTTCATTGACAGGCCTTGCACCTATACAAAATGGAGGGTAAGATAGTGTTGTTTGTGAAAAGCTTTTTGTTTTCACTAAACTCTATATTATTCTTTTAGAGAAATTTTTCCATACTTGGTGTGTATCATTGGTCTGGAGAACATTTTAGTAATCACCAAATCTGTTGTTGCAACACCTATCCATATGGAAGTTGAAAAGCGGATTGCACTTGGTCTTAAAAGAGAGGGTTGTTCAATTACTAAAAACATTGTAATGGAGTTTGTTTTAATCGGCCTTGGCTACTTTACTTTCATTCCAGAAATTCAGGTAAAACATACTGTTCCTGTAAAACGAAAACCTTACAAACCTGGAAAAACCTTGGTTTTGATGGTTTTATAATAAACAAATATTTTAGTGTTTCATAAAGATTAATCACGGTTACAAAATAAAGGCACCAGATGTTTTGACTTTAAATATTTGTTATAAGTGAATAATTTAAAATAGATAAGTTAAAAAGTGCTGTCTAATATAAATGTTTATGATATTTTTTCAGGAATTTTGTGCATTCGCTGTGGTCGGAGTTTTGTCAGACTTTTTGATGCATATGATGTTCTTTGTGACCGTCTTGTCAATTGACATTAGAAGACTTGATGTAGCAGAAGACATGTATAGTTACCCAGTATCAACTCCCGATGGTGAACTTTTTGGAGATGATTTTAGTGCTTTGCAGCAAGTAAAAAAGTCTAGGTAATGTTCAATGAAATATTTTCGCCTATTTTTTTCATATTTTTTTTTCAGGAATGTATTTTCAATCAAGAATAATTTATACGAATACACCCTATTACAACCAGTATTGTGGTAACTTTTAAATGACTTGAATCCAAAATAAGCCATTTTAAAAATATTCAAAATCGACTAAGATTTTTTGCCCCATAGGTTTAAGTCAAGTTATGTAATTTAAAAAGAATATCTTAAATGGACTTCTGGTTCATTAAAACACTGGACATATATGTTGATATGCTTATAAAAAAAATAGCATAAACTTTATGCAAATGAAAGTACCCAGCTAAAACCATATTATATGGGCCGACAATTTATTTTCGGGACTTATCTTGCTTTTGCCGTTATTATATGGGCCGAAAATTTATTTTCGGGACATATCTTGTTTTTGCCGCTATTCTTTTTTGGTTTCATATGGTTTGCTATGGCATGTTTCAGGCTGATTTTTGTCCAGAGCATTATAGAAAAAGTGTACATCGTAGAACTTTCAAATTTTCAGACATGGCGTAGAGTGGTATGAAGGTGCTATGTAGAGGTATATGAGGCTGCACCCCTAGGCACCTCCAATTGGGGGACAAAAAATAAAAGTTACGTTCATCGTTTTAGTTCATAACAGCTATCTACTCCTATCTAGCGGCAGAAAAACTTCAATACAGAATGCTTTCATATCACTTGCTTTATTCAGCTCGCGTCGCGACGAGGCGGCTGCTGGCATCCCTGCTGTGCATTATTGTCCTGCGCGTGCAACGTTTTTGTTCGAAGTGACTTTCCTAGTAAAACTAGGGGCATGCGACTTGCCTTTCATAAAGAGGCCTCTCTAAGTAAAAAAAAACTATTGCTCTTACAACACAAAATATTTTACCACCGCAAATTTAAATTCAAATCCTGGAGGCAGTGTACACCTCTCTGTTAGGACCTGTTGTAATTGTTGCACCATTCAAACATATCAACACCAGGCCTAAACAAATATAATTATACAAGGGCCGCAACAACAAAAAGCTTAAGTTTAACGCATTCTTAGCGACGACGTTACAAAGCTATGTCATAACATAGCGTCATAAATAAATAAATATTGCGTTTATTGGATTTAAATTGGCAAAACTTTCAACATAAAAGGTGACTTATTAGGCACATAAACGTGTTTGCATATTGCTCAAACCTACAGATTTAAATTGGTCAAATATATGTTTCGATCATTTCCCAAAATCTACGGATCCGGCCCGTGGGCCGTAGGTTGCCGACCCCTGGTTTAACGCCTATGGTTTCAAATACATTTGCCAACTTTTACTTGTTAAATTTCTACCATGGCTTGGTCCAAACAATCACCGTTTAAACATACTTTAATTCGAACATTTTGCCAATTTAGACCAATTAACCGCAGTGTTCTTAAGACTTACTTTTGTATGGCCCCATGTTATGACGTGGCTGTGTAACATCGTTGCTAAAAATGCATTAAACTGGAGTATTTTGCTCACTGCACCCTTGTACAATTTTAAGTCATGTAGGCCTGGTGTTGATATGTTTGATTGGAGTAAGATATGAAACAGGTGCAAACAGAGAGGTGTACACTGCCCTAAGGTTTCGCATTTAAATTTGAGACAGTAAAATATGCTGTTTAGTAAGAACAATAAGTTATTCACTGAGAGAAGCCTCTTTCTAAAAAGTAAGTCGCACGCGCCCACTGTTACTAAAACAGCCCCTTTGCACAATAAACGTTGTACACGCGGGACAATAAAGCACAGCATGATGCCAGCCGCCATCGCTTCACAAGCTGAATAAAGCAAGTGTTATGAACGCATTCTGTATTGTATAAGTTTTTCTGTCGCTAGATAGGAGTAGATAGCTGTACAGGACTAAAACGATGACATTATTATTTTTTGTCCCCCAATTAGAAGTGACTAGGGGTGCGGACTCCTGAACCTCAAATACACACCTACATACCACTCTATGCCATGTCTGAAAATGTTTTATCTTATAACTTCTTTCCATGCCAAAGTTTCGTAATTAATTCTTTTTAATCTTAAAAGCTTTGGCGACAAATTTAATTAGTTGATGTAGGACAACTTCCAGGTATTTCCTTAAACACTAAGGCGCAAATACATTCAACACTACACAAATAATAAGGTAAATCGAAGGTCACTTTCAAAGCAATGATCGTAATAGGACTCTTTGTCCAGTTTTAAAAACTAGTTTACCGGTAAACAATCAAAGACGTCATTGCTGCAGTGGTAAGTAGTTATAAGGTTATTCTTTAACTTAAACGTTGTTTATTTTTAAATGTTTAACCCGGTCATTGACACCTTTGAAAAAGTTTATCAGATTTGCAATGTTTTTTAAAAAAATGTCGCAAACTTGTGTACAGCTGAGTTTTAGCCATTAGTCTACGGAAGTATGTTATTGTGATTTCTTAAAGGTCATAGCGGTCAACCAAGCCAAAGCTTAAAACAGAGGCGTGCAACATACGGCCCGCGGGCCACAGCACGGCTCGCTGTACCTATTTACGTGGCCCGCACATGCTCCGTCAGGTAGCCCATTAATTTTAAATACTTTTCACTGTTTGAAAAGTTATTTGTAACGGAGTTATTGGCATTTTTCAACTTGTATTATGTCACACTGACCAAACATATATTATTGCGTCATAGTGTGCATTGTAATAAAACTGTTTGTTCTGCTGGTAATGATTCAGTAACATGGTCGTGATCTTACTTTGTGGGTGCAGTGTTTTCAATATATATTAATATTTCACGTTGTTTTAATAAAAAAATTGTTCCAAAAATGTATATGTTGTTCGATTGTCTGGCCCGCAGCACCATCATAACTATACATTATAGCCCGTTGCGATAAACAGTTTCACGCCCCTGGCTTAAAAATTAACTGTCTGTAAATGTTTTATATAGCAATTATGTTTAGATACGAATCGAAAAAAACCATTGCCCGAATGAATGGTTTAGTTGTGAATTTACAATTATTTGTCATTATTTGATGTTTAACCAGTAACTATAGTGTTAGGCGAAATGTGGCGTTTTGTTTGTGGCGTGAACCAACCTGCGGTGAAGCGTCCTTTAATAGAAATCACAAGACAGGTTAACGATAACCCAAGAAATGACCCCGCTAGGACAAAATTTTGCAGGCGGCGTGCCAACAAATTTGGCGAGTGTTATTTCGCCTGGGCAAGTGCTGATTGATAGCTGCTCGCCTGCCTGGCGAGTGTAAATTTTTGCTTAGGAACAACCCTGTAACCAGTGTAACCTGTAAATTTTGTCAAAAAATTCTAATTACCCTAGTAATAATATCAAAAGTAATTGTTAGTTCAATAGGCTTAATAAAAATTTAGTATTTTTGTGGAGTGGTTGTGTGTTTTTTTTATTAGGTCTCTTGCCACATTTGGCATGCATGCCACGTGTTGGACACCCCTGCCCTAGCATAATTCCTTTGGGTTAAAGGTCAAAATTTGTTTTTTAAGCAAACCAATGTATTTTTTAAATTTAAAAATATTTTACATTTTTGTTTCATTTTTTAGGCCACTGTAAACAATAAAATGTCAAAGATAATTAATTTCAGACAATAAAAATGGGGCCACATAATAATTCAGACAAAACAAGACTGCACATTTTTTAAGCAAACCAATGTATTTATTTAAAAATATTTTACATTTTTCTTTTATTTTTTAGGCCGCTTTAAACAATAAAATGTCAAATATAATTAATTTCAGACAATAAAAATGGGGCCACATAATAATTCAGACAAAACAAGACTGCACATTTTTTAAGCAAACCAATGTATTGTATTTAAAAATATTTTACATTTTTCTTTTATTTTTTAGGCCGCTTTAAACAATAAAATGTCAAATATAATTAATTTCAGACAATAAAAATGGGGCCACATAATAATTCAGACAAAACAAGACTGCACATCAGAAAATCAAATTTGTTCATTTTTTATTTGATATGTATTTTGTTAGGAAGATGTCAACAACAGATGAAGCACATTCTTTGGAAACTGGTGGAAAGCAAATAACAATTTTAAAAATACCCAAGCGTTTAAGGGTTGTTTTTTTCTTTGCTGACACACGGATGATACAGCGTGGTTTAATGGTGAATCAGTCATTAACATAGAACTGTATAACTGTTGTATAAATTACTATTTCTACATAAATGCATTTAAATGGTTATTTTTATTTTTGTACTAGACGAATTACCCGATGTTGCCCAGGTTAAATAGAATATTTACCAGTTATTCTAATTGGTTAAAAATTAATTACACCTATGGTTAAACAAAATAAAACAATCCATCATACTGTGGGCTCTTTATCACTACTGCACATTATGTTGTAACATGTTAAACTGCTATCCTCATGTTATAGCCCATGATTTTGGAAGATAAATGTGGTAATCAGCATAAAACCAAAAAGTAATGTTACGGATAGTGCAAGATCTTTGTAAAAGACATAAATAATGCAAACATATTTTATATGGCATAACATTTTACTTATGCCTAAACGTTTGCAGTCCGTGTCACTATAAATAAATTTCATATTATGTGATGTGTTTTAAATTATGTCATATTGTGTGTCTAAAATCGGTTAACCTAATGCCCACACAATGTAACACCCCACACCCTATGTGAAAGCAGCATTAATGGAATGGCGTGTTTAATTATGTGACTTATCGGCATGGCTCTAAAGATCTAATTTTGGTTGTAGCAGCAATTGTTTAGACTTGATTGATGCGTGATATTTAAGCAAACCCATAATCCAAGTTCTAAACTGCATCAAACATGAGAAAATCCCCATTGAAAACAAAAAAATTCTCACTTTAGAACTGCTGCAATCAACTTTTTTTTCGAACTAAGTATTGCATTGTTAAACACATTGTAAGAAGCCATTAGACTTTTGCCTTAATCACTATAACAATATTGTTTGGGTTTGTTATTGTAAAATTAATAAAAGATAAAACCCGAGGGTTTAAAAGTTAACACACAAAAAGGAGTGTCCCCAGTTAAATTTTTTTCTAATATTATTTTTTATCCAATGCAAATGTTTTAGGAATATACCCTTGTAGGGCATGTCTTGTAACTATGTTTTGACATGTATTTTATCCTACCTGACTTCTAAACTTTTATGAGGAATCAGGAAGCACTTTAATATTTTAGTTAACAGAAAACTTTCAAGAGTAGGACTAGTGAGGCTATCTTTACAGCAACCTGGATAAAAATAAATTTAAAATTCCTAATTTTAAGCATATTATTATAAAGATAATGTTAAGCATATTACAAAATCTTTTTTGACCAACACAATCAAGCGCAATATAGTAAACCTACACTCTCTTATAAACCACTATAGGAAAAAATGTAAAAACCTCACAAATAGTTTCTCTTGTAGAATATAAGAGGGGATTGTGCTAAGCCCCTAGGAGAATATAAAACAACTTCAACCTGTTTAGTAGTTTGTTTGTATTCAAAAGGTATTGATGGTGATTTGGGTTGCCTGCTTAGTTTACAGTGACCCAATGGGTTATGGCACATTTTCCCTTGATAGTACAAAAAGAAAAGTGGACTTCTATGCGACCAAGAATTTGCAAAAAACTTCAATTTCACAGGTTAGCTTTTTAGTTTTTACTTCACTTTTAACTTGTATTGTTTTACATCATTAATTCAACATGATTACGTTTTTGCAGGAATCTGAAAATCAACTATTCTATACAGAAAGCATTAAATGGACAACCGAAGATTTATTTTCCTTTCAGAATTTGAGGTTTCGCCATTGGCCTACACTTTTTGCATATTACAATGTTACATTGGCTGATCGGTATGATAGCTCAAGTTCAAATTAAATATGTATAAGGGTAAACTAAATACTAAACCTATTTGTTAACCAGTCAATCTCTTCAAGATTGAAAAACCTAGCCTGCAGTAAGGTTTAACAACCTCTAACATTTTGCTATTATTTCTTTCTTTGGCAGATTAGTCAAAGTTGTGAGATTTTTGCAGTATGGTCAAGGTTATAAGTGCGAGCCTCATTGCAGGGTAGATTTTTAAAGCCTTTGAAAAACAGTTTCTTCAGTATATGTTAAAATATATATATAAATCATGAAATGATTGTGTAAATGAACCTAATCAAAAACTATTATTTTTAAGATTTGTAAGCATTCTTCCAGTATTGTTTCTACCAATCGATTTAAAACATAACCGAAACTCTACAAATAATTTTCCTCAATATATGTCTGATTTGAAGCATACAAATGGCAATGAATCATCATTTGCAGTTGGTAAGCTACACTGGGAAATATGACTCTCCTTTAAGTAAAGTAATTGATTAAAACAAGATTAAAGAGCGGCCTAAAATAGGTTCTTGTATATTTTGTTCAGGGTTATTTTTGCATTTGCTAAAACATTGATCTACCGTTTTAAATATTTGTTATATAATTTTTTAAATATTATATCTTTCACTTTGGTTTAGGCTACATATTGCTTGTTCTACTTTCCCTTTACTTGCATGGCAAAAATAGGCATAGGCCAAAATTTTCCACCTTCGTACATGACTCTACAGATGCAAAGGGGATTTACCGCTCCCTCTCCACTTTGAAAATGCACCCACAACCCAAAATGTAGTCTGAAAATAAATTTTTGATCCACATAATTTCGAAAAAGCAATATGTAGCCGATGAAATACATTTTTAACGCACATTATTTCGATGTTTTCAAGATATGTACTAAAAATAAATTTCGGAAAAATAATTATACAAAAAAAAAGATATGTCCTCAAAAAAAATTTTTGGCTCATATAATGAACATGACTTTTCATGTAATTAATGTCTGTATTTCTAATTTTTCCTTATTAAACTTTGTCTATTTTATTGGTAAAATTATTTTTATTTACAAAATAATCTGTTACCTGTTAAACTGATCGCTGTTGCAGTATCACATCATGTTAACACTAAATCAAAACAACTTTCATACACTGGAGAATATCAAATGACTGGCTTGGACTACTACTTAACACTTCTCCTTGGTGCAATTTCAGGTAATGCAATTGAGAAAAGTTTAACATAATCTGATCTGTTGTAGAAATGAATGTTTTTAAGCTCCACTTGCTATATTTTATTTTCATGTAAAAACACTTTACATTTTTTGTGTGATAATAAAGACCAATAGCCTAATAACCTTGAACTTTGTGGAAAACAGCTAGTTTCCAATTTTCTGCTATTGTTTAGAATGTTTTTTCAAAAATTGTTGGTTAGCAATAAACTTTGGAACACAGTACACAGGTTTTTTTAGTAACTTCAATAAAATCCTTTTTTCGCTGCTATTTTTGTCCTTTTTTTCCTTTCTTTTTTACATTTTATCGCTTTTATCTTCACTTGATTTTTACACTGATGATGGCATCAGTTATTGCTGAAACGTCTGTAAATTGCGAAATGTCGCTTTTATCAAATATTATGGCTTTTATATTTTTATTGTTGGTTAGCATTAGATAAGTATCGTATGATAACCATGCCTATTTAATATGCAATTATATGAAACCACCACACTAATTTTGTATTTAACTTTGATAGTGTTTAACTTTGTATATCCGCTTTTTTACAGGAATGCTGATGGTGTTTGTACTTAACATTATGTATAGATGTGTTTGTTCACGTAACTATGCTAATTGGAGGTTACACCGGCCTGAAAAAAGTTCATTGGAGCCAGGATCTCACATCAGTTCTGTTGGAGAATCTCTTCCTTTATCACTCTCTGACCACAACCAGGTGCTTTTAATTAAAAAAAAATAATTTTACTAAAATAATAAAAACTAGAACTGGTCACCTTGTACTCACTCAACCTGTGTCTCGACCTTATACACACAAAATACTAATAGGTTTTAATAGCTTAAAAACTCACCGTTTTGAACAAATATCAGCCAGCAAGGTCTTAGTACTTATATTATATAATATGCAGTTCGCCAATTAAATGACAGCATCAGTTTATCTATGCAAACACATAGTAAAAAATATTTAAAATAATAAATGTAAAATAAATAAATAAAATACACTTGAAACTAACATGAACTAAGACAAGCTGCATGAATGCCAACCACTAAAGAAAACATGCTTCAGCAAACTTATGGGAACAATATAATATGTAATAATTAAGTAGAGTTAACAGCTTGGTGGCCTACAGTTTGTTAAACAGCTTAAAAATAGTGTTTGCAAAGATCAAGTTTATTGTAATTATATTTTATATATATATATATATATTTGCTTAAAATGTACCCTGACTTCTCTTATGTAGAACTTTTTTTTTTATGTTATCAGATTATTGAGTTTGTCCACGCTAATGAAAACATTGTGGCTTCTACTGACATATCTGGGGTTTTAAAGACATGGGATTTTCAAACAGGAGAATTAATTTCTACTTTCGACAGGTTGGTTTAAACCTATTTATATTTTAAGTACTAAAATTATTTTTTTTATGGTTTCCAACCTGTGGATCGCAAATAAGGGCTGTCAGTGAAGGTGTCTTATTTAAAACTTTATAAGAAACAACAATCTAAACTAAAAATTTAGCACTAGTCGGACAGTAAACAAGGTGCAAACAATCAAGCAAATTGACACCCCCCCAAAAAAATGTCATAATGACATATTCCTTATACCTTATTGGCTACTAAATTCATTGGCGTCTTCAACAAAGAAATTGCTTTAAATGACACAAATTTGGCATGACATAAAGTAACCACATATGTTAGATCAGTAGTCTCCAGCCTGTGGGTCGCGACCCCGAGTGGGCTTGCCTAAAACTTTTGTGGGGTCTCCATAACTCACCATATTTCTGCTGATTTAGTACGAATCATGTATTTCCGTTTTCTTTATGATGACGTCACACTAATCATTGAATGAGTGCATAGGCGAGACAAGCTTTCGTTTCTTCTACATAAAATTGTTGTTTTCAGCTCTTCAGAGCTGCCAAATCAATGTAATACAATCAACATACCCCACTTTATATAATTAAGTTATTAAAATATATATATATTCTGTTTATAAAAGCATGAAGTGCGGTTGTGCTTATCCAAAGACTGCGTGAGCAAAAACTAGTGGATACTGTTCAGGCACAACGAGGGTCGTATCCAGAAATTAAAACGGGGGGCTTCCGAATTTTCAACTTAGGGAATTCCCTGTTGTTTTTTCGTCTGATTTGGCAGCTCTGAGCCAATTAACATCCAGCAAAAGCGAACATTTAGAAGCAAAGCGAACATGTGCGTTATCGACAATCCTGCCAGGCGCCAGCTGCGAAACCGCTTAGTGTGCAATCGTTAACTTCAGGCGAACAACTAAACCAAAACCGTGAAATATGTGTGATTGAATTGGGTAGATCCATGTACGGGACTAGGCTAAATTACAAGCATGTCTTTCGCAACCTGCAATACTAAACGGAGATCATTTTTCGATTAGCACGACATACAAAACTATTTCGAAGAAACGGTATAACTTTATTTATCTAGTTCAGGGTTTGATAACCATTTCAGGTTTGGTCGAGCGAAGCGAGCGCGATTTTTTTTGGGTTTAACGGCATTTCTTTTAAATTTCTTTAAGTTTTTCTTACATTGCCTAAAATGAAAAGTGTTAAAAAATATATGTCAAATATTTTTGAATACGTTTTCGGTTTGTCCGCGACGCGCTTGGCATCTTTCCACGGCGCAACGGTAAAGAGGCGCTGATCTAGTTTAAAATACTGCATCAAAACGTTAACAAACCGGACGTAGTAAGATCATTCGCACGAAGCGAGAACATTTTTTGCACTCACGTAGTTAAAATAGTCAAAAAGTATTTGAAATGAACTCGTGTATAGTTTGTCAAAGAGGCGACGGACCCGATGAATTACAGTAGGTTGCCAACCCCAGTCTTACACCAACACGCAGACAACAAACAGCGAGAAACATCAGCACCGTCTAACTTGAAGTTTTCAGAGAGAAAAAAGCGGAAACCGCTTGATTTATATTATTAATTGTCGAACACACAGTTTCTGATTAGCCAACCCGAACGAATAACGAAAGGCGAAAGAGAAAAACTATCTAGCATTTACGGTCGACCAAATAGAAGACGAACGGCGTATTGCGTTTGATTTTGGTTTCTCATTAGCGTAAGCCGCGTGACCCAATTACATTTAAAAACACGCAGCTTCGGACGGTGAGTAAAACTCTGACAAAAATGAACAAAAAAAGATAATGTCACTTACGAAAAGCGGGGGTCCGAACCCCACCATGGCTTTCGGCCCACACTGTAAAAAGCAAAGAATCGTGTCGTCCGTATTCTGTTTGATGCTAATTTTGTCTGAAATCGGTTAACCTAATTATCTAATGCTTCCCCACCATTACAGTATAATTTTTGCCATTTGGTTAAAACAGGTTAAAAGTGAAAAGTTAACATATAACCTAAAAATCAGTTTTGTGTTTGGTATCTGAAATAGATGTTTAAGTAACTAAAACCTGTGACATGGGAATGATATTTAAGCAGAAAGGTAATCCCCGTGCTAAACTGCATCAAGTGTGAAAAAAATCCCTTTGAAAATAAAAATCGCTTACTGATAAACTGCTGCAATAAACTCAAAATTTTGCGTACTCTGCTGAAATGTTGCATGGTCAAAAACATTGTAAGAAGCTATTAGGCTTTCTCCTCAATCGCTGGAAAGGTGTGCTGTACGATATCGGTGTACGTTTTTTGATGTTTAATCAAAGTATGTTTAGAAAACCCGTTCAAAAAAACATTTTTTTGTCAAATTTAAGTCCCCTTGGAATTGTTAGGTTGCGTCTAAAAACCCCACAAACCAAATCTGAGCATGTTTGGTTCAGTATTGACTGTGCTACGTCAATTTGAAAATTCTGATTTAGGCTAAATTTTTGAAAAAAATAAACTATAGGGTTATCATAGGGTCGTCACAGTGCTACAAGTGTTTTGGCCAACTGTTTAAAAGTGGGCTACAGGCCCTTTAAATCTTAAAATTTAAGAGCAGTGGTATGTAAAAGCTAGAAGACTTTCACTTACATACTTTTGTCATAATTACATTTTGGTTTAATTTTGATTTTTTAAGGTTCACTGGTCTGCAGAATTTGTTTTTAAATTTTACCGGTCCGTAAGCTTGAAAGGTTGAGAACCACTGGTTTAGAGCAGTGCTTGCTCCACAACCGGTGTGGGGGTCCCAAATTTCAACTTATGGAATTCCATATTTTCTGCATGACGTTAATGAATATTGACATTATAAAATAGAAACAGGTATGACGTCATAAAAAAAAACAAAAAAACAGTCAACTAACGTCTAGCAAAAGCGAACCTTGAGACTCAAGCGAACACATGCCACATGTGTCGTTAACACTCCTGCCAACCCTGCGTATTGTGTTCCAAAGTAATTTTGGCTGCTCAGAACAAAAAATTAGGCAAAAGGGTACAAAGCACGGTTGTCAAATCATTTATTGAGCAGTAAAAGCCCTTTTCTCTGTCCGGGATTACAAGGTGTGCAATTTACAGGACTTTGGCTAGGAACACATGATAAGACCTCCAAAGCAATAATATCTAAAGCAGAATAATCTACAGTGCCATAGTATCAAGACCAACAACATCATAGAGCCAAATATGCAGTTATTAGCGACAGAATAACATCTAAATCTTCTCAAAAAGACATAAACCCGACGGAATAAGTCTTGAATTCACCGGAACACAGCCTAAATGGGCAAAATAATGCCTAAAATTGATGTTTTGGTGTCAACCTTTTAGCGCTCTTAACTTGAATGCCGTTAGGGCGCGGCTGTTTTGGCTTTCAGTTGATTGCCCCTGTTTGGATTTAATGTTCGGTAATGTGTGGGGTTAGAAATTAAGTTAGGGTCGGAATATTAGGGGAGTTAGTCATAAATTTAGGTAAAAGGTTATATAGGCCTTAGGTCCTATTGAGGGTTTCAGACTTATTTCGATTTAGAGGTTATTACAACTATTTTGGTATTTGCCTTATTTTGGTCTTAAACCGAACTGTGTTTTATTCCGACGTTAATGTATAATAATCTGGGTCTTATGACTGAAGACCCTTTGGTCATCTTCAGATAATTTAGGAAAGGGTTGCCATACTTCAGGATTTCACTGACATGTCAGGGAATTTAATGTTAAAATCTGCTTTAGGAAGAAATGGCACAATCTGCATAAATGTTCAGGATTTGACCATATTGTATGAAGTATTTCGCCAAAACATTCACAATATCGAAAACGTTAATTACAATATCAAAAATGCTAAAAACGATAAAAAACTATGAATTTTTGGTTCTGTTTAGTAAATAGCTTTGTATTTACAGGAGACAGGATGTAACTCATGCGTGTAATACTATTTATTGAATCATTGTTACTTTACACATGATCATGTTTAATAACTTTTAATCATTTTGTTTTTACTTTAGAAAAGATATTTTTGTATTTCGTTGTATTTTAGTCAGTTTTAGTTAGAAATGTTTAAACAGTAGTATGTTTTTAATTATTTTTTACTGCAAGTTAAATAATGGCAAAACCTTAACAAGCAAGGTTATATAGTTTTTTACCAAATATGGAACTGCTTATAAACACTAATTGGATGTACGGCTAACCTATCGTTGAAACAACATGCTTTAAATAAAAGGTGTTCGGAACTAATTATGTTTTAGCCCGATTTGTTGAAAATAGATTAGCCCAAATGCGCAGTGCCGTGTCTCATCGCGCCCTCAAAAAATGTTGGTCAAACTTAAACTATACAAAGACATTTTCCACGCTGCACACATGATACAAGTATTTTCCATCTTTTTAATATAAAAAAATACTTCATGTTTTGTAACTTTCAACATTACTTGTGACGTCCTCTGATCTGGAGTTGGTCATGGCAACCGCAGTAAATTTGTCCAGGATTTCGCGTTTCAAAATATGGCAACCCTATTTTAGGAAGACTGTAAAACTGCAAAATCATGTTATAAAATAATGTAAAAAGTCAAATTTCCTGGCTTCTCTTGGGGCAGTGTAGGATATTAGCTTTTTTGTCTTGCCGTTAGTCGTATATTTTGTAGGTGTCCGGCCGAATTGTTTTAGGTTTGTTGGTGTGCCACAAGTGAAAACAGGTTGCGGAGCACTGGCTTAGTGGGCAAATAAAAACAATTGCCATTTTCAATTTCCATAATCTCTTGTTAAGCGATACTTAACAGAAAAACATTTGCACACAATGAGTTCTCTATATCGACATAAAACATATACATAAATTAAATATATATATTCTTTCTAATCGATTTTACGATCACTATAGTTTTAGACTTCTAAGTAGAAATCTAAAGTGAATCAATCCCTATTGTTTAGTTAAAGTTACCTTAGGAGTTTATGTAAATTTAATTTTTTATTGTTGCGTCATAAGCGCACAAGACAGTTTCTTCATTTGGGATCAAGAAGTAAACATTTTGTCTTGGACTGTGCATTTTTCTAATTTGAATTTGATTCTAATTGATTGTTTTGTGTGTAATTTATGTGAAATACACCAAAATTAGGGGTTGCATAAGTTTTCGAAAACTGTAAAAGGGGGTCGCAAGAAGACTAAGTTTGGAATCCACTGTGTTAAAATTTACACATATTTCTCAAGTCTTTCTGTGCTGGTTTCTATGTAATAATTTTGATCATTTCTTTATCAATATTAAACATGTTTTTTTATTTATAGAAAAAATAATTCAATGGATGAATATGAAAAAGACATCTTACACGATAAAATGAAAGGTAATTGAAATTATTGATTACACTGAAATACTAATATAAACTTTTTTCTCCACACACTTTTATGTTTAAATAAGTCTAAAATGTGGTATATGGTTAGTTGCATGATACGTTTCATAAAATAAAAACTTTTTTAAAACATCAAATTTTATTAACCACAATTTATTTTATTAACCTCAAAGTGTCAGAACTTTGTATTTTATTTTATCTGTACTCTTTCGATTCTTTTCAATTAATCTTCATCGGTTTGGTTGTCACTAAACTATGTCCCATGTTACTAGATAATAATGGAAGATTGAGGTTTCTGATATTGGTATATCACACATGAAACTAAGCCCATAAAAAAGTATTTAATAATTCACAAGTCATAGTTCCTATCACTTATAATTATACTGAATAAATTTGATTGGCTCAATTTTTTCATACAATTGGTTATCCTTCCAGACCATCATTCTACGTTTGGTTCATGTATTTGGAGTTTAACAAGTTACAAGCAATTACTTATTGTTGGATGTGATAATGGCTGCATAGAGGTAAATACTGTGCTTTAAATAACCTGACAGCCTATTGGTCTGTTCGCATTGCAAGAGAATTACTCCATAATAGTTAAAAGGTACTAACTTTTAGTCAGAAACAAGAAGGGACGTTTACACAAGAAAGTAGCAAGGATGGGCCGTTTTAGAAACAGAACAAATAAATCCTTATATGTGGGCTGCTAAATCACTGGGAGAAAGTGTTTGTGAACTGTGTTGTGCCACATACTTAACTTTTATCTACATATTTCAACTTTTGCCAAATTGCATTGTTAATGGTTAATACATCTAGTAGATGTTTATTTAATGACCAAATAAATATCTATGAAAAAAAAGTCCTCCACCATTGGTAGAAGTATTCTTTCTTAATTGTTTTATGTTTGCAAACAACTAAAAAAGTTTTGTTGGTTTGATAAATTACATAAAAAGAAGTACACATTTTTATGTAAATTCTTACAAAATGTGTTTTAAATTCACCAGATTGTTGCCAGCCACTCATAAGTATTGGTTTCTATTAAGGGGTAAATTTCAGAGTTGTTTTTATTGTGCCATATTTTTAACGTCTAAAAAACTAAATTAATTATTTTAAGACAAATATTTACTGTTCAAAGGATAAAGTTTAATATAGGGATGTTCAAAGTAGAATCCCAAGGTATTCTAGAATAGTAATATGCTAAATGAAGAAAACAGTGGATGTTATTTTAGAGCTTCAATAAACTGCCAGTGCTATTGCGAGCAAAATTAAAATTTTTGCATGTGACATTATTTTGTTGGTCCGGCGCAGTCAAATGTTCCCAAACACCTGAAGACCTTGCACGTGGCATTTCTTTCTCCTTGGTCAAAACTATGTCTCAACCGCGATGACAACGATGCCGATACAAAATTCCTTAGCACAAAGGCGAAACGTTTACATGCAAAGTCAGCGTTTTTTACCACTACCGCGAGTCCAAAGTCCAACCGCGCGGTCAGTCCAAATACGTCACACACGGCCTTCTGAAAATCGCGCTTTGGAATTAAATTTATGCAGCACCAATGCGGAGCAAAACGTTAAAACGCAAAGTCAGCATATTTTACGACTACCGTGAGCAGTGTTCCCGCTAAGCGCATTTTTTTGCGCATTTGCCTTTTTTATCACAGAACTTTTTATCACAGAAGTGCGCAAGCAAAAAAAAAATTTAAAGTTGTGTTTTTACTTAAATTTGACCTCCAGTCGTCTCCTCAAGCCCACATTATCACTATTTTGCAAAGATTATTACATATAATACCTTATGTACCCCATTTTTGCTTCACGAAAGTTTCGAAAAAGTGCCCAAATTAGTTTTATCCGAGCTACGTACGGAATAAAAAGTGCCCAAATCAGTTTTATTTAAGCTACGTACGGACAGAAAAGTGCCCAAATTAGTTTTTTCCGAGCTACGTATGGACAAAAAAGTGCTCAAATTTATTTTATTTGTGCTACGTATGGACAAAAAAAGTGCCCAAATTAGTTTTATTCGAGCTACGTACGACCAAAAAAGTGCCCAAATTAGTTTTATTCGAGCTACGTACGGAACAAAAAAGTGCCCAAATAAGTTTTATTCGAGCTACGTACGGAACAAAAAAGTGCCCAAATTAATTTTATTCGAGCTGCGTACAGAACAAAAAGTTTCCAAATTTTCTATATACGACCAAAAAAGTGCCCAAATTAATTTTATTCGAGCTGCGTACAGAACAAAAAGTTTCCAAATTTTCTATATACGACCAAAAAAGTGCCCAAATTAGTTTTATTCGAGCTACGTACGGAACAAAATGTGCCCAAATCAGTTTTATTTAACCTACTTACGGAACAAAAAGTGCCCAAATAAGTTTTATTCGAGCTACGTGCGACCAAAAAAGTGCCCAAATTAGTTTTATTCGAGCTGCGTACGGAACAAAATGTGCCCAAATCAGTTTTATTTAACCTACGTACGGAACAAAAAGTGCCCAAATAAGTTTTATTCGAGCTACGTACGACCAAAAAAGTGCCCAAATTAGTTTTATTCGAGATGCGTACGGAACAAAATGTGCCCAAATCAGTTTTATTTAACCTACGTACGGAACAAAAAGTGCCCAAATAAGTTTTATTCGAGCTACGCACGACCAAAAAAGTGCCCAAATTAGTTTTATTCGAGCTACGTACGGAACAAAAAGTGCCCAAATAAGTTTTATTTAACCTACGTACGGAACGAAAAGTGCCCAAATAAGTTTTATTCGAGCTACGTACGACCAAAAAAGTGCCCAAATTAGTTTTATTCGAGCTGCGTACGGAACAAAATGTGCCCAAATCAGTTTTATTTAACCTACGTACGGAACAAAAAGTGCCCAAGTAAGTTTTATTCGAGCTACGTACGACCAAAAAAGTGCCCAAATTAGTTTTATTCGAGCTGCGTACAGAACAAAAAGTGCCCAAATTTTCTATGTACGACCAAAAAAGTGCCCAAATTAGTTTTATTCGAGCTACGTACGGAACAAAAAGTGCCCAAATCAGTTTTATTTAAGCTACGTACGGAACAAAAAGTGCCCAAATAAGTTTTATTTAAGCTACGTGTGGACAAAAAAAGTGCCCAAATTAGTTTTATTCGAGCTACGTATGGAACAAAATGTGCCCAAATTAGTTTTATCCTAGCTACGTATGGACAAAAAAAGTGCCCAAATTAGTTTTATTTGAGCTACGTACGACCAAAAAAGTGTCCTAATTAGTTTGCTTTAAGATATACGTGCGACAAAAGTGGTTCTTAACTTGGGAAGGCGCTCACCCCCAAATAGAGCGCCGTCAAATTCTCAGGACGTCGCAAGTTCTGATATAAATATTTTATATTTTGTGCAGTAATTTTTATGGTTACATGTTACGCCTGGTGTGATTTCTGCCTATATTCGGTGTCTTATGCTTTACTTTGAAATTACACGCATGTGTAGTTTCAGCCGATCTGTCAGAAATTAGTGCAGTTTTATGCAAAAAGGTCTACAACAATTAGGGCAAAAAAAGGCAGAAAGAAAAGGGGCAGAAAGAGTCGACTTATTTTAGACCTTGAGGTAGCGGCAATTTGCACTAATTGGATCTTTAGGTAAACTTCCGGCAGATATAAATAAAAAATATTTGCTAAAAACCCACAAAAAACTATGAGATAGATTTAATAATACTTGACCCACCCGAACCCAAACGATAACCAGTTTCCTAACTCAAATAAAGTGCGTTAATTTAATAATTATTTAAACGCTGGGAAAAAGCCCAAACTCGGTTGGGCGTAAGATAAAAAAATAATTTTCGTATTGGGACCGAAAGCGTTTATATAATTATTAAATCAACGCACATTATTTGGGTTAGGGTGCTTGTTAGCGTTTGGGCTCGGCGGCTGACAGGTATTATTAAATTTAATCTTCTTATCTTTCTTACTCAGTAACTGGAATTTTTTTGCGATACGCGCGAATCTTTCGTTTTACAACTTTATTTTATTCCTAATTTGGAGATATTTTTAGCTCAAGGTATCTGTGTTTTGCACTGTATGTTTTGTGTTATAGGAAAGTACTTGCTTTATATAAAAAAAAACCTCGTGTCGTAATCGCTTTAAACTTTTTAAACAAAATTATAACAATTACCTGCGATATGCTTTTATTTGCAAAAAAAGAACTTTTCCATGCTGTGGCTCATTTTTTTGGTAAAACAGTGTACAATGCAAATTACAATATACCCCGAAAAAGCAAAGTTGCGTGTTGGGTCAACTAAAGTAGTAGGTTAAATTTATGTCAATATGAACAGGAAAGACGTGAAGGCCAATTTGTTTCTAATTAAAGTAATTACTTCGAAAAATGCGTAACCCGTGTAAAAGTTAAAAATGCTTACTGCTAAAACCGCTGCACTACGCGCGACATTGACCTCGACCGTTAGGTGGTTAGACAGCGCTACGCTTGACCAAGTCCGCCACACAAACTAGCAAGCGAGCGCAATTCTCCAAATAAAGAGACTCATTTTTATGTCTGGGAGAAATTAAATAAGATTATTGCGACGCCTCTCGTGCTCTCCCGCGCATATTGCTCCTCTCAATTGCAACGAAAGCATCCGTCCGACAAAGCAAGCAAAAAATAATTACAGACTATATTATTAAGGACTTGTAAATTGGCAATATTAACAGACTGATAATAGTGAAGACCAAAAAAAAGGTCTCCCGCGTATCCAATTTGGGCACTTTTTTGTTGAAAATTTTGGGCACTTTGCGCACCTATTGTCGGCTTATGCGCAAAATTTTGGGCACCTGCGCACATGGTAAAAAATTAGCGGGAACACTGACCGTGAGTCCAACCGCGCGGTCAGCCCAAATACGTCACACACGGCCTTCTGAAAAGCGCACTTTGTAATGAAATTTATATCGGTTCCAATTACCCGATATAAACAGCAAAATTGGATTGGATATTCTACTTTGAACATCCCTATTTAAATATATACCTTTACTCATTTTCTTTGGTTTACTAAAAAATGTTAGGAGTTTTGAGTTTTTCTTTTTAACATTTTTAAATTTCTTTGTTAAAACATTAGGTTTGGGATTATTCTTTATCTCAATTTCGATGTGGCCATGATTCTGGTAAAAGTGGTGTCATTGGAATTGCTGTTGAATTCCCTAGACTTGTTGCTGCCAGAATTAATGGCTCTTTAGACTTTTACCACATTGAGGGATCAAATTTAAGTAGTCCGACTGTTCAATATAGAGGTTTTTGCTTTATTTTATTTTTGCTTTGGTATGTTAGTGTTCTTAAATATTTTTTCTTGTTGTTACTTATGCCAGGATCATCTCGCAATCAAACCAATTTAGACAAGGACATAGTATCATTGCAATTGATTTATACAATAAAAAGTGCTCATCAACAACCAATATCTGCATTTAAGGTAAGGCAATTTATATGATAAAATAAAAAAAACACTCCTGGTTGTCTTTTTTCGTGCTTCTTGTGAATCTCTGTTATGCGCCTAAAGTTTCAGTCTCCTTTTAAGCTTAAAATGTTTGCCAATTTAACCAAATAATGCTATTTATTTTAACCAAATAATGTTTTTTGCTAATAATCTGAATTTAATCTGCATATTTGTGATAAGCATAAATAAATTAAGAACTTCAGTAGGTTTCTTAACTACAACTAATTTTTGCTTGGGAAGAGTGGGGTTTAATCAGAACTTGCACACCACTGTGCAAGTGCAAAATAACAACCCTTTAGTTTTACTCTTTATTATGTCTTGATTGTTCCCTTGTTTTTTGCCTAAACATGTCAAGGTTATACATTAATTAGGCGACCATAGCATTTAGCTTTAGCTATGCGTTACTTACTGACGTCCGTAAAAACATTGTATGCTATAGTCGAATAAGAGATACCGCTGAGTTAAATGATAAAAATTTAGAATGTTTGTATTAAAGGCCCGTTGCCCTGAGCTTGTGTAGGCCCATTTTAAAAGACAAAAACTGCTAAAAGTTCATGAGGCACATCTATATTAGAAGTAAAAAGGGGTTATGGAAAACAAAACGTTTCCCAATGGCCATTCCTAAATTGCCATGTAGTGTAAGTAGTTTAGATGGTACTGATTGGAATGTTAGAGTAATTAATAAACTGTGTTTCTTTAATTTTGTATTTTTGTTAATTTATGATGTCCTCCATTATTATGTTTTTTTAAAGGGATTGACCAGGTAAAAATGTTTCAAAACCACTTGCTTGAGGAAAAAGCAAGAGGATAACAGGGTGCACAATATGTGTTTGTTAAACTCCATGACTAACCGATATTTCAGGCTTCACAGTAGTTATTTAACAAACTTAGTAAATGTTGTGCTTGAAATAATGTGCAAAGCAGTTTAAAACACATTTATGTTATAGAATAGCATAGGTGAAGTAGTAGTAACATTGTTGCCATACAATTACAATGCCAACAACGTTAGCTCCTGTCATTTTGAGGTACTAACAAGGAGAAGAGGAAGTTGAATGGCAAAGCAACATTTACTCAGTGACAGCCAATAGAATGCTTACACAATTAAATCAGGTGTAAAACACTTCAAATGAAAGGCTTAATGTTAACATTCAACTTATATGCTAATTTTAAACAAACATTTTCAATTTAAAACTTTATATAAAACATTATTTCAATGTGATATTGAGACAGAAAAACACTTGTTTAAATCTAGTAGTTTTTCTGCAACAATTAATGTTTTTTTTTTCAAATATTGTGTATTTTGCAAGCAAAGCATTACATTTACACCCCTTCCCTATGTTTTTTTTTTGTGTAAGTCAGTTGAGAATGGCAGTTGTACATTTTGCCTTCTCTTATATACTTACCTGACAAACGAAACGTTCTTAAGCTATAAAACTATTGTTAAGTTGTCTTTATTTTTAGGTTGCTATGGGTCGCATTTTGACAGGAAGCTGTGATCATACATTAAAACTATTTACAATACAAGATGCTCGATGTCAATACACCATGTTTGGTCACACTGGACCGGTGTCATGTATTTTTATGGACAAGGTGAAATCATTTTCTGTATTTTTTGGGTTATTTTAGAAATAAAAATAATGACAACTTAGGGTACACCAGCTGGAGCAGTCAGTGGATCAGCTGATGGAACTGTTAGGCTATGGGACTTACTAACTGGTTGTTGCCTACATAAGTTGGAAGAGCATAAAGGTACAGTCCAATGTTGTTGTTTTTTTGTTAATGGTTAAACTAAATATTTTCTGTTTTAATAGAACCAATTTCTGCAGTTGAATGTACATCGCTTCACATAGTTTCCACCGCTCAAGATGCCAAAATGTGCATTTGGTCTCGCAGATCTGGATTTTTGCTACAGATAATTAAATTGGTACATACATCTGTTCTATTGACTGTTATATTTCAAATGAAAGCAAAATAGAGGTTATTTGACTATCACTAAAATGTACTCATTTTGTGCTATATACCTACAATTAGTATTACACAATACAATACTTACTTGCTATTTACACTCTTAAAAATACAAGCCTGATTTTAGTTTTTTGCATGTATCAAGTCTTAAGGGATTACCTCTTTCTTAAAGTTGAGATTTCTTTAGCCATTTAAACGGATTAAGGCTTTCCCGTTTATATTCACGTTTTAGCCGGATTTAAATCCATTTTGTTAATTTATTCTCTCTCGTTTTGTCGCTGGGATAGATTAAGTTCTTTCGTTTCTTAGTCCGTCAAAAGGAGTGATTTTCAATCCGTTTGCTGCTGATAGCGTGGTTCTTTGTCTGACCGCAAAAATCGATCGTCGAAGTTTAATTATGTTTAACGGTTACGACAGCAAAGTGTGAAGTATAGTATTTTCGAAGTCAAACGTATTTGCTAGTGTTTACAAAGTGAGAACAGCAAATTTTGCACTTGTTAGGCTGCTAAACTATATCTAGCATGGTTGTTAGTCTTATTTTTATAGTAAGGAAAAATGAAGGCGCTGGTCTAGAATCCTACCACAACGAACATTGATTAGGTTAGGATGCAGGTTTGGGTAGGTTAAGCAATATTATTAAATAGTAATACTTGACCCACCCTCACACAAATATTGTGCATTGCTTTAATAAGTGTCTCAACGCTGTGGTAGGATTCAAGACCAGCGCCAAAATGAGCTTTAAAATTCGCCAAAAATTAGTTGGTCAAATGAAGAAACTATGCTGCTTTTAAATATCTAAAATCATTGGCAAGGTGGGAAGAAATAAACAATAATATCTGCAATGGGAAGAGAGTCTCGAGAACCAAAGTTATAAAAGAGATTGGTTAGAACATTTTTAGAAAAAAATTTGCAACAAAGAAACATATGCATAGTGCAGCTTGTACACTTAATCTGGCTTGATTTTCGCGCCATGTAATTACGACGCTGCAACGGATTAATTTTCAATCCGGATTGAACATTAATTTAATCTGCCCGCGAAATGTGCATATAAACGGGCTTACTATTTTGCTTGGAAAATGCTATAAACGTATGTCTTATATGTTTTGTTATACCGATTTCTAAGAATAGACAGTATTAATTTAAGAGTAACTGCTATTTTATCTTAAAATTTCAGGTTCAGGTGCTTCCAAACATTTTTCGGTATACTACCTGTGCTATTACTACTTCCCTTATTTCATTCTCACATACCAATTTGCAAAATAAAGTGACCATAAGACCTAAGTCTGTTTAACGTTTGTCTTATGTTTAAATTCATGTTTTTTTTAATCTTGCGGGACATTTTGCTTGTCTTTGTTTGTCACATTTGTTGGCATCTTTCATTTATATTAATTCATATGAAAAGTTGTTCAGGAACTGGTACATCTATTTGTTTGAGGTAAAATATTATTTTCAAACAAGTTTTAGTTTGTCGGTTCGTTTATTTTAATTAACTTTTACGTAGGATTCTTCTATATCAGCTACAATGACCATGCTGGGGAAGAAAATGTGTGTCACAGGAGGTCAAGGAGATATTCTGTTGTGGGACATAAGGTTAGTATACGGATTTTGTAAGGTTTAATGAAGTTTATTAAATCGTTACGATTAGAAGAGATGGAATAGAAAGTAGACATGTTTCAAATAGTACATAGCAAATGAATATCGCTGTATATAATGTGTGAAGACAACACGCTGAAATACCTCTGGGCTTGCTTCATCTTTGAATAATGCCGGACGACAACTTAACTATAGGTTATCTGCACCATTTAGTTTTCATCTTTATCAACCTTAGCTAAAGTGTACTTTTCATACGTTCGCTTAAAACTTCAATGTCAGCAGTTTGAAACGTTATTTACAACCAAACTTTTGTTTTCTCAAAAAATACTTTATTAGTCATAATTTTGTTTAAAAATGTATTAAAAACCCACAAAATTCGTCATTATTCTTTACCTTCCTGGCGAAGTGCTGACTTTAGAAATTATTATTGTCGCAAGATTAAGGCAAGCTCTCGTCAATTAAAACCCGTCCAACGCTAGCTATTTCTAGTAGTGGTACACAGCAGTGAAACAAAAGGAAAATGTTTGTAAAATAGTATTTTTTTTGGAAATATTTTCTAACAAAATGGGGCAATTACCTTTCTGTGCACGACAAAAGTCCTGATTCGACCTTAACAAAAACTAAAAAATGTACGAAATAATGCATTAGCCATTTTGAACGCTATGCATAAAATTAAGCAAAAATCTCGAACCAAAGATTTATAAATATATCTTGCCACTATTGAGCGTAAAAACGAACGCCAGCCCGGTTTGGAACCACTGGCGTAGAGTTACAACTCTTTTTAATATACATATATTATTATATAGTGTCCAAACGTGGATATGCAGTGCGTTTTTGGACGCCCTGGATATCTGGTAGGTCGTCAAAAAAACTGAAATTGGCCAAGTTTACACTTCATATTTTTTTGAGTGTAACAATTTTTTTCAGTATTTTGCTACTTTTATTGTACAGGAAAGGCGAACTGTTGCAGCGCATCGATCTTCATTCCGGGTCGTTACATCGTCCGACCGTATCCTATGTTCAGTCAATAACGCATTTATCTGTTGTGTGCGCGTTGGGTCGTGAACTCCGTGTTGTTAACTTTCCATCTGTTATGGAAAAATGTGAATGATATTGTTTCTTTTTATAATAAATTTTTAGTTTAAAGAGATCTTTTTGTCAATTCTTGTCGGTCGGGGGCATCTAAGTGTTGTTTGGGAAAGTTAGTAAATCTGGGATTCACCATTATTCTCAATGGAAAAAAAACCACCAACCCGAAAAATGGATCAGATTACCTTAATTCAGGGGTGGGCAACCTTTTCAACACAAGGGCCAGTTAGGAAATGGAATGCTTACACGAGGGTCGCACATCAAATAAACACTAATTACTATTTTCAGCTTTTTACTAGAAAAACTAAAGCTACTAGGTTGCAACTACGGCAGTTTTGTCAGTGCTGTCTTCTTATGAATTCGGAAATAAATTTTCCTATAATTCCAATAACGCCTTTCACGTACGGATCGGCTGAGTATAATTTAATTAACAGCCTTAATTCAAAACCAGCTGTTAAACATAACATCTCAGTCAATAAGCGTGACAAAAGTCTGTTACACCTTGACTGTAACGCGGCCTGTTTTGGAAGTGGCTAGGTTCCTAGCTACGTCACACGCTGCCTCTGCTTTCAAGGTTTAATACCGATCGTGATCGAAGTTTCCACGGAAAACGTAAAACCTCAAACGAATTACTTTATTTTCAGTGTAGTAACCACCAACAGTTTAAAAACCGTGACGTATAGCCCACAGTGGCAGCGCAGCAAGCTGTGAAAACATAATTATCATTAGCACAACGCAACGCTATGACGTCACAATGTACAAATCAACTCACCAAAAACGTGGAAGGAAAACAACGAAAAGTACCAAGAGTTTGGTCAACAATACTTCAAAGTTCAAACTGGAAATAAATAATGTATTCAGTATAACTAAGTCACTTATGTTGTAACCAAGAAATAGTAAAAATGCAAAGTATCTTACCGAGTATCGATAGTTTTTTGGCATAACAGTTGCATTTACAGCCACAATTTACTTATTGTACATCTGCAGTATACAAATACAGCTACTTTAATAAACTTATCTTGATGGTTTACTTTTACTTAAACACCTTTAAGTATACATTTACCAGTCAACAACAAGCAGAATAACTTACAACGAATTCAACTGAAACAGCTTACAAAAATGGCGAACAAAATGATAAAGTATCACGATGGGCAACCAAGCGTCCCATGTAATATTTTAACAGCAGGGGAGCGTGGAGAAATTATTACACTCCCCCCAAAATTGACAAGTCGCACGGGTTCACTTTCAATTTTCAATACACAAATTTTGACTCGCTCGCCAAATGCACCAGTTTACGCGACTGAGTTCATTTTTGCTCGTTTGCCTGCAGTGCAGGTGCCACAGGGTCATCAGGCGCCCCGGGTTCAGCGGGAACGACGAGGCACAATTTATGAATTGGCCTCCGTAATTCGTTCCCCTTTGATCGAACTAGGACGTTTCGTACAACACCATGCTCATCGGGATGGACGGCGACGACTCTTCCAAGCGACCATGACGACCTCGGAGTTGTGTTGTCGACCAAGAGGACGATATCGTCAACTCTTATGTTCCTCTTCTCATGATGCCATTTTTGACGGGCAATGATGGTGCGCAAATATTCGCGCGCCCAACGCTTCCAGAACTGATCTGAAAGGTATTGAACGTGTCGCCAACCTCGACGTGCATAGCAGTCCCGGTCGTTTGTGGCGGTGGGTGGTAAGCCAGCATCAGGGCTTACTCTCAGCAAATGATTCGGAGTTAGCGGTGTCTCATCATCGACATCCAGCGTGACTGGCGTCAATGGACGAGAATTCAAAATCGACTCCACCTCCAAAAGCAACGTCTGAAGTTGATCATCGGTCAGGATCCGTTCGTTAGTCAGGGAGGAGAGAATGCACCTGGCAGAACGAATCATTCTTTCCCATGCTCCCCCCATGTGGCTGGCGCAAGGAGGATTAAATGTCCATTGAATTTCCTTCTGCTTCAGGTATTGTTCGATATGCCTCTGGTTCCAATCGCGAATGCCTTGTCGAAGTTCTCGCTCAGCTCCCACCAAGTTGGTTCCGTTGTCCGAGTACATGTGCAACACAGCACCACGCCGAGCAACGAAGCGGCGAAACGCATTTATGAAGGCGTTAGTACTTAAATCAAATGCAACCTCGAGGTGAACTGCGCGTGTCGTAAGGCATGTAAACAAGCATCCGTACCTTTTTACTTCGCTGCGTCCTCTTTTGACAAGCAGCGGTCCAAAATAGTCCACTCCAGTGTATGCGAAAGGGTGCAAATTGATCTGTAGACGAGCAGGAGGCAAGTCGGACATGATTTGACCTGCAGGCTTAGCATGACGGCGGCGACACTTCAAACATTTAGTAAGGACGCGACGAATCGCGACAGTGCCCTTCACAATCCAAAAACGCTGATTTAGCAAGTTGAGCGTGTGATTCAATCCGGAGTGACCCGATCTTTCGTGGAAGTGAACGATGATCATATCCGTCAGTAACGAATTATGAGGTAGTATGGCCGGATGACGTGCTTCGTATGCAATTGGTGCCTTCTCTAGGCGGCCCCCGACACGGAGAACCCCATTCGCCATAATTGGATCCAGTCGGAACATCGGTGACGACCTTGGTATTCTTGTGAGTTTATCTTGTCCGGAAATTCCGATCATCAATTGAGCGAAATGACTCCGTTGCTCATACTTAACCAACTCCATTTCCGCGTTTTTTAACTCATCGACCGTCAATGATGAACACGGCGCGCTGTAAGCAATTTTCCGGACCCTTGCCAATAGATAAGACTTGTAACGTAGCATCCACGACACTGCGCACTTTAACTTATACAGGACCGAAAATCTTTCCAACAGCAGATTTGTTGGGGAATCCACCACGACAGTAAATACCCCAGTAGGTTTCTTTTCAAATACGGCTACGTCAACACCTGCATGGCTGATTTCAAACAATTTCGGCCAATTATCAGGCCCTTCTTTTAGAAATGCTGGTGCAGAGAACCACGAATCAGAATGAGCGAGTACGTCGGCGGTTGCGCCTCGCGACGCCAAGTCAGCGGGATTTAGTTTGGTTGGTACATGCTTCCAGTTGCGTGTACATGTGCATTTTTCGATGAAGGCAAGGCGGCGCGACACAAATAGTGGAAATCGCCGCCTGTCGTTTTGTATGCTTTGTAAAATAACCGATGAATCGGTCCAAAATATTGATGGGCGCAGATCTAGGGCAAGTTCCTTTCTTACGGTCTGCTCCAATTTTACCGCTGCTACGGCAGCCATTAGTTCCAATCTGGGTATAGAAATCTCTTCCTGCGGGACCAACCTCGATTTGCTCATTACCAGGCTGCACGTTACTTGGTTATCCTCACTGACCGAACGCAAGTAACACAAAGCACCGTATGCTTCCTTTGATGCGTCGGCGAACACGTGAAGCTGGCTCCTCTGTATGTTGTCGTAAGCATGCAAGTGAAAAGAACGAGGAATAGAAACGTCATGTAAGTTTATCAGGCCAACTAACCACTTTTCCCATTTTCGTAGATCCTTAGCCGGCATCTCCTCGTCCCATTCGATTTCTTGTCGACACAGATTTCTGTAAATCAAGCGTGCTTCCAACACAACCGGACTAACAAATCCGAGTGGGTCAAACAGTGAGTTCATTGTCGAGAGCATTCCGCGGCGGGTGCGTGGTCTCATCGGTAGAGAAACCGTGAACTTGAACTCGTCAGTGTGTACGTTCCAATGTACTCCCAAAATCCTCTCTTGCATTCCATCAAGAGTGTGTGTTCTTAGAGGCTTGGACAGTTCCTCCTCTGGCAAACTGTCCAATATTTCTTTGTTATTGGATAACCATTTGGTTAAACGAAATCCGGCTTTAGCTAGTAAGGACCGCAATCCTGCCACAAGAGACACTCCAGCTTTAACATCAGAAACGGATGTAAGGCAATCATCCACGTAAAAATTTCGTTCAACAGTTGATGTAACGATTGGCTCAAATTCGCCACCAAAGTCACTAGCAGCTTGCCTTAAACAAAACGCAGCACAACTGGGAGAAGAAGTTGCACCAAAGAGGTGTACCTTCATTCTGTGGGGAGTTGGCTCAAGGGACAAATCCCCTTCGGGCCACCATAAAAAACGTAAGCAGTTGCGATCGCGCGGAGCAACACCAACTTGGTAAAACATTGCTTCAACATCAGCCACTAGGGCAATTGGTTCCTTACGAAAGCGGAGCAACACGCCGACTAGGCTATTCACTAGATCGGGGCCCTGCATCAACGATTGATTTAGCGACACACCGCGATACTGAGCGGCGCAATCATAAACGATACGTAATTTTCCTGGTTTGTTTTGATTCAGAACGCCATGGTGGGGAATGTACCAGACGCGACCATTTCCGGACGATTCTTTTTCTGGCACCTCTTCAGCATAACCCTTGTCGATGGCAGCTTGCATCTGCTCAACGTATTTTGTTTTCATCGCATTATCTTTAGTCAGACGGCGTTCGAGGCAGCCAAGTCGCTTCTTTGCCATTTTCAGATTGTCGGGCATGATTTGGTGATCATGCCGCCAGGGTAGTGGCAACTGATAGTGCCCATCGACAAATTCCACAGAATCTTTCATCAAACGATGCGTTCTTCGGTCTTCAGTAGAGAGTGCCATTCCAAGATTCTCAACCTCCTCATCAGTAGGTAGCAGATCACTCTCGTCACTTAGAAACATAGCGTTCGCGGTTTCAACGGCAGATATATAGTTGATACAGGCATGATAATCTGTGGACTCAAAGTTGCTACCGAGTAAAGACCAGCCGAGCGGTGTCTTCACGGCATCCGGACAGGATCCATTCCCGGGACGAGTAGACTTCACTCTGTGAGCTACTGGAACATTAGCTCCTATTAGAAGGGTGACGGTTCCTCCGGGAATGCTGGATAATTGTAAATTTCGTAGTGAACGATGTGCCTTTAACGTCTGCGAAGTAGGAACCGCGTTCGGTTTCACCGGGATTTTGTCAACAACGACGACCTCATTGAGGTTGATTGGTTCTCCGCCCTTTAGCGGTTCCACTGAAACAGAAATAGCAATGGTGTCCAACTGACGTGGCGTCGTCAGGGTATTCAACAAGATCTGTTTGGGCTTGCCGGATGCACCAAGCTTGTCCACCAGTTTACGTTCGCAAAACGTAGTCGTGGATCCTTGGTCCAAAAACGCGTAGGTGTTGATTGCTGTGTCCCCATATCGCACAACGACGGGAACGACATTCAGAAGGACATTAGAGGCGTTTATGCTCGCGCTATATTCCTGTATCTCGGCGCACGCCTTTCTTTCATCAGAATTAGCAGTAAATCTTGGCCGGTAGTTTGGGTTGTGTAAAAGAGAGTGGTGAAGTGTTGCTGAGCAGTCTCTTACGCTACAGCTACCTTCAGCATTGCACTCATTGGCGACGTGACCATCTTTGAGACACCTAAAGCACAAGCCCCTGTTTCTGACTAGACCACGACGCTCTACGTAGGTCATTTTCCTAAAGTCGGAGCAATTTTCAAGGTCATGAGCATCCAAACATAATGCGCATCTAGCGGAACTAGAAACAGAAGTTACTGTGTTGTGAGTCGTCACCTTGACTCGGCGATTAGTGAGCTTGCTACCTTCTTTGGACGGAAAAAGCGCCTTTCCAAATATTGAGTTCGCCTGTTTGCTTTATTGTCCAACAAATTCGGCTAAGGCCACAAAATTTGCTCTTTTTCCTGAATTCTCTTCTATCTCGGTTGCCCTGATTATCCATTTTTCGCGGAGCGACACAGGAAGCTTTCTTGCCACGGTTAGCATTACATCCATTGAGTCCACACAGGACGCATACTTTATATCGTGCAAGGAGGTGCAGCACTTGTCCAAAAGAACCGATAGTTGCATCAAACCATCAGGGTCCTTTGCCTCAATCGCTGGGGTATCCTTTAATAGTCGTTCACAACGCTGTGCTATTACATGTGGTTGGCCATAAAGTTCATGCAAAGTTTGCCATGCGAGCTTGTATCCCTCTGAAGGTTCTTTGGCATTAAAGCGATCTAACCTCTCGCAAATATGCGGTTCGCAGTGCTGAAGCAGAAACAACAAACGCATGTCATCGCTTTGTGCCTTCTTAGCAATATATAAATCAAACTGGCGAACAAACGACCAGTAGTTCATCGGATCACCGTCGAATTTCTTTACAACAGGTCTAGGCAGAAAGCGTTCACCTATATCCGGGAAGTCGTATTGTGTTGGTCGTGGTAGTAAGTTTCCATTTGTCTGGACAACAGGTTTGGAATGTGTTGGAGAAAGTTTGGGGGGGTATGAATCTAAACCACTTACAACTGGGGTCACTGTGGTGTTAGTGACAGTTGCTGGTAGGGGTTCTATCAACGGTTTACTGACCTGTGGTTCCCGAAACCTTATCTGCGCGCGGTGAGCATGGCAGGCAACTGGCGGCGGTGGGGTACAATATGAAGACTCCTCGTCCCAGGCGTCCGCTTCGGCCTCGGCCATCTCGAGTTGTCGTTGCCTTTCATTGGCGTTTCGACAAGCCTCCTCTTTTAGACGTCGCACTTCTTCTTCTGATTCGCGCTGCAGTCTGGCAACTTCTTCTTCCGCATCACGTTGAGCTTCTTCTGCAGCACGTTGAGCTTTCGCGGCTGCTTCCTCAGCGGCACGTTGAGCTTCTTCTGTCGCGCGTTGAGCCTTTGCTCTAAGATGTTTGGCCCTTTCAGCTGCATCACGTCGCAACCTTTCAACTGTGTCCTCAGCTTGACGTAAGTTTGCTGTCTCCTGATCATTTGCCAGCCGTGCAAGCTTTAACTTTACTCGACTACGTCGTATCTCACTTTTTATTGAGCTCGAGGTGGAAATTCGGCTTGAGTGAACAGATATCTGATCTTCAGGTATAGACAAGTTTTGAGCAGGTGGCAAAGAATGGGCCTTTTTAAAACTGGCAAACCATTGCTTTACCCTTTGATCGAATTCTAGCTTTTCCCGACGGCAGTCACCCTTGTGGGACACCGTCTCCGGCAAAGTGTCCGTTTCCGACATGGCATCGCATAGATCCATGAAAACGTCAAATTCCGAGTCCAACTTTGGAAGAAAACCACGGAGTGGAACAGCGCCCTCAGGTTTAATCATCAAAGTTTCGGCACGCAAGTAGCTGGTTTGCAGTGCCTTCATTGCGGCAACAATTGCTGTCTTGTCGACAGACATGATTAGTACAAGGTTTTTAAACGATGTAACGCGGCCTGTTTTGGAAGTGGCTAGGTTCCTAGCTACGTCACACGCTGCCTCTGCTTTCAAGGTTTAATACCGATCGTGATCGAAGTTTCCACGGAAAACGTAAAACCTCAAACGAATTACTTTATTTTCAGTGTAGTAACCACCAACAGTTTAAAAACCGTGACGTATAGCCCACAGTGGCAGCGCAGCAAGCTGTGAAAACATAATTATCATTAGCACAACGCAACGCTATGACGTCACAATGTACAAATCAACTCACCAAAAACGTGGAAGGAAAACAACGAAAAGTACCAAGAGTTTGGTCAACAATACTTCAAAGTTCAAACTGGAAATAAATAATGTATTCAGTATAACTAAGTCACTTATGTTGTAACCAAGAAATAGTAAAAATGCAAAGTATCTTACCGAGTATCGATAGTTTTTTGGCATAACAGTTGCATTTACAGCCACAATTTACTTATTGTACATCTGCAGTATACAAATACAGCTACTTTAATAAACTTATCTTGATGGTTTACTTTTACTTAAACACCTTTAAGTATACATTTACCAGTCAACAACAAGCAGAATAACTTACAACGAATTCAACTGAAACAGCTTACAAAAATGGCGAACAAAATGATAAAGTATCACGATGGGCAACCAAGCGTCCCATGTAATATTTTAACAGCAGGGGAGCGTGGAGAAATTATTACATTGACCGTACTAGATGTAACTGCCGTAATTAGCTTCTCAGCAGTTGCATTGAGGGTGACAGTATTTGACCATCTTTGCGGCGAAAACTAGTCAATTGCTATATAAGTATCGACAACAACATGTATGCTTCATCAAGGTGATATATTGAAATCAGCACTCGGAGTCACAGGTACAAAAGATACATTCGACGTTCATACATGAGACCATACATGCGTTTTCTAAAAGAAAATAGAAACGGTTATATAAATAATAACACTGGCGGTAAACAACAAGAGAAAACACTCACCGAATACTTGTGGCTTTAGTGAAACTTTACCGCGTGTTAACAATTTAGTTACTTAATATTCATTTTAATTTCTAGGTAAAACATAAAGAACTTAACGTCATTAACAGTAATAACTGAGCTATGTGCAGTAAAACGAATTATTTGATTGTAAAGCACATGTTATTCAAAAGGCACAAACGAGTAAGATTTCGATTAATACAATTTTTTAAACAACATGGGGATGCGGCATTTCGCCTTTTATTGATTTTGAATTTTTTTAGTTTTCAATTTTTATTTTTTAATTTCATTTTTTATTTGATTTATTTTGTTATGTGTATTTTATATTATATATTTCATATTTTGTTTTTTATTTTCCTTAACTTGTTTCTGCAAGCAAAAACAGATATGGGCCGAAAATTTCCCCACTTAACTTATGCCTTTGATGCGAAAGGGGCTCAAATATGGCGTAGATTTTGGGGAATGATCGAAACATATATTTGATGAATAGAATTTACGTAGATAATGCGTATGGCCATTTCATTACATTTTGACCAGCTTACGTGTTTGAAAAGCAAATAGTATCATTCTCTTAAAGACTTAAAATGGTTTAACGCCTATGGTTTGCTAACTTTTGCAAACATTTACTCGGTAAATTTTTACCATTGCTTGGTCCGAGCAATCACTGTTAAAACAGGCTTTAAATCTGCAGTTTCAAACAATACGAAAAACACTATTATGTGCCTAATATGCAAACTATTAAATCGAAATTTTGCTAGTTGTTTAGGCCTGATGTTGATATGTTGGTTGGAGCAACATGCACAACAGGTGCTAACAGAGAGGCGCACACTGCCTCAAGATTTCGCATTTAAATTTGCGGCGGTAAATACACCCTATTGACACTTGATTATTAGGCGAAGCTTATCGCGAAGTAATTGGTCGCCTGAAAAAACGCTGACGCCGCATTTAAAGAAAGCATTAAAATGAGTCGCCGATATTCTGCTTTGAACATCCATACTCGCAATGCTTCCCTGCGTTAATTGTACAGTGGGTGAAAGTTTATACACGGCCTTACCTCTTTGTGTATTACCGCGATAATACAATAAAATACGATTTGGAGAATATTTGCTATTTGCACCTGTTTCGTATGTTACTCCAATCCAACAAATTTTGGGGTGGGCCAAAAAGTTGGAATTTTTTGTTTAGCTTTTGTCATTGAAGCAACTGACTTGAGTATTAACGTAATACACAAAAACCACTCAAAGAGCAAAAACTGAATGAAGTAGTAAAACTACATTATTGTATAGCAAACGTTATATTAACTACATCGTTCGTGACGTAACAATGCATGGCCCCTCAGGCCAGGGCGTATCAAGGCTCCTATGAAATCGCTCTCTTAATAGCCTAAAAGCACATACCATAGGACAGGGGTGTCCAACACGCGACGCGCGTGCCAAGTGTAGCACGCGATCTAATAAAAAATGGCACGCAAGCCCCTTAAAAATACTAAATTTGTTAGTCAGCCAAATGTCAATAAATACTAAATTTGTATATAGCCAATTGTCTTTGTTTATTCACAATATAAAACAACAGCGGAAATTACCACAACCAACAATTACTTCTAAAACAACAATGCCGGCTGGCTCTCCCGTGGTAATGCAACAACTATTTGCTGTGTTTTGTTTAATTTATGGATTTTTGTCTTCCTGGAATGACGTTTGTTAAACTTTAATACAGCCACATACTCATTTTACGATTCAGCTCAGTATGGAAGCAATTGAAAAGTTCCGGTTCGACCATTGTTAAGTCCCGGTTTGAATAGGCCTACAAAATAAGTTACGTTAGATGTAAAAATGTAGGTCAATAAAAGCGGAGAAAAATTATTGAATTATAACTTGGAATAATCCAAGTTTCAATAAAGCAATGTTTTAATTATTAATTAAAAAAAAAAAATTTTAATAAAAAGCAATGTTTTAATTATTAATTTTTTTATACAATTTGGAACATGGCTAACTTAACTCTGTAAAATGCAAGTTGTGGCGTCATTCTATGAACCGCTTTTTTGACGGGTTTGGTTAAGGTTCTGGTTCTTTTAAAATATGCTGTTCAGTCTGGAAAAAATGGTCCAAAACCGGTTCATTAAATTCCGGTGCGGGCTTGGTTCGACTCCTTCTTTTAAAGTGGAACAAGCGTCTCGGTTTTTGTTTAAATGTTAAAAATACATATGGGCTAAAAACCCACATGCGAAACTAGGTTAATTTTGTAGAAAGTATGGGTCCTTTCGCCTGTTTTCACATAAAAACGAGCATCAGAAAGTTATATTGTCAAAGACGGGATATGTCATGGTAGGCCTTTCTATGCGCCACGGCTTCGGGAGAAAATATTTCGTTAAATATGGCTAAAACCAAATAGAAAATCAAAAAGCATTTGGAACAAGCGCGAAAATTCAGTGATTTAAACAACTTATTTTTAAACGATTTAAGCCAAATTAAGACTTTTTAAATAAATAGCAAATTCCAGTCCAATTGATCAGTTGCCCCAATTAAGACACAGTTAAGTCACAAATACAGCAAGTCAAGTCCTGGTTAAACTAAAAACGCTAAACTATTAAAATTAGTAAAGTCGTCCGATTATGAGCAGTTACTCTAAATGGCAACCCAACATTGATTACCCAGGTGTTTATTGGTTAGTACTGACCGGTACCGCCCCCTCGTGGGCGTTGGGAGTTACAAAAGGGGCATTTTGGGTCTCTTTCTCATTTAGGGGGCGCTGAGCGCACATAAGGGGCTGTTACATAAAGTCCATTTCCGCATTTTTTATTACATAAAAATAGTACAAACATCACTGTAATATGTATCAGTTAAGCTTAAATGGCAACTTTAGTAATGCGAACTTGTCGTAGTTTCTGGCGTAATAATTGGCTTTCTAATGGAAGATTGTTGGTTGTTGTTGCGTTTCACCGTTTCATACGCGGCCAAATGTTTGTATATTTAAAGCAGGGATAGGCAGCCTACGACCCGCGGGCCGGATCCGCCAATGTAATTCATCCGGCCCGCCACCTCTTTCATAAACTAGACACGAGTCCATTTCAAATACTTTTGACTATTTGCGCGAATGATCTTTGTACGTCCGGTTTGTTTACGTTTTGATACTGTCTTTTGAAATAGATCAGCGCTTCTTTATCGTCGGGCCGTGGAAGTGCGCGGACAAACGGAAAACGTATTAAAAAATATTGGACATATGTTTTTTAACATTTTTTTATTTTATATTTTCGGCAAAGTAATAAAAACTGCAAGAAATTTAAAAGAAATACCGTTATTCCAAAAAAAAAACGAGCCCGCTTCGCTCGCCAGTTGCGCCCTTACTTAAAAACACTAACAAACACTGAACTATATATATTAACTATTAAGGTTATCGCGTTTCCTCCAAGTAGTTTTATTGCACTTTTCATTTGTAGTACGAATGACGAAGTGTGGACACAAATTTTAAACCAAACAAGCGCCTTTTTCGCGCTTTGCGCCAACACTTAACTGCCTCCTTAAATGTATTTAAACACGTTTTTTAGTGAAAAAAAAGATCCGAGGCCCGCCTGATTCACAGAACTTGTTCTAACATTTTAATAACACAATTCTTAGAACCTTGTGAAATAGTGTATGTATATTACGAATTAATCGTTTATGTTGAGCTAACGACAAAACTGGTCAGCCATTTTAACTGCAATAGCGCAAAGTACGGTATTTTACATCAATGTGTTTAAACCTTCGCAATTATTTTGATTGTCAATTACACGTCCTGTTACGTTACCTACATGCCCTAATTTTTAAAGTTATGTACCTACGCCATTAATTTAGTTCAATTTGTACACATGCTCACGTAAATTCCTATAGTGAATGTATGTTAGACAACCTAAAACATGACTGACAGCTCATCGAAATGAAAGTATAATGTTAGACAACAATTAATATAAAAATTTTGTCTAAAGCATGATGAGGGAGCGATGTGAAATAATATGGAGCCCAAGGGGGCACTAGTGTAAAAAAGGTTGGAAAACACTGTATTAGATAGAGAATTAACCTTTCAGACTTTTTAAAAAGGCTCCACCCTTATACGTCATTGCCAATTTTAAGCTGTAAATTTTCACAGGTGTTTAAACATACCTCGATCCATTCATTTGCGGCAAAAGGTTGCCAATACTGCTTGAACTATACTGTTTAAAAGTTTAATAACATATGACTACTTTAGAGAGTGTCAGTGTGTCGCCTGTCTAAATCTGAATATTATTGCGGGCCGTTGCACATCCTTTTCCTAAACAGCAGTTGTGAAAGTGTAGAAGTAGTTGATAATGAGTACTCATTTAATTGCTTTTTGTGCCTCGATGTATCAATCTTACGACTACAATGTAGATACTGCATTCAAATTGAATTGTTCATCTTCTGCTTCATACTTGACTGGTTTGGTTCAACAGCAGAACAACTTGTAATTTGATCCTGATAACTGGACAAGACTTTATTCGATACTGATCTTCATAATTACGAATTGAATATCCCCTATCTGGTTCAGTCACAAAAACACTCGAGTTTGCTGTCTGAGTAAAAGCCATTGTATATTGATTGAACACGCTATTTATAGACGAGAATCAGTTAACAAAATTTATGTGAACAAAAAAGGATTTACGTCATTAATTCTTACAATACTTAACAAAATATCACGTGACAAAAAGGCGTTAATTCAAGCTTTCTTCACCCTTATTTCTGACGCGAAACATACCATTTTTACGTCAAAACGCGTTTGCGAAACGGCTTCTGACTTCAGTCAAATCATAACAGTTGAATATCACACGGCCGGGGAAACTAATTTATGTTTACACCGCGGCGTGGATCGGCGTTTTGAAAACATATGCTAAAAACGGATGTGAACGTTATAGAAAATGCCTTGACGCATAAAAATTGGTGTCAAAATGTATCGTTTGCACATTCGCTGCAAAATAACGCAAACATTGAAATACGGTTGCAATAAATGTAGGCAACGGAATTTTACCGAAAACTTTCCGTTTATCGTTTGCACATTCGCTGCAAAATAACGCAAACATTGAAATACGGTTGCAATAAATCTATAGGCAACGGAATTTAACCGAAAACTTTCCGTTACGACATAGCGATGAAAACAAAAATTCTCTGTAGCAAAACAACAATTAACGAAGTGGCTGCTATAAATATTCCCATGCTAGATTTTGGACCAGCTTGCATGTTTAAAGCTGATTATTTGTTTTTGTGAAATGTGTGTCGACACGTGGACGCGAAAATTGTTCGATCACATAACGCATTTGCGCAATTGTTTTTAGCCAGATTCCTGATTCCTCGAGAAAGTTTTCTCTTTGGTGCCTGAACTGGCAACCGAGGACTTTGTTGTCAGTGTTCGCTGAGTTGCTCGAAATTGTTGTGTGCTTGACACACCATTGCATTGCTGTGGATTGAGCTTTTCAGGCAATCTGTGCGGCAGCAGGGGAATTCCCTGTTCGGTGCGTTGAAATTCTGACGTCACCGGAAAGCCGTCTATTGTGCGCTGCGCTCTGCTGCGACCTTTCGCCCAACGTGAGTTGTGTTCTGAAAAAGTCAAAATATTTTTCAGCAGATGTGTGTTCAAATGTCTGGCGGGAGTATTTTTGTTGCAACACTTTAAATTCAGGTTATTTAATTTTGATTATAGATACATATATTTATATATTTATACATATAAGCGCTTTAGGTTATATTTAAAGTTTGAGACAATTAATTACTGGAATATATATTTACTCACGTTACACATCTTTTGCGATTCAATACAATTACATATATAGCGATATATTCATAGCGGTTACACATTTTACTGTATTGACGATACATACAATGATTAAATGTTATAACAATTTACAACAAGTGAACATTTGTGGGACAGCGCTCCAGCAACGTTTATTTTCTTTCGACTGGCTCGTCGAGATTTATCATGACTTGATTTTTGCGTGGCAACTCTACGGTTTTTGGTTTCTGTTATGAGGGCAGGCGTCGTTGGAAGAGTTTATCCAACTATTTCGTAATTTCGACCGCATATAGGTCTAGACGGATAAGAGGATTTTCTTATCGTGGAAATGGTAGAATTAACCACCATGATATATTTAGGGTCAACGTAGCAACAACACGTTAGCGATGAAAACTCGTGACTGAGCAAGCAATAGGATATTTGACGTTACCGAAAATCATTGGTAACTTGCGGAATACATTTATAGCACTCGGTGAGAACTAATGCGCGTGCTATGTATTCTTTTGAAAAGATAAGTGAAATTTATCTTGAAACGTAGAATTTTGCTTTACATTTCGCTGGAAGGGATTTAGAACTGGCGTCGAAAAGCGCTGATTTACTGAAACACCGCTAATGGGGTTTGCCGGATGTCGACTTTCCGACATTTTCAAAAGCGATCGAGTGGCAACTAAGCCTTGTAAGCCAGGCACGCCTTGGGCGTAAGTTTACAGATGAACAAGCTACTTTTTAGGTAGGGTCAAGTGTCTTAACGCGTACTGGCAATCCTTGTTAAAATAGTAAGCTTTTGCGAGTGAGTTTCACAAAATGGTTCATGAGATCTAATATATTATACGTATAGAAGTGTACACTTGAAATTAGTCATTTTGACTGGCTTGCGTTTTATAAGTATCTGCGGATCCGTTTATAGAAACGCTGTTTGTTTTAGGAAGGGAAAATGCGGTTGGAAACGAGTTCAGTTTCCATGTAGAGTGCCGTTAAGGAAATCGTTTGATTTACGACTTTTGTTTGGGGTTGCATTCGGGGAGCGCTTAGGTGAGCGATGCATTGAAATTATTTACATAAAATATTTAACACGTTAAAAACGTGGGAAGGGTTTATTCCTAAAGTTGTGTTTAAAGACTTACACGAATAGAAGCATAAGTTTGCGCGTGAATGAATCACTCTACTTTTCGAAGTATTTCCGACTCGCGTGCATTAACGCGTGCCGCGTATGTGACTCAGAGTTTCCTGAGCTGAAACTCAAACGCGCGAATTGTTTAAAACAATTTGGACATTACACAAAATTGTTTCACGCACAACAAATGAATTCTTTTTTATATATGCATGATTTGCAAAATTCGACACATTTAAATGGCTTAAAAAAAATGGCGCATAAATAATTTACAGACCTTTCGGTCGGTATTTTACTTATTATATATATGTATATTTTAATATTTTAAAAGTATAATAGATTTTCAATGTGAAGTTAATAGCTAGTGTTGGGGCGTGCATCGCCGAATCGTTGATTACCTGCTGGGTAATCTCACCTAGCGGTTTGATAGGACGCGTTTTCTGATTTGCGCGCATTAAACGGATAATTCGATCTCCAAGGCGGCCGATAATTGTTCTGCGGCGCGCGGTTAAACCTATCTCCAGTTGTTGATCGATGAGCAGTCATAAGCTCATTTACCTTAGCGGTTAAAGATGCAATTGTATCTGGTTCTGGGGTCATTTTGGGCAAGGCGCTGTTTTTCTTAGATATATCATGGAATTCATCCGCATATTTGCCCAAGTCTCGCAATGTTTTTCCTTTGTGTGCCTGGATAGTAGGCCGGATTATTTCTGGCAACAGGTCTATAAATCTGCTGTGTAATATAGCTTTTGCCGTTGCGTCATTTTCGAAATCTAATGGGCAAAGATCAATTAATCTACATAGTATTGTAGAGGGGCGCTCGTTTAGTTCTACGCTCAGCGCGTTTACTCTACGAAGCCATTCAGTTGGGCTGGTTCCGAAAATGTGGCTTAAAATAGCCTTTTTTAGCGTTGTATAAGGATTTTCGGCAAGACTTGCTTCCGCAAGCTGGGTCGCGTATTTACTAGATTGCTCTGCCGTAAACGACGCAGCGAGCAAAGCGAAACGGGTGCTTTCTGTAGCAATTCCATTCGTGTCATAAAACTTATCCAAAAACACGAAATATGATTTAATTTTAGTATTACACCAAACTGCCGGAATTTTTAGAAGCGAATTTCTTAAACTACCAATGCCAAGGCTGTCATTTATACTTGAATTTGAACTAGAATTGTCATTTTGTGGGCATAAACCTGAAGTAGAAGGCAGGGGCGTATCCAGAAATTTAAAAAGGGGGGGTCCCGAATTTTCAACTTGGGGAATTCCCCGTTTTTTTCCGTCTGACGTTAATGACGTCATAAAATAGCGATTGTGATGACGTCATAAATAATACCGCTTAGTGCAATCGTTAACTTCTTGAGTAAATCGAAAACAAGACCGTGAAATATATGTGATTGATTTTGGTAGATCCATGTACGGGACCACCCTAAATTACAAGCATGTCTTTGGCCACCTGCAATACTAAACGAAGATCGTTTTCCCGGGTGTTATTCGACTAGCATAACATAAAAACGCTAATTCAATAGTTCTAAAATCAGTGTTTTTAACCTTTTTAAGTGAGGGCACACCTGACGAGCGAAGCGAGCGCGATTTTTTTTGGTATAACGGCATTTCTTTTAATTTTATTGCAAGTTTGCCCGCGACGCACTTGGCAGCCCTCCACGGCGCAACAGTAAAGCAGCGCTGATCTAGTTCAAAAGATAGCATTAAAATGTAAACAAAAGGGATGCAGAAAAGTCATTCGCGCGAAGCGCGAAAAATTTTTCGCACTTACGTAGTTAAAATAGTCGAAAAGTATATGAATTGGTAAACTGCGAGAAACATCAGCACCGCCTAACTGGACGTTATAAGCGAGAAAAGGCGGAGACCGCTTGATTTATTGTTGTTAATTGTCGAACACACACTTGCTAATCAGCCAACCTGAACAAATAACGAAATGCGAGAGAAAAAATATCCCGCGTTTACGGTCGACCAAACAAGAAACGAAAAACGGCGTTTTGCGCTCGATCTTCTTTTGCATTAGCTTAAGCACCCGATCCGTTAGAAATCAGTGCATTTCTAAGCAAAAAGGTCTGCGACAATCAGGGCATCCAATGGCAGAAAAGTCTAGACTTTTAGACCTTGAGGTCCTGGCAATGCACTGATTTGGACCTTTAGGTAAACTCCCGGCGTAGATAAATTAAAAATATTCATTAAAAGTTCAGAAAAGATAACAAAAAGTATGAGATAGGTTTAATAACACTTGACCCACCTAAACCCTAACGCTAACCCGAATCCTAACCCAAATAATGTGCGTTATTTTAATAATTCTTTAAATGCTGGGGAAAAAAGCCCAAACTCGGATGGGCATAAGATGGTTTCTCGTCCATTGTATTTAAGATTATTACGTCACAAATTGAGGTATTGGGGCCTGAAGCGTTATAATTACTAAATTATCGCACATTATTTGGGTTAGGGCGCTGGTTAGCGTTTGGGTTTGGTTGGGTCAAGTATTGTTAAACTTAATCTTCTTATGCACATTTGTTAATGCAAATTAGTGCATTGTCCAAGAACTCAAAGTCTAAAAGTCGGACTTTTTGATCCTTTGAATGCACTGATTGTCGTAGACCTTTTTGCTTAGAACTGCACTGATTTCTGACGGATGGGGTGGCTTAAGACGCGTGAGTCGTGACCCAATTACATTAAAAAACACGCAGCTTCGGACGGTGAGTTTAAACGTTGACAAAAACGAACAAAAAAACGATATTGTCACTCACGAAAAGGGGGGGGTCCGAACATATCCCCTATCTGGTTCAGTCACAAAAACACTCGAGTTTGCTGTCTGAGTAAAAGCCATTGTATAATTTGTAGAAGTAGTTGATAATGAGTAGTCATTTAATTGCCTTTTGTGCCTCGATGTATCAATCTTACGACTACAATGTAGATACTGCATTCAAATTGAATTGTTCATCTTCTGCTTCATACTTGACCGGTTTGGTTCAACAGCAGAACAACTTGTAATTTGATCCTGATAACTGGACAAGACTTTATTCGATACTGATCTTCATAATTACGAATTGAATATCCCCTATCTGGTTCAGTCACAAAAACACTCGAGTTTGCTGTCTGAGTAAAAGCCATTGTATATTGATTGAACACGCTATTTATAGACGAGAATCAGTTAACAAAATTTATGTGAACAAAAAAAGGATTTACGTCATTAATTCTTACAATACTTAACAAAATATCACGTGACAAAAGGTCGATAACTCAAGCCTTCTTCACACTTATTTCTGACGCGAAACATACCATTTTTACGTCAAAACGCGATTGCGAAACGGCTTCTGACTTCAGTCAAATCATAACAGTTGAATATCACACGGCCGGGGAAACTAATTTATGTTTACACCGCGGCGTGGATCGGCGTTTTGAAAACATATGCTAAAAACGGATGTGAACGTTATAGAAAATGCCTTGACGCATAAAAAAAGGTGTCAAAATGTATCGTTTGCACATTCGCTGCAAAATAACGCAAACATTAAAATACGGTTGCAATAAATCTAGGCAACGGAATTTTACCGAAAACTTTCCGTTTATCGTTTGCACATTCGCTGCAAAATAACGCAAACATTGAAATACGGTTGCAATAAATCTAGGCAACGGAATTTAACCGAAAACTTTCCGTTACGACATAGCAATGAAAACAAAAATTCTCTGTAGCAAAATAACAATTAACGAAGTGGCTGCTATAAAAGTAAGCCGGAACAGCGCCCGTTAAGAACTGCTGCCGGAACGACGTTCCGGCAGGCCATGCCATCATCTACTTGTATGTACTTAAACTAACATTGAAGTTGAATATTTTTAAATTACATCTAACAAACCTCGTAATTTTTAAAGTTTTATGTTTTAAACTAACGTTATGGCGTAACTTACGTCAACTCTGAAAATTTTCCTGCGTTGCGGTAAGAAAAAATTTCATGGGGTAACACAATTATTCGACTTTTACCTCTGCTATAAAGTCATTTATGAATGTTTTTGTTTGGAACACACAATGGACTGGATTACTTCCATGTCAGATATTGCTGTGTGCCTTTGCCGAGTTACAATTTTAACATCTTTACCAAGTTTGTAAGTGACACCATTTTTTTGGTTAATTGACTTGTTCTAACTGGTTATTTCCAGGTAAACTCTTTGCAAAGATTCTGTAACTATATGATCAACGAATAAAAACTTATATTGTTTTTTTCAGTTTTTCAATCTTGCTACTGAAATAAAAACAGATGCGCAAGAGATTAAACAAATAATCATTTTTTTATCGATCTTTTAGATTTAATACAAAAGCAAACTAGTTTGTACTGGTAAAATATTCACAAAATCCCCCCGCACTTGTACCGCATAATTAAAAGCGTAAAACATACATTGTCAACTTATATGACATGGTTCATGATGATTGTTTACCAATTAGAATTTACGCCTGTTTTAAATACAAAATAAAAACATATGCTAGTAAAAAATAAATAAATGTAATACCGAGGGATTTTACAGAGGTTTGCAGGGGACAAACGGCTTGCAGTAGAATAATTTTTGCGAAAGGCCAAACTTTTTGTTGTTCAGCAATAAAACAACTTTACCGTTCAGAAAAAAAATCTAGAGCAGGGGTCGGCAACCTTTCGTACGCAGTGTGCAGTTTATGAATAATGTCAAAATATTAACAACTCGCGTGTCAAACATTTTTCTATGTTTGGTTTCTCTCTGGCAATCAGGGCTGCGGAATTGGTTAAAAACATCCCGAGTCCGACTCGGGCCGAATATGAGGTTTTACAGTTTGTTTACAGTTTAATTTACAGTTTGCTGCCTTATCAGTTTCGAAATTTGGTACTGCGCATGCGCACACGTCGGACTCGGGTAGTTTTACCTGGTCTTACTCGAGTCCCGAGTCCGACTCAGCAGCCCTGCTGTGATCTGACATCTAGTTTACGTATCTTTTTTGAAATATACTTCGATGCTTTTAAGCCGATACCTGTTAACTATCAGTTTCGCTATTTGTTGGTTTCTCAGTCGCACAAAAACACACGTTCTTACTTTTAATGTAGACAAGTGGTTCTCAACCTTTTTAGCTTACGGACCGGTAAAATTTTTTTTTCACGAAAACTTTAATGTAATGAGAAATTTCCTGCTGTCTTTTTGATATCATACGTGTTATACGTGGTTCTATTGAAGTTTTTCAAGTACAACTGCATTTAAAGTTTAAAACTTAAACAAGTTGTAGCCTACTTTTAAACAGTTGGACACAACACTTGTAGCATTGTACGTACGATAAAGGCCAAAATAGACCATTAACTATATGTTACGACACAATGCAGCAAACTACGGAACTGGCTAAGTTCTAAATTTGATGGACAAGCAGCCTTCAACATCTTGCTTTTTGCAATTGAGAAAATTTGTAATATATTTGGCGGACTGGCAGGAAAGTTGACGCGGACCGGCGGTTGAGAACCACTGATGAAAATGCCCTGTTTTAACACGGTAAACGTTACGCCAAATTTGGGGCGTTGTGACGTAATAGGAACGGTTAGTGGTAAACAACAAGTATAACGCCCACAAAAAATAATATTAAATACAACAATAAGATTAGATACAACAGAGGACACTTATTTGTGACACGAACTGGCAATGTGTGCATTGTGCAACCAGCTAGTTAACGCTAGTGTTAGGGATGTAATAATAATGATAATTATGTGGTAGTGATGTAATGGCTGCAATTTCTTAAGGTGATATAACGTGCGCGTTAAATCATTTGGCGTGTCATGCAATATCATCTCACTAACTAGACGGGGTTGCGGTTGTTGTATATTTTGTCATGGGGTATTTTTCAGGGCCTTATTTTCATGGGTGATTCAATAATTGGGTCATTATAAATAGAGTTCTACCAGGTTAGTTTTTGTGATATTACGTATTATACTTTGGTTTATTCGTTTTACGCTTTACATTAAGTTGTAGCCTACTTTCTCTTGTCTTGTTTCTGCAAGCAAAAACAAATATGGGCCGAAAATGTCCTGCCTTCACTTCTGACGTAGATGCAAATATTTTTACAAAACAAAAATGCCTATCGATTTTACCCCCTCCCCCCAAACCAAATAAAACTTATTGCCCCCCTATTAATAAAAAATCTGCAATCCATTAAAAAAATATTTTTGATTCCCCCGAAACCAAAGATAAACGATAAACAAAACTAACATTCTCCACCCGGGAGTAAATATTTCATTAACAAAACAATATTCTTGAATTTTTTTTTCAAACGCCCTTCAAAAAATGCTACCCCAACCCTTGGGCCAAAATCACAAAAATCTACAACCTTCTTCATCATCTTTTTTATCTATACTCAAATTAACTTTTTGTATTGATTTCCCACAAAAGCACCCGATTGTTGGGTTGTTTAGGCCTGAAAAACAAACAAGTGATTCGTAGTATCCTTTTTATGGTTTATTAGCGATTTGATTTACATAAACAGAATATTGGCGAACACTACAAAAAGGAAATATATTGCTAGATATTACTGTCGCTAAGTAGGCGTAGAGAGCTTCAAATAACTTAACGTCACACTATTTTATTGCGAAAAAATAGGACCCGCTCATAATTTTGAACCTATAAACCAAAATTACATAATAAACATAAATTTTAAAGATGAAAGCCGAATATGTCTAGTTTTAAAGGTTAACTTTATGATTACCAGATTATAGACCCTCAAAACTTTTGAGGCACAATTAACAAAATCCGTTTTTAAATAAGAACAATGAACATGGTAAAAACAATTAAAAAAAACATTTTCGCGCTTTGCGCAAAAACACTTAACTTAAGCTGCTTGTTTGCGGTCTGTTTCGCGTGACAACAGCAAGTTTCTTAAAGTTTAAAAACCTTATGACGTTTCCGGCCTTTTTATGCCCCTTAAACCATCATGTTGTTTAGCAGAGATTATGTAAAAATATGGCAACCCTAGTAAATAGTATTCCCCAACAGATTTTGTTTTGTTTACTTTTAAATATAAAATCACTATATCATCTTCGTTGAATAAATATATGACTGCTTTTACCAATATAGACAAAAAAATTACATTTCATTCTTAAAACTACTCCCTTGGCGGAATCTGTTTCGCTGATTTAACAGTGCCCCTTTGTCGCGTAACGCGAGACAGTCTGCCGGTTTCGTTTTAACCATATTCTTTTTGGGAAATATTGCTACCGCTAAGTTGGAGTACAGAGCTAAAAACAATTTTGCGATGACGTCATATTTTGTTTGCAATTTGTACCCTCAGCTTAAGGCCCCTGGGTAAATAGACTTCTAAACCCTTAAAGGCTCATCTACATATACGCCTCCATCTTGTATGGACATTTGAAGTCTCTCCAAATTATAGTTTTCCTGTAAAACTCTGGACAAAAACGGTCTGTAACAAACCAAAAAAAACATAAAAAAACTAGACGGGGTTGCGGTTGTTGTATATTTTGTCAGGGGGTGTATTTTCAGGGCTTTGTGTTTTGTTTTCATTTTAAATTTAAACTTTTTTTTTTTCTTTTTCTTTTTTGATATTTGTTATTTTGCATTTTGTATTTTATATTACATATTTTATATTTGGTTTTAACTTGTTTCTGCAAGCAAAAACAGATATGGGCCGAAAACTTCCCCACTTAACTTCTGGCTTTGATGCGATAGGGTTCAAATATGGCGTAGTATTTGGGGAATGATCGAAACATATATTTAATAAATAGAATTTACGTAGATAATGCGTACGAGCATGTTATTACATTTTTGTCAGCTAACATGTTTAAAAAGCAAATATTATCATTCTCTTAGAATAGTTCAACGTCTGTGGTTTGCTATACTTTTGCCAACTTTTACTCGGTAAATTTATACCATGGCTTGGTCCGAGCAATCACTGTTAAAACAGCCTTTAAATCTGTGTTTCGAGAAATATGCAAAACAAGTTTTGTGCCTGATAAGCCACCGTTTAAATTAAAAGTTTTGCCAATTGAAATCTAATAAACGCAGTGTTCTTAATAGTTATTTTAGTATGACACCATGTTATAACGTAGCTTTGTAACGTTCTCCCTAATAATGTATTTAACTGATGCGGCCCTTGTAGCCTACAATTTTAATTTGTTTAGGCCTGGGGTTGATATGTTTGATTAGAGCAGGGTCGGTAACCTTTTGTATACTATGTGCCAGTTTATAAATAATTACAAAAAATTAACAACTCGCGTGCCGGACTTTTTTCTATGTATGGGTTGCACTGGCAACCTCCGGAGTCGGTTGAAAACAACCCGAGTCCGCACCGGACAAATGTGCATTTCATCGAGTCCCGAGTTAGGTTTCGACACTACAGCCTGTATTTTACCCATTTACGTAACTAAAATAAGATGTATATTCACTATTTAGCAATCCACTAATTTAATAGGCATCATGGAAAATATGCCACCATATGCTATTCCACCTTAACGATTTACAATTAAGGTCTTATTTATCAGTTTACAGTTCAGGTCTTATTTTATCAGATTTATCAATTTCGAAATTTCGTACTGCGCATGCGCGTTCGTCGGACCCTGGTAGTTTTATCAAGTCTTACAGACCGAGTCGGACTCCGCAGCCCTGCTGTGAACTGAAATCGATTTTACACATTATCTGACATCTTATCTGCGCATCTTGGAAGTAGCTATTAAACCTAATTTCAGATGTTAAATTCTGTAAAGATACCCGAATGAGAATCTAAGCTGAAAGCGAAACTGATAGTTAACACCTCTAGGTATCGGCTGAAAAAAAAACGAACGGTCACGAACACCGATACCCAGAAGTGTTAACTATCAGTTTCGCTTTTAGCTTGGTTTCTAAGTCGCACAAAATCACACGTGCTTACTTTTAATGTAGAATGCCCTGCTTTAAGGCAGTAAACATCACGCCAATTTTAGGGCATTGTAACCTAATGTGAACGGTTAGTCGTAAACAACAAGTTTACCGCCCACAAAAAATAATGTTAAATACAACAGTATAAGACACTAATTTGTGACACGAACACATCCGAATCTTTTGGCGTGCCCTAAAAAATCATCTCGCGTGCCACTTTTGGCACGCGTGCCAGGGGTTCTGACCCCTGGATTAGAGTAACATGCGCAACAGATGCAAATAGAGAGGTGTACACTGCCACCAGATTTCGCATTTATATTTGCGGCAGTAAAATATGTTGTTTTGTAAGAGTGGTAAGTTATTTTACTAAGTAAAGCCTCTTTCTTAAATGCAAGTCGCACGCGCCCAGTTTTACTAACGTAGCCACTTCGAACAATGAATGTTGCACGCGCGGGACAATGAAGCGCAGCAGGATGCCAGCAGCCACTTGCGAGCTGAACCAAGGAAGCGATATGAACGAATTCTGTATTGAGTTTTTCTGCCGCTAGGTAGCAGTAGATAGCTAAAAAGAGCTAAAACGATGACGTCACGATATTTTAGGTTTTTTGCCCCCCCAGTCAGAGGCCCCTAGGGGTGAAGACTCATAAAAGTCTACATCGCACCTACATACCACTCTACGTCATGTCTGAAAATTTGAAAGTTCTACGATGTATACTTTTTCTATAAAGCTCCGGACAAAAATCGGTCTGAAACATTTCGGGCAAAAACAAGATATGTCCCGAAAATAAATTTTCGGCCCATATAATTATGTGGTAGTGATGTAATGGCTGCACTTTCTTAAGGTGATATAACGTGCGCGTTAAATCATTTGGCGTGCCATGCAATATCATCTCACAGGTGGCACGCGTGCCAGGGGTTGCCGACCCCTGAGCTAAAGCAATCATTCAACTGTAAACAAAACATTAGGCTTAACATTGGCTTAAAAGTCTGTTGGAAATATATAGTTAAATATTATCTAAAAAAGAAAAGTCAACAGTACACAACATTGTTGATTAGGATGTATGTAATATTTGTTCATTTAAATAAATTTTACCAGTCTTTAACTTGCACTTCTCTGAGCCATACAAAAAAATGACGAAACTGTTGTGTGTTTTAGTGGATTTGTTTCAATTTTCAACAACAAAAACGATGGTTATTCGCGAATATTTATCTAATTACGAACCGTGCCCTCCTGTACAACCAGTTTACATTTCCTTGATATCAGATATATTTCCAATTAAGAATAGTCATAACTTCTAGTTGGAAAACAAATATGTATGGCATATCAGCTAGCAATGTGTGTTTTACGATTTTCGTTGATGCCAAGGGATGGAACAGCTGATTGTTTCGGAGGTCACGGCAGTCGAGTAGATTAATATTCGCGGAGGCCATACTTTTTGTTGTTGAGCATTAAATCAACCCGACTGAAACTCACTACAGTTAGTCAATTATATTAAGAGACCAGTACCGGTATAGCTCAGAAAGTACGAGTTAAATATTGCTTAAATGTCGTTAAAGTGATGCACATCACAGACCTCTTTAATCAACAATTTCGTGTTCTGTTGACTTTCCTCATTTAGATAATGTTTAACTAAATATTTCCAACAGCCAAGCTTTTCAGCCAGTGTATTGTCTTGTTTACAGTTGGATGGCTGTTTTAACTTTGTTCTAAGCGATGGATGACTTTACAGTTTCAACATTTTTGGGAGAATTGTTGGACAATATTGAAGGTACGATTGAATATAAACAAGGTGCTATTTTTGTAATTGTATGATTCCTGTCTGACTTTTTAGGAAGTTCCAAAAATAACGGATTACATCAGGTATGCCTACGTTATTCTAGGTCGTTAGGGCGTGCCTATGCTATTTGCCGCGGTTTGTGCCTGAAATGACTAAATACTTTTATACACGATAGGAGTAATAACTTATTAGGCCAGTTAACAAGGTGAAAAGAATAAAACAAATTTCAACAAAAGGTATATTTATTGTTTCACGACAAAAAAGAGCTAATTAACCTGAAAAAAGTCCGCGGAAAATATCTAGTGTGACGGCATAATGAAATGTTGAAAAGTAAACATTAGGCCAGGGCGACATAACAATAGATAGAAATCGGCCTTCTGGTGTAAATAAAGTTAAAACCTACGTTTCGGCAACAGATACCCGCCAACCTTAACACGTTTTCAGGGTAAAAAAATCAGAAATACGTTGGCCAGCTTGGTGAAGTTTTGTACCGGATAAACCATGTCGCGCCACAGCTTATTGTATATACTTCGGCGATCTATGGCTTTATTTTTTAACAGTGTTTTACTATTTCTACAGTATATAAGCGGATCAACGAATTCGCTTTTTAACCCGAAAAAAAAGTTAGCTGGTATCTGCTTCCGAAATGTAGGTTTCCCAGCTGTGCACGTCGCAGCTACGTCGTATAGTTAAAGTTAGCCAAAAATTGTTATTTATATATGGCGTAAATATTTTATGTTCATAGTTAGAAAAAACCGAAACGATCACCTCTTTCGAAATATAGCCTACTTCTGTCACTGCAGCAGTGAATCAGCAGTGAGCTCTATTGTAAATTTCTATTGCGCCAAACATATACACAACCAAAAAAAACTAGCTTTACCTTAAAGTTACTTGAGTAAAGTTACGAATTAAAAGTGAGAAAAACGCGATTAAATAGTTATTTAGACCTTTAAAGCCTAATGAATTGTCATGCTATATTTAACCACGCAAAATTTAGACAGAGTTCGCAAAATTACGCGTTTATTGTAACGGTTTTAACAGCAATTTTCACTCCTCAAACGCGTTAGCGCGCTATAGCCGTCTGTTCAGTTAAGTTTTATAAATAACAGGCAACAATTTGGTTACATGCTAAATTGATACAGCTTTTAAAAAATATTTGGTAATAACAAGCGGCTTTAGCAAACTAACACTGTGATGGTTCAACACGTATTACTTGTATTAGTGATTGGTTAGGCCACAACTTGATGACTTTGATTAAAATATGGACCGTGCGGATCTTTGTTTATATGATGACATAAATTCAAGCTCCTCTTTTGGCCGATCAATTTCGTACACAAAACACAGCAATTATTTTTAATTTAAACTTTAGGCATAAGTAAAAATGTAACAATTTTTATACTTAGCCATTTAACGAAGATGTTACGCTATGCGTAATATAACTTTTTGGCTTTTTGGTTACATGCTAAATAGTCACACCCAGTGTTCCCTCTAAGAACATTTTCCACTGAGCAAATATATTTTGTAGTGCGCAAGAATATTTTAAGGCATATTTTCAAAAATATGACAACAAAGCGGTCGCGCGAAAAAATATTCAAATATTTCGGTTAAATTGACAAAATGTCTAATTTTTTAAAATAGGATGAGTGATGCCTTTAGCGCACAATCAAGAATTACAAACTATTTGCTCATTTGTATTTATCAAGATGATTTTGTCAATTTGTGAGGGCCATTATTAACCCCACGGCTGTATCTGCACAGAAATCGTGAAAAAAAACTGCAATTGTGTTAAAAATTTACGTCCTAAAAAATGCATTTCGGTTTCATGATACCGAATTATTGTCAAACACTCCACTGTTGTGTTCGGCACTGTTCTTAACTCTTTTTTTTTCTTTAAGCTTGGTTTTCCTGAGTAGACATTTAATTCTTCGTAAAAACCGATTAGACAATATAATGTATTACGTCACAATCGTCAATGCGGATTTAATTTGTTTACTTGCTTTTAGCTACAAATATCAACAAAAAAAGTGCAATGCGAAAAGCTCAAACTGTTATGGCAAAAAAGTGAAGAAATTTTGGGTTTAATTTGAGAATGATGTAAGTACGCAAAAGTAAATTTCACTGCGCAAATTGCTTGGTGTGGCTGCGCAATTGCGCAGTTGCGCACCTTAGAGGGAACACTGGTCACAACCTTTTTTTGTAATAATCAGCTACACGAAGCTTTAGCAAACATATTCGGGCATGCGGTAATATGTAATAGTAATTAAGACAACACAGCTCAATTGATTTTACATTTTTGTCCACGCGAAATTCGGTGTATTTTGTGAATAAGTGCGCTTATTGCAACGGAATTACTTTACATCGCTGAAACAACACCTGGTTTTTAATATTTTAACAATTAAAGGTATTATAATTTACATATTCAGCCATTTGTGAATCATAATTACCAAAAATGTGTTTTAAGCGTTTCAAACCCCACATACACCCAGAGAGCACATCGTACAACTTACACAAAGAGTTCCTTCGTGGCCGAAAAATAAACAGCTGCCGACTAATATTGATGACTTTCCATTGTTGAACTTCATCAAAAGTTCAGTCAAGGTATGTCCTGCTTTAAAACTAATATTGGGTCTATTGATCGTTTTCTTTAAATACGGTACTTCGGATTAGCATTTAAAACGCGAACATAACTAAGAAGGCAGATTTTAATAATAATGCCTTCTATTGAAACTATTGTTCTTCTTTTTTGTGACTTCTAAAACCGTTCGGAATTTGCTTTCTGTGAAAAATAAATCCATGACTCTAAAAACGTAGGCTTTTAAGAATAAAGAAGTTGTAAACACTATGCTAAATGCTCGTTAGAAAGTCAGGCATATTATCCCATCACACATGAAAAAGTTGACCCACCCAGTAGCACCCATGGAAGTTGGGCTACCCAGTTGGATCTGTTTGGACGAGCCATCAACGCAGACTTGAGATGACGGTGGAAAGGATAAAAAAAAGTTGTGCGATGAATTTTCACACAGCGTGTTAATGATACTTAACCATGACTGTGAAGTAAACTGGGCACAACAATCCGATGAAATGCCAGCGGGAACACCAAAGCGACTTACCCTTAGTTTCTTATGAACACGTATACCGGTAATGGTCGTATCGTCTGGTATAGCTTCCGGTCAACGTGTAAATCTATCAACAATTGTTAGTTGATAGCTATAACCAGGGTTGCCATCGACGTCACATGCACCCCAAAATAAGGACAACCAAAAAATTAGATTAGCATTTAAAAAAAAACATTTTTGGGCATACATTTGCGCCGTGTCATACCACATTTCATACTTTTTGCCAGCAGAAAAAATTTGCTCCAGCAATTTATTAAGGTATATGGTCTGTTTTTCGTTCTATTCCTATTAATGTTGCTTGAAGAACGCTATTTTAGAAATCCGACACATAATCAACGCGATCGACCAGGTGAGATGTGACGATCGTAGGGTCGATCGCGATCGACGTGTTTGCCACCCCTTCTTTTAGCGTTACTGCTTAATCCAAGTGTTGACTGCACTGCATCCATTTTCCTATTAACAACCACTTCGCAGTAAACGCTGCCTTTGGCGCACCCTATTCTGCTGAAGCGTTGTTTAGGCCTACTGCCAAAATGTCGTCAGCTGCTGTATCCTTGCAGCCCAAACTGCTGTACCACTGCCATTACTTAGGAGTCAAATCCTCTCCTAAAATCTTGGCGCAAAAGCATAATTTTATAATATTATGCAACACCCCGTACTAGAGGAAAACGATCAAAGTTCTGTAATTGTTGGAAATCAAACAAAATAGGGACGCAAGTCGAAAATAAGGACATTTCTTATAGAAATAAGGACATTTAGGTTTTTTAAGACCTGGCCCTTCTAAATAAGGATAAATCTTGAAAATAAGGACGGTATGACAACCCTGGCTATAATCCCAACATGAAGGAAGGCCTGACGTAAAGGCATCGACAACATCAATGTTGACATGATCAAATTCCGCACTTACCAGCGAGGCTCGTAGGTGTGTCTGAACTTTTGTCCTCTGACAAGAAATGCATTGCTTTGCCCGCGAGCCGACTTGGTAGTAGAGGTTGTGCCAAAAAAATTTCCTGCATATAACTTTTCTTGTTGCTCGCATTTAAACAGGTTCGGTAACGCTGTGATGCGTTTAAAATTTTGAGAAAATTTTTTCTCAAAGGTCAGAGATGTTTTAACTGTTTCTAAATCAAGTTTTTGTGCTGAATTAAAAAATGCCAGTAGTTTATTGCAATCAGGTCAAGTTTTGTTTTTATCGCCTGTTTAATATTCTAACTGTGTTCATAACTATGCACAAAGGAATTAACTAGTCATAGTACACGTTGTCAAATTTTTTTATTAGAAGAAAATTTTTCAATTCAAACAGCTATTTTAGATACTGCAGAGACTCACAATTAACTCAACATATTTTTCGCTTAATGGCGCTTAACGCGACGATACTGATGATATTAATACACACACTTGATTTATGCTTAACAAAAATTGGGCTTCAAAGATTTTCTTCTATGTGTGGAATTTGTAATATCTATTTTTAGGCACCAACATAATCTGCAAGCATGTTTACGTCGCAGTATTCCTTCCACCTAGTGAAGGTTGGTGGAATCTCTCTCCCTGTTCTTTAATGTAGTCCCGCAGTTGTCAGGAAAGTAAATCCAGATGCACTCAAAAAGTGCATTTTCACAGACATCCGGGCTCCAAGACATTAAAAGCTTTTAAGCATCTCTTTAACATGTTCTTCGTAATTACGAATTCTATGATTTCCAAGGATGTTTGAAATTACTACTCTAAATGCTGTCCATGCTCTTACTTATGATGCTCTCATGTGTGCAGTAAAATCTTTGTCTCTAACCAGCTCACGGATCTGTGGCCCATTGAAGACTCCTGTTCGTAGCCTCGCCTCAGAGATACCGGGAAACTTGATTTGTCAGAACTTAAGGGTTGGACCTTTTTATCAAGTGCCGATGTATAGTTTTCCTGAGATCAAGTTCAATGTTAAGAAGTGGTATTTTGGATCAACTAAGTAAGAATATTGACAGGCATTCGTATGACTTCATACAATAGGGCTACCATATTTTCAGTACTGAAAAAGTGGACATTTTTTTGCCGGCAAGTAAAACGAAAGTAGAATTTTGACGTTTGAAGTTGATGATGTTTTACATTTCCTTGGTAGTTGCAAGCAAAAGTTACAAAAACAAAGCAAAGCAAAATTACAACAACAGACACAAAAACAGCAAATCAAATTTATTTTTCAGATTCAGCACATGATTACTTTGCGGTTCCCTTAACTTTTGCCAAAAAGGAATGATCATGTTTAACGGGATCGGGAAATTGTTTACACGACATATCATTGAAATATATACAACCGTTAAGATGCTCGAAATTGAACCAACTAATTGGCTGTCTCTTTTTTGCACCATTTCAACCTTGTTTTTTATGAGCCATAATGCAAAAGTAAAATTGCGCGATTTTTAAGAGTTCACTAAACATTTCTTCGGTTCTGGAATGCTGGAAATATTCTGTCCATTTTTCATGTGCCATCATTTCAGAAAATGCAGTTGCATTAGTTTCATGCAATCAAGAAAGTAGGGCTGGTAGGGCAATTTGTCGGAAACGCTTTTTTGAACCAGCAATTTAGCATGTTTCATGGCTACAGTATTTTTTGGAAATAAATACAACGTCCCGCCTAAAAGTCTTGTTAAAAGTATAAGCAACTAACTCGAAATGCCAAAAAAGAGGACATTTGGGCATTTTTGAGCGTCCTCGGGGGACCATTCACTTTTCTTGAGAAAAGAGGACAAATCCTCCTAAAAGAGGGCATATGGTGGGCCTATCATACAAGCAAAATGAATCGACAGATTCGGTCAGTCTGCGATGGCTTCCGATGTACTATATGATACGTAAGCCGTTATGGTTGCTCAAAAACCACGTTAGAAAGGCTTAATCACAGTTGTTGAACACGTATGTCTGTGTATCTTTTATTGAATGGCATGATAAGACACCCCCCAATGCGAAGTTACTTGTACTAACAGAATGTAACAAGCATTTGCGTCATGGTTGTTTCTCGACTCGTTCCGCTTCGAGCGTGTATAGCTCAGTTGGTATAGTGACGGCCCGGTATAACCGGAATTCGTGAGTTCGAACTGTAGCAATAGCGGTCATTTAAGATGTTTTTATTGAGCGTTTTTAATGATCAACGAATTGTAAAAACGTGCATCCTTTTATTCTGTTGTCTATTTATCAAAAATGTCATGATGTATTTTTATCAAAAACATTCTGTTGTCGATTTATCAAAAATATAATAATGTACCATTTATCAAAAAGCATTTTGTGTTTATTATCAAAAATGTAATGCTAGACGAATTGTAAACTGTGTACACTTTTAGTGAAAACTTCCGGTATTGCAAATCCCTTGTGAAATAGTTCGGCCACTTGTTCACAAGATGACGAATCGCAAAATTGACATATACATCCGCCCTCAATTGTCCTCGAATGCGCCCGCTTGCGAAATAGTTCATTTGTCACATTTCAAAACTATGACTTAAAATTCTGTTTACAGTTAAAAAAGCTGTTTTTGTGTACTTATATGGATAAAATTCTAGCTTCCTTGTAGGAGAGATGTTCAGAAAGAAGGCGAGAAAGCAAACACCCGTATTACGTAATTATTATTAAATATTATAACAATTTTGCTGTGTCATAATCTTCTTCTCGTACAGAAATTTCTCTTCTGAATTTTGTGTGTAAAACAGATTGCATACCCAATAAACATGTCCAGTTATCCGGATCAAATTACAAGTCGTTCTGCTGTTGAACCAATCCAGTCTTGTCCAGTTAATAAACAGAATGGTTGCTGCTGCAAGGTCGAGTTGTTGTTAACTGAGCTAAGGCTTAATACGAAGCAAAAGATGAACAATTCAATTTGAATAAGACTTTACCTCGAACATGTGAAATTAATTCATGAGGCAAAGACACTAATGAGTAATGAGACTTGAATTAAACCCGCCTGCGTCAGAACCTTACTGCAGGCTAGTTGTTTTTCTAGCCTGCCCTGCTTGCATCATTAGTCTGCGATGACTTTCGGTGTAGTAACTGATACAGCTCAGGGTTGCCAGATAGAAAAAAAAAAAGCCAAAATTACTCTAAAAAAGCCAAATCTACTACAAACTCCAACAAGCCTATGTTTCTCCTTAAATAAATAAAAAAATGCAATAAATGATCATGCTGGTACATTGAATTTCTCTTTTTGTGGCAAATTTTCTTAATTTTTTTCTTTTTTTGTAAATTTTTTGGAAATTTTTTCTCTTTTTGCGTTAGTTTAATATCTTCATCTTCTTAACATAACACTCATGACATTTTTGAAAAAAAACGAAAAAAGCCTAAAAAGGCCAAATTTGGCTTTAAAAAATCCTAACTGGCAACCCTGATACAGCTTACAAAATGACGGAACAAAATGATGAAGGTTATGACGATGCGCAACCATGCATAAAATGTATTAATTTAACAGTAGGGGAGGAGGGTGGTGAAATTATTACAACGATGTGTCAGAACAAAAAAAAAATAGTATACATTATTATACAATGATCAACAGGCAACAGCTTGACTGCTTCAAGATTTTTAACAACGCATCATCTGGATATTGTACGGCACATAAAATATCGTGCTTATTGCAAAACTCCGCATATAATTGTTACAAGTAGGCCTAATACCCTATTTAACCTTGAAACGTCGGGTGTTTCATAGTTAGCTAAATAATTAGTTAGCTAAATAAAGTCTGATTTTTAGACTTTGAGGTCTTGGACAATGCACTAATTTGACTTAACAAAGGTGCATAATTAGATTAAGTTTAATAATACTTCACCCACACAAACGCTAACCAGCACTCTAACCCAAACAATGTGCGTTGATTAATTACACTAACGCTTTAGGTCCCAATACCTCAATTTGTGACATAAAAATGCTATATACCATGAACGAGAAACTATCTTATGTCCACCCCAATTTGGGCTTTTTTCCCAGCGTTCAAATAAGTATTAAATTAACGCACATTATTTGGGTCAGGATTCGGGTTAGCGTTTGGGTTCAGGTGGCTCAAGTGTTATTAATTCTTTCTTTCATTTTTTGTTATCTTTTAAAAATTTTAGCGAATATTTATAATACTATATATATGCTCCGCTTTCCTTGCCAGTAAAAGAGTGTAACAATATTACGTAGATATATATAATATGTTTAATTTTATTATGTTATAAAGACTATGGAACACTTATTTCCTAGCGAATAATGTTCTGTCGACGATAGTCCATACCAAAGTCTATAGATTTCTTTATACTATAAAAGAAACATGTGGTTACGCTAAATATACACGAAACAACTGGTCACTGGTCAGTGGTCACGCTAAACCAAAGAGATTATATTATTATAATCTCTTTGCGCTAAACACCGTATCCCGCCGTTACGACGCGCCTCAGTAGCTGCATTACGTCGAACCTTATTTTGCCACGCATGAGCTGTCCGCCACAATGTTTTCAGCGGCTCAGCGCTAGGCTTTTACACCTAGGTCTTTTTTGTAGTTGATCTAGGTTTTTATTTTTTTTTCATGAAGAAAATTTAGTGTTTTGATAAATAAATGTTTGGAGCTGGTCTAGAATCCTACCACAACGAACATCATTTGGGTTATGGTGGGAGTTAGCGTTTGGGTAGGTTAAGCAATAATATTAAATAATAATACTTCGACCTACGCTCACCCAAACACTATAACCCGCACCCTAACCCGGCGCTCTATCGATTTGGTACGTAGAAAGTAACGCCAAAAAACAATTAAATTCTGCATACCGCAACGCACATTATTCGGGTTAGGGTGCGGGCTAGCGTTTGGGTTTGGATGGGTCAAGCATTAAATGGCGCTAGTCTAGAATCCTACAACATCAAACATTATTTTGTTTAGGGTGCGGGTGAGCGTTTGGGTTTGGGCAAGGTTGGAAAGTAAGGATAAATCCCCCGCGCAGTTTCCCGCTCAGCCGCGGTCATAGCCGCGCATTTTATGTAAAATCCACGTAAAATGCGATCAGCCGCGAAAAATCGCATAAACGCGCAAAACTTACGTCGCGCTAACGGTTTTTAGCATAGTACTCAATTATCAGCTGCGCAAATTTTACAAATAACGTTATTACAGCCGCGCAAATTTGGGCGAAAATGTTATTTCAGCCACGCAATTTCAAGCTGCAAAATCGTCTCCCCCGCACAAAATTCCAAAGTTTCCAACCTGGGGTTTGGGTAGGTTAAGCAATATTATTGAATAGTATTACTTGACTCAGCCAAACACTAACCGACACCCTGACCGAAATAATGTGCCTTGCCTTAATAATTGTTTTATCGCTGTGGTATGATTCTCTAACAAAGCGTTTCGGTATGCGGTATTTCTAGAACGTTTTTTTGCGTTACTTTCTACGTACCAAATTGATGGAGCCCCCCTAACCCAAATATTGTGTGTTGCTTTAATAATTGTTTCAATGCTATGATAGGATCTAGACCAGCGACAAATGTTTTACAATAGCTTTGTGACTTGTATATTTATAATATTATATATTTAATGACATGTAAAAAAACATTGTAACACAAGGTATTTTGTCAGTTTGGTGGTGTTTAAATGGCGGATCTCGATTCCGGATCAAAGTTTTGTGTGGATCTTCCAATAATGTCTTAAAAAACTTTTTACAGTATTTTTATGTGTTTTTTTAATTTAAAATACCATAAAATATATGTAGGCTATTCTTTTAGTATAAATAAACATTGAACAGAAAAAAGTTTTTGAGGCTGCGCCATTCTGTTCCCTTGTTTGCTCCATTAGAGCTACTATCAACATGTTGAGAAAGAAGCGCAAAATTGATTCACAAACGAAGTACATGCTCCACTTTCCATGCTTGAAAGTGATTCTACAAGAAATTAGCTGTAATAATGATTCGCCATGCTTTGTCCCATCTCTGGAAAATTTGGACACCAAGTTCTGTAACAGGTTCAAGGAATTTTATGAAATCACTTCATTTGTAGAGTTAGTCTCTCATCTACGGGTTGCTGATGTTAATGGAACGTTTGGAAAAACACAAATTTCACTAAATATACATTGCTAATGTCTAAAATGCAGGTAGAAATGTGTAATCTTAAAGGAGATGAGATTTGTATCGCAGATCCAAATGTGTTTTGGTTATCACTTGTAACCTTGGAAATCTATCCAGTAACCAGTTATAACCAGGTAGGCTAGAAGGATCCTTACTTGCAACGCTTCTACATACCTTTATGAGTCTTGTTTTCATCAATAAATTTTGTAAAAAAAACGAGTCACAAATGCTCATCTTCATGCGCTTTTAAGGATATCAGTGATTGACAGAAAGTGAAGTCGTATGTTGAATACAATGCAACACAATGAGGTCTTCAGTTATTCAGTCTGTGATATAAAACATTGTTTTATTATATTGGCGCAAATTACCCAAAATATTAGGGGACTGATATATATTTGTTTCTTAACACAATGAGTTATTCTGCTCTTTCCTAACCATATAGTGCAAAACAAATAGTACGTTTTCGTAATTAGGGAATTTGCAATGTTTATATCTTAAAGTGGAATCTACCCCCAACAAAATATATTCGTTTTGGTCAAATTCCAAATTCCTCCAAGTTGACAACCTCTGCTTTAGTGAAAGCAATTAATCGCAAAACAACTTAAAAACACACGCTTGTTATAATAAACACTTACAAGCGGTTAACTTTCTGATCTTCTATTTTAAGCAGTTGCATAACCTGTTGCAGAACTACATAAAAAAGAATTAAACATGGTACAAATATCAGGTTGTTTTGTGTTTTAAAAAAAAGTTCTAATTATTTCTTTTCTAATTTTCTAGGTGAAATCTATTTCTGAACCGTAACATTAAAGAAAAATGTAAATCCAAATTTGCTTTCCGTTGTACAATATTATGAACTTTGCTGTTTATTTTTCAGAGCAATGAATGGGGATACTCTACAGCAACCAATCAAGGGCTACTTTTAAAGTTTTCAAAGCTTACAGAAAAATCATATTTGAATTTGGATTTGGTATGCAGCTACTTACATACAAAACTGATTAAGTAAATTTGGTTGATAACCCTGGTTTAGACCATATATAAAGCTTTTTTTATTGGAGGAATCATTTTATTTAGTCTTGTTTACATGAAACTTGAACCTTCATTAAACCACAACATCTTTGCTGAAACCTATTAAAGTTTGAACTTATGCCATTGTCAACCTCACCGGGAAACAGCTTATTGGTAAATGGTCTTGAACATGTCAAAAGACTCTTGGAGTTAACTTTATTGAATAATTCCACTTAGATTGATTTTTTTGTGAAGTTTACCACAGGGTTTGTCTAAGACAGGTGTGTGATCCAAAGATTAAACATGAGTAAGGCAAAACAAATGCAATGTTTCTCATTTTAATGTAAGAGGAAACAGTGATTCTTGAATTAAATACAACTTTGGTTCTGTTTTTTTAAAGATTTGGCTTTTAATATTAACTGTCTAGCTTTGATACCTACATGTCTTTGTCTTCTATATATAAGTCCAAGAGGCCAAAACCTGCTCGAGCATCTTTAGGACAATTCTCCTTTTTTCTTGCAGTCTTCTGATTCTGCATCCAGTCTGGCAATTCCCATCTAAAAAATATCATGCCCTATATTTTTTAGAAACGGTTTTGTATGGCAGACACTTACTAAATTGTTCCGTTACTTTTCCCAGTATGACAGAATAGCCATAAAACTGATGTAATCGGTGCCAAAAATATTAAAAAAAATTATGTAATTAATTTTATTGGTGAAAGATCTATTTTACACCTTATGTAAAACATGTGAAAAAATCAATGTGGTTGTTTTTACATATAGCCAATCTGATATAAAATTTGATAGCATAAATATGTATGAACATTTCGTAATACAATTGACGGGCATATCTGCGCACAAATTAACTCGAGAATACTTTCTATGTAACAAGGTGAGAGTAAAAAAAGCATACATTTGCATCCAATTGTTGTTCTTTCTCAAACCACTTCTGTATTTTTAATATTACAAAAACTCCTCTCTATTTTTTAATATCACAAAGAAAATTTGTATCTTTGCCACAACTCTTTGATTCAAACACATTAACTCTGGTTGACTATGGCTTAAATATTCCCTTGTTTATTGTTCAGTCAAGGTTTGGTCAAACAAAGCATTTAACATTAGGCCGCACAAATATTTAAAAATTTTAGACCTAAAGTGCTGGTATAAATAAAATTCAAAGAATTTATTATTAAAAAGGTTTATTTTAGTGATAATGTGTGACAGCACAAAAGCGGTCACCTGTTTAAGGGCTTTCACATTAATGTGAAATATGTATGATACTCTAGATCAGAAAGTTTTTGAATCCAGAAAAGTGAATTTTTGTATGTAAATTAATGGTAAGAGAAATCTTGAAACTACCCGAAACTGCAATCAATCACAAAATATTTTTTGTGCATGTTTTATCTTTCTGTCTGTTTATTGGAGCAAAATTGATTTCAGCAGTGCTAAAACTTCTTTCTCAGAACCCACGTCTTACAAGACAACCAAAAATTCATTCCTTTTTCCAATGGCTTTATATAAATGACATAATTTCATTATAAAATGTTAAAATATTTTTAACACCTAGGTTCGAAAATATATGATTGATGATTCTCTTAAGGGAAAGAAGCTGAAATGCTTTGCTGACTTTTGCATAACCAAGGTCAGTATTGTTGTGATGTACATAATTATTGTTATTCCTTTTAAATATATTTTATGTCATTTTGACTATTTGTATACCAGTTTGAGTTAAACAGGTAAAATAATCTGTGGGCTAAAAAGGTTAAGTATATACCTCTGGACCACTTTATCTCAAAGCGTAAGTTTTTTCAAGGATCAACAAACGTGGACAGATTACTGTTTAACAGGGTTGATATTGAATAAAAATTTGTGACTGTGACTAATACCTGAAAAAAGAGTTTTTGATGCTGATTCTGGACTTTTTTTAAGCTCTCTTGTATAATGTAAAAATAGTATATAACCAACCAAACCTTTCTGAAAACCATTTCTGAGTACGAATCATTTCATAATGTTGTGAATCGGAATTTAGTTTATACTAAAAGGATCTAAGTTTATGCCTAATATTGAGCAATGTTAGATAGTCATCCTAATCTAGTATGTGCTATACCCTTGTAGGCTGAGAAAATTTTTGGAAATATTGATGAATTTCTTTGCCAAATTTTATCTCAAACTTGGAAAAATGACTTTGATCCTCATCATGACCGTATTTGGAGATTACTTCTTCACAGTCTGTCTTGTCTGATACCATCATCTAATTTGTATTCTTACATTTTAAAGTAAGTGTTTAAATTACTTGAATTTTCGTGGCAATTTTATATATCAGATTGTTTTGTATATAGGTGACAAACATTGTTAGTATAGAATAAAACAAGTAGTGCTCCTTAACTATTTTGTTACCATAGGGCTTTTGAACTTTTGAAATTGGGTAAATGGATAAGATTATTATTCATAACCCACTTTCACCTGACCATGGCAGTATGCAATACAGAAAAAATGTATTTCAGATAAGAATTAATAGTGGAATGTTATAACTCTTTGGTTTATTGAGGGCTAAACTATATTGTTGTAATTACATGACAAACCAATAGTTTTTTCAACTTTCCGGGAATAAAATGAAAAAAAGTGTCGTACATTAAAGATTGTTTAGGGGTAATTTTAGTTTTTGATGTATAAAAAAAGAAAAAAAATGCATATATTAAAAATATCAAAGCCCATACAGAATTGGTATCATTTTGAACGTTTCGAATAACTTTTTATTCATTTTCAACATCTATTGAAAATTATATTGATCTTGTTTTGCCTTTTCTTATATTCAGATTATTTATTCACCTGGATGTGGTAGTATACTTACTATACACTTTCAAAATTTTTTAAGGGCATTGCAGCGTGACACACCCTTAAACAATATTTTTTTAAGCTAAAATCCTTTTTTGCACAACCCTTTTCGCATTTTACTATTTTTTTGCTAATGGAAGTCTTTTGAGCCCAAAGGCACCGTGCAATACTATAGCATATTTTGTACTGTGTGATGACCATGAATTTTCCGAGCAACCTGCAACTCACCTTAATACAATTCAGAATTGTTACAAATTCAGAATTTGTTACAACATTATTGTGCTATAGATGCTAATTTACCCAACTTCTTTGCCAAACTAACATTTACCTAAAGAAAACCACATATATCAAACACCTTTCACATAATTTTCCAATTTTACATTTAGGTGCCTCTTTGCACTGTTTATGCAATGTTTTTGTTAATCTAAAAACACTGCCATTGTGGCTACCACTAATATTATTTAAAAAGGATGGGGGGTGGATAAATTGTGTTAAGGTGGTGCGACACAAAAAGTTTTTGAACTCTCGGTATGACAGAGACCAGTCATAAGTATTGTTTAGTAACAAAACTTTTTTTTGGTAGTTTAGTTTTTAGGTAGACATACCACTAAATAAAATACAAATGTAAAAACACAACAGGCATTTTTTTAATTTGTAAAAATTAATAGTTGTTTAATGTTCTCCTGGTTTCAGTTATACATCCAACTCTGCAGATGATTGCTTTAAAGGGTATTTTCAAGAAAAGCTACTCTATATGCCACAGAATACCAAGCTGGTAAGGTTAATGCCTCCAACAGTTTTGGAATGGGAAGCAAATAATAATGCAAATAGAATTGCTGTTGAAATTATGTTTCCTGATGGTAAGCTTTTACATTTGTGAGATTCTGAAGATGCCATTGTAGGCTTAGTCTTATATATATTTTTAGATGTTCAATAACTGTTTAGATATAACATCTGTCCTTCCTTGGATGTTATAAAAATCATAGCAATTTACCCAACTGAGGAATTCTATAAAAGTTTCCAGATGCAAAAAATAATTAGCAAATGACATTTTATGCAAAGTAAAAACACATGCATGATAAAATAATTGGAAATTAGGTACAATGAGGGGATAAGACCAACTAGCTGAAATACAAATTATGTTAAAGCTGATACTGAGCTTTCATTGTGTTTTTAACCTATACCCTAACTTATATTTTATCTTTAGAAACTGGAATAAAACTTGTGCATACATAATTGAAAAAAATGTAATTTTTGTACTTTGCCTAAAAAAATAATTTGGACATGTTTTTCTTCGTAATTAGCTCAAAAAATTGTAACTTATTTGTTCATTCTTAGCTTAAAAAAATAATTTGGGCATAGTTTTGCTCATACTGTACTCAAAAAAACTAATTGTATTGGTCAAAAATTTATTTTCGGGATTTATCTTGTTTTTGTCATTATTCTTTTTTTGGTCTGGTATGTTTCAAACTGTTTTTTTTTCAAAGCTTTATGGAAAAGGTATATATAAATCATAATTTTTTTTAAATATTTAGGCATGATAAAGATTGGTATTTATATGTGATTTGAGGTGTTTAGAAGTTTGACACCCGAGGGGCCTTTGAGCAAAAATCATAAAACAGTATGAAGTCAAAATATAAGTTCTTTTTAGCTCTATGCCAATACCTAATTATATGGGTCAACAATTTATTTTTGGAACATATCTTGTTTTAGAAGAAACTTTTTTTGGTTTGGGATGGTTTGTTTTGGTATGTCATACCAATTTTGTTCAAAGGTTTTATAAAACAAAACTATTAATTGTTGAAATCGAAATTTTCCACTAATTTTTTGTAAAATTCTTGATATGAAAAATGTCGACCTTACACAGTTTCTAATATTAGCTTATAATGGCCTTCCTTATGCTTAATATTAATCGTTAGTTCAAAATTGACATATGTATCACAAAAAACATGCTCATACTTAATCCATATGGTTATCCAACCTGTAAATTATGTTTTGTCTCAAATAATAACATATGTAGTAAATCAGGGGTCTCGCCAGTTTATAATTAAATGCAAACCTATACTAATAAATGTTGACCCATTTGTTACACCTTGACTGCAATTGTTTGTTGGAAGTATTAGTTAACCCTAAATGTTTAGTAGGGCCCAACTGTATGAGTTCTATTGGCAGTGAAGTTTTATATGTCCACTGATAAATACCTGTCAAAACCACAAGTAAAATACCAATTAAAAGTATATATATTGATTTGAAATGTGAAATAAAATGTTATAAAAATGCATCAATGAATGCATATTTGTTTCGAAATAAATGTGTGATAAGCCCTTAAACAAATCAACACTAAACCGTAGACCAAAATTTAAAAACACTCAACCACTACTCTAACTGTTCTAACTGATATATAAAATCGGAAAATGGTTATAGATAGCAAGGCACAAAAACACATGTAAAAATTTATTTGAAATAGCCAAGCGATTAAACAACGCTCTCGCAAGAACATTTCTTATTTATTCAGTACATCTCGGAGACAAGTGTTTTTTTGCAGACAGTAAAATTACCGGCTTCTTCTAAATCGCATTTTTAATTGCATACTTGAAATAAGTGTTAGGAGTGAATTACAGGTAGAGAACTGTTACCATGCCCGCATTTCCCGGGTAGACAAGGTGGTGTGTTGTGGGGGCTACAACACTGTGAGTTTGTAAAAAGATTGTCACAAACAGAGGCACAACCAGAAGTAGCAGAGCATGGGTGGCCAGCGAGTCAGAAACCTAAAGCCGCATTTCTTCCGGTTCAAAGAGAGCCACACCTCACATATGGTCAGAACTAAAAATCGGCCTGTTTCTGCCTTAGTCAACATATACTTTTGCTCAGCTAGATTTATTGTAAATATTTTACATTGAAAATATTGAATAAGCTCAGGAAACAGACAATAATGACTATTAAGGGCAAGAAAATTGTGTCAAATAGAAACATTGAATATGGTGAAAAGAGTTATTAGTTTGCTACTTATACAATATGCATTCAAATACCATTAATTTGTTTGTTTCTTAAAGAAAGTCATAAGCATATACAGGTTGATAATTTTATGAACAATAAAAAACATGAAAATCAATTTATACAAATCAATGTTACCGAAAATTGCCACAGTTCCAGTAAAATGAACTTATTGCATCCCCGCAAAATTTTTCTTGCATCCCCCAGTTTGAGAACCCATATACTAGATGAAATAAACGGTATATTCGAGATTTAATAGGGTATTAACCACTCATAGTTGTAGGTTGTCTTAAACTTAGTATAAAAATGCAATTTAGCTTATTGTTGTTATCCCATAATGGTAAAGTTAGAACTGTTGCAATAACTGCAATATTTTAAATGCAACCTCTAGCTTTCTTGGAATTAAAAAAAATCTTAACCTAACATTACAAATTATCTAATTTACTTTGCTTAACTGTTGTCGATTTAGCCTTTCTGGTGAGAGTTGTGCAATCGACATTAAACCTTAAATTGTGCAATCGACATTAACCCTTAAACCTTAAGTTTTTAAATTAGTATATTCTAGTCATGTTGTTTTTTGTGTGTTCCCTTTTCTATCTGTTTAGCAAAGATAATAAACTCAAAAAGTCCACCACAGATAAAACTAGAGATAGACCGATATATTGGTTTACCGATAATATCGGCCGATATTTGGCTTCTACCGATATATCGGAATCGGTAAATGTAGGCCGATACTTTTGCCGATATTTTAGTACAAAAATATGATATAATTTTTCCTGTACAACAAACAACTTGTCAATTTGTTTATGAAAAACATTTTGGTTTAGCATCACGCTAAGTTAATATGCAAAATAATAGTTTAATAATTGATAAAGGTGTATAAACTAAAACATTATTAGGATTTCATTTTCAATTTATTCAAGTTTTGAACATTTCCCAGGTATATAAAAAAATCGGTATCGGTCCAAAAAATGGAAATCGGTCGATCTCTAGATAAAACACTCAACATATCTACTTAAATTGTTTGCAAAGGTTAGAAATATTTTAGTAAGTTCAAAAAGATTTTGTTTTTAAGCTGCATGCAGTAGAAAAGTTGGGAGATATTTTATTTTTATTTCTTCTGATGTCGCCTATTTGCGATTGGCGATCCACAGGGCCTATAATGAATTACTGTCAATTAAAATAGGATGCTGCAAGCATGTTTTGTAATACCAATCATTCACAAAACCCATTAAGCCCACCTGGTAACTTATTTGTTTTAAGCCATGAGGCATTTAGTTGTAAAAGTAACTATTTAGCTGGTAATGAGTTGCAGTAACTGTTATAAATGCTGATATAACAGAGGTTTGTGTTATAAAGTAATAAAAGTTGTATCTCTGGTTGCAAAACTTTTCTCCTTACAGTATAGATTAACATTCCATACCTATTTTAATTTTTGCAAACTTTGACCACGATATGAAAAACACATTTCATAGAAATGTGGTTTTGGTACCTTAGCTAGATATATATATAAATTACTAATTCTGTAACTTATCATTGAATGCCGGATAGACAAGACCTCTTAGTTATACTTTTCTGGGTTCTCCAATTCACAGGTATTTTAGAAGCAACATTCTGTGGAGTAGCCTTTTGTTGTAAATTACTTTAGTGGAAATATTAATACACCTTACACCAGCAAATTTAAAATGCCTACATAAAACAGCAACTCTTATAAATTATAGTAGAAAACTGAACAGGCCCTAGGGCAGGGGTTCTAAAACTTTTTTTACCGCGGACCCCTAAATTTTTTTGCCTCGCATGGACCATGGTAGGTGAAAAACCCTAAAATGACGTCATAAATTTTTGTCACAATATACAAATAGGCTTCATAAATCTGCTTATTTCGATAGAAAAAGGTAAAAGTAAAATGGAGTCTTAATGCATTTAGTGCAAAACTGTGTTATTTTTAATTAAACTGTTTTCTTCAAAAAATGTATTACTTCTCAAATATACACTAATATTTCAATTTGGCTTTTATGTACCCCCTAAAACTAGTTTACGGACCCTAGTTTAAGAGCCCCTGGTAATTAGTTTGTGATAAGAAACTATATGTCCTGTTAATCATTTAAAAATATTAAGTTAATTTCATAGCTATATGTATACAGCTAATGTATAACTGCAAACTTAAAACCTTTTTAAAAATTCATTTTAACAAACACAATAAAGTCGTTTGCAACCTTGATGTAAAATTTGGTTGTTTTTGTTATAAAGAGCAAGGTTGAATTTGATGCTGGTAGATAATCCAACCAAAAACGGAATGATTTTATTTACTTTTCCACTATAATTAATTGATTGACAGAAATCCATTTTAATTATTCCATGGCTTAGTTTTCCTGTAATTATTTCATTAGATTTTACACAAGTGATAGTTTCTTTGACTTAAATAGAAATAAATTGGGATAAAATTTTGGTCAATTAAAATTGAACTGAAGTTGTTTTATTTGAATATCTTTGCAAAATAGTGACTGCACTAAGGACAATTCTAAAAAATCCAATTTAATTATGTTTCTGTTTGTACATTTCCATGAAACAAAGTTATTCAAGTGCCAAAATATTTCCAAAAAAATGCATTTAGCAGGAACACTGCTGTAATCTATTTATGTGGCAACACCGCTGAATATAATTAACATTAAACTGGTAATGCTTTTAATTCGGGTCTTGATGATAGGAAAATTAAAAAACCAGGAGGAGATTGCTATCCAAATCTTGTAAAAATAACATATTACTTTTGTGCCTGCACACTTCTAAGCGAGAAAAGCGGAAACACTAATCTCGAATAATGTTGTAATGCCCCATGTGATAACAAAAATTATTAATTTGATTTAGTTTCACTGGGAAATAGATCGAATCAGGTTTGTGATATTGTAATGACTAAAGATTCTGACTTGTCAAATGTAATTAATAGAAATGCTAAATTTTTGCAATAATATTCTGGGAAATATGTTTGTGTAGTGTCAATGTGTCAATAAATGTTTTCTGTTTGTATGTGTGGCAAATGAAACATGTATGGAAAAAAATAAAAAAGTTTTGTTAAAAAGCGAAAAATTATGTAACCACCTTACAGATTAATTGGTGCAGACAGTTCAGTCCTGCTGAGCAAAAAGATGTTCATGCTGTAACCGGAGTACAAAATAATGTTGATGTTGTAAACTAAAAGTTTTTGCCAAACCTTTTTTGCGTAGGCCTCTAAACATAACCTAGACCCTGTTTAACAACTAATTACTATATCAAAAAATTCCTCGATTAGAAAAAAAAGTTAATTAAGTTTAAGTAAGAATCAGTCATGCCAACAATTTTTATCTGAAAATTGCAAATGGATAAATTAACTGAATGACAATACTTTTTTCTGTTTGTCACAGACACCACTTTAGTTTTGGGAATTCACTCATGGACAACCAGTGAAGAATTGGCAAAAAGAGCCTTGCATTTGAAGTAGGTATTTGTGTAAAAGTTTCCCTTTTTAATTAATCTTGGCCGAGTTTGGAAGTTTGGAGTGATTCACATACTACTGACAGAAACTCCCCCCCTATAACGATGACAATTTTTTACAAAAAATAATATGGCACGGGTGGTCAACCAACAACAGTCAGATTTATCACTTTGTGAAATGCAAACAGCCCCACCCAAAAACTCCCATAAAAAATTTTTAGCACTTATCGATAATATTCACAGCTAAAGATCAACCATTCGCCACGATTACTTGTTTATTTGTTCTAAAAAATAACAATCCACCAAATATCTGAACAAACCTGAAAATCATGTAGGCCAAAACCAGGGCTACGGAGTCTGAGTCGGGCTGGAGGAGTCGGTTTGTTTTGCTGGAGTTGGACTCAGGACTCGAGTAAGACCACGTAAAACTCCCCGAGTCCCCAGTCCGACATGTGCAGTACCAAATTTTTAAATTGATATGGCCGCCAATTGGAAATTGTAAAGGTGGAATAGCATATGGTGTAATATTTTCCAACCATGTATTATGAGTGAATGAATTATATGACACCCCTATAAGTGGATTGCTGAATATCCACAGTATTTTAGTTACATAAATTGACTGAATACCGCCTGTAGAGTCGGGGACGGACTCGGGACTTTGACTAAGGTTAATTTTGTTGGCCGGAGTCCGACTCGGGTTATTTTTAACATACTCCGCAGCCCTGGCGAAAACAAGCAAAATACTTATATAAGTTGTTTTATTAACTACTTATGAATGTTCTCAGTGATATTATAAACACCATTATTTTTTAAACAAACTGATTGAAATCATTATGGAGCATTTCCTTAGATGCAAAAACGTCATATTTTTGTCACATTTGTTAGGGAATGGAACATAAAGTAACAAAATTTAAATATATTTTACTCCGCATCTAAAAATCACCTTCTCTGCGGGAATTAAATGACATCATAATTTGTGGAAATTTTTTAGCACCCTCTCAAAAAACAAAAGTCGGCGTCTATGTTTGTAATGTACCCTTAATATGAAAATTAACCTTTTAAGAGGCCTGGAGGGAGTTGAAGGCTGGACTGTTACAATGCAGTTTGATGATGGGCATATAACCGAGACTTCTGGAGATGACTACATTCTTGATGTTATATCGTTTTATGAGACTCTTCCAGACCTCATTAGCATGGAAGAAACTGCTTTTCCCCTTCAATATGAAATTAGGTGCAAATATAATTCTTAAGGCTGTCAGTGGTATATTCTTTACTCTAAATTTGTTTTATTTTTTTAAGTTAATTTGCTCTGATAGCTCGACGAGAACTCTAATAAAAAATAGAATTTTTAGAAAATTATAAGCCTTAATATGCCTGTTATTAGTGCTATTATAGGTTGTGAAAGTTATCTATCTGGTAAACTGTAGCTTATTTAGTTTGCTTTAAGATTATTTGGTTTATTTGAAAGGTAGTATGCATGTCACACAACAAATTAATAACAGATATGCGATGACATTTCTCGGGTGTAGCACAAAATTATTATTTTTATTAGTGTCTCTTTTTTATTAGTTGTGTGAAACACTGCTTTAAGCTGGTGTTAAAAGTTTTCATACTTTGTGTCAAATGTTAAATTCCATAAAGGGGTATGTTTGTTAAATCAGTATTATTTTTATTCATTTAGTATAAAAACAATTTATCAGTGTAAAATATTTTCATCTGTTTTCAAATTATTCTATTTCTAAAACCATTTAGCATTTTGCTGTTTTATACTGTTGCATGTGCAACATGATAATTATAGGACTGAAACTAAAGTAAGTTGAATATTGTTAGTTCAAAGTGAATGTAAGTTCATACCTACAAAAAACTAGTCAAAACATGGCCATTTATATTGTTTGTTATCAAAGAGATAAATCCTAAGTCTGTTGCATAATGCCTTATTAATATAATTTATGTTAAACTTTTGGATGCTTGTAGCTTATATTTAAAAGTCAATATATCTTTGTTTTTTAGATCAGACAACTTTTTCAATGATGCTTCCAGATCTGGTGATTGCTTTAAAATTATATTTGTTTAAACAACATTGATCATTTTCCTATACAATTATTTATCAGTCCTAGATAGAAAGTCATGTCATAAGCTCTTCCTGATTGGTTTTCCTAATCTAATTTTATTAAAAATTTAATATATAAGTTGGCAAATTATTGCAGTATTAAATTAGGAATTGCTTTCCCCGCCTGGTCCATGACAAAGGGCTAAGTTGCCTATTATTTTCATGCTAGGTTTTAAGCTGAACAATGAAGTATTACAAATGGTAAATACTTTTACAATCTGTGCAATAGTAAATATTTTATTTTAGTTGACCCTTGAAAATAAGCCTATTAAAATTTATTCAACTAAAACAAATATGACTTTTGCCAATTCAAGTATATACAATGTACCAAAATTGAACAGTTATTGATATAAATTGTTATTTTATATTGGTGGTTGGTATTTGTGTTACGAAACAGATAATTTGGAGGAAGGCACAAGCCAACAGTTAAAATAAAGTGTTTGGGACAAAGGCAAGAATAATAAAGTTTCCCTTCTTGAAATTAGGCTGTGTAGGGCATAAAGTAGGCTTTTTGTTGTGAGACGTGTGTTGTGCTTTCACTTAAACAATTACTATTTTTTTATGTGGCTCTTTGGTTTGTATTCATATATTCCATTAGCAGAAGTATTCTGTATGTGCAAGCCTGTCATTGCTCAAATGAATTGCTTCATCACAAGGATGTTGTTTAGCAGTATTGATGACTGCCTATAGCAGGGGTGGGCAACCGTTTTAACCCGAGGGCCAGTTAGGAAATGTAATGCTTACAGGAGGGCCGCACATCAAATAAACACTAATTTATTTTTCAACTTTTACAAGAAAAAATAATGAGCTACTAAGCTGCAACTACGGCAGTTTGGTCAGTGCTGTCTACTTGTGGATTCGGAAATAACTTTCCTGCAATTCCAATTACGCCTTTCTCGGTACAATTTAATTAACAGCCTTAATTCAAAAACAGCTACCCACCCCTGGCCTATAGAGCTAAAACCAATGACTATAAACCCCTTAATAATAGACAAATGGCATCTCTTTTGTTATATTTCTTGACCAGCAATGCATAAAATGAAAAATAGTGAAAAAGTAAATACGTAAAATCAATATTATTATAAAAAAGTTGTCTGATGCCGAGATTTTTGCTTAACATTTATGTATTAAAACTTGTTTTTGCACTTTTTTATCTAAATTTTTATTTTAGGGTAAAATTTTGTGCATCGTTTTTAAAAAGAAAAAAAATGTTTGTTATTGTTAAGTTTTAACAAATGTTAACACCAAACCAAGACAGTCAAAAGTTTGCATGTTTTGATTTTATGATGATATACCACTGGAGAACTTATAACATACTCATACTAAGTGTATATTTAGTTTAACAATTTATGCTTGCCTAACAAAAATTCAGGGTTAATACTATCTATGATACTGGTCCTACAGTAACCAGTCACCTTAAGGCTTAGGCGCTCTCCAATCTACACACTAAACTATTTTTATTGGTGCCTTGGGGTCAGGTTATTAAACACATAATTTAATACTACTACAAAAATATGATCATTTTTTATATCAGAGAACAATTTTTATCAGTTGTTATTCAGGCATGAATATTGTGTCATTTGTAAAATTGTTTTTCCGGCAAAATTTTATTAAAGTACCAACGTTTCGACCACCTATTCTGGAAATCTTCTTCAGGGCAATAGTATTGCAACTATTGGCAAAAACTATATATATTAATACCAGACAAGCAACAAATGAAACACAATAGAGTACATTCTAAACCACGAGGCGAGAAAAATGAGATAAACACCCAATAACCAGACAATGCAAAAAAGCGAGGCTGAAGCTTTCTAAAACCAGCTACTGCACAGAAATTGATACCTAAGTGCAAGAAAAGTGTTTAGCTTAATGTTCATTGTGTTGGCATGCTCATGTATTGCCCATGATTCCAGAAAGACCAGGCGATGATAGTCTAACTCTCAAGCCACAATAAACGAACAATTAAAGTCCATGCTATGACTTTGGCTGGTTGCATGACTGGATAACGCTGATTTTGATGCATCACATTGACGGACATCCCGCTGCATTATTTTCTTCTAGTATTGAATGACAACAAAAACAAATAATCCCTGTTTAATATCGTGCTTACTGTTTAAATCCAATAGAAAATAGGAAAACTCATTAATTCCAAAAGGTTTGTCGCAAGAATGCAGAGATAGTTTAACCCCAAGCAAAGCTAATAAATCAACAACACGGCATATCACAAAAAACATTGTAGTTTTACCTTGTCTTGAATGGGAGTAAAGTTCATTTTAAGATAATTCTTAGTACTCTCTTGATTTATTCCATGATCAGAATAGTTGTTAGCTAGCAAAACTATTTATTGTGATCTCTTGTCCTTATAATTACTGCACCTAACTGCATACTTTTCATTTTGTATATCACAATGCTATTGTTAAGGTGATGAGTAACAACAATATTTTAGTATTACAACATATAGGTCGATTGACGCCATACATTGTAGTCTCCTTGGATGTCATTTTGTCTCCTTCTCGATACGTATTTTGTTTCTCACGCTGCCACAGAAGTTCCAAAACAGTTCTTTGAATTGATTATTGTATAATAATTATTGTGTTAAAAAATGCAACTTGAAAAATATAAAAGTGTTTATATACTTCTTGGAATTTAGTTTTATTGCTACTATTTTGCATAAGCTAACCACCTCATATAGATCCAAGTTAAACATGCAATATATGATATAAAGTAAATTTTTGTTTAGACCATAGTTCAATGGACAACTTTACTTTCGGCTCGCCAAATTTAAAAAAGCAGGTAAATGTTTTGCAAAGGTGTTGCATATAAGAGTGATATAAAATGTCATATTTAAATCCAGACACCAACAAACAGAAAATCTTCAGTAGAAGGAAAGCGTCTACATGATAGCCATATAAAGCACCATATAAAGGGTGGAGGTAGTATGTTCCGAGGAATAAGTAAGTTGTACGACCTTATTGTTTGAGGTTATTTTTTGTTAATCATTTTTTTTTTCAAAAGATTCACCTTATCCAATTGCATCACCTATGAATTTACAACCTCCAATATCCCCCACAGCAAATTTTAACCCGATTGGATCACCATCTCTTAGTATGATGGCATATGGAATGAACCCAATAACACAGCAACAATTCCTTATGCAGCAACAAATGCAATTTCTACTTCAAAAGTCTATGGTTAATTTTTCGCAAATTAATTGACTTAAATTACTACTTAAAATTAATTTAAAAAAACTTTCTTGACGCTTGATTATTTGGTTATTATAAGGAGCATTGTTATTATTTAAATGTAAAATATTGTAACATTTTAGCACTGTTTATATTGTGTAACATTTCGTTTTTATATATGGCAACTTTCATGTAGGCGCAACAAGCTGCTTTAGATGAACTAGTATTAAAATCAAGCCAGATGGTTATACCTTCAAAGAATGCTAAACAAGAAAATAAACTAAAGGAAACTTTGACACAATCACACTTACCAACTTCTGTCAAACACTTACCAAAAACTAACGAATTTACTAAATCTTCTTTTGATACCAATCAGCACGGTCAAACCTCTACTTCTTTGCCTCCAATATCTTTGAAAAGTAATAAATTGTAAGTTCCATTTTACTATACTATTAAGACTGACAGTGATAGGAATTGAAGCATGGAATGTAACATGTAACAATATACTTTTGTTTTTGACTAAATCTTATACTTAGCTTGCTGGGTTTTAAACAGATTTAATACTACTTTAGGTTATTTCAGCTACAAATGAAGCAATTTAGGTTTAACAAGAAAATATTTGAAAGCACAAAATTTTAATACAGAGGACTTTAATTTACAAAAATATTCTAATTTAACCATTGTGATATTATATGCTTGTACTTGGTTGGATATAGGTTTGCTTTTTTGTTTTACCTAACCTTTCAAATTGGAACATTAATTGTAAACTGTGAGGCTAGTCCCTATATTACTCTTCTTTTAAAATATTGTAATAATTCGTAAATAAATGCTATATAACTTGCCAAATGTTGTATGTCTAATAGAACTTATTTAATAGCATTTCTGAGTTTTCTGAAGACACAAAAGGTTCTGTAAAAATGACGTTTGATGAAAAAAGAAAATTTTTTGATCAAAATCAAGAACAAACTATGCCTCCAATAAAAAGAACAACAAGCATTCCGAAGGTAATTTTTTTATAATATAGGAAATTTAAGCTAATATAAAATTCTTATTTTTTGGATAGAAAATATATAACAAACATGAATTTGGTGCTGATCAGCCGGAGCCAACTTTGAAACAACTCCCAGAAACAAATCAACAAAAACCACAGAACACACATATTCCAGATCGTAAGGTAGATTTTTTGTCTAGAGTACATTGTATTTTTATCATGCTCTCTTAAATTGAATCCATGTGTAGTTTAAAATTTAATTTAATTAATATTTGGATGTTTTATTAAATAAATGAAACCAGGATACAATTTTTTTTTTAAATCTGCTGATAAAGTCATAATGTAAGAAAATCAAGAAAATGTTGGTGGTTCTTAATGATGGTTGACCACATAAAGTTTTGTCACAGTACACATTTCATAGATAAAATGTATCTCTAATTAAATTTAAATCCCTGGTAAAAAAGTACTTAATATAATGGAGTGTTGCTCTTCCAGCAGTATATATAATAGATCGATGTTTCGATGTGCTATACAGAACGTCTTCATCAGGATACTGACGTATCATGTAAAACAAGATTCCTTATAAATCGACAAGTAACAATTTGTGCGATTACAAACTCGCACCAACGCTCATTGGTGTAAGAGCTCGCGATAGCTTATCGGCATTAGAACGTCAGTTTTTAAGTTCATGGTGCTGGCGCGTGAATGGATGTTCCACGACTCAAGAAAACCTTGCTTGTGGTAATCGGTTTCCTTCGTCAACACCTGAGCAGCAGAAAAGTTAATGCTGTGCTTGTGGGTAGTTGCATGGCTTGCCAACGCTGATTTCTTGCCATCCATCTTGCCCACATCCCTTTCGTGCTCCTTCCGGCGCGTAATTAAACTTCTACCCGTCTCCCTGATGTAAATTTCGTCACACTCACCGCACGGTATAGCATACACCACACCCCTTGTCGCAGTTGCATCAACCGGGTCTTTTGGGTGCGACAGCATCTGACGTAGGGTGTTAATTGGTTTTACCCCAACCGATACACTAAAATCGGTCAACATACGACGCATAACATCAGTTAACTTTGGTATGTAAGGTAAAGTGACGAAGGAATGTTCTTTGTACTGGATCTGCTTCCGCGAAACCTTTTTAGGGTCACGAAGAATCCAGTCCGGGTAGCCTTTTAACCGCAGGGCATCATGTACCCTGCGCAATTCGGTTTGAAGCATCACAGGGTCTGTCGTCAAGCATCTGAACATCGGGGAGACGGGTAGAAGTTTAAATACGCGCCGGAAGGAGCACAGAAGGGATGTGGGCCAGAAGGATGCCAAGAAATTAGCGTTGGCAAGCCATGCAACTACCCACAAGCACAGCATTAACTTTTCTGCTGCTCAGGTGTTGACAAAGGAAACCGCTTACCACAAGCGAGGTTTTCTTGAGTCGTGGAACATCCATTCACGCGCCAGCACCATGAACGTAAAAACTGACGTTTAAATGCCGATAAGCTATTGCGCGCTCTTGCACCAATGAGCGTTGGTGCAAGTTTGTAATCGCACGAATTGTTACTTGTCGATTTATAAGGAATCTTGTTTTACATGATACGTCAGTATCCTGATGAAGACGTTCTGTATAGCACGTCGAAACGTCGATCTATTATATATACTGCTGGAAGAGCAACACTCCATTATATATTATGCCTGGCAACAATAGCTTATTTCAAAGCTCTTAATGTTTGGGAAAATTCCTTTATTTACCTGTATATTTCAGATAGTTATTATGTGTCAAAAAGCGAACACATACATCTTGAATAATCCTAATATTGCAGATATTTATGTCATTTTTCTTTTTTGTCCTAACAATTTGATTTGTTGATTAGCATCTTAGCAATGTATATATTTAATCATTACAAGAATTTAAAGACTCAACAAGATGATACACTTGCATTGGCTTTAAATGCAAAAAAAAACTTAATGAACAAAAATGCAAAGCCTTTAGTGAAGAATCAGGAGGTCACTTCAACACCTGACTTTAAAAAACAGGCACAATCAGTAAGTTTTTTTAATTACATTTATGAAGAGTAGTTGTTTTATTTACATGGCCTGGGGTGAATTTTAATTGTTGATTTAATTTAAAAAAACAATAACTGAACTACATTAGATCAAATCAAGTGAAACATTTATCACTGTAAAGTATTTAAAGATATATATAAATTTCCTATAAATTTAGGCACTCAAACAGTATGGTATAAGCCAAAGTATAAAGTAAATCTACTCTGTGGTTTGAAAAATATGTGTCATCTTTAATGTACTAAATTTAATTGTTTTCAGCTCATCATTAAATTTAAAAAAACTTCATATATTGAGTTCCAAGGATTAAATTCAGAAAAGCTGTTAACGCTATTTTTAGCAAATCACACCTGTTTTGTTTTACCAGGGGATTATCCAAAAAATCAAAGTTCCCTATTTTCCATCTAACGTAATAAATAGTGACACCATAAATTATGACGAGTATGACGATGTAAAATAGTGATTGTAATGACGTCATATAAAAATATTCAGACTCAGCCAATTTACGTCCAGCAAAAGCGAACCTTAAAGACGCAAAGCGAACACGTTCATGGAAAACGCTTGGTGTGCAATCGTTAACTTCATGCTTAAATTATAAGACTGTGAAATATGTGATTGAATTTGGTAAAACCGTGTTTTTACTATTAGCAGCGCAGTTTTATAAGTTCTATGTACTGAACTACACTAAATTACAAGCACGCCTTTCGCCACCTGCAATACTAAATTAGGATTGTTTTCCCGGGTGTTATTATGCGACGATTAGAGTAACATCTGCGCCGAGCGGGAGCCAAGTCAACTAAAATTCAAGCTGCGGTTGAGAGAACGTAAGTTGTGTTAATTACATACTGAACACATGGTCTTAGGATATGCTTAAAGAGAATAATTTTGCAGTAACTATCATTACATAAAAAGGGCAACTTTGAACAGTCACAGTTAGGCCACCTTTTAAGAAATTCTGTTGTTACACCAACATCGTATATAAGCACAGACCGCAAACAGCGAAAAACATTAGCCTAACTTGACGTTTTTAGCAACAAAAAAAGGACGAAGGCTTGATTTAGCATTGTGAATTGTCGAAAACGCAACAGAAAAATATCTTGTGTTTGAGAAGCGTCGACCAAACAAGCGGAGAAAAAGGCGTTTTGTGTTTAATTTTAGTTTTGGTTTTCCATTAGCTTAAGACGCGTGACCCAATTACATAAAAAACATTACTGCTTTGGACGGTGAGTTTAACCCGGACAAAAACGAACAAAAAACAATAATTTTAGCTACGAAAATGGGAAGGGGTCCAAACCCCCCTGGATATGCCACTTTGTTTTACCAATGTAGCAGTAGTTCCAGTTTGTACCAATGAATTATATTGTATCATTGTTTCACAAAAATAGTAAAAAAACAAATCTAACTATTACTAAGTGTGTCACGTGTGATCCTATTAATTAAATTTAGCTAGAACCAACGAAACTCTTTTAATTGAGAGATTGCATGGAATTCTTTTAAAAATTTTATTCGGCCACTTGTATCATTCAGAAGAGTGGTCTCCAGTGTTGCAATGACTTAAGGTAATGACTGACTTAAATCATTGTTATCAAATTACTTGACTTGACTTGGACCTAAGTCATTCATGAATCCTAAGTGTTTGAATTGCAAGCGATTTTCTTAATAAAATGGGATATTTACCACAATTTTTAGCATTTGTATCATTTTTGGTTTTTGCTATGCAAAATATTGCTTAAATTGAATGAATATAAATTGAATGAATATTTGTAGTTAAAAAGTTTTGGATTGAACCAATCGGGGTTAAAGTACCTTTTTAAATTTTTTTATTTTAGCGCTTCATTTTATTAGCTCTTTAACGATATTGCTAACTAAGTTAAAACTATAAGTTAGTGTATACCTTTCTTGAGATAAATTGTTGCTGATAGTTATCTATTTAACTAGAACAAAATTATATCTATGCTTAGATTTGTTTAATGACCATTTACATCTAAAATTGAATTTGAAATATTGCTGCAACTTAGCCCATATTACTAATAAATTTGTGCTTGTGTAGGTTGTTTAATTTGAGTTACACCTGAAATAAGACATTCTTGCAATCTTAATTAGGGTCGTTCAACTTTCACATGTAAAATTACTAAACTAAAAACAAGAAAAAGGAATTAGAGGTCACATAGTTTTATTATATTAAAACAAAGCATTTCTGCTTATTCATTTTTTTTTTCTTATTATAATAATTTTTTTTTCAAAAGGAATCACCCAACCCAACAAAATTTGTTAAAGAAAACAATGGAGTTCAAAAAAAAGAGGTGTGTAGTGTTTTTGTTTTTGGTATGAAAACCCAAGATAAAATTTTATTTCTTGTTTAGAAGCGAACTTCAGTTGTGATACATCCTATTAATATTAAAACCAGAGGAATATTGTATGACAATGAAGCACCTGTACAAGATGCTTTTGTTGTATCGGGTATGTAACTTTGTGCTTAAGTAATTTGCACTACATTCAAATGTGCTGATAGCACTAAAAAACTGGTGAAAACACTTCATAGTTTTATCAGCAGTCTTACAAACATATTTATTTTACATATTGATCACTGGACACAATGCTGCTCTAAATGTAGTCTATAAAAACTATAACGAATACCCTAAGGGGTCACTTAATTTTGCTGATAAATTAAAACAGTGAAATAAACAATCTATAATATTTTTTGTATAATTACATTGACACCTCTTTTAACAATTTGAATTCTAACTAATCTATTACCGAACTTATTGACAAATCTCTTTATATTTCCAAATAGATCAACACCGTGAAACCAAAGTGACATCAGAAGTTAGTGTTAACAATCACCCAGTAATAACTTACAGAAATGTACCATGGAAACTTAAAGTTAAAAAAGAATATTTTCCTTCCATGGGTGAATTGGATAATGCCCTGTGTGTTGATTTTATTTTTAAACAGGTTTGCAAACTGAAATGCTGTTTTTTTCTCATTATTCTTCCTTGTACTCTAATATGTTAGTTATAGGAAATAGGTAATGATAACATCTATGCTATAAAAATATTGTATTTCCTTGAAAGTCATTAGTATGATTGTTGAACTTCTTTTAAAAATGAAATATTTTTCATTTGAAAAATAAAAATAAAAGTCCTAGTAAAGCCGTTTTTAAGATATAATAAGCCTTTTTTCGGGATTACATATTTGCATATGTTTAACCATGCAAAATTTTTGCAGAGCTTGCAAATTATCTTGTCACATTTAAATGCCGCAAATTGGCCTTTAAAACGTGGATTTCGCAAACCTATCTGGTATTATGTTAAGAACTTTTTACCAAACATTTATTGTCATGCAGTGCAACTTTAAGGGCAATATGTATTGGAGGCCATTGTATTACCACCTCTTTTGGCAAAAAAATAAACCCTAGTGTCAAGTCCAACTCTGAATAAATGTGCGATTTCGTTGAGTCCCGAGTCCGCCCTGACTCTACATCCTGTATTCTGCCAATTTACACAACTAAAATAACATGGATATTTAGCAATCCACTTACAGGGGTGTTGTATAATTCATTCACGCAAAACCATATGCTATTCCATCTTTACATATTCCAGTTGGCGGCCATAACCATTTTAAAATTTGGTACTGTGCATGCGCATGTCAGACTCGGGCCTCTGGTAGTTTTTAAGTGGTCTTAACTGGAGTTCCGAGTCCGACTCCGTAGCACTGCAGATAACGCACAGGCTGTATCCATAACATATTACTTTCATTAGGCATCAGGAAGCTTACATGGACATCATTACAACAATCCTACCTGTTCATTGCAGCCCTTTGTACATTACACAATTTTTATTTTCAAATGGTATTTTTTTTACCAATAGATAAAAATCGCTCTCTATTGTTAAGTTGCCTGGTAAAACAAATTCTACTCTTACATTGGACGCAGTGTGCTACCAGGATGATTACATGATAACTGTCACATCATTGGTTGTCATGACTCATGTCAAGTTTATTTGCCCCATAATGCTTAAGTCATGTGATTTTAAAACAATAATTTAATCCTAAGTTCAGACATTGACTTTTGGCTTAATGCAATATAACAAATTCCATAGACTTAAATATAAAAATTTTTATAGACCTTAACTAAGTTCATTAGGTTTCAAAAAATTGATGAAGAATTTTATGTTACATTTCTGCGGCCACACTTAAATGTCCATCATGAATCTTCGGTTGAGAAAAAATGCTCTATATTACTGTACAAAAAATCTACTCTTTATTTTTAAATTTCGTTTGACTTTAATAAACACATCCCATTTAGAAAATCTTAAATCGACTACATAATTGTTTTTTGTGCTACTACAGTTATAAAGCATCGGTACTAAATATGTTATTTTTCAAATTATTGTTGCGCTTGTCAACGTTTATACCCAAACTTTGCTGCTTATTGAAATTGTTGCACACCCCCAAATTGCTTATAAAGACAACAATTATTCAGGCGTAAAAATACATTGACTTTAATTGGGTTTTCAGACCCATCTGAATAGTAATTCCTAAGCCAAGTCTAGATTCTAAGTTTTTATTGTAAATAATTATGGAATTATGATAAAATACATTTAATACCTAACCTGGCCATTTTTTATTAGATTATACTTTCTCAAAACAGTACTACACCAATGCTTAATGGTGAGGATTATCAGCTTATGGAAAACTTCATTAAACACAATGACACCAGTTCTAATTTTGGAAAAAAACAATTTATTAAATTTGTGGCTGAACATTGCAAAACCTATTTCTGTCGGATATTTACTGTTAAGGTGCTTTTTGTATATTGTTGCTATTTATATTTGTTTTAACTTTATCATTTTGTATTAGGTTTCTAAGTTATCTTCACCAACTCATCAAAACCTGTGGGATTATGATATGTTGTGTGTTGGTTTGCAGGGAATTGTTTTTATGAATACTTCAGGTACTACATGGGTTTATATAAAATTAAATTCTGTTTTTTCAACATGATCCATTTTTTATGATAACAATTTTGTTTTAATCAAAAATAATCTAGTTATAGCTATACCAGTTGGCATTATTTAATAAATGCAAAGTGATATCTAAAAAATTTGTGTTATTTTATTCTAAACAGTACATGTCTTACTCTACAGTTAACAAATGGTTAGAACTGTTGTCCATAAATATCACATTTCTTGTCTTGCAGTAAAACACAATGACATTAAATAAAAATATTTTTCCAGATCTTCAACAAAGGTTAATCACAGTCTTGCACTCTGCAGTTTTGGATGTTATTGATATAAATTCCTCAACACTTGAAATTTGTGTAGAGGATGGATCAGTTCAAGTTACTTTAAGGTTTCGTTAATATAATTTGATTTGTTTTTGATGCTGTATCAGGGGGGGTGGGGGCTTTTTTTTGTAAAGTCATTAAGTGGTGTTATCGTTTTTTGTTCGTTTTGTCAAGATGTAACAAACTGTCCAAAATGTTAATGTTTTTGATGTAATTAAGTTATGCGACAATTGACAAGCTAAATTAAACCTTTTTCCTCTTTTTCTTGCTAAAAACGAGTTAAGCACAGCTAAGTTTTCAATGTTTGCGAAAATATCCGATGTTGGTGTAACAACGGAATTTCTGCCACCGAAGCATTTTCTTGAAAGGTGGTCAACTGTGACTGTCATGCGCGTTTTAAAGTCGCCATTTTTATGTAGGAATAGTTACCGCTAAATTTTTCTCTAAAAGCATATCCAAGACCACGTGTTTAGAGTATAATTGACACAACTTATTTTCTGTCAACTGCAGCTTGTATTTTGGCTGCTTAGCACACAGCTCAGCGCAGATGTTGCAATAATCGTGGTGTATTAACACACAGGAAAAACAATTTCGTTGAAAATTATGATTCGCGGTTTAGTTTTTCACCCGAAATTACTGATTGCACACTAAGCGATTTCAACCCACATGTTTGCTTTGCATTGCTTTTGTAGGACATTAATAGGCTATGTCTAAATATTTTTTAGGACCTCATACCTGTCACTATTTATTACGTCATTATTTATTAACGTCAGATGGAAAATGGGGGAATTGTTTAAGTCCTTTTGATTTTCTGGATACGCCCCTGTGGTGTATGTATTGTTGCCTATGTGGTATTTATAGTTTCCGTCATATATACTTTGATTAAATTTGAAGTTACAAAAACATTATTTCTACAGAAAACTGACTTCCCTGAAGAAACTACTGAATGCCTTCAAAGATAGTGTAAAAACAAATGTCAAGTATACTGTTGAGGAGAAACATACACCTTCTCCTTATTATTATGATGATGATGAAGATAATGGTGATGATGATGATGATGACACCAATGATTACACAATTGATGAAATAGTAGTAAGTTGGTATACTGGAAAATCACAATTTTCTACAATTAAACATTAATTTTTTTCTCTTATTCATAACTGAAATCTGTATTTATATTTCGGTGTGATGCACTATTTTAACTGTTACCCTAAACCAGCGGTTCCCAAACTTTTCTAAAAACATTGACCCTTTGCGATTATATTGATATTTCGCAGCCTTATAAAAATCAAGGGTCAGTTGAGCCATGTTTCTTGTAGTACACTAGTGCAGTCACAACTTTCTAACTAATGCGAACGATTCGCTGATAGCAGATAGTACAGCATAATAGATGCTTTATGATGTCACGAGAGACAATAAAACACGCTTTATTATCGAATAATAAAGCATAAACGAAGACTAAGATTGGTGAAGGACAATGTTTAAAACATAGACTAATACTAATGTTTGAGAACATTCGCTAAAGACTAATGTTGAAAAACTTGAAGACTAATTCAATTCTCATTGCGGACCCTCTGAAACAGCTGCACGGACCCCAATTGGTCCGCGGACCCCAGTTTGGGAACCGCTGCCCTAAACAAACAAGTTGATTTGCAATTTTTTTTATGTCTGCATGGTTTAACTATTGGCTTGCTGTTCAATTTTGTTTGGCACAGCTACCATTTTCTTAGGACTGTCACAAATTAGTATGTAGCTGTTGTATTTGCCATAACTGGTTGTAACTGTTAAAAGTTTTGTTAACCTAATGTTTAACGACACAAAGCTCTAATGTGTGGTGATGTCTGCTGCATTCTGGAAGTTTATTCTACATAAAAAGTTACATTAAGAACGAACACTTGTTTTTCTATCTTTTGGAAAAAAAGATGCAGGCTGCTTATTAATCATCATCATTACAAAATTAAATGGCATGAAAGGACCTGTTTTTCAAAAAGTATGGAGAACAACTCTGTTTAATTGTCAGAAAACGTCTTTAGAAGGATCTTCATCAACATATATTTTTAAAAATTCTAAAAATAGCAAAATAACTTTTTGCAGAATCTTCAAACAAACTGGAGTAACATGCTGGTGTATGTCTAACTTTGTGAGGATCAAAAGCAAGGGTTACAGCCTAATATAAAGTTGCACTAGTTATTTCAAAATGAGAAATGCATTTTAGGAAGGTAAATTATATTAAGAAGGCATATCTGAATAAAATGGCTGAGGCATTTGATAAGAGAAAAGTTGCTGAAAAATGTAAAATGGTGAAATTAAAAATTATTGTTAAATGCTATGTGGGAAACAAACCTGGTTTTGTGGATTGCTAAAAGAAAATGTTAAGTCAACCTCGGAAAGTTGCACATTTACTTTGTCACTCATATTTATTCTTTACTTTAAAGAATACCTATCTTTACTAATTAAATATCAGGACCCTAACCACGTGTTTGCATTGGATTTTGTTTTACAAATATGAATTGTAAATAGCATAGCGTTTGTCTAACCTTCAGTAAATTAGATTAGGGTTTTTTAAACTGGGGTCCATGAACCCCCTGGGGGTGCATGAAGGCCTTATTGAAATATTAGTGTATAATTAAGAAGTATATAATCAATTTTTCAAAGAAAACAGTTCAATTCAAAATTAAACGGTTTTGCACTGACTGTATTTAGATTCCATTTCACTTTCACATATTTTGGTCAAAAATCAACAGATTTATGAAGTCTATTTGTATTCTGACGTCAATTTATGTCATACTTTTGTTTAATTTTCTTGGCTACGGTGGTCCCGCGCAAAATACATTTTAGGAGTCGCGTTGAAAAGAGTTTAAGTACCCCTTAAAGTCGATGAATTTCAAACATTTTATCACCATACCAGTCGGTTTTAATATTTAAAATATAGTAAGTTTAGTGATTTCCAACACATTTTTAAATGAGTTTCACTTTTTAGGCTGCATACTGCAAAGTAGAGCCCAACTTTTGATTTCTGTTTGTTTTGTTGAGTTTAGTTGAAATTAGTTGAGCTGTAAGCCACAGATGGCAATCTTTGTGTGCTCTGTGTCAAAGGATTGTTTGATCAAAGAATAACTTCTTAATATTGTTTCATTAAAAGACAGAACTGTAAACAGCAACTCCTGGAAGGTCATCCATTATTTCCTGAAAATATCCTGGAGCGGAGTGTATACCGAAAGGTAAAACATTTTGCAGAACAACTCCACGCTGTGTGCTAAGATCCAACCTATTTTGGCTTTCTGGTCTGAGGCGTATCTAATGATACGCATCGGCCAAGTCGATTTTCATAAATCCATATCCACCTTATAACTTACATAATAAATCTTCTGGAAGCGGCAAAGGGTGGCGGTCTTTGAACGTCGCTGGAGTCCAGATTCCTTTGGCAATGTCAACATCATAAGCTTGACTCAAGTCTTGCTGAAGAGCAAACGGAACTGAGCGAGCTTTACAAAACAAAGGCTTTGCTGCGGATTTGTACCTATTATCAAAGTACTGTAGACAACCTAATTTTTTTTTGAGAAGGTCCGCAAATTGACTGCAAAGTTTTCGACAATCCTTTTGCAACTCAATATCAGGTTGATTATTTTCGACAGATAAAGCATGTACTGGAACTACAGCAGTAAACATTAATTTTCTCCACCTTCCCGAATGACGAATCGCTTTGGGTCAAACTGGTTCTTCATAAAATGCTCAATTTCTTCAATAGAGAGATCGTTAACACCAGTATGGCAGAAAGCTGGTGACTTGGCGACTATGTCGGCCGAAGAATCAGCCAAAAAACCAAAGAAATTGGTGCAAAAAATTCTGAGTAAAAACAAATTTAAAAAATTTTCAATTTTTTGAATTTTTTTTTTCCAAGATTCATTTTACAAAATACCTTGTGGTTGTTTCCACACATATTTACCCACGTCTATTTTTAAAAAATCAGTAATATGTAATAAAAAATTTCACACTACCATTGGCAAAAATTAATTTTATTATGCCATTTTGAAAAAAGTCACGGTAGTGTGAAGCACGTTGTTTAGTAAGAAAAAAACAGTATAAGGCATATATAGATTGTTTATTATTTTAAAAAGTACACAATTTTGATCATAGAATTGTTATGTGTTGGCAGTTTTGCTTTGATACTCCTATTTTGAGTTGAATTCCTGTACATTGAGTTAAATTCCCCCTTCCTGTTAAATGTACAGGTATAACATTCGCATCGGCATATTGAGGATGTACCAGGCTATGCTTCTCCATCTAAGGCCTAAAGTATATTTTGTTGTTTTAATTACGCAAACGCAAAAAAGTTCCGCGCAAGCGCGAACTTCAGCCTAGTTTTGCTGGGTCTATGTGTCTTGGTTTTCAACAAATCTATATATCCCAAAGGTAATATGCATACTATGCGCCATGTTGCACTGTGACAAATTTCTGTTCAAGACTGTGACAATTTCTATTCAATTTAATTATAAATATCATTATTTCGAGCAATATAAATTGGAAATTTATCCAAAGAATATTTTTCCTGCTTTTTAATCTGGTTTTGAGCTGCATGTTTTCACGCAAGTTTCCCGGAAAACAGCTTATCTATGTAACAGGAGTAAGAAGAGCAGACATGTGCACCCCCAGATTGTACCTTCACATGTCCCTTATGTATTTGTTAATGACTTAATGTCACAAAAAAATTTTGCGCCGTCGGCGCAACTTTTTTTATTCCATTTACTTATTAATAGCCTTGTTTATTGCCCAAACATGGCAAGGTTCATACATTCCTTGGGCAAACACATCATTTAAGTTTAGGGGCGCGACCAAAAACCGAAGAATTTAGGCAAAAAATGCTTGTCATCAGAAGGCTGGCAAGATTCTGCCAGCCTGGTTAACACTTTTTTTTTGAAGTTAAATAACAGCTTGTAAGTTGTAGGAGTTTGGTTTGTTAGAAAACCTGAGCCTTTCTTTGGTCCGGGACCGCATCTGCTATGTTGAACGTACTAAACCTTGAATGAACGTACTAAACCTCATTCAACAGCTCAGATGTAGAAATAAATGAATTAAAACCTGCCTTTTCAACCAGAGCCACCATTACATTAATTTGTTTATCGTGACATTGTGCTTGCTGCTGTAGTTGTTCTTGCATGAACTTCAATGTGTCTTCCATTTTACAAACAAAAGTAATTCAAATAGTCAACTACGTTGATACCTCATTCAGAAGACCTTGAATCCAATATCCTCGTCGCTAAAACTCTGTTCTGTTTCTACCCATTGTTTGCCTTGCTAGTATAATAACTAAGTCCAGGTTAGCCAATGGTTTAAGAAAGGGGTAACACAAGAAGGGCACAACCATTTAAAGTCAAGTAGTTGCATAATTTACATAGCGATACAATAAGCGCACAACACGGTAAGTAAGTAGTAATATGTGACTAGAGCGCACGGCTCAGGGGCTGCGCGCAACCTCTCGCAGTAGAACCGCATGATCACTCCATGACAGGTGCTGTGTAAAGCTAACCAAATATCGAAATTTCTGTATTATCAACCGAAAGCAACTTGTATCTAAATCATTATGGTGGAAATAACTAACTACATTCATGCAGATGCCCTTAATCCCTTATAGTTTACCCATCTTGTCACTGAGTTGGACCAAAATCTTTCAACTGACCTACCTCTGCATGTACTGTATTGTAAGATGGCTGTCAAAAAGTCAGGTACTCTCTTGCAGGCTGGCAGAATCTTGGCAGCCTTCTAGTTACAAGCATTTTTGGCAAAAATTCTTCGTTTTTTAGTTGATCCTCTAAAGTTAAATGCTGTGTTTGCCCAAGGAATGTATTAACCTTGCCATGTTTTTTCGGCGATAAACAAGGCTATTAACGAATACATTTAGTAAGAAAAATTTTTGTGACATTAACGAATACAGAAGGGGCATGTACAACCTGGGAAAACACTGTTACATAGATAAGCTGTTTTGGGGCGAACTTGTGTGCAAACATGCAGCTCAAAACCAGATTGAAAAGCCTGAAAAAAAAACTTTCTCGGGTAAAAGAAATTTTAATGTATATTGGTTGAAATAAGGATATTTTTAATCCAATTTAATAAAAATTGTTTGCAGAGTATATATAATTATTTTATGCAAAATTTCGGCAAAACAAATTATTGGTGCGAATCTTTGGCGGCCACAAATTATGGAATGCAGTTGTGACACAGTGCAACATGCCATAGTATGCATAATGCCTATGGGCTGAATAGATTTGCCTAAAACAAAGATATATAATCATACCAAAAGAAGTTCAAATTTTGTGTGAAACGCCAAATTTAATTGCATCTACCTAATTAAAACAGCCAAACATATAGTTTAAGCGTAGGTGGAGAAGCATGGCCTGGTACATCCTCATCCTCGATATGCCCATGCAAATATCTTACGGGTCTATTAAACAGGATTGGTGACTCTTATGATTGCTTTTTTAACTCAATATAGGTGACAATGTTCATACATATTCAATTGAATATGTGTAGAAACAACCACAAATCTTTTTATTAAATTGGTCTTTCCAAAAAATATTAAAATCTTTTTTTGGCTAATTGTCAGCCGACATAGTTACTAAGTCGCCAGCATTATGCTATACAGCTCTCTTGCTTCTTTTAACTTCTAGATGTTATAAACCTGTTCTTAGAGTATAATAACCGGAATATTATTATTTTTGCATCAGTCACACACGTCTTTACGAGCATTTGCCTGTGATATGTTTGACTTCACCATTCTTATTGCCATTTACTCACCCTTGTGATTCTATTAATTGTTTTCATTTCTACTTTGACCTGATGAATCACGGCTGTGTGTAAGCTTGTCAAGAATTCAATACAATTTTTTTTTTATGTAGTGCCACCTGATTACCCTTTCCAACACCATATATTTGCAAAAATATTCCTGTATAAAGATTTTAATTTAGAACTTTTTTGGGCTTTCCATACCAATTTTTTTTAAACTTTTATAAAATGTGAATTAAAATCATTTTATTTTTTAATTATAAAGAGTTTACCCTTTCAAAAAATCTATGAGGTTCAACAGCCACCAGATGATGGAGTTGAATATTCTCTACTTACTTTTGGCAAAAAATACTTCAGGAAATCAAATAATGTTGAAGAAATGCTGTCATACACCAAAGTAATAAAGTTCTGTTATGAATGTTTATAAAACTTTTTTTTTAATTTTTTTTTTACACTTGATTTAATTTTAAGCTATGAACTGGAGTTAAATGCGCCTTTTTTCGAAAATTATTGTAATTGATTCTTGGATAACATTTTCCTTGCTAGTTAAGTTAAAATATTGTTTATTTTTAGACAAATTTGACCAAGTCTATTATTAAATTCAAGAACGATAGAGTTAATCAACATGCTACCAGGATTTCGAAAGGTAATTGAAAACTAGATTATTCTAAACTATTTTAAAACTACTTAATTTGTTAGAAAGTAGGCTTTATTTAGGAATGAGTTTATTTTGCAAGGTAAGATATTTATAAAACACTATCAATATAATAGTATAATAATTATTGTGCAGCCATTCTCAAATTCTGTCATAATCTCAAAGCAAGACCAGAAGATGTACACAATCATGTTCTACAAATACTTAATATTAGCCAAAAGGAAGACAAGTTGTCTGATGAAATTTATATACAAATACTTAAGCAAACCATTAACAACAAGCACAGGTATAAAAATGATTAAATGCTAATTATAATAGCATAAAGATAAAACCTATTTTAAGGATGGTTGTAATTCGTGCTTGGAGATTACTTGCATTTATTGGAGCATATCTTACGCCTTCACAACATCTTGTTCCACATTTACTTGCACACCTAAGTGATGCTAATGCTAAACAAGCAACATCAAGTAAGTACAACTCTTATTCAATACCATTTTTTTCATTACACCAATTTGTTCTACATATATGTACAAAACACACTACAATGCCTTCCCCAGACTATATTGTTTAGCCAACCTTGACAATGTACAAACATTTATTGCACTTTGCATGAAATCATTTATTTATTTTTTTACCTGTTTTGATAATAGTTTTTCGCATAAAGTATTTGTGCACATGATATCGTTTTTTTGAAAATACACAATTGTCAGACATTTTAATACATTTAGTCATTTACGTATATCGACATATTCAAATAAATTCTCGGTCTCCCTAAGTATTTCACTTACATATGTTGTATGTGACAACATGCTAGTGCCTGGGAACCCAAACTTTTCCGCCTTTGCACAAACCCACTGGAAATTTACAAAAGGGGGCATGATAGAAAAAATATTAGGAACCACTGTATTAGACCAGATGTCACCAAACTACAGGCTAGATCCAGCCTGAGTTTTTATTTCTTGTGGCTTGGAGCATATTTCCCAATTGAACCTAAATATGGTTATTAATACTAAGTTAAATCCTGGTGCTATTTTAAACAAACTGACAATTTAATAAACATTTATTTTATAAATTAGCTGCAAGAAAGTATGTACACAATTTTTCGGCCCCAATCTCCGATTATCAGGCCTGTGATCGCCAGACCAAAATTTCTGGTCCTTTATGAAACATGTTTTGTGATCCTTCTCTAGATCAGTGCTCCGCAACCGGTGTGTTGCGATGTTCCAGGAGGTGTTTTACTTGAGTTTGTTAAAGTACTTTTAATTATTCAGTAGAATTTACACTAAAATGGTCCTTCAGGCATGCAACTTTATGAACTTTCCTTAATATTTAAAAAACATTTAAAACCTATTCTATGTTCAATCGCCGGAAGTTATAGAAAATTTTTTTAACTAACTTAACTACCATGAGTATAAATATAAATGGTTTCAATGTTAAAGGGGATATTATCCATACACTTAATACCTATGAAATATCATTGTAAATGTATTATTGGCACTTTGTAATTGTTCTAATTAATCTTGGCTGCTGTTCAGAAAATAAATTAGGAAAAAAATTCAAAGCACAATTGTCAGGTATTTTCAGAATACCCTAAAACCGCAAAATCAAAAGAAAAAAGAATGTAATTCGTCAAATGCAGCATGTTTCTTTATATTTTTTTTTATTTTATCTCGGTTGCCTAGGGTATTTGCTTATATTGTTGATTGTCGTCCATGATATTTTTTGATTGTTTTACGCCTGTTTACGTGCCCCAATGAAAAAAGTTTGCAGAGCGCTGATCTAGACTGATGCAAAGCTATCCTTAATTGCACACTAATGCTTGGGGTTTAGTGTAAAATCTTGTTAGGTTGACATAAATGATATTTTTAGGGCCTTTTTTTTATAGCAAGAATTTCTTAATCTTCCCAAACAGCCATATGCCATTAAAACTTGATCTAAAAGTTGATTGTTCTAAAACCTATTTAGTAGTTTCAGGTTATCGTTTGTGTCTCCTATTTCAAAACAAAACATGACCCTTTAAATTAAAAATCAAAACATAGAGTACCACATTGGTGAATGTCATGGTAAATAGGTTATTTTCGAAAGCGCAAATCAGTCCATCTAAAAGTGTTGCACAACTTAAAGTTCTCAAGATGTCTCTTTAAATATTAACTTTTTCACAATTCCCCTAATCGTAAATTGCTAGCTACACAATATTAACATAATTTGCTGATTTTTGAAGATGCTACAGCTGTTGTTCTAGTAAATTTACAACAAACTTCGACTTATGGTGGAAGAAAAAAATTACCGACTGTCATTGAAACTTGGGCTATCGCAGTAAGTTTCAAAATTCTCTAATCCACTTGTTTGTTAAATCCAGACATTAAACTTTTAAAAGTGCAACCAAGATTAATACATTTATTTTCTACAATGTTGCAATCAACTAAAAATAAATAGAAATAGTTATTTGCTTATTAGTCATTATACTGTAAGTTGTTTTTCAAAAAAATTGTTTACTTGCCTTTTTCCTTATAGAATGGAAAGAGTGGTTTTGTACAAAGTTTTATGCTTCCAGGTGGTGCCTCTTATCAATTTAAAGTAACAACAGCAACAGTAAGTATATTTTTACTTGCTAAAGCTATTACTTAGAAACTGTTTGTAAGCCTTTATGTTCAGGGATTTTGTTATTTGTAACAAACCTTTCTTCCTCTAAACAATCCAAAATTTAGGTTTTTTAGTAGACATGTTGTTGCAAGTAATGGTTGTAGATAATGGCCGCTTATGTGTGCACTGAACTTGGAATTTTCGGCCGAAATGTGAAGCTCGGTATTGGGTTGAAGTAAATTAAAACAAGAAAAATACACCAATTTGCAATTACATAATATGTTTGAGACGTTCCTTTGTAAAGCCTATTTTATTTTTTAACAAAAGGGCTGTTTCCTCAACCAATTCAGCAATCTTGGCATTTGCGTTAATTGGGTATCTGGGTAGGATTTTTTAGATTTAATTTTCCCAGGATTAGTTGAATATCGGGTACTTAGATTTGAATTCAAAACTCCAATCGATTTTTTGTTATCCTTTGTATATTCTTCCATATGTGACTAATTAAATTTTGAAGCCCTTAAAATATGAATGGTATCATTAGGAAATTTTCGACCCAATATTTTTTCGGGGATAGTTTTTATGGGAGATAATTTTGTGTACGGACAGTAACTGTAGTTAAAATTTGTATGCACTATACAAGGTTACAGTGACCTAAAATTATTTTTCAGGTAGTTAGTCATGTACTTGAAAGCTTTTGTCGAGAATATGGAATTTTTGAACAAAATGGCAGTAATGAATTTGGAATTTTTTTGGTAATGATGGAAAGTGATAAAGGTGATTGTTTTAACTTATTAGTAAAATACAGTAGGTGACCTAGTTTTGTTTAAATAATTTATTATCTTTATGAAAGATATATGACCTGTATTTACATGTTGTGTATGTTAAGTTGCTACATCTTAACCTGTTGTAAAAAAACATACAATTCTAAAATAAAATTTATGTTCTAAACTTATAATCCCCTTAGAATACGTATAATCGTCAGGGGTTGGCATTAAATTAAAATTTGCACTCGCCAGTCAGTAGAAAAAACACTTGCCAGAAATGCCGGCACGCCGTCTGCGAATGTACGGTTCTTAAAGGGCAACTTAGCGTGTTTATTTTTACGCACGAATGTTTAAATAGAATGCAGCTATGCGCTCAACACTAACTAACGTTTTTTGGAAATTCTCACGCTCACAAGTTATTAAGTTGACTAAATAAACGATAATTTGAACTTTTGATCAAAGAACCGACTCATGGATTTATAGTCATTACAAACGTCCGGTACAACTAATAAAGATTTAGTATGAGTTGTAATGTTGTCGTAATACCATAAACACTTTAAGCCGCGCGAGCTCTAAGTTAATATTTAATTTTTTTGCAATGATTCTGATGTCATCGTTTGGGTTGTACACTCCTACAGTTTGGGTTGTACACTCCTACGCTGTACAAACTCTGTTTTTGCCAACTTGAACATTGAAACTGCCAAAAAAGTTTGCGCTCCGCGCGAATCTTGTGTTTTCCACTTTTGTTGACTACGTTTCAGCCCCAAATCTCTTTGAGTGCCATTGCATATTTTCATATCATCGAAGGTATAACGGCCCTATTTAATTTCAATTTTGCTAACTTATAGTTAAACGATAAAGTCATACACCGTTCGAACTATTTTTGATCCATATTTTATATGATAACAGGCTAGAAATAGGGGAACTCAAAACTTTTTTGCGCGAATTTATAATGATTTTCAATATTACCGTTGTATTGTGTGGTCACATCTTTTGAAACTAGATAACGCAATATTTAATTTTTGCGCTTGACATTTTTATTGGCGCTCGACATCACAGCCTTACAACTGTGGAGTAAATGTCCTGACAGTACGTTTGTCCATATCAGCTCGACAAAAATCAATGTGTCGAGCACGAGCAATTTGTTGTGTGCCCAATGCGCAAAGCCTCCTAAATTGGTAGTTTAGTGCCAATTCAACCAATTAAACTCTTATTTTTCGCGACCGACATCCAACTTTACTATTTTCAAGTTTTCTCAGTGATATTTAATTGAAAATGCCAGATTGCTTTTCGTTGCTTTTCGAAGGGTGCAAGGCTTAGGAAAATTACCAAAGGGGGCGCGGCTGAAAAAAAGTTAAGAACCACTGATTTAGATTGTAAAAGGTAGTAATTAGGTATAAATACAAATCGAATTAATTGAGCGAGGCCCTTGGAAAATTTAAACAACGTACCAGGGCGTCGCGACGCACAGTTTAAGCACCTCTGCCTGGCCTTTACCAACCATAAACCAAAGTAAAATTCATAATATTAAAAATTAATCCTAAAATAACGTAATTTGTAACGGTCCAATAACACACTAACAAACGCCAAAACATATCCCCTGACAGCATATAATAATAACCACCGCAAATACGTCTATAGTTTCTTCTTGTAGTTGCGCAAGAGTGTATCGTAGGCGATTTTAAATTAACCAAAAAAATTTGTTTAAGGACACTCTCCAGTCTGGCTCAATAAGCAATCGCATTGGCGAGTGCAAAATCCCAACCCTGTTCGTGGATAATTCTTTCGATAACATATAATCTTCATTTGATCAATTATTTAGTTTTGGTACATATTTTTTGTAGTAAGCAATGTCCTGCCTTTAAATCTGTCAACCTACATTTTGGATGTAAATTCTGAAATGAAAAAGCAACAGAACATGTTTTTCTTTATGGTGCAAAGAGTGGTTTGGAAAATCCCAATTCAATTTGATAATGTGAAACTGGTGTCTTTATTGTTCGAACAGGTGCGTATATTTTATTTTCTAACGATTTTTTGCTTTATTTTTTAAAGAATATTTTATTATAATAAAAAGCCTTTTTTACTTAAAATATTTTGTTATTTTATTAGTTTTTGCTTCATAACAGATTTGCAATAGAATTAGGTAAAAAAGTCTTCACTTCTTATTATAGATTTCACCGGACTATAATGATGGAAAACTAGCAGAGCACCTTGTCACTGAGAATGTGGATACTTCGAAAATAGTGTGGAATGCCGCACTGCAGTTTGTTGGATTTGGACAAACCCATAACCCAACCATGTAAGACATATATTGATTGCAAAATAATAAATTTAAAAACATCATTTATTTGGGTATATTCAAATGCTGGTATATTAATCACTCTAACACTAAAATCATTACTAAGACAAACTGTCACTATACACAAGCTGTTAAAGGATGCATTTCCATTTAAACTTGAGACGGATGTGCTTCTGCAAATATAAATAATTTGTCAATGGCCTCAATGCGTTAACCAAGACCTGGGCAAAATACGGCCCGCCAAGCATTTTAATTCGGCCCTCGGCCAGGGCGACTTTCTTCTATGTCTCCACCAAACTCTATTAGCCCGTTTTAAAGACCAATATGATAATTTCTTTGCGTTATGCGCAAATCTCTCTAGTCTTTTTCGTAAGTTCCCCGTGTTTTGAGCGTCTTTACAGGCCATAATTGCCCTCTTCATTGTGGCATTCTTTCAAACAAAAAATTGTCAAATAATTTTTTTGCGCTTTTCCAATGTTTAAAACATCCCGATTAACATTTCGTCAACCTAATTTAGTTAATGCCATGGTTGTGTTCCGCAATTTATATCGTCTTTGCAATATGTCCATGGTATCACAAGAAACACATGAGCAACTCAAGTAAAAAATACATTGTAAGTTTTTCTGTGCAAAATTTTTCACGTATTTGCCTGTCGTATTTGCCCTCCAACTTGATAAAATGGCAACATATCAAGCACATTTATACTATATCTTTCATTTGATTCAGTTGTACGTTTGCGCAAACTCCCAACGTAATAATAGGTCTTTAGCCTACTTGTTTTATAGCGTCATAGTATGACGTTATATTTTATGTTTCTCATGCGACTCGCGGTAAAAAATAATTGCCCATCCTCGGGTTAACCCTTTTAACCTCTTTATGGACACCAGTTTGAAAGTCAATTAGGGTCATGAACCATGATTCCTAACCCGTGAGGTAGTTGTGATTTACCAACACAATATTACGAATGCAATAATCTACCTAATGCTGTTTGACACGTTTTGTGCAAACCTCCCAATATTTTTACAATTTCATCATGGTATTATACGTTATACTTCTAAAGAAATTGTGTTTTTCTAAACTTACTAGGACAGGGATGGCTAACCTTTTCATCGCGCGGGTCATATATTTAATTATATGCTAAACTTTGCTGCTGCATCGTTTCAAATGTTATTGTCTGTATTAAATTTGGATTCCCACCAATATTAAGAAGCTAAATAGTTAACAACCCCCTTCGAACGATTCCAAAGCTGCTAAACAGGAGGTTCATTACACAGTCCCCGCTAACGTTTCACGGGCCATTTTTCACTACTTTACTGACTTTGGTAAAACGAGCATTATTTTCTTGCTCATTGAAAACCAAGCAAAAAATACTGCTTGTTAATCCCTTGGTAAACTTGATTTTGTATGAATTAAGCCATTAAAATGTTCTTATTTTATGAAAAATAGCAATAAAAAATCAAGTTTTATTTTTTATGTCTAGCAAATCTTAGCTTGCTGTTAACAGTCGCTTTTGAAATTTTTTCAGGCTAGGCTAGCTACCGAACACCAGTGCTTTCCAATCGGGTGTATTGTACACCCAAGGGTGTACCAGAATTGTTAAAGGGTGTACCATTTTGATTGGGTTTACAATGTTTGACAAATAGAAACTGGCGTGTACAGGTTTTTTGGTAAACATAAAAGTGTGTACTGTTCCAAAAAGGTTGACCTGCCGTAGACTACCTTGTTTTATGTTACCGGGACTCAATATTAAGCCTACACTGTTAATTTATCTCGCAACTTTCAACACCATTCACTAATACCATTACAGTTTATTTTTATGTAAATTAGATGGCATTCTCGTAATATTGATGGTATTTAAGTGTCGTCTTCGCGACCTCCAGAGAAAAGGCAAACGACCCACCAGGGGGGTTGCGACCCCAGGTTGAAAACCACTGCCGTAAAGGAACGCCACCCTTTACGTTTTACAGCGATAAACAAAACGCTTTCAGTTCTGCTTTTATGCACGCATTCACTGAAGTAGGCTGCAGCTATGTAGGCCTACTCATCACCAAAACACTTTTGCACTACCTAAAAGTTGTTTCTAAATTGGTAGACAAGATCTTAACACAATTTTAAGCAACGTTTGGACTGCATAATCATTATCATAAATAATTAAAAATTAGCCAACCAAAACTATATTTATATTTGTACAATTATACAGGGATGAAATTTCACTTTATATTCCACAAAAATTTCAAAAGCTTCAGACATCTACTGCTTGGAGAGATGATTTTTTTGAACACTTTTCGGCAGTAAAGTCGTTAACATCTCACAAGGCTCGGTGTGAATTTCTACTTGGACTACAAAAAAACAAGTTTTTTGGCTCCACATTTTTTACAGTCGATGTAAGATGAACTGGGTTAATGTTATATTTGGATGAAAACTCAAATATGTTTATTGCAGACTGATGCAATGAAACCCCCTAACTCCAACGATGTTATTCTTGCTGTTAACCACAACGTGTTGTACTTTATTGATCCTAGCAATGAAGTAAGTAATTTAAATGTATTGTATTGGTAAACTAATTTTTATTTTTTTAAACATTTTAAAACAAAAAATTGTTTGCTGGTTTTCTTAGAAAGTGGTGTTAAGATATGATATTAAAGATATAACATCAGTGGAACTTGTCAACGCTGGAACAATGATGCAATGTACGCTTACTATCATGCAACACAATAATACGAAGACGTTTAGCTTATTTACGAATAAGGTAATGCATTAATTTACGTACAACATTAAACCAGAAAGGAATCGCCGTTTTAATTTCATGTTTGAAAAGGGTGAACTTATTCTTGGAATTCTAAATCAACACATCTCTTGCAAAGAAAAAACAACCCTGTGATATGTTCCGCAACGATCACATCCCTCTCTTGCAAGCAATGTTTGATATACATTTCAATTATATAATATATTGAAAATTAAAAACACTACTATATATATTATTAATCAATTTAAACAAGACTGTGATTTTTAGAGTTACGCACTGCTGTTTTAGAATAGTTTGTAAAGCAATGAAACTTTTTGTAAATTGTGTCGTGTAAAAAAATGTTGTCTATAAATAACCTTACAACAAATGTCATGTTGAATTAAAATTATCATATTACAAAGTGTCTCGCAGTTAATGAGTTCAGTCATTATTTTCGAGGAAAGCCATTTTGCAAAATGACAATTTATCGCTGTAAGGACGTTCAAGCTATTCAAAAATTGCCTCAGTTAATGTATTTTAAACCAGCAATATATCGGGGGCAAAAGTGCCCTTTTCATGAAAAATGATATATTGCTTGTCACAACGTGAAAAATTATGCGACGGAAATCATAAAGTTAAATATTATGCGACGGAAATCATTAAAACATTTTTGGTACCATTTTAAGCCAATCTAGAGGGCGTGGCCGCAAAAATTTTTCCGGAGGAGTACCCCCGGACCCCCCAATATTTCGGCACACTACGCTTGCCTGCTATCTATGTTGCCCTTACCAAAAAAGTCGCCCCCCTTGCCCTGAAATCGCTCCGGCGTCCCTGCATTACCTATCTCAAATAGTGCGTACATTCTGAAAAACTCTAATTCTAACCCTAACTCTAACTTTAACTTCATAATGTGCGCACGCAGTTCAAAATGTGCGCACATCATGAATAAAAGTGAGCACAATTTTAGAAGCAGTTTAAAATGTGCGCACATTTTTTACACATGGAGTGCACATTTTTGCGCACATTGTGCAAAAAAACGCTACGTACCCTGTTGACGCATCGGGCACATAAAGCGATTTAAATATTATACAAAATAACGGTATTTATAGTTTAATTTAACAAAAATTAAACTTTGTAGGTTAATTTTTTTTCATTAAAACATGGCAGTAAACAGGAGAGCACACGGCGAATTGTGACGTATTAATAAAGAACTGTACTTCACAGTCAAGTTTTTTCTAGCTTACGAAAACATCTGTACTCTTCAGATTTTGTAATCAGCTCTGCTAACAACTTGCTTCAGGGCCATTCCATGTTATATCATCAGCCCATATAACAACACATGGTTTCAGATTATCAAAATTCTGATAAAATTTAGTAGGCCTAGAGCAGGGATGGCGAACCACTAGTGACCCACCACAGATTTTTAATGACCCACTTGTCTCTCTAGATTAGAAATAGCAAAATGTTAACGACTACCCTATTTTCAGGAATAGATAATGTAAAAAAAACATTCTTCATTAGATAGCACTATAGGCCTACTGTTTAAATAAGGGATAGCCCGTCTGTGGGTCGTGCAAAAGTGATTTAGGGTGACGAGTAGGTCTACAATAACTGCTCTTCAACAAAAGATTTCAGAAAAGCGTTTTTCTCCATAAATCGAAAAGGATGTCAACCTTTAACGGAAATTTGGAGTTGGCAGACTAAAAATTCTGAAAACCCTGGTTAAACCATGCTGAAAAGCTTTTTACTGACCTGTAAACCCATAAAAAATGCAGTAGCATTTGTTAACTATATTTAGGTTATTAATATTCGTGGGAATCCGAATTTATTAAACCTCCAAAAACCTTGACAATAACACTAAAAATGACGCAGCAGCAAAGTTTCGCATAAAATAAAATCTATGACACACTTGTGCATCTTGTAAGGACTAAGGTCGTGTTTGTGACCTGCGCGATGAAAAGGTTCGCCATTCCTGGCCTAGAGTGGTTATCTGAGAAAAAGTTCGTATTTATTTTGATTAAATACAGTCTTCCCAACAGGGGTTCGCCGTATCGTATTTGATAAAGCAAATTTGACAAACAAAAATATAACCCAAAAGTTTAACAGAAGAGCGCCAGGATAAAAATAGTTTTTGTTTTTTTGTTGCTATACGCAGGATTCACCCTGCGTATAGCTTCAGCTAAACAGGATTTGTCGAATAACAACTTTTGCTATACGGAGTTCGGCTTTTTCGTGGTGACTTTTGTGCTTAAAAAGGTAACTTAATGGCATGTTCAAATAAGTTATAAACGAACATCAAAGCATGTTTACTGTCCCATTTGTCATACATTTAAGACTCAATGTTTATAATTATTATTAGGGCGAATATTTTTTGACCTATTACAAACATATTGTTTTAAACAGAATATTGTTGTTTGAAGTAGCCTACTACATTAGTGGCTTGGCGTCGTCAACCACACGTTTTTGATGTTTTACTGACTACCTGTCGAACACAAATTAGTTATGAAAATGCTTAGTTGATATTTTTGTCATTTCAAAAAGACATAAAAAAATGACAAAGAAAAACAAGACGCTGGTTATTTTAGAAAATGTTGGATAAACAGTTGAAATACAACGCAAAAATAATCGCAGAAAATAAACAAAAACCTAGTTATCGAAATAGGATAATTGCAAATCACAATCAAAGAAGGACAATACATTTTTCCAGAGATAAAAACCAGGGAGTCGAACCGTAACCGAACCTGAACCATGACGTCACAACTTCTATTTTACAGAGTCAAATTACGCCATATTCGAAATTTTATGAAAAAAATATGAATATTGAATGAAAAAATCGTTTATTTTTTATTTTTTAGATATTTCAATAATGAGTTGCTGTTTTTTTAATACGTCACGAAACTTAGAGTAAATACGAGATGCTGCTCAATAGTTACTCTCTACATTTAGTAACCCACATTTTTAGATTTAACGCAACTTATATTGCATCCGAACCGGAACTTTATGAACCGGTTTTGAAATAACGGTGGTTGAACCGGAGCTGAACCGGAACTTTTAAATTCCTCTGAACCGAAACTGAACCGGATTCCGAAAAAAATTCTTGAACCCGAACCGATCCTGAACCGGAAAAGTCAAACGGTTCGACTCCCTGATAAAAACTATATAGGCCTAATGCAAAAACGAAGTTCGAACTGAACCTAATGCGATAAATACCAGTACTGTTAAAATGTTGTTGAATATAACTCTAAACCTTTTTTTTAGTTAAAATTTTAAATAAACGACAATTTCAAATTATCATCCATCGTTAGCACAATGATACTATATAATATCATTGGTTTGCAGCAAAGAGTTTTTATTAAAAACTCTTTGTTTGCAGCGTAGTTTACGAAATCATTCAAGCGGAACACTAATTTAAATAACGTTTATAAAAAAAAACAATATTTCAAAATTGCTGCAAATTGTCTCGACAATACTTTTGCAAGTCATTATACCTACTTCTTTGTTTAAACGTTTTTAGGAATGTGAGTTTAGTGAAAACTATTACATCTGAAGTGCAGGTAATGATATGCTTGACACTTCAGGAAGTTCTAAAGATTGAAACTGAAAGACATTAAAGTTTCTAGTGTTGGGTCGCCGTGTACTATTTGCTAAACAAAAATAGTCAGTACAATGATCAAAAACAACTGCCAGTCTTGTGTAGGACGTCGCTCGCCTTTATTGTTTTTAGACAATGGCCGAAGCATAGTGTATTGCAGTGCTTCTTAAACTTTTTTAGTTTTGTTAACCCCTAGCATCAATCTTCACATTTTATATCTCGTCTTTATATAACAGCACAAAATTACCTAGGTTGTTTCGATGTTTGTTGAGATCAACTTAAGCTAAGTTTTACCATTGTAAATCTACAATTTCTCGAGTACAGAATTATAAAGCTACAAAAGCACAAAACAGTCACCAAATTTTAGTACTTATACACTCAGCTTCACTATTACAATAAGCAAAAAAACACCCAAAAACAACAGCTCAGTAGTCGATTTACTGCAGAGCTATCATCCATTTTTGACGGTTCACCCTACAAAAATGTTATTCACCCTGGGCCTGGGGTGAACTATTCACCTGATTAAGAAACACTGGTGTATTGGACGTTTTGTTATTTGTAATTATTCGAAAGTAATAAACAAACGCAACCCAATGACCATAAACATTGACCGCGTAGCCGTAAACTAACACAAGGTTGTAATTACCAGCCGTTGACAGGCATTTGCTAAACCATTCCTTGGCGAGCGATGTGTACAAAAGGATTGGCAGAAAGCTGAAAGTAATGTAACAGACATAAGTTATTATGCTAACCGTGAGTACTGGACCTTTACGCTATTCCTGTAAGTTGATTGCCGTTCTGTTGTTATAAAATAAACAAATACTTTTATTACATTGTTGTGGCTAAGCTAATGGAACACGCAACCTTGACAAATGAAGCCGGATTCAATCTTAGCGTAAACTAGCATGGCCCCTGAAGTTCCTAAACAAACTTTGTTTAGCCCTGCAAAAGCTAAAGTCTAATATATATCGAAACGGTGGCCATTTCACCACCGAATGTCTGTTTTGCGACACTCGATAAAACTCTCTGCACGAAGTACAATTTTATTGTTTTGTTCAATTTATATTACACGGGGGTCATATAAGGCTAAAACTGAATTTGTTTGGAGCCGATGCAGGTTTCTGCTATGATTTGTTGAAGGTTGTTCGAAGGTTGCGTGTTCCAACAGCTTAGCCACAGCAAGGTACTAAACGTATCTGATTTTATTGAATAAAATCAGAACGGCAATCAACTTACAGGAATAGCAGGTCCATGTACAGTACTAACAGTCCAGCATAATAACTTCTGTCCGTTACATTATTTTAGTTTGAGTGCGTGGAGCCATTGTCCAGTTGCGTTCAGTTTAGTTAAGCTAAGTCAAGTTTCGTTAATTCTCGTTTGGCTTATTACGGCTTTTGTACACATCGCCTGGCCTAATCGTTTATCCGAGGCGTGTAACGGAATTGAAATAACATCTCAATGTTACTTTATGCGGTCAATGTTTTATGGATACAAGACTGCGTTTGGGTCACATCTTAAGTTAATTATAAATATATAATTCCTTGAATCATAAATCAGTTTCCTCCTTTATAATAATCTAGGGCTCCCTTATTTTTTGAGATTTTTTAAACCAAGGTACTTGACTTGGATTTTGCCCACAGGTTATTACGATACGGCATCACAAAAGCACATAACAGCATGACATCGTTTCATAAAAAACCTGCAGTTGTCGGTCAAACACCCGCGCAAATGTGCACTTTAACATCACGACACAAAATATCAAGTATAACTCTAGCTGGGTAAGTAACAACCCTGGGTTCCCAAAGTTTTGTGATTTAAATTAAGATGTTAAAAAAATTATCATCCGCAACAAGTAGCTGAGCGGAATTTTCTGTGCATCTGGCCAAAACATGGTTACTTGCGATCGGCCCTCGAGCTGCTTGCGTGCCACTAGCGGTGCATGCATTAAATACTGAAAGCCACTGGACGCGCAACATTAAGGAAATTTTACATGGGGATACTCATTAAAACTGATGTCTGGATTGCTTTATTGTAAGTCTAACTCTTCTTCCTTGGCTTCAGTTCCTCGGGTATATACAATACATGTGGATCATATTTATCTTTTATGGCATTTAAATAAATGTATGTATTGTATATACATCTTTTTCGTTTTCACTTACAATAGTCTACATTTGGGCCATAAAAGGACAAAAAGTTATAAATCAATAGAAAACATCCACACGAAAATATCTCGTCATGGTTAAATATATTTTATACATTAAGATCGATCGGTAGAATCATGCAATATTCCAAACACTCTTATTGCAACGTAAAAAAATTAAATTCACCACACCCAGCCAGCGGATAGGAAATGAATGTATAATGCACGCTCAGCATGACATAACAAAAAAATGATTATCAGGTAAGACCTACATGTACGGCAACGTGAAAAGATCCTAATATAAAAAAAACACATACAATCACTGACGAGAATTAATAAAAATACATTGTGGCTGTCAATAAACTTTAAAATAACCACTTTTAACTTTTGGAACCCGTGTGCTAATGTTTACTCATTTTATGATGTACATCAAGGATTGGAATTGAACGACTCCCTTCAGTTTTGGTCATTTTTTTTTACAAAGGGCCAGTTACTTACGTATAATTTTTATGTAAAGCGTACCGTTTCATCGCTTTCACTCTTTTCTGTCGGTGGTTTCCTGAATGGAAATAATGCAATGTAACCAGAACACACTTAAACTAGAATTTGAACATTAACATTACCAGATGAATGATAAATTAAAGTTTGTAAAGCTAAACGGCAATAGAAAAAGTACAAGGAATTGGAAAGTACTGGGTCCGAAAGCTTGCAATTGGGGGTGCCGCAACTAAAAAAGATTGGGAACCACTGCTTTAGAGGGTCGCAAGCGGTTGTCTGGAGGTCGCCGTAAACTATTTATTAAAATAAATAATTAGAAAAACCACATAACGAAATATTTATGTTTTTTTGGTCTCGCAACCACCTTTTCGGTTTCCAAAAAAAAATCGCCATACCCAAATTTTGGTGTAAGAAACACACAACAAATTCAAATAGAACCATATTCAAATAGAAAATTGATCACATTTCTGGACGCTTTACAAAATTTCGCAGTAATGTTCAAATTTACTTCGTGTGAGTTTTTTTTTTTAGTGAAAATTTTATTATTTACGTAGCTAATGTCAGCAAAAAAAAATATAGTGTTGGCCTCATCCAACAGGATTCACCTTACTCAATATTGTAATTAGTTTTAATAAACAGGTGTTTTAAATTGTTTGCTTCACTATTCAGTAAACGCACCTTGGAATTACATGTTGAACAAGATCAGGAGTGCAAAACATCTTGAAAGTATTTCTGTCAGCAGCTAAATCGCTGTTAAAATATTAAAAAAATACATATTTTCCTCAAAGCTATTCAGCTTATCATTGATGTGAAATACCCAGTATATTTTTTGAAACTTGGTAACATGCAATGTAAATAACATTACATACATTTTTTGCGTTTTTTGGTTTGGTGCAATGTACAGATGAAGCGATTTCTGTGTTTATTGCCAAATGTGGTAGTGCAACGAAACAACACAAGTCAATTCTAATATACATTCCGATGCTTAGTAAACTTAACTACACTCATGTTACCAATGAACGCCACATATTAACGCAGTTTTACCATAACAAGGCCGTAATATTATTTTTTGCAGGATTTACAGCTAAATATGCATTACGCACTTATGCTGATACACGCAATGAGCACCATTACCATACTTTGTAATCATCTAATAACAAATTTTGTAAACATTTTGTCCTACACTGATGACGTTATGCAGACATGTAGGCAAATAAATAAATTGCTAAGCATAAAATGGTAATTGTCCAAAGTGTTTTAAAATCAATATTTAGCCTATTTTGTATCACAACTAAACATTGGAAGCTAGCAGTCACCAAAGTAAAACAGAAACCTAGCCATACCTTTCATCTTCACTGGAATTAGACGAACGCAAATCCAAAGATTTGCGAGAAAAAGCGTTTTGAATGTCAGTGACATACTGCAGATATTCCGGTTCATCTGCAGTAAAATAAAAAATCAGTATAATCAAAAAATTTTATAAACCCCGTTCAGGCAATGTTTAATCAACTTGGCCGGAGAATGAGATGGTGCGGGCAGAAAATTTGTGTTCGCTGCCTGCACCGCAGTTTACAACATTGTAAGCAAGCTGCACTGCACCGCAAGTATAGAAAAGCAATATTGCTAAATGGATAACAGCTACTCCAATCGTTATGTTGGGCTTATGAGTTTGAGAAGCTCTTGGTGTTCAAAAACAGCACTTTTAATAAAAGATAGCAACAGCACTTTTTGCAAAAAAAAATATATATCTACCTAAAATAAATACAACATTCAATGAAAAAACAATATTGTTTTAAATTAACAGTAAACAAACAGCTGACATTTTAAGGACTATACACCTTTATTCACTTTAAACAACTATTAAGAAACACAATTGCTTGGAAACCTTTGGAAATTGCGATTTTTGTTACTCCAAAAATTGTATAATATCAAAACTACCAATATGGCCTTCTGCATTGCATCTGTCACCAGAAAAATTTGCACAGAAATATTTACTAACTTAATCCAATTCTACACTGTATTGAGAATCTGCATATTCATTAAACTCTAAAGCATAAGCAGAATTAGAACTTTTGGGGGGCTAAGTCATGGCGACACACTTGTTGTTCAGTACTATAACTGAACCTGTGTTCTTGTAACATTTTTCTCACTGAATTGTGCACTTGCTGCGACACAGGTGATGGCAATATAGAGAGACTTTTAAACTAAGAGACAAAAACAAAGCAATCTTGTATAGATCTGAGTCTGGCCATTTTTCATTAATTAGTGGTACAATTTTTTACTTATATTTTGATAACAGGTGAATCCGAGTAGTCACAAATACAATGACCAAGTAGTCTTTTTTTCCAAAGAATCACACCTTGCATTGTTGGATAATTATCCCATTTCATTGCACCACTTATGGCCTGGAGTTAGGAATTTTATAATTCCTTTTTTTTAAGTTATAAAAAATATAATTTTATAACTTAAATGGTTCTTACCAGTAACATGGCTCTTTCAAACTTAAAACAATTTTTTTTACAAGCAACAAACGGTAATTTATTTACAACACCTTGGGACTTTGTTTTGGCTACTGCCTGGTGTTCTGCCATATGTTCGACTTGCCACACTTCGGCAAAAGAAACAACTGCCCTGCCTTAAGCTTATTTTCAATAGATTTGGTATCCATCTTAAAATGTTACACTGCAACATAGTAGTTAACCTTTTTGTTTGAGTCGAGTTAAATTTGGGTTACAAAATAAATTAATTTTTAAAATCTTATGAACTGCCCGTTACCGCATTTCATAAAATGTCAAAGTATGTTAAATTAAATTGTTTTGTTAGAGTAAAGAAGAATTTTTATAGCAAAAAAACACTTTTTAATAGAAAAAGTACACTACCGTTGTTAATTTCGTATCTTAGCCTACTATTTTGCAAAAAATTAAATATTAAGCTCTACAATCCATCACGCGGTATGCGGTACGTCAGGCAAAATGTTTAGATTTAGTTACGCGGCGCTGCGCGGTAATTTGACTAAACCACGCAGGCGGCCGCAAACGCTGCACGGTTGACATCTCTTACCAGGGATGATGTTTATTTGTTTTTTGTTTTTGTTTAAGCAGCTTTGTTTTTACATGGCAACAATATTGCAATAAATTGTAGAATTCTCACCAAACATTTGTGGTTTGTTTGATGTGGTATAAGTGTTTGGCCATGTATTGCTTCCCTTAGATTCCAATGAAGCAACCCTTCTTGGTGTAACAGGACTTCCAATTGGACCTTAAATTTTCATAAAGTTTAATAAAAAATATTTAATAACGTTGCATACTATATTTATAGTTTTTTAACAGATTATAAACAAATATAACTTTTAACTGTTTTACATCATCCCATTAACTGTTTTACTCTGACATAACTTTATAAGGTTTCATACCAAGCGATTCAATTGAACTGTTTATCACTTCAGTAATTCCATCAGTTGTATTGCGAGAATTTAAAGATGAATCATCCAACATCTTAGTGTTATGCTGGTCATCAAATAAAACTTTGGATGTTGTCGTCAAGGTAGTAAAATTGTCATGTGTTGAATTTGTTTCTAAGTTATCCACATTGCGAATCATACTGCAATTGGAAGGTGGATTTTGTTTATATGGCCCCTGTACAAAGGATTGTAGGGGATTGTTTTGGGTAAACTTTACGTTTGTGGAAGTGATACAAAACAATTGACTGTTGCCCAAAATTTCTGGGTTACAATTACTTGACAAAAGTTGTTGGTGTGGAATCATTTGTTTTTTAAAACCTTGAACGGGCGACATGGAATTTGTTTTTCGAAAGTTTCCACTGCTCATCACAGATGGATGAGGATTGTGCATATATGTAAACGGTGATGTCGGACTCTGAAGCTGACATGGTCCCAAATTTTGCAAGTGAGGAATAAACATTGACTGTGGAATTATGGTCTGCTCAAGCGGTAATCCAGTTAGGTATTGTGGCTGGATACTTGGCACAGAATTTGGGACAATTAGTTTACCCGTAGTTGAATTATTTCTGGGAGAAACACCCTGAAAGTAAGTATTATCAGGCATCCTAGAGTTTGTTTGGTGGGGATTTCTTATTAAAAGCAAAGGTCTCTGGTTTCTTAACCGCATGCTTTTATCAAAGGCTGAAAAAGATGCAGATTTGCCACCATGGTACATTTGATTAAATGATTTTCTTGCGAGAGGGCCATTGTTGTAAGAATTACCAGGGCATGGTAGTGAATTGGATTTAGAAGTCCTAACACTAGATAGCGATGGTTGCTTGTAAATTTTGCCAGGTGAGTCAAGATGTGAGGAAGGTGTACAACTTCTTACCTGCAAAACAGGAAATTACTACTAATTATTTAGTTAACAAATTAAAGCGATAAATTGCTTAACAAAGAAATTATTCACAAACGATTGACTGGAATCTGTGTTCGGGCCATGTGAAAAAAAAAGCATGAATTTTACTTGTCTCCCCAAACATTGTTAATTGAACCCAATTTAGTTTTACAATTTATTTGCATCATACGAATAATAGCACGTTAACTAAAATATTGTATGAGTAATGTATTTTATCCAACAAAGAACCACAAAGTTTTATACATAGAGAGTTGGTTTAAAACACGCTATTCTATCTTTAGGAAGCAGTAAATATTAAATAAAATATGTCTGTTTTTTCTAATTTTTAACAATACTTGAATTAGAAATGTTCGTGTGGAATACCAACATATCATTTTTTATTAGTCTTTAAAAAAGAATTGGGAATATTGAACTTGCTATATTTGTCAGATTAACATGCAATGGCATTCCAGGGATTACATGAGCACCTTTCCGTAATTTATATATAGGCATAGCTTGAATAAAAAAAACTAATGCATGGATCAAAATGTTTGTTGTTTGACATTTATTAGGGTTACTTTTGAGTTACTCAAGTGGTCCGTTCAAAGAGAAAAAGTATGTTAGGTAGCAATCTTTTACAAACAATCATGTATTTGTCTCTTTTATTTATTTTTTTAATTATTTAGTTATTACTTGACAATAAAGGCAATCTTTAGTCTACAAAAGGTGTTAATGAATACAGAATTATTTCATCTTTGCAACATGTAGAAGAAAACGTATTTTATATTACACAGAATATTTAAAATACAGCTTTATAAAAATTAATCAAAAAGGCGAGATCCTCACACAGTGTTAGGTTTGCATAAAGACGACTTATAATAGGGTTATGCCACCTAGTGTTCTCAAGTGGTGTATTGCCATGAAGGAAAAAAATGAGCGTCAACAAATTGATAAAGGCGTAAATGTACAACAGTTTGGAAAATGTGCACATAATTGCCAGATCTCTATTATCCTAGCTGAAAAAATCTTTGTTATGTATTTCATGGGAGAGGCAGTGGTCAAGTTGTTGAGGGTACTCTGTAAATCGCTGTAGAAGTCTGAGCTTCAAAGTTTTGGTTTACAAACCAACTTGGTAAATCAACAGACATGTGAGCTTCAATTGTCGGTGTATAAACATGGTAATGCAAATAATGAATTACTGTTAATTACTGAGCTACCTAGAACCTGGTAAAACAAAAGTGGATATTTTCAACTATGAAAACTATTTGTTTAATCAGATTGAACTGGTTTGTAAAAAAATTGGTGAAACGCACAGTTTATATGGGCTCCAGCTAAGCTTGGCCTCAAGTCCAGATTTTAAGCTTATGGAAGGCTGTATTTATTGCCAAATATTGCAGTTGTGCACTAGACTTGAACTCTGGCCTTTCAACTTCTCCCTCCGAGTCTGTTGGCTGCCTTAAACTGAGTTTTAAATATAGTGACTGTTGTGAAAACGCCGGCTCTAAATACTTGACTTCAAGGTGCTGTGGAAAGAGACTTGTCCTGAACATACATTTCTCCTTTACTACATAGAGGTGTGTTGGCCATTCAGGACAAATTCAATGACGAACAAAACAAATCAATTTGGCAACCCATAAAGAAAAGAAAAAAGTTGGTGGTGTAACCCTTTTTCTGAAATATTCAAGTGAGAAAATAATATTACACTTAGAACAGAAACATTCAAAAACATTTTTCATAAGGGAAAATTTCATACTTTTTTCCTAACAATTTGTTCATGTTAAAATGGCTTAAAAAAAACTTTATTTATAAACACATAAATCTATAGTTTAGGCAAAAAGCACATCCTTTTTTCAAGTAAAAAGCTGAGAATATAAGAAACAACAATTGATACGGGACACATCTTTGCTCAGTAATTTACCTCTTTTTTGTCAGTCTTATGTTCAATTTTGATAAAGGTATGTTTCAAATATTCTGGGCCGTTTTCTTACTTCACCAAGTTGTAAAGCTTATAAAATCAAAATTGCAAAACCTGAACAAATATAACCTAAAAAAATAACCACTTACTTGAAGTATTTCTGAAGTTGCTGGAGAACTATCTTTTATTTCTGCATTAGGAGAAACTTGCTGTTGTTCACAACTATCGAACTACAATAAAAGAATTATTGACATAACTGCTATTTTAAACTAGAATTGTATATAACTAGAGAATATGACAACTTTAAAATTAATACGTTTTAGCCTGTACATCAATACCTAATTATTAGCGGTTAACCTTGTTCTATAGAAGGGATCAGCTAAGAAAGCCATGAGAGCCATATTATATTTTTTAACATTTAATTCTTGAGTAAGCACGAAAAAATTCTGTGGCCAAGTTTGAAAAACTTTAAATACGGTGTTTCATGGTATGAACAGGGCTTTTTTAATGCAAAAAAGGTTTTATCAAATTGGCTAACAGCTACAAGAAGACAAACAGGATTCTAAAAAAACACGGAAAATTTTGCTATTAAAATTGTTAAAAAAAATATACAGTTTGGAAGGGGTCATGACCACCTGGAGTTTTATTCAAGTCATGATAAGAAATAATAGCTTGGATTTATGTGCAAGGAAAATTACTTTGTCAAAAGAGCAATAAATGGCTCGTGAGCCATAGGTTCCCAGACCCTGTTCTATAGCATGAATAAAAAAATGAAATACAAAAATTGACCACCAGAAAATACTCAAACTAAACGAAAACCATTTTTAAGGTTTTATTTAAAATACTTTGGGATTTCTGTCTACTAAAATACACTCACATCAGGCTTTTTCAAGACAAACTTTATAAATAAAACATGTGGTCATCCAAATATGGCCACAATAAATATGTATCCTAAATTTATGGGACTTTTATGGTAGATAAACTAAAATGCCTAAATAGAGATTATTATAGGCAGATTAAAAACATTAATGCTGAAGCAACAACTGTTTTCATGAGTTTTAAAACATCATTAAACTTAAAACTTGCTGTAAAATGAGGACTTTTTTAAAATTAGAATATACTTATTTCAACAAATGATACACTGGATGGATGTATTTAAGTTAACCTCCAATAAAATGTGTATAGAATTAGTTAAGTTTTTAATTGATTGTATTTTATGGACAGTTCAATACACCAGTTAAATTTAAAAGCATTTATGCTAGCGTTAACAAACTGCCTAAAAGAAACATAGTGAGAGAATTTGTAACATTTATGTAACTGACAGGTCACATTTTGGCAAAACAATTCAAATTTTACAAGCTTTTAATACCGCAGTATTACATAACCTTAAACTATTTTAACATGTCATTGTTTAAAAAACGTTTTGGCATTGTTAAGTGAATAACGGTGTAAAAAATTAAGATTAAACAATGGAGGTGGACACTCAATTAAATATGGCATATGGCTAAATGGTAAGATTCTATGTGAATTTATTATAACTACTGTTTACTTTTGGTAATTCGCTGTTGGAGCTGCGAACTTTACCAGATCCAGATAAAAGTTTTATAGCATCTTGAACACCTTCCTCCAGGTACGGTACTTCTTAACAACAACAAGTTACAATTTTTTCATCAACAATAAATACTATAATTTCTAAAGAATAGATTACACTGAAAGACAAAAGTACCTTCATTCAGAGTACTTGAAGGTGCTACTGTAACATTTCCTTTTTTACATTTATTAGGCGACTTGTCAATAGTGACATTGTGAAATGGCACTTCATTTAACCAGAAAGAAGTAGAGGTAAAATTCTTCTTTTTTTTCTCAGTTTGATTTTTCAATCCAATTTCAACAAATATTCCTGGTTCAAACCTTAATATTATAAATATTTAAAAGGAAAACATAGTACTCTTGGACTATCTATGCCGATGTTATACTTGTCTATTAAACAGGAAAAATTGTAATTGTTAAATTTTAAGTCAATATAGAACTACTTAAGCGCTGCAAGTCTATGTAAAACAGAAAACACAAAATAAATGTAGGACCGAATTTGAGGACTTTTTAAAATTTTAAACAACCTATTAACAACATGTTAATTTCACAATTTTTTTAGAATGGCACAACAAAATCAATTCCTGCCAGATGCCAATATCTTTATGTGTGAAAACACACAAAAATAAAATAGTTTTCTTTGGTTATCTAGTAGATTTTTCGATTGACATAGTTCCAACTAGCCAGAATTCTACCATACTTCCATTATTCTTAGTTGTGTTTGATGATGATTAGACTTTTTTAGTAAAGAAACAAATATAAGCGCATGAATTAATTTCTTACAATTTACAGAAAAATATATTTCGCCATACGCCATGGATATCCTAAGTTCCTTAATGCGAATGAAAGTTTATAAACTTATATTCAAGAAAAATATTTTTTAACATTTTCTACCATGTTAAAAATCTATTTATAATTTATTTTTCCGAAATAAGACAACAGAAAAAAAAAAGAAAAAATATTTACTTGGCAGTTTGTAGAATGTTATACACAGCTACATATCGCACAGAAATCTCTGTAATACTTTTATCAGGGTCCACAAGTCTATGGAGCAAGATCATAGTACCTGGATCTTCTTTGACACACCTATTAACAACAAAAAAACTTATAAAAACAATAGACACAAAATAATACATAAATTAGAAATGGAGACTGTTACATATCCAAAAATCAAATTACATTGTCAACTAAATTGAGATATTAGGTTTTCCAAAATTAATCTGGCTTTAAAAAAAATAGCAGTCTATATTTCAAAGGATCAGCAACCTACGACCTGCGGGACGGATCCAGTTCACGAATGTTAATTATTCCCATATCTTTTGTCTATTTTAGCTATGTAAAGTAAAAATGTTTCATGCTTCACACAAATAGTATTTAGCACTCTGTTATGTTTGCCTTTTTAGAAAATCTTTTCAGCTGCAAGGCGCCATACGAAAACCTAAACTGTCAACAAATCTGGATGAATGTAATTGTAAATTAGATGAAAGATTAAACTTATCGCATTTTTTTATTTTTTTTATTACACCTTTTCATATATTCATGGATGACGCTGTGCTAATCCAAATATTAAACCGAACAAAACCATGTTTTTCTTTAAATGTAGGCTAAATATACTGATTTTTTAAGTAGCCGTTAAAGTTTAGTACGGGCCGCCAAGGCCCTTCCACGTTTTGGTCCGACTTGTGACTAGGAAAATTTGCCAACTCCTGTTTTGAAATACAAACAAAAATGCATTCAAAAAAAGAGAAACTATTGCAAGAAAAATAAGGCATGTGGCAGGTGACTTAGCGGTCTTGTATCTTTTTACTGCAAAAATTATTGTTACTTAATTCACTGATAATTTTATTGTTACTTATTTCACTGATAACTGATAATTGCGAGTTATTATATGCGCCCAAAATTTATTTGCAGGACATATATTGCTTATGTTGAATTATATGGGCCAAAAATTTATTTTCAGGACGTATCTGTTTTTTCTAAAACCTCTTTCGTTGGTTTGGTATAGTATGCTATGTTTGAGACTGTTTTTCGTCCAAGAGATTTATAGAAATAAATCGTAGAAAAGTATAAATCGTAGAAACTATAAGACAAGGTATAGGGTGTTTTTTCAGGTTTTGGGCTCTGTCCCACTAAGGACCTTGATAGAAAATTTTAATAAGTAGGCTGTACCTTTTTTAGACAGGGGCTGAGGTGCTTTAGGTGGGGGTTCAAGGGTGCATATGTTTGGAGGGGTAGGATATATTTATTTACCAAATAGGCAAGTCTTTTTATTGATAATATCTTTTAAATATAAAATATGATGCAAATAAAACAAAACATGCAAAAAAGCATAAAATGCCTATTTTAATGTTACAGAACAGTGTTTTAATTTTGCGAATTTATATGAAGGGACACAAATTTCGCGCATATAAATAAAATAAAAGCTAGTTTAAATAGACAAACATTTTAACTTTAAAGCGAAAACACAATAAAAAAACACGAACACATTTAAAAATCAAAGCAAACCTAAACCTATATGCTACTAAGGCCAAACAAGATTAGCATGAGGCATTTGCTTTCCTCAGGCATAAATCGCCTCCTGAAGCAATAAAGTGACTAAAACCATGCACACTCGCTTTCTTTGCATCTTAGAGTAAACATAAAAAAGACTCATAACTGAAAGTTAGAAAACTGTACTTTCTTACCAGGTTGAAGGAATAGAAACAATAAGAAAAGTTGACTTCCTCATAATTGAAGGGGATTCTTTAAGATTACTGTTGATGGTGTCTAGTAAAACCTAAAAAATAATTATAAATCAGCATATTTTGTACCAAAGTAAGCCATGACATCACAATCAACTGGACATTATATAAGTTTCTAACAAGATTATTCATTTTTTAATAAGAGAAAATACGGCCCAAGATGATGTAATTGTAAAGTCATTATTAAAGCTTAAAACTGCATTCCAATTTATCTAAACCATTACTTTTCTTTAAATATGTACAAAGAACTCACCAATCCAGCATTACCAAATATTAATTGTAATGTTGCCTTGACATGAGAGCGCCATCTAGCAGGACATATCTCTCCAAGAATTTCACAAGATAAGCTATGTGCCTCACTTTCATTAAGGGTTGGATTTGTTTCATGAACTAAATATGCAACAGCTTTCTAGGACAAATAAAAAAATAAAAAACAACACAAAATAACACATTTAAACCAGTTATATTTCTTGTACTTTTTTAAGGTTAGAGTTTTCCAGAGAGTTTTGCGAATCTGATGAAAACTCTTTCTGGCTTATTTTGAAGTTAATTAGTGGCAATTCACAATCCAAAAATTGTGCAACTGGTAGACGTTGAATTCCCTGAAAAAAAAGTTGGAAAAGATAAATAACAAAATAAATAACAAAGCTCAAAGAAAGTGAAGCAAACCTGTTCAATTTCCATTGAAGTGCAACAATTTTGCAGAGCATCTTTTGCTTCATTTGGAGAAATGTAAAACGCACCATTTACAACAAAGATTGGCATGACAAGAGATCGAATTGTAGTTTCATAATTCTAAAATTTTATGGTAATTATTAAGATAATCCAGGATTATAACTGATGTAGAAAGCCAAAAATTTATCAGAGGTAGGCAAACTATGGCCAAATGGGCTAATCGCAACTCTCCTGGCCAGTCGGATGTAGGTATAAATTATAACATCAAGAAAAATATTTTAGCTATTGATTGGCAGATCTAAGTGAGCTCACTACCTTAATTTTAGTTTTGTTTGATGTTTGACTTAGCACCCAGAAGTGTCAAAATAACCTTTTGAAAAGCACTCAGAAGTGTCAAAATAACCTGTTAAACAACCCTTTATTAAACCCTGTGCATTATTATCATTAGCATGCATTATTATCATTAGCATGAATTTTTTAAGTAACTAACATGATCTGTTATGCAGTCAAATGATGTACTGCAATGAATACAATGGTACTATTACCATAACCAATACTTGACAATTACGCTGTGTATAACGTCCACCTTAGGTAACCCTGTAACTAGGGATGTTCAAAGTAGACAAATCCCCCAATTCTGTCGTTTATTTCGGGTATTTGGAACCGATATAATTTAATGTTTTACCGCCGATTGTTGCGCCTATTGTACAAACGCGTGCGGTAAGTTGGCATGTCGCTGCGGCGACCAATTTATAGTGCTTGCTTTAAATGTAACCTGGTGTCAGCGTTTTTCAGGCGACCAATTACTTCGCGTCTGACGATAACGTTCGTCTAATAATTAAGTGTCAATCAAGCGTTATTGGGCGAGCGACTAACGTGTAATGTCAGGAGCGGAGTTCGCAATTTCCCTAAGTGCGTTAAGTTGCAAAATTAACACATGCTGGCCATCGAGAAAATGCGCTATAGGGTTACTTAAGGTCAACTTTAGGCCAATATTCAGCGAGGTTATGCAGTTATGCACAGCATAAATTGTCAAGTATTCGTTATGTCAATAGTAACTTTGTATTCGTTGCAGTACATTATTTGACTGCATAACAGATCATGTTAGTCAAAAAAGAAGCACTAAGACCCAACAATGCTTTCAAAAACTGGACCAAATTGCTAAAGAGTTCTGTGTGCACATTGGGCGGACCTTTTAGTGAGAAGTTAAACCGCGCCAGAAAACAAGCGATAAATGATTGTGAGATTTGCAGAAATGTTTGGAGACAGGAAAAAAACATGTCTAAAGTTCAATTAACGGCGAACACCACAGCGCACAAGAATATTACGTTAATATACAATTATACATGTCTCGAAATGCGAAAACCTAATTCCTAGCCCTACATTTAAAAAGAAAGGCGCAAAATTAATAATGAATGTTAGAATTTACAGTCGGCGTAATTAGCAACCGGTGATAATTTTGTAGTGCTAATTAAGCACGTAACAGCAATGTACTCACTATTGGCAAAAATATAAGTTGTGGCAACAACCTGGACAGTGGACATGTATTACAGTTTACCCAACTGCTTCAAATGACAGTTGTTAAGAATGTAAAACATTTTTTATTATAATGTACACATGTTAGCAAATTGTTTGGGCGATTTATTGCTGTGAATATGGGCCCTGTAGGGTAGAAAAAGATTAATCCATTCCTCAAACAAAATCGAGGTTAAATAATTTAATAAAAATATACTAGGATTCGCTATTCTGAATTCGTTATTCTAGATTCGAAACCTATTATTCTAGAATACCTTGGTATTCTACTTTGAACATTCCTACCTGTAACGCATTTTGCCCAAAGCCAGCCTGTTTTACGAGGAATGTTAGTTTTGCAACGCATTTAAGAAAATTGCCAACTCTGCCCCTGGCATTGCACGTTTATCGCTCGCCCAATAACGCTTGATGTACGCTTAATTATTAGGTTAAGGTTAACGCAAGACGCAAAGTAAATGGTTGCCTGAAAGAACGCTGACATTTCACAACAATGCTGTATTTAAAGCAAGCATCACAAATGTGTCGCCGCAATGACAGGCCTTGATCTAAATTTGCCACTCGCGTATCTACAAATAGGCGCAACAATTGACAGTAAAACATTAAATTATATCGGTTCTAATTACTCAAAATAAACGGCAGAATTGGATACAAATCCCATTTGTATTCCAATCAAAGGATTGAATATTCTACTTTAAACATCCCTAAATTTACATTATACCACAGTAACATGTGCAACTTCGGTTGAATTAATACAAAACAAGTATATATCATAACAATAAAAATATTAGCATTGTAAGAAACTGCAACTAAAGTACAAAGGCTAGAGCCCCTTACTGCTTGAAGTACAAACAAAACGTGAAGGACCAAGCAAGATTAAAACCACATAAGCCCAACACAAGAACTAAACCACAGGAGAGATAGGAAAACATAGAACCCTTAAACCAGTGCTTCCCAACCATTTTCAGGGGTCCCAAATTTTATTGTTAAACAGGCTTGTCGCTTTGAAGGCACCCCACTGTCAAGAACTGGCTGTTTAAGATTTTGTTTACTGTGTTTCCAATAAGATGTCATGGGACTTACTCTTCTGTTTACATTTCATTTAAACTCAATGTTTGTGCAATGAATGTTCAGGCATTTACTTATGTATCAGTTTGTAAGTCACTAGAAAGCAGTGGTTCCGCACCTTTTTAACTTACACAACCATCCAAGTATGATATACATACAAACCAGAGTTAATTAGAATGACATTAAATTGGCAAAACGTTCAACTTTCCAGACTGATTGTTTCTAAATTCAACAAAAATGACCATATTTATGCCAAAGTGGCATAAGTCTCCATTTGTTGCATTACACCTTTTTAATCTCAATAAAAATTTATCGTGCACTTATGATACAACAATCAAAAACTTCATGCACACTTGTAAAATTAAAAATGCTAACTCTATACTAATATGACAACATAGTCTGTAAAAATATCCTCGGGTATTTACATTTTTTTATTAAATGAAGGTACCTACATTACCTTTAGAGATGATGATATCTTCATGTTTAGCTTCTTTAAATAACTTTCTGAAACAGGCGAACTTTTCAATAAATTCTGTATTTCATATTCAGTAAGACCTGGTGATTTTCGAAGACTTTCAGTTTTCTAGCAAACAAAAAATCCAACATAAGTTATCAAATATTCCCTTTGTAACAAAAATACAAACCTGTCTTGAAATGATCCAAGATCTACAGCATTGCCTAACATCACATAAGCTATTCCATTCTTTCAAGCAATGCCTACAATGTGGGGAAAGTTCAACACTTCTGGACAAAGTTACCTATTAAGTAAAAATTAATATAAAATAGGATATGTTTTATTATTTTTATGTATGTAGAAACCTGCAACTTAGTACAAAACTGTCATCAATTTTATCCAGATTTAAAAGTATTATATATCTGTGCAACATGTAACAATGAAAGAGAGTACAATAAAGATGTCACAGGGAGAGTGGTCCTGTTGTTTAATATTAGATAACATAAAAATAAACCAATATGATTGTAACACAAGCTCAAACTTTAGAAGAGTATGCTGAAAGATTTGAATTGTTGAAATGTAAGTTTTTTTTGTGTAATGGACGTTTGTTTACATTTTAGGTCCAATATATTTAAGTTGTGCTTTGCCTGAGTTTCTAAAATGTTCTGAATATAAAATTATTAGGTTGTTCTAAATCAGTGGTTGGGGCCCCTCAAGCAGTTTCATGGGGACCGCGAATGTAAGAATGAGTTTTGCTTTTAATCAATGCTAAAATGAAAATGAACAAACCACTCCTATTTTTTTTAAATATACAGCAGGGGCGTCCAACTCAAACATGTCGGCGTACCAATTTTTATCTTATAATCTCCTCCCGTGCCAAAGTTTCGTAACCGAACCAATTCTTTTTAATCATAAAAGCACTTTTTTACCAGAAAAAAGAATGTTTATTTAAACTTGAAAAAAAAATTTAGTAGAAATTTCTTCTCACCAAGCTATATAATATTATGTGAATGCTAGCCTCCACACAGTATAATGTTACTATATCAAAAGTAATTGTTGGTTGTCGTGATTGCTGCGATTGTTTTGTATTGTGAACAAACAATGGCAATTGGCTGTATAACAATCTCAGTATTTTCTGACAATTGGCTGAATAACAAATTGAGCTATTTTGGCAATTGGCTAAATAACAATTTTAGTATTTTTGGGGGAGGGCCTGCGTGCCATTTTTTATTAGGTCGCGTGCCGCAGTTGGCATGCGTGCCGCTTGTTGGACACCCCTGATATACAGCTACAGTACTGCAAATGCTACCAACTTGATGCCATGTTGGCCGAAGAATTAGCCAAAAAAACAAAACAATTGGTGCTTGAAAGTATTTAATTTGCAACGAATACAAAGAAAAAAATTTTTTGGAAAGATCCTTTTCCAAAAAAAACCCTTGTGGTATTTAATCTCATATATTTTTAAAATTCTGCACTACAATTAGCGGGAATCGGTTTTGTTGTGCCATTCTAAAAAAAAAACGGTAGTGTGAAGCACATTGTTTAGTGGGGGAGGTGGCAGTGCTACAGGCAAATAGATTGTTTATTATTTAAAAAAATACTCAATTGTGGTCATTAAGATTATAGTACCGTATTTTATGGACCATAAGGCGCAATTTAAATCCTATTTTTTCCTCACAAATTGATTGCGCGCCTTATAATCCGGTGCGCCTAATGTACCAATGCAGTTAAAGCTAAAGTTAAGAAAACAAATTCAGAGCTTGCCGTTATTCCGGGTGGGTTAACCAAAGAACTTCAGCCGCTAGATATTGGTATCAACAGACCATTTAAGGGTAAATTATGAGTTGCATGGCAGCATTGGATGATAGACGGCGAACACACAGTACTAAGACAGGGAGACAACAACAAGCAAATTCTGCAATTATATGCCAATGGATCGTAGATGCGTGGGCAAAAATATCAATATCCACTATCATGCCATCATTTAGGAAAGCTGGGATAATCACTGAACAATTAAATACTGATAATAGCGATGAGGCAGACTCTGACAGTGACGAGACAGAAGAAAACACGTCAACAAAACTTGGCGGGCGGCAGCTAGTGGTACAGAAAGTTAAAGGTAATCGCAACGCAAGAAAACAACGAAAATTTGGAATTGCAGCGAACATGTTAATGAGCTTTATACGGTAACCCATACTTCTTATAATACGTTGCGTTCTATAGCCCGGTGCGCCTTGTATTAACAAAAAACTAATCAAAGAAATTTATTGACAGTGGGCCTTATAATCGGGTGTACTTTATGGCTGTAAAATACGGTATCCAACCCCGCTATCTTGAGAAGGGCGCTCTACCACTAACATTGCTCTGTAGGTCACTTCCAAAAAAAAAATCTCTCTGGCGGACAAACCAAGGCAAATATATTTAAAGATTAAATTAGAGATTTAATAAAACCAAAGTTTCCCAAACTTTTATAAAATTTATAAGTTAGGTAAATTCCAACAATACTCATGACTAATACTCACCTCAAAAGCAAAGACAAAATAAATGTTATATTGAAAGCAGTGATTACGTGGTCTGTCACATCACTTTAAAGCGAATCGACAGATTTTACATAGGCAGACTGAAAGACAGTGAAGACCCCAAAAAAAATTCTTCCGCATAATACTTCGTTTGTCTTTCGGCTGTTGTGCAAAATTGACCCAGGAATACAAAAGAAGCAATTTGCAACTACAGATATTGCATATAATTTTTTAAGAATAGCACAAAAAATTGATATGACAAAACCTAGCGAAGGCAACTTATGGTGCATGTACTAACTGTGGCAACTGGCAATATAAAGATGTCACAAAAAAATCATGCCTGGGTATAAAAAATAGTAAGTTTCATAAAAGCAAGATGTTTTTTTTTGTTTGCATGTCAATTTTTTTAATTGAAATATCTAGCACGATTCATATATGATGTTTAAGGTATTACATTTAGAAATTTCTTTAAAAAAACAATCCAAGCAAATCAGAAAAAAAAGGGAAGTTAATTTTACTTTCTGTTGAATCTATTTCTCTGCAACTGTTACTTCAGTCCAAACTAGAGGTGTTCAAAGTAGAAGATTAAATCCATTCAAATCTAAATTGGATTTGTATTTAATTCTGTGGTTTATTTTGGGTAATTTGAACTGATATAATTTCTTCATTTAGCTGCGCCTATTTGTACAAACAGGAGTTGCAAGTAGGGTTGTTTCAAAGTCGAATCTTAGTATATATTTTTTTAAGTTATTCAACCTTGATTTTGTTTGGGGGAGGGATTAATCTAAATATACCCTACGGAGCCCACAGTCACAGCAATCAATCGCCAAATAGTTTGCTAACATGTCTATGTTTTAATAAAAAAATAATTTTCCAAATGTTTAACATTTTTAACGACTGTCATTTAAAGCAGTTTTGTAAATCTGTAATACATGTTCAATACCTTATATTTTGCCAATATAGTGAGTGCAATGCAACAGTTCACAATAACTTTTCAGCAATTCAGTTCTGTTTTTTAAAATATTGTTGTTTGTCATTTTTTTTTTAAATACACAATTTGTTATGCTGTCAAATAATGAGTTGAACATAAGTAACCCGGTAGGGCATTTTATCCAAGGCCCGCATGTTTTATGAAGGAATGTTCCTTTTTGCAATTCAACGTACTCAAGGAAATTGCGAACTCTGTGCCTGGCATTACCTGTTAGTTGCTCGCTCAATGCGCTTCATTTGACACTAAATTATTCGGCAAAGGTTATCGCGAGACGCGAGGTAATTGTTCGCATGAAAAACGCTGACACTGCACTACAAGGCTACATTTCAAGCAAACACTATAAATGTGTCGCCACAGTCCACCATGGACGGTAAAACATTGAAATTCTCTTGTTGATATTAACCAAAATAAACAAAAGAATTGGATACGGATCCCATTTGGATTCGAATCCAAGGATTCAATATTTTAACTTTAAACAACCCTAGTTGCAAGTTCAGATAAAGGCCTTATTTACATTAAGCTATGCAGTGCAGCGTCGACTGATTAATTTGCGTTTATTTGCGTCCTTCGCCTAATAATTAGGTGTTGGTTATTTGGTGAGCAAAAAAATGCACAATGTAGGTGCAGAGTTTGCAATATCATAAATGACATATATATTAAAACAAACACATGTAAACAACGTGTTTTGCGATTATTGCTGTCACTGTAGACCAGGGGTTGCCAACCTTTTTTGCTGCTGGTGCCCTTTTGTTAAGTCAAAGCGTTCTTCGTACCTCAAAAAACATTCTGATGGACTTTTTAAGATATATAGTGCTAAATTACATTGCTTTTATAGCCTTATTAAAAGCTAAACCAGTATTTTACCAAATAATACAAAAATTGGAAAGAAATTAAATGTCAGTTATTTTGTTTCTCACTTCTTAGTGAGATATTTGTACTGCTGAATTGATAAAATTTTCTCAAAGGATGGTTTGATTGTACGCAAGGCAACACTGATGTTCATGTTCAATCTCGTAACCCCAAGGGGAATGAGTAGCCCCGTTGGCAACCCCTTCTGTAGACCCTGAGGCCATATTATGAATAACCCCCCCCCCCCCCCCACACAAAAAAAGTAGAAGTTAAACGAAAAGCAGGGCATTTTAAACTTTTTGCTCTGTGAGTCCATTTTGAGAAAAAAAAAATATGTGCGACCCCTTGATGGGTATAGTCTATGCACAACTAGTAGCGATATAATTTCCGCATATAATAAGTAATCTTGTATAATTATAATCATAATTGCAAAGATTTAAAAACAATCAGGTGTTAAGAGCATTGCTTTTTATAAAGTTGATTATTTTAACAGCGTCACAAAGAACAATATCAACCTGTGGATCATGCAATGTGTCTAAGTTCTTATTAATTTATATGTTCCTTTGGCTTTGCAACGAACCCAGCACACTTGCCAATCATTACCCCTGTGCCATCTATATAGACTCTTAACATAATTTTTTTATTGCGACCTACAATTGCTGAAACTACATTGACTTTAGCGATTTTATCTTCATCTTTAGTGTTAATTTTTTTGTTTAGTGGAACGCTTTACCACCTTTTTTAATAGTAATCAGACCTACTTTTAATTGCAAAATAATCCTAGGGGTGCCCCTAATAAACTGTTATTTATTAAAATTCTTAAAACATGATTTATCTGAAAAATACAGTTATATCCATTACAGCATCTTTTTGGGCTTGACTTTGACCACCACTAAGAAAAGTGGAAATCCCTAAACAAAAAGAAGAAAACAGCCTGTTGAATGAACCACAAAGAAAATGCAGCTCTTTTACCATCAAAACACATTGGTAATGAAGGACTTGGCAGCTGCTGTTTTAAAAAACAATTCTTTATCATAACAATGTGACACAAGTAAACTTCATGAATGAAGATTGAAATAGCCGCATTTAGGGAAAAATAGCTGGAAGAAGGTGAAGGGCCGCACAAAAAATGAAAAACGCGGGCCACGCGTTGCCCACCCCTGGTCTAAAAGCTTTCTGAAAGAAGTTTTAATGTGTTCTAGCACGCAAGATAATCTCAGAACAATGCTCTGATAGATTTACTCCCTAGGGAAGAAACTTAGGTTGATAGGTCCTTACTTTAACAAAGAGACAAAGATACAGAAAAACTTTTACAAATATATATTTTAAATACCTTTTCAGTTTCCATAATATTTGGATTGTTGTCATACAAAAAAGTTTTGAAGATGGTTTGCTGCACACTCTCCAAAAATAAAATGCACTTCTCCAAAACCTAAAGCAGCGATATTCAACAATTTAGACAAATCGCAATGTAATCATAAAGTACACTCATCTTGCAGAGATTTATATTTTCTTTGGGAATTTTGTTATTTTTATCTAAAAAAAAGCTGTTGGCTGAAAATAGAGCCTTAATCCCCCCTTTGTCCAACATCCAAAAATTAATTTTAAATTATTTGACAACACTTCACCACATTACCTAATTTGTAGTTCATTTTTTGTTGTCTTTTTAATTCCCCCAAATATCATTTACCAAATTCAAACTTCTTTTTTACATAGTTTTAAAACTTTCTTAAATGTTAGGTGATTACACAGAAAAAAACAATTCGAAAATTATTTTTACATTAGCATTGTTTTACTTTAAAAATGCAGGAATTATCAAACTTTAGGGTAACGGAGTAAGATTTCATGAGCAACAGGATGTAGTGTAGTTAAATAAATAAATATTTTTTACCCATACATAACTAATTTGTATAAAATTTAAAAATATGTACTGATAAGTACATAAATATCATAATTACCTTTGCATTTTGGTACTTCCATTTACAAACTTGAGTGTGATTGTTGTTGTTGTGGTTTGGTATTGTAAGGTCCATTAAAATGTTGGCAAATTCACTTTTAGCCTAGCAGAATAATAGGTGTTAGTTTAAAAGCTAAAAAAATTTAAAGGGTTAAACATTATCACAATTCAATCTTTGATACACATAAAAGTTTTGGTTTCGCATTAGCTTAAGATGCATGTAGGGATGTTCAAAGTAGAATCCCAAGGTATTCTAGAATAATAGGTTTCGAATCGAGAATAACAAATCCAGAATAGCGAATCCTAGTATATATTTTTATCCTCGATTTTCTTTGGGGAAGTGATTAATCTTAACCTACCCTACAGGGCCCACAATCACAGCAATAAATCGCCCAAACAATTTTCTAACATGTGTAGTTTACATTATAATAAAAAAACTCTCTCATATGTTTAACATTCTTAACAACTGTCATTTGAAGCAGTTGTGTAAACTGTAATATGTCAACTGTCCAGGTTGTGTCCAAAACTTATATTTTTGCCAATAGTGAGAAAATGCAACACTGCACACAGAAGTCTTGAGCAATTCGGTCCTGATTTTGAAAGCATTGTTAATCTTATTGCTTCTTTTTTGACCAACATGATCTGTTATGCAGTCAAATGATGTACTGCAAAGAATACAAAGTTATTACTGGCATAACGAATTCTTGACAATTACGTTGTGCATAACTGCATAACTTCCCTGAATATTGGCCTAAAGTTGACCTTAAGTAACCCCATAGCGCATTTTGTGGACAGCCAGCACGTTTTGCAACGCTATGTTACTTTTGCAACTTAATGCATTTAGGGAAATTGCGAACTCCACACCAGACATTACACGTTAGCCGCTCGCCCAATAACGCTTGATTGACACGTAATTATTAGACAAACGTAATCGCGAGACGCGGTAATTGGTCGCCCCAAAAAACGCTGACACTGCACTACGAGGTTACATTTAAAACAAGCACTATAAATTGGTCGCCACGGCGACAGGCAACTTACCACACGCGTTTGTGCAATTAGGCGCAATAATCCGCGGTAAAATATTAAATTATATCGGTTCCAATTACCCGAAATAAATGGCAGAATTGGATTCGAATCCCATCTGGATTCGAATCCAAGGATTCAATATTCTACTTTGAGCATCCCTAGATGCGTGACTCAATTACATTAAAAACATTGCCGCTTTGGGCAGTTTTCAAAAACCCCTGACAAAAAAGCGGCAAAGTTTTAAAGTTTAACTTTATGAGCACCAAATGCATTAATGCAAATATTTTTCGTGAAATATTTTTTTAGGCACAATTGACAAAATCCATCTTGTAAATACAAACAATGAACATTGTATAAACATTTAAAAAAAAGTTTTCGCGCTTTGCCCAAAAACACTTAACTGAAGCTGCTTGTTTGTGCACTGCTTCGCGTGACAACAGCAAGTTTCTTAAAAATTTAAAAACGTTATGACGTCTTTGAACTCTTTTTATGTCCATTAAACCATATTCCTGTTTGTCAGAGAATATGTAAAAACTATGGTAACCCTATAGGAAATAGTATTACATCACAGATTTTGTTTTTTTACTTGTGATAATAATCATCATCATTAAATCATTTGATCACCTTCGTTGTATAAATAGATGATTGCTTTCACCAGAATTGTCAAAATATTTTGTGGAGTTTATGTTACTAGATTTTCTTGTTGAAACTGTGAGATTTGAGTCTAGAACTCATTACACTGTTTCTTGACATATTCCGTGTTTATTTATTCAGACTTCAAATTAGATCAAGCACATATACTGCAAAATCTAAAGGCTTATGGAAACATTTTAAACAGTTTTTATAATTACATATAACATCCGATGGCTAGCGAGACATTTAAGTTTTGTCTGTATTTGTTGGCATACTGGCTTCTGTAGTATGTGTTTGTCAATTTTGACATAAAATTAGACCGCGAACACTGATTCAGAGTGACGTGATACATTTAAAATAATTGGTTATACTGTGGTTGGCCTAATACATTAATAATAAAAATTAAAATACACAAATCTAAAGGTTTATAAAACCATATTTGGCAGTTTTCATAATTCCTTTTACAGTGCCCCTTTGTCATGTATTAACACGAGACAGCCTGTATTATCGGTGTCATTTGAGCCAGTTTCTTCTTAGGAGATGATGTTACCGCTAGATAGAAGAACAAAGCTTAAATAAATTTTGAGATGACGTCACATTTTTGACATCTACTTTGTGTTTGGATGTTTGAAGTCTGTTTGATTTAAAGTTTTACTGTAAAACTCTGGACAAAAACGCCTTAAATAACTCCCCACCCCCCAAAAAAACAAACCATGAAAGAATTCAGGAAAAACAAGATTTGACCCGGAAATAAATTTCGTGGCCCATATAATTAAAAAAGATACATAATACTTAATACATTACATTGGAATGCAAGGTAATTTAATAGGAAATTTCACATATATATGAATAAAATTTTGGCAATAACCAATGCTCACTTTACAATTCTTTGCTTAATTATGTTTCGCTTTACTGATTCTACGTTGATAAGAGCGCACAAAGCATAGTCAAAATCTTAAAAATACATTAAATATTGTATACTAATACTTTAACATGGTTCTAATTAAAAAAAAGATACATAATACCAAATACTTTACATTGGAATGCAAGGTAACAGATTGTTTGCAAATTTCTTTAAACCTTTTTCGAACGCTTTGGGCACTTTCTTTACAATTTGTTCCATCCAGCATTATAAAAATTGCCTCAGAAATCCATGATCCATATTTGCAAACGGACTATAAAAATAAATAAATAAATCAATCAATCAAAATTTGGCAATGTAGAAGAGAACCAAAGAGCAGGATGTAAAACAGAACCAAAATCAATAAGAATTTGAAAGAAATTAGGGGCAGTCATATTTTCCATCATGTTGTAATAACTATTTATGGTCTCAAAAAACTAGTTAGGAAAATAACACAAACTTTGAGAATCAGTGATTCCAATCCAACATATTTTTACATTTTAAAAGGGTAATAAGTACGTTTAAAGGTAATAAGTGTGTTTTTAAATTTTTTTGGTTTCGGCTGACAAGTTGAAGGACAATATCAAGGTCCTTGTCCATGAAAAACGCTGCCAGTTAAGTAGCCAGAACAAAAATAACTAGCATAAATCATCAGCCTACACCCTACTTGTGTTTATCTTTTATTGTGTTCTTATTATGTGTTCTTGTCAGTTGACATTTCATGGTGAATTGCGGCCTTTAAGCATTTTACACGTCCTCATTTGGCCCTCTGAGCAATTTGCCTTAAACTATATTTTTTGTCTACTTTCACGAGTTTTTACTATGTTTTTTACTGTGCTAAGCAAATCTATTCAGCTCTAAGGCCCATTAATGTGTTTAACTAAATATCACACAAGTTGAACAATTGCTGCTACCACAGGGACCATATTTTCAAAGTTTTACATCTGTTAGTGATTCCTGATCGATATATATTAAATAGTTTAATCATGTTACGCAACAAGATTTTTAATATATAATGCAAAATTTTAAATGAATTTTAGTTTCAAAGACGAAAAAATTAATTACATTTTTTCAGTAAAGTCGATAAATAACTGCGTTTATTGCAGCGGTAGTTAATTTACATTGTCGAGACAATAAAACTACCTACACACAAAAATGATTGTATAATGTATATAGTAATTTGGTCACATTTATAGCACGTAGCTCCAGTAAAACTAATTTATGGAACACTTTGTATAGCAGTCTATGGTTTATTGATCTGTCATTGATTCCTTTTTTCATGTGTTTACAAAATCACAGATTGCAGCACTTTTTAGCTTATTCTCACCATTAAGGTGCAGTTTTGTTGGAGTGCCACATGTAAGTAGTAAGAAATGTTATTGACAATTTACCTGTATGGCATCCAGGTAGGCAGAAATACCTTGTTGTAAATATGAAACATGAATGTCAGGACTACCTTCAGGAAGTGGCAGAGGGATTCTAAAAAAATATAAATTTTACTAAGACTTGGTATAATTAAATAAGGTAATCATTAGGGATGTTTAAGGTATAATCCAAGGGATTCTACAATGTTAGGTTTTGAATCTAGAACAACAAATCCAGAATATCGAATCTTAGTATATTTTTTATTTATTGTTTAACATTCTGTTTTGGGGAGAGATTAGTCGTATTATACCCTACAGTGACTGCAATTAATCGTACATCATTTGCTAACATGTTTTTATACATTGTTATAAAAAATATTCACCCAAATGACCATTCTAAACAACTGCCATCTGAAGCAGATACAGAAACTATATCTTATAGCTTTATTAAAAACAAAACAAAAATAAAAGATAAAATAAATACCAGGTTGTTGCCAAAACTTAATATCTTACAATTCTTCAGCAATTCAGTCCCATTATATAAAACATTGCTGTGTGTCAGTTTTACTTCACTACAAATGTGATGTGCATTAAAATAATGGGTGTGACTTAAGCAAGTTAAGGCAATTAGGGAAATTGCAAGCTTTGTACATGACATTACATGTTAGTCGCTCACCCAATAACACTCAATTGACACTTAAATATACAGCGAAGGTTAATGCGGGGCGTGAAGTAATTGGTCGCCCGACAAAATACTGACGCCGCACTACTTTGTTACACTCTAAGTAATCACAGTAAATGTTTTGCCTCCGCTACAGGCAGGGGCGTATCCAGAACCACCTGCAATACTAAGCAAAGATAGTTTTTCCCGGGTGATATTGTGCCACGATTAGCGCAACATCTACGCCGAGCAGTGTGCCAAGTCAGCTAAAATACAAGCTGTGGTTGAGAAATTTGTGTCAGTTACACACTAAACAAGTGGTCTTCGAATATGCTTATAGAAAATAATTTTGCGGTAACTATCATTACATAAAAATGACAACTTTAAAATGTGCACGGCAGTCACATTCACACCACCTTTTCAGAGAATCTGCCTCAGTCGAAAAGTGCTGTTGGTACACAAACATCACATATTACCGTTGACATCAAACAGCGAGTAACACTAAATGCGCCCAAATACAGACTTGTAAACAGCCAACCTAAACAAATAACGAAAGGCCAAAGAAAAAAAATCTTCTACGTTTACGGTCGACCAAACAAGAGATGAAAAAAAAAGGTGTTTTGCGTTTGATTTTAGTTTCGCATTAGCTTAAGACGCATCACCTAAAAACATTGCCGCTTCAGACGGTGAGTTAAACCCTTATAAAATCGAACACAAAAACATATCTCAGTTACAAAAAGGAGGGGTCTGGACTCATCTGCCGTTGTGTGAACTCGCTACAAGTGCAAGTTATGTCAAATTGCCTAGTTAATGCTGTTGATAGCTGTTTTCACAAATTTATAAGGTTTGTACAACATGGCCACTGCAGCACCTGTGCAACCTTATTTTCAAGCAAGATAAATAAAAAAGATAATTTTGCGCTTAGTGAGATTTTTTACAGTGGTTCGGGGCAGCCATGAAGTTGGGGTGTCAATATTGCTAATCGTTTCATGTAGCCAATCAGTCAAGTCTCCTTCTATAAGGTAAAAGTTTTAGTCGCCTAACACCAAATTAGTACAAAATGTTCTGCCTTTCGCATGGATTTATAGTCAGTTGCATAAACCACAGTTTGTGACACAGGGTTGGGCTTAAGCACTCGCCCGCTCGCCAATGCGAGTGCAAACCGCTCCGGGCAAGTGCTGATTGACACCCACTCCCCGACTGGCGAGTGCCCTTCGGCGGGGAATTTAATTAGTTGTGTAAAAAAATATGTGTTAAGCACCACTACTAAGCGAAATATCACTTAGCAGCAGTTATTTCCTTATACACTAAGATGCAAACACATTCAACACTACACAAATAAAAGGTTAATCTAAGTCACGTTCGAAGCTCGTAATAAAGACTCTTTGTCCTGTTTTAAAAATTCGTTCATCGTCAAACAATCGAAGACATCATTGCTGCAGTGGCGACTGGTAAATAGTTATAAACAGTTATGAGGTTTATTGTTTAACTTAAACGTTGTTAATTTTTAAATGTTTAACCCGATCGTTGACGCCTTTCGAAAAGTTTATTGGACTTGTGGTGTATCCAGCAGTAAGAATTTAACTTTACTGCATTTATTGAATTGTTTGTATAAAAAAATTATCACCAATAGCTGCAGTTTTTGGTAACCAAAAGTTCTAATAATATTTGTAAGTAGTGTTTTTTTACGATGTTTAGAGGCACCGAAAAGGCTAACTGAACACTAGAGTATTTTGAAATACTGTCTACTTGCGAAACTATAGCTGAGAATTAGCAATTAGTCTATGTAAGTATATTGTTGCGATCTCTTAAAGTTTACAGCGGTCAACCAAGCCAAAGTTTAAAATATAACTGCCGGTAAATTATTTATATATCGCAATTATTGTATGTTTAGATACGAATCGAAACCATTGCGGACGCCCTTGGAAAATTAATACAACCAACTATAAGTCGTACAATTATTTAGTCATTATTTGCTGTTTAACCAGTAACTATAGTGTTAAGAGAGCGCCAGGATTTTTATAAAAATGGAAAACAGGAAGCCGTGGTGGCTACTAACACACCATCACCAAACCAATAAAGTAGGGGAATGTGGGGAGGGCTTCAAGAAAAACAAAACATTTTGTGTATTGTAGATGCTTAACGCTTCGACTAATTGGTACGCATAACTGAAAAAAGAAGGCATGAATAATGTCTTAGTGATTCCTTTTTGAAAGGTTGCTAACCACTGCTACATTGTTTGGATGGGATGATGTCTGGTAGTTGAATTCGCTTTAAAATAATATTTCAAAATTAGAACTTTTGCACTTAAATGTAGGCCAAGATAGGTTTAAATAAAGTTTAAAATATTTAAAAAAGTCAAAAACTGTCAAAGTACTTGTGTCAGTTACTTTAATTAGTAGACAGATTACACCGTGGCACAGGCTTGACCAAAATGCAAGAATCTATTAAGCTAAAGGCTCCTAATACCAAAGTATATATTGCATAATATGCCGTACCATGTCAGCGTACACTTAAGTCTTGTGTAATAAATATAAAAAAGATTATTGTAACGAATAAAACATTTTAACAAAAAAAAATGTTTTGTTGTGTGTTTCAAATTGATCAATTAATAAATACTTCAAAATAGAGTGCTACACTTTGCAAGCATGTCACTTTTAGCCCATTCTTCTGTTTTTTTTGAACAAACTATTTTTCTAAAATTGCCAATTTGGAGTATGAGAGGTGGCTCGCTTTTAACATGCAAGAAACAATTTTTGATTGTAGTTTAACTATTAATTTGTTGTTATAATAAACTTACAGAATGTTTAAAAAAACTACAATAGACTACTGGTACAATAATTCTCACCCTACATCCATGCTGTTAGTGCAGTAGTCTTCTTTAGTTCTTTTTTCTGGACCCACATTTCCAACAATCATTGTTGGTTTTTTGATAGACATTATACATTGAAACACATTATTGACAATAAACAGGCTTGGTTACATTATTACCTTTAAAAGCATAACATATTTTATGAGCAATGGATCTGGTATACACCTGCTTTAGTCAAGGGAAAAGGAATGTCTGGTATAATCAACATATTAACCACCAGGTAAAGTATCTCCAACTAGGAACTGATTAAAGAAGCAAAATTGAACCAATGAAATATTTGGTTTTGTAGATGTGAAATCAGTATCAAAGCATGCTGAAAAAACTGTCAAGGTATTTTATTAATTAGAACACATAACACCATTCTCTGCTAAATATTTTTTAGATGCGCTGGCCGTTGATGTGGAAAATCAGGTTAGTTTTTGTGCATTATAAACAATTTAAAAAAACTTCGATTTTTTTTTAAGGTTTGGTTTGTTACATGGTAACCTCACATTGCCCATGTATTGTAATTTAATCACAAGTATCGAAAAAAAGGTGATAATAAAAAATATTCACAGCTTAAAAGTGACTTCAAATATATATCCCTAGTGTAAGTTCTTCTGTTGGGGGCTATTTAATCTTCTTGTAGTTTACTCAATCAGCTCTGCTGTTTCACAAGAAAAAAACACACAAATTTGGTGTAGCCAACCTTCAGGCTTTAACAAAAAATATTATAAATTTATCACTAACATGCCAATAGAATCAAGCATAGTGTATTCCAAACAATAGATGCTAGACATTTTCAGTTGTTTTGCACTGGAACTGAGTAAGCGAGATAATTTTTGGTAAATGTTTTGTAATCAAGAAGCAAAACTGCTTTAGGGCTTTTGCACGACTAATAATAAGAAGTCACCGCTAACTTGTGGTCAAAGGCTGATATCGCTCGTGGAACATTTTTTGCTGATAAAACTACCCCTTGCGATGCCTCCAACCCCATTTTGGTGAGCAGTGCACTGGGTTGACTAGATTACTATTGCTAACAATGTGTGTGTTGCATCATAAACGCTTTAAACCTGGATACATACAATAGTGCTTATTTTGTCAGTAGGGAACCTTAGGTTTAAATCATACACAGCATTACACTGCTATTTCTGCACTAGTTTATGAAAATAGTCAAAAGAAAGTTGAACAAAACAGATTTTTTAACTCACTATAGAAGGAAAAGCATGTGTTTGTTGGACCAAGAAAAAGACACAAGGCCTTGTATGTTTACAGGTTCAGTCAAATAAAAAAACTCTACTCAAACATTGGTGGTTAAGTGTTAGCTACGTGAAGAATTTCAGGAAATGGAAAATTTAAGATTATTTCCGGCAATTAAAAACTCAACGCATCACTGGCATTTATAACAGATTTTACCAGTCATCTGAACGGTTTGAACAACAAAATGCAACAAAAAGATGAAAATACTTACCAACTTTTTGGACATGTTAAACCTTTTCGCTAGAAGCTGAAGTTATTTATAGGCAAGTTACAAAGAAGGTACTCATTTTCCATGATATCAAATATTACTTAAAGATGGGAAACAGTATAGTTTTCTGTTTTGGCAGTTCAAATGATATTTAGCAAATAACTGTTTGATTTATGCATTTGAAATCAGATACTTTTCTTTTATCCAAGAATAATGAGAGAAACAACTATTTTAGAAGCTTGTCAAGGAAGATAATTTTTTAAATTTTAAAGGATTTTGCTGGACTTATTTTTTTTTTACATGTTTGGAAGCACCAATATTTGCAAAAGCACCTTTTCCGTTATGAAGAGACTGAAATCAAACGCAAGATAGTTCAGAAGTTTGGGAACACATTGGTAGACAAAACCTAACAAAAGAGCAAATGTGTTTAAACATACACCAATAATTAGTAAAAACATTGGGTGATTTTATAGTCTTTTATATGTGGCCAGCAACAAACACAAATATCCACGGCTTTAGAAATAAAACTGTCCAAGGCTTTAGCAATAAATCGTATTATAATTTGGCAAATCCATGTTAAGTAGTGCAAATTTCAAAGTTTGAAACTGGGTTTGAAATAACTTTAACCAAATAGCGCTTTGCTGATTTCATGTTTTTATTTAGCATATATAGATTTTTGTAAATACAGGGCAATATTTGTATTAGATAACAGGTTAGTTGTATCCCATTGGCATACGTTTGAGATCAGATAATATCTGGATTTATGTTATTAAATATAATATTCCAATGTTTGTACTTTTCTCATGATTTATTTCTCTCTTCCTAGAGAAAAAACTCCAGCAATAAGATCAAATTAAAATAACGTTAAAACTGGAATAAAACACAGTTTGAAATAGGACCAATATATAATATTAGGAAATAGGTCTAAATAAGAATATGACTTAAATCGGCCAAATTTGACATAAACACCCAGAATTAGGACAAACCCACTTATAAAGTTCTACTTCATCACCAATCACAAACCCACCTCTAACTTTATCACGGACTCCCAAAAAAATTCAACCCTAACCCAATTTTTTTTCTGTACATTGCCCACCCCTTACCCCAAACAGGATGCAAACAGTCAGGTGCCTAAACATAGGCACCGAACTTTCAAAATCCCAGTGCGTTTTTTGAACTAATGTATATTTATTACCAACAAAACATGTACAGCAGGTCTCGCAAAATGATTTTGCAATTTTATATATCAGCTTTAAAACAATGCATTTGTCGTGTAATTTTGTCGGATCAAATTGTGTTCAAAGGTAATGGGTGCTTGGTCTGGTATTAAAATGACGAAGGGCAAAGGTCAACACCAATATACTTTTGAGCAGTGTTTCATAACCTGTTATCCGTCACAACATACATGCAGGTGGAGCGAGCAAAATAAGCGCGGATTTTTTTGATTATACCGATATTACTTGGTTTTTAGGGCGTTTAGACGCCCTGCAAGAAATCCGGGGTGTTAAAAAACGCTCTTCACTGATGGCTGTAACAGTTGTGCCTTTCAAACTAGGGCGACTAAATGTCAATACCACAAAGCTTGATGTCTGACTGACGATGGTCCCTAGCATCCTATACATTCTTCAGACCATTTTAGGTGATATAGAAGTTTTATTTTGATGAATTTAGAACTCATTCCGATACGAAATTAGGTCTTATTCTGAAGATTTTTTGACTTTTTCCACTGTACATATTTGCATTTGGCGTCAATATGTTGTTGATCTCAATGCTATGGTATTTCTATAAGCTTTGCTGGGTGTTCCCATTTATGCCGACTGGAGTTCTGGCTTAATTCATATGGTTAAATTACCTATTTAATTAACACAAATTGGCGCTGGTCTAAAATCCTACCACAATGCACATTATTTGGGTTAGGGTCAGGGTGGGTCATGCAATATTATTCAATAATAAATATAATAACCAAACGCTAACTCAAACCCTAACCCAAATATTGTGCGTTGGTTTGATAACTGTGGGCGCTCGTCTAGAATCCTACCACAACGAACATTATTTGGGTTAGGGTGCCGGTTAGCGTTTGGGTTTGGGTGAGTCCAGTAATAGTGTTAAACAATATTACTTGACCTACCCACACCCAAACACTAACCGACACCCTAACCCACATATTATGCATTGCTTAATAATCATTTCAACGTTGTGGTAGGATTCTAGACCAGCGCCTAACTGTGGTAGGATTCTAGACCAGCGCCCGGATGTGTCCTCTGTTTGGGGTTGAAAAATGGGGGTGTTAGTAAAGTACAGGGGTGGGGTTAGGTAAAGTGTTGTTTAGGCCTGATTCTGACCATTTAGTCTTATTCCGATTTAGAAGGTACTACGACTATTAGGTGTTAGCGCTACTACGCTCTTATTCCAAACTGTGTTTTATTCCGACGTTCATGTTGTTCTTATCTCGGCCTTATGGCTGGAGTCCGTTATTTCTCTATCTTATTTCAGTCTCATGTTGCCTAACTTGACGTCACTAAGCACGTGACCGGTGTCCACAGAGGTGTGACCAAGACCCAAATAGACCTTTATCGGCGTTTCGCGACTCATTCTACTTTATGCGATTTTACTGTATACGTCTGATAGGCTAGCGGCTTGAATCACCTTGCTACGTTATCGTTTGTACTGAGATTTGTGAATATACACTCAACGAGCAATATCAATTCATGAAGTGACTCTGTCTAGAGTTCAATAAGTTAAGGGCAGGTAGGCCTACCGGTATTTTAGCGGCCTGTTCGTTGGAGTCAGATACCTACAAGGAACGTGTGAGAGACTTGGACATTATTTTGGTGTACAACAGGAAATGACGTCTTCGGGCTGAGCATGAGGTCTTTAAAACGTCTAAAGACGTGTTTTAAAATGCCAGAAAATTTATAATATTGCTTGGTCTTGTGGGTGCGAACCACAATAAAATAATATTTATTGCAAATAAACAAACGATAAAGGTACTTACATACGTACAATAATATACCTCCGTAACGTACGCGATGTGACTCCAGAAGTGAACAGTGAGACTGTTGATTTAACGATTTAAAATATTTCTTATATAGCCTTTATCGGCCTGATGTTAGTAATTACTAATTCGTCAGGAAACATGACACATAACACGACTTAGTAAATTTGCCATTCGACGAACGAAATTACAACACGCGGCGGGAAGTTAAAATGACTGCATAAGCGATTCAGTCGGCAAGCTGTTCACCGAATAGACAGAGTTGACGGGGTCATAGTATCACAGTCCAAACCGCTACAGCCTCGAGAAGATGTCTACAAGTTGTATAATAATTAATCGTATAACTATAAACCGTTTATTTGAAAATCTGTAAAAACTGAGGTTTAAAATAAAACCCTTTAATTCAAAATTGGAGACATAAAAACTTTTTCTTGCGATACCTTTGGAATACTTGATGGACTTTTGGCGGCGACACAACCAGCAATAAGATTTATTTCACTTATGGGCGTCGCGACGCATAATTTGAGAACCTCGAACATAATCTATTCAAATGTAATTTTTGCCCTTTAATGAATGTTTTTTTCAGCCTATTAAATGTGAATATTGAGAGCAGTTGTCTCCAACCTCTTTATTACAAAGACCCCAATTCAAATAAACTGAAATCAGCATTTCCATGCGACCCTAGTTGGTTATCAAGTAATGCTTGAACTATGTAACACAAGCAATTGATTGCATGCAATCCTCTTCATTACAAACTAAAAATTATCGTTTAATTAAACGAACCAACGTCAAAGATTAAGAAAAACTTCGCCATAAGACTTAAAATTGTTGCCAAACGTGCATTTTTACAACTGCCTTAGAATGGTAATATTCGATTACCATCTATTTGGGAATTAAACTCCCAAAACTTTCCGAATCAACGAGGAAAGATAACCTGTTAGTGTAGTCGAATATGGTGAACGTGTTGGTAATTTTCGGTGCAATTAAGCAAGATAGTCTTTAGCTGTCTTGCTTAATTGGAACTGAAAATTGTTGTTTATTAAAGTTTGTGAATTCTTGTTTGCGTTTGAATGCTGGGTTAAAATCCGTATGCCGATCGTCCGAACTTCATAATTTTGTCAGCTTTATCTGCTAAGCTAAGGCGTCTAAATCAAGATCGTAATCAGCAGCGAGGACAATGCGAATATTTTCTGGCATGCGCTCTAGTCTTTCTGTTGTTGAATTATCTTTGCCACTATCAACTAATAATTGCTTCATTTTATTCATTAATTCAAAAGGATATCAGCTTTCGAGTTGTGTCTCATGTAAAAGTTTGTCTAGTGGACGTGTATGTTAATATCTTCATATTGTTTTAGGAGAGCTTGTTTAAGTAAAATGAAGGGTGTTTTTTGATGAACAATTCAAGACCGCATGCCCGATTTTAGTTTTTTGAGCCGGTTTTAATAAAAAAGTTGTAAAATTGAAACATTCAAGTTCTCAAAAAGTTAGATGGTTTTCAAAAATGGCTTCGATTGATGCGAGCCAGTGTGTAACATCCTGTGGCCAAAAATCAGGTAAGCGGCTACTTTGCGCAAGGCATAAGCAGGGAACCTAAAATTGTTCGAAATCGATTAGATGTTTTCGGCAAATAAACTGATTATTTTTTACATATAGCCTACGGCGGAACTTCGTTTTACGAAGATAAATAGAAGGCAGTGCAACACCAAGATAAACAGATACAGTGACAAACAAACAAACAAACACAGTGAGTAGGCCTACATAAATTTGTCAGGAATATGTGGTGGCTGAAACGGCCAAATTTAGTATATTTCATCGTCTTTTTATTTTAGGATTGTCTGTAAAAAACGTAATCCAATAGCGCAATGATCCTAACAACTAATGGTAAAAATTAGTTTTTGTAGGAACACGTTCCCTCGGGAACACACAACAAGACCTAAAAAGCAACAATAAACCTAAAGCAGAATACAATAGTGTTAAGACCAAGGACATAATACAATCAAATACGTAGTAATATCCAGTACAGCATGACAGCATATAAGATCAAAATCGTCTAAATAAGACCTAAATCTGTCGAAATAATTAAGGCCTAAATTCATCGGAATAAGGCCTAAATTCATCGGAACTAGTCCTAAATTCATCTGAATAAGGCCTAAACCGCCTAAATTCGTCGGAATAAGTCCTAAATTCATCGGAATAAGGCCTAAATTTATCGAAATAAGTCCTAAATTAATCGGAATAAGACCTAAATTTGTCCGAAGAAGGCCTAAAGGGCCAAAATAACGCCCGAACCTGGTGGTAGAGAGTATGGGACGATCGGGGGCTATCGGTCTGGCATCGGCCGTTTTGTTGACTACCGTACTTTTGGACTCCCGAGTCTGACCGGCGTCGTCAGGGTGCCGCTGTTTTGGTACCGGATTTTTGGTCTTGTTTGGGTTTATTGGTGGGTAATGGGTGGGGTCAAAAAATGGTTTAGTGTTGATATTATTAGGGGAGTTAGTGATGTACTTAGGGATGGGGTTTGGGGTTAGCTAAAGTGTTGGTTAGGCCTGATTCTGACCTTTTAGGTCTTATCAACGGATCCAGAACTTATTCCGATTTAAACGGTACTAATACCATTAGGTATTAGTCCTATTTTAGCCTTATTCCGAATTGTGTTTTATTCTGACGTTGGTGTTGTTCTTATCTCGGTCTTATGGCTGGAGTCCCGTTCTTTCACTGCAGGACTTGCTGACAACAGCTTCTTTTAACTATCACATTCGTTAAAACCAAACTATCTATAACTATTCTTGAGGTTAAAGTAGTTGCAAGAACAGGATGCAACCCCAAGTTCCAGCGAATAGTACGAACCGAGTGAATCAAAATATACAGGATCGCAAGGTACACAATGATCGCAAGATACACAAGAATCGCACAGTCCCCAAGGATCGCAAGGTACTTAAGTTTCGCAAATTACACAAGGATCGCAACTTACATAAGGTTCGCAAGATACACGCGGATCGTAAGGTACACAAGGATCGCAGGATAACAAGGATTGCAAGGTACACAAGGTACACAAGGATCGCAAGGTACATAAGTCTCGCAAGTTACAGAAGGATCGCAAGTTACAGAAGGATCGCAGTTTACCCAAGGATCGCAAGGTATATACGGATCTCAAGATAAACAAGGATCGCAAGTTACACAAGGATCGCAGGTACACAATGATCATAAGATACATAAGGATCTCAAGATACACCAGGAGATCAAGGGAAACAAGGATCGCAAGGCACACAAGGACACAAAGATCGCAAGGTACACAAGGTAACACAAGCATTGCAAAGTACATAAGAATCGCAAGGTACACCAATATTGCAAGGTACACAAGGATTACAAAGTATACAAGGATTTCAAGGTGCACAAGGATCGCAAGGTACACAAGGTTCGCAAGATACACAAGATCTCAAGGTATACACAAGGATCGCAAAGTACACAAGGGTCGCAATGTACACAAATATCGCAAGGTATACATTGATTGTAAGGTACACAAGGATTGCAACATACACAAGGATCGCAAGGTACACAAGGATCGCAAGGTACACAAAGATCACAAGGTATACAAGGATCGTAAGGTACACAAGAATTGCGACATACACAAGGATCGCAAGGTGCACATGCATCGCAAGGTACCCAGGGATCGCGAGGTACACAGGGATCGCAAGGTACACAAGGAATATTTTTTCCTACCTAAATATGTTTTCATTTGTTCAGGGGTTCTTCACCTTTTTTTATGTTATATTACAAAAATATTTTAGATCCGCCCATACGGAACAACACACCCCTGGCGTTAGCCTGTTGCCACAGAGAAAAGTGTATGATAAATAATTCAGAAAGGCGCAATAACCTTATTGTTTGGCAAACAGTTGTTGTTCAAATAAGGGCCGTTATATATTCGATAATATGTATTTTCATTACAAAACATAGAATGCTATAAACAGAGACTTTGAGCGGAAAGATGTTAGGACAAACAAAACGGAGAAACAAAAGATTTGCCCGAAACGCGACAAAATCCGCTGTTCAACTGTACCACATAGTTCTGATCGTGGATCGTGAAAGTAGCAAATATAATTGAAAGGGGCCTAGACATCTAGAATTATTGAAAATTATTAGTTCAAAAACTTGCAAAATCCCGAACCATGTTTCGCAGTAACTTAACTGAAACATAAATATGCTGTTGCTACCAGGCATAGTATATTTAAAATAGGTTCTTCTGGCATATATTTCATGGATAATGTTTCGGCTTACTATACGGCAAGCCTTCGTCAGGGACTGACACACATGGCCAACAGGACGCAAAATAAAATGACACTAAGAAAAAAGGAGATAAAAATGTGCGAGACAACGTTCAAAATACACAGCGATAAGACAACGTTCAGAAATACAAAGCAATAAGTATTTTTGACTTACGTTAAATGTCTTATCTGCTCCAAGTATACGCCATTTCCGGGTAAACAAAATTACTGAATGTTTCTATTTGCTTATAAACATATAAATGAATTCAAGTGGGTCTATCTTTTCATGCGTTACTTTCTCACAAAGTAGAGTGCAACAGCAGTGGCGTAGCCAGCCGAAAATGTTTGGGGGGGCCAAAATGTTTGAACTTTGTTTCTTAGCTCTTGTCACTGTATTAACTGTCGTAACGAACAGAAATAACAATGCTAGCAAACCGTTTCGAGCAGCAACTGACTGAGTGTTAACGCACTACTCAAAAAACATTCAAAGAGCAAAAACTGTCTAAAAGTAGTAAAACTACATTAATGTCTAGCAAACGTAATATTAACTACATCGTTTGTGACGTAACAGTGCATGACAATTGGTGGTGTGGCATGCCAGTAATCGACTGTTGTAGTACTGCTCATAAATGCTAAAAACGAATTATTAAGAGTAAAATATTTATAAATTTTTTTTGGGGGGGCCATCGCCCCTTAGGCCCCCCTGGCTACGCCTATGTGCAACAGCCATATTTATTACTTGCAAAATGTCATCTGCATAATTTGTTTGATAGATTGAAAACCTCTCCTTTGGTTGTCATGTTTTATTCGGTGCGACTGTTCTAGGTTTCTTACGCCATGGTGAAACTTTCCGATTTTTGCATATTCCCATAAAGTTTTTCTGCGCATAAACCCTTGGACATACCGCAACTGATTTTTTCCAACACTTCGGGACGAGTTCTAGCATATGCTTGTTGCTTATGCAAGTTACCATGATGTACATGTCCTGGATGTTTTCCTGTATACTCTGCTATAAAAATAGATGAAAAATCTTGTTTTAAGTATTTCTCGAGCCAGGTTATTTTCCTTTTGTATAATTTATCACTTTCTAATTCGGCGTAGACCTAGAAACTTTTATTCACTATTATTTATATGTTCCTTTTCCCGGGTTTATAATACATAACTGCTCCTTAAATTATCTCACTTCGATTAATTTGGTTTCCTTTTTGTAAAACAGTGTTCTAGTATATGCTCCAACTCCAACAATTATATTAAACGTTTTTCAAAATCCTGACTTGATTATATTATCATTCATGGCGTTACTAACAATACAAAAATCCTTCTTTTTTGCCATTAGGATTTTTTCCAGAAGCTCTGTGGAAAATGTTGCCAGCAGACTTACGACTTGGCTCGGTGGTATAAATGAGTCAAACTCCAGGGGTCCTTGCTGGGCTGACATCCAGGCGCGTGCGTGACGGTTTCGAATGGGGGTGTAACATGATCAGCAAGAAGGAAATTTTCAATTTCGCAAAAACAACGATTTGGAGCTCAACTGAAAAACGAGATTTTAACAGTTTTCAGTTCTAAAGTTAGAATCTGCTAAAAACAAACTGTTTTGTTTCTGGCCGAATTTTAATGTTGGTCGTCTATAGACTGATAGGTAACATTTGAGCATTTCCACCGAAGGAAATTTTCAATTTTGTAAAAACAACGATTTGACGCTCAACTGAAAAACGAGATTTTAACGATTTTCAGTTCCAAAATTAGAATCTGCTAAAAACAAACTTTTTTGTTTCTGGCCGAAATTTGATGTCGTTTCGTCTATACTATAGACTCATTTTCGTCTATAAACTCATGAGCATTTCCATCGAAGGAAATTTTTAAATCACCCTTGGTCCCAAGGCAGGGATTGCGAACCTTTTCATCGCGCGAGTCACAATCCTTGCAAAATGCAAGTGGGTCATATATTGTAATATATGCTAATTTGATGCAAAACTTTCCTGTTGCGTCGTTGTAAGTGTTATTGTCTTGGGTTAGTAGCCTAATTCAAGGTTTTTCGGCGATTTTTAAATTCGGATTCACATAAAAATTAAGAAACTAAATAGTTAACAAATGCTGCAGCATTTTTATGGGATTACAGGAGTTCAGCACAAAGCTTTTCAGTACGGTTTAACTTTAACCAGGGTTTTCAGAATTTTTAGTCTGCGAGCTCTTAATTTTCCTAAAATTATTGCCACCTACGTTTTACAGCGATAAACAAAATGCTTTTTAGTTGTTCTGCACGCATTTATTGAAGTGCAGTTAATCTACTAGGCCTACTGGTCACCCTTAAAATAATTTTGCGCGACCCACAGATTGGGCAGCCCTGTTACAACATTTCTTATATAGCCTACATCGGACAGATGTGAGTAATTACTAATTCGTTAGAAAACGCGACACAAAACACGACTTAGGAAATCGGCCATACGACCAACAAAATTGCAATACGCGACGGGAAATTAAAGTGACAGCATAAGCGATTCAGCCGGCAGGCTGTTCATAGAATGGACAGAGTTGACGGGGTCACAGAGTTTCAAAGAATCCACTACAATTCACTCTCCCTGCCTTTAAGACAAGAGGTCTGGAGAAACTTCATCTTCGTGGTGTTCCTCCTGCATGTCAAACATTGTTCATTGGATAATGGTGTCCTCCTTGTCGGCCGGCTCCTTGTAGCAAAAGTCAGGAGCGGTGGCGGACCGTCAAGGCGTAGATGACTTTTGTCCGGCGATGAAAAGCTCGCTTCGTACAAAGCGCGTTGGTGGTCAAAGAGCTGAAACTGAACTGCTCCTTATAGTGTTCGGGAATCCCTCCGTAATCGAGCTGGTACTTTGTTGCTGAACGATCTGTGTAAAAATACTTACACCGGCGATTAACAACATGCCAATGTACAAAAAAATAGCCTACAATGCAGAAATAGAGCCGTAAAAATCGTAATTTTAATGTAGAAAGACAAAAACCGTCAGTCAAATGCCTAGAATCTATCGTTCTAGAATACCGAAATCAAGGAAGTAAAAGGTGCTAAACTCTGAAACTCGAAAACAAAATTAACGCCTTGTCCATTTTAATAGTAATTCCTAAATGACAGACATTTTAAAGGTTAAAAGTTACACTATTGCAAGCTTGTAACCAAAATGGACATGTGACGGTACCTCTGCCGTCAGTAAGGTAAAAAGGCTTCACGGCATCACGTGGCCTTAAAATCATCGGGAGCTTTGCCCGGAATACAAACAAAACGGTCAGGTTATTTTAAGTGTGATATCTCTGATCAAAAACCGTAAACCATATAGGACCAGACTGCAGGTTAGCTGCAAACGGAAATGCACTTCAGAAGGCGCAACTTCTGTAAATGTGAGAGATAAATATATCTGTTTATAGGCTTAGAGAATAGTTTACGAGAGAAGAATATTCTCTTACGTAAGGTTTCACCTTTAAATTAACAAAAAGAGACGTAATTTTGCAAATGACTGAACAGCTATGCCGTAAATTTAGTTTTAGCTCAAAGGCGGTTTTAAATCTGCACTGATCGACCGATATGACAACATTAAAACGTGCGCATAATTTAGCAACAACATATTTACAATGGCGGCGGCTTAGAGAGAAAAACAGGCGTGGTGCGTTAAAAGGTAAACAAGGCATGTATCAATAACTGACAATGTATAGCGCGAAAAACATTACGAATAAACTATAGCTGCCATCCTACGTGAGCGTATTAGTGACAATCAATTTGATTATGCAAGGCCCATCCCTGCGTTAACGATAACTTTAAGCCATAGGCGCTAAAATTACCTAAAAATGTTAACTATAAGCGTCTATCATAAAAAACTAGCAAGAGGCTGAGAAATAAGGGGAAACCATAGTTTAGGAAAGTCGAAGGTTAGAATAGTAAGAGGCCGTAGATAGACAAGGTAAAGTAAAGTAATGAAAGCTTACTAGGTTATCATCAGTTGTAAACGTCGTAGGAAAGTGCTGTTTCCTTCGCAACAAATACGAACGGTTTTCTTGCAAGCAGTTAAGTCGGGCGGACGTTTCCAAGCACCGCAAAACTCAGCAACATCATATGGTCGGCAAGAAATCCTGTCTGATAAGATTAGGTAAAGAGAAAGTTGAAAAAGATAGGTTAAAAGTACCTTTCGAATAAAGTCTAGCTTTAAATAGCATGTCGTCATAAATGTTTTGAACGTCGTGGATGCAGTAAACTCGCTTTGTTGACGAGGCATCGCTTCTGCAGTTGAAAGTTCGCTGTTGGACGTAACTGCAACAGGCTGAAAAGATTTTACCGGGACATTTAAAGGTTTTGCTGTGTTGCAAAACGACGATGGAGCGGCTTCGAAAGTTGAATTTGGTTGGTCGTTGTCAAACTGCAGGTCAGCTGAAAGAGAAGCTGCAGGTTGCAAAACTGAATCGTTAGACGAGATTGGCACTGCAATCGGTGGAACAACTGGAACCGATGGCATTGAAACATCATTTTCTGTAAATTTATTTTTAGAGAAAGGAGAAATAGGTTTAGAAAAAGAGCCTATTTTGTATGACGTAGCTTAGAAATGGAAAAGTTCGATTTAATTCCCTTAGGTTTCGGAAAAACATTACCTTCCCTTATATTACATAGCATGGCAGCTATACGCGTTGAAGTTTTGACGTTGCAAGCTTTAAATTTGCTTGAAACCTTTGAAAACAAAACGGAAAAGTTATTCTTCGACATAACGATTTTAAGAATAGCACACGGTAAATAATACTAAAAATAGGTACAAAAGCGTAGGTTACAAAATAGATTTAAATCAACACAATAGGTTAATATTAATTATTTTAGAATATTAGTTAGTCAGAAGGTATATGCGTGTTCAATACCACGTCAGGTGCGTCACCAATTTGTGGGTTTTAAGCACAATGAAATAATGTTTATTGCAAATAAACAAACAAACGACAAACAGTACTTACACAGGTACTTACGATACATACAATAAATTACCTCAGTGTACGGTACGTAGCGATCTGACCCCAGCTAAGTGAACAGTGGAACTGCTCAATTAACGATTTACAACATTTCTTATATAGGCTACATCGGACAGATGTGAGTAATTACTAATTCGTTAGAAAACGCGACACAAAACACGACTAAGGAAATCGGCCATACGACCAACAAAATTACAATACGCGACGGGAAATTAAAGTGACAGCATGAGCGATTCAGCCGGCAGGCTGTTCATAGAATGGACAGAGTTGACGGGGTCACAGAGTTCCAAAGAATCCACTACACTCTTATTTCTGACACGAAACATACAATTTTTACGTCAAAACGCGATTGCGAAACAGCCTCTGACTTCAGTTAAATGACAACAGTTTGAATACCACACTACCGGGGAAACTGATTTATGTTTACACCGCGGCGTGGATCGGCGTTTTGAAAACATATGCTAAAACGGATGTAAATACCTTGACGCATAAAAATTGGTGTCAAAAAAATTGAATCTTGCACATTTGCTGCAAGAATAACGCAAACATTGAAAGGGATTGTAAAGAATTTAGGCCATAGATTTTTACTGAAAATTTTCCGTTACGACACAGCGATTAAAACAAAAATTCTCTGTGTAAACAACAATATGACGAAGTGGCTGCTATAAGCGTCCTCGGAGGACCATTTACTTTTCTCAAAAAAAGGGGACAAATCCTCCTAAAAGAGGACATAAGGTAGGCCTACTTTTACAGAAATGTTTTGGTTTTGGGGACGAATAAAACACTGTTTCTCGTATGAGAGCAAGAAAATGATTAGGAGTCCAAATACCAGATGCTTTTTTCATTTTTTGAAGTGGTTCAAATAATTCAAAAACACCAGCTTGAACTGTACGGTTTAAAATGCCAACTGTTTTATCTTGCACACCGTTGCAGGTCGGATAAATGCACCGGATTGGTCTTTTAATCGCGCTTTTAAATCCAAAATTTTCAGGCGCATAAAAACCGCAAAATTGTGGCGAAGTCAATACATGCATCACCGTAGGTCGGGGACACCAAACCAAACTAAACGAAGTCGCCAATTCCTGCTTTATATATACGTTTCCTAAACTGAGGTAAAGTCCCCTAAACTGGGCGCAAGTCCCTTAAACTGAGGGCAAGTTCCCTAAACTAAGAGCAAGTCCCCTAAACTGAGGGCAAATTCCCTAAACTGAGGGTTCGTCCCCTACTGAGGGTAAATCCTCTGAAATAAGGGCAAATTCCCTAAGCTGAAGGCAAATTCCCTAAACTGAGGGTTCGTCCCCTAAACTGGGGGCAAGTCCCTTAAACTGAGGGTAAGTTCCCTAAACTGAGGGTTCGTCCCCTAAACTGAGGGTAAATTTCCTAAACTGAGGGCAAATTCCTTAAACTGAAGGCAAATTCCCTACACTGAGGGCAAGTTTACTAAACTGAAGGTAAGTCCCACTGGTTTTGATGGTTAACTCTGCACGTTTTTAATGAGTACGTAGCAAGGCTGGTGCCAAAAAATGAAGAATTTGTTTAACTTTTTATTAAATTGTTTTATTAACTAGTATACATTTATATATTTTTATTCGTACTACGTCCAAATCGCCAGATGGAAATAATAAAAAACACCCTCAAAGGCCTTTTCTTAGAAGCAACTTAAAAAAAACTCAATTTACAGGGCTTGCTTTAAATGTAGCCTGGTAGTGCAGTGTCAGTGTTTTTTCGGGCGACCAATTACCGCGTCTCGCGATAACTTTCGTCTAATAATTAAGTGTCAATCAAGCATTATTGGGCGAGCGACTAACGTGTAATGTCTGGTGTGGAGTTCAATTGCCCTAAATGCGTTAAGTTGCAAAAGTAATATTACGTTGTAAAACGTGCTGGCCGTCTACAAAATGTGCTATAGGGTTACTTAAGGTCAACTTTAGGCCAATATTCAGCGAGGTTATGCAGTTAAGCACAGCGTAATTGTCAAGAATTCGTAATGTCAATAGTAAATTTGTATTCTTTGCAGTATGTTAGTCAAAAAAAGAAGCACTAAAACCCAACAATGCTTTAAAAAAGAGGACCGAATCGCTTAAGACTTCTGTGTGCAGACTGTGCAGTGTTTCATTGTACTCACTATTGGCAAAAATATAAGTTTTGGCAACAACCTGGACAGTTGACATAATACAGTTTACAGAACTGCTTCACTGACAGTTGTTAAGAATGTTAAACATATGGGAGATTTTTTTACTATAATGTACACATGTTAGCAAATTGTTTGGGCGATTTATTGCAGTGATTGTAGGTCCTGTGGGGTAGATTAAGATTAATCCCTTCCCCAAACAAAACCAAGGTTAGATAATTTAATAAAAATATACTAGGATTCGCTATTCTGGATTCGTTATTCTAGATTCGAAACCTATTATTCTAGAATACCTTGGGATTCTACTTTGAACAGCCCTATTTGGGAGCCGGGGCGTTTGGGTTTATTAGGTTTACTTATAGAATGTTACTCAATTAAATTTTATTACGATCATTTTGAGAGTGTCCAATGCAGCAAAATTAATAGATAACAAACCAGAACATGCTTTTATAGTAAAAAGTTATTGACGTTAGAACATTGAAAGTTGCCTTGTAAATATGTTAGTAAGACCGCAACAGTTATGAATTATCATCGAGCTGTTTGTTCCGCACACAAATATAATGTCATTTTTTGGATTAAAAGTTTTGTACCTGATTTTATAAACGCAAAGTTTTATTTATATTGTGGTCTACCCGAGTTACACAGATTGAAATGCTGTTTAATAGCGATAAGGACTTGAAGGCGCTATAACTGTTTTTATACAACGTCCAAGTAAGGTAAAGAAACAAGTATTGGGCCTTTTTAACTGTCAAAAATAGTTTAATTGGTATACTGTACATCGAACCAGCATTGTAAATCTAATTTAAGGTGCTACACTGTAGTAAGTAACTAAAGCAAGCGGGTTAATTATGAGAATTATTAAAGTCTTTGCCCGATGAATCTCTCCTACTTCTTCAATGGGAATTGCAGAGTCTGATTACAAGTCCACATAGTACAAGCCACTAACATGACTAGTGTATATTCATATAACGCTCTCGCATATACAAGTTGAGAATTTGCATGAAAAAGAAAGGCGATACGGAAAAGCGGAAATGTTTTATAACCCGAAGCCTTTTTGGCAGCCGGGAACTGTGACAGCAACGTGTTCACACAGGTGAAATACTTTTATCTGTAACGGAAATATGTGTCCCACAAAAACATTTGTCATGTGTGAACACAGCCGAAGCTTTGTTCTCAGATTGACAGCGAAAGTTTTCAATAAAAGCGTGAAAAAGTATCAACATAATGCACACTCAATAAACACCTGAAATACTCAATTAAACATCTAAAATGACCCCAGATGCTATATCAGTGCTTCTTAAACTTTTTTAGTTTCGTTCACCCCTAGCATCTATCTCTAGATTTCATTCACCCTTGTCTCATGATATGATAAAACTATCTCGTCTATATATAACAGCACAAAATTACTTAGATTGTTTCGATTTTTGTTAAGATCAGCTCAAGCTAAGTTTTACAATTGCAAATCTAAAATTTCTTGAGTTCAGAAATATAAAGCAACAAAAGCACAAAACAAAGAATTTTTAATTAAATATCACTGAGACAACTTGAAAATAGTGAATGTTGTTTTCGGTCGCGCGACGCGCGAAAAAAATTGGATTTAATTGGTTAAATTGGCGCTAAACTGTAAAATCAGGAGAGCTTTTCGCAAAACATTTGGTCCCCCTGTTGCTAGCCTGTTATCCAATTGTATAAAATATGGATAAAAATAGTTCAAACGGGGGATGACTTTTATCGTTTATCTTTTAGAAAAAAATATAATTAAATAGGTCCGTTATACCTTCGATGATATAAAAACAAGCAATGGCACTCAAAGAGACTTTTTGTTTTAACAAAGTAAACAAATTTAGATTTAACAGAAGATTCGCAAATTTTTCTTGGCAGTTTTAATGTTAAAGTTGGCAAAAACAAAGTTTGTGCAGCGCTGTAGGAGTGGTGTACAACCAAAACGAAAACGATACCATTAGAATCATAGCAAAACATTGAAATATTAACTTAGAGCTTGCCTTCCCCCCTACGAATTGCGTGGAGTCCCCCTAGAAACCCTTTTTAAACCAACAATTCCGCATGTTTCCTGGCTACAGTATTTTTTTGGAAATAAATACAACGTCTCGCCTAAAAGTCTTGTTAAAAGTATAAGCAACTAACTCGAAATGCGAAAAAAGAGGACATTTGGACATTTTTGAGCGTCCTCGGAGGACCATTCAGTTTTCTCAAGAAAAGGGGACAAATCCTCCTAAAAGAGGACACATGGTAAGCCTAACTTATACACTCAGTGCAAACCAACTTAGCTATTACAATAAGCAAAAAAACACCAAAAAACAACAGTTCAGTAGTCGATTTACTTCAGAAAGTTGTTTACTAGTGACTATAGGATGCTCCTGAACTTTCGTTCACCCTTATTCACCCCTTTTGGTTGGTTCACCCCTGCAAAAATTTTATTCACCCTGGGGTGAACCGTTCACCACGAAACACTGTGCTATATAACACATGGTCAAAAAAATGGCGTCAGGCTAACTAATACAGCAGGTATCATGACGAGTTAAAAGCATCTGTTGCACGGGACCCCAGCCATAAGACCGAGATATCATTAACGTAGGAAACAACATTAACGTAGGAATAAAACATTAAACATTCGGAATAAAGCCAAAATAGGACTACTAGTGTATAGTCGTAGTACCGGGTAACACTAATTTACGGAATGATGAATGGTCGGAATAGTCGGAACGCTCACTAATTTACGGAATGGTCGGAATTGTCGGAATGGAATGAATAGGGCCGAAACTAATTTGATGAATGGTCGGAACGGAATGAACTGTCGAAATAGAATGAACTGTCGGAATGGAATGAATGACGCTGTAGGAGCAGAATAAACTGTCGGAATGAAATGAACGAAGCTGTAGGAACAGAACGAACTATCGGAATAGAATGAACAGTCGGAATGGAATGAATGACACTGTAGGAGCAGAATGAACTGTCGGAATGAAATGAACGAAACTGTAGGAACAGAATGAACTGTCGGAATAGAATGAACTTCCGGAATGGAATGAATGACGCTATAGGAGCAGAATGAACTGTCGGAATGAAATGAACGAAGCTGTAGGAACAGAATGAACTGTCGGAATGAGATGAACGAAGCTGTTAGGGCCAGGGCCAGGGCCAGGGCCAGGGTTAGGGCTAGGGCTAGGGCTAGGGCTAGGGCTAGGGCTAGGGCTAGGGCTAGGGCTAGGGCTAGGGCTAGGGCTAGGGCTAGGGCTAGGGCTAGGGCTAGGGCTAGGGCTAGGGCTAGGGCTAGGGCTAGGGCTAGGGCTAGGGCTAGGGCTAGGGCTAGGGCTAGGGCTAGGGCTAGGGCTAGCTTCGTTCATTTCATTCCTAACCATAACCATAACCATAACCATAACCATAACCATAACCATAACCATAACCATAACCATAACCATAACCATAACCATAACCATAACCATAACCATAACCATAACAGCTTCGTTCATTTCATTCCGAAAGTTCATTCTGTTTCTACAGCTTCGTTCATTTCATTCCGACAGTTCAGTCTGTTCCTACAGCTTCGTTCATTTCATTCCGACAGTTCATTCTATTCCGACAGTTCATTCCGTTCCAACCATTCATCAAATTAGTTTCGGCCCTATTCATTCCATTCCGACAATTCCGACCGTTCCGTAAATTAGTTAGCGTTCCGACCATTCCGACCATCCATCATTCCGTAAATTAGTGCTACGGTACCCGTAGTACCGTCGAATCGAAATAAGTCCTAAATCCGTCAACATAAGATCTAAATGGCCAGAATCAGGCCTAACTTAACCTAAATCGAACCATACCCCTAAGTACATCACTAACTTCCCTAATAATTTCAACCCTAACCAATTTTTAACCCCACCCATTACCCCCCACTAACCCCAAACAGGGCCAAAAATCCAGCGCAAAAACAGCGGCGCCGGTCAAACTACGGATTTCAAACGTCGACACCAAAACGGTCGATGCCAGATCGACGGCCCCCGATCGTCCAAAACCCTCTGCTACATTTTCAGGAGTTATTTTGGTCATTTAGGGCAGTGGTGCTCAACCTTTTTAGCTTACGGACCGGCAAAAATTCAAAACAAGTTTTGCGGACCGGTGGACCTTCAAAAATCAAAATCAACCCAAAATGTAATAACGACAAAAGTATGCAACTTAAAAGCAAAGAATGGAAACGTCAATTTAACAACCAATTTGCTTCTGTCTTTTTGATATTATACGTGTTTTACGTGGTTCATTTGAAGTTTTTAACCTACAACTGGTTTTAAAGCTTAAAGACTTAAACGAGTTGTAGCCTATTACAACACTTGCATCATTGTGACGAACAATAAAGTCTAAAGTACACCATTACTTCTATGTTGCGTCACAATGCAGCAAATTACGAAACTGGCGAAGTTCTACATTTGATGGACAAGCTTTTAACATCTTGCATTTTGCAACTGCGATATCAAATTGTAAAATATTTGGCGGTTGAGAACCACTGATTTAGGCCTTATTATTCTGATGAATTTAGGACGTTCTGGTAGGTTTAGGTCTTAATCAGACGATTTCGATATTCACTGGATATTACTATGTATTTGGCTTTATTATTTCGTTGGTCTTAATAAAATGGTTTTATAAACTTTTCTTCTTTAGGTATTTTTGCTTTTTAGGTATTATTGTGTGTTCCCGTTGCACGCCGGTCAATCACTATATACCATAACAATGTCCCTATAAAGATATAACCTAACTCAACCTAAATTCGTATAAAATGCTTCAAACGAAAAAAACGTTTGGTCTCTCCGCCTTATATTGGATGCTTTTCATTCAATTTCTGCCTACGGCCAAGGCAAGAAGGACCTTATAAAATTTAAGATCGCGACCGGATTATAAAATTATGATACGTGTTTCTTCGGTTAGTTATCTAACCATGTGTAATTTTGATCCAAGGCATAAGACAGCATGAAAGCAGAATTACCAACTAAGACATCATAGAACTAATAAAATATTAGCATAGGCTAGTGCTCACGCCCCCCCTAAGAATTGCTTGGCGGTTGGCGCTCCCCTAGCAAAAGAGTCTGTTAATGCATAGGCCTACCACTCACTGACCCCAGATGACATAGCAACTTCAGTGGTAAAACATTACCCTTGTAGATTTCAACAGGGAGACATGACCACCGTACTATCCGAGCTCCACTAAATCGAAACTAAACAAACTGTAAGTGTAGTGGCATTTCAAAGAGCATACTGTCAGGTCGCTTATAGATTTATTGTATATTCACATAATTCAGCATAGTTCGCTTTCAATGAAATGGCTTACAGCACAGTAAAAACATCTCACAAGTAAGGCATGCATCTTGACTGTGGTTTTTCATCAAGCAGCCGAGTGACACTATATAGCACAAGAGCGACTGCGTTGGGGATTAGCTAAGTCGAAATGCCGGCTGGATTTGCCAGAACGGCCAGGAAAGGAAAAGGGTATCGAGGTGAAATATTTAACACTTTACCAGGCGAACACGCTATAATTACAAGGACGAACAGACATGCGCCGTTTCTCTACACCCTCAAAACCTGGCAGTTCGCATGTTCCGATATGGCAAACATAGTGGCAATTTTACCACGGCCTTTAGAATTTCTTATCTTATCGGAAACTTTGGTAAAAATAGGTAGGAATTTGATCGAAGACCTATCACTGCTTATAACTTGTAACAGTTAATCGTGCAACAACAAAAACATGCAAATCAAAGCAAGGCGTAGGCTTAAATTCTACCAGGGCGTTAACTCAGAAATTTGATAATTAAACGAATATAAAAAAATACTGACTCCAAACCTGAATGAAGTAAGCTCAACGTCACGTCGGCGGGTTACCAAAAAAGAGTTTTTTTTGTCTCATTTGTGAAATAAACTAGACTCGAAATGACAAGGGGTAAAATCGATTTCTTACCGTGAATTGAAATCACGTTGTACTCACTTTGAGAGAGAAAGAGAGCTTCCCCTCGCACATAGAACGACGATTAAATAGATACAAGAAAAAGTGTCAGAAGTTTAAACCAGGAAGTCGAACAGTTCCGGTTCAGGTTCGGTTCGGGTCCAAGGATTTTTTCGGAATCTGGTTCAGTTCCGGTTTCGGTTAGGAGCTTTTGAAAAGTTTCGGTTCAGCTCCGGTTCGACTCAATTTATTTTCAAAACCGGTTTATAAAGTTCCGGTTCAGATGCAATATGAGATGAAATTGTGGGTCAATAAATGTAGAGTTACGCGACGTAAACAAGCAGCTCATTATTAAAATATCTGAAAAATAAAAAATCAACTATTTTTAATCAGTACCGGTAGGCTATATATTTTTTTCCTAAAATTTCGAACATGGCATATCTTGATTTTGTTAAATGGAAGTTGTGACGTCATGCTGGAGTGAAACGCTTGTTTAACAGGTTCGGGTTCCTACAAAATATTGGGTTCAGTTCCGGTTCGGATCCTTAAAATCCTACATAAAGCGGTTCAGGTCCGGTTACGGTTCGGGAAAATTTGGACCAAAACCGGTTCATAAAGTTCCGGTTCGGTTCCGGTTCGACTCTCTGGTTTAAACTTAAAAAAGACAGGCTGCCTTTACAAATACGAGTTTCGGCTTAAAAAAAATGTAGACTGTACCTTTTAATATTTTTTGCGTTGGTTTTACGCCAGGTCCATAGAGAGTGATTTCTGTAGACTTTGGTTTATCCGAAAAGCGCCCAAATGGTCAAATATTTCCCTGCGTGTCGAAAATTTTCGCCGAAATGGCCAAATATATCCCTGTATGATACATTCAACAACCAGCGCTTCCGGACAAATAGAGCCTTATTTTCTCATAGGTTAATAAAATGTACTGCCTCAAAAGTGACCTCGATCTTCGGGGAACCAAGTGTGAACATGTTCAACCAGGTACACTTAATCGCCGCCCGACCCGTTAAAAGAACATGAAGAGGGTGCACAACCGCGCATTTTAGGTACATTGGCGCACACTTTGTACAGTGTAAGTCTAAATTACAATAAATTGATGGTCGCATAATTTATTTTTAAGCCCGCCTGACTGCCGGTTCGGTCGGATAAAAACAACAAAATAAACAGGTATGGCCTATAAATTATAGACTTTTACGATTGCAGAAGCGGAACTTAGAGACCCTACAGCGTAAACCTTAGATGACAATAATTTATAAACGGTACCTTTTTGTTTATTTTAGGTTTATATTTTACGTACGATAGCGAATGTTCGCCTGAAAAAGGAAGGTTAAGGAAATGTTGTGGTTTTCAGTTTTAAATGGAAGACACTTCGTTAACGCACCTCAAAGGAAGCAACAATCAGTTTAAATTCAAAGAACAGTAAGCAGTATATTCAGGATAATTTTGTTTTTCAACATCGCTCTGAAAATTACCCTAACCCTAACCATGCGCTTTGCAACTAATTGGAAGTGCTCTATGGCTAAACCCACACATCAGTTGGAAGTTTAGCCTAATAATCCCCTGAATAGCACACTCAGCCAGATTTCAGTATTAATACATTTAAAAGCGCAAAAAATTGATTGTATCGCTAAATTTTATCATTGATTTATTGCAGCCTATCAATTTTAAGCTGCTTAAACATCTTCTCCATGCAATTTTTGAAGTATTTAATCTGGCCACATACAAAACCCCCCAAAAAAGAATCACCAATGGGTGTATGTTTATCCAAGTTAGGTGTATGTTTATCCAAGACAGGCAAAAGCCACTTCCATTAACATAACCAACCAATGTGAATTTCCTTTTCCTTTTATTTGAAGTACATCCTAAATGCCTCTTGTATTTTATGTGCTTTTTAAATGTTAAATTCTAAAAAATATTTACATCTTTCATTGTACAAAAATCAAGCCCGTAGAGTATTTATGTTTATGGTATAATGGCTACAGCAGCACTATGACTTTAACTGTCATAAAAAAATGAATCTTTAATACTTTGTCCAGGACATCTGTAATGACTATAAAGATATCCGTCAATACTAAGAATTGATCAATAAGTTATTGTTAATTTAGTTAAATTGTGAGATATTTGATGAAATCTTTGTTAATGTCGAGCTCATAACATAACATTTTTCAATCCAGGTATGTAAATAACTATGCTGATTTGTCATTAAATAGCTATGTAAAAGCACTGAAATAGAAGGTAGATTAAATCATTAGTAAAAACTGCGTATATTTTGTAGATGTGCTGCCATTCTGTTTTAGCTTTGTTAGTGTGTTTCGACCGCTCCCCAATGAGGGGGCAATTCACCTTTTTCTTGGGTCCTATGCGTTCATTCAATAACACCATTACAACCAAGTGGTCTATAGTTGTCACCTTAATTTTTTACCATGTGTACAGGTGCCTTTTATTTACCTTTTTGATATAACATGTGTCTTTTCTTTGATGTCATGAGAATTCACCTAACTGGCGATTTAAAAAAAATATCGGGTAACACAAACAAGCTTAAATGCAAATCTCTTTGTATGGTGTAATTTGATAAAACCCTTCCTTGATTTAACTTTTTTGTTTGTATTTCTAGCTTTAAAAAATAATTGATCGTTAAAAAACAAATTTAGTCATTTTTTTGCTAGCACGTTAGTCAAAAAAAATATTTTGGGCACTTTTTGTTTGTATGTAACTCAAAAAAGTAATTTGGGCATGGAGATAAAATGTAATAAAAATTGAAATGTTTGAAAAGGTAAAAATAGGGTACTAAAACTATTATGTTTTACAAATTCCTTTCCAAAATAGTGATCACATGGGCTCCATGAGTCGATTATCGCTTAAAATCTGTTAACACTTTTCGATTGTTCAGCTGGGCATGTAAATAAGAACTAAGACTTACTGTTTTTGAAGTTGATAAAAGACACACACACATGTGTTTAATAACAACTGAGATCTAGCCCCTCGGAAGCTGCTTTATGACCAACGATTACGGCTTCCGTATCAATAGTACCCCGAAAGCCATCACAGACTCGCCGAATCTGTCGATCTATGATGCAAGCAGAGCAAGCCAGAAAAACAACTGGCCTGCAGTGAGGTTCGAACTCACGACCTCCTGTCAAGCCGGGACCTTGTACTAACAGAATGTGCAAGTATTGGCGTATGGTTGTTTCTCAACTCGCTCCTCTCTGAGCCTGCATAGCTCAATTGGTAGAGCGACAGTCCTGACTTGACCGGAGGTCGTGAGTTTTTTCTGGCTTGCTCTGCTTGCATCATAGATCGACAGATTCGGCGAGTCTGCGATGGCTTTTCGGTGTACTGTTTTTGAAGTTAGTTTGCACCGCAACAGACCAGCAGCTTAAACGGGTCCAATTTAAGAGTTTACTAGACGAAACACCCGGCGTCGCCAAGGTTAAAGAGTATTAACCAGGTTAATTCTAACTGGTCTACTTTATTTTAGGCGATGTTAATTAATTTAAACTGCAATAAGGGCAATAGTTTGTAAAATCTATTAAAATCTGTGTGGTAATACACATACAATATGAAACATTTCATTACAGTGTGGGGTGTGGCCTGTGGGCTCTTTATCCCTATCGTATATTGTTAACAGTCCATGTCAATAGGCTGTTTTCTTTAATTTGCTAACCTTTTGGATAGCAGATGATTCTAAAATATATGGTGATAGTTGACATGTAACTAAAAAGTAATGGTATGGACAGCATAACATCATTTGTCAGAGGACTACACAATGCAAAATATATTTTCAAATGGCATAACAGTTTTACTTGGGCCAAAACATTGTACAACATGGCCTACACTATCAGTAAAAAAAAAATTTATAACATGCGTAGTGTTTTTTCGGGGCATTTTGTGGTTGTCCGAAAACATGTAGCCTGTCATTGTAAAACATAAACGGTGCTGCTTGTCCCTTGACTGTTTGCCGCTGTTTGGTTTGTGTCTGAAATGGTTTAACTAAATGCTTCCCCAAAATAAGAATAACACGTTAAAACCATATGACCGGTATGGAAGCGGCACCTAATTCACTTACATGATATTAAAGTTTGTGAAAGCAGCCTGTTATAGCCGATGGGTAAAAAATTATTGTGACAACTTAACATGCAACCTAATTGTACCATTGTGTGTTGTTACTGAAATGGTTTGAATAAATATATGACAGCATACAGCACTTGGCAGCTCACAGCACGCACCTTTTAAGCAACGGAAACCTGTGACATTTTTCGGGAATCACTAACTTACGTAAACTTTAAGTTGTAGCAGCAATTCTTTAGACTTGCGTGGTAGTTGATATTCTGGCAAATATGTAATCCTGCTACCAAACTGCGCCAAATGTAAGAAAAATCTGTAACATATTTGAGAGTGAAAATTGCCTATTGGTAAACTGCATATATATATATATATTACAGTCTTTACATGGTCACAGCACCGATTGGAGTAACAATGTTAACTTTTACTACAAACAAGGGATGGGTTGCACATGCATTACATCAGCCTGCATTTTTATATCAGGAACTTTTAAGTGAAGTCAACTGTTACAGCTGGGGTAAAGGGCTTAAATGAAGGCAACTGTACATCTTAAGTGAAGGCAACTGTTGTCTGTTACATCAGAGTATGATAGTCATATTAAGGCCAAGCCTGTTTTTCTTTCACATAAAGCTATGTTTCGATTGGTGACTACATAAACTAATAAGTAAAAAATGTGTTTTAAGTTGTTAAGTGAAAATGTAATTCAGCCTGGTTTATGTAATGTAACAAAATTCACTGTATATATTATCATTATGGCCAATCCCGATGGTGACAACCTCAATATGGTGGACAAAAGACTTAAAGCATTGGATGAAATGATACTTGGTGGAAATTCAAGTAATGGTGACTGGTTTAGCATTGAAACTTTGATGGATATTGTTGTTGTTCTTTTTGATGAATGCTCTAATTCATCTCTTCGGAAAGAAAAGAGTGTATCTGGATTTATTGAAAGAGGTTTGTTAAAACGTTTGTTTACCAAAACGATAATTGGACATTTTTATTAGCTTTTAATTTTTAGTTAGAAAAAGTAAACTTTACATTGCTTGCAAATGTGCATTATATTGCAATACAAAAGAGATGATAATCAAAAGGACCACTGAATTAAAGTAAACTTTTGCAGTGATTCATCCCAATTTCCTACTATCCTGCAGGTGTTTAAAAGAGTATATATGTGTTTGAGCCGACAAACAAATTGTGCAAGTTGTTAAATAGGGTTGTTCACATTAAAATATTAGATCTTTAGATTCAAATCTAAATGGACGACCTATGTGTCGATCTATTGTTGTTGAACAAGCGGCACTGTGTAATATTAGTCAGATGTGGAGAGTTAATTTTCCTAATGCGTTTAAGTTGCATAAGTAGTATTCTTTCGTAGAACGTGTTTGCCTCGGATAAAATGCGCTATGGGGTTACTTAAGCTGAAAAACAAGTAAGGATCTCCCGCGGACAATAAAATGTAAAAGAAAGATTCTTGTCTTCGTATCCAAAGATCTTGAAACTGTTTATTTATAAAAACAGATAAAACATAAAATCATTTCTTAAAATCTTTCAGAAATATAAATTACGCCTATAAGGCATCGTCAGTTTCTGTACAAAAACAAACATGTAAAAATGCCAATATTAGTAATTAAAAGTAAAATACATAAAATAAATGGTAGGATTGCGTATAGGTCTTAAATCATTAAACACCTGCAGATGTCAGATGCAAAAGCAGTAACTAGCGAATGGCATCAAACGACAACGTGAAAAAAACAGAAAGAAAGAGAAAAAGCACGCAACTGATAAGCATGTTATCAAATAGTGTCGCAGAGCTATCATTAATGGAAAGAAATAAAACGGGACAAAAACAAGCCCTGGGAAAAAAAATACCTTATGAGTGGTAGTATCATTTTTTGGATATTTATTTCGGCTTTGATTTTATTAAGCCATTTATCTTCAAAAATATCCAAAAGACTGACTGACGGCATTTGTACAAATACAACAACAAATCATTGGTGTAAGTGCGGCTTTCTTTGCAGTGTGGTAGTATCTTGATCTGCATAGTGCCGTAAGAGCGCATCGCGGTCGTTGTTGGCCGAATAATCAATCGTCTTCCAAGTTGCTCGATGAGCATTCCAACGTGTGGAAAACTTGGTTTAGTTTGACCGACATACTGCTTGTCACACTTCTTGCAGGGGCCACATAAATGCTGTAATGGCTACACGTCAAATGTTTTTGTTGTTGTATTTGTACAAATCTACTTAACTGAAATTATGACTATGGCGATTAATTTATAAGTTAAATAGGAATATTCAAGCGCTGCAAGTATACTAAATGTATTATACCAATTGAAGTAAGTCTGCAAACCTCAAACAGTTCTAAGATTAAATTTGACTAGTTTTTCAAATAATAAACCTGTTGTTCCCCACTAAACCAGTGCTCCGCAACCTTTTTCCACTTACAGTATACCAACAGAGTTAAAACAAGTTAGCGGCACACCTATAAAATATATGTCAAACGACAATAGATAACATCAGCAAATATCCTAGGAAGGCATTGAGAAAAGGAGTGATTTATGATGAAACACACCAAAAGCTCCAAAAAATTTACATATTACATTCCTTTGTTTTCTGATTTACTGTTTTGCTAACTTCCTAAAATTTCTGAAGCCGGTCAAAGTCCTAAAAATTGTACCCCCTTACAATAGCTGATAATAGAACAGAGGGCTTTTAATAGCATATTCAAAAAATGCAACCTGACATTGGTGCACTGTATTTTTTTTTTTTTTCTTTTAGCCTCAATCTCTAAACAGAGCGCTTGGTCATCGCAGTTGTAATTGTAACAGGCAGACTCATAGCACGCTTTATAGTTATACCATTGGTGAAATCAAACTACAAACATCACCAAATTTGTTGATAAGCATCAGTAATTTTGTTGACACAGTGACAACGAGATGCAACAGTTTGTGATTAATGCGTCGCAGTGGCTGTTCTGACACCGCATTTCCATAGCGTTTCGCGCGCAATTTAAATCATTTAACTTAAATGCGCCCACGAGGTGTTGTGTTTTTCTAGAGTTGAGCAGACAAATTTAAACAGCTGTAAGTTCCTAATAATCGCCATTTTCAGGATCTATAATACGCAAAACGTAAAATTTTTTAGGCTCCGCCAGTAACCTCTAGGGGTGTACATCTCACACTTCGAGATCCCCTAGGTGATTTGGGTTGCTGATCGTGTGACACCCCCTGCAAAAAGGCCACGCTACCCGCCTAAATATATTTACAATGATATGGGTTCCAAGCGTTTGGTTATTCTTCCTTTCCACTTTGGTGTAAAGATGCAAAACAATTGTTGAATGTTTATACTCCCTTGCAGTTGAGTTAGAAACACTATTTTGAATATTTGATTTCCGTTGTTAGAAAGTAACATAGGCTTTAAAAAAGTTTTAAATATAATGGAAAGTTCATAAAATCACTTCTGGATTATTGCATGACATTGGAATACCTGTCTGGATGAGATATTTATTTTTATCAGTAATTTTACTGATTATTAAAAAGCACTCTTAAAATCACAAGTAACACAGCTCCGATTGTCTGGCACACTTGACATGGTCTCAGCACACCTGTTCACACATTCTTGTTTTCAAAAAAAGACAAGACTTTACACTGCCTTTCTATTACGGTGCGCTATTATTGTTTTTCTATAGTCAACCTCTATTGTTTACCAGACTTTTGAATGTTTTTACTATGTTTGATGTGCTTGTTTAGTTCATTTTTTAATTGCACAAGCCTGTATCGGTTGTAATTTATGCAATATTTGACCTTCAGTATTTTGTGTGTAAAACAATTTGATAACAACTAATAATTGCTGAAGAGCACTTGCTAATTTGGTAAGTGGGTGTCAATTAGCACTTGCCTACAGCTAATCCACGGAAAAACTTGGATTGGAATAAAAGGTTGGTCATCCCTGTTGTAGTAAATATTGTACATTATGTTATGTTTTCACAGCCAAACCAATTGCGATGAAAATCAAGGAACAAAGACTTCAACGAACTGATTTTGAATTTCTTAAAGTAATTGGACGAGGAGCATTTGGAGAGGTTAGTACTGCCTTACTCATAATGATAACAATTATCTTTGGACTAGGTCCATTTTAGTAGCCCACTGCCTTCACTGTAGAGATTGCACAGTGGTTTCACAAAACAGTTAAAAAAAGCCTAAACTCGGATGGGCATAAGATGGTTTCTCGTCCATTGTATTTAAGATTATTACGTCACAAATTGAGGTATTGGGGCCTGAAGCGTTATAATTATTAAATTATCGCACATTATTTGGGTTAGAGCGCTGGTTAGCGCTTGGGTTTGGTTGGGTCAAGTATTGTTAAACTTAATCTTCTTTGCACATTTGTTAATGCAAATTAGTGCATTGTCCAAGACCTAAAAGTCGGACTTTTGATCGTTTGAATGCACTGATTGTTGTAGACCTTTTTGCTTAGAACTGCACTGATTTCTGACGGATGGGGTGTTTTTCTGCTAATAATACATACAAAAAAATTGGTGGAGAATAGGGATGTTCAAAGTAGGGGATTCAGAATATTAGGTTTGAACCCAGAATAGCGATTTTTAGTACATTTTTATCAATTATTGAACTTTGTTTTAAACTGCGGGGGCTATTAATAATATGTACTCTATGGTGATTATGTATATTGTAATAAAAAAATCCAGAAGCCATTTAAAGTGTAATGCAACACAAAAGAACTCTATAGCAATTTAATCCTTTTATACAACATTTTTGTCTGTTCTGCTTTACTATAAACATTATCTGTTTCAGTCGAACATTGTGCTGCAAAGAATACAAAGTTACTACTGCCAGCAATGCTAACCAATACATTACAATTACGCAGTGCGTAACCCTTCTGATTATTGGCCTTACATTGACCTTAGTAACCTCGTAGCGCATTTCCGACACCAGCATGTTTTACAATGGAATGTTACTTTGCAACTTCACACCTTTTAGAGAATTATGATCTCTGCACCTGGCATTACACATTAATTGACACTTAATTATTAGCGCAGATTATCGCGAGACACGGAGTAATTGGTCGCTCGAAAAAACGCTGACACCGCACTACATAGTACATTCAAAGCAAGCACTATAAATGTGTCTACTGTCTACAGCAGTGGTTCCCAAACTGTGGTACGCGTACCACCGGTGGTACGCGAGAGTCTTTCAGGTGGTACGCGACTAACTTCAGCATAGGTATCAATTTCGAAAACTCCCAACTTTTTAAACTTTTAGATTGGGTAATTTGCCGTGCTGCGTTTTAGTTACCTTCAACTTGAGGTTTCGCACGTTTATGACGTAACACTTATCTTGTTCAAGATAATAAAACGCTAATTGTTAGCTGGTTTAATATATATGTAGTAATAAACTAATAGTGAGCGGTGTAGTATTGTCGTATGTATTAACCAGCTGGTGAAGAAAAAACAACTATCGCATTAAACCTTGGGTTTTGTTTAATTTATGGCTTCTTTGTCTTCCTGGTATGGCGTTTGGTAAAGTTTAATTCTGCTAACATGCTCATTTTCTTTTATATAATATGCTAAAATAGTGAAAGTTTGAGAACTTCTAGTAAGGTGTAACTTAGGTGGTACATCAACAGTGTACAAAAGCTCAAAATGGTACGCGAGAAAAAAAGTTTGGGAATCACTGGTCTACAGCAATAGGCCTTAAACCAAACATGCCACTTGCGTATGTACAATTAGGCGCAACTTTCTGTGGTAAAACGAAAAAATAGATCGGTTTCCATTACCCAATATATACTACAAAATTGGATATGAATCCCATTTGGTTTCAAATCCAAGGTTCCGATATTCTGCTCTGAACATCCCTACAAATAAGTTACAATTTATTGCAGATTCATAGCCTTTTTTATTTTAAAAAAATGTTAACCAATTAACTAAATCGACATTCGGTGTTTGTAGGGCTTATATTGCAAAAAACAACTGTTCTTGCAATTGTGCTACAAATATTGTGTACACAATGATAGTGTGGGCTTTTTAACATCAATTAGCCATTCATAATTACTTTCGGAATTATAGTTTATAAAGAACTGTTTTTAGCATTTCGTATACAACCTTTTACCATGTTATCTGTCAATTTACCGAACACAATCAATATGTTTGCCACTTAAATATGTCTATTTATTGAAGATAAATAAAATAGTAAAAAATAATGTATTGTTTTTACAAAGGTTGCTCTGGTACGAATGAAAGAAAATGAAAGGGTGTTTGCTATGAAGACACTTAACAAGTGGGAAATGCTAAAACGAGCAGAAACAGCATGCTTTCGTGAGGAACGAGATGTACTTGTGAAGGGAAACTGCGATTGGATTACACGACTGCACTATGCATTTCAGGATGAAAGAAATCTGGTCAGTGTTGTAGCTCTACTGAGATTTTAAACTTAGCCGTATTTAAGATATATTTTAACCCTAATTTGATATATACATTTAATTTGATTTTAAAATATTAGATTCTGAATTATTGACAGTTTCTTTGTTGAAGGGGAAATATTTTTCTTTAATTGAACTAAAGATGTTCAAAGAAAACTGTTAGACAGTTAGGATTGAATTCCGAAATAATTCAAATGCAAATCTGCCTCTTATATTGTGTTATTGGAACCATTAATATTTATTTTAAAATTCAATATTTTACTGTGGAAAGAAGTGTCTAGTTCTGAAGTGACTATTTTGGAATGCAAGGTGCAGAGATTTCACAAGTTTTCTTACATGCATTGAGTTGCAAAATTAACGTTCTATTGTTAATTGCTGGTCTTCAATTGAGGGTAATTCCATGTCAAAGCAACCAACCTATTTAACCCATATGTTTTCAAAATTGCTCAAATTTTGTACATGTGTAGAGTTTTCCATCCTGATTACAATAAACTTTATTTTACCAAAATTTTTTGAGGGGTTAAAAAGTTATGCTGTTTTGAAATATTGGGCATTTTGTGCTCGCTGAACCGTGAAACTCATTGATTTTTACTCATGCAAAGTTCAATCTAGCATAACTTTTTAATGGATTGGAGTTTTACTTTAAAATTAAGTTTATTTAAAAGATAATAACCTAATGTTAGATTTGTTACATTGTTTTGTTGTTTCAGCTCTAAGGTCAGAGGTCAAGTGCAGGTCAAACTAATGTGTATTTTAAAAATCAGTGAAGCGGAACCCAATTTAGAAGCGAAATATCTCAAAAGCGTTGACTTAAATTTTTTTGTGTAAGGTGTCTATGGAGAGCTTATTCCAAGTACTTTCATTTAAACCAGGTTTCATTGCTCCTTTCAAGGGATACCACTGTCATATGAGCTGTGTAACATGACCGTCTAAAAAATAGCATTTTGGTTCGAATTACAAATTTATTTCAATACAAAGTCTGAATTACATTATTTTTTCAACTACTAAACTGTGACATTTGTTTTTTAAATAAATTAATTTCTCAACATATTTTTTGTTTTTAAAATGTTTATGAAGAATATACTCCTCCAAATACTTTTTTAAAACATGGGTAGATAAAGTCCATTGTATCATATTTTTTTATTTCAGATTCATTACAAGTTGATAAATTCTGTAGTTTTGTGAATTGTTTATCTAAAATTATCGAAAAAGTACTCATCAAGTTATTGAAAACCCAGTTAATGAAGAGTTTAGTGCTTGTAGTGTTGGTTTACACACTAATGTGGATTCTGACTGCCATAAACTAACTATGGTAAAAGAATATCGGCCTATTCTATTTGCTAAACTATCTAAATTGTTGTTATTAATAAGAGCAAACTTATTGCAAAAAGAAAATTTGCTTGTATCACCATGCTTTTTCCTAAATAAATATGATCTGCCTCAAAAAGTCTGCTGCAATCCATTTAAATCACATAAAACAAATATTATGGCTAAATTACAAAAAATACAACTTGATTTTTCACAAAAAACTAAGCAAAATAATTTTAAGCTTATCCCTGGACAAAAAATTCTAGTAATTGCAAAACAAAACTAAAATTAATTTGTAGTGAAAATGAAAGCATTTCATCGGAATCGTCAATTGATACGAATGTTAGTGTAGCTGCCTCTAACACTAGTGACAACAGCGATTTATATCTTTCCACAAGTCAGCTTAACACAAGCCGACATGTGATTAGTCAATCCCATTAAAACTTCATAGCCTACCATCATCCAGCAAGATTGTATATAGAAAAATGAAATTGGGCTCTATTTATCAAGATTTGAAGAAGAGGTTTTCAACTGCTCTTCCACACTTGGAAACTACTAATAGAGAAGAGAAGGCAAAATTATTGTAAATATGCAAAAAGCCAAAGATTTTGACAAACTAATGGATAAAATTCAAACCAAACTGGTTACAGAAGAATCCTACTCAGCAAAAGTTCAACTTCTAACCTTTTCTCCAGACTCTTGGTCTAGAAAAAAAAGTTTCAGAATTTTTTGGAGTGCCAGAAAATATGATGCGTACAGCAAATAATTTTTTTAAATTTACGAAAGTCCAAAAAAAATGTACACCAAAAGAGAAAACCATTGCCAGCAGGAAACATAGAAAGAAGCTGTGCTGAATCTGTGGCAATGACAACACACGTATAACGCCAGGAATTAGCGACAAAGTTAGTGTTGCAACTAAAGTATATGAACAGAAGAGGTTAATACTGTCTACATTAAAGGAGTTGTATCTTGTGTTTAAGAATAAAGCATGGTGATACAAGCAAATTTTATCCTTCAAATTTTTCTTATAATAAGGCTCTTGTTAATAGCAACGATTTATCTTTTATAGATAGTTCATCAAATAGAATATACCCACATTCTTTTACCATAGTTAATCTGTGGCAGTCAGAATCCTCATTAGTCTGTAACTGCGAGCACTAAACTCTTCATTAGCTGGATTTTTAATAACTGGATGAGTACTTTTTCGACAATTTTAGATAAACAATTCACAAAACTACAGAAATTTCCATTTGTAATAAAAAAAAAATTTGTAATAAAAAAAACATGATATAATGCACTTTATCCACCCATGTTTTAAAAAAGTATTTGGAGTATACTTCCATAAACATTTTAAGAATAAAATATATATTGTGAAAATAAATTTATTTGAAAACAAATGTCACAGTTTAGTAGTTGAAAAAATAATGTAATTCAGACTTTGTATTGAAACAAATTTGTAATTCGAACCAAAATGCTATTTTTTAGACGGTCATGTTACACAGCTCATATGACAGTGGTATCCCTTGAAAGGAGCAATGAAACCTGGTTTAAATGAAAGTACTTGGAATAAGCTCTCCATAGACACCTTAACACAAAAATTTAAGTCAACGCTTTTGAGATATTCCGCGTTTAAATTGGGTTCCGCTTCACTGATTTCAAAAAAGACAAATATTCAACCTCTGCATGACCTCTGACCTTCAGCCTCAAATGTCATAAAAATCTAAGCAATAGGACCTTAAATTATTATCTTTTAAATAAACTTTATTTCAAACACAAACTTCAATCCATCACAAAGATACAAGATGTTGAAGTTGACATAGCTGAAAATCAATGAATTTCATGGTTGACCGAGCACAAATTACCCCAAATTTTAAAATAACATAACTTTTTTACCCTTCAACCAATTTTGACAAAATAAAGTTTTTAATGATCTGGCTGAAAAACTCCACAAGTGTGGCAAATATAAAAGAAATCCAAGGTGTAGTGGTTAAAATTTTCCTTTTTTCTGGTTGCTTTGACATGGAATTACCCTTGACCATTGTCTGTATTTTTTAGATATGAAACATAATATTTTTATGTTAATAGTTTCACTTCATTTTACACTCTGTTTTTTTTTGTATAAAAGTATAAAAAGGGATACTATTATTCTTACTTTTTACAAAAGTAAAATTAGTATTATCCGAGCTACGAACGAACAAAAAAGTGCCCAAATTATTTTTATTTGAGGTACGCATGGAACAAAAAATTGCCCAAATTTCTTTCATTCGACGGACAAACAAGTGCCCAAATTAGTTTTATCCAAGCTACGTATGGACAAAAAAGTGCCCAAATTAGTTTTATCTGAGCTACATCTGGCCAATAGGTTGCCCTAATTAGTTTTATCCATGCTACCTACGTACGAAAAGCCCAAATTAGTTTTATCCGAGGTACGCACAAAACAAAACCCCCCCTTTTCGTAAGTGACATTAACATTTTTTGTTCGTTTTTGTCGGGGATTAACTTACCTTCCAAAGCTGCATGTTTTTCTAATGTAAATGGGTCACGCTTCTTAAGCTAATGCGAAACCAAAATCAAACGCACAACGCCGTTTTTTGTTTCTTGTTTGGTCAACCGTAAACGCAGAATGTTTTACCCTTCGCCTTTGTTATTCGTTTGGGTTGGCTGATCAGCGAGTGTGTGTTCGACAATTTATAACAATAAATCAAGCAGTCTCCGCTTTTTTCTTGCTGAAAACGTCGAGTTAGGTGGTTCTGATTTTTCTCGCTGTTTTCTGTTCGCGTTAAGGTGTAAGACAGGGGTCGGCAACCTAGTGTAATTCATCGGGCCGCTGCATCTTTGACAAACTATACACGAGTCCATTTCACATACTTTTTGACAATTTTAACTAGGATTGGGCATTTGACCGGTTAAATAAAATCAGGTCAATTGACCGGTCAAATACTCGTCAAATTGGTCAAATGTTGGTCAAATACTAAACACACTATCATAAATGCAAAGAAGTTAAAAATGAACCTTGATTTTAACTTTAAATAAATATACAAACGTTTCGGCTTAAGTGCAATGGTTTGTAAAACAGAATAAATTGTTTTTTGGCTATCAATAAGATTTTTCGCAAAACCATGCACATCTTGCAAGCAATACTATAGCAGTATTGTAGTGATTTTTGCCGTTACTACAACCACCAAGTTAAGCCAAGTTTATTACCGAGATTTAACAACAAGTAAATACATCAGTAAAAAAATATTTTTACTCCTCGTCACAATTTTTGTCACTCTGAATTTTCTAAATCAGCGTGGTCCAACATCTTTTCATCGCGGGCCAAAAACTATTTTTTTTATCTTGCGAGCCAGAAACTATTTTTTTTTTATCTTACGGGCCAATGTTTTTAATAGCGATTTTTAGGCTTGTAGTCAAGCGGGGTAAAAAAAATAATTTTAGCTAACTTGTCTGCCTAACTTTTGTTTTTCGCAGCAGAAGTGTAATTTTTCATTGATATTGAGCTTATGGGTCTACCTTTCCAACCACATAAAGGATTTTTAATTTTATTATAAATAAAAAAAATATTTTACAAAATCTGTTGTTGTTTTTTACCCTGATGAAAGGGCAAAAAAAAAACAATTCCGGGGTAAAAAAAAACAAGTGTACATTAGGACCATTTATAATAATTTATAGAAGCAGGTTTGACTTTATTTGAAGTGAATAAACGAAAAATGCTCTTTCAAAGCCACAACAACACACAAATTTCATGAATACCTTTAATGGAAAGAGAATTAGAGTAAAAAAAAAACGTTTTTTATGATTACATTGTGGTACCCCGAATTTGCACCTGTTTAAAATATTTTTAGCAACTAGTTTCTCCCTGGTAAATTAAAACTGTGCCTTTCAACAGTTAGCACTGGTCATCAGTGGTATTTCTAGGTCCCAGAAAAAGTAAATTACCTCAACAACATGAGTTTTTAGATTTGTAGGCCAGTCCGAGGACAACCTGGAATTATTAGCTTTTTCTTATTTTCTATGAAGAAAATTGCTAAGTTGCCTTTATTTCATCCTCATCATTACAAAAACATTCATATCTTTCCCCTATGTTATGGGACAAGCCTAAAATAATTGCTCAAGTCTACCTCTGTGATCTGCACTTGTTTAGGTTCTGGGCCACTGGTTATGTTTACTAAAAATAAATTTTCTACTTTTTCTACTAAGGTAAATTTATAGAAGTTTAACATCTCAAGCTAATTACTTTCCTACTGTTAAGGCAAATTTTGATCAATTAACCTGAAGAGAATAATCCTAGAAGTTTCAATTTAATCTATTTTTCCTGTTTGAGCATAATAATGCCTTCATGTTGTATTGATTTGGATCACGATACACTTTGTTGAAAATATCGGGTATCGGTATCAAGTCCCTATTCATGACTGATTAATTTCTTCAAATGTTTCACTTTCTTTTGGCACTAATGTTACCTGCTATTCATTCATTTTGGTGTATAGCTTTTAAATTTTCTAAATAAAACTAAAAAGTTTGGTTATTTTACTTAAAGTACATGTCTGTTAGTTGTCTGCCTCATTATGTAGCTTTGGTATTGGTACATATTGGCTAGGCATATTTAGTTTACTTTTTAAACCTAAAAATTACAAAATAAAATTATGGGGTAAAAAAAAATTACATTGGGGTAATAAAAAACACTGTTTTTTTTTTACCCCGTTCCCATAGAATCGATTGGGGTGAAAAACAACAACAAAATATCTAAAAAACTAAAACAGCTATGAAAGTAAGGTATTTTTTGTTTAATAGATCAATGTTATGACACAACACAGAATAAAGGCCATTGCCACAAACTTGGTTGTATAGGAATTACACAAACGTTTCTAATGGTCTTACAAACCTTTTTAAGATACAAATTTAACAACTGTTGTTTAAACTAGCATAACTTTACTCAGAGAAACAAAATTAAAATGGTTGAGGGCTTATTGGTTAGGCCTAGAATGTATTTTTTACCTGAAAAAGAAATTAAGAAAAAAATATATATACTTTAGGTGTAATGACATTGTTTTTTTTTACCCCAACTTTAGCAAAAATTTTTTTTACCCTAAGTGACTATATTGCTTTATACATAGCCACTGCTTGGCATGTATACTAACTTTATGAAATTTACACCTTTGTTCAGCTACGGTCAGCAACACAATTGAAGTTAACGCAATACGATAAATGTTTCATTCCATGTGATACACTTTTGCTTAGTGGTGCTACAAATCACAAAGGATCATTCACAAAGTATTTTTTGTCAATTACAATAACAAAAGTTGAAGTAATATTGCTAGATGGAAGCAAAGCTGACTATCAGTTGGCGGGCCAAAAAAGCGTAACTCGCGGGCCAAGGGCCCCCACACTGTTCTAAATCATCACCAGGGTCCATGGGAGATAAGGCATTTGGTTCTTATAAATTTCTAAGTAGCATTAGATTGTGGTATACCCCAACTAGTATTTTCTTTTATGACAAACATGATTCATCATATAGGTGCATTTATTTTAAATAAATAAATCTACTTTGCTATTACAAACACTTTGTTATTACCACAGAACATGTGTTTGCATCAGGTAAGCCTTACCATTTCATATTTGAATTGTTTAAAAAAGTTACAACCAAGATTATTAAAAACTCAAATTTACAACATTTGAATCTAATATGAGTATTTGACCGGTTAAATAAAGTGCAGTCAATTGACCGTACTTGACCGGTCAATTGACTGGCTTGCCAACCCTAATTTTAACCACCTAAGTGCGAAAAATTTTCAATCTTTCCACCTGATCACAGTTGTTCTAACATTTCAATAAAACAATTTTTAGTTAACATTTTGTGCGGCCCGCAAGTACCTTTCTAAGTTTGGTTTTGGCTCGCAACTAGAAAAAGGTTGCCGAACCCTGGTGTAAGACTTGGTTGTATTTTAACTGACGTGGCACACAGCTTGGCACAGATGTCACGCTGCGTCCCATCTCTTATAAGTGATAAGCTTGTATCGAAACCTCCTAATCAAGATGCTGTCGATTTACTTGGGGGTTTGGACCCCCCTTTTCGTAAGTGACATTATCGTTTTCTGTTTGTTTTTGTCAGAGTTTTACTCACCGTCCGAAGCTGCGTGTTTTTAAATGTAATTGGTTCACGCGTCTTGAGCTAATGCGAAACCAAAATCAAACGCAAAAGCCGTTTTTCGTCTTTTGTTTGGTCGACCGTAAACGCTAGATAGTTTTTCTCTTTCACCTTTTGTTATTCGTCAGCAAAAGTGTGTGTTCAACAATTAATAATATAAATCAAGCGGCTTCCACTTTTTTCTCTCTGAAAACGTCGAGTTAGATGGTGCTGATGTTTATCGCTGTTTGTTGTCTGCGTTAATATCAGATGTTGGTGTAAGACTGGGGTCGGCAACCTACTGTATCGGGCCCGTCGCCTCTTTGACAAACTATTCACGAGTTCATTTCAAATACTTTTTGACTATTTTAACTACGCAAGTGCGAAAATTTTTCGCGCTCCACGCGAATGATCTTACTACGTCCCATTTGTTAAGGTTTTGATGCTGTATTTTGAACTAGATCAGCGCTTCTTTACCGTTGCGCCGTGGAAAGCTGCCAATTGCGTCGCGGACAAACCGAAAATGGTATTCAAAAATATTCAACATATATTTTTTGACATTTTTCATTTTCGGCAATGTAATAAAAACTGGCAAGAAATTTCAAAGAAACGCCGTTATACCAAAAAAAAAAAATCTTGCTCGCTTCGCTTGCCAGGTGTGCCCGAACTTAAAACGGTTATCAAACGCTGAACTAGATTAACTAACTATTAAAGTTAGACCGTTTTTTCGAAATAGTTTTATATGTCACGTTAATCGAAAAAACACCCGGGGAAAACGATCTCCGTTTAGTATTGCAGGTGGCGAAAGACGTGCTTGTAATTTAGCCTAGTCCCGTACATGGATCTACCAAAATCAATCACACATATTTCACGGTCTTGGTTTATTTTTTTGCCTGAAGTTAACGATTGCTCACTAAGCGGTTTCGCAGGTGGCGCCTGGCAGGATTGTTGATAACGCACGTGTTCACTTTCAGTCTAAATGTTTGCTTTTGCTGGACGTTAATTGGCTGTTTCGGATGATTTTTTTCTTGTTTATGACGTCATTACCATCGCTATTTTATGACATCCTATCCGTCACTATTTTATGACATCATTAACGTCAGATGAAAGAACAACGGGGAATTCCCTAAGTTGAAAATTTGGAACCCCCCCCCTTTTTGAATTTGTGGATACGCCCCTGTTTGTATGTAGTCAAATAGTGTGTTGCAAACAATACAAAGTTAATACTGCCAGTCAGACGTGTAGCGTGACCATTTCAAAGGGGGTTGTCGCGAAGTTTCAACTTCGGGAATTCCCCAATTTTTTGTCTGACGGTAATAAATAATGTAGTCATAAAATAGTGATTTTAATGACGTCATAAAAACTAACCAGAAACAATTTCCAGCAAAAGCGAACATGTGCGTCGTTGACACTCATGCCAAGCGCCAGCTGCGAAACCGATTAGTGTGCGATCGTTAACTTTAGGTGAAAAACTAAACCAAGACCGTGAAATATGTGTGAATGATTTTGGAAGAAACGTGTTTAGACTATCAGCAGCGCAGTTTCCCAAGTTCCATATACCTGACTTCGCTAAACTACAAGCACGTCTTTCGTCACCTGCAAAACTGAACAAATATTGTTTTTTCCGGGGTGTTATTATGCCACGATTAGCGAAACATCTGCGCCGAGCTGTGTGCCATGTCCGCAAAATACAAGCTGTTGAGGGAAAATAAGTTGCGTTAATGTACACTAAAAACATGTTCTTAGAATACGTTTACGGAGAAAAAAAATTGCGGTAACTGTTATAACATAAAAATGGCGACTTTGAAACGCGCAAGACAGTCACAGTTCACCTTTTAGGAAACTGCCTCACTGGAAAAAATACCGTTACACCAACACCGGATAGTAGCGCAGACAGCGAACAGCGAGGATCATTAGCTGCCTAATTCGATGTTTTTAGCAAGAAAAAAATAAAGAAGGTTTGTCTTAGCGTTTTCAATTGTTGAATACACACTTTTTAAGCAACCAACCTTAACTAATAACGAAAGATAAAAATATCCTGTGTTTAAAGTCTATCAAACAAAAGACGGAAAGTGGCGTTTTGCGTTTTATTTTGGTTTTGCTTTAGCTTAAGACGCGTGACATAATTACTTTAAAAACAATGCCGCTTCGGACCGTTTGTAAACCCTGACAAAAACGAAAAAAAACAATAATTACGAAAAGGGGGGAAGGGTGAGGTCCGATCCCCCCCTGAATACGCCAGTGATGATCAGCAACCCAATTACTCTAGGGGGTCTCGGATAATGGTATTTACATTCTCACAGGTACGGGCGGAGCCTCAAAAAATGTTACGATTTGTGTATTCTAGACGCTGAAAACGGCGATTATCAGAAGCTTACAGCGGTTTAAAATTGTTTGTTCGACGCTAGAAAAACGCAACACCTCGTTGACTCATCCACGTTTGAATGTCAAGTGATTTCAATTGTGCGCGAAAAACTATCGAACTGTGGTGTCAGAAACTATTGCACTTGTCTGTCAGCAAAATTAACGATGCTTACCAACAAAGTTGGTGATTTGTAGTTTGATTTCGCCGATTGCATAAAGCGTGCAATGACTCTGCCTGTTATGATTACGACGGCCGAGCGCTCCTTTTCGAGATTGAGACTAATAAAAACGCTCAATAGAGCGATCTGCGGAGAAGAGCGCTTGGCCGGCTTAACGCTAATGAATTTACACCGGGATGGATATTAACTACTCCGATATAAAAAACAAGAAGAACAAATTAATTTTTTTTGAAATGCAGATTGTTGTAGCTTACACGCCTGTTTTCTCTATGTCGTTGAGAAGTCTGTTCGTTTTCCCAATAAAATATATATTTGTTAACAGGGCTGCTTCAGATTACCGGAGTCGGGCAAAAAATGTTAAGTGACAGGCAAAATGTTAAATGAAACAACAATAATGAGCGGTGATTAGGCGGTTGCGGCGATAAGCACCAACGTGTTTTCAATGCCGGGTGCAATGTTTCCGATGTAACATCACAGCAATTACGGTTTTAGTTTTGTGATCATTGTTTACTGTGATTTCAAAGGGGAGTGTCAAGACTCCTAGATACCCCCCCACGCTACGCCCCTGCTGCCAGTGTGATCCTTTACCAATGCCTTGACAATTATGCTTTGCGTAACCTTGCCTAATACTGGCATATATGGACCTTCAGTAACCCCATATTGCATTTTCTCCCGAGGCCAACGTGATTTATGATAGATTGTTACTTTTGCAACTTAATGCATCCAGGAAATCATGAACTCTGCACCTTACAGTACATAATAATCGCTCACCCAATATTAGATAATAGAATTCAATGCGAATCCAGCAGTTAAATAAAACCAAGTTGGGCACTTTTTTGTTCAAACGTTTTAGCACAGATTTTTTTTAGGTAAGTAAAATTTGGTACTGAATGTGTTTAATTTAAATATCCTTGCAAAATAGTGATTGTAAGGGATCCCGGGGACAATTGGCATTTTAAATCTGTAAAAATAACACAAATGCTTAATAACTAACAATTTAAATATATTTTTTTAATCAAAATTTATATATTTTTAGTATTTTGTTATGGATTATTATGTTGGTGGTGATCTCCTCACACTTTTAACAAAGTTTGATGACCGACTTCCAGAAGACATGGCAAGATTTTATATTGCTGAAATGGTTCTTGCTGTTGATTCCATCCATCAGCTAAACTATGTACACCGGTATACATATTGTGTAATTGTTTGAATTGATTTGTTTAACATTGTCTGTATTCGTTTTTACCACTTTATATAAAGAAATGGAATGGTTTATTTTTATTTTAGAGACATTAAACCGGACAATGTTCTATTGGATGTTAATGGTCACATTCGCTTGGCCGACTTTGGATCATGTCTACGGTTAAATGCAGATGGAACGGTATGTATTTCAGTTTTTTTATTTAGCAAAATAAATTGTTAACCAAAAGGATATAGCTTATGGAATACTAGAAATCCATTTGTATATTTCTAATATTCTTTTGGCATCATTGCACCTATGGCATTGGCTTAACACTTTTACAATTGTTAACCGCTTAACCCTTCCCCACCTTTTACAAAAAGTGGTCATAAGCTTTGTTATGTTAAATTGTTATACAATGTATGGCCGAGTTATTTAGATCTTGTGCTTTGAAATACCTTGACCTGCTCAAACATTAGAACCTCCAACCACAGCAAGTTTGCAATGCCAAACCCTGATCTATCATTGTGACATAATATTATACTTATTTTTGGATGCTGTGCTTCAAAATAACAGAGCTTTTGAATTTTATGCATCTGTTCCAAACAAATAACATTGTTGTGACGTCCGATAATATTCAATTAGCGGTAAAACACATGTCAAGTGGCAGTATTAGTACTCGTACAAAACTACGATGGTATTGGTGTGCCAACCAAATACCAAATTGATATAGCAATTTTAGACTTGATTTCAGTTAGGTTTATCAATAAATAGTGTGTTAACAACTGGTAACCCAACTTTTTTAAGCTAAAACAAATTTAGGAAAAATAAACATAAAAAATATAATTTAGAAAATTTAAATGTTATCTATTTTATTTGTATGTGCCTAGTAGTGATGTCATTTTGGATCGGATTTTGATACTTTTTGTCCCAATTTAAGGATTAAACATCCTTGTTGTAAACATCAAAATTTTAGTTTCCAATATTTAAGTTCTTAATAAACTGTCCGTTTTCAAATTTATTTTATTTATTTATTTATTTATTTATTTATTTATTTATTTATTTATTTATTTATTTATTTATTTATTTATTTATTTATTTATTTATTTATTTATTTATTTATTTATTTATTTATTTATTTATTTATTTATTTATTTATTTATTTATTTATTTATTTATTTATTTATTTATTTATTTATTTATTTATTTATTTATTTATTTATTTATTATTTTAATTTATTTATTTATTTATTTATTATTTTAATTTATTTATTATTTTAATTTATTTATTTATTTAATTTATCATTTTAATTTATTATTTTAATTTATTTATTTATTTATTTTAATCTATTTATTATTTTAATTTATTTATTTATTTACTTTATTATTTCAATTTATTTATTTATTTATATTATTCACAAAAAAATACACAAAAACTTAAAAACATTATAAAAAGCAATCATTACAGGGTTGGTCTTAAGCACTCACCCGCTTGCCAATGCGAGTGCAAATCGCTCCGGGCAAGTGCCGATTGACACCCACTCGCCCGACTGGCAAGTGGCTTCGGCGAGAAATTTATTAGTTGGTGTAGGACAACTTGTGTTAAGCACCACTACTAAGCAAAATATTACTTAGCGCTTGTTATTTCCCTAAAAACTAAGACGCAAATACATTCAACACTACACAAGGTTAATTGAAGTCACGTTCGAAGCTCGTAATGCAGATCCTAATGTTTAACCCGATGTACCCAGGATAATAATTCTTCTTTTTTGTATTTATTTAATTGTTTGTATTACGAAATTAAGAGCAATTGCTACAGTTTTTGCTAGGAATAAGTTTCAATACAAATATCTTCTAATAATATTTGTAAGCAGTGTTTTTTATGTTTTGAGGGACCGAAACCTCCACTGAACACAACGAAAATATTGCCTACTTGTGTAACTACAAACTATAGTGTTAGGCGAAATGTGGCGTGAAACAACCTGCGTTAAAATGTCCTTCAAGGACAGAAAAACCAGAATATGAAAAAAAGAGAGCGTGAGGATTTTTTAGAAAAATGGAAAACAGGCAGGCCGTGGCTACTAAATTGTCAGTGTTATTTTTTTCACTAAAGATTGTTAAAAATATTTCACTAAAACATTGTCTTATGCGTAAACTGCTTTATGGGTCATTAATTTGTTCATCCGTGCTCGGAAATAAACACCCAGACTTTTATAAAAACTATTGTTTATGTAGAAAAACCACAAAACAGAATAACGATAACCTAAGAAATGACTGCGCTAGGACGAATATTTGCAGACGGTATGCCAACAAATTTGGCGAGTGTTATTTCGTCCAGGCGAGTGCCGATTGATTGCCGCTCGCCCAGCTGGCGAGTGTAAATTTTTGCTTAGGAACAACCCTGCATTATCCAAAACAATACTCCCAAGTTTCTAATATTTTGGAAGCAGTACAAAGCTAAACATTGGGTAAAAGCTAAAAAAGAACAGTGTTAAACTTAAATCTTCCAAAAATACACCATAAGATGTTGATATGCTGTAAATAATTCAACTCCACCATTGCTAGTAGTTACTCATTGTATGTTTCACTGTTTGGCCTGCCAGTCTAAATTATCCAGCCCCTAACCTCGTTTACAAACTGGGCACAAGGTGCTACATATTTGTGCATTTAATATGTTTACATTTTGAGTAAATATTTGCAAAGGCACCATGCACACATTGCAACTATAAATAATGGAAGTTTCGCCAACATGCATTCTATTGCGCTTCACACAAAATTATTGTTTCTAAAATATACAGAGTCTAAAAACCCTATTCATTTTTTTTAAATTAGTTCCATTTTTAATTGCAAAAAATCCTAGTTACGCCCTGGTCAACAGCTGTTGAAATATTATGGAAAAACCTAAATGTTTAACAGGAAACTGTCTGTTAAAATTTTTTACAGCCTGCAGAGACCTTCTGAGATTGATTTTTGCCCGCAACCGGGAAAAGATACTGCCCTTTAGCTAGAACATGCAACTTTAGTAAACATAAAAAGGAATGTTTCAACATAATTCATAAAATTACACTAAATACTTGACATCGACATGAAAACGCAAGTTGACCAAGCAATTTGTTTTTGTTTTTTTAGTTATGGTTTGCCATATTAAAAAGCAAAAAAGGTAAATAAAACACTTACATACAAAAAATACAGTATAGCTTCTGACAACTGATAAATGTAAAAAAGTTAATCATGGGAAATAATGCCTGAGGGTTGACTAATTTTTTTTTTATTTGAAAACTTCATGTGAGAGTCCCAAAATTCTAAACATTAGTAAAAATATTCGTTTAGGATCAATATTTTACAAGATGGCCGAGTACCCCAAATTTCTTCTAGGGTGCTTCAAGCCAACCAAGGTGTCTTTTTGTCCATACATATTTACCTAAACCAGTACTATAAATAATAAGCACTAGTTGAAAATGTTGATTTGCATTAGTATTTGTGTGTTGTATTTTTTCTTATTGATTTGCGTATATGCTTGTCTAATGGAAAATGCTTTTCTTAATTGCCACCACAGGTTCAGTCAAATGTTGCAGTCGGGACTCCAGACTATATATCTCCAGAGATACTACAAGCCATGGAAGATGGCAAGGGAAGATATGGGTCAGAATGTGATTGGTGGTCACTTGGCGTTTGTATGTATGAAATGTTTTTCGGGGAAACACCTTTTTATGCTGAATCTCTTGTTGACACATATGGAAAGATTATGAATCACCGGGTAGGTAAAATATAAATATACTAGCAAAGGTACCTGGCTTTTGTCACTGCCTGTTTACACTCACTTTGTTTAGAATGACATTTTTTTAAATGGTAACTTAAACTGAAGAAATGTGTGTAAAGTGATGCTTGTCCAAAAAAATGATAATAATATGCACTAACATTATAACAATCGGTAGCAGATACAATAGCCAATTGCTACACTATCTATATGAATTATGTCTATTTAGATTGCAAACTATGTTGACTAAAATTGTTGGTAAACAAGATTGCAAACTATGTTGACTAAAATTATTGGTATTTTTACGGTCACAAAAATAAAGACTGTAATAATTTATACTACACAAGTTGATTAAATGCAGCTTCCACAAATCCTAAAAAACGTTGGAATCCTAAATATTCAGACAAAATTAGAGCAAACCTTTGAGGGATGACTAGGGATGTTCAAAGTAGAAACCCAAGGTATGCTAGAATAGGGTTTGGGGCTATCATATGGGTTCAATCTGGTTTGTCTACTAGTATTTGAATTGATTCTTCTAACCTGTAAAGTCAGAACAATGATTTTCTTACAAAACAAAAATAAAACACAAACTCAACTTTCTTCATTCTCAACCGCAATGACAACAATGCTGATACAGAAATCCTTAGCACCAACAGGAAGGTCCAAATATGCCACACACGGCCTTCTGAAAAGCGCACTTTGTAATGCAATTTATATCGGTTCCAATTACCCGATATCAACAGCAAAATTAGATTCAAATACACTTTTGATTTGAATCCAACAATCCGATATTCTACTTAGAACATCCCTCGGGATGACCAATGCATTTGCTGTCTTACAATAAAGGTTACATTATTTCCGATTACAGCGAAACAAAAATATGCATCACATGATATGATATGTATGTTTATCATGTATGGCCACTTACTGAAACGTCTTGCGATAACAAAAAGTGGATTTCTTAGCCCTCTACTAAAGATGTTGTGATATCTGTAACATTACTTTTATGGTAAATGTTAAATTGTTACAATAATTTTTTTTAGTTTTTAACTACATACAGGGGGGTCAGAGGTTGCCTATGATTATTTTTTGCTTGCTTTGTCGTTCGACGGATACTTTTGTTGCAATGGAGAGGAGGAATATGCGCGGGAGAGCATGAGAGGCGTCGCAATAATCTTAAATAATTTCTCCCAGAAATAAAAATGAGTCCCTTTATTTGGAGAATTGCGCTCGCTTAAGACGCGACTTCGCTTGGTAGTTTGTGTGGTGGACTTAAGTCAAGCATAGCGTGGTGTCACCGCCTAATGGTTAAGGTAATTATCGCACGTAGTGCAGCAGTTTTAGCAGTAAGAAGTTGATAACTTTAATTAAAAAAAATTTCGCCTTTGTGTCTTTTCTGTTTATATCCTCATTATCTTCGGAAAGTTCTAACCTTTTAAGCGTTAAAGAACAGCATGAAAAGTTATTTTTTGCAAATAAAAGCATATCGCAGATAATTGTAATAATTTTGTTTGAAAAAGTTCAAAGCCGTTTTTTTATATAACGCATGTACTTTCCTATAACACCAAACATACAGTCCTAAACACAGATACCTTAAGCGAGCTAAAATTTATCTCCATTTAGGACAAAAGAAAGTTGTAAAACAAAAGATTCGCGCGTATCGCAAAAAAATCCTGTTACTAAGAACCATGGCCTGGTGTCTAACCTTTATGCAAAACTTAGATCCCCAACTGCACCACGTTGTTCAGACAACCTAAGCCCAAATCTGTTGTAAAAGATATTAGTATTGAAAAACTTGCCAATCACAATATCACAAACCAAATTTCGCAGTTACTAAACTACCACCCAAAACGTCAGAAATTAGTGCAGTAAACGTCTACGACAGAAAAGTCTGACTTTTAGACTTTGAAGTCTTGGACAGTGCACTAATTTTACTTAACAAATCTGCTTAAGAAGATTAAATTTAATAATGCTTGCCACCTGATCCCAAACGCTAACCAGCACCCTAACCCAAATAATGTGCGTTGATTTAATAATTATATAAATGCTTTCCGCCCCAATACATTAATGTGTGACATAATTTATCTGATGCCCTACCGAGTTAGGGCTTTTTCCCAGCGTTTAAAATTATTATTATCGCACATTATTTGAGTTAGGGTGCTGGTTATGGTTATGGTTTGGGTTCGGGTGGGTCAAGTATTATTAAATCTATTTCACAGTTTTTTTGTGAGCTTTCAGCCAACTTTTTTTTGGTTTATTTCTGCCGGAGTTTACCTACATATCTAATTAGTACAAATTGCTGCTACCTCAAGGTCTGAAAGTCAGACTCTTCTGACCTTTGATGCCCTAATTGTCGTAGACCTTTTTGCTTAGAACTGCACTAATTTCTGATGGATCGGGTAAAACTACACATATGCATGTAAGTTTAAAGTGAAGCATAAGACACCAATATAGGCAGAAATCACACAAGACGTAACCTGTAATCATAAATATTACTGCACAAAATATGAAATTTAAATTATAGCAGTACTTGCAACGCCCTGAGAATTTGCTGGTGCTCCATTTAGGTGGGAGCGCCTCCCCTAGTTAAGAATCACTTTTTTTGCATGTATATATATCTTGAAGCAAACTAATTAGGACACTTTTTTGTTGTACGTGTTAAAACTAATGTGGGCACTTTTTTGTTCCATGCGTAGCTTGGATAAACCTAATTTGGGCACTTTTTTGGTTGTACATAGCTCTATAAAACTAATTTGGACACTTTTTTGTCCCTACGCAGCTTAAATTAAACTGATTTGGGCACTTTTTGTTTTGTACGTAGCTCGAATAAAACTAATTTGGGACTTTTTGTCTGGGCGTAGCTCGAATAAAACTAATTAGGGCACTTTTTTGGTCACACGTAGCTCAGATAAAACTAATTTGGGCACTTTTTTGAAACTTTCTAGCAAAAATGGGGTACCTAAGGTATTATATGTAATGTTCTTTACAAAATAGTGATAATCTAGACTTCAGGAGATGACTGGAGGTCAAATTTAAGTAAATAAACTTTTACATTTTTTTTAGCTTGTTAGTGAAAAAGTGCCCAAAATTTTGCGAAAAAAAAAAAAAAAAAAATGCGCTTAGCGGGAACACTGGTCACATCGTCGTGAACGTGTTAACCTGAAAATTTATTAACTATTAACAAACAATTTAAACACTTTTTTTGCTCTTATCTTATACAGCTTATCCTTGAATTTTTAATTCCATGTGACAAAACTTAGAAAGTTTGGAAATATTGAATTAAAAAACGTTTCACAGGGTCACAAAACTTTGTTGGGCCTAGGTTTAAATACACTGGGTTATAACATAAGGATTCAGCATACTTCCATCGTACAACATAATATACAATGGTGATTTAGGGCTCACATCAGATTCTTACATTTTGTTTCACAACTCAAATTTCAAGTAGGTTTCACAACATATCCCCTTATTGCAGCGGTAATTATTTTACATTGCCTGTAATTTGCAAAATAAATTTTGTATTATACAGAGTTTAAGGTGACATACTATCCAACTTGTAGATACCCTATTTTAACTGGTCAATTTTGTTCCAGTCTATTACTTGAATTGGGTGTTTAAGCTTTGTTCTAAATTTGTCAATATGCCCAAATTCATAGAATATAGAATACACATGCCAGTAATTTTTACGATACTTTGCCATAGCAATGTTTTAATTAATTAAACTTTTTTTTAGGAAAAATTTCGATTTCCCTCACATATCAGTGATATATCTGACGATGCAAAGAACCTTATGTGCAGGTATGACAATTGTTCTAAAAAAAATATAAGTACGTCTAATGATGACTGGAGTACTTACTAGTGTAGAAAGTACAAATAGCAAGCCTTGTCAGATATTTTTTTAAATACTGTATTTTACGGACCATAAGGCGCAATTTAAATCATTTTTTTTTCGCTTTATTAGCCGGTGCGACTAATGTACCGATGCAGTTGCTAAAGTTAAGAAAACAAATTCAAAGCTTGCCGTTACTCTGGGTGGGTTAACCAAAGAACTTCAGCTGCTAGATATTGTCTCATTTAAGGCTAAATTGCGAGTTGCATGGGAGCATTGGATGACAGATGGCGAACACACATTTACTAAGACAGGGAGACAACGACGGGCAAATTACGCAATTATATGCCAATGGATCGTAGATGCGTGGCCAAAAATATCAGTATCCACTATCATATAAAGCCTTCAAGTTAAATGTGAATACAAAGAAATTGGGAATCACTGAAATACTATGCAGTAAAGCCGTAAATGCAGTAAAGTTGTTAACAGTGAACTAACCTATTCTAATTCTTGCATCCCACTTTTAAAGCTTTTTTAGACAAAATCAAATTTGTACCCTCCGAAAATATCAGTATAAGTCAATTTCATTTCTGCAGTCTCCATTTCTTTTCCAACTTTGACTTTTGTTTATTACTTGCGTTTACAATGAATCTTGATAAATGACCAATAAAAGCATTAATTGCTATATATGATTATATTTAAAATTACTAATAATTTGTTTTACTGAATGTTTGCAACAAAAACAAAGCTGATGAAAAGCAAAATGTTTTGTAGTAATTCTAGTATTTTATTAGGCTTAATTTCTTTTTATTCACTAAAAAGAATAAACTGGTACTCAAGAAACTAAGAAACTAAGCAAAGGCATTCAAATGAATTCAAAATTGTGTGAGTTGCATTTAAGTTCTTGCAATCCAGAGCTGAAAAAGAGTAAAATTAAAACATTATTTTAAAGCAAGGGACCCTAAATTTATTAATGAACTTATGACCTATTTAGTTGCAAACGATAAAATATCACAAACTATTGAAGTAACACTCATGAATCCTACTGTTATTTTATTAGTCAGATTTTGTGTATGGGGACAAGACAGCTGAGGAATTGAAAATAACCAACTCTTGAGTGATGCATTTACTGACGCATCAATAAAATAGAGTTATGTGACTGATTTAGTCTATTCGATTCTATTCGTTAGGTATATTTATAATAGAAAATCTAAAGAAGGCTTACATATGTACACATTGCTAAAAGGGACATGTACATACAGATAAGGACATTTCACTGCAAAGACCACAAGACTGGTGAAAAATGAACTATATTGGTAGGCAATTAGTATTTTATTGATGACGCTGGGGCTATAACAGGGAAACAGAATATTTTTAGCGAGAATGTTACTAATTACTTCCTAAATTTATTTATTCCATTGCATAAGTTACAGAGAGAATCATGTTTGCAAAACATTGTACCAACAATTGAATATTATTCTGGAATAGTTTTAAAAGTTTGAATATTTTCACTCTATCACTCTATCAAATAGTCTTTATCTCTAATTAGAGTTGATTCAAGCATGGAATAATTTAAAAAGTAAGCTTTGTTTTTAAAACAGCCGTTCACACTAAAAGAATTTTGGCCACAAATTTTTAGATTTCAGTTTAAAACTGATATGCACAGTTATCACCAGCTGCTATGTATGTCTCTTAAGTTACATTTTCAGCATTAGCATATATTAAAAGCAAATATAGACTGGTACTAAAAACAAGATGTTTTTTTTTGGTTGCCTAATTCAAAATTAAACCATGACTCTATTTGTGGACCCCTGTCATAGCAGATTGTTATAAGCTAACATAAAGTTGGACAGTGTGGATGCTATAGAACAGTGGTTCTCAACCGCTGGTCCGCGTCAACTTTCCTGCCGTTCTTCCAAATATATTACAATTTTATATCTCAATTGCAAAATGCAAGATGTTGAAGATCAAATTTAGAACTTCGCCAGCTCCGTAATTTGTAGCTTTGTGACGTAAACTCTGGACTTTATCGCACGTCACAATGCTAAAGTGTTGTGCCCAAATGTTTAAAAGTAGGCTATACAGTTTGTTTAGGTCGTAAACTTTAAGACCAGTTGTATGTGAAAAACTTCAATAGAACCACGTGTAACATGTATGATATCAAAAACACAGCAGCAAATTGCTCTTTAAATTGAAGTTTCCTTTGTTTGCTTTTAAGTTGCATACTTGTGTCGTAATTAAATTTTGGGTCGATTTGATTTATGAAGGTCCGCAAGCTAAAAAGGTTGAGAACCACTGCTATAAAAAGTATACCATACCCCTATCATTAGAACAAGTACACTATCATACAATTTTTTTTTCTTTAATGAAGTGTTTGGGGAAACTCTAGATGTGTACAAGCCAACAACATTTACCTTTCAAAACATTTTAAAGACAAGTTGTTACCCTGGTAAAACGTAAAGAAAAGTGGTTCATTGTGGCGCAAGCGGGTTACTCTGTTAAACAACTGTTTTTATCAACGTAAATTGCAAACCAATATAATGCAAAACGCAGTTGTTTTACTGGTATGTGTTTTTTAGTGTTGTTGTTCCCTTTCAATTGTGCTGTCTATGCCAGTGACTCTTTTCACCTAACAGACCTATTTGTGTTTTTAAAAATTATATTCAAAACCATCTCATGATGTACTTTTAGGTCTCTGTTAACTCTAATTTTTTTTTTAAAGTTGACGATTGTCTTTGAATTGTTTATTAAAAATATGTGGCAACCCTTGCAGTTTGCAGCTTACTGTACACAATCTGTTAAATGAATAATTAAACTAAAACTTAGTGGAAAGGATTGTAACTTTCAAACCAACAAAAGAAGTTAGTGGGAAATAAATTAAAGGTTCTTAACAAAGAAAAAAGCAAACCATTTCCGATGGTCCAACTGGCGTATTTTATCTGTGAATAAATTTAAGATTTTTCACAAAACACTTCAAATTTCCTCATTGATTTCGAGGGTTTAGCAGACCTGAGTAAGAAGCCACTAGTTTATAATTGCAGAACTCTTCCCTAAACAAAACCCTTCGAACAGCGTAGTACAAAAAGTTTTCTTCGATCTGTACTGTTAAATTAAATTATATACTTTTTTAGATTGGTATGTGATGCAAGTCAACGACTTGGAAGCAATGGTGTGGATGATTTCAAGAGTCACCCATTTTTCAATGGAATTGACTGGGACAACCTAACCAACATGACTCCTCCATACCAACCAGAATTCTCATCACCTACAGATACTTGTAATTTTGATGTTGATGATATTGATCTCAAGCCAGTTGCAATTGATTCGCAACCACCACCACCAAGATCTAATGCGGCTTTTAGTGGAAGTCATCTACCTTTTATTGGGTTTACTTTTACAGCAGCATCGTAAGTTAAAGTCTGGCAATTTTATTCGTTGCGAAAATCAAACACAAAACAACATTTTTCGTCTCTTGTTTTGTCAATTTTCAAGGTGGCCTAGCTGTATGTTCAAAGTTTCCTTTTTATGTAATGTTAGTCACCAGAAAATTATTCTCTTTAAGTATCCTAAGACCATGTGTTTAGTGTGTAATGGACACAACTTTTTTCTCTCCACCGCAGCAAAGATTGGACACAACTCAGCAATGATGTTGTGCTAATCATGGCATAATAACACCAGAGTAAAAAGATCTTCGTTCAGTATTGCAGGTTGCCAAATACAGACTTGTAATTGAGTGTTGTCCCGTACATAGATCTTAGGAAACTGCGCAGCTTATAGTCGAGACATGATTTTACCACTACAATCATAAATACTTCACCATCTTGGTTTAGTTTTTAATTAATGATTTACCTATTGTCTCACTTGGATATCATTGTGCAATAAAACATTTTCTGTTTTTTAATAATTTCTAGAATATTGTCTGACACTGCTAGACAACGCCTTTTTCACTCAATCATCTCTGCAAAAGACACACAGCCCGCTGACAATGGAGTTGGTGATGGGCACAACAAACAGGTTCTTGAAAGAAGAATACAAAGACTTCAGCAGGAAAAAAATCAGCTTGAAAAACGATTACAAGGTACAATACCTCTGGTTTACTCTTTTTTATGGGGAGGGTTAAGAGTTAAATTTAATATTATAGACTGAATTTAATAAACATGTCATTATGTAAATTTTGTTGATCATTTGATCATCTTAACGAAAGTCTTTCCCTTTGACAAATAACTACAAATACATACCTCTGCAATGCGTGTCTTCCTTGTCAACGATTCAACCACTACTTCATGTTATTGGTAAGCTTGCAGCCCTTTTCCAACCATGCGGCTACTTGATTTACTGAAATTAAGTTATAATAAAATTTAATAGAAATTGTCACAGTCACAGTGCAACATGCCACATAGTATGCATATTACCTTTGGGATAGATTTGTTAAAAACAAAGACACATAAACCTAGCAAAACCAGTCTGAAGTTGGCGTTTGCATTTGCGTAATTAAACAACCAAAAATATACTTTAGGTCTTAGGTGGAGAAGCATAGGTAATATATTGTGAGGCAGTTTACTTAAAGCGGTGAGTGCAAAATCCCATATATATTAAGTATAAATTGCCATCTGTGCTTGCTTCTTATGTGTTGAATTTTTATTTAGCCACCCCACCTTTTGGTGTAATGCATAATTATAAACAGTCAACATTTTTCCTAAAAATATTTTCTTTAAGGTAATGCTTTTTTGTTATAAACCCTTTAAGGTTGTCGATAAAATTTTGTTTACTTTTTTTCAATAAAATTTTATTCGCTCTCCATGTAAATAACAAATAAGATTATTTAGGCCTTGCTTTAACCTTCAAAATAAGCCCAATATTAAATGGCTAAGATATTAGCAAAAAATAAAATACCTATTGTCACCTAGTGAGACCAAGTTTAAAGTGTGATATCTCAAAAAATACATGGTAATTTTTTTCTGAAATTTACTTTTGTTATTTTATCATTATTAAGCTGCTGTGTAAATTTTATTGAAGTTAAAAAAAGGTCAGAAAAGAAATGCGACTCAAAGGTCTAAATTCTCTCAATAATAATCTGCATTTGTTATTGCTTGCACATTATTCTATTTTCCACTACATTAGCGTTCTTTATAGATTCTGCCAATATAGTAAGCAGCACAACAACTGAAAATATAGACATTGAAGAATCAAAGAACCTTAGAGAAGAGGTAAACTTTTTGAGGAAGAAACTTGTTGTAGCTGACCAAGAACTGCAAGCTGCTGACATTCTTCGGAAAGATTTGGATGGTATCTACTATAGACTTTTTTACCTTTGTGTAAATTTCATGCTCAAAATCTACTGGCAATCTTAAAATAATAAAACTGAAAAAGTTTATATATATTATTTGTTGTTTACTAAAGACTCTTATATTTTGATTGTTTTAGTGAAACACATTACACATCATCAACATTTTTTTATTGCCTATTCGGCGCACTGTCTGCTTATTTTTTTTTACTGCAAACATTTATTTTTCACTAATGATTTAATCTGCCTTTTCATTTTGTTCCATCAACAAAGTTCATAACAGTCCTTGCGCATTTATTTATATGCTTGGGTAGACAAATTGAATCACCTGTAACTTACCCATGTTCAACATAAAATTCATTTTATGCGAAAATAGTATTCAACAAGTAGTAAGTGTGAACGCATGTTGCTGTCAGTTTATGAGACTGTACAACTTTATTTCAGTTTAGACTAATAACAATACAATGCTTTATGCAACATGCATTTTTATGTTTGCTTGTTAGTTCTTGTATCATTTAACTTGCTTCGTCATAGCATTCACTTAAACTCTTTGGCAACGGCAATATTCTTTAAATTAAATACTAATGTGATAATTTCCATAGATATTCATCAAAAAGTCAAAACAATGGAAAGAACTAACCGTCTGCATAAACAAGAGCGTGATGAATTTCACCGTGATCTGCTAGAAACAAAAGAAAGGTCAAAGGAACAAGCCCGTCAGCTTCGAGATGCACATTCTCAGCGCAGGATTGCAATGGCTGAATTTTCAGAGACAAACGATCGGTACGGTAGTTTACTGGAAATATTAAATAAATAAATTATTTATCGGATCAGTAATATAAGTGATTGAAAAGTTCAACTTCTTTATATTTATTCTTTGTATTTCAACACTACTGTAACATTTCATGTTAAACATAATTAAATCATGTGATGACACTATAGCAGTAATTGTATTTCAATACAGTACATGCAGGGAGAAAAACACAAATAGGTATCTAAAAAGGCTTGTAAAACGCTACCGTTTAATTGTGCCCCTAAACCTAGGACTTATTGTTCAATGGGTTGCAAATTCTAGATTGAGGGCTGATTTTCAATTACTGTTTTTAACACAGTTTTTCAACAATAAACAAATGTTGTTCTAGCTTTTTAAATGTTGCAATTTTTTTCATTCTGCAACCAAGGAAAACAGCTTAGTATTCTACTCAAAACATTCCATGTTTTCTTACAGGATGGCAGACATGCAATCTGCCAAAAACAAGATTTCTCGACAGCTTCGTGACAAAGAAGATGAGCTGGATATTGTATCAACAAAGTTGGAACAACTAAGACATGATCTACGAAAATCTGAAAAGACCAAGAAATCTGTATTCTGATTTGTTTAGTTATTTATTTGGTGCCTGGTTACCCTTTTCTGTCCTATGTTTATTGTGTGGCCCCTATTAATATTTTTTTACAGCCAGATTATTTAGTTTTACTGGTTTTGTGTAAAGCAACTTGTGTATGAGTTTTAAATACTTGTAATTGATAGCCAATTGCTGTAATTATGTAGTGACACATACATAGTCCTACTATTTATATGTTTTATTCTAGTTTGAGGAAAGGTTTGAAGAGCTGAATGAAACTTACAAAAAAGAATCCAAAATCAAAGATCTTTTGAATGAGAGGATTAAGAATTTGGAAGAAGAATTAAATCAAGGTGCAAGACAATCAAGTTCAAATGGTAGAAACCCTGTCAAAAGCATTTATATTGCATTTTTATGACGTATTGCATTTTTATGAAATATATACAATCAGCCTATTTTACTATCATCCCTAGTTATTGTAGATGGAGCTGGTACTTCAACTGTTTTAAACAATGATGAAACTATAACTCAACTGAGAAGAGACATAGAGAATTTGCAAGTAAATTTTTGTTTTTTAATAATTAGTTTTTAGGAAGTATATTTAATGTTCTTGCCATAGGTTGATTTCCAAAACCAAACAGTTAAACAAGATGCACAACATGCAGCGGAAATAAAAAAATTGAAGATTGAGTTTCATGAAAATGAGTCCCAGGCAATGTCCCAACAGAGGGAAATTATGATATTGAAGGACAAAATTGAAAAGATAAGGCGTGAAAGGTATGGTCTTATTAGTGTTTATTGATTGTAGCAAACATTTTATTTTTACTGTATTGTTCCAGCAATCACGAACTTCAGGAATCACTTAAAGAACTGAAGCTTAAACATGATAGACAAACCAAAATTCTCTCTGACAATAATAATGCTTTACAAGCTGAAGTCGAAAGATTGAGTTTTGAACTTGAAACCACTAAGCAGATGAACAGAGTTTTTGAAAATGAGATAAAAGACTACAAGGAAAGAAAAGATTCCATACAACAATGGGAAGGTCAAGTTTCTGAAATAATACAATGGTATGCCTATTTGAGTTTAAAGCAATTAAGGTTTTATAGCAAACTTATTCGTCCTGTCTCCTTACTCTGGAATGATACTTTTAACAGATGAACACAAATTTCTATACTTAATTTTTACTAAGTGCTGCACTTGGCATTCTATACTTGCTTTTTTTCTTTCGGTTATTAAGAAAAAATCAAATAAGCAGACAAATGTAATAGTACAAGAATTATTTTGTGTGATTCCACAATGTGTGAAACAGTTCTACATTGTCTTAACTATGGTTTCTTATTTTTTTCCGTCTTTACCTCCCATAACAAAATCCTGTTGTCCTTAATGTAATTAGCCACTACAAAATATTTGTGCTTTTACTTTCAAAATGATCAAATACTCATAGTTTTAGATTATCATTCATACTAAACAAAAAACAACAAAGAGGCAATTCAAATATAAACCTGACAAAAAATACAGTGAACAAAAATTCCTGCGTTTTAAATAGCACAATTTTGTCGATTGCAGCATTCCAGTTAACCAAAATGGCTTGTCAGATAAATAATTATTTTTTCTTTTGTGCTGTTTTAACTTTCTACTTAAGTGGATTTTTTCAGGGTAAATGTCAGCGAATGCTAGTATGTACCATGTGTGACAAAAAATTGAAAACCTTGCAACAATATCATGCATTATATATACAAGCATTCAGTGCCAGTCACCCTAAAAAAGGCATAGGATGGCCAACGTTGGTTGGAGAACAAAAATAATTACCAGATAAGGAATTTTGGTTAAATGCATTGTGTGTACAAGCGTTCAGTGTCATTCACCCTAAAGAAGGCATAGGACGTCAAAACATTGGAGAACTAAATAAAAAGATATGGAATTTTGGATAATTGTAGTGTTACAATTAAGTCTTTTCTTTCAAGTTCCCTTGTTTAATCTATCATAACCCCTAATGGCATTTGTCCCTTGGCTAGACGTAAAAGTAAACCTACATTAACTTTAAATAAGAAATCGAAAATGATACAAGTATTATCTTGAAAATAGCATTTCAGAATCAGTCTTAATCCTTGACTGGAAATTAGGGCAAGAAAATACTTTTTGTTGTACAACACAACCCCGTCATGCCGCTTAACGTTTACTTGACGCCAGTGGGTAGATGGGTGGGTGTTCAAAATCTTTTTTTGCTCGTTTTTTTTCACGCTTCAATTCGATGATGAAAGGAGCAATGTTTTTTAAGGTGACGCAGTTGTTCTTCGCTGTCTGCACTAATATGTGGTGTTGGTTTAATTTTTTTTACCTTAAGCATAATGGTTACCACAAAAGTATTTACTGTAACAAAAATATTTCTTTATGTAATAATAGTTACAGGCATATTCCAATACCACGGGATTAGCGTGCAATTGATTAATTGTTTTTCCTCAACAGCTTTGATTTTAGCTTACTTGGCACACATCTGCGGAACAAATGTTGCGATAATCGGGGCATACTAACATCTGGGGAAAAAAAGCTTTGTTTTTGATTGCAGGTTGTGAAAGTCGTGCTCATAATTTAGCATACTCATGTGCATGAAACTTAAGAAACTGCGCAGCTGATGTGGAATTATGAATGTACCAAAATCGATCACACTTATTTCACAGTCTTGGTTTAGTTTTTTGCCTGAAGTTAACGATTGTACACTAAGCAGTTTAGCAGCCGGCACCTGGCAGGAGTGTTAACAATGCTCGTGTTTACTTTCACTATTTTATGGCATCAGTAAACATTAATGTCAGTCAAAAATGGGGGAATTTCCTGACTTTTCCCCCCCCCCCCTTTTTTTGGGATTTCTGAAAATGCCCCTGCTTGACGCGTTATATATATGTGTTCTCAAAAGTTTTATTTTTACTTGGATTATTTTAACTTCCATTTAGATTTTTGTGTTATCTTAGCCTTTAAATGAGACAGATCCAGTAGCGACTGCGGATCGTGTGGAATTGAAGGCTAAGGTGGTACTGGGAAAATGAGCCACTAGTACTGGCTCTGAAAAGTTTAGGTGTGCTGGCATGATACTTACATGATTCTGGAATGTTCACTAGGACAGAAACGTGACATGACATCAGTGTTGGGTCACTTGGCGAACTGTGGATCTTGCCAATGGCCAAACATCAGCGGGTGATGGTCTTGTCTGCCTGTAACTTAACAAATCCCATGAAACGGTGATTGGCGATCCATAAACCAACTGTGCTGGAGATTTTTGGGGGAAGTCCAGATACCAACAACACTCATAAATACATGTTTCTTTGTGAAGGTGATAACGGACCGACAATGTCAATGTGATGTATTGACATGCACAAGCGAAAGTGTGCTGACAAGTTTGTAAATCTTTGCCTTTTGACAGTCTATGCATTGTTTAGCCCATAAACAAAATTGATGGTACAGGCTTGCCATACAAACTCTGTTGAAATTAGTTTGCACATGGCTCGAACCAAAGGATGCAAATGTCTGCGAACTATGCTGAAAACCCTTTATTAGGGCGAGGAGATGCGGTTGTCACACAGGATGTCTTCATTTTTGGTATTTGACTTTGCAGTTTAGAAATTAAAAGTTTTCTAAGCCTGTATGCACCTAGTTTGAGGCGAATGAAGGCATTTGCCTCAAAATCAATTCCTGGTGGTAAATAATGGTGTGTTGTCGTTAAACAATTCCAGCATCTTGGCAATTAATGCTATAGGAATCCTATCCCCAAGTGGAGACATGTCAAGTAAGGGGCTGGATCTTTCACTTGAGACTGAAAAGTGTTGAGCAACTGGTATTAATTGATTGGTGCTTTTCCTTGTCCGGTGGCTTATTAACAAGTTTTAAAACCAAGTTGCTGTGTGCTGGTGCCACGCCAAAACAACATAGTATTACTTAATTTGGTCTTCCCTCGATGGCAAACTGTGATTCAGCTTAAAAACTAAACTTGGGATCAGGGTCACCATTGAACCGAGATGTTTACTCTAGCATTGTGTTCACTAAAACGGATAAAAAATATAGAATGCAATCCACAGGAAGAGTGCAAACGGAAAAGGGTTATCTGACCAGTTGGGTGCAATCTTCAAGTGGGCGTTGAGATATACAAGGGGCTGCTACAGTCGTTAACCAATAAGTTTTTTTTTTGCTGCCTAATAAATGCAAATTTTTCTTAAGTTCATTCAATCTGTTTAAACATATTTTGTCTAGCAAAAAAATAATCAATTTTGGTTTAGCAAAAATATTTTTTTAAGGATACTTTAGTATAATAATAACTTTTGTTTTGTCCCAAAAGTAATTCATCACAATTGATTGAAATCCTTTAAATTTTCAATGTGTTTTAGGGTTTCAGATGAAAAAGATGCAAGAGGATACTTGCAAGCATTAGCAGGAAAAATGAATGATGAAATGGATCACTTAAAAAATACTAATGCTCGAACAAATACTATGGATAAATGGCAAACCCAAAGAAGACAAAAAGTTGACAGACAGGCTATACTTGAGCTTCAATCCAATCTACAATCAGAAATACAAGCCAAACAAAGTATATCTGAGCAACTTACCAAAGCGACGGAGAACTCCCTTGTTCTTGAAAAGTATGTGTATTAAAACAACTTGCTTTGTGTTGGTATTTTAAATAAATCTATTTAGTTTTAACTTGATAATGGAAGCACTATGCTAAATATATGGAGCAGAAGTGGGATTGGCAAAGCATCCATTCTAATTATCCTTTTAAGGTTTTCTTATAATCAGTGTCCAGCCTATTAACATATGTCACTCGATCCGTTAGAAATTATTACATTTCTAAGCCAAAAGGTCTTCGACAATTAGCGCAACCGAAGGATCAAAAAGTCCGACTTTTAGACTTTGAGGTCTCAGACAATGCACTAATTTGACTTAACAATGTGCTTAAAAAGATTAAGTTTAATAATACTTGACCCACCTAAACGCAAACCAGCACCCGAACCCAAATAATGTGCGTTGAATTAATAATTCCTTAACGCTTTAGGCCCCAATATCTCATTTTGTGACATCTTATGCCCACCGAAAGTTTGTTTTTTCCCCAGCATTCAAATAATTATTAAATTAACGCACTTTATTTGGGTTAGGGTTCGTGTTAGCGTTTGGGTTAGGGTGGGCCAAGTGTTATTAATGCCATCTCAGACTTTTGTAATCTTTTGTGAATTTTCAGCGAATATTTTCAATTTATCTACACTGGGAGTTTACCTAAAGGTCCAAATTAGTGCATTGCCATGACCTCAAGGTCTAAAAATCAGACTTTTTTGCCATTGGATGCCCTAATTGTTGTAGACTTTTTGCTTAGAAATGCACTTAATTTCTAACGGATCGGGTGCATATGTAGTCTACCTGTTGACTGTGTGAAATAGATAATTTTCTTTTGGTTCCAATTTTCTTGTGCTTACAGTCTATTTACCTAATGTCAGTGCTTTTACATTGTTAGGTATTTCTGTATAAGATTATAATTTTTTTTCTTGCTTCATTAGCAACCGCTGTGCTGCTCAATTTTCTTCTATCTAGCTGATTTTTGTTATATTTTTGTTTATCTTTTATTTTAAGACGATTGCAAGAATCTGTCAAACAAGTGGCATCATTGCTTGAAGACAAGGAAAACCTAGAAATCCAAGTTGAGGAATTAAAAAAACAAGGTTAGTACTGTGATTGAAAGGTATCATGTGAGAATTAATGCCACAAAATTTGTTAGTTCTAAATTTACTCAAGTTATAAAAGATTGATCATGATTTTGTATATATAAGAATTCTTCAAAGAAGTAAAACAAATTAAATATAACTACTTGGTTGAGTTAATATTGTACATACACAAAATTTATTATATGTAGCAGATGTTAGTAGGCCTTTGGATTCCATTTTTAAATGGGACATTAATGATGAGGAAGTCCTATCATTTACTGATACCCCACGATCTCCTGTCACTGACGATTCAAGATCTGCTGATTCATTGGAAGTCATGCAAATACCATCGACACAGGATGTAGAGATTGTAAGACCTATTTACTAGTAAAATTTTACTTATAAATTAAAAAAAACCTTAAACCTTTTCGGTAACAGTTGGATGATTTATCTCAGTCATCACAAGATTTCACTGGTGCTGTTCAAAAACCTAACGCTCATCGTTTTGTGGTCAAGACATTTTCATCGGTAGGATTCATGATAATCCAGTATACAGTATGGGCAAAAATCAGTATACAGTATGGACAAAAAATAACAAATTGCAACAGAAGGTTTTTTATTTTTGCTTGACGTCATAATGACATGCTCATATTTTTTATGGGCTACAAAATTTAAATTGTACATAAGATTAAAAATTGGTCTCATATTAAAAATATACTGAGGGTTAGCAAAATGTCAATTGAACCAAATTGTGTTTATAGTTATGACAACATTCAGGTGTCATATACAATAAATTGACACAAATAGGTATAACCTTTTTTCTCTTTGATTTTTAGTAATAAGCATTTAGTATATTATTAATAGTATTATGTATATCTTTGTCTAATTATTTTTTGATTTGATTTTGGTTAAAATAAATATTTTTGCAAGAACACTTTTTGCCAACGATAAATGTTATAAAATTTAACAGTTTGCATTAAAATTTTGTAATCTTTTAAATGACTGTAAGTGTAAATCCTCCCTGTCCTTTGTTTTTAGGTTCATTCCAGATATTTTTATCCTGCTTAATAATATTTGTTGCCCCTATTTGCCCCACACTACACCTGTGGTAACATTAAGCATCTATTGTAGGTAATTTATAAACATTTAAAAATCCACCTCAATGGTTCCAAAATTTAAAAAAATATGCACAATTTCTTCAATGTTTCCTGGTTGCTTAAATATAAACATAAATATACTATAAAACGTCACTGTTTAAAGACCTATTTAAAATGAAAAATACATAACAAAACAGCGTGTGCTATTTATGTCTACGTTTATTGAGATAGATTTAGTTGCTTAGCGTGATTTCAATTACCTATTTTGTGTAATGTTGATATGTCACTGTCAGTTGTCATTTATTTTTAATAACTAATTTCTTACCATTACCCAAAATCCAGGAAAATCTCAACATAAAGCTGCTTGGATTTGGTGTTGTTTCATCATCTGCATGTGTGAAGCCATGGCCCCTACAAAAAATAACATTTTGCGATTTGTGCAACTTTTAGAAACACTATTCTACTCGTTTACAATAAAGTATTGCATATTCAATCTTCATAAATTCACTTTCTGCAAAACTTTTACGTTTAAAAAAAACAAACAATAGACTGAAATCCTATAAAAAATATAAAAAATATAGATTAGCACACTTCCCTCGAATGTAAAACACCTTTAGTATGGGCTCATAGGCTAGATTCAATTATAATACATTTTTCAGGATTTTTAGGGATCTATTTAGTTTCTACTATGTGGCTAATAGCGTAGGTAACCTGGTTTTACACAAATGATGAAAATAAAAATAAAATTTTTCGGGGGCATTAATACACTTTTTCCATAAAATTTACTCATTGAAACATCATGTAGGTTTATTTGTTAAATGGCCATATCTAAAATGTATTATACACTTTAATTTGCATATTCAAAATGTGTCATGCCTTCATTAATTTACCAAGTTAATGTTTATAACTGGGATTTAGCCCCAATATATGGCCACTTCCTAAATGCAGCTAATTTACAAATTTTACGTTTATTTACAGAAATTTATTGAAATCTTCTGTTGCAATCAGTTTGAAGTTTAGATCTTTTATAACCTACATTTACTGACAGATTAACCTTTATCTTAAAATTGTTTTCTGCATTTAAAACGTGTTACTTTTATGTAGCCAATGAAGTGTAACCACTGTTCTTCACTGATGGTTGGGTTAATGAGACAGGGTACAACATGTGATGTATGTTCATTTTCTTGTCATGTTGCATGTGCTCAAAAAGCCCCTGCCGTTTGTCCTATACCACCAGATCAAGGTAAATTACTGTTAACATTTTTACCTATTTTTTTATAAATTGGATAATTTGATATGTACTACAGCTAAGAGGCCAGCTGGAATTGATCCCCATAAAGGAATTGGAACAGTTTATGAAGGATATGTTAAGGTAAGGTACAACTTTCACTGATTTAAACCCTAATAAATGTAAGAAGTGAATCAAACAGACAATTTAATGTTGCCAACAGACAGTGATATCTTACCTACAGGCAGCAATAAAATATAAACTAGACGGGTTTGAGGTTGTTGTATGTTTTATCAGGGGGTATTTTTCGGGGCCTTATTTTCATGGGTGGTTTGTCAAAGTAATTGTGTCATTATACATAGAGTATTTACCAGGTTAATTCTTGTAACATTATACATTACACTTTGCATTGTTGGTTTTTGGGGTATATATTAAGTTGTACTATCAACTTAAGGCTTAGAAGTAAATGGGGTAGTTGCCAGGAGTTCATTTTCTGATACGTTAGTTTGGTAAAGACTGCAAAAACTTTTTTTTTTTGCTTGCTGCGGCCCTTGTTCAATTTTAAATTGTGCCAGTCTGGTGTTTGTTTGGTGGGAGTAACATGCACAACAGGTGCTAACAGAGAGGTGTACACTACCAACAGATTTACCTTTTGCAGGCCATACACAATAGGTTTTAAACTCACATGACTGGCCCTAATATAAAAAAATAAGATTTGTTCTTATAATTTCATAATGCCTGCTGTCCTCGACAACTTGTATGCAATGCAAATATGAACTGATGACTGGCTAATTGCGGGACACATACAAAAAATTCATTCATTAGGTTTAAATTAGCAAATTTTTACCCTAAACAGGAAATTAACGAATTCGTCACATAAAAAAGTTTAGCTTACTGCTTGTTACACTGGTGTATATCAAAATGATTTTAGAAACAATAACTGGGCCAATGACTCCACAGCTTTATGGCTGCCCAGAAACCAAGCAAGTTTTAAAGTTGTTCAAATATTATTTATGGTGAAAGACCATATTGCAAAGACGGAAAAAAATGCATTAACTAGAATGATATCGCAGGCATTGAGTTTCAAGATACTAAAAGTCCACAAGGCGCTAGTCTTACATGTGGTTATACAGAAAAGGCTTAATATAAATACTTTCTTGAATGGAGGGGGGGGGGATAATTTTTATCATTTTTCTAGTTTAACTGGGCAATAAACATGACATGATATGCACATGGCCTTTAAAAAGATGTCAAAACTGGTGAAGATAAAAGCAATAATCCTTGTGTTTATAGTTAAGTTGGCAACAAATTCCCAGGGACCACTGCTTGGTGGCCCATGCCTGCTAAACCCGTACTGATCTATGCATGGATTGCATTTTCTGGATTAGGTAGGACTCAAACATTGTACTTACCAAATAAAGCAAAAAAAGTATTGGCATCACTAAGTTAGCCAATTTCCATGGGTCCAGATAATGGTGTCTCTGGCCATGTGGCCCACATGCCTTTTGCCTGGGTTTGGTCCACCCTCCACTAAATCATTGGAAATTATAAGTGATCAATAAACAAGAATATAAAATGAATATTTTAAAGTAACATCTTGCTGTATTATTTTTGTTAAAGCGAAATGAAATTATTTTTGGGCCATTACCTTGCTGAATAATATATGCTGTTCATTTTATAAACTTAACTTGTACAAAACCAAATCATAAAAAAAAAATAGTACTACAAAATTGAATAGTACTACAAACTTTAAAAATAAAACACTGTAGAAAGCTTTGTGTTAATATGCAATCTTATCTTTGATGTAAACCTATAAAGTGGTAAATATAGTATTTAGTTTAGCCAGACTCTTATTTTGTTTGGCAAGTTTTAAAAAAATATAAAATGTTACATGGTAAAAATACCCATGCTAATCTGAAGCTTGTTTTCATATATAAATCAGTTGGTAGGGCAACAGTCCAAGTACAGTAGAGGTTGTCAGTAAGTTGAAACTTCCATGGATAGACTTTATACCTTTGCTTACTTGGACAACAGTTCTTATTTTGTTAAGCCTTTCCCAGGCTACCCAACATATTATTATGAGTGTGACATATTCTTTGGTCAGTACTACTTTAACAGGGTGACATGGATTCCTTGGCTTAGTTGTATCACTTCTACACATATGTCAGGGCACTTTTCTAGAGTATAATATTTTTATATTTTATTCTTGTTATTGAAGATTTTTGCTTCAAACTGTATGATGCCTTTACAGTTTAAAATTAGACTTTTTACGTTAAAAAAATTATGTTTTTGATTACAATGAGTTCTAGATGTAAAAAAATTATGTTTTTGATTACAATGAGTTCTAGGCGTTAGTTGTTCTGCTCCACTAAAAATCAGTATATTTTACAAATAACATCAAACTGAGACGTAAAAGTAGTATATTTTATCCCAACAATTCCTATCTAAAACATAAATTTGCATATAACATAAAAATAGTATATAGACTAAATAACCAAAACTTCAAGTACAATCATAACATGACTGGGGAAAGTGTGGGAATAAACATGTTTTTAAAATGCCAAACATTTTATTTAGGAATGCACTATATTTTATAAAGTTTAATTATATATCATTTTATATTCCTTCTGTTATGTTACATTCAAATATTTTGTAAATACGCTACAATACCTAATTGGAAGTGTTACTTTTAGATACCAAAACCGATGGGAGTTCGTAAAGGATGGATGCGACAACTGGCAGTAGTTTGTGATTTTAAGGTAACAAATCCTTGTAAAAATAAAAATAATTATCATTAATAATTTCGGATGTGTAAGCAGGATATGCATATATGTTAAAGGTAAATAGTTTGGCCTTGTGTCCTACATTCATTCATTTAAAACAAATAGCCTGTCAAAACTAGGCATTTTCTTTCAGCATGCAATAAAGAAAATCATTTCCATAGCCAGAAAAGATAAACAATGCCTCTATTTTTGACCTTTGTCTTTTATTTCCAGCAACATTAGAGGAGAAAAAATGTTACATGGCGTATAGCTAACCGTTGCTGGTAATATTAAGTCAGGTGCTGAATAATGGAAACATATTATGATAATTGTTTATTCTACAAGGTGTAGTGATACATAACCAGGGGCGTATCCAGAAATTCAAAAAGGCGGGGTTTGGCTGCACCGAAATTGGCTGCAATGTTCTATTGCCAGTAATGTTATTTTATTGTGTTAACACATTGTCACACTAAAATTTATTGGCCAAATATTGATCTTGCATTTCTTGGTAATTAACTTCACTGTATTTAATTGTTTAATAAGCAACATGAAGTAGTGCCGCGCCCCCTTTGGTAATTGTCCTATGCCTTCACCATCTTCTGGTATTTTTCTATTACATATCAGTGAGACAGCATAACCAAACAGTAAGTTGAGTTTATTTGGTTCAATTGGCAAATTGTTAGACATTGTGCACCAACAAACATGTTGTGAGAATATTGGCTCCACAGTTGTTAGGCTGTGCGGAAACCACATAAATATGATGCCTGAAGCGCAAAAATTATCCATTGCGTTAATCATGTTTCAATTGGTGTGATGACACACTATTGGCCTACAATGGCAATATTGCCAAAACATTATAGATTCTGTCAAATAAGTTTGAGTCCCTCTGTTGCTAGCCTATCATCATATATACAATATGTAGAAAAAAAAGTTGGAGAGGGGGATGACTTTAATGGTTTATCTATAAGTTATTCAAACTGCAATTTGAATAGGGCAGTTATACCTTTAGTGATATGTGAATTTTTAATGAACAGAAAACTTACAATGATACCCACAGAGATTCTGTGCTGAAAAATATCAACAAAACAGGAAAAAAGAAAACTAAAAAATAGAAGATTCGCGCCACAAATTTGTTGCTTTTTAATGTTAAGTTGTCAAAAACAGAGGTTGTACAAGTGTAGGAGTGGTGCCCAAACCAATTGCACAACTTAGATCGCATGTGCACAACTTACAACTACCATATTGTTAGAACTAAAGATAGCCCAAGTTGGTCACAAAAGGGAGCAATTATAGTCCCAAAACTTAAAAACTAGTATAAAAAATTAGTAACAAAGCTTGCAAATTGAAAAACCATAAACTATTTCTTCAGTTACTTAACTACACACATGTTATTTTAATGTAAAGCATAGGACATCATAAAAACAGAATGAATGCTGAACGAAACCGTAAATATTGAAGTAGAGCTAGCGACTCCTAAGAATTTTCTTGCCCCACAGTTAAAAACCACCGCTCTATATAAACCACAAAGGCGATTTCCATTACAAAATTTAAATAACAGAATTTTTTTAAACCTCTTTCATAATATTTTTGGTTTCAGCTGTTTTTGTATGATGTAAGCGAGGGGAGCAGAGGTGTTACCAGCCAACCAAGTGTAATTGCAAGTCAAGTAATTGATATGCGTGATGAACAGTTTGCAGTGATGTCGGTAACTGAGGCAGATGTGATCCATGCCAATAAAAAAGACATTCCCTGCATCTTCAGGGTTGTTGCCTCTTGTATGTGGAGACCTGTCTTGAGATCACAAGTTCTGCTTCTTGCAGAATCTGAAAGTGCCAAAGGCAAGTGGGTTGGGGCACTAACAGAAGTCCACAGGATATTGCGAAAACATCAACTGAAAGACAAATCTGTGAGTAATAGCCTGCTGTATTTTGTTTATTCATGTTACTATTGCAAATATGTGTCTTTTATCCTGTTGAACAGGTCTTTCACCCTGTTGAAGCATATGACTCAAGTTTACCTTTAATTAAAACTGCATTAAGTGCTGCTATCATAAACCCTGACAGAATAGCGCTTGGCACTGAAGAGGGTCTGTATTTGCTTGAACTTCAAACTGATGGTATTTTTTTTTAAATTAAAACTGTTGTAAAATTTTTTGTTCAATTTTTTTTTTTATTTTATTTTAAGAAATTGTGAAAGTTGGTGATGCTAAGAAAATATATGCGATTGAAGTTCTTCGTAGCGTGGACATGATTGCAGTTATATCTGGACGAAATCGTCACATTCGTCTCCATGCACTTGCTGGCCTTGTTGAAAGCTCTGATAATGATTCCATTAAAATTGAAGAAACCAAAGGATGCTCCATACTTGCCAGTGGGGCTGTCAGACAGGGATCAACCATTTGTTTATGTGTAGCAATGAAAAAGTAATAATTTTTTAAAGATGTTCATATTTGTAATTTATGTGCATAAATTATTACAAAAATCCTATTGTAACCACCTATTTAAATTATAGACATGTCTTTGTTTATGAAATGAACAATACTAAAACGCGTCACAAGCGAATCAAAGATATCATGCTACCAAGTCCTGCACAATGGATGTCAGTAATAAATGAACGCCTATGTGCAGGATACGTTTCAGGATTTGCTCTTTTTAGTATTCAGGGCAATGGAAAACCAATACGTAATATGGTGTTTTTTATTTGAACAACTTTTAAATTTTTTTAATTCATAACATCTTAATTTGTGTTAAAAAAATATAAAATTAATATATTGTAAACCAAACTACCATAGTTTATCGTCAAAACAGTTGCTTTTATTATACAGCAGACCTGCACAACATACAGCCTACGGGCCGCATGTGGCCCACAATGTAATAGCATTTTTCTGTTTTCTACAGCACTTTTGTGTATTGTGCGATCACACATAATTGCTTTCGGCAAACACAACAAAATGCATAGTTTAATCATGCATATAAAACTCGAAGTGACTGTAAGCATATAATAATATTGTGATAAACCAATCTAGGGGTGAGCAAACTTTCCAGCTCGCAAGTCGTAATTTAAATTCAGTAGTTCAAAAAATAGTCGCATAAAGTGCAATAATTTGTGAAGAATTTGGGCCATAGTAAAGTACAGTGAGTAGTGTGTTGTGGAGGCTAGAACACGGTGAGTTTGTAAAAATCGGTTAATAACAGCAAATTAGAGCTTTTTTTAGCTTTGTGTGATTAGACTAGATTTCAGCTGCAAATTTGTGAATGAGCTTGCTCTAGACAGTATAGCAGAATGAGCCAAAAAAACCAAAGAAATTTTGTGCAAAAAAATTTTACTAAAATTTTATTCTTTAAAATTGTGTCTTTAAAAAGATTAATTTCGCCAAAAAAACTTGTTGTTTCTACAAACATTTAGCCACATGTAGTTTTGAAATGTAGAATATTTAGGAACATTACGCACTACAATTGGCAGGATTTAATTTTGTTGTGACATTCTAAGCTATGGAAGTGTGAAGCGTGTTGTTTAGTAAGGAAAAGCCAGTGTTAGGCATACAGATTGTTTATTATTTAAAAAATACTCAATTTTGATTATAGAATTGTTGTGTGTTTGCCGTATAGTCGCCAATTCTTCTAAATAGACAGGTATGACATTCCCATGGGCATAGATGTACCAGGCCATGCTTCTAAGGCTTAAACAATTTTTTTGCTGTTTCAATTAAATAAACGAAAAAAAATCGCCCAAACTTTGGCCTGTTTTGCTGTGATTGTGTCTCTGTTTTTAGCAGACCAGTTTAGCCCATAGCCACCATGCATGCTACGGCATGTTGTACTAGACTGTGTGACTCTAACCTCGACAAACAATTTACATTAAATTTGATTATAAGATCGTTATTTCAAGCATCATATATGAAAAATCTCTCCCGCACTGATTTTAAGCTGCATGTTTCCACATACCGTAACACTGTTAGAGTAAGAAAAGCAGACATCTGCACCCCCAGGCCCCAGGTTGTTCTTTAGCATGCCCCTTATATATTTGTTTTTGTCACAAAAAATTGATTTAACTAATTAACTCATTAATAGCCTTGTTTATCGCCTAAATATAGCAAGGTTGATACATTCCTTAGGCGAACGCATCATTTAAATTTAGGGGCGCAACCAAAAAACGAAGAATTTAGGCCCAAAATGCTTGTCACCAGAAGGCTGTCAAGATTCTGCCAGCTTGCTCCAGAACAGTATATGCATGTTACGAAGGCTATATCAACTTCAGTAGGCATATGCGGCCTGCAAAGTTTTGGGGAAGCTTGTTGCTCTCCTTTATACTTTTTTTTGAGTTGTGCAGGCCTGATATACACTATACACTGAGTAGGGATCAACAGTTTGTTACATGTAACAATAGGGACCCTTACAAACTGGTATGTTTCAGCTTTATTGTACTATGATGACAGCTCCCTGGCATTTCTATATCAGCCACCAGTGGATGCATTATGTGCAGTTGAATTAAGTGGAAAGGAATGTCTTTTGTGTTTTGCAAGTAAGTACAGTTTTCACAAAAACAAATTAAATCAAAAATAATAACTTTATATTGATTAACAATTTTATCAAGCATGTGGAGTTTATGTTGGCTGGGATGGTCGAAGAACAAGACAGCAGGAATTAATGTGGCCTGCACACCCCACATTCATTGGTAACACTTTTTTTTATTTGTTTGCAGTTGAGTGTTAAGCTGGTTCAAATAAATGTTAAATTAGAATCAAATGTTTTATTCAATAGACTCATTTAATAGTGCTAATTTTTGTGTTGTATGGAGATTCTTCAAATGCAAAGTTATAGTTATATGTTTTGGCAATTTACTTTGTCAAATAGGTCAAATCATTTGGCCTTTGGCTAAATGCAATTTGAGATGACGCTTTTGAACTACTTTATCCACTAACTTAAATGCATTTTAGAGAGATTTTCTTTGAAAACTCTTTTGCTCACCAAGAGCCACCACCTTGTTAGGGCTTACTGAAAACCTTTCGATTATGATATCTTGTCATGACGTATTGAGCAAGAATAAATAAATACCTAAAATTATCTAACTTTTTAGCAGTAACAAAGTGCATATTCCCTCTATTATTGTTCTAGATCTAGACCAATGTTAAAATGTATAAAAGGATTAATTTTATTAAATAGTTCAATTGCAGGCTCAACAAGAAAGGACTATATAAAATAATCTTTTTCCAAATCTCCACATTTAAAAAACTGCATCTACATATCACCTTACATGTGTGAAAATTAGAAGTTACGAACGGTTTATACTTTTTTTTATAAAACTCAAAAATCGTTTAAATCACTTTTTATACTCCGCACACATTGGCACTATAAATGCATCTTGAATCTAAAACTTACCTTCCTTTGCACCAACCAGTCAAACAGCAATCGAACGAACGCACGTTGATAGTAGCGGTTTGTTAGCAACCGCTGAAAGACGATGCACCATAGACGCCACAGTCAAATTTACAAATCGTTTTTTTTTCTAATGCGCTGATTCGCCTGCCTTTCACCCAATAAAAAAGTATCATATACAGTAACAAATTACACACCAATTTTGGGGGGTTACTTGTCCCACCATTGCGGCAGTGAAGTTTTGTTTGCAGACATATTGTGTTTCACTAATTGTCACATGTCTTCAGTTTAAATGCATTTTAGCTGTCTTTACTGGAACTATTAACAAGTTGTAAAATATTTGTTTTTGCAGCCTATAATGCGCCTTATCTGATTGTTTACTCTGAGAATGCAATAGATGTCTTTGACCATGCTTCAATTGAATGGTTGCAAACAATCCCACTCAAAAAAGTCCGTCCCTTATCAAGCAATGGGTCAGTTAACATTGCCAATTCGATGGAACCACCCAAGCTTGTTTATCTTTTAAACAAATTTAAAGGTATGTTACAATTTTGAGACTACCAAAAATTTAACCTCTAATGTTTTTGTGTAAATAACAGACAGCAGTGAATTGGTGCTTCCTGAATTAATGACAGTTGGACGACGACAGCTAACAAAAATAAATAAACGTCGATTTATGTTTAAAGTTCCACCTGAAGAACATCGTAGTCATTTACGGACGTAAGCTACTTTTTTATTGCTAGTGTATTTAAGCATAAATTAATTGCTTTTATAACAATAATATTCATATTGTTTCTACTTTTAGGGAAATACTTAAAAATCCGGACAGGAAAAGTCAGCTGATATCTGCCCCACACAATTTCAATCATGTTGCTCATATGGGACCTGGTGATGGGATTCAAATTTTAAAGGATCTTCCAGTAGTAAGCGCTTCATAAAAAAATAACCTAATGTTGAGGTGTTTTGTTCATACTTGGTCGTGAGTGACTTCTATCGTTGTTATAAATACTTGTATGTAGCCTGCCGCTCCTCAGTCACACAGTCATGATTTGATATCATCTCCATCCAACTTCAACCACATTTACCATTTGGGTCCAGATTCATCGCACCATGAAAGTGCTGCTGTAGTTAGTGTAAGGGTAGGGGCAAACTGATTGTTATGCTTGTTGCATGTGGCTTGGATTGGCTTAACTGACATGGTTAATCTATGGTACATCATTAATCTGCTGTAACTTTAACAAAGAGGTTAACAATATATAAAGGTATATTATAACATGAAACACTTTATTAATAACATTAAACTGTAAGTTGTATTTACATCTTTTGAAAACTGCCTGATTGCTATAGCAATGTATTCAAAACTTCACCGTCCTATTTATTCTAGAAAGTAAATTTCCTTCAAGTGTTTGTTTAAATTAGAACAACATGAAATACGAAAATGTAAATATTGTTGATTTTAGTTCTTGTGAATTTGTAGATAAACATTATGTTTGCACCTTATTTTGTGGGTGTTAAAATGTTTTTTAATGGGCAAAAATATTTATTCATGCATGGAAGTTGCCTAGGCTTGACTGACATGGAACAATTTTGCTTGTTGCAATCTTATTGTATGTTTTGTCTTTTTGTGTTATTTTTTTTTTTCATCATTAGTGTTGTATACAATAATACTCAGATACAAATTATCATAGTAATTTTCACTGTTACGGGTTAAAGCAGTGTTTCTTCACCAATGGGCCGTTTGATTTGGTTCATCGACGACTGCAGTAGCTCATATAGTTCGATTTATTAGGATTGATTCTGAGCACTATTGCTCCACAATTTGGAACATTGTGGAAGCAGCGCGAAGTAGCTATGGTTGACATATATTAAATTTAAACTTATTTATGCTTTTGCGTTAAATGAGTTTTGTTAACTTTTAGCTTACAAAAAGTTCGTTACAGAGAATGTGGTCCCCAAAGATTCGTTGTTGTACTTAAAAATATGTTAACACTGGTTTAAAGCTTACTTGCTTCTCACAGTATGTTTACTGTTTAGCCACGCAAAAGTTTGGCCGAGTTCGCAATATTTTATTGCGACGGATTTAAACACATGCAATAATCACATGCAATAATCACTTGCAAACGAGTTACGGATTTTTCTTACGTTGGACGCCGTTTGGTACTATTTGTTTGCTTCAATATCAAGTCGAACAATTACTGCTGGCAGATGGGCCGTATCCTTGTAAGGTTTACGTTTGTTAGTGATTCCCAATCGATATATATCTCACGGGATTTCGTTACGTTGAAGGCCGGTTGTTTTAACGCCTATTTACTAAACCTTCTCGAAAATATTTTGCACCGGAAATACACATTTGTAAGGTACGACAATCGCCCTTGCTAATATGTAGTGTCGCTGCTGCTTCAACATTGACTATATCTCAATAGTGCCACGTTTATGGAAAATAAAAATGTTTGCTAATTAACACACTATTTTTCGCAAGGATATTACGCTATCCATTACATTACTTTTTGGTAACATGTTAAATTGCCACCATCATTTTTACCCAACATCGGCTATCACACGAGGTATCATCAAACGTACACGGTAGTCGGTAATGGTACAACATGGAATGGTGATCAACAGGCAACATAAATTTTTAACGACGGAAAATCTGGACGTAAAATTTTGTCTATTGCAAAAAGCTGCAACAAGTGAATACCCTATTTAACCTGGCAACGCCGGTTTTTCGTCTAGTTTGACAATAAAATAAAGGCATTTTTCATCTGCATTTGGTTTTAGATAAAATTAACCGTACATTTTTTTGAATATTTTACTTAAGTTTTTTTTCGATTTGGTAAAATTAAGATGAACTTGGCATAAGTATGACTTAACCAAGACTGCTGTTTTAGTATTTTCTGTTTAACTATTCAAGTGTGCTCTTATTGGCAATAGCAATTAATACTAATTTCTTAAGCAGTAAAATAGGCTTTGTGTCAAAAACATTTTCCAAAAAATAATTACCAAGTTTATATACTATATTATTAAGAACGTTATAAAAATACATGCAATGACTGAATCTTGCTATTATCAATTTTGTTTTTCCCAGAATTCACGCCCTGGTCTAGCAAGAGGATCGCAGAGCTTTCAGCATGAATCAAAGACCAATCACTCTTACAGTGTTTCTTCAAGTGCCCATAGCAGCTCGCTTAAGTAAGACCTTTGTAGGGTTATTAAAAATCAAAACTAACTATATTTTTATTCAAGACAAAAAAGTGGTATACCACCGAAGCATGCATCCATCTCAACATCACCTGATCGCAGTTTGCTGCAGCGGAGACAAGATTATAGTTTTGCGGTTACAGAATTCGACCGGGAAGATTCGGACTCAAGGATTTCAACAGGTCTGCATTTGTATTTAAATTGGTTTCAGTCTTTAATACTTTATATTTTACACATAGCTTCAAACAAAAGTTCAGATTTGAGTTCACCGCCAAGTCCTACTTTTCAAACCAAGTTCCCATTAGATGCTGAATCTGGTTCATGGGATTCCTAATTGTTTGACTATCTAAACAAATGACAATTATATATAGAAACATTCGTTACTTTCATATTTCGTGGTTTGTCATCCAGCAAACGATTTATTCATATAAATTTCAGTTTTGTTATAATTTTTTCGCCAACTGTATGTATGGTTATTTTTTGCACTTAACATGTTATTTTTTTATAATTCAACTTTAGTATGCTGCACATCAAAATATAAATAGTTTGAACTTAATTATTTTATTTTGCTGATATTTTCTGTTTTTCAGTAAAGTGGTATATAGTTACTGAAAAAGTTGCAAAACCTGTTGTTGACATCTTTTAGCATCACCCCGTGAAACCTGCGTCTAATCCCCCCCCCACCATTTTTATTTAAAGAGTTTGTTATTGCCTGGTGATACTGAAAAAAATTGTAGTCTAGTCATTTTGTCGTCGTTTGGGCTGTTTTTCTGATGTTTAGTTTCCACCTACTTGTTAGTATTTTTATAGGTATAGCCTGTTTTCATTTCTTTTAAACCAGTCCGACGTAACCGGGGTTGAACTTCCTTGCATGCAGTTTTGCACACTTTGTGTCATTTGTCTTTGAACAACAAGTACTATACAGCATTCTGCTTTATTTAGGTCTGTCGTCTGTTTCCAGGTTATACTTCTAAAACAGTGCTTGAAATATATTTCTTATATTATTACGAACTAGGCCTGATAATGTGAAATATTATTATTAGAAAGAAGTGCGCAATTTACTGTTGAGAAAAGTTTGTGTTAGTTTTCGATGTTTTCTAAATTGTTGCCTTAGCTAACATATATGCTTTATTACGGGGTAAAAAGCAAAGTTAAGTGCCACTTCCACCGTCTTGATCTTAAATGTTTTAAGAGTACGTTCTTCATGCCTATAAAATATTCATAATAAAGCCATTAAAACGTGTTCGTTTCATTTGTGAAGGTGCAACCCTTACAGCCGAACAACAGCCCAATAGTTTTAAAAAAGTTTTTATTGGTATTAAATAAAATATAACTGCCTAATGACGTTTTTGTTCGTTTTCATGTTTAGCAAGGTCTCCAAACCAATGTCCGTAACTGCGCGGCAAATGGATAAGACCTGTATTTTTCCGAATTGCGGTAATAATATATTATACGTCAAAGACGAGGAATACGAGAATTTTTCGTATACAACTTTTTGATTACATACTGGATAGCAAGTAAAGTCATATGAAAACAAGTCATTGACTTAAGTAATTACCACACTACAAAATGGGTAAACCCGGTTAAAGGGTTACGAAAAACGAAAAATTTTTTGAATGTGTTACCAACTTTATAAATTTGAATTAAATTTTAAGGTGAATGCGCCTTAAAAGCATGTAGGCGTGCCGCAGTTTGCCCACTGTTGTACCACGCAATTCTACTTGTCTTGCTGTAAAATAGTAGGTTTGCCATTCTACTTAGTATTTTCTTTAAATGTACTGCGTATGGTTGTTTCCAGTTTATTTTCGTTGTAATCGCGTAAATTGTTTTTGGTACGGCATTCCATTAAGTGTCCCGTTTGGAAAATGGCCCATCATTTGCATTTTTAGTACGGGATGCTTGCCATGGTGGTATCTGCGAATAAATTCCCCTCACCCTGTCAGAATAATAAGATATTTCAGATTTTGTGTAAAGAAGCTTATTCTTTATTCAGTAAATTAATCTTCTGAAGGCCTATAGCTATATATATATACCGTAACAGGCGTATCCTACTCTGGTCACCATTTACTATGTGACTCCATTAAATTGAAACTGAACTCGGCATTTCAAAGTGCATGTTGTCGGATCGCTAGATTTATTGTAAGTTTAAAAAATTCAGCATAGCTATAGCTCACAGCGCAGCACGACACGTCTTGTAAATATTGCGATAAATGGCTGAGAATAAAGAAGAAGAAATGCAAACGTGACAAACGTGTAGGAATTAGCTGGTTGCTGGTTGGTGACTGGATTAGATAGACCGGCCAAGCAAGGGAAAGGAAATCGAACGGAGAAATTTAACACTTTAGCATAGGTTTTAATCGTGGCAATTCTATGCTACCGGTACGTTTAGTATCTATTCTGCTGTTTAGGCTATGCGGTCCTGTTTTTTAAATCAAAATTACACATTTGAAGTTACGTACACTAACTGCGAAATATGCTTGTTTACGACAGAGGTTCCCAACGTGGGCGGTACCGCCCCCCTGTGGGCGTTGGCGAGTTCCAAGGGGGCGTTTTGAGTCTTTTCTTGATTTGGGGGGCGCTGAACGCATATAAGGGGGCGTTACATGAAAGTACTTATATCAAAATTTTATAAAAAGCTCACTTAAAAATAGTCACAAACAGCACTGTAGGACGTAGGTAACTTTTAACCTTAAATGGCAACTTCCGTACTGCGAACTTGTAGTAGTTTCCCGCCCATTGTTACGTAATAATTGGCTTTCTTATGTAAAGCTGTTGGTTGCTGTTGCGTTTCGCCGTTTTACTTTTATACGCGGCAAAATGTTTGTATATTTAAAGCAGGAGTCGCCAATCTACGGCCCTCTACCCGCCGCCTCTTTGACAACTAGACACGAGTCCATTTTAAACACTTTTTGACGAGTTTAACTTAGTACGGGCGAAAAATTTTCGCGCTGCGTGCGAATGATCTTTCTACGTCCAGTTTGTTTACGTTTTGATGCTGTCTTTGCACTAGATCAGGCTTCTTTACCGTTGGGACGTGGAAGGCTGCCAAATGTGTCGCGGACAAACGGAAAACGTATTCCAAGACATATATTTTTTAACATTTTTTATTTTTTCGCCAATGTAATAAAAACTACCAGGAAATTTAAAAGAAATGCCGTTATACCCCTAAAAAATCGCGCTCGTTTCGCTCGCCAGGTGCGCCAGGACTTCAAAACATTAACAAACACTATTACACTTTTCATTATTAGTATGGATAAAAAAAAATCCGAGGCCCGCCTGATTCACAGTTGTTTTAACATTTTGCGCGGCCCACAGAGACATTTATGAGTTTGGTTGGTGCCTGCGACTAGAAAAGGATTTAAAGTCTTGGTGCAGAAAGATATGAATTTTTCCTGGTAATGACATAACCTGGTGAAATAATGTATCTATAAATTCCAATAGTGAATGTAGTGAATGACAACCTAAAATACGACTGACAGCTTATCGAAACGAAAGTGAAGACAACATTATGTTAGACAACGATTAATATAATACTTTACTGTAAAGCAAGATGAGGGGGGGCGATTTGAAATAATATTGAGCCCAAGGGGGCACTAGTGTAAAAAAGGTTGGGAAACACTGGTTTACGAGATTCGCGTTTTAATATGCGCCCTTATTTTAGAATCTAATTTTTTTAATGTGCACAGCGTGTAAAAACAAGGGTTGTGCAACTTGCGGACAACAGATCGAAAATGTAGTTGGAGACACGAATAATAATATTTTTTAACAAATTTAATGCTTTTTGTCTGCAATTCTATGGGTTAAAACAGACTGGGCAACATACTGTAGCGTCATAAGCAATAATTAGTGGATAATTTGGAATTTATCGTATTGCATATTTTTACCTCGCTTGTTTTCACATAAAACCTGTCTTTTATCGCTATGACGTAATGGAAATTTACCGTTATTTTGCCGCTCGTAAGAACTTGCTAACCAAAACATTCCAAGCAAAACGCGCCGTTATGTGATGACACACATTTCCGCTGCCCTAAAAACGGTTTTTCGTGCTATGACACGTAACCTGTTTCCGTCATGCGAAGTTTCAATATATTTATGTGTTGGCATATCGATATACTGAGTTGGTCGCCAGTCTTGTCTAGTTAATACAGTAAGCGGTTGTGTTGCTTGCCGGCTTCTGGCTGGCCAGCTCAACACCAGCCAACAAAAACTGTGTGGATTTGTAATCAGACTCAGACAATACCCATTGTAGAAGTTGGTGATTGATCGTGGTAAAAGAACATTTAATTGAGACTCATTAATCAAAAACCACTTTCTACAATACACGGGGCCGTTCCGATCCGCCAAGCAATTTAAACCGGTCCGCGGCTTATTTTTTTTTTATTTTATTTTTTTTTAAACAAAAGCTAAGCGAACACAAGGGCGAGCTTTTACATGTTTCGTTCTAGTCATGACCCCGTCAAATTCTATTTTAGCCTGTTTTATAGACTAAAATGCAAATTGTTTTTGCGTTTTGCGCGAATCTCTTTTGTTGTAGAAAATGCGTCCTCCGCACTGTGGCCCCCTCTCTAACAAAAGATTGCCAAACTTAGCCTAATATTGAAATAATGCGCTTCGTTCGAATTTATTCCGTCTTTAAATATAAACGAAATACCGGCCGTTTTCTAAATTTTGAAACATATCAATCCACCTTTTGTCAACTAACTTTGGTTAACACTATGTTTGTGTGATTTATACGGTCTTTGTTAGGCTATATGTCCATTGTATCGCAAGTATAACACATAAGCAACTTAAAGCCTCAAAAGTAAAAAAAACATTGTAAGTTTTTTGTTCGACATTTTTACGTATTTTAAACTTAACTTTTAGGTCAACGCTCCCCAAAACTTTATAAACGCCAATATATCAAGAAATGTTAAAATTTTTATCTGTGCTTAATGCGTCACTCCCCCTCTAAATATAAATTAATGTTTGTATTTTAAAACAAATATAAATTCGACTTGAATTGCACATTTGCGCCAAAGTTTGTTAGCTTATTTGTTTTAAAGCGTCGGAGTTGAACGTCATATATTGCCTGTAATTGAGAATCTATTTTTGACCCACAACATTTTAAGTTTCTTATGCGGCCCGTGGTTAAAAATAATTGCCTACCCCTGGGTTTAAAGAACATTAATTTTTTTAAAGCAGGGTGCGACAAGAGGGTTAAGTGCCTTTCAAATGGAGTTATGACGCACACAAAGGTTAAGAACCACTGGTTTAGTAGTTTAAAATGGTTTTATGACATAAAAGCCGCCCGGACAACCTACTGAAAATCATACACTGCAATTGCGAATCGTGTCCACCTCACTGTAGTTTCCGGAGATATGGGATACCATGCCATGCTGGATGTGGACTATGCCAAACTGAAATATGTGTCAACTCATATAGCAATCACATAATTGCAAAACTGACATCGAGAGTGGCAGCGATGTGCTTTAGTAATACTTGATCCACGTGCTTTCTTTACGCTGATTATGTCAAAAGTCTACATGACCACATTGTATGAACTCTTTATATCTGCTTAGTTTACCCAAATATATGTGGAAATTCACCAGGTTTTTTAATACCCAATACATGTTATTGCTCATTTTTAATTGTTTCGGCAGCCATCTTGCATTGTCATATTATATTTATAGGCAGATAATTCAACAATTCTTAAAATGGCCTCATTGATTCCGTAGTATATAAAAACCTAGTTATAGACACCAAAACTACCGAGTTATGGCCAATTTACTCTTATTTTAATGGTATGGCGGCCATCTTGGAAGCCATCTTAAAAATAACCACTTTCCGGAAGTTGGATTTCTTAAGATTTTTGATATGAGATAATAGACATCAGGTAGGCCTACTGCCCAATTCAGTTGAAAAACCTTTTGTTGCAATTTGTTGGGTCAAACCATATATGCACTTACCTATAACACGCTAAATGTGTCCCAAATTTGCCAAGTAGGCTATATAATGGCCCTTATGAAAGCCAAATAGAAAATCGTCGATTTTAGCGTTTTTTTGTAAAATTTGTTATTTTAATGATCCAATATATTGTGTATCACATTGAAATTTGGTTGGATTTGACGTTTGAATATGCAATTTTTTAGTTATTCACTCGTCGAACAAATAATTTAAATGACTTAGTAATTTAAATTAAACTAGCCACTTCGTTTAGTAGTTTTCTTAAGAATAGATATCACAATACCTTATTAGGTTTAAATTGGATAAATTCTACCCCTATTTTCAACACTTTAATAAAAAGGTTCTAAAATGCTGTTGTTGTTACTTGTTACCAAACTGCCTTGTATATACGATTTTTACAATATCTTCACTGCATCGGATCGATTTTTAAAATAAAATTCTCCTACAAACAATTTTATTTAACATTGTTTAAAAGTTACACTGTGAAATGTTGTAAAAGATATATGGACCTAATTTAGTTTGATTATTTTTGTATAACTTTTGGTGTTTATTTACATTGTTGAAAAAAAAAACATTTTAATTAAAATTGTGTGTTTATGTTAAATAATAACAAATCCTTGCAGTAACTGTGATTTTGTGGTTATTCATAATTTGTTGTTTTTATTTGAAAATTATTGGGCGCCCTTTGGAAAAAAACTAATTCGCTAATACGGATAACTTTTATTTCTGATTTAGCGTAAATCGGACGATTAAACCTGAATCAGACAACATTTTCGTTCCCAATTTTGGTTAGTCAGACAGTATTTAAATCGGAAAGTAATGCTGTCTGAACTTAGGTTAAAACAGAATATAATTTATCCCTTTAAATTAAATCGAAAAGTTTATTTGCCCTTCTAAATTAAATCGAAAAGTTTATTTGCCCTTCTAAATTAAATAGGAAAGTTAATTTGTCCTCTAAATTAAATAGGAAAGTTAATTTGTCCTCTAAATTAAATAGGAAAGTTAATTTGTCCTCTAAATTAAATAGGAAAGTTAATTTGTCCTCTAAATTAAATCGAAAAGTTAATTTATCCCTTTAAATTAAATCGAAAAGTTTATTTGCCCTTCTAAATTAAATAGGAAAGTTAATTTGTCCTCTAAATTAAATCGGAAAGAATTACATTCCGTTATAACTTTAACGCCAGTGGTTCATAGGGCGTTACAAAATTGGTCAATTTCCTGTTCTCGGGCTATATTGAAGCTGTTTTGTGTCTTTAGAGAAGTGTTTCTTAACCTTTTTTTTACCTCGACGGCCTTTGATAATTGTCCTGGGCCGTGCGCTCCCCTTAGTTTTTAAAGAATTATCATACGAAAATAAATTCTATATTTCTCGACAACCTAACAGTAAGACAACATGAAAATACAAAAGTTGACTCCTAATCGAAAAAAAAAATGTTTTTATTTCGTTTGAATTAAGTAAACTTTAATATAGAAAACCTGACGCATAGGCAGACAAAGAATTGCTCGTGCTTGATCATATGATCGGGTTCACAATCATTGAGCTGATTTTGACAGACATTGTGAATTGACTCCATAGTTGCACAGAAACCACGTAAAAGTGTCGCCCGAAGCGCAAAAGTAAACATTGCGTTAATCGTGTTTCAAAAGTTGTGATGACTCACAATGCAATGACTTCATCTAACATTATAAATTCGAACAAAAACAGTCTGAGTTCCCGGCAAAAATCAATTGTGATAAAAAAAATATTCAATTGTAATAAAAGATTGACAGGTTCGATCGAAGCGCAAAAAAATTCGTAGTTTCGTTGCTAAAGTTGGGAAATCACAGTTTGTGAATAGGGTGGCATGGTATCTAATCCCTTTGCACAGCTTATATCGCCATCAATCATTTCATACTGTTCTGACTAAACACAGCCCAAATCGGCCTTAATAGGGTAAAAAAACGAGAAAATTATTAAAACATATTAGCCCAAAAGTTCGCAAATCGCAAAATCATGAACCATTTTTTGTCTTCAGTTACTTGTCTGAACATGTAGAATTTTGATGTAAAGCATAACACGGAATTAAATCAGAATTAACAACAAACAAATGCAACATTGAACCGATAAAACCATTATAAAAAGTTAAATATTGGTGTAAAGCTCGAAATTGGACAAACATAAACGTCGGAATAAAACACAGTTCGGAATAAGATCAAAATAATTCCTAATAGTCGTAATTACGTCTAGATCTGAATAAGTTCTAAACCCGTGAAAATAATACCTATATGGCAAGAAATGCCTATACAAAGTTTAACCAAACCTCGAACCACAATCCTAAATGTATCACTTACTCTGCCTAATTCCAACTCTAACTTAATTTCTAACCCCACGCACTACCCACCACTAACCCCGAACAGGGGCAAACAACCCAATGCCTAAAACAGCGCGCTGAAAGGCGTCGTTCAAACTAAAGCGCGGAAAAGTCGACATCAAAGCATCCAAAGCCAGAACGATTGTTCCGATCGTCCTATACCCTTTCCCTATAGTTTTAGGCGTTTTTTCTTTATTCATTTAGGCCTTATTCCCATGAACTTAAGACTTATTTCGACGGGTATTGGTATTTTTAGACGACTTTAGATCTTATTCTGTCGTGGATATAACTGCGTATTTGGCTTTATTATGTCGTTAGTCTTAATACTATGGTATGGTAGATTATTGTGGTTAATATATTAATGCTTTGTAGGTCCTATTATAAGTCCTTTAAATTGCACTCCCTTGCAATAACGGATAAGAAAACATTCATGGATTTTGTTAGAATATTTAAATGATCGGACAATTGTGCCTAATTTATTTATTAGAATGGCAGCTAAGATTAATTTAAACAAACACAAAATGCCAATAATACATTTACAACGATAATTCATGGTTTCGAGCGTGTTGATATTTTCCCTTTCCACTTTGCTGTAAAGTTCGTAAACATTGCTGTATATTTATATCCCTGTTAGTTGAGTTAGGTAAAACAATGTTTTAAAATTTGCCTTCCGTCGATTGAATGTAAAATAGATTTTAAAAAGTTTATAAAGTTACATCTGTATTAATGCATAATGGTCAAAGAAGTAAGCTGTGCTGACCTTGCTAATTAACTAATTGTTGTAATCTGTGTTGAGCGAAACTTAGACAAATAAGTATACTGTGAAAAACAAAATGTAATTCAATAGACCTGCGTCGCAAAAATGTTTGGTAAGTTTAATTTACTCTATGATTACGTTTATTTTCGTTGTTTAGCAGTTGATTTTCTTGTTTGGAAACCGTACTTCGTTCTATCATCGTTCCACATAAAAGTAGCCTACTTCGTTGCCGTGTTACGTGCTTCGCTGCTACTTGTGTGTACTTTGTGAATTTGACGTCATTATACCGGGATTTGGAAACTGTCGTCATTTTACGTTAGGGCAAGGTGCGCGTTTGAACGTGATAAACCTCTTTAGCCTGCAGGACGGCCGTTTTTAGTCTACACCAATAGCTAAAAATCTAAATAAAACCTGAAAAGCCAAAATAATAATTAAACAACATTATCATAATCCCAAAAATTTACTTCACCACTTACTCTCCCCCGAAATCCACTCTAAACTTAAATATTACCCATACCCATTACCTACCCAAAACAGCGTCCCCAGGCCCAAACGCCGCCGTTTAAAAACATCTAGAACGGCCGATGCCACGGCGGCGGCACCACCTAATCATCCCATGTCCTTTGTTATTTAGGCCAACTTAGATCTTATACTGAAAATATATTTGGTTTTATTATGGCTTTGGTCTTATTAATATGATATAGTTTAATTTTACCGTAGCAACTTTTTTTAACCTGAAATAAGGAATTCAAATTTGGGTCTTTGAATGACATATCCCAACATTTGAATAGTTAAGAATTGTCAATGCAGAATAAAAATGAAATTATTTTTCATCCACAGATGAAATTAAAGCTTTTCGTAAAAAAAAATAGGAATTGAAGAAGGAAAGTTGAATTGGGCTGTTTGGAGATGATTCTTCAATCGAAAATGACAACTCATTTATATATCTTTTAATAAAGGACCAAGTCTGGAAATAACCTTGAGTCACTATTTCTATCAGAAAACACTGAGAAATATGACCTTATTCGTAGCCCTTTTCATTGAAGTCCAAATGGCTAACGTTGGTGCTAACAGAGGAATTAACCCAGGAGCTAGCAGAGATTTAAATGGCATGTCGAGTACAAAAGGTTTGACTATTTAGAGCAGTGGTTCTCAACCGGGGGTCCGCGGACCCCTTGGGGTCCGCAAAACGTTTTCAGGGGGTCCACATAAACCTTTAAATATACCATTATTAATTTAATTAACACTAGAAAATAACTAACGCTTGGTAACATGCTTAATCACAATCTTGGTTGTAACATGTTGTAAATCACATCGAGTGTGACAGAACACTTCCATTGTTATGTAACACAATAAATTGTAAAATGGATGCAGAATTACAATGTTCAAATGTACTGGATTTTGGTTTATGTTATTATTCTTAAAGATGACGTCTAGCATTGTCAAAAACACAACCACGCATTTTAAGACGTGCTTCGGCGATGCAGCAGCATAAATCACTTAAAGGTGTCATAAAGTAAATTGGTGTTGTGTGTTACTTTACTCAACACAAGGTGCACTAGGCAGACATACTGATTTACTAAAAAGAACTAAACGCAAATATCACACCAGAATTCTGTTAGGGGTCCGTGACCATTTAAAAGCATCAAAAAGGGTCACCGGTACAAAAAGGTTGAGAACCACTGATTTAGAGCATACAAGGGCCCCACATGGACCCCCAAAAGGCCGGTCTTAAGTTATGAATTTGGTGCGTTTAGAAAGGGGTACTGTTGAAAACACCCCAAAATTTCGGTTTAAATATCATGTCGAGTACATCGATCAAACCTATCTTGTGTTGCGCCACATATCAGTGGTCAATAAATGGCCGATCTTAAGTGCGGGAAATGGTGCAAAACCCATTTAAGACCACCATTTATGGGGTCACCATGTCACGTTTAAATATCATTTCGAGTACATTAATGAAACTGGGTGAAAATAAACTTTATATCATACTGTAACAGGAATGGTCTTAGGTTGAGGTTTTGGTGCAAAATACATTTAAGACCGCGTCAAATGTAGCACATGTACCTTCTCATAAATGCCGATAGAGGGCGCTATGTTTATTTTTGTATTAATTCAGATTTCCCCATAAACTGGAATGTTGTTGTTTTTTGCCGTTCTTTTGATGAAAAAATGTTAGAACGATTACAGATAAATAATTTTATTGTCATGGTAAAGAAAGAGGAATGGAATGCCAATGAAGGAGGTTGTCGAATCTTAACAAATACAAAAAGAATAAATCTGTCTGATCAACATGCCATGATATAACATAATTTTATTTGAACATTACATATATTCGTTTGACTGGCAACCTGTTTAAATGTTAATTTTGAATGTTAATGTCAATATTATTCATGTTATCTCTTTATAAATTAATTTGTTCGTCAATAAAGCATCCAACGTCGCTTAGTCCTTTCAATAAAGAGCACATAGCGCGAACGAAAGTCGCTCCCGAATTAACCACCCCGAATGGCATTTTGAGAAATTCGTACGTACCGCAGTGCGTAACGAAATCCGTTTTGTGAATGTCCTTCTTAGCAACGGGTACCTGCCAATTTCGTAAGATCCAGTGTAGTAAAGTATTTGCTGATAGACAGTCTTTGAAAAACCTCTTCGGCTGTTGGCATCGGTTCCGGATCGAACATGGATATATTGTTCAACTTTCTATAGTCGATACATATCCCATTAGAACCATCTTTCTTCTTCACGACAACCACAGGCGATGCGTATGCTGAGCGGGATCGTCGTATTATTCCCAGTTGTAACATCTCGTCGATCACGCGCTTTAATTCGTTCCTCATGTGGTAAGGAACGGTATCCGGTTTCGACCGCACCGGCCGATCATCCTTGAGCTGAATACGATGTTCGCGAAAACCAATATTTCCCGGTTAATCGCTAAAAATGTCCACATAAGCATTTGCAGCCGCTAACGCCACCCCCTTCTGTTTCGCCGTCAACTCTTCGCCAAACTGGATAAACTGTAGTGACGTCATCATGGTTGTGTTATCTTCACTCACAGCCGTACAACCCTGGTGGACCAGTGATATATCTTGGTTGCCGGTAGTAGGCATTCTAAAGACATACTTTTTAAGAATGTTCTCATGGAAAACACGATTTTTTCCATTCACATTCAGAACGTAAACACACTGTCCTCGTTTCTCAACAACTGTGAATGGGCCATTCCACTGGAGAAGCAACTTGTTCAGCAGCAGTAGAGCTTTATCGCCTACTTCTATTCGTCGTGGTTTGGCCTTTTAGTTATAATACCTCTGTATCTCTCTCTTGAGCTCTTCTTTGGCCAGTGATAGAGTCGTCTCAATCTTTTTTCTTAGATTAATAACATATTGGTAGCTTGATCTACCTTTCGTATCCGTGTCTGGGTTAGTCCACATTTCCTTTAGTACGGTCATTGAACCGCGAACCGTCCTGCCATAAAGTAGTTAAATTGGTGAAAATCCCGTTGATTCTTCAGGAACTTCGCGATATGCAAACAACAAAGCACCTATAAATATGCTCCATTGTTTTGACTGGTCACAACACAACCTTTTGAGCATTTTCTTTCGAGTCCCGTCAATTTTTTCAACAACCCGTTACACATAGGCTGATAGGGTCCTGTCATCAGATGCTTAATCAATAAAAGATGGTTCACTTCTTGCATACACTCCGAAACAAATTGAGTCCCTAAGTCACTTAACACTTCGTCAGGAATTCTCAATCGACTATACATGCCACGGTTTCAGCCGTTTATATTCCTCAGAGCTTTCCCCTCCGGGTATCGCGTCGCGTAATCCACCAACGTACCTAAGTATGTATCTGTGTCCCTATTCACCGGGAGAATGCATAGGGCCAATGAGATCCACAGCAAATCGCCGGATGCAGAGAGACCCTCTGCACACTGCCTTTTCCGCCGTCCTCTGACAAATGTAGCACGATCGACAAAATCGCTTTACGTCGTCACGCATGCCAGACCAAAAGAAGTTCCTCCAGATACTATCTATGAGTGTTTTTTTACTACCCATATGCCCGGTCATAATGGAATCATGGGCAACCTTAATAACTAGGGCCCGCAAAAGTCAATAAAGTCAAAATTTTTTAAGGAGCTCGTCTGTCCACGAATCAAAGAATAAAGTTGTTTTTAGCATCTAGGGGACTGTTTCTAAGAAGTTTATAGGTTAAAATAAAGTTAAAATTTACAATAAAGTCAAAATTTGTCAAATTGTGGCTTTTGACAAAGTTTTTGTGTTTCTTGAGAGTAATTTTTGTAAAAATCGTCGTGAAAGCATTGTAAATCAGGAACTGCGACACAATTAAACCATATTAACCCATAAAAGCAGGAAATATGTCACAATGCCCACTTGGATCAGCAGTAACTTTTTCGCAAATTGTCCATTTTTTTTTATTTATTGTTACGTAATTAAATAATTCTTATAAAACACTTTATCTTCATAAACGTGGTCTTTTCGAAGATTAACAGTTTGGATTTTAGGAATAGCCTACTGACATTCTGTAATACAAAAATGCCTAAGCAAGCTAAATCGTCTTTAGAAAAAGTTAGGCAGATTTGTCGAGATTTTTCTCAAGAATTTCATGCAACTTTTGGGGCTGATTTACTTGACTTTTCGACAAAATATTCCGCTTGGGTCTGAAATCGACGAAATATTATGTTTGGGTAACTGGTGTCAATTCAAGAAGAAACTGTGACCTCTACAAATAAGCAACTTCGTTAGGTTAAAACAAAGTTAAAATTTGATAATAATAAAGTTAAAAAAAATTTTTTTAGGTTAAAATAAAAATGGCCCTATTAATAACGCTTTCTTTTAAATTATACTTGGCACAACAAGTTGTTTCACCCATTCTCGAGGAGTTTTTTTTTTTTTTTTTTTTGTTCAAATCGTAACAGTTCAGTAAAGCTTGCTTGAGCTGATCGTAGTCCACAGCGTCGGGAATTATATACAACCAATGCTTGGCCTTGCAGAAGGGCGCTTAACTCATCCCACTTGCAGGTTACAGCAAAGCGCTCGAAGCGTAGCAGATAGCTATCCAACTCGTCCTGTTATTCCCTGTTCCGGCACCTCGGGTTTTCTTTGCTTTTCTGCCGCTTCGGCCTCAGCATTTTTCCGCTGTTCTTCGGCTACAGACTCGGCAACTCTTTGCTTCAGCTTCCCTAGGTATAGGCGTCGCTTTTCTTTCTCAAACGCCTGCTGTTCATTAATGAACTTCGCCAAATCGGCTCCAGTCAAACAGTTGCTTGCCAACTTCAGCAATCTTTTCCATCTCGTTTTCCTGCTTCACCGCCATATAAAACTAGGTCAATACCTAGGTTTGCCATTTTTTAGAAACGTAAATCCGGAACGCATTTTGAAAACTGCATATAAACTTAATGTAGACCTAATACAAAAGAATTCAAAGCAAATAACTAACTTAACGGGGTTGCGGTTGTTTTATATTTTGTCAAGGGGTATTTTTCAGGGCCCTAGTTTTAAGGATGGTTTATCTAAGTAATTTAAATTGTAGCCGAAAGTAATGTCTGTATTGTGAATAAATGAGTAGGGTAAATACTTTCAATTAAAGTAGGATGACAGCTGCAACAATTTACATGTTGACAAAGGCACTGTATCCATAACAAATTCGTATTCCCCAGGCCAAATCCTTCTCAAGCATAAATTAAACAAAATGCAACATTCCATCAAGCTGGCCTGTTAAAACTATTACATATTAGGTTGTATTCTGCGTCATTTGCTTGAGGCGCGTGTTATTGCCGATGATTTAAAAAGGTAATTTATCATGTTAGTAAAAAGTAAAGTTTAGCTTGGGTGCTAACTAGTGTGTAAAGTCGTAAACATTTTAATTTTGTTCTAAATAAAACATTTTAATTTCTCTAATCGTTAATTGTTATAAAGCATATATGTTGGTCGTCCCTTGACTATTTTTTGCTTATTGTGGCTGAAATGGGTTAACTAAATGATTCCCCCACAAATGGAGTCACATTCTTTTCGCCCAAACTAGACACGAGTTCGGAAGTAGCATTTAATCGAATGACGTGTAATTTATCGCATTTATCTGCGTGACTGTGAAACTTCTAATTGTTCGTCTTCGCAAACTAAAATATGACATTTGTTGAAACAAAATTGCAAATAACGTGTGTTATTTGAAATAAAACGACTAAATACCCAACGGCTAAGCACGTCAAACATCTTTCACGTAACGAAAACCAGTGACATATATCGATAGGGAACCACTCAGTAACGTAAAACCTTAAGTTGTATAGCAGCCATTGTTCGGATTCAGCAAATACGTAATCCTGGAACCATACTGCGTACAACGTAAATAAAATCTCGTTGGAAACTGAAAACTGGTTACTATTAAAACCGCCGCTTTAAATTCGAAATTTTGCGAACTCTACCTAAATTTTGCGCGGTAACAGACATCAAGAAGTTTTTAAACATAGAAGTCTTAAGTTGGAAACAAATATTTTTGTTAAGGCAATCAATGTGTTATGACTTCAATTTTATTTGCAATGCTGAAAACTCGCGACATTTCTCGATCCAGAATTACTAACAAACGTTAAACTTTAGCTTGTAACAGCAATTGTTTAGACTTAATAATACCGGCACCAAATTGCGTCATACGTGAAAAAAAACCTTAAAAATCGGTGACCGGTTTGCGACGGCGCTCGCTTACCTTCCTCAAAAAGATATCTCCCAGAACCCGCCGGATAATATCCATTTATTTTTTTTACTCACCACACAAAAAATGAATCTAGCCCCAGCAACCTCCCCCAGAACAAAATTTCTCAACACACACTGGAAAATAATTAATTTATGTTAAAAAAATTTGCTTGGCAGCAGTCTTACCAACCAAAAATGAAAAGTAAAAAGTAAAAAGTAATTTTGAGAAAGAATTGATATATGGCTCTCAAAGAGTCAAAAACTCAAGAGTTTTACATTTTTTAATTTTTTTCTTAAATTTAAAAAATCCTGGACAAATTGGTTAACCGGGCGGGACACCGGGACAAGGCCTTAAAACCGGGACTGTCCCGGCTAAACCGGGACGTATGGCAAGACTATCAATACCCAACACAGTTCAATAGAATAGATCCCGGACGTGCCCCTAATTGTGTAGCAGCTTGCGCTGCCCCATATTGTTACCGGCTTGAAACCCCGGCCATCCAGATGAAGCAGGCTGGCCGGTTGTGACGTCGTCACACCAGCCTCTGTGAACTCATCAAATTGACAGCTTATTGCCTGATAGTGTTTTCGTCGATTGTCCAAGTTTCCTCTTTTTTCGATGCGTCGCCGAATCGAACTGTTATGAATTATAATTAACGCCATCTGGTATTGAGTATAAAAGGGGTTTTGTTTTATGCCAAAACCAGCAGTTCCTACTGTTCAATTGTGGAGTCCAGATCGCGTACGTTGATGGAGGTAGTAATTGTACGTATATCGTAAGTACATGCTTTTAGGTCAGATATCCTAAAGTTGCTTTTCTGTGATGACAAACCTAAAACTGGTACAGCAGAAACTGTAGGTGTTTTCCTTTGCGTAGTTTATGTAGAATCATAGAATACTAATTACATAGAAGGCTTACTGGGTCTCGTCACGCATGAGTAACACTGACACGATAAACACGGGTTTCGGCGGCAATTACCAGGGCTGCCACTATAGTATATTAAAACAAAACTTTTTTAACAAAGCTATAATACAAAACTTTAACAAACAAATTAACTAAATATGACATTAATTTATAAAATTCTGTCTGTTCATTTATATCACAAGAACATTCAACAAATCTGGTAAATCTAAGACTATTTAAAACGTTTTCAATCAAGCAGTTAAAATAAATTTCCCTTAAAGCTTTGTTGCATTCTTTTGATAGTTCCAAATAAATATATTGCAATAGCCACATCAGGTCATCGAAGCTTCTTTAATAAGCCAACTTTTTTTTCCATTAATGTTATTAGTTTTCCATTAGAGCTTTCGGATGAGATTGTTTCAATCAGATGATGATACGTTGGAAATCTTTTTAATGCCTTTTTTAAAGTATAGCCTCCGAGATTCTCAATGCCGTCCTTTTCTTTTTCTGTAATAGTGGATGTTTCTACAAAACTATCAACTGTTATCTTTTTTTTGACAATCGCTTATAATATTTAAAATTATTTTGGTTGGTTCTGCTACTTTTTGTTCAGAGTGAAAAAAATTGGCAGCCTGACAACATATGTGTGGAAATTTTGCAATTATTGGCTCAAGTTGTGGCTTCGCATTGTATAATTGTAACCAGTTCAATACATACTTTAAACCAAATTCTGTTAGTGTTGTATTTGGTACCACTCTATTGACCAATTCATTAGCTGTATTTTCAGAAATTTCATATTTTTTATTAGGCGACTGTTTGAAATTATTAACAGGTAACATGCAAAAATCTTCTTTAAAGTCTTCCAGCAGGAGTACTTGGAGCATTTCCTCGGTATACAAGTCTGTCATTGTAATAATTAAAATATATAGCTTTCCTAGTTCAGCTTTAAATAAAAAATATGACCACAAGTTTCACTGAAGATAGATAAATTTGTATTTTAAGAACTGTGGCAGCCAGAACACAATACAAAGTTTACAAAGAAAAGTAGCACCTCATAACCGCATAATATTGCCGTATATATTTAACCAGGGAGTCAAGCCGAACCAGAACTTGATGAACTGGGTTAGGGCTATTTTTTCCCAAACCTGAACCGTTTTCTGAAAGATTGTATCGGAACTTGAACTTTTGATGTGCTCCGGAACTGAACCGTTTTCCTAATCCATTTAGCCGAACAGTAAAAGTCAGAATTTTTTATATCAATACCAAAAACAATATTTTAAAATTTAAAGTAAAAACAATATATTTAGCCCACAAGTCAAGTATTACAGGAATTGTCTAAAATGAACATGTTTAGAAGTAATAAAGAATGGAAGTGGCTATTTGACCGGATCGTCTTTTTTATGTTTGCATACGTTAGTGATAATATGTCGATTTGCACTACTTGTCCGGGTGAGTAGCTAGTCCAGGGTTTCCCAAACTGTGGTCCGCGACGACTGCTCAGGTGGTCCGTGGCGATATAACAAGAAATTAAAAAGTTACACATATACGTTGTACAGCCTTGGTCGACAACCTACGGCCCGCGGGCCGGATCCGGCCCGCAATGTAATTTATCCGACCTGCAGCCTCTTTGACAAACTAGACACGAGTCCATTTCTCATACTTTTTGACTATTTTAACTAAGTATAAGTGCGAAAAATTTTCGCGCTTTGCGTTAACGATATTTATACATCAGGTTTGTTTACGTTATGATGTAGTCGTTTGAACTAGATTAGCGCTTCTTGCACTGTGGAAGACTGACTGCCAAGTGCCAAAGTGCGTCGCGTACAAACGGAAAACGTATTCAAAAAAATTGGACATACATTTTTAATTTTTATTTTTGAAATATAATAAAAATCTACAAGAAATTTGAAAGAAATGCCGGTATACCCCCCCAAAAAATTGCGCTCGCTTCGCTCGCTACGTGCGCCCGGACTTAAATAGGTTAACAGACCAAGAAATACATTAAACATTAAAAAGGTTATCGCGTTTTTCCAAAGTGGTTTTGTTACACTTTTCAATATGAATAACGACGTGTGGACTCGAATTTTAAACCAAACAAACGCATTTTGTCCCGCTTAAACACTTTACTGCCTCCTTAAAAGTAACTAAACACGTTTTTAAGTGCGAAAACATATCAGAAGCCAGTTGTTCCAACATTTTAATAACATAATTATTCGTTCCGCAGAGACCCTTCTGAGTTTTGGTTTTAGCCCGCGACTAGAAGGTTGCCGACCCCTGTTGTACAGTATGTGTACTCTTCAAAGATAATTAAATTGCCGCAGTTATTCACAACTTATTGATTTCGAAAGCATTTGCTATCCAGTATCGTAAATCTTACTTATTGCGTTTATAAGTAGAGGGAAGAAATTCCATCCGTCCCATTGATGTTGTCAGTTTTGTAAATATATAAAATTTGGTTTTATTTATTTTTTGCTTTGTATTGCGGTCCGCGAAAAAACAGACTTACAAACAGTGGTCCGTGGTCCAAAAAAGTTTGGGAAACCCTGGCCTAGTCCAATAAGAATTAGCACATTTAAACACCGTTTGGCAATACTTTGAAGTAACTTTTACCACATTCACTTTAAGCGTGTGTCAAGTTTTTTCAATAAATGTTTATTTCTTACATTAAGTATGAGATAAGGTGGCTGATTGAGCGGTCATCTCAACTGACCCAAAAAACGAAATTAAAAAAATATCTTAATGCATACTATAACATAAAGCATTTATTAGGTGCCTATAAGGGTATATTCACAAATTATAAGTAATCAATTTAAACCATATGTCCTACAAGCTCTGTTTTTCCTCCAAAATTACAAGTTTCCGTATCTCCGCCAGCCATTATTTCTGAAAGTGACTCTCCCTGGTCAAGCGTGAAATCACGTGACTTCCGCTAGTGTCGCTACTACTGTTTTAATAGCCAATTACAGGTAGAGTATTTATGTCGATTGATTGACAACAAGTTGCAGACTTGTACCAAATTTCTCTTAAAACTTGATACAGTTAAAGAAATTTATTCACATATTAAAGATGCTGGCTTGTCCCCCCCCAGTCAAACAGCAAATCAAGTGGGAACAGATCTTGCAAGTTTTACCAAACCGAATCCCTTGGGACAAACTTTACCAAATTAACTACGACTGTACCGTGGAAAACAAACTTAAAAGTTTTCAGATAAAATTAAACCTTAGGGCCATCGTCACCAATGACGCCCTGTGCTCATTTGGAATTAAAGACTCAGATAAATGTGTTTTCTGCTGCGATGCATTAGAAACTGTAGCGCACGTGTTTTATTTTTGTACCAAAGTAGTAACTTTCTGGGAAGAAGTAACTACCTGGATCTCGGCGAAACTTCTTATTGATTTACGCCCTGACCCTGTTCATATGTTGTTTGGTGTTGTGGCGGATCAATCTGAAACCCTTTTGAATTGTTTGTTGTTGTGTGCGCGTTTCGAGTATTTATGTCGATTCGAGATTGGCGCTCCTAGAGCACGGAGCAAAATGAGCGAAAAAGCTAGTTATGCACAAGCGGCAGGCGAAAGTGCAGTGAGTGCACTGAAAAGGCCTAACTGTTTAAGCTTTAGAGGAGCTATGCAGCTTCAAAGAGAAGACTTATGGAATTTAACGAAAGAGGTTGATTTTCCTCTGAAAAAAATTATAGGAATTGCTGAAATGAAAGGGACGCTATTAGACCTGAAGTGTACGACCAGGGAAAATGTACTTGACCTTCATAGAAGACTACTGAATGTGTCATACATTCGTAATGTTCGTCTTTACGAGTCCGATGTGATTAATGTGGGAATTGGTTGGGTACCAATCCCACTCCCGAATGAAGCTATTGAAAGTTGAATTTTATGTAACCTACCACGGACAAAAGATTACTTGCAAGTATTGTGGCGAAACTGGCCACAAACAAGCTGATTGCGCGAAGCGGAAGGTGATTACCCACAGCTTCACAGTAAAGCAACCCAATCAGCAATTGCGCCAGGCCAGATTACCAGCTCATCAACGCCTCTGCGCTTGGAGGAAACAGTGGCCAACTGCCCCAAGTGCCAGGCCAAAATGAGACCTATGCCCTGCTGTGAGGAAATACAACCGGAGTTCCGAATGGACGGCGATATGTTCGAGTGCATCCAATGCAAAAGGTACGCAATAACTTGTGTGTGTAACACTGTAAATGCCCTTCCAAACATTACCATGTCCAAGGAATGCGTAAATCATCTATGCAAATATAAAATGATACACTGCAGTTGCGGGAAAAAGTCCGCCGAGGTTATTGAACCGAGCCGGCCATATAACTGCAGTTGCGGGTTCCAATATGAATGGGATATCGAACTAGGAGTACAGATGAACAATTAGATGTATTATGGTAACTATTTTGGTGTCTATTTTTTGTTGTTGAATAATGAGCTTCAACATTGCATCGTTTAATGTGGGAGGTATTCAAAATCCGCGCAAACGAAAGCCAATATTTAACTTTCTTAGAGAAAAAAACTTTAATATTGTCCTTTTGCAGGAAACACACTCCTCAGTAAGGGACGAAAAATTATGGGAAATGGAGTGGGGATCTAAAATATTATGGGCACATGGCTCTACTCGCAGTAAAGGAGTGGCCATTCTATTGACAAAAAATACCTCGATGTCGATTAAGGAGGTAGAAATAGACCCCGAAGGGAGGTATCTAGTTGCTTCGTTGACGGTTGAAGGCAAAGAGTTTAAATTGTGCAACGTTTTACCAGTGTATCAACTGCCGTAAACCGTTTCGAGCGGCAACTGAGTGAGTGTTAACGCAATACTCAAAAAACATTTAAAGAACAAAAACTGACTAAAAGTAGTAAAACTACTTTAATGTATAGCAAACGTAATAATAACTACATCGTTTATGACGTAACATTGCATGACAATTAAAGGTGTGGCATGTCAGTGATCGACTATTGCTCATAAATTCTACAACACAAATTATTAGGAGTAAAATATTTATAAATTTTTTGGGGGACATAGCCCCTGTGTCCCCCCCCCTGTCTACGCTTATGAATTGTAGTTGGAACAATAAACAAAATGAAAATAGACCAATAGGCCTCTGACTACCATACAGCGCCAGGTCCATGGAAACCTTAATCCGGTCCTGGTCACCCGTTCGCATCACCTGGACATCTAAAAAACCAAGGCTTTTATCTACTTGCTTCTACTGTACTATGCTCAGCTGCTAACTGTTTAAATGCGTAAGGAACGCCCCAACCCACTGTATTCCGACAATGACGAACGTAACGAAGGCTTTCATCTACTTGCTTCTACTGTACTATACTCTGCTGCTAACTGTTCAAATGCGTAAGGAACGCCCCAACCCACTGTATTCCGACAAATGACGAACGTGTTGACGGCGCGTCGCCAAAATATGGATGGTAAGATAAAAGTCACAAATGACCGCTCGTCGACAGACTACATAAACATACTGGCAACCACCAGCGATATAGATGTGCCCATTGCTGTGCTATCTGTGAAACACACTTCAAAATTGAATTAGTTTTGTTCAAGGCAAGTTCATAAACCAGTAGCAATGTCGTCCGGCGACCAATCGTCGCAGTTTCTGTTAGCGTTGATAAAAACAGCCCGTAGCCGAAGCAGTTACATGGCACAGCCATGGCCCAAAGAAACCTCCTAGATTGGGACTTCGGTCAAAATTAATATTAGTTTGTCCTGCCTGTTGGATTTGCCTATGCCTAATTGGCGAATTGATTTGAGCGAACGTCTTCTAAAATTTCCTTCTACATCCGGTTTGTTTACGGTTTGATGCTGTCTTTTCACTTAGATTAGTGTTTTTTTGCCGTTGCGCCGTGGAAGGATGCCAGGTGCGTCGCTGACAAACGAAAGACGTATCCAAAAAAATTGTATGTATATTTTCTAACATTTTTTATTGTTTAGTTTCGGCAATGTGTTAACAAATTGCAAGAAATTTAATAGAAACGCTCGTATACCAAAAAAAATCGCGCTTCCCTCGCCAAGTGTGCACCCTGACTTAAAAAGCTTAGCAAACACTTAACTAGATTCAATAATAAAGTTATCGCGCTTCCTCAAAGTGTGTTTATTACACTTTTCATTAGTAGTATGGATGACGACGTGTGGACTCGAATTTTAAACCAAACAAAAGCATTTTTTCGCGCTATGCGCCAACACTTTACTGCCACGATTTTAAGTGCAAAAAATATCCGAGGCCCGCCCGATTCACAGTTGTTCTAACACAGTCTTTCTTAACCTGGGGTAAATTAAATTTATAAAAAAAATGCCCGTTTTAGGGGGTGAATTGGCTACCAATCAAAATATCCACAACAGTTTACGGGATAGGAAAATTGTGTCAGCTGTAGGTATTGGTAGCCTACTTCCCTAGTTCAGATTAACTTCTAATTTAAACCTAGCAAACAGCATGTTGATTCTTTATGGCTTGTGTCGGTAACGTCATGCATCGCTAATTGATACTTTTTTAGTTCATTGGCAACATCGTTGTTACGTCATTTGTTGTTTGAGTTCGTCTGCTTTTTCAGCAGTCACGGCATAGATTAAGGTAACGTGTCTGCAAGCAGACAGCATGTTTTAAGTAATTTTTGTGCAGTTCAGCCTAGAAAGTTTAGCGATAGCGGATTTCAAGTGCTTTATTAATTTTCTAGCGATAACTGTAAGGTTTAGTACACCTTTTGAAATTTCAGTGTTGGTTATGCATGTGAACAAAAAATAATAGCATGTGATGGTAAAAATAATTCATTGACTGATTTATATATTCTGTAAAAGTAACCAAAATTTAGTCTAAAAATAGCTTTCCAGTCTTAAAAGACAAAAACTAGACTAAACTGGAATGATTAAACTCTTTGCCGAAAAGCAGGGGCAGTCTTCGTATCGAATATACTTGATCTGATATTCATTATTTTTTAAAGGGTAAAAAATATAAAAAAAAAAGGTTAACAAACCCTGTTCTAACATAACATATTAACACAATTCTTAGTTAAAATTTTGTGCGGCCCGCAGAGACCTTTCTGAGTTTGGTTTTGGCCCGCGACTACAAAAAAGTTGTCGACCCCTGGTGTAGGGCAAACTAGTTTGACGTAACATTTAGGTTCACACAGAAAAGAATTACAGGGAAACAGTAATATGTAGACGTTTCATGAAAATGGCATTTATTAAGTAACAAACCAGCATATGGCTTGTTTTTTTGTTTTTTTAAGAGTGTTCAAGGAAAAGAAAGTGACTTGTGCAAAGCAACTGCCCAACTCATTGGTGGTCATTCTAACAGAGATGAAGTGCTAGGAATTTATAACATGCGACAACACGATATCGAACAGCAAAGTGATGTTCCTGATTTTTGAACTGTTACCTGTAACTATCAGCATCAACGAGATTGCGGGAACCATTTCCGTTAAAATGTTGTAATTTAACATTTTTGGCTTAATAACGAAGCGTTTTTACACAGAATTTATAAGCAATGGAAATTTGATGAGGCGCCCAGCCTGCAAGGTCTTTGCAATGGCCATTCTATCGTAACTAACTCCCGACATGTAGCCTATATTTTTTGCCTGTTACGCGAACGCTTTACTTGGTTTTTGTGCAGCCACACAGCTTTTTAGTAAATGGCCCTAACATCTTGTTAAGTAAAAAATATCTCAATTAATGTTATTATATTGAGCAATGTGCAATTTTATGTGCACTCATTGCGTCACGTCTCCTAAATAAAAAAAAAAGATGACCAGACCCAAACAAACATCCTGGTTCCGCCCTGTATCATGTAAATTGCAGTAATTATTGTGTAAAATACTTTTTTGTTTGGTGCTTTCTAAGTAATTATATCCTATCAATATGGTCATAGTATTTCAAGGCTTGCACAATATATTCGCTAAATGTTCTTTAGTCGTCTGTGTATTTGCTTCCAAATAAAAAACGTGCATGTTAGACAAATCCGCAGTCAAATATATCTCGCTAGGGAAGGCTATTAGCAAACTGCGCAACAACGCGTTTCTGTGGCGTTCAGCCAACTGTTGCGTATTGATACAGCGACTCGATATAAGTATGGGGATTATATCTTATCCGGGCAACGCTGATATTTAGCCTAGGTGGGCCTAAATTTTAGCCCGACCCATTTTCTCACTTTATTTGTCAATATACGGTATAGACTTAAACGGCTTTAAGCGTCTTGGTATAACAGCTCACTTAGCCTACACAAAGAGATTATAACCTATTTGGCCTACACGAGGATCCAAGAGCAAAAAAAAACATCAAAAAAATAACTATTAAAAGCATAGAATACGGTACTGCAATTACGCCGAGAATGGGATATCAGTTCTTACAAGAGCTGTTAAATTCAAATTTGAGGTCTGACAGGCCAAGTGAAAACTTAAAGTTGAAGCAATAAAAACAAGATCAACCTTAAGGGATGGAGCTAAAGATCACAAGTCAATGATTGACTTTAATCATTGTTTTTTAAATAAGTTTGTAGTGTTTACAAACTATAAGTAGGCCAGTGGTTTCCAACCTGTGGGTCGCGACCCCGAGTGGGGTCGCCTAAAAGTTTTGTGGGTATTTTTGTGTATCGCCATATACCTTATCATAGTCCTGCTGTTTTAGTACGATTGATGTATCTCGTTTTCTTTAAAATGACATCACACTAATAAACGTGACTGAGTGCATTTTCTACATGAAAGTGCTGTTTTAAGCTCAGAGCTGATAAATCAGCTAACGTGACATTTCACAAAATTAGATTTATTTGATGTAGCGCAGCGAATGTCGCGCGTTCGCAAATTGCTTTATTGCGACTTTCGATGAATTACTAAAAAGCTCGTTTTTTAAAAAGTCATTTATTTCAAAAAAAAATTCTGTTTATTAAACTTAAGCAAAGTGATTTGCATAAGGACTAGGTTTTATATTCTTAACAAACATAAATAAAAAGCAGCAAAACGCATTTTGTTTAAATTAAAATACTCAAAGGTTTCAGTAAATGTTTACTTTTGGACTTCAAAGCAATCAACCTACCCGATTCTGTCTAATTTTGTTATTGAACTACAAAACTTCCTAAAGGCTCTGAGAATTATGTACTGGGTATAATTTACGCATACTCGCTTGTGTTATTTTGTTCCAGCACTATTTGACATATTTTATTCGAATATGAAAACAAATGGGGTCGCAATGTAAATTCTGATTTCATTTTATTTAAATTGGGGTCGCTTATTAAAAAGGTTGGATACCAATGCAGAAGGCTATTACTTAATTTCTATGTAAACAATGTATCAGGTGATTGTATATGACAGGGGTGGGCAAATGTATTTAGTAGAACAGCCATTTGCAGAAAATACAAGTAGCCTACCAGAGAGCCTCAAAAAAATAAAAATTAAGAAAACAGAGGTTTATTTGATTGACTAGTATACGCATGTCGCATATACATAGTTTTCTTGCCACTCTAGATTAAAACCTCTGTTTTTATTTTCACATTTTCGTTTTTGCTAGCATTAGATGTCATCGTTTTCATTTTGCAGTGAAATTAACTGAGCTTACTGTCTTAGCAATGAAATTGCGTTGACCAGCTGTTAACTAACTCTTCGGAATTCGGATCAGGGTTGCCAGATTAAAATTTTGAAAAATTGCCAAACCGTGAATGAAAACAGGCCAGAAAACTCAAAACATTAATCAAATAAATTCAAAACACATAAAAGGCTATAAGTTGATTTGTAATAAATGACCTTCAAGGTTCAAACTTGTGTGGTATTGCAACATGACAAACATAACATGTTAACAACATACCAAACAAAATGAAATTTTTTATCATTGAAAAAGCTTAGTTATCGTACGATCTTTAGGCTAAAAATGTAATATTTTTTATCAAGTTTTCTATTAAAAATACTTCGGTTTGATGAGCTCACCCTAAAGCGCGGTGTTTGCCAATTTTTTGGGCTTCCTGCTAGAAGTAATAAAGTGGAACTTTGCTAACTTAATCCACTTCACTAAACTGTTTGAGCGACCGATACTTTACGTAAATTTTCTTTGTATTGCTCGCAATTTTTCCAAATGTGTAAATTGTAAAATATCGGGGCTTTTATTTTGTTTATTTGCGGGACTTTCTACGTATCAAAACAAAAGAGCCCCAAAATATCTTGCTTAGAACCAATGTCAATCTTAATAAATCTAAACGAAAACCAACCGAATCGAATGGGTTGGCGACCCATGGGTTGCGAAACACCTGCGGTAACAATTTATTATTTTAAAATCAGTTTAGGTAAAGGGCCTACAGATTTTAAAACGAAAGTTTTCAAACTATTAAAGCGACCCTGATTCGGATGCTATGTCTAGTGTTACGGCATAAACGAAATGCTGGCCTTTATAAAGAAAAGAAAAATAGAGAAACGTTCATAAACGGTAGGCCTACTCTTGGTAGCCCAGGGGTTCTTAAACTTTTTTTACCGCAGACCCCTAAAATTTTTTTTTGCTTTGCATGGACCCCGGTAGGCAAGAAATGCTCCAAAATAATGTCATAATATGACGTCAATATACAAATAGACTTCATAACTCTGTTTATTTCGGTCCGAAAAATGTGAAAGTTAAATGGAGTCTAACTATACATTCAGTGCAAAACCGATTAATTTTTAATTAAACTGTTTTCTTTGAAAAATTAATTACTTCTTAAGTATTGGCTACATTAGTTCTTTAATTAGGCCTTCATTGGCCCCCTAAAACTAGTTCACGGACCCCTAAGGGGTCCATGGACCCTAGTTTAAGAACCCCTGTGGAAGACAGTGCATTCTTTTTGGAATTTTACGATTCGACTAGAAGAACCACAAAAAACATGCCGAAGAGCCGCATGCGGCTCGCGAGCCGCAGTTTGCCCACCCCTGGTATATGACCACACTTAGTATTATGTATTGATTCGGATAAGCACGAGCAATAACGAAAGTAACTGAGTAAACCACCTTGTGTTATGTCTAGTCCAGGGTTTCTTAACCGTGGCTCTCGTTTTTCCCTGGGGGAAAACGGAGCGGTGATTGGGGGGCCACGAGCATAAGCTCGCCTAATTGCCAAAAATTGTTACGTCACATACAACTAACATTTGTGTTTTTTTAGTTCAGTGTTTCTTAAAGTGGTGAATGGTTCACCCCAGGGTGAATAAAACTTTTGCTGGGGTGAATAAGGGTGAACGAAAGTTCAGGAGCATCCTATAGTCACTAGTAAACAACTTTCTGAAGTAAATCGACTACTGCTGTTGTTTTTTGGAGTTCTACTGCTGTTGTTTTTTGGTGTAACTGTTGTTTTTTGGTATTTTTTTTAGCTTATTGTAATAGTTAAGTTGGTTTGCACTGAGTGTGTAAGTTATGCCTACCAAAAGTCCTCTTTTAGGAGGATTTGTCCCCTTTTCTTTAGAAAACTGATTGGTCCTCCGAGGACGCTCAAAAATGTCTAAATGTCCTCTTTTTTCGCCTTTCGAGTTATAGTTGCTTATACTTTTCACAAAACTTTTAGGCGAGAGGTTCTATTTATTTCCAAAAAATACTTAAGCCATGAAAGATGCTGAATTGCTAGTTTAAAAAAGGTTTCTAGGGGGGGATCCAAGCAATTCGTAGGGGGGAGGCGAGCTCTAAGTTAATATTTACTTTTTTTGCTATGATTCTAATGGTATCTTTTTCGTTTTGGTTTTACACCACTCCTACAGCGCTGAACAAACTCTGTTTTTGCCAACATTAACATTAAAACTGCCAAAAAAAGTTGTGAATCTTCTGTTATCACTTTGTTGAGCACAAAGTCTCTTTGAGTGCCATTCTATGTTTTCATATCATCGAAGGTATAACGGCCCTATTTAATTATAATTTTTCTAACTTATAAATAAACGATAAAAGTAATCCACCGTTTGAACTATTTTTTATCCATATTTTATATAATTGAATAACAGGCTATAGCAACAGGGGGACGAATTGTTTTGCGAAAAGCCTCCTGATTTTACAGTTTAGCGCCAATTCAACCAATTAAATCCAAATTTTTTAGCACTTCGCGCGACCGACAACAAACTTCACTATTTTCAATTAAGTTGTCTCAGTGATATTTAATTAAAAATTCCGAATTGCTTTTCGTAGGGGTGCAAGTCATAGGAAAATTACAAAGGGTGCAGCTGCTGAAAAAAGTTGTGGATATGGCACGTATTTCTCAAACGTAACAATTCTATTTTCGTTTTACTTGCAGGCAAAAAATGTCCTCTTTTTGGGTGCTAAAAATATGGTAGCCCTAGTATAAGTACAACAATTTGGTGACTTTGTTTTGTGCTTTTGTTGCTTTATATTTCTTAACTCAAAAAAATGTAGATTTGCAATGGTAAAACTTAGCTTGAGCTGATCTTAACAAAAATCGAAACAATCTAAGTCATTTTGAGCTGTTATCTATAGACGAGATAGTTTTGTAGAATGTGGTTGATAATGAGTACTCATTTAATTGTCTTTTGTGCCTCGGTGTATCAATCTCACGACTACTAGATAAATAGTGCATTTAAATTGAATTGTTCATTGTCGACTGCTTCTAACATACGAGCACTCCAATTGGTTCCTTGAGTAACAGACAAGACTTTATTCGATACTGATCTTCATAATAACGAATTGAATATCCCCTGTCTGCTTCAGTCACAAAAGCACTCGAGTTTGTTGTCTGAGTAAAAGGCATTCTGTATTGATTGAGCACGCTATTTATAGACGAGAATCAGTTAGCAAAATTTCTGTGAACAAAAGAAGGATTTACGTCATTTACGTCATTAATTCTTACAATACTTAACAAAATACCACGTGACAAAAAGGGCGTTAACTCAACCTTCTTCACACTTATTTCTGACGCTAAACATACAATTTTTACGTCAAAACGCGATTGCGAAACAGCCTCTGACTTCAGTTAAATGACAACAAATCAATATCACGCGACCGGGGAAAACTAATCTATGTTTACACCGCGGCGCGGACCGGCGTTTTGAAAACATATGCTAAAACGGATATACGTTATTTTAGAAAATGCTCTGACGCATAAAATTGGTGTCAAAATGTACAGTTTGCACATTTGCTGCAAAGATAACGCAAACACGGAAAGGCGATTGCAAGGAATTTAGGCTATGGTGATACAGCGATAAACAAAAATTCTCTGTGGTAAAAACAACACGGTGATACAGCGATAAACAAATATTCTCTGTGGTAAAAACAACAATGTGACGAAGTACTGCTACAGTTTTATCATATCATGAGACAAGGGTGAATGATATCTGGAGATAGATGGTAGGGGTGAACGAAACGAAAAAAGTTTGAGAAGCACTGTTCTAGTTCACTCAGTTTTTCTTTGTAACGTTTAAGCAGCATTAATTAGTTTGTATGCAAGTTCGAATGATAACAAAACAAATTCAAACCAGTTGAACATTTTTTTCACAAAACGTCAAATAACGATATTACCAGATATTACCATTTTGGTTCGGATGGATAGATTTGTTGTTGTTTCATTGATTAAATTTTGTGATAAAATTAATTGTGTTAAGTTAAGTGGTCAAAGCAAGTTTCACAGAACGACGGATAGTTGAATTGCACATACTTTCAGAGAAGTTTACCATGGAAAGTACGTTTTTACACAAAGCTTAAACAAGGTTTTGTGTTATCAAATTGGCAAATGGTGCGAGAGTTACGTCTTATTTGGCTTCACAGAAGTAAGTCGTGACGACAGTGATTGTGCGTGACAGTTTACCTCAGTTTGATGTTACTGATTATTTGAAAGTTCCTACACGTTGGACTAAATAGGTGAAACGTCTTGAAAATTTATTTGTGGTAAAATAAATCACAAGTAACAAGAAAAAGCGAGCTTGTTTGCTACACTATGCAGAAGGAGAAGTATTTGAAATTTTCGAAACTTTACCTGACAATGGTAACACTGATAGTATGACGAAGCTCTGCAAGCTCTTAACAAGTGATTTATACCAGTGGTTCTCAACCTTTTTAGCATACGGACCGGTAAAATTTCAAAACAAGTTTTGCGGACCGATGGACCTTCAAAAATTAAAATCAACCCAAAATGTAATTACGACAAAAGTATATGCAACTTAAAAGCAAAGAATGGAAACGTCAATTTAATAAGCAATTTGCTGCTGTCTTTTTGATATCATACATATTTTTTTTTTTAAAGACTTAAACGAGTTGTAGCCTACTACAACACTTGCCCTATTGTAACGAACAATAAAGTCCAAAGTAGACCATACCATAACTCTATGTTGCGTCACAATGCAGCAAATTACGGAAATGGCGAAGTTCTACATTTGATGGACAAGCTTTTAACGTCTGGCATTTTGCAACTAAGATGTAAAATTGTAATATATTTAGCGGACCAGCAAGAAAGTTGATGCGGACCGGCGGTTGAGAACCTCTGCTTTATACCAAAGAAACACGTAGACTATGAGATATTCAAGTTCCGTGAAACAAAGATGATGGAAACATGAATCAATTTTATTGACGTTTTCGACAACTGTCTGTTGATTGCGATTTCACAGATCGAGACAAAGAAATCAAAAGTCAAATAATCAGCAAGTGCAAAAACAAAAAAATGAAGAGTCAAGAATAAAAAAAAGAGAGAAAAACAACCAAGCCAGAAGACTCAAGATACAAAAAGTGCTAATTTTGTGCAGAAAAATATCCCCATGATCATGGACGTTTTGTCCAGCATTTGGAAAAAAAAAGATATAAGGGTGGAAAGTTTAATCATTTTCCCCAATGGTGTCTAATGAACAAAAAGAATCATGTAAGAAATACAGAAAACACCTCTGGAAATGAGTCAGTGATGAAGAATCACAATATGTATCCATGTGCAAAAAAATATAAACCAAAAAATTAAATGCTGCTTCCACACAGGCCGATTAAATGCTGCTTCCACACAGGCTAAAGAATGTGACTTCATTTATGGGGAAGCATTTAACCCAGGGGTGGGCAATTAATTTAAACCGCGGGCCGCATGAAAAACTTAAAATGCTGTGGCGGGCCAGGTCAAAAACGAACTTGTTATTACGTTTGAGTTAACGAACTTAAAATTTTACAGTTTAAGTCTAATTTAAAGAAGACGTCGCACAAAGCGCGAAATAATTGCGACTATATTTGTGTTAAATGCCAACTTTAATTTAAATTTAGGGGGGGACGTGACACATTGAGCACAGATAAAAAATATGGACTCCATATCTTGTTGATATATTGGCATGTATCAAGTTGTGGGGCGCATTGACCCAAACGTTAAGATTGAAATACGTAAAAATTTCTCACAAAAAAACTTTTTAAGGCTTCAAGTTACCGAAGTGTTACTAGCGGTACAACGGCCATATTGCAAAGACGGTATAAATCGGGTTCATTAACTAAATTAGGTTGACAACATGTAAATCGGTATGTTTCAGAAAACGATATTTTTTTAGAGAACGGCATTAATTTTGGAAAACGGCTGGTATTTAGTTCATAATTTAAAGCTCTCAAAAATTATATATTAGTTCATAATTTTTGAGAGCAACATAATGCAGACGCTTTTTGTCTCTAAAGACGCCAAAAAATCGCGTGGCGCTTACGACAAAGACAGAAGGAATTCGCGCGAAGCGCGGAAATAATTTCCACAAGAGTTTTACGGAAAAGGGCCTGGAAAGAGCGTTTAAGATACCGTACAACCAAACGTGTAGAAACGTTTTTGCAAAAATAAGCCGCGGGCCGGATTAAATGGCTTGGCGGGCGTTTCAAATACTTCTCCTTCTGCATAGTGTAGCAAACAAGCTCGCTTTTTCTTGTTACTTGTGATTTATTTTACCACAAATAAATTTTCAAGACGTTTCACCTATTTAGTCCAACGTGTAGGAACTTTCAAATAATCAGTAACATCAAACTGAGGTAAACTGTCACGCACAATCACTAAGCCCGTTTATATGCACGTTTTAGCCGGATTCGAATCTGTTTCGTTAATTCATTCTCTCTCGTTTTGGTGCTGGAATGAATTAAGTTCTCTCGTTTCTTAATCGGTCAAAAGGAGTGGTTTTCAATCCGTTCGCCGCTTAATCTGTTCGTTTCGCGGACGGCCGAAATCGTTTAATGCAGAATGACCTGCTTTAACGGAGTAAACATCACTCCACTTTTGGGGCATTATGACGTAACAGGAACGGCTAGTCGTAAACAAAACCACAAGTTTACCGCATAAGGAAAGAATATTACACACACTCGTTAGATACTAATTTGTGACAGAGCGGCTGGTCTAGAATCCACAAAGGATGCGGGTTTGGGTAGGTTTAAATAGTAATACTTGGCCCACCCTCACCAAAATATTGTACATTGCTTTAATAATTATCACAACGCTGTGGTAGGATTTTAGGCCAGCGCCAAATACAGTTTTCATTAGTGATGTTTGGTACATCTCATCACCTTCTTTTGTCCACTCTGCCTTGTATTAGCGTTGACCAGCACACATAAGCTTAACTTTCCTGCACTTATATTCTGTGTGCCAGGTAAACTGAAGCACTATACACTATACAGTCAAAAACATACTTCAGCAAACCAAACTCCATCGGCAAACCAAACTTAAGTAATTCTTGTTTTTTATTTATTTTAGGTGTATAAAAACGAACAAGCAGCAATAGATTGCTACCAAAGGAGTAGCCTGAGCCGAAAAATCGGTTGTGCGTCAGAGGTTTACTGGAATATTACGTAATAATGCATATCAGTGCAGTTTGTACACTCAAGCTGGCTTGAATTTCGCGCCAAGTAATTACGACTACTGTCGTCACGACTTACTTCTGTGAAGCCAAATAAGACGTAACTCTCGCACCATTTGCCAATTTGATAACACAAAACCTTGTTTAAGCTTTATGTAAAAACGTACTTTCCATGGTAAACTTCTCTGAAAGTATGTGCAATTCAACTATCCGTCGTTCTGTGAAACTTGCTTTGACCACTTAACTTAACACAATTAATTTTATCACAAAATTTAATCAATGAAACAACAACAAATTTATCCATCCGAACCAAAATGGTAATATCTGGTAATATCGTTATTTGACGTTTTGTGAAAAAAATGTTCAACTGGTTTGAATTTGTTTTGTTATCATTCTAACTTGCATACAAACTAATTAATGCTGCTTAAACGTTACAAAGAAAAACTGAGTGAACTAGAACAGTGCTTCTTAAACTTTTTTCGTTTCGTTCACCCCTACCATCTATCTCCAGATATCATTCACCCTTGTCTCATGATATGATAAAACTGTAGCAGTACTTCGTCACATTGTTGTTTTTACCACAGAGAATTTTTGTTTATCGGTGTATCACCGTGTTGTTTTTACCACAGAGAATTTTTGTTTATCGCTGTATCACCATAGCCTAAATTCCTTGCAATCGCCTTTCAGTGTTTGCGTTATCTTTGCAGCAAATGTGCAAACTGTACATTTTGACACCAATTTTATGCGTCAGAGCATTTTCTAAAATAACGTATATCCGTTTTAGCATATGTTTTCAAAACGCCGGTCCGCGCCGCGGTGTAAACATAGATTAGTTTTCCCCGGTCGCGTGATATTGATTTGTTGTCATTTAACTGAAGTCAGAGGCTGTTTCGCGATCGCGTTTTGACGTAAAAATTGTATGTTTAGCGTCAGAAATAAGTGTGAAGAAGGTTGAGTTAACGCCCTTTTTGTCACGTGGTATTTTGTTAAGTATTGTAAGAATTAATGACGTAAATGGCGTAAATCCTTCTTTTGTTCACAGAAATTTTGCTAACTGATTCTCGTCTATAAATAGCGTGCTCAATCAATACAGAATGCCTTTTACTCAGACAACAAACTCGAGTGCTTTTGTGACTGAAGCAGACAGGGGATATTCAATTCGTTATTATGAAGATCAGTATCGAATAAAGTCTTGTCTGTTACTCAAGGAACCAATTGGAGTGCTCGTATGTTAGAAGCAGTCGACAATGAACAATTCAATTTAAATGCACTTATCTATCTAGTAGTCGTGAGATTGATACACCGCGGCACCAAAGACAATTAAATGAGCACTCATTATCAACCACATTCTACAAAACTATCTCGTCTATAGATAACAGCTCAAAATGACTTAGATTGTTTCGATTTTTGTTAAGATCAGCTCAAGCTAAGTTTTACCATTGCAAATCTACAATTTCTTGAGTTAAGAAATATAAAGCAACAAAAGCACAAAACAAAGTCACCAAATTGTTGTACTTATACTAGGGCTACCATATTTTTAGCACCCAAAAAGAGGACATTTTTTGCCTGCAAGTAAAACGAAAATAGAATTGTTACGTTTGAGAAATACGTGCCATATCCACAACTTTTTTCAGCAGCTGCACCCTTTGTAATTTTCCTATGACTTGCACCCCTACGAAAAGCAATTCGGAATTTTTAATTAAATATCACTGAGACAACTTAATTGAAAATAGTGAAGTTTGTTGTCGGTCGCGCGAAGTGCTAAAAAATTTGGATTTAATTGGTTGAATTGGCGCTAAACTGTAAAATCAGGAGGCTTTTCGCAAAACAATTCGTCCCCCTGTTGCTATAGCCTGTTATTCAATTATATAAAATATGGATAAAAAATAGTTCAAACGGTGGATTACTTTTATCGTTTATTTATAAGTTAGAAAAATTATAATTAAATAGGGCCGTTATACCTTCGATGATATGAAAACATAGAATGGCACTCAAAGAGACTTTGTGCTCAACAAAGTGATAACAGAAGATTCCCAACTTTTTTTGGCAGTTTTAATGTTAATGTTGGCAAAAACAGAGTTTGTTCAGCGCTGTAGGAGTGGTGTAAAACCAAAACGAAAGAGATACCATTAGAATCATAGCAAAAAAAGTAAATATTAACTTAGAGCTCGCCTCCCCCCCTACGAATTGCTTGGATCCCCCCCTAGAAACCTTTTTTACTCTAGCAATTCAGCATCTTTCATGGCTTAAGTATTTTTTGGAATTAAATAGAACCTCTCGCCTAAAGGTTTTGTGAAAAGTATAAGCAACTAACTCGAAAGGCGAAAAAAGAGGACATTTAGACATTTTTGAGCGTCCTCGGAGGACCAATCAGTTTTCTTAAGAAAAGGGGACAAATCCTCCTAAAAGAGGACTTTTGGTAGGCATAACTTACACACTCAGTGCAAACCAACTTAACTATTACAATAAGCTAAAAAAAACACCAAAAAACAACAGTTACACCAAAAAACAACAGCAGTAGAACACCAAAAAACAACAGCAGTAGTCGATTTACTTCAGAAAGTTGTTTACTATAGTGACTATAGGATGCTCCTGAACTTTCGTTCACCCTTATTCATGCCAGCAAAAGTTTTATTCACCCTGGGGTGAACCATTTACCACTTTAAGAAACACTGAACTAAAAAAAAAACACAAATGTTAGTTGTATGTGACGTAACAATTTTTGGCAATTAGGCGAGTATGCTCGTGGCCCCCCAATCACCGCTCCGTTTTCCCCCAGGGAAAAACGAGAGCCACGGTTAAGAAACCCTGGACTAGACATAACACAAGGTGGTTTACTCAGTTACTTTCGTTATTGCTCGTGCTTATCCGAATCAATACATAATACTAAGTGTGGTCATATACCAGGGGTGGGCAAACTGCGGCTCGCTAGGGTCCATGGACCCCTTAGGGGTCCGTGAACTAGTTTTAGGGGGCCAATGAAGGCCTAATTAAAGAACTAATGTAGCCTATACTTAAGAAGTAATTAATTTTTCAAAGAAAACAGTTTAATTAAAAATTAATCGGTTTTGCACTGAATGTATAGTTAGACTCCATTTAACTTTCACATTTTTCGGACCGAAATAAACAGAGTTATGAAGTCTATTTGTATATTGACGTCATATTATGACATTATTTTGGAGCATTTCTTGCCTACCGGGGTCCATGCAAAGCAAAAAAAAATTTTAGGGGTCTGCGGTAAAAAAAGTTTAAGAACCCCTGGGCTACCAAGAGTAGGCCTACCGTTTATGGACGTTTCTCTATTTTTCTTTTCTTTATAAAGGCCAGCATTTCGTTTATGCCGTAACACTAGACATAGCATCCGAATCAGGGTCGCTTTAATAGTTTGAAAACTTTCGTTTTAAAATCTGTAGGCCCTATACCTAAACTGATTTTAAAATAATAAATTGTTACCGCAGGTGTTTCGCAACCCATGGGTCGCCAACCCGTTCGATTCGGTTGGTTTTCATTTAGATTTATTAAGATTGACATTGGTTCTAAGCAAGATATTTTGGGGCTCTTTTGTTTTGATACGTAGAAAGTCCCGCAAATAAACAAAATAAAAGCCCCGATATTTTACAATTTACACATTTGGAAAAATTGCGAGCAATACAAAGAAAATTTACGTAAAGTATCGGTCGCTCAAACAGTTTAGTGAAGTGGATTAAGTTAGCAAAGTTCCACTTTATTACTTCTAGCAGGAAGCCCAAAAAATTGGCAAACACCGCGCTTTAGGGTGAGCTCATCAAACCGAAGTATTTTTAATAGAAAACTTGATAAAAAATATTACATTTTTAGCCTAAAGATCGTACGATAACTAAGCTTTTTCAATGATAAAAAATTTCATTTTGTTTGGTATGTTGTTAACATGTTATGTTTGTCATGTTGCAATACCACACAAGTTTGAACCTTGAAGGTCATTTATTACAAATCAACTTATAGCCTTTTATGTGTTTTGAATTTATTTGATTAATGTTTTGAGTTTTCTGGCCTGTTTTCATTCACGGTTTGGCAATTTTTCAAAATTTTAATCTGGCAACCCTGATCCGAATTCCGAAGAGTTAGTTAACAGCTGGTCAACGCAATTTCATTGCTAAGACAGTAAGCTCAGTTAATTTCACTGCAAAATGAAAACGATGACATCTAATGCTAGCAAAAACGAAAATGTGAAAATAAAAACAGAGGTTTTAATCTAGAGTGGCAAGAAAACTATGTATATGCGACATGCGTATACTAGTCAATCAAATAAACCTCTGTTTTCTTAATTTTTATTTTTTTGAGGCTCTCTGGTAGGCTACTTGTATTTTCTGCAAATGGCTGTTCTACTAAATACATTTGCCCACCCCTGTCATATACAATCACCTGATACATTGTTTACATAGAAATTAAGTAATAGCCTTCTGCATTGGTATCCAACCTTTTTAATAAGCGACCCCAATTTAAATAAAATGAAATCAGAATTTACATTGCGACCCCATTTGTTTTCATATTCGAATAAAATATGTCAAATAGTGCTGGAACAAAATAACACAAGCGAGTATGCGTAAATTATACCCAGTACATAATTCTCAGAGCCTTTAGGAAGTTTTGTAGTTCAATAACAAAATTAGACAGAATCGGGTAGGTTGATTGCTTTGAAGTCCAAAAGTAAACATTTACTGAAACCTTTGAGTATTTTAATTTAAACAAAATGCGTTTTGCTGCTTTTTATTTATGTTTGTTAAGAATATAAAACCTAGTCCTTATGCAAATCACTTTGCTTAAGTTTAATAAACAGAATTTTTTTTTCAAAATAAATGACTTTTTAAAAAACGAGCTTTTTAGTAATTCATCGAAAGTCGCAATAAAGCAATTTGCGAACGCGCGACATTCGCTGCGCTACATCAAATAAATCTAATTTTGTGAAATGTCACGTTAGCTGATTTATCAGCTCTGAGCTTAAAACAGCACTTTCATGTAGAAAATGCACTCAGTCACGTTTATTAGTGTGATGTCATTTTAAAGAAAACGAGATACATCAATCGTACTAAAACAGCAGGACTATGATAAGGTATATGGCGATACACAAAAATACCCACAAAACTTTTAGGCGACCCCACTCGGGGTCGCGACCCACAGGTTGGAAACCACTGGCCTACTTATAGTTGGTAAACACTACAAACTTATTTAAAAAACAATGATTAAAGTCAATCATTGACTTGTGATCTTTAGCTCCATCCCTTAAGGTTGATCTTGTTTTTATTGCTTCAACTTTAAGTTTTCACTTGGACTGTCAGACCTCAAATTTGAATTTAACAGCTCTTGTAAGAACTGATATCCCATTCTCGGCGTAATTGCAGTACCGTATTCTATGCTTTTAATAGTTATTTTTTTGATGTTTTTTTTTTGCTCTTGGATCCTCGTGTAGGCCAAATAGGTTATAATCTCTTTGTGTAGGCTAAGTGAGCTGTTATACCAAGACGCTTAAAGCCGTTTAAGTCTATACCGTATATTGACAAATAAAGTGAGAAAATGGGTCGGGCTAAAATTTAGGCCCACCTAGGCTAAATATCAGCGTTGCCCGGATAAGATATAATCCCCATACTTATATCGAGTCGCTGTATCAATACGCAACAGTTGGCTGAACGCCACAGAAACGCGTTGTTGCGCAGTTTGCTAATAGCCTTCCCTAGCGAGATATATTTGACTGCGGATTTGTCTAACATGCACGTTTTTTATTTGGAAGCAAATACACAGACGACTAAAGAACATTTAGCGAATATATTGTGCAAGCCTTGAAATACTATGACCATATTGATAGGATATAATTACTTAGAAAGCACCAAACAAAAAAGTATTTTACACAATAATTACTGCAATTTACATGATACAGGGCGGAACCAGGATGTTTGTTTGGGTCTGGTCATCTTTTTTTTTATTTAGGAGACGTGACGCAATGAGTGCACATAAAATTGCACATTGCTCAATATAATAACATTAATTGAGATATTTTTTACTTAACAAGATGTTAGGGCCATTTACTAAAAAGCTGTGTGGCTGCACAAAAACCAAGTAAAGCGTTCGCGTAACAGGCAAAAAATATAGGCTACATGTCGGGAGTTAGTTACGATAGAATGGCCATTGCAAAGACCTTGCAGGCTGGGCGCCTCATCAAATTTCCATTGCTTATAAATTCTGTGTAAAAACGCTTCGTTATTAAGCCAAAAATGTTAAATTACAACATTTTAACGGAAATGGTTCCCGCAATCTCGTTGATGCTGATAGTTACAGGTAACAGTTCAAAAATCAGGAACATCACTTTGCTGTTCGATATCGTGTTGTCGCATGTTATAAATTCCTAGCACTTCATCTTTCTTAGAATGACCACCAATGAGTTGGGCAGTTGCTTTGCACAAGTCACTTTCTTTTCCTTGAACACTCTTAAAAAAACAAAAAAACAAGCCATATGCTGGTTTGTTACTTAATAAATGCCATTTTCATGAAACGTCTACATATTACTGTTTCCCTGTAATTCTTTTCTGTGTGAACCTAAATGTTACGTCAAACTAGTTTGCCCTACACCAGGGGTCGACAACCTTTTTGTAGTCGCGGGCCAAAACCAAACTCAGAAAGGTCTCTGCGGGCCGCACAAAATTTTAACTAAGAATTGTGTTAATATGTTATGTTAGAACAGGGTTTGTTAACCTTTTTTTTTATATTTTTTACCCTTTTAAAAATGATGAATATCAGATCAAGTATATTCGATACGACGACTGCCCCTGCTTTTCGGCAAAGAGTTTAATCATTCCAGTTTAGTCTAGTTTTTGTCTTTTAAGACTGGAAAGCTATTTTTAGACTAAATTTTGGTTACTTTTACAGAATATATAAATCAGTCAATGAATTATTTTTACCATCACATGCTATTATTTTTTGTTCACATGCATAACCAACACTGAAATTTCAAAAGGTGTACTAAACCTTACAGTTATCGCTACAAAATTAATAAAGCACTTGAAATCCGCTATCGCTAAACTTTCTAGGCTGAACTGCACAAAAATTACGTAAAACATACTGTCTGCTTGCAGACACGTTACCTTAATCTATGCCGTGACTGCTGAAAAAGCTGACGAACTCAAACAACAAATGACGTAACAACGATGTTGCCAATGAACTAAAAAAGTATTAATTAGCGATGCATGACGTTACCGACACAAGCCATAAAGAATCAACATGCTGTTTGCTAGGTTTGAATTAGCAGTTAATCTGAACTAGGGAAGTAGGCTACCAATACCTACAGCTGACACAATTTTCCTATCCCGTAAACTGTTGTGGATATTTTGATTGGTAGCCAATTCACCCCCTAAAACGAGAATTTTTTTTATAAATTTAATTTACCCCAGGTTAAGAAAGACTGTGTTAGAACAACTGTGAATCGGGCGGGCCTCGGATATTTTTTGCACTTAAAATCGTGGCAGTAAAGTGTTGGCGCATAGCGCGAAAAAATGCTTTTGTTTGGTTTGAAATTCGAGTCCACACGTCGTCATCCATACTACTAATGAAAAGTGTAATAAACACACTTTGAGGAAGCGCGATAACTTTATTATTGAATCTAGTTAAGTGTTTGCTAAGCTTTTTAAGTCAGGGTGCACACTTGGCGAGGGAAGCGCGATTTTTTTGGTATACGAGCGTTTCTATTAAATTTCTTGCAATTTGTTAACACATTGCCGAAACTAAACAATAAAAAATGTTAGAAAATATACATACAATTTTTTTGGATACGTCTTTCGTTTGTCAGCGACGCACCTGGCATCCTTCCACGGCGCAACGGCAAAAAAACACTAATCTAAGTGAAAAGACAGCATCAAAACGTAAACAAACCGGATGTAGAAGGAAATTTTAGAAGACATTCGCTCAAATCAATTCGCCAATTAGGCATAGGCAAATCCAACAGGCAGGACAAACTAATATTAATTTTGACCGAAGTCCCAATCTAGGAGGTTTCTTGGGGCCATGGCTGTGCCATGTAACTGCTTCGGCTGCGGGCTGTTTTTATCAACGCTAACAGAAACTGCGACGATTGGTCGCCGGACGACATTGCTACTGGTTTATGAACTTGCCTTGAACAAAACTACTTCAATTTTGAAGTGTGTTTCACAGATAGCACAGCAATGGGCACATCTATATCGCTGGTGGTTGCCAGTATGTTTATGTAGTCTGTCGACGAGCGGTCATTTGTGACTTTTATCTTACCATCCATATTTTGGCGACGCGCCGTCAACACGTTCGTCATTTGTCGGAATACAGTGGGTTGGGGCGTTCCTTACGCATTTGAACAGTTAGCAGCAGAGTATAGTACAGTAGAAGCAAGTAGATGAAAGCCTTCGTTACGTTCGTCATTGTCGGAATACAGTGGGTTGGGGCGTTCCTTACGCATTTAAACAGTTAGCAGCTGAGTATAGTACAGTAGAAGCAAGTAGATAAAAGCCTTCGTTTTTTAGATGTCCTGGTGATGCGAACGGGTGACCAGGACCGGATTAAAGTTTCCATGGACCTGGGGCTGTATGGTAGTCAGAGGCCTATTGGTCTATTTTCATTTTGTTTATTGTTCCAACTACAATTCATAAGCGTAGATAGGGGACACAGGGGCTATGTCCCCCCAAAAATTTATAAATATTTTACTCCTAATAATTTGTGTTGTAGGATTTATGAGCAGTACCACAATAGTCGATCACTGACATGCCACACCTTTAATTGTCATGCAATGTTACGTCATAAACGATGTAGTTATTATTACGTTTGCTATACATTAAAGTAGTTTTACTACTTTTAGTCAGTTTTTACTCTTTAAATGTTTTTTGAGTATTGCGTTAACACTCACTCAGTTGCCGCTCGAAACGGTTTACGGCAGTTGATACACTGGTAAAGGCTAAACAAAAAAGTTAACTTTTTGGCGCCCCCGAAAAAAAATTTCGGCTGGCTATGCCACTACCACAATTACCACAAAATAACATTGCTTTATTCACTTATCAAACTGATTAACGTGTTTTTCGAGCTGTTTATAACGTCATCGCTGTATATTTTTTCTCCAAAATCTCGTTTTTTATACACAAGTAGAGCTAAGGAATGCAACCTATTTTGGTCCATAGACTAACGCATTGGATTCTTTACTCTTTTAGGGAATAAAAATAGGCTTTTGCCTGAACAATTAGTAATCATCAGACACAGATACTTTCTTAATACAAAAGATACCTCATTTTCATTATTAAATCTAAACGTTTTAGCGTCTTTGCTGCTTTTGAAGTTAAAATGGTGTTATTTCAGCAGATCTCTTCAGGTAGTGATTCTTCCAGTTTATCTGGGTAATACTTAAACAAGGTTTCAACACTTTCTTTAATGGTTTAGACGTGGTATCTAAAATCAGTCCAACTTTAATACTACATCACATTCTTACATGTTTTTTTGTATTCTTCTTTGAACGTAGAGGCTATCAATGCTAGCTATAACTTTTGCTCACACAGCTCCGCAATTATTATTCGAAACATTCACGAATTTTAGATATTGTGACAATCTGGCTGAGCTAATGCAGTGTCTTTAAACGTAAGTCAACGTAGCTTGTTGTGATTTGTTTTAGCGTGGTCTTCGAATAGTAGCTTCATTTTGTAAAGTAACAAGCACGCACTGACGTCAAAAGCTAGTCGTCTTATAAAAGCCTCAAAATAAACATGATGGAAATTTTACTTTAAACCAGGGGTGGGCAACCTACGGCCCGCGGGCCGGATCTTGCCCTACCATGAAAATCATCCGGTCCGCGACCTGTTTTACAAGCTGGACACAAAGTCACCCCCATTTTAACTAACTTTGTTTAAAATACTTGAAAGCCACACGTTTTATAAAATTGTTTTATTACGGCCCGCCGAGAACTTACTGAGTTTGGTTTGGCCCGCGACCGGGAAAAGGTTGCTTTAAAAAATAAAGTCAACTGGTACCAGTGGTAATATCATTAGATTATAGCTTTACAGTTATTTTACAAAGATAACGTATTTTTTTGATGGGCCTGGGGCTGCAGCCCCCTCAGCCGCCGCCTCAATCCGCCCCTGAGGGTGACGGTAACCTGCATTCTCGTGTGTACCACAAATCACCATCCAATATATCAGAAATAGGGAATAGTGACGGTACTGTTTTACCAGGCCAGACGACTGACCTCTAACCCAAAGGTCTTGGAGGAATAACTTCGACGGGTTCGCCAATCCCTACGTCTCAATGGACATCACCGTCGCTACTAAGACAAGAGAGTGTGGTCTCAAGGAAAACGGGCGTCAGGTATTGACAGCAACTGGGTTAATCGCTTTTATTTTCGTTGGTTATCGCATTCGTTTTATCTCTTTTTCTCGTCGTTTTACTTAGCGTGGTGTTGAGCGTGGTGTAATGTTGCATTCCCTGATGAAGGCATCCTGTATAGGATGCCTTAAAAAAATGCCAGGAAACCTCTTTTTAGCATACTATAAGGCTGGTAGCAACAGCGCAAACTTAATTTGTGACACTATTCTATTTATAAAACAATCCTTGGATTGACCCATATGTAATTCAGAACATACCTTTAAAAAAAGGGAAAGAGGGACGTTTGCAACATATAAATTGAGTAAAAAATTCATTCACAATCCGCCTCAGCAGTATCGGATTCTTTTATAATCTGATACCAAATACTACAACTCTGCGAAACCATTACGCAATCGTTAGCAAATTGAGCCGACGATAGAAACTTTAGTGCAGGGGTGCTAAAACTGAGGTACACGAGCTAGTTCAATTTACTGGCACTGTCGCCATTTTCCGGAACAGTGATTTAACGATTTTTTTTGCTAACTTTTATGTGATAAGCGAGATAAAACTTTAAGCTTATAAGTGCAGCGTATAAGCTAAAACCACCATACTGCAAGTGCTTATAACCTGCTGCTAGAGATACACAAATCTTGTGGTTGGATTACTCTGATGCAGCAAACTATGAAATATTTTGACATAGTCAACGTGTATTTTGACACTATGCTTTCCTCGGCGGTCATTATCTTTTGTTTCGTAACCAATGAGCTTCGACGTTGCTTTGTAACGTTGTTAGCCGTAACTCTACAGGACCTGCAGTCAAATCTAGTTTATCTACTGCCTTACTGATGATCAAAGCCAGGATTCTTTCTATATATTCTACAGGCGCTACTGGACCGAAAATGTAAATTGGCTAAAGTTTATACATCTATATTTTTAATTCGTTTTGAAAACTTTTTGTTCACTATGGCCAACAAAAAAGCGATCGCAAAATAGAATCTACGTATGATCTGGGCCGCAGCATATGTTTTTACAGTTTCTTCCCATAGAGTACAAGTCTGTGAGAGACAGTGTAAGGCAGGGGTTCCTAAACTTTTTTTACCGCGGACCCCTAAAATTATTTTTGTGCTTTGCGTGGACCACGGTAGGCAATACAAATAGAATTTTAGAATGTGCTGTTAAGTAAAATGGAGTCTAAATACATTGAATTTTAAACGTATTATTTTTAATTAAACCCTTCTTTAAAAATTGATTACTTTTTAAATATTCACTAATATTTCAATTTGGCCTTCATAGATCCCCTAAAATTAGTTCAAGGACCCCCAAGGGGTCCATGTACCCTAGTTTAAGAACCCCTGATGTAAGGCTTTTGAGGGAATAGGTTCGTCGTTTGTCAACTAGTTGAAGTAATTGAAGAAGTAAACGCGCCCCTAAAAGTATAGCTGTATGTTAAAAAAAACGCAATGTCCAGAGGATTTCCTAACAACATATTTATGTGTCAGGTTGGCACTAAAGGTAAGACGCTAACTACATCCAACCAGAACGGCCCTTTTCATTGTATGAGAGTTGTTGTTCTTTAAAAGAGAAATAAAGATAAGTCACACTGTCCTAACTATATTGTAGCCTAAATGTACTGTCAAAAATATGTTGCATTTGTCTTGGCTTGTTCACTCTTTCGTCGACAAGAAAAATGTGGATTTCAATCGTTGCTTTCGGCCAATCAGGTGTTTAGGTTTCGTCTCCGCATCAGTTTACAATTTGCATAATATATTATTGGGCCACAGACTGACATCTAAACTTATTCAAACAGCGTGAATCCTCTTGAGTGACTTCCCTGTGGGTTACAATGCATTGATAAACATGAATGTATGGGTTGCCGCAAGACAACTCATTCTTGAGCATTTCGTTGCACGTCGGATTATACGGTGTCATGGAAAGAAGTTTAATCACGTACATCTGAAGTTTAATCACCTTGATACACTTCGATAAGAATTGATTGAAGACATCGAATATTCGCGACAATTGCAATACTAACGTTCCTTTCTTCGCAGTAAAACTATATAAGTTTAGTAGAACTAACAGCCGTTTATGACGTGAACAAAAAATATAGAAAACTTGTATGATCACAATTTTGTAAAAAAAAAACATTTTTTGTCAATTTTCACAACAGGGCACCGAAATATTCGGTTAGCACATCTCTAATGAGTAATGACTCAACAGAATTTATGAAACTAAGGAAGCATAGAGGTATTTTTAAAAACCAGTACTCCAGGAAAGTGTTGCACATTGGATTATTAAAAATTATAGAAATAAATAAAACATTGTGGACAAGCGTTAGTTGATTGGCCAATATAGGCGTTAAATTTAAACTTTAAAGTAAAAAAAAAGAACCTGCTTAAGAACATCAATCTCATATTGCTTTCTTCGCATTTTTTCATTCCGTTTTTCTGATTGCTTTTTTGTTTTTTCAAAGCTAGCTGGGTAACAGGTATGTCCATCGCCCAGTGGTTGTCTTCTATCCAAGTTTTCCAAATGAAAAGTCTTTAAAAAAACACAATTTTAGCACTTCAGTTTATGGGTGCATACAGCTAAATAGATACGTACAATGGTTATTCTAACCATTTGTGATTAAATTATTAAAGTTAAACTAGGTTATACATCGTTGATTATTAATCAGAGTTGTATAACATTTATAAGTATCGTATTGTTCATATATAAAACAACTGCTAACATGCCTTTTTTTGTTTAATAGCTTTATTAAGACGTTTTTCAATTTCTAATGTTTCACGAACGCGATTAAGTGCTTCTCGTAGATGATCAATTTCCTGAGCCTTTTCAGTAAGCTCATTCACTAGCGTTTCAACCTTGGTCGATTTTGTAGAAGCAAATTTCTCTGCTTCTCTGCAGAATAAAGTGAATTTAAATTAATCGAATTACCTAAACCACATCCTGTAAAAAAATATTTTTTTTGCAAATTTAAACAAATTTTATTATTTTGCGAAAAAAAAGTTAAAAGTTCTTCTAACTTTTTAAAGACCAGGTATTCTAAACCAATGCGTTTTCTTTAAAGGTATTTGTTCTAGCCTTGTCCCCATTTTTTTTATTTGAAATTGTAAAAATAGAAATATTACCAACTATTTTGGCGCGAATTTGTATCTTGAAGATAACACACTGGAGACAGTTTACAACGTAAAATATGATGTTTAGTGTGAAATGTTTTATTAAAAACGTAACAGTTATCATAGAAGCATTTCGGGAGGGTGACATTTAGTTTATCTTACGTTATCTTCATACCTAGGTTTTATTCAAAAAATTCTATAAAATATTGATAACAACGTATATAGTTGTACAGTTGAATGATGAGAACAAAGCGGGGTTGTCAACACTCTCCGGACTCTTTTTGTTATGTCTGTGGTTATTATATAAGTCTACAGATATTAAGCGCAAAATTATTCCTGAAACTAAATTTGTTACCGAATATGAGGCATATTTTGGCATGAAAATGGGTGACCAAGATAAATCTTAGGCCCCACATTTTTGTTGTGGAGGTTGTAGATCAACATTAGGATGGTTCAGGGCAGTCACAATAGCATGCCGGTCATACCCCGTATTTGGAGGGAGCCTACTAATCACCATAACGTTTTTTTGCCTGGTGAACATGTCAAAATACAGAAAAAATATTTCTTATCCCTGTAGCAGTTAGCCTACTTTTACGTCACTAAACACGTGACCGTTGTCCACTGACGTGTGACCACAGCGCCTAGCGAATTGCTTTTTCCGCGTTTCACATTCATTCTACTATACTCTTCGTACTGAAAACGTCTTACTGATTAGCGGCTTGAATCACCGCTCTGTTTATCGTTGTGTTTCTGAGATTTGTGAATATACTCAAAGAGCAATTATCTACTGAGTGGATTGTCTTTGCTTAGAGTACAAGAAGTTAAGGACAGGTATTCTAGCGGCCTGCTCCTTTGGAGTCGGATTAAGAACTTGTAAGAGACTTAGGCAGCCGTCGACTCTCGTCTACAGATTCAGCAGCTTTCTTACACCTCCCCACGAACTCTCCACGCTAAAGTAAAATCCCATTATTTTTTTTATTAATTGCGCCTGTCATTCATGCTATAGATCTACTTATTCCTAGTCCACCGAAAAAAGAATTATGCTCCTCGATCACACGAGTAGAAGAGGATAGTGCTAGTTTTAAAGATACTAAAATGGACAGCAGAATTCCACATTTTTCTAAGAAAAATGAAATCGATGATTTAGTTAAGAGATTTAGGTCTTACAAAAGCAAAGGCAAAGCTTCTTACTTCTCGCTACAAAGCATGAAATTTGCTTGATCCTAACTGTAAAGTTGGGCGCTTGGTTACTGACAGTTCAAAAAGGAGCTTGAAAGCTGTTTTCGTTAACAACGGAAATACGTTTCCATCAATACCAATAGCACAATCTGTTTAAACGAAAGAAAACTATCAAAGTGTGAAAATTTTGCTGAACAAGGATGACAATTAGGATGTGTGTGGGGATCTCAAAATGATAGGTTTTTTATTGGGTTTGCAAGGTGGCTATACCAAACACTCTTGTTTAAAATATTTGTGGGACAGCAGAGGTGATTTACAACATTATGTCAGGAAAGATTGGCCAGCACGTGAAGAACTTACCCCAGGCTCACACAATGTTCTAAACATACCCCTTTGTTCAAAGAAGTAAAATTTTGCTGCCACCTTCGTATATCAAACTAGGTGTTGCAAAGCAGTTTTTAAAAGCATTGCCTGCTAAAAGTATTGCATTTCACTATGTTCTTTCAATGTTTCTGAAGCCAAGGGTAAAGGTGGAATATTAGTTGGACCCCAATAAGAAAATGTTAGCAACAAAAGAACTGGAGGAATCGATATGTGATTCTGTAAAAAGTGCTTGACAAGCTTTTTGAATGACAGATGGCTTTCTTGGAAACCATGGAAGGGATGACTACGCAGAGGTAGTGTTAAATTTGATGGAAACATATAGAAATCTTGGTTGTTGTACGTCCCTAAAATTACATTTTTGGCATTCACACTTGGATTTTTTCGCGATAACTTGGGAGATGTGAGCCAGGAGCATGGATAACGTTTCCATCAAGATATTCAAGTAATTGAGAAACGATACCAGGGAAGATGGGATGTAGCCATGATGGGAGACTACTTTATGATTTGAATGTGTTTTACGTTTGTACATGTCAACTAATTTCAGGTTTTTCACCACTATTTGTAACACATTTGTGATTTTTTTAATTTTAAAAAGAGCGAACTTTGATTGGGGATAAAAAAGAAAAAGAAAATGCTATTCAAAATTTTGTTTTGTGTTTGATGCATGTGTAGTTGTGCTTGTCAGTTAGAGTATGTTAAAATAAACTGAAATTTCAACTTTTTTTATACTAATAAACGTCGTAGTTAGTCTAATGCATATTGCATCGCAGGAAAAAAGTGGTTATTTTACAAAATCGAAATTTGTGAATTACTCAAAAACGGCTAACACTAAGCACAAACTGAAGTCATTTTCGGGATTAGAACAGAAAAATAAAGACATAAAAACAAATAAACAAAAAAAAAACCTAAAAATTTGTTGTTTAGTGTTACGTTTGAGAACCGGAAAGCGTTATTATTTACGCTATTTAGAAACAGGTTTAGTATTTTTTTAACATTTTCACAGCTGCTGGGCTTTTTCTGGAAATCTTATGCACTTATATAAAACCATAAACAACAAAAAAAGTGCCGGGATATAACAAGGCTGTTAAAGTAATGCAAACGGCTTCCAACGTAAATCGCTCTTAAAGTTGCACTACATGGCGCTACAGGTTCAATAATAATAAAAGTTACAACATGTATTTTTTGCGTTTACGTGTGGCCTATTGTAAAACAGCAAAGGCGCTGGTCGTCCCCCTTGACTGTATGCCGCCGATAGTGTCTGAAACGGGTTTAATCAATACTTACCACAATAAGACTATCACCTATCATCACAGAAATTCCTAAACTGGGGTCCATAAACCACTTGGGGGTACGTGAACTAGTTTTAGGGGGTCAACGAAGGCCTAATCCAAATGTTAGCGTATAGCCTAGTTAAAAAGTAATAATTATTTTAAAGAATAGAGTTTAATCAAAAAGAAAACGTTTTCGCGCTCAATGTATTTAGGCTTGATTTCATTTTTCAAATTTTTGGACAGGAAACAGTAGATTTCAGAAGTCTATTTATATTGTGACGTAAATGTATGGAGTAATCTCTTAAATATTCTTGCCTACACTGGCCGTGCGAAGCAAACAAATTTTTAAGGGGTCCGCGCTGAAAAAAGTTTGAGAACCTCTGCTATAAGGCCTGTGTGGAAATCGACTGGCCTATAGTTTAAATTATTTTCTCTCTTATCTGCATGACTGTAAAAAATCAAATTCAAATCTTCGTCTTGTAAGATTAAATTACTCTTTGTACGCAGTTTTTTGTACAATGCAAAAAACTATGTAACCACAAAGCAATGTTGTGTGCTACTAAACTACATTAAACGTAAATAGAATCCGGTTTAAAAATAGAATCCGGTTTAAAAAATTGCTTTCGGTTAAAACCGCCGCAATAAACGCAGTATTTACCACTTTTATTCTACCTGATAAAGGACTATTGGCGTTCATCCGCCAAAATAAACCAATTACAAACCGCAATAAACGGGATAGTTTGCGAAATTTATCTAAATTTTGCATGGTTAAAATAAGACAAGTCATTATGATGTGGACTCTTTATCACTATAGCATATTACGTTATTTCTCCAGCGGTTTCCCAAATTTTGGACTTGCAACTTTTTGGTATTTAAATGAAACACTTGCGGTCTCTTAAAACTACTTAGCGGTCACCCAAACCAAACCTTAAAAAAACCCTGGAACATGTCTATTTAAATTTGCTAAAAAATTATTTGCCTCGTTGATAGACCATGAGTATGAAAAATGAATAATCCCGGCACCAAACTGCGTCAAATTTAAAAAAAATTTTCTTTGAAAATAAAATTAAAAAAAATTAGTCTCTTTCTATAAAACTGGTGCTCTATTCAACCTGGGCTACGCCGGGTATTTCGTCCAGTTTATTATAGGAGATACAATGAACATTGCAAAGACGGTATAATGGAAACACAAAAGACGGCATTAACTAACTTGAAAAAAAGTAAATCGGGATGTTAGAAGAGATTGGAAAATAGCCGGTACACGTTTTTCTTAACACTTCATACCTCAGGGCGTACATGTAAACCTCTGAAATTGTAGTCGCACACTTGGCGAGCGAAGCTATCGCAACGTTTTTGTAGTATACCGGTGCTTTTAAGGTTTTCATTACCTAATTCCCATGGTTGCAATTGCAAGTATTGTATGCTAAACGAGCTAAGCAGAAAAAAGACTGTTGTGTCAGACAGTATTATAGTTATAAGTTAAGCAGGATTGTGTAACCTTTTATACAGATGGGCCCAATATGTGTATCAGAATTAGAACACGGACGAAACGCATTCTCATCAAACAGAGTTAATTTCTGACAACCCAAAGTCCATTACCTAGGTGTTCAATAGTCTTGATAGATATGTAGAGTCGTGAACCCTATTTAGAATAAAAATTTTACCCAAGTATGTATCACCCGACAGGCATTCGCAGGTCGAAATTAAAGCCTGCAGATGACCATATATTTTCCCTCTGGAGGCCACAAGTTGCACACAACCGATTTAAAGAAAATAATGAAAAACATATAATCTCGAAGCCTGGTTACTGCAATTGCATTAAACGCAGTTCAAACAATGTATTCTACGCAATAGTGGGTAGGGGTATTATGTTTTGACCTAAAAGGTGAATCTTTGCATTGAAACCAAAAATCTAGATATAAAAATATTTTTTTCGAGAAAATTTGGACATATGAAGATTGGATTTAAAGAATGAACTATTCTATAAAAGACTGTATTAGTTTATAGTAGTCGCCCTAGCATTTATTGGTGTTTTGCTGACGACCAGTGAAACGCAAATCAGTTTTGTAGTCGTGCTTAGTTTATATTTTGGAACATAAAGATGAAAACCCATATAAATATTATTTACAAGACAAGAGACACACCTATTCTATAAAATTACTATAAATAGTTTGGTTTAAATAAAGAGTAAAGAACGAAAAGTTGGTTTAAATAAAAGAGTAAAGAATTTAAATTTTAGATTTAATTAATGATGCCAAATTTAAAAATCCTACAATTGTGTTATGACTTTAATAAATGTTATGCAATACAAAATGAAGCTATTTTTGTGCTGTTGTGTGATCGAGGATGTAGCAGTTACGGAAATTGCACAGCATACTCAAAACTTTTATAGGCAATGTGGGATTCAGCCGGTTCGCACCAGTTCTATAGAACCGTCTCACGATATTGTATAAGAACAGCGAACCGGTTGGCATGGGAACGCACAATAAGGCCTAAATATGAAATCACACTATTTGGAACAAACGACAGCTTAAAACAAAATACGTCCTAAATTCTTTGGAATACTGCCTAAATAACGCCTAAAACTGTGGATAGAGGGTTTGGGACAATCAGGGACGCCCTAGTTCAAACCTGGACAAAATATCAGGGACGCCCTAGTTCAAACCTGGACCAAGCCATTCAATTCGGCCCCCAGTGCAATTCTACACATGTTTGGTTGTAACATATATAAACAGCTCCAGGACGGATCTATGACCCACCATACTCAATTTTTAGCCTGTGTTAAAGAATAAAAAGGAAATTGTCTTCGCGTTTTGGGCGTTTTTTCAGACGGTCGCCCTCTGTACTGAGAAAGCCCCCCTCGGTACTCTTTCAAATTAAATTTTGTCAAACTTTACCTACATAATTATGTATTCCGTCTTAAAAATATATTATCCAAAATTATTACAAAAGTTAGTTATTCCAACCTTTGAAATATACCGATTTACATTTTATCAGCCAAATTGGGTTAATGTAATTTTTTGTTTTTACTGATATATACCGTTTTTGCAATATTTCTATTTGCATAGCAAACACATCGGCAACTTAAAGCGTCGAAAGCAAAAAAAGGCATTGTACAGTACGTTTGTCATGTTGCCTTCAAGTCGACTACAGTTGTTCTACATTTGCGCCCAACTTCAAACGTAATAACATGTCCTTTAGCTTACCTGTTTTATAACGTCATAGTCTGACGTCCTATTTCGTAAATTTGAGATCGTATTTTAGAACTGGTCCGCTATAACATAATATGTTTCTCATGCGACCCGCGGTAATAAAATAATCGTCCCCCCCTGCCCTAGATTGACCGGCGCCGCTAGAGCGTTGCTGTTTTAGCACTGGATTTTTGGCCCGGTTATTAATGGGTAATGGGTGTGGTTAGAAAAAGGGTTAGAGTGAAAATTCTTAGGTGAGTTCGTAATGTACTTAGTAATGGGGTTTGGGGTTAGGTAAAGTGTTGTTTAGGCCTGATGCTGACCATTTATGTCTTAATCCGACGGATTCGATTTAGAACAGGGACGGGCAACATTAGGCCCGCGATGGGTTTTTGAGCGGCCCGCAGACAGTTTCCCGTCTTACAAGATAATGTGGCCCGCGGCAACAGTCTGCCGCAATCCCCCACTACTTGCTTACTACGTCAAATAATAGTGATTGTTAGTTATTTTTTAGTTCTTTGTTTAGGGTTAAAATAAGAGCACTTCAGCCATAAGATCGAAATAAGAACAACATCAACGTCTAAATAACACACAGTTCGGAATGAGACCTAAATAGGACTAATACCTAATGGCCCAAGGCCCCCGATCGTCCAATACCCTCTCCCTACAGTTGCAGCGCTTATTTTGGCCGTTTTAGGCCTCATTCCGAATAATTTTGGACTTATTTCGACAGATTTATGTCTTATTCAGACGATTAGGTTCTTAATCTGTTGTGGATATTACTGCGTATTTGGCTTTATTATATGTCGTTGGTATTAATACTAATACTAATTTTTTAGCTTTAGGTATTGTTGCTTTTTAGGTCTTATTTTTTGTTCCCAAATTAGATTTAGAATTAACAATCAATATTTTCCCTTGGAATTTTCCAAGAAACATAAAGTTGTAAATTTAACAAGGATTGAATGCCCGTACTTTTTCACTCAAGTCGGCAAGTTTGCTGTTCAATTAAAGTGTTGTCGTGTTGAAAGAGTACAACATTAGCCGCCATTATGCGAAAAAAACATGTAGGCTTTGACAGTACAAATAATATATCGATTACGTAATCTGGTCCACTAGGTACTTCATTTCCCCATATCAGGCCCGCCGATTGGAGAACTTGCCCGCCCCTGGTTTAGAAGGTACTACGATTATTGGTATTACTCCAAGTTTGGTTAGCATTACTGGTTACTGTCAATGAATTTTGCATCTTATCCGATACGCCGATTTTTGAGATCCAAGTAGCTCATGTGTTTCTTTTTAAAACGTACAATGGTCGAGTTGGCACGTAACAGTTATACATTGTGTTTATATTATAATTCTACTACTTTTTTTGTGTGATTGTTTGTCTGAAAATCGAATTGTTGCATCATAATGAATGAGACGACTGCCGAAAAATATAACTTTTTGTAACAGAACCGGCTGAAAAATAAGACTTTTGTGATAGAACCGGCTGACAAAAAATTTGAATCGGTAGGTTTTTATTATTAGGGGAGGTTCAAAAAATGGAATAAGGAATATTTATTGGCAGGTAGCACCATAATAAAGATATCCCAATTGAATATACCCCCCTAGCAAACTCACTTTCCTTCTCTGAAGTATCATGGAATGGTATATTATCACATTATATTTGTTTTTGCTTAAAGAAAAAATAAATGAAACATGAAATACAAAATATGTAGCCCTAAAGCACTGTTTCTTTATGTTAGATTTGAATCACACTGAAGCAGTTAATTTATCTTGTGCAATGCACAAAATAACATCATTATTGTAAGTAGTTTAAATTTAGTAATACAACAATCCTGTTCATTTTTTGGTGAATAGAATGCAACATTATATAATAGAGGTACAAAAAAGATGTACTGTCCTAATCTAAAAAAAAACTCAAGAGCCAACATTAAGTAATAAAAATATACTTTGTTAAATAACTCGATTCCAACAGGTAGCACAATACTCTTTGTAAAGAAACCCATTGACAAACTACCCTCTGACAATTATACAAAAAACGCAATCAAATAAAAATATACATTGTTCTATATTATTATGTTGTTTTAATATTTCTAAGTTGCAGAAAACACCATGTTGCCAAAGATATCTGTTGGGTCTTAACAAAGCTAAAAAGATTTGAGCTGCAGAGCAGTATTTCTTCATTTTTTTCACCTTGTGGCAAACTTAGAAAGTATTAAAAAGTTTGTGGCACACTTTTTACAAAACAATAATACCAAAACTTGACATACACCCTTAATGTAAGGCATGATAAAAGAAATATACCATAATAATATGTTTCCAAGTGATAGTGTGCCAACAAGCTACAAATGCTTACTTACATGCCTAAGAAATGTTTTATTTTACTCAACAAGAAAATTTTTCAAAGCACCCTTAGGAATTTCTCAAGGCACATAATTTGAGAATTATTGCTGTGGAGTGCAACAGCATTAAGAGGATAATTGTGATACTGAGACACATTTTACCATTGTCTGATAATAAAAAAGAAGTAAATTTGATCACAATTTTTTTTGGGGAAATCAACTGCTTTGATTTTTAAACCAACAACGTTAAAATTATACTATACCTTAACTTATGGAGGTCCTTTTCATAACCCTGTAGTAACTGCTCCTTTCTATCAAGGCGTTGCAAAATTGACTTGAGACGGGATGAAAGCAAATCAAAATCCATCCGTCTATCGTTAACCAGTTTTTCACACTCATCTTGTGGCATGTGTTGTATTGATCGCATTCCATTCAGTGAGTTTATACTCAACAAACCAGCAATTGAATTTACAATGTCCAAATACTGAAAATAAAAATAAAAACAATTAGTTTTAACTTAAAAAAAACACTGACTTAAAGTTTTTTGTTTGCTTAAATGTAAGGCCTGTCGATGTTCTAATATGGATACTCTAAAACAGTGGTTCTCAACCTGTGGTACGCGTACCACTAGTGGTACGCGAATCATTTTGGGTGGTACGCAGTATGTTTTTAAACAAAATTACAGTTTTCCGAAAAAGTTTAGGATTTTTTTTCTATTGTAGTAAATTATACATTCATCGTTATGATTGTATAGTTAAATATTTTATGCTTCATCAATGAAAGGAATTATTATCTTTTCCAGAACATCTATGCAAAAAGTTGAAAAAGGGAAACTTTTTCAAGATAATTTCCGGGCTAACTAATTAGCTAATCCGCCCCTGTTAATAATCCTATATACATTTTAAGTAAAGTTGAGATTTTCGATAATTTGTTGGTACACAACAAGATCATAGAACCTCGAGGTGGTACGCGGTAAAAAAAAGGTTGAGAACCACTGCTCTAAAATCAAAGCAATTTGTGTAGTTTCAAGAAAAATGAGTGCAAGAAATGTCTTTTCTATTTTATCTTTCTTTACTTGTAATACTTCAAGAATGTTAAATGATGATTGCTGTATATGGCCAAAGGGTTTAATTGTTTTACCCTTATTTAGTATTTTAATTTTTTTAATAATAAAGCAAAAAAGTTTATTTCCATTAATAACTGGACTATTTATTAAACCTACAGATTTTTCACTTTTGGTAATGCATTGTTCTAAGTTTTCACGAGCAGTTCTTTCAATTGAAGCTTGTGTGACTGCAGATCGAACTTGTTGGTCACTTTCAATTTCCTTAAAACATATATATATATATATATATATATTTATATTTAGATACTTAAAATATATTTGGATTACAAGTAGTTACATTTTTATTCATTTTGAGATGTGCACGAGCAAGGTGGTCATCATCCAAGGCCTGTTTAGCACGAATTTCAGCTAATTCTTTTTTCAGCAATATTACTTGTTGCAATGCTTGTTCTTGACTAGGCACTAGAATATACGCACTTAACAACATTCACTTACAATTTGTTATATATAATTTACTTACATGGAGGACGAATCTGTTCTAATGCTTTTATTCTTGCTCTTAGTTCGGCTAAAGCTTCTCTTTGTCTGCAAATTATGTCTTCATGACGATTTCCGCGACACAATGCCCCAATACTGGTCAACTCTGTTGCAATTTTACTCTGCAACGCAAAAGTTTTTAAAAAACTTGCAAAAGATCTACAGGTTTTTAGGTAACAAATACTAATACATTATCGGTTTTCCCTGGAGATTGGGAAATAGATGTGCTTTGATTTTCAGAGCTTGGTGGTAATAATTCTTCATCTGATGTTTCACTTTGTTTGGAATGTTCTTGATATTGGTGTAATGCTCTACTTGATTCTCTAAGAAAATGTAAATGTGTTACAATTTAAACACATTCACTGGTTTGAAAATTATTTTATTGTATACTTCAAACTCATATTACTTTAAAATTGATTATTGGATAACAGCTGCTATCGAACTGACAGTTTACATCTTATTGGTTTAAACTTTGGGGCATTTAACTTTAGAAATAATAGATTATTTTTGTATTAATCGAAAAAAATGTGTAAGTCATTACAAATTAATGTTTTGTTTGAAGGCAAATTTATTTTAGGTAGGTAGTTGGGTACACTATGCATGGATCTGTAAAGTAGCTTAATAATAAATTTCAAAGCCAAAAAGGTCGAGTAGATCGACAGCATCTTGATTAAGACGTTTCGATACGAACTTGTATCATCTTCAAATTTATTTTATTAATATTAAAATTACGTTATAATACATAACAATATTCAAAGCATGTAAGGAAAAAACGTCTGTACCTATTTGTATGGTATAAAAACTTCAAACAAATGACTGCCCAAAATTAAGTTCAGTGAGCAAAATTATCAATAAAAAAGTTTCGGAAAAAAAGCTAAGCAAATGGTGACTTATATTAGCATGGAAAGAAAATTTAAAGAAAAAAGATTAACAATGGTTAAGCATATAAGCTTTTAAGTTTGAAAACATTAGGTCTAGTTTAGATTGAACAAGTATTTTATTGTAAAACCAAAGGAAGCATGAAAATGTATTAGAATTTGTATGCAAATTTGTTTAAAACTGCTTAAGAATGAAATCGGATCCAATTTTCAACATTTAACAGTTCCACATTTTTAGAAGAAAAGTGACAAAGTTGCAAAAAATGTGTCAAAATTTGTGATCATTTGGCCAACTTTATCTTACTTGAAAAGTTTATAGTCACCAATCTGGACAGTTGAAACATGTTTTAAACACTTGGATGACACATACAGGCTTAGCAAATGCATAGCAGCGTCGCCCTGATTGGATATGGTGCATTTATTCTACTAATGCAGCTTTTAATTTAAATGCTACCCTTATTTTCAATAACATGTGCCCTATCTGCTAAAAATGAAAAAGTGAATAGTAGTTTAGTACACAAACTCTAGAGCAGATCGACATCATCTTGATTATTAACACATTTCGATACGGGCTTGTATCATCTTCAGCTAATGTGACTGAGAAGTAATTCAAGCATCACTTATAAAAGGGGGGACGCAATTCTTATCAGTCGTAGTTTCTATAGTTAGCGCAGTGTTTAACACCTTCACATTTTGAACAGGTACAGCGGTGTTGATAAGGTGCCAGCATTAAATTCGGGGCTTCAGTCAATTTTATAAGTCATGCTTGAATTACTCAGTCACATTAACTTAAGATGATACAAGCTCGTATGACCTTTTTTGCTTTGCAATTCATTATCAAGCTACATTACAGATCCGTGCATACTGCATAGTGTACCCAACATTAGAACAGTCATAAAAAATCCTAAAACTCAAAAAAAATTTATTTCAGACACAAATGCAAGAGAAAGGATGCAAAAGCAACTTAAAATATTGAAGTGTTAAACCAGCAAGACATTTGAGTTTTAATGCTGCCAACTTTAGTTGCCAATATCAACTAACTAAAGGTTGGATGGCTGTTCATTGCCATAGGAGTCATAGTTTAACTAAAAAAATCCTGTATGTTGAATTTCACTAAATTTTTTTTTTGCATTGCATATTACAGCAAACTAAGGTGCTATAAATGTCTGAATTCTCCTTTACGTTGGTGGAAATTCTACCTGCTACAAAAAATGGAACACAAACTAACACAGAAAGCTAAAGCTTACTTATAAGTCTATACCATTAACTAGTTATTTCTCATAAAACCAAAAATGTGATTCAAGTAAGACTAACCGAGGGCCTCTGCCAAAGTGTGGACCTTTTAGCCATTTTTAGTGTGTAGTGTGATAGCAGCATGTATTGTGAGTGAAAGAATTACACGACCCCTTATAAGAGGATTGCTGAATATTCACTTCTTTTTAGTTACGTAAATTGGTGAAATAAAGGCTGTTGAGTCAGGGCCGGACTCGGGATTCAACGGAATCGTACATTTCATCTGAGTCGGACTCGGATTAATTTTTTGATCCGAGTCGGACTCGGTTTATTTTTAACCGACTCGGCAGCCCTGCTTGTGATGCCATTCTAAAAATTTGCACACCCCCATCTCAAACCAAAATACTGAATCCTCCCCTGTTTTCATAGTGGACCATCAATAGTCCTGGAAAGCTTATATTGTGGCTGCAACAAAAAGTTTGGCAAACATTGGTTAAGAGTATCACCAGGCAGCTCAAACCTTAGTTTACTCTTTTTATTCAAAGTGGAAAAAACAATATTTGTACCATATTCTTTATTACTTGTATCACTTTTCTTCAATTGCATTATTTTATTTTGTGTTTGCTTTTCATAAGACGAAATAAAACACTCAGTTTTTGCATTTGAAAAAAGGTGCATTTTATCAGGACATTGCAAGTTTAAAAAAAAAAAACTCTGCTCTACCAACCTTACTGCTTGTTTTAACTGTTGGATTTCCTCCTTTTGAGAGTCAACAACTGCAATCATTTTTAATAATTGTTGCTTTGATGTTGACAATTCAATTTCCTGTTGTTTTATAACATTTCTACAAACCAAAAATATAACAAAACATGTTTTTATTTTTTTTAAATAAATATTTGTTGATTTAACTAAAAGTGTACACCTGTTATGTTCAAGTTCTTGTTTTTGCGATTCACTCAGTTCTCCTGTCATATCAGAAATTCTTGCTTGTGAGCCAGATAGGTCTCTTTGTAACCCTGTTATAGAATCTTGGTACATCTATTAAAAAAATGCTCATAATTACTAATAAAATAAATATATAACATGCATTGTGGAAAACAATGAAAGCAAAGAGCAATAAAACAATTAAACAAAAATAAAAATATTTTAGCCCTGGGTGCTATTTTAATAAAGTCATATATCAGTTCCATTTGTAATTAAAACAAATTATACATTACCAGAATCAAAGAAGAAAGAAAATGTTAACTTTCAACACTTAAATTAGTTATTTTATGATATAATATTGTCTTTTGTAAACAAAAAAATGTTAATGATAAATAGTGTATGGTGCAGAAGAAAAAGATACATTTAGGACATTTTCATTCATGGTAGTGAAAACACACATAGACAGTTAAAATCTTTCTTATATTAACTTACATGTATTTGATGTGTTGCATGAACTAATTGTGATTTAAGTACTGAAATTGTGTTTTCCAACTCCGCAATGTTTACAGAAGATTGCTGTGGCATGTCATTTTGAGTAAAAGCCACTTGTTCTAAAATGCAAAATATTTAAACACAATTGGTCTTAGGGATTTAATTTATAAAATCGTGTACAATAAATAAAATCATGTGTCTTTGAAATAATCATATGCAATGCTCAAAAACAAAATAATCTTAAGAATATATTGCAATATAAACGTAATCCTTTATCTGTAATACAACAATGCAAAAGAAAAGGGTTTCACATGTAAAAATACCGACTTTTACTTTTATTTGCAAAATGTTTTGTAAAACAGATCCAACTAGACAGGCTTGCGCTTGTATGTTTCGTCAGGAGGGGGGGGACTTTTTCAGAGTAGTTTGTCAAATAAATTGGTAATCATGAATAGGGTAATTTACCAAGTTAATTCTTGTAATATTATATATTACACCTTAAGTGTGTTGGTTTTAGGGCATATATTATAGTGTACTTTCCTTGACTTGTTTTTGCAAGCAACAACAGATATGGGCCGAAAATTTCCTGCCTTCACCTATGACATTACAGATGGAATGGGGTAGTTAGCCAAGGAATACATTTTCTGTTATGTGTTTTTGTAAAGACTATGCAAAAAACATTTGTTTCAGTCTTACCAACCTGCCCCCTAAAAAGCTCCTTTAACAGACAAAAACATACCCCAAAGCTTTTGCTTGACCCATTTATGCTCGCAAAAACAGATATGGGCTGAAAATTTCCAGCCTTTGTACCATGACTTTCTTGATGCGAAGGGGTTAGATAGTGGATTCAAATTATGTAATGGTCTTTAGGTAAAAACTAAGCATAACTACAGAATAGTAACAATATAAATACTTAAATAATATTATTTTCAGCACTTATTGGAATACAAACACAATACACTACTTCAAATTTGAGAAACGAGTCCTGTTTACGAGATAACGCTACCGCTCAATAGGGGTATAAAGCCTTAAAAAAAAAAAAAAAAAAAAATTGTACCTTCCTTAAAAATATATCTCCCAGGACCTGCCGGATAATACCCAATCAAAAATGAAAAAAAGAGTACTACTAGCAACCCACACCTCACAAAATGAAACAATAAAATCATGAAAGACATCAATGCACATGGAAAGGGGGTCGGAGCCGGAAATTGCCAAATCACTCTGGAGGGGCACAAGCGAAATGGGCGACGAACAGAAGTCTGGGATTTTTTTAGGCAAAAGTATATTGTTTAATAGCAACAACAACAGCAGCAGCAGCAACGTATCTAGCCAAAATCTCGCCTCTTGATTTATTACTGCGACATTAAATTTAATTACGACGAGGCAATTGTGGAATGTTAGGAAAATTAATTTGATAAATAGACTTTAATGCGTATACACTGTGTATTCTATATATTTCTTCCATCCTTTATTGATTTTCGTTAAAAAGCCATACCAAGTATTAACATTTACCACTGAATTGTGACTCTAATGATCATTATGTAAAGCAATAATAAGGGTTTCAAAGGGCCTTAGGTTTACTAACATTTAGTTGATATGTTTAGTAGGAACAACATGCGAAACCGTTGCTAACAGAGAGTTCTACATTACCACCAGATTTGGCAGACAAATTTGTGGCGGTAAAATCTCTTATAACTAATGACAAAGTTTGTCCGCCTCTCAACGTCATATGTTCGCTGATCGGTCCTTGGCATGTGGTCAGAGTAACGTCGCTCTCACTGCTCCCTCTTAAGCAAGATGCCGGGCGATGAGGTAAAATAGAAACCGTTGCAATCCGGTCACAAGTAAGCATTTTTTATTTTACAGAAAGTCGCACTGCGGGACAATAAAATTCAGCAGGATAGCAGCCGCTTCGTCGCTTCGCCAGCTGAACAAAGCAATTCATACTGAACAGATTCTGTATTAAAGTTTCCAAATGCTAGATGGAAGCCAATAGTTACAGAGAGCTAAAGCGATGACTTAACAATATTTTTTATATGTCCTGAAAATAAATTTTTGGCCCATACAATAACGGCAAAAACAAGATATGTCCCAAAAATAAATTTTTAGCCAACATAATTTGAGCAAAAACAAGATATGTCTGAAAAATAAATTTTCGGTCCATATTATTCGAGCAAAAACAAGATATGTTTAATAATTTACAACCAAGACATCTACAATATTTATAATTATCACATAAACCAGTTTTAATAAATTTCCCAAAATGAAATGTATAAATATGATAAATCAGCCTAGTAGCTCATTCTGAAATGTGGCAGTTATAGTTTGGCCAAAATCTTTAGTTTGAACCTCAATCCAAGCTATTTGTTCTAGCCTTGCCTTGCTTGCAATACAATTCTGATTAGGCCAACTGAATTTTGGTAAAAGCATTTATGAAGGCATCAGGTTTATTAATATGAGTATGCCATAATAGTTGATCTGTAGTACTTCAAGTCTAGATCACAGTATATGCCCATGTGAGTTGCATGGCTCAATATGATAAATCAGTGCAGTTATTTAAAAATATTTTCTAGTCAAAAGGTTTACATTGATGTTTTTTAAAAAAGATTAACACAACTAAGTAGGCAACTTACCTTGAGATTTCTGTAGTAATTTCTTATACTTAAACTGAAGATTTTCGTATGTACTACACTTATTTTGTAATTGGTTTTCCAGGGTAATTATTGTAATAGAATGTTGACGAATTTCTTCCTTTAAAATAATATTCACCATTTTAATTTATTTACCACCTCAAAAATTCCAAAACAAGGTAGTAAAAATATGTTAATAAAAAAATGTAAAACCTGATTGAGTTTGGTAATGGCAACATTTTATAACAGTATAACACAGGTGTAAATTACATTTATAACCAGCACAGTTATCTGGAATAAAGTAGTGTGGGGCAGTGGATGTAAGTGTATAAAAATAGAAATAGATTAATCAATTTTACCTTGTATTGTTTGATATTTTCAGATGTGCTTGTATTTAAATCCTTCAATTTGTTACTCATAACAAGTAAATCAACCTGATGCTGATCTGTCAATTGTTTAACCTTGTCTTGCAACAATATCTAAAACATAAATAATAACGAATAGATTTTTATACATATATATCAGTAAAAAAAAAAAAAAAAAAAAAAAAACATGATATTATTTAGCAAAGATTACAGGGCTGCCGAGTCAAAGTCTGAATGGGGAATCGAGTAAGAACAAGTAAACTACCTTAGTCCTGAGTCTGACATGCGCATGTGCAGTGCCAAATTTTGAAACTGACAGGCCGCCAACTGTAAATTGTAAAAGTATAATAGCAAATGGTGAAATATTTTCCAACCACTTCTTAAGGGTGGGTCCTCTATGAGTGGATTGCTTAATATCCACCTTATTTTAGTTACGTAATAGGATGAAATGCTGGCTGTAGTGTCAGAGTCGGACTCAGCGAAATGGCGCATTTAGCCAGACTCGGACTCAGGGGTCGGACTGCCGTTTATTATTTTGGCCAAAGTCGGGTTATTTTAACATTCTGAAGCCAGATGTATACTGCTAAACTGTATGATAATGATGGGGATATTGCCTATGGTGGGTAGTGACAGGTGATGCAAATTAGTTTATATTGTTTCAATCTCGGTGACAAACGAGGGTTAAATTTTATATTTACGAACAACAAAATAAAACCAACTTGGCTGACAGACTAAATTTTCGCATATTTGATATTACCTTACACTATTATATTTTTCTTAAATTTCTGCTGTTGTAGTTGTGATTTTGAGCGACCCGCAGACAGTTTTCCGTTCTTACATGATAATGTGGCCCGCGGCCACAGTCTGCCCCAATCCCCCACTACTTGCTTAATACATCAAATAATAGTGGTTACTAGTTATTCTTTAGTTCTTTGTTTTCTTTGTGTTTTTAGATTATTTGTTTTGGGTTAAAATATATATTAATTTACAATAACTATTTTGCCATGGATTTTGCTAAGAAACATGCCCAAATACTTTTTTACCCAATTCGGCAAAAAAAAACAGTATGTTTGTTGTGCAATGAAAGTGTTGCCGTGTTTAAAGAATACAACAAAATACAATTTATTCCTTGTATAGCTGGATAAATACATGATAAATGTATAGATTCAGAAATATATTAACTTGGTATTTTATTTTTTTTTATTTTAAATCACATTTGAAATTTGACGCTAAATTTTTTTAGTGGAAATGTTATATACCACCTAAATTTTAACACTGTCAGCAAAGAACATTAGCATATGGTTCTGTTTTACTGAAAGATACAGATTCATTACTGCCTGGTGGGTCAGATTCAAGTGAAAAGATTACTGTATTCTTTATTGCAGTGCTGAAAATGATTGAGAAACATCAGTTCAGAGCTATGAGGTTTTATGAAAAAAATAGTTGTCTTAAATTCATAACCAGGAGCAAGTTAAAAATTACAAGATAATACCTCCGTTTACAAATGCCTCAATTTAAGTTAAAATGTGCTATTGATGACTCATGTGATGTGTTTCATTGAATCTCAGCGCTGAAATTGTTCAAAAAAAAAAACAACTGAATAAATGTTTTTAGCAAGATATTTGCAGGTTTAATGTTTAACTGGGGTTGCTTATTGCAGAAAGCTAAATTTGTTTAGTAAAAAAATCTTTTCTTTAGATAATAGAAACATTTAACAATAAGTATAAAAATGACAAAACTAATGGAATGAAAAATGGGCTGTTTAAATACAAAGGCTGCTAAAGAAACAGATAGTATCGACCCTAAGCTTAATTTACCTGTCAATCTACCTTGTATATATAGCTAAAAAATGTGCAAAGCTTGCTTAGATATGCAGATTTGGCACCCAAAGTCCATTGTATTAAAACTTACAGATGAAATAGCTTCGCGAATCACGTCAAAATTTTGTTGATTGGCCTAAGTTTTTGTAACATGTTTTACTGTTTTCAATTTTTTAAATACATAACATATTTGATTTTACACTGATTTTGTGTTTGTGTTTAAAAACAAAATGGTCAAATGGTATGTCTAACATTTTTGCACTACAAATGACGTCAGCAATACTATAAATAGAAATATGCAAAAATTAGCGCAAATAAGCATGATTTTCTCAATTTAGGAGTAACAAACATCTTTCCTTGTTGTTTACTAGTTTGTTTAGGCCCAATTTTGTTAACAACGCTAAAAAGTCCAACATTTACTTTAAGTCTAAACGTTTGATCATAAAAACAAGTAAAGTACATAATTTCTCCAAAGTTGGATTATGTGAAGTAATTTAAATACTCAGCTCTTTGAATGCACTTTCAGGTTATTCTAGCAGCTGAACTAAAAAAAAGTGAAAAAGTAGGGGCAATAGATTGTAAAAACAACTAGCTGCAAGACCTCAAGTTTAATTTCGCTGTAACTTCCATAAATTCTCAGTTTTCGGTATGTTCTATTATACATTCAGGTGATATTGATTATACAGCAATGACAAACTAGAAATGATATCAGTTATTTGCCTATTCTAGTTTTTGTCTTCCAATATTGTATTAACATTCAGTTTTGTGTTTATAATAAAAATGTAGTTATGATAAGTTAAACATATTTAGTCATGTTGATCTAATGTTCATTGTCAGAAAATAGCACCAGATGTATTGAAATATTTACACAGCTCATTCATGATATATCTAGAATATTGTTTTCAAATTTTGCCTTTGAAAACTAGAACACAGTTACAAGAATTAAGGCTTACATCCCCATAATTTGGTGCAGCAACTGTTGAACTGTAAATAATTGTTTACAACAACCCTTGCTTAGATTAGCTTTTCAGAAAGTTCAAGGCTGCAATTAATCATACTTTTATAATAAATTTGCCAACAAACTGCTAAAATGTCAAAAGCATGTTCAACTATCTCATAAGCCCAGCTAAATCTGTCATTAAATGGGAACACAGTTTTATAAGATATTTTTAGGGGAAGGTATCACCTTCAACTAAAACATGGAAAAATTAAAGATAAATTTGATAACTTGGTAGGCAAGGGAATGCCAAGCATGTTTTCATGAAATATTTTTTCCATCTAAAGAGTTTAAAAAGATCACCATCAATATGACACTCAGAGTTACCACTATTCAACCCTCTAATGGGGCTGACATAAAGCCAAACGACCTAATAAAAAAATATTCCTTATAGATCAGTGGTTCTCAATCAGGGGTCGACGGACCACAGGGGGTCCGCGATTGCACTCAGTTTTCAGTGTACCTTTTGGTTACATGTTAATTGCCACATTCTTTTGTATCATGGTCTATACCAGTGCTCCGCAACCTTTTTTCACTTACGGCACACCAACAGAGCTAAAAAAAATTTGGTGGCACACCTACGAAATATATGAAGATCAACAATACACAAAAAGGCAAACATACTAGGCAGCCCATAGATAAAGGAGCGATTAATGATTTGACGCGCTGGAAATTTGATGGATTACATTTTTTTATGTTTTGATTTTGCTATTTTACGGTCTTTCTAAAACAGGGGTCGGGAACCTTTTTAGCCAAGGGACCCATTAAAGCCAAATATTCTTGGTTGTACTTCCATGAGAGCCATATAATATTTTTTAACATCTAGCAAAAAATAGTAAACTGAGCAGGGCCGTTTATTTTGTTCTCATTTAAAGGACAGAACATGATGCAACAAAATGGAATTAGCTAAGTTTGTACAACTTTGATTACAAAGTTTCATTGAAAAAATAAGGGCTTTTGGGTATTAAGAGATACCTTCAAACGGGATAACAGTCTCTAACAACAAATAGAATTTGCGCGGAGCCCCAAAAATTTGTTACTATGTGTAAAAAAAGGTAATATAAGGTAAGGAAAGTCGCCGTGGCCGTATCAGTTTTAGTTGAGATCAAGAGCCATAGGTTCCCGATCCCTGTCCTAAATATCTTAAGACGGCCTATAAGGGACTCCAGCCACAAAAAGAAAGTAAAACAACGCTACTTCGAGATAAAACACAGTTCGCAATAGGACCAAAATAATATCAAATTGTCGTAAAAATGTCTAAATCAGAAAGTCCTAAACCCGTAGGAATAAGACCTAAATAGCTAGAATAAGGCCTATACAATATTTTACCTGACCTTAAACCCCACCCCTAATTCCATCACTAACTTCACCTATCTCCAACCATACCTTAATTTCTAACCCAACCCATAACCAACCAATAACACCAAACAGGGGCAAACAAGCCAATGCATATTCAAACCAAAGAAGTCGAAACGTCGACACCAAATCATCCGATGCCAGACCAATGGCCTCCGGTTTTCTAACACTCTCACTACAGTTCAGGCGTTATTTTGTCCATTTAGGCCGTATTCCCATGAATTTAGGACTTATTCGACTGATTATAATTATTGAAGAGTGTCCTTAAAAACGCAAGTAACACACCTCCAGGAACGTCGCAGCACACCTGGTATGGTCTGGCGGCACACCGGTTGCGGAGCACTGGTCTATACCACATGGCTAGTAAATTTACACAGAAATGGTACCACCTAATATATAATAGTGATGACAGCCAACACAGGGTTGGGCTTAACCACTCACCCGCTCGCCAATGCGAGTACAAATTGCTCCTGACGAGTGCTGATTGACACCCACTCGCCCGACTTGCGAGTGGCTTCAGCGAGAAATTTAATTAGTTGGTGTGGGTCCTGTAGGACAACTTGTGTTAAGCACAACTACTAAGCGAAATATAACTTAGCGCCAGTTATTTCCCTAAACACTAAGACGCAAAACATTCAACACTACACAAAATAAGGTTAATCGAAGTCACGTTTGAAGCTCGTAATAAAGACTCTTTGTCCCGTTTTAAAAAAGTCGTTTACCGGCAAACAATCAAAGATGTCATTGCTGCAGTGGCAAATAGTTATAAGGTTTATTGTTTAACTTAAACATTGTTAATTTTTAAATGTTTAACCCAGTCGTTGATGCTTTGGAAAAGTTTATTGGACTTGCGATGTACCCAGGATAATAATTCTACTTTTTTGTATTTATTTAATTGTTTGTATTACGAAATTAAGAGCAATAGCTGCAGTTTTTGATAACAATAAGTTTAAATGCAAATATCTTCTAATAATATTTGTAAGCAGTGTTTTTTGGAGGTTTTGAGGGGCAGAAATAGTCCAGTGAACACTACGATATTTGAAAATATCACCTACTTGTGTGAAACTACAGCTGAGAATTAGCAATTAGTCTACATAAGCATGTTGTTGCGATCTCTTAAAGTTCATAGCGGTCAACTAAGCCAAAGGTTGAAAAATAACTTTATGTCGCAATTATGTTAAGATACGAATCGCACCATTGCGGACGCCCTTGGAAATTCAAACGACCCACATCGCGCAGCACTGAATCTCTGGTGCATATGGTTGTTAACTTTTCGAATGAATGGTTTAGTTGTAAATTTACAATTATTTTGTCATTATTATATCTGTTTTTAACAAGTAACTATAGTGTTAGGTGGTCCTTCAAGCACAGAAAAAACAGAATACGAAAAAAAGAAAGCGCAAGCATTTCAGAAAAATGGAAAACAGCCAGGCCGTGGCTACTAAATTGTCAGTGTTATTTTTTCACTATAGGTTGTAAAAAAAAACATTGTTTTAAGCGTAAACTGCTTTATGGGTCATTAATTTGTTTTTTTGTTTTTTTATCCATCCATGCATGGAAATAAACGACCAGACATAAAAACTAATGTTTACGTATAAAAACCACAAGACAGGTTAACGATAACCCAAGACGACCGCGCTCGGACGGAAATTTGCAGACGACGTGACAACAAATTTGGCGAGTGTTATTTCGTCCGGGCAAGTGCTGATTGATAGCCGCTCGCCCGACTGGCGAGTGCCAGTGCCAAATTTTTTTTTTTTTTTTTACACATTTATATGTAAAATTGGTGAATTTCCTATTTTAATCTATAAAACTCATGGAAATTATGTAGTTTTAAATAATATTTTACTGAAATTGCTTTACTCAAGTAATGCAGTATCTATGAATCTATAATAATTAAATGCTTGAATATAAATAACAAAGCAAAATAGGAGTAAACCAATCAATGCTAAGCATAGCTTAAGAAATTCACTGTTTGAAAGAAAGTTTGCATTTAAAAATCACTTTTGTTCTTTTATATTTAAATGAAAAATATACCTCTGATTTTTTCAGAGTTTCGATTTGGAGGAATAAATCTTCAATTTTAGATATTTGTTCTTCTTCTTCAGCAATTTTATCTGTGAGAGCCTATAAAGTGCATTGGTACATAAATAAATAAAACAAGAGAACAATCAATTGCTTATACCTTTTGCAACTGCTCACCACTAAGGTTTGCAGATGCTAATTTTTCTCTTTCCAAAAGCAATGCATCTAGTCGTTTCTGTTCTTCTTTGTCCCGAACAATTTCCATATTCTTCTCCAACTTCATTTGCTCTTCAAGTCTTTTAAGAAATGTATAACTTATATAAATGTAGATTACCACAAAATTTAAACTACTAAAAATTGTTGGAAATACAAAGTTAATTAGATTCCCCTGAAGCACTGTAAAAATTAGCTATTAATACTTGATAACATAACTATACTATAAATGTTTTGAACAACTAGAAAAGGATAATTTTTAATTGTGTCAACAAAAAATTAAAAATATTATCTAGCGAATTGTGCCAAAAATAAAACATTACCACTTTACAAGGAAATAAAGTTAAACCCATAAGATTTTGGGTAATTTTTTACAGGGCATTTAATTGATCAGTTAGATACAATTAGTTAGATCAGTTAGATACAATTTGTTAGATATCTTCTGTTGATAATCAAAAAACAATTAAAACCTTAATTTTTCAACTTCTGAAGCTAGTTTTTCTTCATTTTCTTTATGTATTAATTCAATTTTTTTTTGCATTTCATCTGAATGCCTTTTCTCCATATCATCAATGCTTGCTAAAGTTTGCTTATGTGAATTTTCCTCAGATTGGAGACGGTTGTACAAGTTTTCAACATACTCAGCAGGATCTAAATGTCAAATTTACTTTCAAAAATTCAAATGGAATGAATAGTCTTAGAAATCCTAGCATGCTATAACAAATTAAACTTGTACGATAGTAAGTTCTATGAATTTTCTATAAACAAAAATATTCTCACCTTGTTTTACTAGATATCTTTTTTCTAATCGGCTCATGCTTTACTAGATTTATATAATGCAAATTATTAACTAACTGCATAACAAAAAGCAAATCAGTACCAGTTAACATCCAACTGATAAACTAATAAAGCTTTCTAAGATGATGGAATATGTTTAATGACAAAGACATTTCTGTTGGGGAGGGCAACCTGGAATTTTCTTTTGTTTGATTGTTTATGTAGAGATATCAGATTTCACAACTAGAACCACATACAGTTGTTAAAAAAAAACTTAAACCAAGTCCCCACAAGGAAATACGAATTATTTCATAAAATGATGTTTCTGGTTATCATACACTTACTTTTAGAAGAAAGTAAAATATCAAATCCAGCTTTTTTTAATGAGTCTTCAATCAAACTTAACCAATTGCATTCATCCATGAGAAATTGGGAAAAATAGTCACATACCCACTTAACATTTTTGTGAATATTATTTGACAATAAAATTGTATGTTCATGCTTAAGAAGCCGTGTATGGTGTCCATTATTCTTCAGGCGAGTCTGATAGAAAAACACTATTAGTTAGGTATAGTTTAGAGTTCAAACTACAAGTATCTTATATACATTGTCTAGATGTGTCCGCCAATCAGTGAGTTATTCTGACGGGAATGTGCGCGAGCCATATCAAGCTGCCATGCTAACTCCAAATAGTTAAATAAGAATGATTTATTCAAGACAAATAGAAAAATGCAAATTTATGTAAAATTCCGTTGGTAGTGTGTGCCGTGCTTAACCAAATTCTATAGCAAAGCATTTATTTAAAAACACAACAACTACATTGTTTTTTGTTATATGTTAGTTTTGTATTTTACACTCCTTTACTAAAACAGTATGCACAAAAGTCTTAACTTCATAATTTTTTTTTAAGCTTGACGAAAACAGCGTCAAACAACTAAGGAAGCTATTTTTATAAATAATAGCTCTGATTTGTAGATAATTTTTATGTAGATAATTGCAAACTGTTTGAAAAAGATTTACCCACATACTTAGCACAACTTTATAAGAGTTCTAGTTTTATGTATGCAAAAAACGTAAATTTTTTTTTTTTTTTTTTATTCCACAGATCAGGATAATTGCAATTTATATCATGGCAGTAGGGCAGCAAAGTGCAAAAACTCATGCTACATGATAGGGAATTTCTATTTACAAAGGATAAAGGGCCCAGTATTGCAATGTTTAAGACAAACAGAAACGTTAAGCCATTTTAAACAATATTTTTGCAATACTAAGCCCTCGATGTTACGACATCCGTAAAACTTTTTGGTTAAATGGTAAACTGTTGCAATTACTTTTTAAATCATAGGCTATACTAGAGAGTCCAAGGTGGCCATCTTTGCAGGCTATAAAATTTGTGTATTGTTGCAGGCCACACAGAGTAGGCTGCTTTAGTGCTTTAAAAAGATTAAAAAAAATTTAATAGTTTAACCTGAACATTTTTAAACCATACCCCATTAATTTAAACCTGATTGCTGTTCTTAGATCACTTATTCTTGATTTAACCTGTCTGATAAGAAGAAAATAAAACAATTTTTGGAATAAGTTAATTGAACAACATTTCCCGGGCCACTAAAATGATGTCAGACCTCGCTTTGGATTACCCTTGGCTATACCACAAGGCGTAAGCAAATTTACACAGCTTAAATACAAAAATAATATGCAATAGAGATTTAAAGCCCAAAGCTTGATGGATTTGTTTGAGTTGCTTAACCGCATAAAATTAAGGTAGATTTTGCGATTATTGTGCTTGACAGCGGTTAATTAATTTAATTCTAGCGGAAATGTAAGTCCAAGGTTAAGGTGGCGTAGCATTAAACTGGTAATTACTCTGGTGAACCTGGGCCATGGCATAATTTTGTGTTATACACCAATTAGGATGCAGCCATTCATCTAGCCTACCTTCATATGCTTTGTGCCTCTGTGCATGTATCTGTGTCTATTTACGTATTGTAGACATTTTCCTGTGTAATTACTAGGCTGTACACATTTTACGTCTTTCAATTTGTGCTACTTTTATTTCCTGATTTTAATTACTTTTATTCTTACTTTGACCTGACGAGGCACCATTGTTTGAAAGCTTGTCAATACAATTTGACAGCCATTAGTATAATTTAAATTTTTTTATGGTTGTTTTTCATTTATTTCTTTTTAGACTGCTTTATTGTTTACTTTTGCAATATAAATGTATGGCTTATTTATTAGAATTTAAAGTATGCTGTCTCTTTGTTGGTTGGGTAACACAAAACTCAATGGGGGTTATTGGTGGCAATACAGAAAAATATGGAAAACAAAGAGTCCATTGCAGCATGCCAGGCACACATGATTTAACATTAGAGTGAAGTTGTTTTGGGCAAGGTATGGGCAATGGAGCCGGATTCTAAAATGACAAATCCTGGTTTTGTGCTTTCTTGAATTTCACCTTGCTCTGTTTATCTATCTAAAGTAATTCTTTGTTAACTCTTTGCTAGCTGCATGCTTTATCCATATTTTCTGTTTAAACAAATATTGACAAACTAGGGCAGTTGACTCACCAACAAAGTAGACTTATTTATAGGCCTAGATGAAATACCTGGCGTTGAGTATTTTCCAGTTTATTCTAACCCAGTGTTGCCCATGTTAGAGTAATTACCAGTTTACACCTGGTAAAGGACTAATGTAGTTGTGATAACTATGTAAATTAATTACACATATAAAAAGCACAATAATTTACAAGACTACTTGAATTTGGGTGGTTCAACAACAATGAAACAATCATTGATGCTGTGGGCCCTTCATTACTTTTGCATATTGCATTGTAACATTGCCGTGAATTTTACCTTGTGTTACAGCCAATGATTATAAAAAATAGATCAGTTAGATATTACTCACCGTCCGAAGCTGCGTGTTTTTAAATGTAATTGGGTCACGGGTCTTGAGCTAATGCGAAACCAAAATCAAACGCAAAACGCCGTTTTTCGTCTTTGGTCGACCGTAAACGCTAGATAGTTTTTCTCTTTCGCCTTTCGTTATTCGTTCAGGTTGGCTAATCAGCAAGTGTGTGTTCGACAATTAATAATTTAAATCAAGCGGTTTCCGCTTTTTTCTCTCTGAAAACGTCGACTTAGACGGTGCTGATGTTTCTCGCTGTTTGTTGTCTGCGTTAATATCAGATGTTGGTGTAAGACTGGGGTCGGCAACCTACTGTATCGGGCCCGTCGCCTCTTTGACAAACTATACACGAGTTCATTTCAAATACTTTTTGACTATTTTAACTACGCAAGTGCGAAAATTTTTCGCGCGAATTTCAACTAGATCAGCGCTTCTTTACCGTTGCGCCGTGGAAAGCTGCCAATTGCGTCGCGGACAAACCGAAAACGTATTCAAAAATATTTGACATATATTTTTTACCATTTTTCATTGTCGGCAATGTAATAAAAACTTGCAAGAAATTTAAAAGAAACGCCGTTATACCAAAAAAAAATTGTGTTCGCTTCGCTCGCCAGGTGCGCCCAAACTTAAAACGGTTATCAAACGCTGAATTAAATTAACTAACTATTAAAGTTAGACCGTTTTTTTCGAAATAGTTTTATATGTCGCGCTTATCGAAAAAACACCCGGGAAAAACGATCTCCGTTTAGTATTGCAGATGGCGAAAGACGTGCTTGTAATATAGCCTAGTCCCGTAAATGGATCTACCAAAATCAATCACACATATTTCACGGTCTTGGTTTAGTTTTTCGCCTGAAGTTAATGATGGCACACTAAGCGGTTTCGCAGTTGGCGCCTGGCAGGATTATCGATAACGCATGTGTTCGCTTTACGTCTAAATGTTCGCTTTTGCTGGACGTTAATTGGCTGTTTCGGATGATTTTTTTTTCTTGTTTATGACGTTATTACCATCGCTATTTTATGACGTCCTATCCGTCAGTATTTTATGACGTCATTAACGTCAGACGAAAAAACAACGGGGAATTCCCTAAGTTGAAAATTCGTAACCCCCCCCCCCTTTTGAATTTCTGGATACGCCCCTGCTCAAATTATTCAATAATATTAAAAAAAGTTTTCAAAGTGAAACATTTCTATTAGTAGGTTAAAAGTAAGAAAGAGACATAAATACAAAAAATTGAATTTATCCTAATTTGAATAAAACGAAAAGCCATTCACTTAAATATACAAAACCTAATTTTCAGGACAATAATAATGCATTGAAAAATAGTTAAAGGGAATATAGATGTTGGAGAACAGTGGAGAGAGTACACAAACTATTGTAAAGTTACAAAATACAAAAATAAATATTTATGACAAAATCAGAAGGGTATTGGTCAATACAACACTCTCCCTACATAGAAGGTAAAGCATATAAAAAATCATACCAGAATGTCGATTAGAGCAGTTTTACAGGAATCATGAGCAGTTTCAATTTCTGTAAATGATGCATTGCTTTCTTCAATCTGCTGGTGAAGAAGTTTTATACTTTTCTTGAAATCTAAACTGGAAAGGAAACATATTTAGAATGAGTTTGTAAGGTAATTCATCTATTTTATTTAACAGTAATTATGTCATTAACATTAAAATATCAAGGAGAGATACTCAACAGTTAAAAAATGTAAAATAAAAACCTTTAAAACAGTTTTTGCAGACTTTTAAAACTATGTTTGTCTTTGTTGTAAACACATTTGTAGGTCAGGGATATATGGTTAATGTTAAATGGATCAGTGATGAAGGTACTAATGCTTTTTATAATCTTGAATGAAGTATGTTATAATGCATTACTATCTGTACAAAAAGCACTGGGGTTACCCAGTGTCAAACCTATGCCAAAATTTTGCATGGCTAAACATAATAAAATGTATAGAAAATATAAATCAGGGTCGGCTTAAAAATTTTTTTTAGGACTTTCACTGCACTACCCCACATATTTACAGCCAAGACAACTAAAAAAAAAAAAAATTTGCAAATTAAAATTTCATTAAAAATATAGTTTCTTGTGATATGTGTAAATGTGTTGTACTTGTTAAACATTGCATGCTCTGTTCATTTTTAGGGGTTAGGAATGCCTACATCTTTAAAAGTAATACCTAATGTAAAATAAATAAGTAACATTTTACGATATAAGATTAGATGTTTTAAATTTGAAACCTATAAATTTAAAATATATAACTATATCACTTTAAATATATTTATGGAATCAAGTTGCCATAATTGATTTTGCTAATATTCAATTTGTAGGCAGTGTGATTTATATTAAACATACTTTTCTTGAATGATCATTTTTATGTCACCAATAAGCTTTCCATCTTCAACAGTATCTTCATCCTCAGCTTGGATTACTCCTGGGTTTGAGTAAACAGTTCTTATAACTCTCATACGAAACCGCTGAAACTAAAAAAAAAAACAATTCTTATATGCATGTCCAAATAAGTATAAAACAATGAACTAAACTGTGGACTTTGCTTGTTCCAAGTCAATTTTTTGAATCCTTTCAGTTCTTTGTATTTCATGGTGTTTAAGTTTTAAAGATTCAAATTCTTTTTTGAAATTTTCAGACTCCTGCTTTGCTATTTGATTTTTCGACTGTATTTTTGAGATTTCTTCTTTATATGTTTGCAACAATGATGCTTGGTCAGCACTTCTGCTTTCGAGTGTTTGCAATTTCTACAATATAATATATGATTAAACAAATAAAAAATACTGTATACGAAAGAATACATACAAGCTTGAGTTCCTTGACTTGCTTTTTTAGACAACAGATTGATTCGTCTTTTGTTTTGTCTTCTGTAAGTTGCATAAACTACAAAATCATAGTTTTGTTCTTATTATGATATTATCAATGTAAAATAAATATAAAAACCTTTGCAGATATTGATGATAGCTTTACATCTTTTTGCCTATGTTTCTTTCGTAAATCCTCCACTTCAGAGTTTTTTTGACTTAAAATGGTTTCCTTTGTTTGTACTTCACGCTGTAGTGATTGGACTAGGCCTTACAAAGCAAATTATTTGTTATGAACTAGGCCTTATAAAGCAAATTATTTAAATATTTCTTGTTTATTACCACTATAAACTAAAATCACCTTGGGACATGCCATATTCAAGTTTAAATTTATCAAGATCTTGTCTCAGTTTCTGTATTTGTGAATCTCGTTGAGCAATCTGTGAGGTTAATGTGGGTGTGGAGCATACTTTTTCATTCATCAACTTAATTTGCCGCTGTAGTGAGTCAACTTCAGATCTTCTTGTGCTTAACTCATTATCAACCAATGCCAACTTTTGGCACATATCACTAGGGCCATCATTTTTACTTTTTAGTAACATTTGTTGCAGTTCATCGATTTCCTTTCTTAACTTGGAAATTGTACCATCCTTGCGGTTTGATTCCTGGGCAAACATAAAACGTTTTATTAGTCAAGACAAAGGTTCTTCTTACGTTTATAGTTGAATAATGTGGGTTAAAAGAATGTTGTAAGCTTTTGTATAATATACTTGTAACCTTGAATTTCAAAAGTTGCTTGAAAATGCTGTTTTGTTAGGTAATTTAATAATGTATTTGCCTCATCAGAAATGGCTTGTTGTTATTCAATCTTTACCAATGCTATCAGATAAGGTTGTTAAAATAGAATGGCCAACTTTTAGGATTTGAACCTGGAGTATTTAATATATCTATTAAGCAATCCTATGTACAGTGCTTCATTTTTTGTAAGTGTCAGAGGCAAAATAAGTGTTATTTTCTGCAGTTATTTTCAGTTGGTGTGCTGCAGATACTAGTGTTTTGTGAAAGATCTGCAAGTGTTTGCTATCAAAGTAAGTTTGACCAATGTTCCATGGAACACTGGTCGAAATTAACAGATTTAGCACAATAGACATAATGTATAGTTTTATGAACAACTAGATCAGTGTTTCTCAAACTGGGGTCCGCGGTCTTTTTGGGGTCCGCGGGACAATTTTCTGGGATCGAGAAGCACCTAACAAAAAATCAACATGACGCTCCTGAAGAAGAAAATTTTTTGGGCAATAAAATTTCTAGGCAACTTACTTTCCCAAACTAAGCTTAACAAACACAATACTAATAACTATGCCGTACATAGGCCTAATTGTGGGAGAAAAGAAGAAATGTCAAACTCAGGCTAGACCTAAACACGTAAAGTGACAGTACGCTAACATAATTCTAACATATTTGTGCTCGCTACGATTAGTTGTTTATTCATGTGATTGCATGCTTTGAGTTGAATTGTACATTATGACGTCATAGTGTTGCGTTTTGCTAAGAAGTAGGGTGATTATTTTTTGACTTGTTACAAAAAGTGAAAATTTTCACGTAGGGGCAAAATTGGTCAAAATTATTTTAAGTCAATATCGGATAAAAATGCACATAAATCGTTAAAAAAAACTAGACATCTTTTTAAAACTTATCCCTTTTCCTATTTTGATAACTAGGTTTTTGTTATTTTCTGCAATTATTTTCATGTTCTATTTCAACTGTTTACACAACAATTTTGTAAAATAATCAACGTGTTGGTTTGTTCTTTGGACTTTCTATAGTTGTTCGTCTTTTAGACATGCCGAAAATATGAACTAAGCTTTTAAGAGTTTTGATTTGTAAACCACCAATTTTCAATAAAACATCTAAAACGCATGTTTAACGACGCCAAGATACTAATACATTAATTCAAACAACAATATGTTCTTTAAACCAAGGCATTTCTTATAGGTCAAAATTTAGTCAAAAAATATATTTTTAGTTCAATTTTTAAGGTTAAATTTTGTTTTTCTTGGTGCGCTGCCACTGTTGGCTGTACAGTTCCAGTTTAAATACTGTTTGTGATTACGTCACTCAATTACTGTGATTTCGTTAGGATTACAATACTAAATATGGTATCACCAATACCATTGATACCCTTAAAAACAACGTGTTATTTTGTGTTTATTTGTGTATATATTTAAGGGGACCTTGAGCAATTAAAAAAATTGCTAGGGGGCGTTGTGTATTTTTTTAACAACATTTGGAGAACCACTGAACTACACAAAATACCCAACGTTGTCCGGGTTAAATAGGGTATTTACTTAACAAAAATATGCAGTCTTTTGCAATAAGCGCGATATATTATGTGAATTTGAGGAGTGGCCCGATTTTTTGTGGTTAAACTTGTATGAAGCCATCACGCTGTTGATCGATCGTTGATCAAAATGGCATATTATGTATACCATTCCTGTGTAAGTATAAATGACTGTGTAATTTACCATGCAACCGAAAGTAACGTTCCATACTGTGTATAAAATGGGTTGAGTAAATGCTTTCTCACAATTAAAGTAGACAAATGCATGGCAACACCATTACAATTAAGTTAAAGTGATGGAAAGCCCTAACAAATACGTATTTCTGGCTCCACATCATTCTCTGGATGGTTTAGTTAATAGGCGCTAACCCAACTGGCTCTAATGGAACGAAATTTTGTGATATGTATATCGATTTAATCGGATTGCGTATAAGTTATCGCAATTACCTGCATGACTGTGAAACATCTCTGACATATATCGATAGGGAACCATTCACAATCGTAAAACCTTAAGTTGTAGCAGCCATTATTCGCACTGCATGATATTTAAGCAAGTAATCCCAGTACCATACTGCGTCCAATGTAAATAAAATCTCATTTGAAACTAAAAATTGGTTACTATTAAAATAGCAACTTTAAATGCGATATTTTGAACTCTACCTAAACGAAATTCAAACAAATGCTTTGTGTTATTCCGGTAGGTACTATACTGAGTCCAACAAAAGAAAATCCAGTTCGAAAATCAAATTTGCACTGTGTTTAAACCGCTGCAATAAACACGACATTTTGCAAACTCAGTCCAAATTTCGCGTACTTTATACTCCGTTAGGGTTGCTATAGGTTGTCTGTGTAGGTGTCTTGATGCCTAATGAAAGGATTTTAAGGCAAATGCTGCAATCAACAAAATGTTTTGCATCTTGGACTATCTTTTACGTGGTTAAACAAACTGTGAAAACCTATTAAACATAAAAGTATAAACTTGTAGGTTTCCTGATGTTTATTCAAAGTATGTGTAGTATACAGTGTTTGTTAGACTTGTGTGATTCTCAAGCAAACACGTAATCCTGGTATCAAATGGCAGACAACTAAAGAAAAATCCGCATCATGTATAAAAATTAAAATTTCTTAAAAAACCTCTGCACTAAACGCCAAATTAAGCTGCGTCCAATGTCAGACAAACCGGTAACCCATTGAAAATATAAAATCCTTACTGTTCAAACTGCAACAAATGCGAAATTTTGTGAACTCTGCCTAAATTTGGCATTGTTAAACTTAAGTCTTTACTTAGAACGTTGCACATGTTTGTTAACATGAATTATAACATGTGATGTGCTTTTTACTTAATCCTGTACCATACTTCTCCAACGTAAGTAAAATCTTACTTAAAACTGAAAATTAGTTAATATTAAAACCGCTGGAAGGACTAAATACCCAACTTCTAAGCACGTCAAAAAGGTTTTGGTAGAGGTTTCTGATATGCCGCGCGCCCGTGGAGAAGCGAGCACAAGACGGGGATTCGCCGGTCCTTTTGTTAGTTGAGGACGACGTTGCTCTGCCAGCGACAGACCGGGCGAACATGTTTCCACACGCACACAGATTACAAACTCTCTCTTTTATTATTACAGATATACTCAACCAGTTTGAATGTTTCATTTTGATTTGTTTAATTAATTTTTGAGTAATAATAAGCCTTGTTGTGTGATAAAAGGATCGTAATTTTGTTTGCCAGTTGCTGCTAAGTAGTGAGATGTCTGATGATTTTGGATCGAGCCGATGCTAAGTGTTAGTAACAGTACTTGTCCAATATTAGGCTGGTATCCGTGCCAAAAAGATAGCAAATTTAAAAGCAATTTATCGAAAAATAGCAGTCTAGGTTATTAACCTGAAGACAAATAAAACCTCAAACACCGGACAAATTTTGGCTAATAACCTGGAAAAAAATTGCATTCGAAAGTTTAATTTTCATCTATTTCGCTTGTTTGAGCATAGTCATGACAGCATTAGGTATCAATTCGAATCGCAATACTGGTTATCGGTATCCCAATAAAATACAAAATATTCTCATGAGAAAAATTAAACTTAGGCATTACAAACTTAACATGTAGTTATCATTATATTAAGCTGTTTTCACTAAGCTGACAATAAACATAACAATAAATTTAGATCATTAAAAAAACAATTACCTGCTCAAAAATTGCCAATCTGTTAAGTTCATCACCCATTCTTAAAAGTTTCTGATCTTTTTCTTGCAGTTGATCTGCTGTTGGAGATTTTGTCCATGCTAAAAACAGTGTTTTTAAAAACTGCATTAAATAAATTTTTATAATACATTTATTGATGAAACTGAGCTTAAACAAACAAAAAACATTTAATGAAAACTTTTTTAAACCTCAATAATAATTTGCTTAATGTATACATGATGACCTATAATCTAAATTTAATTGTAGATAGGTCATTCTGGAATTAACTAGGGTATATCAAAAACAAATATATATCAAAACATATAATTACTAATTTTACAATGTTTTCTTACGTCGCATAAAAAACTAAGATGCAACTTCTAATTGAGAAGTTACATTTTTAAGATAACAAAAAGCTAATCATCAAACATTTACAGTACAGTGAAACCATTTTTACACCAATTATGTATATTAAACACAAACCATGGATAATAATTAACAGCTAGATATGTACAAAGTAGAATCCCAAGGTATTCTACAATAACAAGTTTCAAATCTAGAATAAGCATCCAGAATATCGAATTCTAGTTTATTTTTAGTTAATTGTTTACCTCCTATTTGATTGGAGCGGATTAATCATAATATACCCTTAGGTGACAAAACAACTATTTGCCTATATACATTTATATCTTAGTCCAAACATTACAAATGTTTAACATATTGGCTTAAAGTAGAACTTGAGTAACCCTATAGCATACTTAGCACAATAATGATGGAAGTAACATTTGGACTAAATGCCTTAAAGGAAATTACGAAATCTCCGAATTCTGGCATTACATGTAAGCTGCTCACACTATTACATTTGATTGACACTCAATAATTAGGCCACGAGTGGTCAAAAGTCAGAGACCAAGAGCCACATTTCCTACTTGTTAACCGCAACGTAAGAGCTGCATTTGGCTTAAGAACTACAGTATGGCAACCCCACTTTTTGCATTATATGTTTTTTGCATTTCAATAAATTTTAGATTTTTAGAATATTAAACTTTTCGGACAACCAGTTACTGTCACTGGTGATGCTATCAAACATGTAAAGTAAACAACCATATAACTGTTGCCTGCTGTATTTTGTTCGTACATTCAACCTCATTTAAAGAGATCAACAGACTGTATTTAGCACCTGAAACATTGATATACACATGGTGTTAATCTGTGATCGAACTGACCAAAGGCACATATATGTTTGAACATACAAAACATTATGCAGCAGGCAACAGTGCTATGGTCATTTCTTGACTAGTTGATTTTGTAGTTAGGTCTTGCTTGAAGGAAAATCATGATTGGGCCGACAGATTTTTGTAAACCTTCCAAAAGGCATCATGTGTACTATTATATATATATATATATATAATGTGTGCCGTTATGGTTGGTCAGTAAGAACCTAAAAGGGCTTGATCACAGATTATATGCATTGTGTATACGAGTGTTTCAGTTAAAATGCAGTGTTGAGGAATTATAAGTTAGAAAAACTGCAGGTTAGTTGGTTTTCTAGCCTGCCTTGCTAGTATCATTGATCAGCAAATTCGGTAAGTCTGCGATGGCTTTTGGTGTACTAATGATATATAAGCTGTTATCGTTGATCAAAAAGCAGCTTCAGAAAGGTAGATCACAGTTGTTTAACACATATGTGTATGTATCTTTATTGAATGATATGGTACTGTAGATCCCCTCCAATATGACGTCGCTTGTTCTAACAGAATCTAGCAAGGATCGTCCTATGGTTGTTTCTCTCTTTGAGCATGTGTAGTTCAGTTGGTGGAGCGCCGATTCTGGTATGCCGGGAGGTTGTGAGTTCGTACATCACTGCAGGCCAGTTGTTTTTCTAGCCTGTCTTGCTTGCATCATTGATTGACATATTTGGTGGATCTGCGATGGCTTTCAGTGTTCTTAGTTAGAACATTTAACAAATAGAAGGTTTTATCATAACCCTCTCTTTGTTTTTGAGGTTCCTGGCCAAATTAAAAGCCAAAAGCACTGCCATATCCATGTTACATAGTTTCAAATATTCCTACTGTAAATTTAAATGCTAATTATTATGGGGCTATCTAATATATTTGAATAACTTGTGATTAGTTAGTTTGCAGCAAGAACTAAGTGGACCCATGGCTGGTGTAACTTACCAGTAAAACACCTATATAGCAAAGCTGCATAGGTATGAAATTATGTATTATTTGACCAAAGTACTGTGTAACAAAAGCGCTTACTTGTCCGCATTTGCATTATGTGTGATTTTACAAATATTTTTTTTACTTTCATTGTCGGTAAGCATTCTCTATCTGATTGTGCCTACAATTTGCCAGTTGACATCAGTTTGCTGCGATATACAGGTAATAAATTCAAATTTCACTCTGCATTTTTTTAGCGGCTGGTACCTTGTCAATTTAAAAACATTCAGTTAATTAAGGCCCACTAGTTAGAGATCATTTAACTCAATAATCATTTGTATGTCATAAATTGCCTTCTCTACCATACAAATATAAATCCATTTAATCCATGCTAAAAAAATTTCAGGTATTCAAGCAAAACTCATTTGTTTTATTAATTTACAACACATATTATCCAACCTTCTTTAGGCATATCCTGAAAAGTGGTGTTAGAAGCACTTAGCGGTCGTGTTCGTAAGGGAGGGTGTGGTTGCACACAACTTTTCTTCTGTAGACTTCCTCCATTAAAAGATGCTAATCAAAAATACCAATATTCACAACATGATGTAAGCTAAATCAATATACCATTATATAAAATCTTCAATAAACGCATTTCATATTTCCATAAAAAGTTGATGTCATGTAAGTTATTTTAATTTTTTTATAACTTGAAGCAGTCAGACAAGATTTACAATTATATCTTTTCATATTTTTTTTCTATTGCAGCACTATTTATTGTTTTATTTACATGAAGATAAAGTTGGAATATGAGGCAAAGTAGATGAATCACTGCAGTTTTGTTGCCGTGGAGTTGAAAGGACAATTTGAACAGGAGAATGCCATCTTTGTTGAGAACTATTTTCAACAGTTTTCTAAATACAAATTTTACATAAGTAACATTGTTATTTGATTTTTTAATATAAAAAAAGGTTTCTAAATCCTCATAATTGTATTGTGTAAAACAGAGGCCAGCAACCGTTTTGCATGCACATGCCAAATAAGTAATGATATTGCTGAAGCGGGCGAAAATGATACTTATGCCATATCATAAGTGTAGTAAAGGCAGGCCCCTGTACCCCCCAGTCACCTAGATTGCCTGTTTGCATAAGTTTGCTCAAGAACTACTGTTTAAAATAATTTTGTTTATGATGATTAGCTATGATGTAACCAGACTGGTAGAATCTTTTGACATTAGGCAATACATAAGGGAGATCTGTGCAACATGCCATAGTATGTATTGCCTCTTTTGTGCATTAGATTAGCCTAACACAGTGTCTGGTACCCCCTGGATCCATCCATGTGCAAATGTCAAACTGGCTATTTAACTTGAAGGCGACTATCTTGATTTCTTTTTTAAGCCAATGTAGGGGTTCTTAAGCACTGCCAATTAAAGTGGATAAACCATTTTTTTGAAAAATGGACATATATAATAAGCAAAATACAAAATTGACTAAAAATGAAATATAAATAAGAACATGGTCAGATGTTTTTGTTGTGTAAATCTATAAAAGTATTATAATTATAAAGTATTTTTTTGAGATATCTCTTAGGATGAGTGACTGTCACCTACTCTTAAGTTGCAGTGGGATTTAATTCCATTGACATTGTGTGACAGTGGGTTGCATGATAAAATTACAATACAGGCAGTATTTTCGCCTGAAATTATATACACATATGATGTAGATGGTAGTCAAATGCTGCAGTAATTTACAAATGAAATAATCCTACACACTGGCTTTTATATAATCCTACAAAGACTTACTTTAAAGTTTTCAATACAAATTTCGTATTTACTACCATTGTGTCCAAATTTTATGATGTCCCCATGGGACAACTTAACAGATGCATTTTGAATTCTACAATCATTCACATAAGAACCATGGGCAGTATTAAGATCATGTAGAATATAGCAATTGTCTTTCGAACAAAATTCAATAATTGCATGTTTCTTGTCTGCAGAAATATCCTGTAACAAGGTTTAAATGATTTTTACAGTTAAAATATCTGGTAAAACGCACAAACTTTACATCAATTATGATGTCACATCCAAATCGACCAAGAGATGTTAATGGAAATGTAAGAATATGTTCAGCATTGCAGCTTCTTAAAATCAGGTGGTCATGCATATTAAGTTATTTACCCTAAACATAAATGACTGCATTTAAGTGTTTTATTATTATTGATAAAAATATGATTAATACACATATTATCAAGCACTGGGTATAACAGTAACTAAACTTATTAAACGTGGAAAACATATTCAAGGGTAATTTGTGAAGAATATTTTTTAATTCTGCTATTTGACACCAAACTGCCATTAGTATGAGAAACCGCATCCAGCCCACCACCGTCCCAAACTCTGACAAACAAAATATTTGTTAAAAATTGTAAAAGTTAGTAGGCTTAAAAACAGTAGCTTGTTGTGTATCAATTTATAATATGAAATCCGTCATGAGGGTTATTTACTTCACAGCTGTATGGAAATGCAGAAAGCATATTAAATAGCATGTTTATCCTATCAAAGTTTACAAAAAATAGTAGAATTTGCATGTTAATCAAAAATATCATTTGTTTATATTAAGTTTGAATAACTTTAATATTATTGAGTACAACATGCTCACGATGCTATGGCTAACGGAAAATGGCTAAATAAGATTAAAAAACATCTTTTTTTGAATAAAACATACCACAAAGCAAAATAGAATTCGCACTAAGCCAAAAAATTATTATTTTGGTGATTGGCTAAAAAAGGGGACGCTCTTTCATACTGTTTTTACTTCTGCAAACAGAAATGTTAAAAAACAAATCAGATTATTTTTGTAATTTATGCCACAGAAATATATCCAGGCTTATCTTATAAAAACTATGAACTGTTGGATTTAAACTTTTATAAATTTGAACTGAATGACACGCTTATAGTGGTCCTATGTGGTTTTAACCTGTGTATATCTATATTTCTTTGCTTGTCTTGGTTTGTGTACATATGACCATGCTGTATTTATTTGTGTGTAGAGTTTCTATCCAAAAATAGTTTATACAGCTCTAAATTCTCCTGGGATATTTCAGTAGACATATAAATATTTAAAGAACCTATATTTTCAGTTTTAAATTTACAAGACACATATAAAAATAACTTCTTCTGGTATATATTTGTTTGTCCAACATTTCGCCTAACTATTCAACAAGACGCAAAGTAAAACATCACAAAAAGAAAAAAAGGAGATAAATGTGCAAAACAATGTTTAAAATAAGTCTTATAGCTTTTTATTATGGAACATTGTTTTTCGCATTTTATGCCCTTTTTTGCGTTTTATTTTGAGTCTTGTTGACAATGTGTGTCATTTCCTGATGAAGGCTTTCTGAATAATTAACAGAAACGTTGGACAAACAAATATATACCAAAATAACTTATTTTAGTATACTATGTCTGGTAGCAACAACATATGTAAGATATATTAGACATGGAATTCAATGAAAAGCAGTTAAATCTTCTTAAACCTTGTGACCTTATTTTAGGCTTTAGTAACTCATCCGTCTAAGTTTGGTAGAATCAAATAAAACCAGAATCATAAAAAACATGCTAAAAAAATAACATAAACAAGTGGCCTATAATGGACAAATATTTCCACAAAACTGGAGTTGGAAAATAATTATGGAATCCCTTTAAAAGTTTAACCCTGATAAAAGTCTTTCTACCAATATTGATGCATAGTGCTACACTGTTTGTACATACAAATATAGTATTGACTACGGCCAGTTGTATGTGCACTTGAAAATATCCATAGTGAAATTTTTACATACCACTAGTGGTAAAAAGGCATTTTCCAGGTGGTCTGCAAGCAACTTTTAGTTTTTGTTGTGTTTCTTTTAGTTTAAAATAAATAATGCAAGGTTAAGATTAGGTCTAAATACCAAACAATGCAATACTACCTCTAAGTAGGTTATGCTATGTTATTACATATTTATTGCAAAAGGTTTAAATATCATATGATTTAAAGTCCAGTGTTAGAGCCTCATATTAATGACAAGACCTGTGTCAGTTTCGCAAATTAATGAGCTTCTGTCATTCAGAGAAAAACTTAATGTGAACTTAACTGTTTTTATACAATGCATGTAAGGTAACCTTTGAATTATTTAACACATTATTTTTAATTCCTTTGACATGTATGGCTATGAATTGGGAAGGAACTTGACATGCTATTTGTCGAAAATAATTTAAGTAGGATCTGGTCATTTTAAACTGACTTATTTAGAACAATGACAACATTTGAATGCTGAAATAAAAAAAGATTTAATTCAGCCCCTTGGAAACAAAATATATTTAAATTGTATTAGCAAACTTTCATAGTTTTCACTTCAATACAACCAAAAAAATTTACTTAAAAATAGAATTATCAAGCCTGTGATACTCTTTAAATAAGGATAAGGCAATACTTTTAACAAGAGCTGGAAGAAAGTACCTCTTCAACCAATTAAGACTCTATACAATTTATCTCAAGTCCCTTAAAGCTGTGTGCCTAATTAAAGCATTTAAATATGTTATTTACTAGTTTAAATTGAAGAGTTATGTTGTTTATTGTACCAATGCTTAGCTTTATTAACCTGATTCAGTCAACTTTATTTACTAAACTTAAAACAACAAGTATATAGTTGTATTTATAAAAAATCTCTAGAGGATTTAAACATATAAGCTTGGAAAAATGGCTTGTGGATTTAATTTTCTATATGTTGCTAAACAATTATATTTTAAGTTCATTTAAGGTAATGACATCTCTGGCACAATAATTCTATGTGCCATACTGTTGTTTTGTTGCCAGTTGTAATTTGGTTTACAGGTAGCTCAAATGTGGTAGTTGTAGTACATAACAAAGACTAAATGGCAAATGGTTACATATCACACTTTCTCATCGATCAATAATTAAAAATACTCATCAAAACAGGTGCATCTCGATGGTATACATATATCAGTCAACAAATGTGTCTGTGATCTTGCCCTTCTAATGTCATTATGGGTTATTATCTTACTGTTTTTTTTAGGCCACACCTTTTCAAATTTTTTTAGGCCATACCTTTCTTTTACAGACATCCTTATAGGCCAACTGAAACATAAGATCTTTTTGTTGCAATTTGAAATATTAAATTTTGCTGAGAACTATGGAAAGGAAAATTTAATTATTTTGTTTTATTATTAAATTTCCAGAATACTAAGTTATGGTTTTATTTTGCAAATTTTTAAATACCATAATGGTATTGCTTATCTGTACATGTCTCACATTTCCTGAATGCCTCTTTTTCATACAAATCAAATTTTGAAAAACTAACTAAATCTTTTCAGAAAAAAGTTGGAGACGTACTGCTTTATAAGATGGTGTCACTGTTTCCGACCATCCACTAGATATATACGTCTTTATGCACTATAGCAATTTATACATTTTAAGTTACTGCTTTACAATATACAATCTTAACACTTTTTGTTCTAAACTTAAAGAAAACCAATTCCTTTAGTATAGTTCAGGTTACTACATAAATTAATTGCTTCATCGCTAAAAGTATAACATACAGGAAAAAATTAAAATAACAACTATATGCAAATAAACAAAAAAAAAGTCTAATTGCAACATATGCTATTAGTAATTTACTTACCAACCAACACGGTTAAAAAACACTTCATTTGACAAATCATTGTGTTTTAGTCAATTGAGAAAATTAGGTTTTGCAACAGCTTACAGCCAGAAACAAGTGTAAAATTTTATCTTCTGCATTTATCAAAAAACTAATCGGCTTATATTAAGGTTTTAAATAGTAAGTTATTTATAACTTGATTAAAAATAGGATTGACAAACCCATGTGAACCCTTAAATCTCTTTACTGTAAATCTATATTTTTGCATGTTTTAATATGGTTCAGGACATATATATATATATTTTATTTTTTTTTCTAGTCCAATGTGCTGAAACAAATTGGAATGATGAAAAACTATAGGAACCCCATATTTTTATCCCTAGAATTACACACTATTAAAGTAATTAGTTTCCATAAAATATAAAGCTAATATACCCGTAAACACTTAAACACACATGTGTGCAATATCTAGCCCTCAGAAGTTATATTTTTGAAGATGAATAAAGCCTTTCCATATCATAATATCCTAGGAGCATAGGAAGGCTGAGTAAAACCAGTTAACTAACAAGCACACTTCGTTTAAGACTTTGGGCATACCAAGAAAGTCATTTTACTAACCAAGCTACACAAGCTAAGCAGAGAGAAAATAGAGAAACAACTGCAGGACCACTGCCCACTGAATGCTAATTGAAGTGCAACAAATAATTTAACGGGATTTTAAGTAAAGAATCTTTTGAGCCTGTGCAGTTCAGTTGGTACAGGGACGACGACAGAATGTTTAAAGATGTAAGTTTGAATCTTTGAGCAGCTTATATGCCAAATCTCTTGTGTCACATCAATCCTGAAAATTAGTTTTCTTTAATACATTTAATAGAAAAATCAATTTACTAATTTTTACCTTTGGTGCTTAGATTCTACACAAAAAACATTTTTGCACATTCTATGGTTCTGTCCTATTTCTTGATAATTAATATAACTTAGCAGCTGATTCTCATTTAGGTGAAAAATACCTATATGCAAATTTAACAGTAGTCTAAAACAATTCTAGAAAATATTTATTTACTAAGACGTTGTGGATATATGATTATACAGAAATGAAAACAAATATTTAAATATCTTAGTAAAATCTGGGTAATTAGACTTTAGCAGACTTGTTAGAGTTATAAGGATCATAATACTTGTGATTATTTATCCATGATAATGTAAATATGTTAAAGGTAAAAAAATACATTTAAATATATTCCCTTAACACATCTTTCACTTTTAAGAGAGCCTGAGGGTGGGCAGCTAACTTTTATTATTTTGGGCACATTGACCACACTGTAAAAAGTGTGAAGAGAGGTGTTACTTATGATACAACGCCAAATACATTGTCTTTAAGAGTGGCCCATTCAAATTAAAATTTTTGGCCAACTTAAACTAACTAAATAAATGATAAAATTTATCAAACCTCATTAAAGTATTCTAATTATACATCCATTATATCTCTTCCAAATATTCCAAGATAAATGCCCTGTATGCCCGTTTGCACAACTTTTTTATGTGGTTTGTGCTATACAGCTGATATGTCAATGGCTCTAACAATTTGTTAGGTAGTCAGTGGGCCATTCCGTGTCAATTTACACAGTCAAGAAATTCAACCTCTCCGATTTTCCTTAAATTTTACACACTTTTTCACTATCTTATATAATAAACACCTGCAAAATTTGAGCGTAATTTGTTGAGAAATGCAAGAGTTATGAAGCTTTTAGTTTGGGGGGTCTGCCGAGGGGGCGCAATTTTTCTATTTTGGACCATGTTTGACGCCCTATTACTGCTAAACTAAATAAGATTAAACCCAATTTTTTACAGGTTATAGTACTTCTACTAAATATTAAAAAATGAACATAGTTTACATTGTCACTCTGAAAGGTCAAAGGTCATAGACATCCAAAGTTGGCCTTGCCGAGCACTCAGCTAAAATTTTCCCTAATTTTAAAACCTCGCCAAGACCCCATTTTTGATTGGATTTGGCTAAAAATGAGTTAAAATGTTGTTTATAGGATTCTCTTTGAACTACGAAAATTTCAGTACAAAATATTAAAGGGGTTGGGAGATATTGATTGTGAAACATGGGTTGAAATAAAAAAAAATCCAAAAAGTGGGGTCCCTTTAATACAATTATTACCTCACAAAACACAAGTGTACTTGTGACTGTAATGTACAACTTGATAACTTGAGTATTTTTCTATTTTTTGGCCAGATTACTGTATAATTCACAAAAAAGTCATGCACTTCTCCCGATGCACACTGCCCCATTTGTTGTGCTATGTAAAACCTTATTTTCTCATTTTTTGTGCTATGTAAAACCTTATTTTCTTATTTGTTGTGCTATGTAAAATCTTATTTTCTAAAATGGCAATGAATTTAAACCTAGCAGCTCAAGCTTTAACTCAATTTTATATCATTCAAAATTGTGAAATAATAACTTGATTGTGACATAGATGCTGCCATAATTACATTTGGCAGGAGTTTCGCTAAATTAGGCCAATGGGGATGCGGATCAAAAGTTTGAGAACCCTAAAATAGAGGCACTGGTTAAGTTTTTATTTTAAATACAATATATTGTTAAATGTTATAAACAGTTAAACAAACACACCAATTTTTTATTTTTTATAATAAGTTTAAGCAATAGGCTCATATTAATAGAACGCAATTAACTGAGCATCTAAAAGCCTGGATGACTTTATTAAATCAGTGTGTGACCCCTTTCTTTCTTTGAAGACCCATTGCTTCATTAGTTAATCATAAAAAATATATATACTTGAAACCAAACAAACAGAATTTAGCTCATTATGAATTAATATTACTTGATTTCGCTGAGTTGTCCAAGATGCCGTGTAGGGGTTCCATTTGGACATCACTAAATGTGATGGGATTGGTGGAATCACTAAAAGATTATTTTGTATGTGCAAGTCTTCAAGCAGCAACCAACAACCAAATTCTCACAACACAAGATCTTTTCCAATGGGTACAAGATCTTAGTTCTGGGATTTAATATATTTGGCTTTCCTTAACTGAAATTAAAGACCTCACCACTATATTTGAATTGGAAAAGTGATATGCATGGTGTAAAACAATAACAGGCACAAGATCACATCATAGCTTCATTCCACAATCATGTCAGTCTTTGAAAATACGTCGACTATCAGATGATATTTCATTTGCCCTTGTGGCTGTGAAACAAAGTCAATCATAACTGCCGAAAAATGATGCAAATGTAGGCCAATATGTGGCTTGCAGATTTGATTCTAATTGGTAAAATCTGGTTGTTGGTTGCTGCTTGAAGACTTGCACATACAAAAAAAACTTTTAGTGGTTTCACCAATTCCATCAAATGGACTTTTACCATGAAATGTAGCAACGAAATGCCACTCAGTTTCAGTTCCAAAATTTATTGAATGATTAACAAAGATTGATAATTAAAAAAAAAAAAAAAATCTTTTTTTTTGAGAACCAAGTGATTAGATAATAATTGGAATTATTTGGTCTATAAATGCATGCACTGTGCTTGTTAAATGTTCCAAATAATCTGATATTGCAAGCAAGCTTTTTAACGTTAAAGCTCCATATTTTTTGTAGTATATATATTACAAAAGGGTGAAGTGTTGCTTGAGTGATCGCATCGAACCCTACACGGCAACTTGAACAATAAATGAGTAATTCTCAGCAATATCAAGTAATATTACAACTTCATCATCAGCTAATATACGTATAATTTGTTTCAAGTAACTTGATTGTGATTAACTAATGAAGCAATGAGTCTTCAAATCAAGAAAGGGGTCACACAATGATTTAATAAAGTCGTCCAGGCTTTTAGATGCTCAGTTAATTGCGTTCTATTAATATGAGCATGTTGCTTGAACCTTATTATAAAAGGTATAACTCTGACGTTTTCATCTAACTGTTTATAACATTAAACAATATATTGTATTTAAAAAATTGACAACATCTATTTTGGGGTTTTCAAACTTTTTGTGCCGACCCCTATTGGCTTAATTTAACTCTTGCCCCTCCCGTTTTGGCAATGTAATTATGTAAGCATCTATATCACAATCAAGTTGTTTATTGTTGCACAATTTTGAATGATATAGAAGTGAGTTATAGTTTGGTAGTGTAAATTCATTGCCAATTCATAAAATAAAGTTTTACATAGCACAACAAATGCGGCAGCATGCATTGTGAGAAATGCATGAAATTATACAGTAATATGACAAAAAAATAAAGAAATATTCCAGTTATTAAGTTGTACATTACAGTTATCAAGTATAACTCTTGTTTTTGTGAGGTAACAATTGTGAAAAACACAATTACAAAGACATTTTAATCTTTTTTCGTTTGTAATTTTTTGCGTTTTTGTCCAAATTTGACACAGAATTTCTATAAGAAAACATTGAGAACCATAAATATATTTTGTATGGTAGACTTGTCATATCTTAGTAAATATGTGGACAAAATTTCAGTGCAAAGTTTCACTGGGGTCATGGGTAACCGGGATATTAAAAGGACCCCACTTTTGGCGTTTTTTCATTTTAACCCATGTTTCACAATCAATATCTCCAAACCCCTTTAATATTTTGTACTGAAATTTTCACAGTTTAGAGAAAATCCTATAAACAACATTCCAACCCATTTTTAGCTAAATCCAATCAAAAATGAGGTCTTGGCGAGGTTTCAAAATTAGGGAAAATTTTAGCCGAGTGCTGGGAAAGGCCAACTTTGTATTCCTATGACCTTTGACCTTTTATAGTGACAATGTAAACTATGTTTGTTTTTTTAATATTTAGTAGAATAAATATCATCTGTAAAAAAATTGGGTTGTTATCTTATTTAGTTTAGCAGTAATAGGGCGTCAAACATGGTCCAAATTAGAAAAATTGCACCCCCTCGGCAGACCCCCCCCCAAACTAAATGCTTCATAACTCTCATGTTTCTCGACAAATTACGCTCAAATTTTGCAGGTGTTCATTATATAGGATAGTGAAAAGGTGTGTAAAATTTAAGGAAAATCGGAGAGGTTGAATTTCTTGACTGTGTGAATTGACACGGAATGGCCCCAGATTGATTAATGCTATTATAATGAGTAAAGTGTGTATTTTTTGGTGTGCTCAATGCGCCATGTCTCTTGAATTAATTTTTTGTTAATTTAAACCAAATAAAAACATATTTTTGTTAGACAAATCTAGCACTTTTTAACAGCATCCATGATAACTATAACAGTAGCTACAGAGATATTTTAAAAACTCAAAATAATGAAAAAATTTCCTTTTAGAACTCCATATTCTAACTGCCACTGTAATTGCTGTAAAAGTACATATTTGAGGTTTAAAAAGAGTAATACAGAAGTTTATTAGTGCAAAAGCCAAATGTCTTGAATAAGTAAAATATTTGGTGCTGGTCTAGAATCCTACCACAGCATCCAAGCAATGAATAAATAACGCACAAGGTTTGAGTACTTAAGGTGGGGGTTGGCGTTTGGGTGTGGCAGGGTCAATTATTATTATATTTATTATTTAACAATAATACTTGACCTATCCAAAACCAAATACTAACGTGCACCCTAACCTAAATAATAATGTGAGGTTTGGTAGGATTCTAGACCAGCGTCAAGTATTTACATTAATTAACAAATTAATAGTTTTTGCCATACCGGTTGATTGCTAGGTCACTTATTTCTTGTTGGGTTGAAGTCGCTAGAATAATATTCAGAATTTTGCTAAAACATTGGTTATAACAAAAACATGTTTTTATTTTATTAAAACTATGCGCAGAAAATATAGAAGCTTTAATTTCGTTACATTTGCACGATGGGCTCACCTGACGTAGTTACGACCCTGGTAAAAACGTTACTTTTTGGATAAACCGACGACAGCTAACTTTGTAGGCTTTACCTGTGTTTTACACGCTTTATGACAATTCTTGGCTAAGTCTCTAAAGTCTAAACCGATTTATAATGTTTTTAACAGCCGCCAACAAGTTCTCATGGTTACTGATCATTCATGCGCAAAAAACTCTACCAAAACACTGATTTCCATGAAAATAAATTATCAGTTATTACGAAGAGATCGAAATGGTCTACATGTTAAAACTTTTAGCCAGGGATGGCTTTGGTGCTGCATCGGTTAGAATTAGTTTATCATACATTAATTATATGTTAATCTTCATGCAAAACGCTGTTCATCCTCCCTGTATCGAAAGAGATTTTAACAAATGAGTGTCAACTCCATAGCCACGTGATCATTTTCCCTATTTAACCAATGCATTTTGGTTTGGTCGTATGATATGGTTCGCTGCATATGAAAAAAAAATCTTGATTACGTCTTAGTTACGCAATATTTTCTCATTATCCAAGAGGCAAAATGCGTGGAGTTTTTTAAATTGCTGTTAACTTTTTATGCTGTTGGCGAATGAAACTTCTCGGTTTATAAACCAATCGGTAAAATGTTAAAATAGACCACCTTGTTTAGTATATTGTTTTAAAGGTTTAGGTTTATTACCAACTTTTTAAATGAGCAATGTTGAGGGTAGTTCTGGTTCTGATAATAACACAATTGCACCCAAATCTAGCGCTCGCGTCAACGCGACTGATAACAATCCTTACGTTCTAACCGATGCTGATAAAACTCGCCGGTTTTCTAAATCCCACCCTAACAAGTCAAGCGAACCGAAGTTTACCAACAACTGGTCAAGGAAAAGGCTGCAACGAAGCCCGGACGACAATCCTAATAGTAAATCTATCAGCCGATGTGCGACCAGAATCTCGCTGACATGCCCTGGCTGCCAAGCTGAAGCTTTGGTTTCAGCTATGTCGAAAACTTTCATTTTCTTGAGTTGTTCCAAAAAATATGCCGTAGCAACGAAGCAATGTAACTGCAGTTGCGGGAAAAAGCATCCCTGTCTGATGGGTCCCAATAAAGCGTTTAGATGTGATTGTGGCATGGAGTATAATGGGACATTGATATTGGTGTTCAACGCGTTTAAATATTATTATTATGTCATTGTTTCACACAACGTTTGAGGTTTGAACATTGCAAAGATCAGAAAAACGATTTTGAATTTTTTACGTCGTAAAAAATGTCACGTTGCCCATTGCAGAAAACCCACAGTAGTGCCAAGCACAAAAAGTTGTGGGCTATGAAATGGGGAGGGGAAGAGTTTGGGGCACACGGCACCTCAAGCAGTAGATGGGTGGCCATATTTCACTAAAAAATATCCAAAACCGTCTCAGGCACACAGGTAGACCAAGAAGGTCGACACCTAATGGTTAAAATTACAATAAATGCAACCCCAATAGTAATTGTTAATGTTTACGCGCCAAATAAGGACAATCCAGATTTCTTCGCCAATTCATTCGCCGTACTTAACAGCTTTTCCGATCCCCGATGATCATGGGAGGGGACTTTAATCTAGTTCTGGACAATGTCCTAGACCAGGGTTCGGCAACCTTTTTTACACTGCGGACCGGTTTAAAACTAAAATTTTGTCGCGGACCGGCCTTAAATAAAACAAATGCTCTTTAGGGTAAACACGGTTAAGGATAAAAAAAAACATGCTATTTTGGCCCTTTTTCGATATATTGTACATACGAGGAGTTAGATTTTACAATCAAAAAACGCTACGAGTGCTTGAAACACGAGTGCTTGAAATTAACGAGGTCCTGAAACTAATTGTGATTTTTCATATACCAATTAACCATGGAGTATATTTAAACGAAAGTTAATGTGATCCGGATAAAAAAATACTTTCAATCGTTTTTTACTTTTCCTAGCCTTTTTTAGGATTTTACGTACGGTTTGGGTTTAAATCAAAGTTTAAATCTGGAAAACTTGCTACTAATCTGGAAACTTGCTACGGACCGGTAACGAACTCCTCGCGGACGTGCTCGCATTGCGTGTCCACGGACCGGTGTTTGCCGACCACTGTCCTAGACCAAAACGGAAGTAAAAATTATCGCAACCGAATAGCAAGAGAAAGTCTTTTGCAATACATGACATATTACAAACTTTTTTCGCCGCAAATTTACAACCGTTAAAAAGTTCTCAAGGCTTCAAAAACTATCAGAGGCATCATCGTGCTTATTTATTTTTAATTGGCGGAACACTCGTCGAAAACATTACAAATGTAGACATAGTTCCCGGTATGTCCGACCATAGTATAGTTAATTTAGGGGCTGACATTAACCCAGCACCACGCGACAGAGGCTACTGAAAATTTAATACATCGCTATTAAATTATTAGCGTTACCAGCGTTACCAGCGCTAGACGCTCGCTCACCCAATGACACCTTATTGACACTTGAATATAGGCGAAGCTTTTCGCGAAGCAATTGGCCGCCCGAAAAAACGCTGACGCCGCATTCAAAGCAAGCATTATAAATGTGTCGCCGATATTCTGCTTTGCACATCCCTACTCGCAATGCTTCCCTGCGTTAATTGCACGGTGGTTAAAAGTTTATTCACGGCCTTACCTCTTTGTGTATTACCGCGACAATACGATTTGGAGATATTTTGAAAAAATCGTATTTGGAGAATATTTGTTATTTGCACCTGTTTCGTATGTTACTCCAATCCAACATATCAACACACAATTTTAAGTTGTGTAGGCCTGCGGTTGATATGTTGGATTGGAGTTGATACCAGATTTCGCATTTAAATTTGCGGCGGTAAAATATGTTGTTTCTTAAGAGCATTAAGCAATTTTACTAAAGAGAGGCCTCTTTTTAAAATACAAGTCGCACGCGCCCAGTTTTGGACAAGTCACAATGAAAGTCTCACGCGCGGGACAATAGCGCAGCAGGCGTCATAACGGCAAAAACAAGATATGTCCCGAAAATAAATTTTCGGCCCATATAATAACGGCAAAAACAAGATATGTCTCGAAAATAAATTTTCGGCCCATATAATACGAGGAATAACAAGATATGTCCCGAAAATAAATTTTCTGCCCAAATAATAAGCCTTAACGGTGACAACAAGATGTAAACAACATATAACCACAAACCAACTCCTGACTTCATAACTAAACCTACCAATATTTTTAAACTTAAAAGAAAAACGCAACCATTATACCTAGCCTACCCAAACAAGTGCCTAAACGCCGTTGCCAGAACGTCCGATGATAAAACGGCGGCGCAATCGACCTTAACACATTCCCTACTGTTTACATTTTTATTTTGGGCCATTTACATTTGTTTCGGAATTATTCCTAAGGGTTCGGGTCTTATTCCGACCAGTTTGTGTCTTTTACGCCGTAGTTAGGCATATGACTGTAAATTTGTCTTTGGTCATAATACTATGGTATTATAAATATTTCCGCTATAGATATTGTTGCTTTATAGTTTATATTGTGTGTTTCGTTTCAAAAGCTTTAATAGTTTATTCAGAGAAGAGTTTATCGGGCGCGAATCCACGACAAATATTTAAGAAAATTCAAACTAAACGGCGATTTCATAAAGCTCATTTAATATTTTGGAAAATAGTTTTAGGGTGTTTTTTGCTTAATAGTAATGAATTCAATTAAGTTCGAAACCAAATTTTAAATTCTGTCCGATATCTCCAATTGCTGTAGTATTCCGGCCCGCGGTCATCAATCTTACCAATCTCCCGGCTCTTAACGAAATAAGTTTGGTAACCTTGTTGTAGTCTTGTAGAGCAATTACAAAAGGAAAATAAATAATGGGGTTTGATATTACAAGACTCTGGGTATACACTGTTTTTGCGATACAAAGGGTGTACTGTGTAATAAGCTAGTTTCAGTTCAGAGATGACGTCATACAGTTAATTCGTGCGCAAGATGTATATAGAGTTCAGCCTGTAATCACACGAAGCGCGAAAGAATAGCACTTATTTAGTCAAAATTGCATCAATTAAATTTAAAACGATACCTGACGCATTATGCTCATACATGAGATTCGCATATTGCTGAAAATACCGTTTTTTCTTTAATTAAAAAAAAATTTAACTGGGATTATGGCTTTTAGACTAAACAAATTTACTAAAAAAAGTCTAGTAAAATGTACAGATGTTTGCGCAAAGCGCCAAAATGTTGTATCTACAGTAGGCTACCTGATAAATGCTATCAAAAATATTTTTTGTGGACATGACATTGTACCCTACTCCCAGCCAGGATTCCCCCTGTCCACTGACCAATTTACTAAATTATTCAGCTTTAACCAAGTTCTGCGATCAACTAAATTTGATCTGCGATCTTAAACGTGATTTATTTAAAGAATGCAATACCACCAGAACTTCTTATGATGCAATAATTCAGTTTAACAAGATAAAGCCAAATTTCAGCCCACGTTGAAAATAAAACGAACTTTAATTCGTTCAGGTAAAAGTCGTAGGTCAAGCAAAACGACGAGTGGATGAAAACGCAGAGGTAGCGCCATTTTTCTGGTAAAAACGTTACGTAAAAAAAATTTGTGTGTTTAGTAAAAAAAAATGATTATGTGTTTCAGTATGGGCAGGCTTGCCATACGTCCCGGTTTGTCCGGGACAGTCCCGGTTTTAAGGCCTTGTCCCGGTGTCCCGCCCGGTTAGCAATTTGTCCCGGATTTTTCAATTTGAGATTTACAAAAATAAAAAATGTAAAAACTCTTGAGTTAGCCAATTAGCAATTCTTTCTCAAAACTAATACTTTTACTTTTCATTTTTGGTTGGTAAGGCTGTCAAGCAATTTTTTTAACATAAATTAATTATTTTTCCGGCGGGTGTTAAGAAATTTTTCTGGGGGGTGACGTTGCTGCGGCTAGTTTCTTTTTTGTGTGTGGTGAGTAAAAAATGTAAATGGACATTATCCTGCGATTGCTGGGAGATATATTTGTGTGGAAGGTAAGCGAGCGCCGTCGCAAACCGGTCACCCTACGGCAACTTTTATTTTTAAGGATTTTTTTTCACGTATGACGCAGTTTTCTGTCGGTATTATTTGCTTAAATATTATGCAAGTCTAAACAAATTGCTGTTACAACTTCACGTTTAACGTTTGTTAGTAGTTCTGGATCGATAAATATCGCGGGTTTTCAGCATTACAAATCAAATTGAAGTCATAACATACTGATTACCTTAATAGAAATAAGTTTTAATGTTATCCACTTAAGACAAAACTTTTTGATGTCTGTAACCGCGCAAAATTTAGGTCGAGTTCGCAAAATTTCGCATTTAATGCGACGGTTTTAATAGTAACCAATTTTCAGTTTCAAACAAGATTTTACTTGGGTTGGACGCAGTATGGTACCAGGATGACGTAGTTGCTGAATATCACGCAATGCGAACAATTACTTATATACAACTTAAGGTTTTACGTTAGTAAGTGGCTCCCTATTGATATATGTCACTGGTTTTTGTTACGTAAAACATGTTTGACGTGCTTAGCTGTTGGGTATTTAGTCGTTTCATTTCAAATAAGCACACATTGTTTGCAATTTTGTTTCAACAAAATGTAAAATTTTAGTTTGCGAAGACGAACAATTAAGATGTTTCACAGTCATGCAGATAAACGCAATAATTTATAACATGCCATTCGATTAAATGCTGCTTCCACACAGGCTAAAGAATGTGACTCTATTTGTGGGGAAGCATTTAATTAACCCATTTCAGCCACAATACGCCAAAAAATAGTCAAGGGACGACCAACATGTATGCTGTATAACAATTAACGATTAGAGAAATTAAAATGTTTTATGTAGAAAAAATTAAAATGTTTACCACTTTACACACTATTTATTACTCAAGTCAGGATATTACGCTATCCGTAACATTACTTTTTAGTAACATGGTAAATCACCTTTTTAAATCATTGGCAATAACATGCAGCTCAAGCAAATGACGCAGAGTACAACATAATATGTAAAAGTTATTAAGAGGCCAGCTTGATGGAATCTTGCATTTTGCTTAACCTATGCTTGAGAATGATTTGTTCCGGGGAATACAACTTGTTATGGACACAGCGCCTTTGCCAACATGTGCGGCCTAATATTGTTGCTACTTTCACGAGGGCGGCATCCTACTTTAATCACGAGGGCCGCATCCTACTTCCCGACTTATTTTTTTCACAATACAGAAATGACTTTCGGTTACAATTTAAATTACTTAGACAAACCACCCTTAAAAATAGAGCCCTGAAAAATACCCCCTGATAAAATATAAAACAACCGCAACACCGTTAAGTTAATTAGTTGCATTAATTGTTTTTGTATTAGGTCTACATTAAGTTTATTTGCAGTTTTCAAAATGCGTCCCGGATTACCGTTTCTAAAAAATAGCAAGCCTAAATGGATATACTATGAAACAAGATTTAGGCTACTTACAAATAACAGTTCTTTTATTACCCTTTTGTTAGCTGATTTTTACGCATTCTGCAGTTTAACCCATAATATTAAAAACCCGGGCCGAAAGTATATTGAAATATTACTCTTCATAAAAATATATTTAAATTATGTAGGAGTTGGGGCGTCAATTGTTTTGTGTTTGCATAGGTAAATTGGCAAATATTACCACCACACAACGCAGTAAATAAATTACGTGGTTTAAGCCACATATTTGTAGTGGTTTAGCGTGGTGTACCGGTATAATAATTGGGAAACTATATTTGCTGTCTCCGTGGTATCTAATTCCTATCAAACATCGATTAAATCAACATTCACCACTGTTTACTCAGTGGTCTGCGAATACAATGTCGCCCAAGGTGCACGAGAGAGAAGGAAAAAAGGTTGGTCTTAAATTATGCAAATTTCGTAGGAAAAACGACGGACGTCAAGGCGTAAGGACAGTCCGCGATAGGATATTAAAAAAAACATAAAACGCATTTTTGTATAGGCTTACAAATAAAACAAAATGCCTTTTAAAAAGTAGAAATATATAGAAATATATATGATCCTATATCAAATATAGGATCTAAAATACACGCAAATATGACGTCACTACTCTGGCTGTATAAAACAAATAGGCTAACGAACTTGTTATTAAGTTTAGAGTTGTGCGAAAATGTACAATTTAAGGAATTTAGAGAAAGCCAGAAGACGTCGCGCGAAGCGCGAAAAAATTGCGACTAAACTTATTTTAAATTTCAAAATTTAATTTAAATGTAGAGGGGGACGTCACGTGACGCACTGAGCACAGATAAAAAAAAAAGTACATTGTTTGATATATTAGCACTTATCAAGTTGTGGGGCGCGTTGACCCAAAAGTTAAGATTAAAATACGTAAAAGTTTCGTAGAAAAGAACTTTGCTTTTTTTAAGTTACCGATGTGTTACTTGCGGTACAGCAGCCATATTGCAAAGAAGATATAAATCGGGCGAAACACAGAACATTGAATTAACTAACTTTAGTTTTAAAATGTGAATCGGTATATTTCAGAGTTTAGAAAACAGTCGGTACTGTATTCACATTTTAAGACAAAAAATATATAAATATTAGGCTAGATACGACCAAGACAAAAGAGATTCGCGCGAAGCGCGAAAACAATTTCCGTTTTAGTATTTAAAACAGGCTAAAATTCGAATTTGGCGGAGTCGTGACTAGAGACGTCCCTGGAAAAGTGTTTACGATACAACCAAGCATGTAGAAACTCGCCCTTGTTTTCGTATTTCAAGGCAAATATGCCGCGGGCCGGATTAAACTCCTTGGCGGGCCTGATCCGGCCCGCGGGCCGTATGTTGCCCAGGTCTGTCCTTGAGTATACGTATACCTTGGGGCTACCATATTTTCAACACTCAAAAAGAGAACATTTTCTTGCCTGCAAGTAAAACGAAGTAGTATTGTTACGTTTGCGAAAAACGTAACATATCCACAAGTATTGCATTCAGCTTCGAAATTAACACGTCCTGTCGTCCTTGTCTGAAACAAGGATACTTCTGGCGTAAAAAATCATTATCGATTAGCGCAAAAAAGTTTAAGACCCCTGTTGCTAGCCTGTTATCCAATTATACGATGGATGAATTTTATTTAGCAAAATTGTAATTAAATAGGGCCGTTATACGTTCAATGATATGAAAACATGCAATGGCACTGAAAGACAGCGTGCTAAAAAAATGTAACGCAAGTAGAAAACAAAAGATTAGGGCGGAGCGCGAATTTTTTTGCCGTTTTAATGTTAAAGTAGGCAAAAACAGGATTTGTACAGCTATAGGAGTGGTGCCCAACCCAACGAAACCGTTATAATCATTGCAAAAAAATTAAATATTAATTTAAAGCTAGCGCCCCAGCCCCCTAGGGGGGCGCGTCCCCTGGTTAAGAACCGCTGCTTTAGACTAACTAGACAAGCTTCTGTGAGAAATAAGAACGTAGCCTAGACCATACAGTAACACTAAAAGTAGGCCATATGCCTACAAAACTTACACCTTTGCTTTTTTAATTGGCCTTTTTAAATGTGAGGTTCTGTTGCCATTTTTCTGGCGCAATGTTTGCAATAACAATCAAGAAGGTAGGGCTGATAGGGCAATTTGTTGGAAAACCTGTTTTAAGCTAGAAATTCAGCATGTTTCATGGCTACAGTATATTTTGGAAAGCAATACAACGTCTCGCCTAGAAGTAGTCTTGTTAAAAGTATAAGCAACTAACTCCAAATGCGAAAAATAGAGGACCTTTGGACATCAGTGAGCGTCCTCGGAGGACCATTTATTTTTCTTGTAAAAAGAGGACAAATCCTCCTGAACGAGGACATATGGTAGGCCAGTAAGCTATACTTAAAGGTGTGTTTCAGTTTGTGTGAAAGATATACACACCGAGATGCTCGGTAAAAATATTGTTCCGTTACATTTTATAGTTTCGCAGTAATTTGAATTAAATCTGACTTTTCGCACGGCCATAGCTTTTAAATGTTTTTGTGCGCTCTTAATATAGCAGTGTTTTTCACGTTGGATACTAAACGCATTCGTAAAAGACATGAAAACTGAGCGATTAGAGCAAATCCAATGTTTGATTACTACTTTTTGTAGTTTGGCAGTAATTGGACTACGCGTTTAAGGTCGCAAAGCTGTCTTTTATGCTGAGATTTACAAATTTTGCTTGTACAAACAAATCAAGGGAAAGAAGGCTAAAAACATTTAGCACAATCCAATAGACGAGAGTAAATATATAATGATTAAATCGCTTGATAAATTACCCTATCTATAACGGCTCACTGACAAAAACCTTAATTGTAGTAGAGGTAATTTTAATATTGTCATGCGACATGTACTTTTCAATTAACTGGATCCGATTGCTTTAACACCATACACGAGTTATTTTAAATGCATATGATTTATTCCCGTTTTCAAACAAAAAACGTTAACACCATGAACAATGCGTACATCTATACATATAAATAATCCGGTGGTGAAAAAAAGGCAACATGTAAACAACCCCCAACAGCTTGCAGTGCCCTTTACTACAACTAATGGACGACGAACGTACAAATATTCCACGAAAAATATCAGTGCAGTACGATTTCGTGAAACGGAACCTGGCGCAATTTGTTCATACTGACACATACCCATGGAACTTTGCAGATCATCGCAGCAATAGCGACGTAATCGATTCAAAAACAATACAAAGAATCCAACAAATAACAAGTACGTTGACGTTACAATGCACATATGTTATTTGAAGCTTTTAATCATATGAATATACGAAAACTTCACTATTGCTTAAGAACTACGGAAAACGGGAAAATATAAAAACAAACAATTTTAGGGTCGGTTAGATGATTAAACCTTTAAGGCAAATCTTCACATTTGCTAGATTGGCAACCACAGCTGATTGCACTTTTATATTCAACAGATTTTGTAGATCCATCAGGACAAACCAAATCTATGGTTTTATCTTCTGTTTCATTGGTTGTGCAACAGCTGCAAAGTTTTGTGAAGTTGTTGGTCACAAGAGAGTATGTAGACTTGCTCACGCAACTTCCGCTGCATGTAGTAATTTCTACCTTCTTCTCGCTTCTGCACCCATCCTTTGTTAAATAGTCATTATAATCGGCTTGTGGTGCACATTCTCCGCCAATAAAGGCTGAAAAAAAATTTAATAAGGTTAACAAACATCGCAATTCGTTGGCCACGAATACAATCTTGTTGCTTTTTAACATATCTTGAATGTGTCTGGACTGTCTGGTGTTAGCAGGACTTCGAAACACCCGTGCGGCTGTACCCTATTCAATAAGTTGAATTTGCTTACCTTTAAATGTTTATGTAGGTTTTCCAACAAAAATACATTTTAAAGTACAAAATATTACTTTGACCGTCCGCTTTACACACAAAATACCCATATTAGTGTCTCGGCACCAATACCATGCTCTGGCAAGAATCAATAAATTACATTTTATCGGGTCTTGGCACCACTAAAACTCACTTGTATCACAATAAGTGCAGCAGCCGTCTGGCGTAGTCCTAATTTTGTCATCTGGACAAGTTGGACTAACGGGTTCGCACATCACTTGGTTACATGTGGTGAACACTTCACCACTATATAAATTCATTTCGCACAGGCATGAATTGCATGTTTCGTTTGTGGGACTCCATTTTTGTCCAACCTGAATATTTTTAGACAATGAAAAGCAAAAAAATAAAGGCAGAAAGTTTATGCAAACTTACAGTGTACTGTTGACCTTCGTAATGACATGTGATAGGGACACAATCTCCGCAGCACGCCCCAGGTACGGGAACGTAAGTGTATCCCGTACTACATGTGCCACATTGAATGGCAACGCACTGAGTTTCGTATACTCCGTTGCAATCGGGAAGAGATGAACAAGAACATTCAAGGCAAATGTCTTCTTTCCACGATGAACCGGGCTCATGAGTATCACCGTTGTACAAGCAATGAGTTGGTGGTGTGCAAGATCCTAAAACAATGTCACATTTATTTTAGAAACCTGTACATTCTGGCACAAGAAGGTAACACAAAATTTAAACGTAATTAAACTTACGTTTAGTACAATCACAATCGTCAATAACATCAGTTGCAACCCATCCTTCTTTGCAAATTTCAGTGATGGGACAAATATTGCATACGCATTCCGCTTCTTCACAACATTTGTTGTCACGATTGATTTTAACATGTTTATTATTGTGGCACACTGTGCTAATCACTGGACATTTCATTGTATCACATGTACACTTTGGCGTCGAACAACATGGTGAGATTGACACTAACGTAATTTTTTCATATAATTCGCATAATGGTTCCTCCACGACAGGGCAAAGTGAGCTTAAAGAAATAATTTATATAAAAATGATTATTTTCTTAAACGGAAAAAATTATTAAAATTATCCAGTTATTACCTGTCGCAGACACAAACTTCTTCATAAACAGTTGGGCAACACGATGGCAGCTGGTATGGTGCCCAGGTTGTAATAGTTTTGACTGATTTAAAACCTGCTGCATTGTCGCAGAAAGGTGACCTATATACAGGGCAGGCACTTTCATCGCATTGACATTCTGTTATTTCTTTGCAACAATTTTCTTCTGTAATCTTTGTCTGAAAAAACAAATTTTAAATTTGTTTGGTGTTATTTAATATTTCTGATATACTGCTTATCTGTGGTATTTCTTTCTTCGTAGTAATCCTCGTTGTTCCGCTGGCATATGGATTTAACAAACAGATTTATTTTAACGCACATAAACGAAAAATGTTCCACTTTAAATCGTACGACTTTATGACAGATAGACAACTGTTGCTTTTAAGTCAGGGGTTCTTAAACTGGGGCCATGGACCCCTTGGGGGTCCGTGAACTAGTTTTAGGGGATCCATGGCCTAATTAAAGAACTAATGTATACTTAAGAAGCAATTATTTTTTCAAAGAAAACACTTTAATTAAAAATTAAACGGTTTTGCACTGAATGTATAGTTAGACTCCATTTAACTTTCACATTTTTGGACCGAAATAAACAGAGTTATGAAGTATATTTGTATTGTGACCTCATATTATGGCATCATTTTGGAGCATTTCTCGCCTACCGGGGTCCGAGCAAAGCAAAAAAAAATTTTAGGGGTCCGCGGTAAAAAAAGTTTAAGAAACCCTGCTTCAAGTGGAACGCCAGGTCGTCTATAATTAATTGTTAACGCACCTGGACTATTTTTTCTTTATTTTTCTTGCTTCAAACACGGTTATTGCGCTTTAAACTTTTTAAAACAACGAAATAAGAAAAATATATGTTTATATAACAGAATAAACCACTTCAAGCTATGTTCCAATTGCCACCAAATTGCTAAACGGTTTTACAATTACTTCGGGTAACAGCACAAAATCTACCAAAACAAAATTGGTAAAATAACATGTGGGTGATACATAACATAAGTAGTGCGTTAGGTCAGTGCTCTTTAACTGGTGTGCACGGTGCACCCTAGGGTGCATCAAAATATGCATGGGGTGCACCAGTACGAAAAGGTATACAAGGGGTGCATCATAAACTTTTATTGAAATATTAATATTTATAACTGAATGATGTTTTATGACATGCAATGGTACTCGCAAGCAGCCTGCAGCCATAATCGAACTCTCAACGACAATATTAAAACTTCGGCATCTCCGCTCGGTTTAGTTAACATGATGACATTGTTAAGCATAAAGATTGTTCAGATCGCTTTTTACCTCAGTTTACCTTTTAAGTGAACAGGGTGCATGAGTTTGTCACAAAAACTTTAAGGGTTCACTAAACCAAAAAAAGGTTGAAGAACACTGCATTAGGTAATAGCTTGAATAACTTGGTAGGTGCCAGGCATTTGCCATACGTGTTGCGAGCTAGATGAAACTTAGTGACAAGCGTACCGAGTTGCACATCATCATTTACACATCTCTTTTAGGTTTAAATTTCAAAGTGCTCAGACATGCTATCGTTATCGCAAATTGTGGCCACTTGTTGTAACATATTTTATCGTCTAAATACTTTTATTACCTTTCTTTAATCGTCTGGACAACAACAATTGTACTTTGCAAATAGTGCCAAAACATTTATAATAATTAAAACTGTTAAAACTCTGTCATGTCTGGAAAAAGTATTTTTATTATTTGGGGTATTAGCAGAAACTAACAAAAACTACCTGAAGAGAATATCCATGAGGACAGTGCATCAACTTTGCTGGACAATTACTTTCGTCGCAAACACATTCGTACTTGGGACAGCACTCTCCAGGTTTGGCAGTAAGTACTTCTCCAACACCACACGATGGTGTTTCAGCAAAAGGACACGATGATCTTACGCAACTACAAAAACAGTTATTTCACCACAAGAAACTGGCGGTTTCAAACTTTTAAAACAGATACCTCGAGCGTGTTCCACGTATTCTGTTGTTAACTACAAAGCGGTAAATTTTCTTTCAGGTGGCTGGTTAGACCAAGACTTGCAAATAAAACTTTAATCACCATGTATATTAAAACATCTTCTAGGCTTTATTAAACAAGGCCTGTCAATTATTTTAGTTTGAAAGGTTAAGACAGAGTTGAAAAATATAATCAAAATATAATATATAATCAAAATTTGCTTTATATGTTTTAGAGCTACAGTTTGTTCACGAATGTATAGCGACTACACATTTTAATTCATTAATTTGTATAGCCAGCATCAAAACACCACATGCTTTGTGAAAACATGCTTTTGTGAAAAACAATTCTTAGGGGGGCGCGAGCGCTTCACCAACTGAAGAAAAATGGTTTTTGATTTTGCGATTTGCGAACTTTTGGGCAGCTATATTTTAATAGTTTCTCGGTTTTATTTGCTACTTATTACGACCGATTTGGGCGGTGTTCAGTCATAACTAAGGCCATTCTTATTTTGATCCAAAAAAATTTTTTTTTGACTTTATTTTTATCAAATTTTGACTTATTTGGACCTATCAAAATTGCTTATTTGTAGAGCCCACAGTTCTTCCTTGGATTGATGCCAAATACCCAAACATAATATTTTGTCGATTTCAGACCCAAACGTAATGTTTTGTCGAAAAGTCAAGGTGTTTATGGATTATATAAATGCGTCGTGTTTTTTGGCGATAGATTTAGATTGATTAGGCATTTTTGTATTACAGAATGTCAGTAGATAATTCCTAAAATCCAGACTGTTGATCATCGAAAAGACCAAGTTTATGAAGAGGAAGTGTTTTATAAGAATTATTTAAATACGTAAACAATGAATTTTACAACGACAAAAAAAAATTACTCTCAAGAAACGAAAAAACTTTGTCAAAAGCCATAATTTGCCAAATTTTGACCTTATTTTGACCTATAAACTTCTTAGAAACATTCCCCTAGGTGCTGAAAACAACTTTATTCTTTGATTCGTGGACAGAAGAGGTCCTTAAAATTTTTTGACTTCATTGACTTTTGCGGGCTCTATAGTCATAACAGTATGATATGGCTGATGGAGATCTCTAAGTTACGCACAGGGGGTTGGACATCATGCCATCCTCTCCACAATGTGTTTTTGCCAACCTTTACAACAAAACTGCGAAAATGTTTTGCGCTTTGCTCGAACCTGTCAATCATATATCACAATTGGTTACCCCTGGGGAAATTGGACTTTTTGAGCGAATTTGTAATGTCATATGGCCATTGAATAATGCATAGTATGTCATTATATCTTAGAAACACGATTTATGCAAAGTTAATTTTTGCGCTCCGGGCGACACTTTTACGTGATTTATGTGCAGCCAGTTGTTGAGTCAAAGCTCTTACAGCATGTTTGTCAAAATCAGCTTGACAAAACACAATATATCTAGCACGAGCAATTTTTTGTGTGCCCAATGCGTCAGATCTCCTATAACAAATTTACCCAATTTAAACCAAATAAAGGCAATTTTTTTAAGCGTTAACTTTTGTATTTTCATGTTGTTTCACTGATATATTATCGAAAAATTCCGCTTATGATATTTATTTAATATCTTAGTAGGGGAGGCGCAAGACACAGGGTAATTAAGGGGGGCGCAATTAAGACACAGGGCTATAAGGGGGGGCGCGGTATAGAAAAAAGGTTAGGAACAACGGACCTAAAGCCTACTTTTCGTTATCCGTTTCCTGTTCGTGTTACTTAAACCGAGACCCGAGCACCACCCGCTCTTATTCAACTCAGTTTAGATTCTAATGGATTTCGTATCTGTTTAACGTCAACCAACGTTCGTTTCAAGCATACATTATTTCTTAATTTCAAGCATACATTATTTCTTAATTTCAAGCGTACATTATTTAATTGCTTTGTTATATTGTGAAGCTAATAAATTTAGCTTTACCCGTTGTTATCTGTTTACAAAACCTGATAAAAATCCAGGTGGTTTCATTGTGCCCATACATTTAGTTATTTTATGTATTGTATGTTTTTGCGGCGGACGGCTTTAACGTCCAAACGGATTGCAGTATTTTGTCGCGCTGTAGGCCGTTTCCTCTATCATCTAATCGAATTCTCTCCATAACGGGACTGTTTAGCAACACATTTATGAGTATTGCAAAACAGGTTACTTTTGTTTTCGTCCTACATATTATGGCACCCTCTATCAAGGGGGAATCTTTCTCATGTTGGAAAGCGGTTTGTGTCCACCAAAGACAGAGCTGTCTTTTCAAACTTTACATAGGCAGGAGCGGATTTTAGGGGGGAGGCTTGTTTTTTTATAGAAACGACGTTACAAAGTTACGTCATAAAACAAATATTCTACAAAACACTTTGTTATGAAATTTTTATTAGGATTTTGGTTTCATTGGCCAAACTTTTAATTAAAAAACGACGCGAACCGCATTAGGCGCATGCTCTTTTAAAACGTCCAAAAATATTGCAAAAACAGATAGTAATTGTTTCAAAATACAAATTAGACTTTAGATATATTAAACAAGCGATCCATTATTATAGTTATTTGGCGACTAAACTTTGGATCGCGAATCACGTTGGTTAACACTCATCTTGATTTATCCATTATTGCAGGGGTTGCGACTATTTTACAGAAAACGCATAAGATGCAAAACATGTCGTAGAGGGCCGTGACAAATAATGAAAATAAAGTATTATTTATTTTTTTACAAGTCACAAGGGTGGTGTTGTACAATGTACATATATGTTAATTAAACAATATAAAATGAATTTACTTTAAAATGTTCAATCTAAACAAAACGTGGATGCGTTGTCAAAAACGTATATTCTTTAAGTATAGTCAGTGGTTCTTAAACTAGACGATGTAAAGCGTTAGCAAGGAGGTACACCTACTGTAAATAAAAGTTAGCCTTTCCGTCGTTGCTTGAACATTTTTAGTAAGACTCATAACAAGTTTGTTTATTTTTGACCTAAAAATGTAACATTTTGATCTGTAAATCAAACTTGTTTACAAATTTTGACCTAAAAATACTTTATTTTGCCCTATTAGGAATACATTGGTTTAAACAACGCATTTTTGTATAAGTATCGCATTGGTATCTTGGCGTCGTTAGACACTTAATTTAATTGCTTTCACTGACAAGCGGTGGAACAAAAATGAGTTGTATATACATAAAAAATTAAGTCAAATAATAACCGACTTATTTATAGCTATTAGTTTGTATCAGATTTATAATTACCGTAAACAGATGTATTTTTGTGAGGTTCACCTAAAACCTAAAACTTAATGTCTCATTATTTTGCTTGTGAAAGCCACCCTATAAAGGCGGCCAACTAGTGAACTTCTTATTGCACTTTTGCATATAAAGTGTTAAACTGTCTGTGACCCGTTTATACTAATATAAACCGTCATATATTAAATTAATATATAGAAGGGCGTATCTTTATGGAATCCAAAACCATTGGCAGCAGGTTTCTGCTTGTCGATCACTGTTCCGCTGACGTTTCATTCGAATTAAGGAACTGACGATGCCAGTATAGGCGAAATATATATTCCTTTTTTTTTAATGTCTGATCCTGATTTTACTCTGGTTTTTAAACTTTGAGTTTTATTGTTTATATTGAATTAATTTACCATATAAATTAAAGTAACAATACAGCCACAAGAGTTTGACGACTAATAATTAAGCATATTATTCTGAGAGTGGGCTCGAGGTTCGATATATGGTATCATGGAATTTAATAACCCTTTCTCAGCATCTCGTGACCACTGCTGAACCCTTCAATATTTCTGGCGTGTCGTTTAACAACGGCACTGTTAAATTGAATTTTATTGAAATGTACAACCTTGTCACTAAGAAATTCATAACAATAATGATTTTGGTTGTGGGCATCAGTTTAGATGACCTAAATAAAAAGTTAGACTCTTCCAAGCTAAAGCATTTTCAATTTAAGGTTGATCCAATATTGTCCCTTCAATCATTGCAATCTTCAACCATTATGAAATATTGCAATGCCTGTTTTATTAATTAAAAAACGTACATGCATTCGTAAGTGGAGCAACATCTTCCCTGAGACGTCATGGTCAGTTGATGTCCATCTGCTTCACATACTGGAAGGTCTTGACATTCCTCAGGTGAGCATTCGCAAATTACAGAGTCACAGCAAGTTCCACTAATTAATGTATGCTTTTCTCCAACCTACATACAACCTCTTTTTTAAATCGATTCTATAGAAAAATATATTTTTTTAATTTTATTTTTTACATTACGCATCAAACTCAACACACGTGTACGTGCCTTTTGCACCTTCAGTTAATAAATATTAAGTTTGTATAACTTCGCTTTTGTTTGTTGGTCATACTTAAAAGGTTTCGTATTAGATTTATCAGATTACTACGGGTCGTGGTTTAAAAAAATCACATTAAAGTTAACACTTAAATGTGATAAATAGTTGTCGGACCACACTACTTTACGATTTAGGTTAACTCGGACAACATAAAAAAACTCTAGGTTTAATTATAAATAGAGTCTTGTCTCTTTAAATAGGTGGAATGGATCCATAACTTTAACGCCACTTGTTTATAAGGCGTGTCAACATTAGTTGAAATTGAATTTTTTTAGGAGTTCTAGCACAAGACATTATTACCGGTTAGGCCTACTATCTTCACGTCTTCATGAATCGCGTTTAATTGCGTATTGATAGGTGACTCCAAAGGTGTATGTTGGGTAAATTGTTAGAAATATGCATTTATAAATTTTAACAGAGTAGACTACCTTGCAACCTATTTTAAAATAAATAAAAACTATGTAACAAAGGTAGGCTATTGTAAACAATAGCACAAACTACCTTAACGAGGTAGATTGAACCAGTGTTTCTTAAAGTGGTGAATGGTTCACCCCAGGGTGAATAAAATTTTTGCAGGGGTGAACCAACCAAAAGGGGTGAATAAGGGTGAACGAAAGTTCAGGAGCAACCTATAGTCACTAGTAAACAACTTTCTGAAGTTAATCGACTAAAACCTGTTGTTTTTTGGTGTTTTTTGCTTACTGTAATGGTTAAGTTGGTTTGCACTGAGTGTATGAGTTAGGCCTACCATATGTCGTCTCTTTTAGAAGGATTTGTCCCCTTTTCTTAAAAAAAAACTGAATAGTCCTCCGAGGATGCTCAAAAATGCCCAAATGTCCTCTTTTTGCGCATTTCGAGTTAGTTGCTTATACTTTTAACAAGACTTTTAGGCGAGAGGTTGTATTTATTTCCAAAAATACTAAAGCCATGAAAGATGCTGAATTGCTGGTTTAAAAAGGGTTTCTAGGGGGGGGCTCCAAGCAATTCGTAGGGGGGGAAGAGAGCTCTAGGTTAATATTTAAATTTTTTGCTATGATTCTAATGGTATCGTTTTCGTTTTGGTTTTACACCACTCCTACAGCACTGTACAAACTCTGTTTTTGCCAACTTTAACATTAAAACTGCCAAAAAACATTTGCGAATCTTCCGTTATCTAATTTTGTTTACTTTGTTGAGCACAAAGTCTCTTTGAGAGCCATTCCATGTTTTCATATCATCGAAGGTATAATGGCCCTATTTAGTTATAATTTTTCTAACTTATAGATAAACGATAAAAGTCATCCACTGTTCGAATTATTTTTTATCCATATTAAAATCCTCCTGATTTTACAGTTTAATTTCAAGTCATGTCATTGACTTTCAAGCAATTAAGTCCAATTTTTTTTCGCGCTTCGCGCGACCGACAACACACTACACTATTTTTTTTAAGTTGCCTCAGTGATATTAATTAAAAATTCTTTTTTTCGTAGGGGTGCAAGTCATAGGAAAATTGCAAAGGGTGCCGCTGCTGAAAAAAGTTGTGGATATGGCACGTATTTCTCAAACGTAACAACTCTATTTTCGTTTTACTTGCAGGCAAAAAATGTCCTCTTTTTGGGTGCTAAAATATGGTAGCCCTAGTATAAGTACAACAATTTAGTGACTTTGTTTTGTGCTTTTTTAGCTTTATATTCCTGGACTCGAGAAATTGTAGATTTACAATGGTAAAACTTAGCTTGAGTTCAACCTAAGTCATTTTGTGCTGTTATATATAGACGAGATAGTTTTATCATATCATGAGACAAGGGTGAATGAAATCCAGAGATAGATGCTAGGGGTGAACGAAACTAAAAAAGTTTAAGAAGCACTGAATTACACCAAAACAAAGTAAGCACTAAAATATTTCTAAAGTTGCGTTGTAAATAAAATAAAAATAGCTTACACTCGAGTTCATTGTTTATTGTAGTGGGAGTAACAAAAATATGTCTGGTAAAATTCTAGTTTTGATTACATATTTCAGTATGCAACAACAAAGACTAAACGAAATGTGTAGGCCTATCTGAAATAATGTTTTTTTTGTATTTCTCTGCTTTTTCTATTTCAGATTATGATGGAAATGTAAAAAGTTTGGATGTTATACAGGTACAGAAATATATCATAGTTGGATGTTCTGCCTATAAATTATTCACAGAGTAGAAAGATTTAATAGTGATATTAATTTTCAAGTAGTAAACTTTTTTGTCAAAAAGTTCTAAGACACATTTAAAGTTTTGTGTTACCACTAATCTTGGTCTAATTGTTTTATGCTGGTGCATAACTTACAGTTCAATGAGTAATATATTCCATTTATTTTTATTTATCGCCTAATTTCGTTATACACAATTTAAACCGTAAAATTAGTAGCGTCAATATTTTAATTTAACTGGTACCTTTCACCATGGCATATCTTTAAATGTCTTATTAACCCTTCAATGACATACAACAAAAGATATGCAGCACACAAAAATAAATAGGCCATATTTCCGAGAAATACATAAAGAGAAAATATCTCATACGCTGTAATTACCTTAGTAAGTATTTTGACTCTCTAAACTAGGACAGTAACAGTAAATACCTGACAAGTTGTCGATGGTAGTGTTGGACATGAAGCACTGTTGCAAACACAAACAAACTCGACGCAACATTCATCATGAACAATAGTATGAACTTCTTCTCCAACTCCGCACGTTGGTGTTTTAAAAACAGGGCATGAAATATCCTGTAATTAGAGGTTTGACGTGTTTGCAAGCGTATAACCAAACATTATATACCTAATATTAATTAATGTGCAAAGGTGCAGTCTTTTCGCAGGTATTGTAATGCATAACTATGTAAAAAAGCATAAAAAATAACACAGTGTTTTGTACCCATATAGTGAGTAACAAGTAGGCTACAGTGTTTTATTTTTTTACGCGAAATCCTCCTCATTGTATAATATTTTTGCCTACTTCAACGGAATATTTCGAGTGCGCATTTTCTATCCATAACAGGCGTCGGCAACAACCCGCAGGTCGGATGTGGTTCTTTTTAAAAAACTGGGAAGGAGGCCATTCGCCATTCTTTGGTATTTTATCCACGTAAATGTAAAAAGACGAATCTTCACATGAGTACATTACGTCTTTTTAAGAAAAACGGCATGTAACATTGAAAGTTTATTGTCCCTATTCTAATTATAATATAAACTGTAAACATCACAAAGTAATAATAAAACTAATAAGAAAGTCAAAAACATATGAAAGCAGTACAGATTAGGTAAAAAGTTTAAAAACAAAACTAGCTATGGCTTTCTGGAAGGTGATCAAATACGAAGCAGCGCCGCGCGAACAAGGCAACCTGGCGTGACATTCGATAACAAGTCGAGATAGAAAGGCAGAAAAAGAAAAATAGAAGTGCTTAGGGCATACATTGCTTAAATGGTGGTAATCTAATTCGAGGTAAAATTATTTTTTGTATGCTTATAATGACATTAGGTATATTTAACCTTTTAGCTTCGCCAAAATCCACTGGATATTCAAAATTCTTACCTTGCATTTCTCTGTCGGAATACATTCTTTAACAGTACAGCATTCATTTTCTCCGAAAGAAATCGCTGTTTCCCCATAGCTGCACACTGATTGGGTTGCACACCTCACAGAAGAATGAACCTGCATATTTTAAGTGTAATTTAACTTTTTGTCAATGTTAACAGTCAGAACGTTGCAATAAAGACATACAATTGAACCGTCAGCAGAACAATAGCTTGTAAAACACGGGTCGCCATTGCGTTTCCACATCTCTCCTGACTTTCTGTAAAGTCCAGCTTCATCTTGACATATGGGGCAATCGACGGGATTTATACAAAAACCGTCATGCATAATCTAAGAGAAATTGCAAAATAATTTAGCACAAGTGATAAAGTGGGTGGAAGCCAGCCTAAAATCGATTCAATTTACCATATGGTCAGGACAGAAACAACCCTCAGTTGTATAATCCACTATCATGGTTAAATATTGTTTGTAGTTATGGCATGTTTTAACAACATTTGGTCCACAAGCTTTGTACACCATATTATTCTGACATCGGAAGGAGCATAGATCTTCACTTCTCCATTCTATACAATGTCCCATTGATCGGCATTGAGACCCAACCATAGACAAAACCTCGCAGCCATCTCCTCCTGGTAAGTAATACGCAGCATTGAAAGGTGTTGTTTATTTTCTTAAGGCCTATGAAGGTATCTCGTAATGCTGTCAATATAATATACGTTTGATTGCTAGCATATCATAACAGGTACCTTTGTAGATCTAACACCATGCCTTTCTTACGTTTCTAACACGCCGCTTGCTTAAGTACTTGGTGCTGGTAGATAAAGTTAAACTATTAAACAAAAACAAAAACAAAAAAAGTTGTGTATAGTTCGCATCAGTGTTGTAATGACTTTTACTTAAGTGCACTTAAGTCACTGTTTTGAAATGACTTGACTTGAGTCTTTTGACCCAAATGACCTGACTTGACCTTAGTATTGTGGATAAATGACTTGACTTGGGCTTAAGTCACTTTGTCAAATAACTTGCGATTGAATGAAGTGTTTTTTATTCAAATTTAGTGTTTTTTTATTATATTAAATTTAAGTTTTGCACATAAAACACTTTTATTTTGTTGTGTTTGTGTACTTTTTTAGTTGAGTTGTTACTCATAAATGGACGAGTTTACTAATTTTAATAGTTTAACAGTTTACTTTTATGTTAATGACATGACTTGAAATTGAATTGTTCTCCAAATGACTTGACTGGGACTTGACTTGGGCAACCGATGACTTGGGAGTGGGACTTGAGTTGTTATTTTTGCAAAATTCTTGACTTAGACTTGAGTTAATTTTTATATGACTTGACTGGGACTTAAGTCGTTTTAAAATTTTTTTGCAAACCTGGTTTTTAAACTAGAAAGGCATTGTCTCGCGTTGTCATCACAATGGGGTGTCCGATAATATCAGATTCGATCCGATACGCGATGCATCCATACTTGTCCGGTACTTCAGTGTTATTGCCACCGATACCATAATTTAGTTAATTTTTTGCTGAGCGTTGTAAACTTTAGAAAATAGCATATTATATTGTTTGGTATTGGATCGACGGTACTTTTGTCGAAATTATACGGTATCGGCGTCGGAATAAAAAGGATGGGATATCACTAGCGACCATGGTACACACAGCATCCAAATACATTTTTATAGTATTTACAATAGTGATGTTATTTTAAACTAGGAAAATAAAACGCGTTTCTCAAAACGGCTTGTTATACTTAACTTAATAAAATAAATGAGTGGATAAAACCAAGGGTTACATGGTTGGTGATCTGACATAATTGATCCTGGTGACCATTTGGAAATTGCAAAATGCAAGCAATGTCAAAGCTAGGTTGCTAAGTAACACACAAATCAAAAAGAAAAAAGGGGGCGATAAAATAGTTTCAAATCAAAGAATTGGTTATGGTGAAAATAATTAATAGTTTGCTGCTAAGAATATATGCATTCTATCAACAGTTGTTTTATCTTTCTTTCATCTATTGATGAAAATCTTCCAACTGCCAGTAAAAATAAATTTACCCCATGTCGCTGGTGTTTCGTGTACGTCAGTTGAAGAACTTCTACTTTACGAGTTTACAAAAAGTAACGTTTTAATTGTCACGTCATAAGCGCACAATACATTTTATTTGGTATAAAAAAGTCGTTTTGACGCAAATGAAACTTAAACTGTAACTCCGCATAGTTTTTTCATAAGTGGCGGGTCGTGGTAATAAAATTTGGAAACCACTGGTGTACATAGTTACAAAAAATTAAGCTGTCTATTGTATATTACCGTAGAGCTGACATTTTGGACAAAAACATACACCGGTTATCCGTAAAAAGCAGCGTTACGAAAAGTATTACACATATTAATGTCAATTATATCTTACAGATATATATATCTATCGAATATAAGGTTTCGGGCATCAGTATAAACAATTCACTACGCCCTTTGTAAGTACTCAAAAGGAAATGCGAGTTATTGATTACCGTTGCAAACGCTTATTTTGTAGGAGTCGATGTATAGATCCATATTGACAGGACAGGAGTCAAAAACATTTAGCAAAGTTGAAGCACACAATACACTTTCTGTGCACGTTGAAGATACCGTGACAAAGACCGGAAGTTCAACTGACGGCATTGCGAAATAAGAAACAAAATCGTCCACAGTTGCACTAACCTGCAAGAGTAGAATGGGGACTGTAAATATTTGGGTAAAAAAGAAATATATAGTATACATCACTTTTCTTACATTTTCACCATTCCAAAAGTCATTTTCTTTGTTACCATCACATAAACCACATAACCCGGCAGTACTTCCTCGGTAATTGTGTGGAACAGTTGCAGACCAAGATTTTCCAGCCGAGTCTAATGACACTTTAACGCCAATGGCAGAAGAAGTTATTAGAATTAAACCATCCCGCGTCAGAGAAATAGTAAATCCGTTTCTTTCTTCTGATGTTCCAGATTGCAAATTGATTTCAGTCTCGTCTATCAGGACCTGTATTGAATGCATATTACAACATAAGAGTTCCGTTAGCGGGCTTATATGCTTTGGTTGACATTTACCTTTGAGGGTGTTAGCTTAGCAACGTGATGACTGATAAAGTCGTTGAGCTCAACGTATTCGATGCATATTGATTCACCGCACACAACTCTGCTTAATGTGATTGAAAAATCGTTTGACTTCGTGTCCTTTACAACCATAAATGTACCGGTACCCCCATATAATGTTGATTTGGAATCAAAAGTATTCCATCCCAAATTTATACCTGTACAATGGCCTTTAAAAGAAAACAAAAAATTAGCAATGAAGTGGAGGTTTCTGTTAATATATATTAACGAAACATACAATCACAAACGTATTGAGAACAACACCCATCTTCAGTTGAAGTTAAGGCAGGCATCGAGCCACTCGTACAAATTGTAGTCTGGAGAGATGGACAAACATTTTGCAGACACGTAATGCCGCTATCAGAGGTACAAGTGCAAGTTGAACATGTGTCGACTGGGTTGATAAATGTCTCTCCAACCATTCGTTGAACTCCATCGCTACTTACGCAGCCGTTTGCTTGACACCTAAAAGTAGTTGTTTGCATTTGATGCCAGCCATATTAAATTCAACAAATGCAAAATAATTTATATGGTGTAGAATGTAGATTGTAGACAACTGTTATTACAAACCTGTATTCGACACAGCATTCGTTAATCGATCCTAATTGTACTTTGCGTTCTCCAGGTTCACAAAATACTACAGGGCATAGATCCGGTTGACAAATACATTTATAGTCTGGACAACAACCACCAGTGTTCATTTGAACAACATTGTAAAATTGCGAGCATTCTGGCATCGCAGTGTCGCATAGCTCAAGGTCGCATATGCATTCCTGAGTTTCACAACATTCTCCAATACGTTTGACCATTTTTCGGCCAACAGGGCATTCCGTTATTGCTGGTTCTGGACAATCTACTGGAGAACAAACTGTTCCAGATTTTGTGCACGTACATGTTTCACAGTGACTGTTCCAAATTTCGCCAATTTCCTAAATACAACTAGAAGGTAAAATATTACAACTCTAAAAATAACGTTAGTTTTCGTACGTATTTAATTCCATCTTCGCACGTTGTTGTTGATGGAACACAAGAAGGACAACAATTTCCTTCGGTATAAACCAGCTCGAACCCATGGGAACACGTTTCATCACAAATTTGTGGAGTGCATTTGGCAATTCCAGCAATGCAAATACAATTAGTACATCCATCATCTTCTTTCCAAATTGCCCCACTCTATAGATATCAATAACATAACATGACGTTTCGACACAATGACAATTTTTATATCGTTTCGGCAGTAGCGTCAAGGCAAATGTTCAAAACTAAACAACTCGATTGAGTTCCTGGTTTCTAATTATCCCGTCAACTCTTATTGTTAAAGAAACGTAAACACCCCACCGTGGAAAACGCTAAGATGTTATACGATTAAAAACAAAAATATATTTCAAAGTGGTGGGAAGAAGAGGTACGTATCCATTTAATTGCTACGGATCCCAATACACACCTTGTGATCGTTGTCCGACCCAATACAAGGACAGTCTTGACGGGCAACGCAACTAAAACCGTCCCAAAGAAGATTTGAAGAACAATGAGGGATGGAAGTAGATTGTACAACACCAGGACAAAACAACTTAGAACTACGATAAAAAAATGGTTATGAAGCTGATATATATTTCTATATATTCCAAATAAAAACAATATATATTTACCTATCTTCACGCTCCACATTATGCTCAAAGTCTGCCGACGGCTGGACACTAATGAAGGGAGAGACATTGTCTAACATATTTTTCGATGCAGATTCTACAATTTGTATATGAGGGCCTTTTGGTTCAGATATATCAATAATAGTATTTATATTATTTTCAATGATTTCAATACGTGGAGCACCAGGTTCAAAAATGTCGATAACAGTTGGTTTACTGTCAAAGAAAGATGATGGCGAAACAACCAACGACGCTAAATTGTCATCCGACAAAGGTAAGCTAATAGTAGGCATGCTTTCTTCAACATGATCGAGAGAAGGTGCAAAACTCATACGAGAATTTGCGTAAACTGGTGATGGAGTTACACCTACTAATTCAGTGCCGTCGGGACCCATTATTGGAGCATAAGAAAGTGGTTTACCGATGTCATGTGCCAAATCATCATAAATACCTTCTTCAAAGTATTCACCGTAGTTCGGTTTGTTGTTATACGACGGTGAATATCCACTTGGCTTGCCACTGTAAACTGGCGATGGGGTAACACTTACACCTCCATCTTGATCAAAGTATGGCTGTTCGACAAACTCTTGGATTGGTCCAAAAGATGGCGTATACGTTCCAGTTGGCTTAGGATTGTAAACTGGTGATGGAGAAACACCTACTAATTCAGCTTGATCAAAGTATGGTTGTTCGATAAATTCCTGGTTTGGACCGTAAAATGGTGTGAATCCTCCACTTGGCTTGCCACTGTGAACTGGCGATGGAGTACCACCTGCAACTCCACCTTGATCAAAGCATGGCTGTTCGATAAATTCCTGGTTTGGACCGTAAGATGGTGTGAATCCTCCACTTGGCTTGCCACTGTAAACTGGCGATGGAGTAACACCTACAACTCCACCTTGATCAAAACGTGGCTGTTCGATAATTTTGCCGTCGGGACCCATTATTGGAGCATAAGAAACTGGTTTACCGATGTCATGTGCCAAATCATCATAAATACCTTCTTCAAAGTATTCACCGTAGTTCGGTTTGTTGTTATACGACGGTGAATATCCACTTGGCTTGCCACTGTAAACTGGCGATGGGGTAACACTTACAACTCCATCTTGATCAAAGTATGGCTGTTCGACAAACTCTTGGATTGGTCCAAAAGATGGCGTATACGTTCCAGTTGGCTTAGGATTGTAAACTGGTGATGGAGAAACACCTACTAATTCAGCTTGATCAAAGTATGGTTGTTCGATAAATTCCTGGGTTGGACCGTAAGATGGTGTGAATCCTCCACTTGGCTTGCCACTGTGAACTGGCGATGGAGTACCACCTGCAACTCCACCTTGATCAAAGCATGGCTGTTCGATAAATTCCTGGTTTGGACCGTAAGATGGTGAGAATCCTCCACTTGGCTTGCCACTGTAAACTGGCGATGGAGTAACACCTACAACTCCACCTTGATCAAAGCGTGGCTGTTCGATAATTTTGCCGTCGGGACCCATTATTGGAGCATAAGAAACTGGTTTACCGATGTCATGTGCCAAATCATCATAAATACCTTCTTCAAAGTATTCACCGTAGTTCGGTTTGTTGTTATACGACGGTGAATATCCACTTGGCTTGCCACTGTAAACTGGCGATGGGGTAACACCTACAACTCCATCTTGATCAAAGCATGGTTGTTCGACAAATTCTTGGTTTGGACCATAAGTTGGTGTGTATCCTCCACTTGGCTTGTCACTGTAAAGTGGCGATGGGGTAACACCTACAACTCCATCTTGTTCAAAGTATGGCTGTTCGACAAACTCTTGGATTGGACCAAAAGATGGCGTGTATGTTCCAGTTGGCTTAGGATTGTAAACTGGTGATGGAGAAACACCTACTAATTCAGCTTGATCAAAGCATGGCTGTTCGATAAATTCCTGGTTTGGACCGTAAGATGGTGTGAATCCTCCACTTGGCTTGCCACTGTAAACTGGCGATGGAGTAACACCTACAACTCCACCTTGATCAAAGCGTGGCTGTTCGATAATTTTGCCGTCGGGACCCATTATTGGAGCATAAGAAACTGGTTTACCGATGTCATGTGCCAAATCATCATAAATACCTTCTTCAAAGTATTCACCGTAGTTCGGTTTGTTGTTATACGACGGTGAATATCCACTTGGCTTGCCACTGTAAACTGGCGATGGGGTAACACCTACAACTCCATCTTGATCAAAGCATGGCTGTTCGACAAACTTTTGGATTGGACCAAAAGATGGCGTATATGTTCCAGTTGGCTTAGGATTGTAAACTGGTGATGGAGAAACACCTACTAATTCAGCTTGATCAAAGAAGGGTTGTTCGATTAATTCCTGGTTTGGACCGTATGATGGTGTGAATCCCCCACTTGGCTTGCCACTGTGAACTGGCGATGGAGTACCACCTGCAACTCCACCTTGATCAAAGCATGGCTGTTCGATAAATTCCTGGTTTGGACCGTAAGATGGTGTGAATCCTCCACTTGGCTTGCCACTGTAAACTGGCGATGGAGTAACACCTACAACTCCACCTTGATCAAAGCGAGGTTGTTCGATAATTTTGCCGTCGGGACCCATTATTGGAGCATAAGAAACTGGTTTACCGATGTCATGTGCCAAATCATCATAAATACCTTCTTCAAAGTATTCACCGTAGTTCGGTTTGTTGTTATACGACGGTGAATATCCACTTGGCTTGCCACTGTAAACTGGCGATGGGGTAACACCTACAACTCCATCTTGAACAAAGCATGGTTGTTCGACAAATTCTTGGTTGGGACCATAAGTTGGTGTGTATCCTCCACTTGGCTTGTCACTGTAAAGTGGCGATGGGGTAACACCTACAACTCCATCTTGATCAAAGTATGGCTGTTCGACAAACTCTTGGATTGGACCAAAAGATGGCGTGTATGTTCCAGTTGGCTTAGGATTGTAAACTGGTGATGGAGAAACACCTAGTAATTCAGCTTGATCAAAGCATGGCTGTTCGATAAATTCCTGGTTTGGACCGTAAGATGGTGTGAATCCTCCACTTGGCTTGCCACTGTAAACTGGCGATGGAGTAACACCTACAACTCCACCTTGATCAAAGCGTGGCTGTTCGATAATTTTGCCGTCGGGACCCATTATTGGAGCATAAGAAACTGGTTTACCGATGTCATGTGCCAAATCATCATAAATACCTTCTTCAAAGTATTCACCGTAGTTCGGTTTGTTGTTATACGACGGTGAATATCCACTTGGCTTGCCACTGTAAACTGGCGATGGGGTAACACCTACAACTCCATCTTGATCAAAGCATGGCTGTTCGACAAACTCTTGGATTGGACCAAAAGATGGCGTATATGTTCCAGTTGGCTTAGGATTGTAAACTGGTGATGGAGAAACACCTACTAATTCAGCTTGATCAAAGTATGGTTGTTCGATAAATTCCTGGTTTGGACCGTAAGATGGTGTGAATCCTCCACTTGGCTTGCCACCGTGAACTGGCGATGGAGTAACACCTGCAACTCCACCTTGATCAAAGCATGGCTGTTCGATAAATTCCTGGTTTGGACCGTAAGATGGTGTGAATCCTCCACTTGGCTTGCCACTGGAAACTGGCGATGGAGTAACACCTACAACTCCACCTTGATCAAAGCGTGGTTGTTCGATAATTTTGCCGTCGGGACCCATTATTGGAGCATAAGAAACTGGTTTACCGATGTCATGTGCCAAATCATCATAAATACCTTCTTCAAAGTATTCACCGTAGTTCGGTTTGTTGTTATACGACGGTGAATATCCACTTGGCTTGCCACTGTAAACTGGCGATGGAGTAACACCTACAACTCCATCTTGATCAAAGCATGGCTGTTCGACAAACTCTTGGATTGGACCAAAAGATGGCGTATATGTTCCAGTTGGCTTAGGATTGTAAACTGGTGATGGAGAAACACCTACTAATTCAGCTTGATCAAAGTATGGTTGTTCGATAAATTCCTGGTTTGGACCGTAAGATGGTGTGAATCCTCCACTTGGCTTGCCACTGTGAACTGGCGATGGAGTAACACCTGCAACTCCACCTTGATCAAAGCATGGCTGTTCGATAAATCCCTGGTTTGGACCGTAAGATGGTGTGAATCCTCCACTTGGCTTGCCACTGTAAACTGGCGATGGAGTAACACCTACAACTCCACCTTGATCAAAGCGTGGCTGTTCGATAATTTTGCCGTCGGGACCCATTATTGGAGCATAAGAAACTGGTTTACCGATGTCATGTGCCAAATCATCATAAATACCTTCTTCAAAGTATTCACCGTAGTTCGGTTTGTTGTTATACGACGGTGAATATCCACTTGGCTTGTCACTGTAAAGTGGCGATGGGGTAACACCTACAAGTCCATCTTGATCAAAGTATGGCTGTTCGACAAACTCTTGGATTGGACCAAAAGATGGCGTATATGTTCCAGTTGGCTTAGGATTGTAAACTGGTGATGGAGAAACACCTACTAATTCAGCTTGATCAAAGTATGGTTGTTCGATAAATTCCTGGTTTGAACCGTAAGATGGTGTGAATCCTCCACTTGGCTTGACACTGTGAAATGGCGATGGAGTAACACCTGCAACTCCACCTTGATCAAAGCATGGCTGTTCGATAAATTCCTGGTTTGGACCGTAAGATGGTGTGAATCCTCCACTTGGCTTGCCACTGTAAACTGGCGATGGAGTAACACCTACAACTCCACCTTGATCAAAGCGTGGTTGTTCGATAATTTTGCCGTCGGGACCCATTATTGGAGCATAAGAAACTGGTTTACCGATGTCATGTGCCAAATCATCATAAATACCTTCTTCAAAGTATTCACCGTAGTTCGGTTTGTTGTTATACGACGGTGAATATCCACTTGGCTTGCCACTGTAAACTGGCGATGGGGTAACACCAGCAACTCCATCTTGATCAAAGCATGGTTGTTGGACAAATTCTTGGTTTGGACCATAAGTTGGTGTGTATCCTCCTCTTGGCTTGTCACTGTAAAGTGGCAATGGGGTAACACCTACAGCTCCATCTTGATCAAAGTATGGCTGTTCGACAAACTCTTGGATTGGACCAAAAGATGGCGTGTATGTTCCAGTTGGTTTAGGATTGTAAACTGGTGATGGAGAAACACCTACTAATTCAGCTTGATCAAAGCATGGCTGTTCGATAAATTCCAGGTTTGGACCGTAAGATGGTGTGAATCCTCCACTTGGCTTGCCACTGTAAACTGGCGATGGAGTAACACCTACAACTCCACCTTGATCAAAGCGTGGCTGTTCGATAATTTTGCCGTCGGGACCCATTATTGGAGCATAAGAAACTGGTTTACTGATGTCATGTGCCAAATCATCATAAATACCTTCTTCAAAGTATTCACCGTAGTTCGGTTTGTTGTTATACGACGGTGAATATCCACTTGGCTTGCCACTGTAAACTGGCGATGGGGTAACACCTACAACTCCATCTTGATCAAAGCATGGCTGTTCGACAAACTCTTGGATTGGACCAAAAGATGGCGTATATGTTCCAGTTGGCTTAGGATTGTAAACTGGTGATGGAGAAACACCTACTAATTCAGCTTGATCAAAGTATGGTTGTTCGATAAATTCCTGGTTTGGACCGTAAGATGGTGTGAATCCTCCACTTGGCTTGCCACTGTGAACTGGCGATGGAGTACCACCTGCAACTCCACCTTGATCAAAGCATGGCTGTTCGATAAATTCCTGGTTTGGACCGTAAGATGGTGTGAATCCTCCACTTGGCTTGCCAATGTAAACTGGCGATGGAGTAACATCTACAACTCCACCTTGATCAAAGCGTGGCTGTTCGATAATTTTGCCGTCGGGACCCATTATTGGAGCATAAGAAACTGGTTTACCGATGTCATGTGCCAAATCATCATAAATACCTTCTTCAAAGTATTCACCGTAGTTCGGTTTGTTGTTATACGACGGTGAATATCCACTTGGCTTGCCACTGTAAACTGGCGATGGGGTAACACCTACAACTCCATCTTGATCAAAGCATGGTTGTTCGACAAATTCTTGGTTTGGACCATAAGTTGGTGTGTATCCTCCACTTGGCTTGTCACTGTAAAGTGGCGATGGGGTAACACCTACAACTCCATCTTGATTAAAGTATGGCTGTTCGACAAACTCTTGGATTGGACCAAAAGATGGCGTATATGTTCCAGTTGGCTTAGGATTGTAAACTGGTGATGGAGAAACACCTACTAATTCAGCTTGATCAAAGTATGGTTGTTCGATAAATTCCTGGTTTGGACCGTAAGATGGTGTGAATCCTCCACTTGGCTTGCGACTGTGAACTGGCGATGGAGTAGCACCTGCAACTCCACCTTGATCGAAGCATGGCTGTTCGATAATTTGGCCGTCGGGACCCATTATTGGAGCATAAGAAACTGGTTTACCGATGTCATGTGCCAAATCATCATAAATACCTTCTTCAAAGTATTCACCGTAGTTCGGTTTGTTGTTATACGACGGTGAATATCCACTTGGCTTGCCACTGTAAACTGGCGATGGGGTAACACCTACAACTCCATCTTGATCAAAGCATGGCTGTTCGACAAACTCTTGGATTGGACCAAAAGATGGCGTATATGTTCCAGTTGGCTTAGGATTGTAAACTGGTGATGGAGAAACACCCACTAATTCAGCTTGATCAAAGTATGGTTGTTCGATAAATTCCTGGTTTGGACCGTAAGATGGTGTGAATCCTCCACTTGGCTTGCCACTGTGAACTGGCGATGGAGTACCACCTGCAACTCCACCTTGATCAAAGCATGGCTGTTCGATAAATTCCTGGTTTGGACCGTAAGATGGTGCGAATCCTCCACTTGGCTTGCCACTGTAAACTGGCGATGGAGTAACACCTACAACTCCACCTTGATCAAAGCGTGGCTGTTCGATAATTTTGCCGTCGGGACCCATTATTGGAGCATAAGAAACTGGTTTATCGATGTCATGTGCCAAATCATCATAAATACCTTCTTCAAAGTATTCACCGTAGTTTGGTTTGTTGTTATACGACGGTGAATATCCACTTGGCTTGCCACTGTAAACTGGCGATGGGGTAACACCTACAACTCCATCTTGATCAAAGCATGGTTGTTCGACAAATTCTTGGTTTGGACCATAAGTTGGTGTGTATCCTCCACTTGGCTTGTCACTGTAAAGTGGTAATGGGGTAACACCTACAACTCCATCTTGATCAAAGTATGGCTGTTCGACAAACTCTTGGATTGGACCAAAAGATGGCGTGTATGTTCCAGTTGGCTTAGGATTGTAAACTGGTGATGGAGAAACACCTACTAATTCAGCTTGATCAAAGCATGGCTGTTCGATAAATTCCTGGTTTGAACCGTAAGATGGTGTGAATCCTCCACTTGGCTTGCCACTGTAAACTGGCGATGGAGTAACACCTACAACTCCACCTTGATCAAAGCGTGGCTGTTCGATAATTTTGCCGTCGGGACCCATTATTGGAGCATAAGAAACTGGTTTACCGATGTCATGTGCCAAATCATCATAAATACCTTCTTCAAAGTATTCACCGTAGTTTGGTTTGTTGTTATACGACGGTGAATATCCACTTGGCTTGCCACTGTAAACTGGCGATGGGGTAACACCTACAACTCCATCTTGATCAAAGCATGGCTGTTCGACAAACTCTTGGATTGGACCAAAAGATGGCGTATATGTTCCAGTTGGCTTAGGATTGTAAACTGGTGATGGAGAAACACCTACTAATTCAGCTTGATCAAAGTATGGTTGTTCGATAAATTCCTGGTTTGGACCGTAAGATGGTGTGAATCCTCCACTTGGCTTGCCACTGTAAACTGGCGATGGAGTAACACCTACAACTCCACCTTGATCAAAGCGTGGCTGTTCGATAATTTTGCCGTCGGGACCCATTATTGGAGCATAAGAAACTGGTTTACCGATGTCATGTGCCAAATCATCATAAATACCTTCTTCAAAGTATTCACCGTAGTTCGGTTTGTTGTTATGCGACGGTGAATATCCACTTGGCTTGCCACTGTAAACTGACGATGGGGTAACACCTACAACTCCATCTTGATCAAAGCATGGCTGTTCGACAAACTCTTGGATTGGACCAAAAGATGGCGTATATGTTCCAGTTGGCTTAGGATTGTAAACTGGTGATGGAGAAACACCTACTAATTCAGCTTGATCAAAGTATGGTTGTTCGATAAATTCCTGGTTTGGACCGTAAGATGGTGTGAATCCTCCACTTGGCTTGCCACTGTGAACTGGCGATGGAGTACCACCTGCAACTCCACCTTGATCAAAGCATGGCTGTTCGATAAATTCCTGGTTTGGACCGTAAGATGGTGTGAATCCTCCACTTGGCTTGCCACTGTAAACTGGCGATGGAGTAACACCTACAACTCCACCTTGATCAAAGCGTGGCTGTTCGATAATTTTGCCGTCGGGACCCATTATTGGAGCATAAGAAACTGGTTTACCGATGTCATGTGCCAAATCATCATAAATACCTTCTTCAAAGTATTCACCGTAGTTCGGTTTGTTGTTATACGACGGTGAATATCCACTTGGCTTGCCACTGTAAACTGACGATGGGGTAACACCTACAACTCCATCTTGATCAAAGCATGGCTGTTCGACAAACTCTTGGATTGGACCAAAAGATGGCGTATATGTTCCAGTTGGCTTAGGATTGTAAACTGGTGATGGAGAAACACCTATTAATTCAGCTTGATCAAAGTATGGTTGATCGACAAATTCCTGGTTTGGACCGTAAGATGGTGTGAATCCTCCACTTGGCTTGCCACTGTGAACTGGCGATGGAGTACCACCTGCAACTCCACCTTGATCAAAGCATGGCTGTTCGATAAATTCCTGGTTTGGACCGTAAGATGGTGCGAATCCTCCACTTGGCTTGCCACTGTAAACTGGCGATGGAGTAACACCTACAACTCCACCTTGATCAAAGCGTGGTTGTTCGATAATTTTGCCGTCGGGACCCATTATTGGAGCATAAGAAACTGGTTTAGCGATGTCATGTGCCAAATCATCATAAATACCTTCTTCAAAGTATTCACCGTAGTTCGGTTTGTTGTTATACGACGGTGAATATCCACTTGGCTTGCCACTGTAAACTGGCGATGGGGTAACACCTACAACTCCATCTTGATCAAAGCATGGCTGTTCGACAAACTCTTGGATTGGACCAAAAGATGGCGTATATGTTCCAGTTGGCTTAGGATTGTAAACTGGTGATGGAGAAACACCTACTAATTCAGCTTGATCAAAGTATGGTTGTTCGATAAATTCCTGGTTTGGACCGTAAGATGGTGTGAATCCTCCACTTGGCTTGCCACTGTGAACTGGCGATGGAGTACCACCTGCAACTCCACCTTGATCAAAGCATGGCTGTTCGATAAATTCCTGGTTTGGACCGTAAGATGGTGTGAATCCTCCACTTGGCTTGCCACTGTAAACTGGCGATGGAGTAACACCTACAACTCCACCTTGATCAAAGCGTGGTTGTTCGATAATTTTGCCGTCGGGACCCATTATTGGAGCATAAGAAACTGGTTTACCGATGTCATGTGCCAAATCATCATAAATACCTTCTTCAAAGTATTCACCGTAGTTCGGTTTGTTGTTATACGACGGTGAATATCCACTTGGCTTGCCACTGTAAACTGGCGATGGGGTAACACCTACAACTCCATCTTGATCAAAGCATGGCTGTTCGACAAACTCTTGGATTGGACCAAAAGATGGCGTATATGTTCCAGTGGGCTTAGGATTGTAAACTGGTGATGGAGAAACACCTATTAATTCAGCTTGATCAAAGTATGGTTGTTCGACAAATTCCTGGTTTGGACCGTAAGATGGTGTGAATCCTCCACTTGGCTTGCCACTGTGAACTGGCGATGGAGTACCACCTGCAACTCCACCTTGATCAAAGCATGGCTGTTCGATAATTTCCTGGTTTGGACCGTAAGATGGTGCGAATCCTCCACTTGGCTTGCCACTGTAAACTGGCGATGGAGTAACACCTACAACTCCACCTTGATCAAAGCGTGGTTGTTCGATAATTTTGCCGTCGGGACCCATTATTGGAGCATAAGAAACTGGTTTAGCGATGTCATGTGCCAAATCATCATAAATACCTTCTTCAAAGTATTCACCGTAGTTCGGTTTGTTGTTATACGACGGTGAATATCCACTTGGCTTGCCACTGTAAACTGGCGATGGGGTAACACCTACAACTCCATCTTGATCAAAGCATGGCTGTTCGACAAACTCTTGGATTGGACCAAAAGATGGCGTATATGTTCCAGTTGGCTTAGGATTGTAAACTGGTGATGGAGAAACACCTACTAATTCAGCTTGATCAAAGTATGGTTGTTCGATAAATTCCTGGTTTGGACCGTAAGATGGTGTGAATCCTCCACTTGGCTTGCCACTGTGAACTGGCGATGGAGTACCACCTGCAACTCCACCTTGATCAAAGCATGGCTGTTCGATAAATTCCTGGTTTGGACCGTAAGATGGTGCGAATCCTCCACTTGGCTTGCCACTGTAAACTGGCGATGGAGTAACACCTACAACTCCACCTTGATCAAAGCGTGGTTGTTCGATAATTTTGCCGTCGGGACCCATTATTGGAGCATAAGAAATTGGTTTACCGATGTCATGTGCCAAATCATCATAAATACCTTCTTCAAAGTATTCACCGTAGTTCGGTTTGTTGTTATACGACGGTGAATATCCACTTGGCTTGCCACTGTAAACTGGCGATGGGGTAACACCTACAACTCCATCTTGATCAAAGCATGGCTGTTCGACAAACTCTTGGATTGGACCAAAAGATGGCGTATATGTTCCAGTTGGCTCAGGATTGTAAACTGGTGATGGAGAAACACCTACTAATTCAGCTTGATCAAAGTATGGTTGTTCGATAAATTCCTGGTTTGGACCGTAAGATGGTGTGAATCCTCCACTTGGCTTGCCACTGTGAACTGGCGATGGAGTACCACCTGCAACTCCACCTTGATCAAAGCATGGCTGTTCGATAAATTCCTGGTTTGGACCGTAAGATGGTGCGAATCCTCCACTTGGCTTGCCACCGTAAACTGGCGATGGAGTAACACCTACAACTCCACCTTGATCAAAGCGTGGCTGTTCGATAATTTTGCCGTCGGGACCCATTATTGGAGCATAAGAAACTGGTTTACCGATGTCATGTGCCAAATCATCATAAATACCTTCTTCAAAGTATTCACCGTAGTTCGGTTTGTTGTTATACGACGGTGAATATCCACTTGGCTTGCCACTGTAAACTGGCGATGGGGTAACACCTACAACTCCATCTTGATCAAAGCATGGCTGTTCGACAAACTCTTGGATTGGACCAAAAGATGGCGTATATGTTCCAGTTGGCTTAGGATTGTAAACTGGTGATGGAGAAACACCTACTAATTCAGCTTGATCAAAGTATGGTTGTTCGATAAATTCCTGGTTTGGACCGTAAGATGGTGTGAATCCTCCACTTGGCTTGCCACTGTGAACTGGCGATGGAGTACCACCTGCAACTCCACCTTGATCAAAGCATGGCTGTTCGATAAATTCCTGGTTTGGACCGTAAGATGGTGCGAATCCTCCACTTGGCTTGCCACCGTAAACTGGCGATGGAGTAACACCTACAACTCCACCTTGATCAAAGCGTGGCTGTTCGATAATTTTGCCGTCGGGACCCATTATTGGAGCATAAGAAACCGGTTTACCGATGTTATGTGCCAAATCATCATAAATACCTTCTTCAAAGTATTCACCGTAGTTCGGTTTGTTGTTATACGACGGTGAATATCCACTTGGCTTGCCACTGTAAACTGGCGATGGGGTAACACCTACAACTCCATCTTGATCAAAGCATGGTTGTTCGACAAATTCTTGGTTTGGACCATAAGTTGGTGTGTATCCTCCACTTGGCTTGTCACTGTAAAGTGGCGATGGGGTAACACCTACAACTCCATCTTGATTAAAGTATGGCTGTTCGACAAACTCTTGGATTGGACCAAAAGATGGCGTATATGTTCCAGTTGGCTTAGGATTGTAAAATGGTGATGGAGAAACACCTACTAATTCAGCTTGATCAAAGCATGGCTGTTCGATAAATTCCTGGTTTGGACCGTAAGATGGTGTGAATCCTCCACTTGGCTTGCCACTGTAAACTGGCGATGGAGTAACACCTACAACTCCACCTTGATCAAAGCGTGGCTGTTCGATAATTTTGCCGTCGGGACCCATTATTGGAGCATAAGAAACTGGTTTACCGATGTCATGTGCCAAATCATCATAAATACCTTCTTCAAAGTATTCACCGTAGTTCGGTTTGTTGTTATACGACGGTGAATATCCACTTGGCTTGCCACTGTAAACTGGCGATGGGGTAACACCTACAACTCCATCTTGATCAAAGCATGGCTGTTCGACAAACTCTTGGATTGGACCAAAAGATGGCGTATATGTTCCAGTTGGCTTAGGATTGTAAACTGGTGATGGAGAAACACCTACTAATTCAGCTTGATCAAAGTATGGTTGTTCGATAATATCCTGGTTTGGACCGTAAGATGATGTGAATCCTCCACTTGGCTTGCCACTGTGAACTGGCGATGGAGTACCACCTGCAACTCCACCTTGATCAAAGCATGGCTGTTCGATAAATTCCTGGTTTGGACCGTAAGATGGTGTGAATCCTCCACTTGGCTTGCCACTGTAAACCGGCGATGGAGTAACACCTACAACTCCACCTTGATCAAAGCGTGGCTGTTCGATAATTTTGCCGTCGGGACCCATTATTGGAGCATAAGAAACTGGTTTACCGATGTCATGTGCTAAATCATCATAAATACCTTCTTCAAAGTATTCACCGTAGTTCGGTTTGTTGTTATACGACGGTGAATATCCACTTGGCTTGCCACTGTAAACTGGCGATGGGGTAACACCTACAACTCCATCTTGATCAAAGCATGGTTGTTCGACAAATTCTTGGTTTGGACCATAAGTTGGTGTGTATCCTCCACTTGGCTTGTCACTGTAAAGTGGCGATGGGGTAACACCTACAACTCCATCTTGATCAAAGTATGGCTGTTCGACAAACTCTTGGATTGGACCAAAAGATGGCGTATATGTTCCAGTTGGCTTAGGATTGTAAACTGGTGATGGAGAAACACCTACTAATTCAGCTTGATCAAAGTATGGTTGTTCGATAAATTCCTGGTTTGGACCGTAAGATGGTGTGAATCCTCCACTTGGCTTGCCACTGTGAACTGGCGAAGGAGTACCACCTGCAACTCCACCTTGATCAAAGCATGGCTGTTCGATAAATTCCTGGTTTGGACCGTAAGATGGTGCGAATCCTCCACTTGGCTTGCCACTGTAAACTGGCGATGGAGTAACACCTACAACTCCACCTTGATCAAAGCGTGGCTGTTCGATAATTTTGCCGTCGGGACCCATTATTGGAGCATAAGAAACTGGTTTACCGATGTCATGTGCCAAATCATCATAAATACCTTCTTCAAAGTATTCACCGTAGTTCGGTTTGTTATTATACGACGGTGAATATCCACTTGGCTTGCCACTGTAAACTGGCGATGGGGTAACACCTACAACTCCATCTTGATCAAAGCATGGCTGTTCGACAAACTCTTGGATTGGACCAAAAGATGGCGTATATGTTCCAGTTGGCTTAGGATTGTAAACTGGTGATGGAGAAACACCTACTAATTCAGCTTGATCAAAGTATGGTTGTTCGATAAATTCCTGGTTTGGACCGTAAGATGGTGTGAATCCTCCACTTGGCTTGCCACTGTGAACTGGCGATGGAGTACCACCTGCAACTCCACCTTGATCAAAGCATGGCTGTTCGATAAATTCCTGGTTTGGACCGTAAGATGGTGCGAATCCTCCACTTGGCTTGCCACCGTAAACTGGCGATGGAGTAACACCTACAACTCCACCTTGATCAAAGCGTGGCTGTTCGATAATTTTGCCGTCGGGACCCATTATTGGAGCATAAGAAACTGGTTTACCGATGTCATGTGCCAAATCATCATAAATCCCTTCTTCAAAGTATTCACCGTAGTTCGGTTTGTTGTTATACGACGGTGAATATCCACTTGGCTTGCCACTGTAAACTGGCGATGGGGTAACACCTACAACTCCATCTTGATCAAAGCATGGCTGTTCGACAAACTCTTGGATTGGACCAAAAGATGGCGTATATGTTCCAGTTGGCTTAGGATTGTAAACTGGTGATGGAGAAACACCTACTAATTCAGCTTGATCAAAGTATGGTTGTTCGATAAATTCCTGGTTTGGACCGTAAGATGGTGTGAATCCTCCACTTGGCTTGCCACTGTGAACTGGCGATGGAGTACCACCTGCAACTCCACCTTGATCAAAGCATGGCTGTTCGATAAATTCCTGGTTTGGACCGTAAGATGGTGCGAATCCTCCACTTGGCTTGCCACCGTAAACTGGCGATGGAGTAACACCTACAACTCCACCTTGATCAAAGCGTGGCTGTTCGATAATTTTGCCGTCGGGACCCATTATTGGAGCATAAGAAACCGGTTTACCGATGTTATGTGCCAAATCATCATAAATACCTTCTTCAAAGTATTCACCGTAGTTCGGTTTGTTGTTATACGACGGTGAATATCCACTTGGCTTGCCACTGTAAACTGGCGATGGGGTAACACCTACAACTCCATCTTGATCAAAGCATGGTTGTTCGACAAATTCTTGGTTTGGACCATAAGTTGGTGTGTATCCTCCACTTGGCTTGTCACTGTAAAGTGGCGATGGGGTAACACCTACAACTCCATCTTGATTAAAGTATGGCTGTTCGACAAACTCTTGGATTGGACCAAAAGATGGCGTATATGTTCCAGTTGGCTTAGGATTGTAAAATGGTGATGGAGAAACACCTACTAATTCAGCTTGATCAAAGCATGGCTGTTCGATAAATTCCTGGTTTGGACCGTAAGATGGTGTGAATCCTCCACTTGGCTTGCCACTGTAAACTGGCGATGGAGTAACACCTACAACTCCACCTTGATCAAAGCGTGGCTGTTCGATAATTTTGCCGTCGGGACCCATTATTGGAGCATAAGAAACTGGTTTACCGATGTCATGTGCTAAATCATCATAAATACCTTCTTCAAAGTATTCACCGTAGTTCGGTTTGTTGTTATACGACGGTGAATATCCACTTGGCTTGCCACTGTAAACTGGCGATGGGGTAACACCTACAACTCCATCTTGATCAAAGCATGGTTGTTCGACAAATTCTTGGTTTGGACCATAAGTTGGTGTGTATCCTCCACTTGGCTTGTCACTGTAAAGTGGCGATGGGGTAACACCTACAACTCCATCTTGATCAAAGTATGGCTGTTCGACAAACTCTTGGATTGGACCAAAAGATGGCGTATATGTTCCAGTTGGCTTAGGATTGTAAACTGGTGATGGAGAAACACCTACTAATTCAGCTTGATCAAAGTATGGTTGTTCGATAAATTCCTGGTTTGGACCGTAAGATGGTGTGAATCCTCCACTTGGCTTGCCACTGTGAACTGGCGATGGAGTAACACCTGCAACTCCACCTTGATCAAAGCGTGGTTGTTCGATAATTTTGCCGTCGGGACCCATTATTGGAGCATAAGAAACTGGTTTACCGATGTCATGTGCCAAATCATCATAAATACCTTCTTCAAAGTATTCACCGTAGTTCGGTTTGTTGTTATACGACGGTGAATATCCACTTGGCTTGCCACTGTAAACTGGCGATGGGGTAACACCTACAACTCCATCTTGATCAAAGCATGGCTGTTCGACAAACTCTTGGATTGGACCAAAAGATGGCGTATATGTTCCAGTTGGCTTAGGATTGTAAACTGGTGATGGAGAAACACCTACTAATTCAGCTTGATCAAAGTATGGTTGTTCGATAAATTCCTGGTTTGGACCGTAAGATGGTGTGAATCCTCCACTTGGCTTGCCACTGTGAACTGGCGAAGGAGTACCACCTGCAACTCCACCTTGATCAAAGCATGGCTGTTCGATAAATTCCTGGTTTGGACCGTAAGATGGTGCGAATCCTCCACTTGGCTTGCCACTGTAAACTGGCGATGGAGTAACACCTACAACTCCACCTTGATCAAAGCGTGGCTGTTCGATAATTTTGCCGTCGGGACCCATTATTGGAGCATAAGAAACTGGTTTACCGATGTCATGTGCCAAATCATCATAAATACCTTCTTCAAAGTATTCACCGTAGTTCGGTTTGTTATTATACGACGGTGAATATCCACTTGGCTTGCCACTGTAAACTGGCGATGGGGTAACACCTACAACTCCATCTTGATCAAAGCATGGCTGTTCGACAAACTCTTGGATTGGACCAAAAGATGGCGTATATGTTCCAGTTGGCTTAGGATTGTAAACTGGTGATGGAGAAACACCTACTAATTCAGCTTGATCAAAGTATGGTTGTTCGATAAATTCCTGGTTTGGACCGTAAGATGGTGTGAATCCTCCACTTGGCTTGCCACTGTGAACTGGCGATGGAGTACCACCTGCAACTCCACCTTGATCAAAGCATGGCTGTTCGATAAATTCCTGGTTTGGACCGTAAGATGGTGCGAATCCTCCACTTGGCTTGCCACTGTAAACTGGCGATGGAGTAACACCTACAACTCCACCTTGATCAAAGCGTGGTTGTTCGATAATTTTGCCGTCGGGACCCATTATTGGAGCATAAGAAACTGGTTTACCGATGTCATGTGCCAAATCATCATAAATACCTTCTTCAAAGTATTCACCGTAGTTCGGTTTGTTGTTATACGACGGTGAATATCCACTTGGCTTGCCACTGTAAACTGGCGATGGGGTAACACCTACAACTCCATCTTGATCAAAGTATGGCTGTTCGACAAACTCTTGGATTGGACCAAAAGATGGCGTATACGTTCCAGTTGGCTTAGGATTGTAAACTGGTGATGGAGAAACACCTACTAATTCAGCTTGATCAAAGTATGGTTGTTCGATAAATTCCTGGTTTGAACCGTAAGATGGTGTGAATCTTCCACTTGGCTTGCCACTGTGAACTGGCGATGGAGTAACACCTGCAACTCCACCTTGATCAAAGCATGGCTGTTCGATAAATTCCTGGTTTGGACCGTAAGATGGTGCGAATCCTCCACTTGGCTTGCCACTGTAAACTGGCGATGGAGTAACACCTACAACTCCACCTTGATCAAAGCGTGGCTGTTCGATAATTTTGCCGTCGGGACCCATTGTTGGAGCATAAGAAACTGGTTTACCGATGTCATGTGCCAAATCATCATAAATACCTTCTTCAAAGTATTCACCGTAGTTCGGTTTGTTATTATACGACGGTGAATATCCACTTGGCTTGCCACTGTAAACTGGCGATGGGGTAACACCTACAACTCCATCTTGATCAAAGCATGGTTGTTCGACAAATTCTTGGTTTGGACCATAAGTTGGTGTGTATCCTCCACTTGGCTTGTCACTGTAAAGTGGCGATGGGGTAACACCTACAACTCCATCTTGATCAAAGTATGGCTGTTCGACAAACTCTGGGATTGGACCAAAAGATGGCGTATATGTTCCAGTTGGCTTAGGATTGTAAACTGGTGATGGAGAAACACCTACTAATTCAGCTTGATCAAAGTATGGTTTTTCGATAAATTCCTGGTTTGGACCGTAAGATGGTGCGAATCCTCCACTTGGCTTGCCACTGTGAACTGGCGATGGAGTAACACCTGCAACTCCACCTTGATCAAAGCGTGGTTGTTCGATAATTTTGCCGTCGGGACCCATTATTGGAGCATAAGAAACTGGTTTTCCGATGTCATGTGCCAAATCATCGTAAATACCTTCTTCAAAGTATTCACCGTAGTTCGGTTTGTTGTTATACGACGGTGAATATCCACTTGGCTTGCCACTGTAAACTGGCGATGGGGTAACACCTACAACTCCATCTTGATCAAAGCATGGCTGTTCGACAAACTCTTGGATTGGACCAAAAGATGGCGTATATGTTCCAGTTGGCTTAGGATTGTAAACTGGTGATGGAGAAACACCTACTAATTCAGCTTGATCAAAGTATGGTTGTTCGATAAATTCCTGGTTTGGACCGTAAGATGGTGTGAATCCTCCACTTGGCTTGCCACTGTGAACTGGCGATGGAGTACCTCCTGCAACTCCACCTTGATCAAAGCATGGCTGTTCGATAAATTCCTGGTTTGGACCGTAAGATGGTGCGAATCCTCCACTTGGCTTGCCACTGTAAACTGGCGATGGAGTAACACCTACAACTCCACCTTGATCAAAGCGTGGCTGTTCGATAATTTTGCCGTCGGGACCCATTATTGGAGCATAAGAAACTGGTTTACCGATGTCATGTGCCAAATCATCATAAATACCTTCTTCAATATATTCACCGTAGTTCGGTTTGTTATTATACGACGGTGAATATCCACTTGGCTTGCCGCTGTAAACTGGCGATGGGGTAACACCTACAACTCCATCTTGATCAAAGCATGGTTGTTCGACAAATTCTTGGTTTGGACCATAAGTTGGTGTGTATCCTCCACTTGGCTTGTCACTGTAAAGTGGCAATGGGGTAACACCTATAACTCCATCTTGATCAAAGTATGGTTGTTCGACAAACTCTTGGATTGGACCAAAAGATGGCGTATATGTTCCAGTTGGCTTAGGATTGTAAAATGGTGATGGAGAAACACCTACTAATTCAGCTTGATCAAAGCATGGCTGTTCGATAAATTCCTGGTTTGGACCGTAAGATGGTGTGAATCCTCCACTTGGCTTGCCACTGTAAACTGGCGATGGAGTAACACCTACAACTCCACCTTGATCAAAGCGTGGCTGTTCGATAATTTTGCCGTCGGGACCCATTATTGGAGCATAAGAAACTGGTTTACCGATGTCATGTGCCAAATCATCATAAATACCTTCTTCAAAGTATTCACCGTAGTTCGGTTTGTTGTTATACGACGGTGAATATCCACTTGGCTTGCCACTGTAAACTGGCGATGGGGTAACACCTACAACTCCATCTTGATCAAAGCATGGCTGTTCGACAAACTCTTGGATTGGACCAAAAGATGGCGTATATGTTCCAGTTGGCTTAGGATTGTAAACTGGTGATGGAGAAACACCTACTAATTCAGCTTGATCAAAGTATGGTTGTTCGATAAATTCCTGGTTTGGACCGTAAGATGGTGTGAATCCTCCACTTGGCTTGCCACTGTGAACTGGCGAAGGAGTACCACCTGCAACTCCACCTTGATCAAAGCATGGCTGTTCGATAAATTCCTGGTTTGGACCGTAAGATGGTGCGAATCCTCCACTTGGCTTGCCACTGTAAACTGGCGATGGAGTAACACCTACAACTCCACCTTGATCAAAGCGTGGCTGTTCGATAATTTTGCCGTCGGGACCCATTATTGGAGCATAAGAAACTGGTTTACCGATGTCATGTGCCAAATCATCATAAATACCTTCTTCAAAGTATTCACCGTAGTTCGGTTTGTTATTATACGACGGTGAATATCCACTTGGCTTGCCACTGTAAACTGGCGATGGGGTAACACCTACAACTCCATCTTGATCAAAGCATGGCTGTTCGACAAACTCTTGGATTGGACCAAAAGATGGCGTATATGTTCCAGTTGGCTTAGGATTGTAAACTGGTGATGGAGAAACACCTACTAATTCAGCTTGATCAAAGTATGGTTGTTCGATAAATTCCTGGTTTGGACCGTAAGATGGTGTGAATCCTCCACTTGGCTTGCCACTGTGAACTGGCGATGGAGTACCACCTGCAACTCCACCTTGATCAAAGCATGGCTGTTCGATAAATTCCTGGTTTGGACCGTAAGATGGTGCGAATCCTCCACTTGGCTTGCCACTGTAAACTGGCGATGGAGTAACACCTACAACTCCACCTTGATCAAAGCGTGGTTGTTCGATAATTTTGCCGTCGGGACCCATTATTGGAGCATAAGAAACTGGTTTACCGATGTCATGTGCCAAATCATCATAAATACCTTCTTCAAAGTATTCACCGTAGTTCGGTTTGTTGTTATACGACGGTGAATATCCACTTGGCTTGCCACTGTAAACTGGCGATGGGGTAACACCTACAACTCCATCTTGATCAAAGTATGGCTGTTCGACAAACTCTTGGATTGGACCAAAAGATGGCGTATACGTTCCAGTTGGCTTAGGATTGTAAACTGGTGATGGAGAAACACCTACTAATTCAGCTTGATCAAAGTATGGTTGTTCGATAAATTCCTGGTTTGAACCGTAAGATGGTGTGAATCTTCCACTTGGCTTGCCACTGTGAACTGGCGATGGAGTAACACCTGCAACTCCACCTTGATCAAAGCATGGCTGTTCGATAAATTCCTGGTTTGGACCGTAAGATGGTGCGAATCCTCCACTTGGCTTGCCACTGTAAACTGGCGATGGAGTAACACCTACAACTCCACCTTGATCAAAGCGTGGCTGTTCGATAATTTTGCCGTCGGGACCCATTGTTGGAGCATAAGAAACTGGTTTACCGATGTCATGTGCCAAATCATCATAAATACCTTCTTCAAAGTATTCACCGTAGTTCGGTTTGTTATTATACGACGGTGAATATCCACTTGGCTTGCCACTGTAAACTGGCGATGGGGTAACACCTACAACTCCATCTTGATCAAAGCATGGTTGTTCGACAAATTCTTGGTTTGGACCATAAGTTGGTGTGTATCCTCCACTTGGCTTGTCACTGTAAAGTGGCGATGGGGTAACACCTACAACTCCATCTTGATCAAAGTATGGCTGTTCGACAAACTCTGGGATTGGACCAAAAGATGGCGTATATGTTCCAGTTGGCTTAGGATTGTAAACTGGTGATGGAGAAACACCTACTAATTCAGCTTGATCAAAGTATGGTTTTTCGATAAATTCCTGGTTTGGACCGTAAGATGGTGCGAATCCTCCACTTGGCTTGCCACTGTGAACTGGCGATGGAGTAACACCTGCAACTCCACCTTGATCAAAGCGTGGTTGTTCGATAATTTTGCCGTCGGGACCCATTATTGGAGCATAAGAAACTGGTTTTCCGATGTCATGTGCCAAATCATCGTAAATACCTTCTTCAAAGTATTCACCGTAGTTCGGTTTGTTGTTATACGACGGTGAATATCCACTTGGCTTGCCACTGTAAACTGGCGATGGGGTAACACCTACAACTCCATCTTGATCAAAGCATGGCTGTTCGACAAACTCTTGGATTGGACCAAAAGATGGCGTATATGTTCCAGTTGGCTTAGGATTGTAAACTGGTGATGGAGAAACACCTACTAATTCAGCTTGATCAAAGTATGGTTGTTCGATAAATTCCTGGTTTGGACCGTAAGATGGTGTGAATCCTCCACTTGGCTTGCCACTGTGAACTGGCGATGGAGTACCTCCTGCAACTCCACCTTGATCAAAGCATGGCTGTTCGATAAATTCCTGGTTTGGACCGTAAGATGGTGCGAATCCTCCACTTGGCTTGCCACTGTAAACTGGCGATGGAGTAACACCTACAACTCCACCTTGATCAAAGCGTGGCTGTTCGATAATTTTGCCGTCGGGACCCATTATTGGAGCATAAGAAACTGGTTTACCGATGTCATGTGCCAAATCATCATAAATACCTTCTTCAATATATTCACCGTAGTTCGGTTTGTTATTATACGACGGTGAATATCCACTTGGCTTGCCGCTGTAAACTGGCGATGGGGTAACACCTACAACTCCATCTTGATCAAAGCATGGTTGTTCGACAAATTCTTGGTTTGGACCATAAGTTGGTGTGTATCCTCCACTTGGCTTGTCACTGTAAAGTGGCAATGGGGTAACACCTATAACTCCATCTTGATCAAAGTATGGTTGTTCGACAAACTCTTGGATTGGACCAAAAGATGGCGTATATGTTCCAGTTGGCTTAGGATTGTAAAATGGTGATGGAGAAACACCTACTAATTCAGCTTGATCAAAGCATGGCTGTTCGATAAATTCCTGGTTTGGACCGTAAGATGGTGTGAATCCTCCACTTGGCTTGCCACTGTAAACTGGCGATGGAGTAACACCTACAACTCCACCTTGATCAAAGCGTGGCTGTTCGATAATTTTGCCGTCGGGACCCATTATTGGAGCATAAGAAACTGGTTTACCGATGTCATGTGCCAAATCGTCATAAATACCTTCTTCAAAGTATTCACCGTAGTTCGGTTTGTTGTTATACGACGGTGAATATCCACTTGGCTTGCCACTGTAAACTGGCGATGGGGTAACACCTACAACTCCATCTTGATCAAAGCATGGCTGTTCGACAAACTCTTGGATTGGACCAAAAGATGGCGTATATGTTCCAGTTGGCTTAGGATTGTAAACTGGTGATGGAGAAACACCTACTAATTCAGCTTGATCAAAGTATGGTTGTTCGATAAATTCCTGGTTTGGACCGTAAGATGGTGTGAATCCTCCACTTGGCTTGCCACTGTGAACTGGCGATGGAGTACCACCTGCAACTCCACCTTGATCAAAGCATGGCTGTTCGATAAATTCCTGGTTTGGACCGTAAGATGGTGCGAATCCTCCACTTGGCTTGCCACTGTAAACTGGCGATGGAGTAACACCTACAACTCCACCTTGATCAAAGCGTGGCTGTTCGATAATTTTGCCGTCGGGACCCATTATTGGAGCATAAGAAACTGGTTTACCGATGTCATGTGCCAAATCATCATAAATACCTTCTTCAAAGTATTCACCGTAGTTCGGTTTGTTATTATACGACGGTGAATATCCACTTGGCTTGCCACTGTAAACTGGCGATGGGGTAACACCTACAACTCCATCTTGATCAAAGCATGGTTGTTCGACAAATTCTTGGTTTGGACCATAAGTTGGTGTGTATCCTCCACTTGGCTTGTCACTGTAAAGTGGCAATGGGGTAACACCTACAACTCCATCTTGATCAAAGTATGGTTGTTCGACAAACTCTTGGATTGGACCAAAAGATGGCGTATATGTTCCAGTTGGCTTAGGATTGTAAAATGGTGATGGAGAAACACCTACTAATTCAGCTTGATCAAAGCATGGCTGTTCGATAAATTCCTGGTTTGGACCGTAAGATGGTGTGAATCCTCCACTTGGCTTGCCACTGTAAACTGGCGATGGAGTAACACCTACAACTCCACCTTGATCAAAGCGTGGCTGTTCGATAATTTTGCCGTCGGGACCCATTATTGAAGCATAAGAAACTGGTTTACCGATGTCATGTGCCAAATCATCATAAATACCTTCTTCAAAGTATTCACCGTAGTTCGGTTTGTTGTTATACGACGGTGAATATCCACTTGGCTTGCCACTGTAAACTGGCGATGGGGTAACACCTACAACTCCATCTTGTTCAAAGCATGGCTGCTCGACAAACTCTTGGATTGGACCAAAAGATGGCGTATATGTTCCAGTTGGCTTAGGATTGTAAACTGGTGATGGAGAAACACCTACTAATTCAGCTTGATCAAAGTATGGTTGTTCGATAATATCCTGGTTTGGACCGTAAGATGGTGTGAATCCTCCACTTGGCTTGCCACTGTGAACTGGCGATGGAGTACCACCTGCAACTCCACCTTGATCAAAGCATGGCTGTTCGATAAATTCCTGGTTTGGACCGTAAGATGGTGTGAATCCTCCACTTGGCTTGCCACTGTAAACTGGCGATGGAGTAACACCTACAACTCCACCTTGATCAAAGCGTGGCTGTTCGATAAATTTGCCGTCGGGACCCATTATTGGAGCATAAGAAACTGGTTTACCGATGTCATGTGCCAAATCATCATAAATACCTTCTTCAAAGTATTCACCGTAGTTCGGTTTGTTGTTATACGACGGTGAATATCCACTTGGCTTGCCACTGTAAACTGGCGATGGGGTAACACCTACAACTCCATCTTGATCAAAGCATGGTTGTTCGACAAATTCTTGGTTTGGACCATAAGTTGGTGTGTATCCTCCACTTGGCTTGTCACTGTAAAGTGGCGATGGGGTAACACCTACAACTCCATCTTGATCAAAGTATGGCTGTTCGACAAACTCTTGGATTGGACCAAAAGATGACGTATATGTTCCAGTTGGCTTAGGATTGTAAACTGGTGATGGAGAAACACCTACTAATTCAGCTTGATCAAAGTATGGTTGTTCGATAAATTCCTGGTTTGGACCGTAAGATGGTGTGAATCCTCCACTTGGCTTGCCACTGTGAACTGGCGATGGAGTAACACCTGCAACTCCACCTTGATCAAAGCGTGGTTGTTCGATAATTTTGCCGTCGGGACCCATTATTGGAGCATAAGAAACTGGTTTACCGATGTCATGTGCCAAATCATCATAAATACCTTCTTCAAAGTATTCACCGTAGTTCGGTTTGTTGTTATACGACGGTGAATATCCACTTGGCTTGCCACTGTAAACTGGCGATGGGGTAACACCTACAACTCCATCTTGATCAAAGCATGGCTGTTCGACAAACTCTTGGATTGGACCAAAAGATGGCGTATATGTTCCAGTTGGCTTAGGATTGTAAAATGGTGATGGAGAAACACCTACTAATTCAGCTTGATCAAAGCATGGCTGTTCGATAAATTCCTGGTTTGGACCGTAAGATGGTGTGAATCCTCCACTTGGCTTGCCACTGTAAACTGGCGATGGAGTAACACCTACAACTCCACCTTGATCAAAGCGTGGCTGTTCGATAATTTTGCCGTCGGGACCCATTATTGGAGCATAAGAAACTGGTTTACCGATGTCATGTGCCAAATCATCATAAATACCTTCTTCAAAGTATTCACCGTAGTTCGGTTTGTTGTTATACGACGGTGAATATCCACTTGGCTTGCCACTGTAAACTGGCGATGGGGTAACACCTACAACTCCATCTTGATCAAAGCATGGCTGCTCGACAAACTCTTGGATTGGACCAAAAGATGGCGTATATGTTCCAGTTGGCTTAGGATTGTAAACTGGTGATGGAGAAACACCTACTAATTCAGCTTGATCAAAGTATGGTTGTTCGATAATATCCTGGTTTGGACCGTAAGATGGTGTGAATCCTCCACTTGGCTTGCCACTGTGAACTGGCGATGGAGTACCACCTGCAACTCCACCTTGATCAAAGCATGGCTGTTCGATAAATTCCTGGTTTGGACCGTAAGATGGTGTGAATCCTCCACTTGGCTTGCCACTGTAAACTGGCGATGGAGTAACACCTACAACTCCACCTTGATCAAAGCGTGGCTGTTCGATAAATTTGCCGTCGGGACCCATTATTGGAGCATAAGAAACTGGTTTACCGATGTCATGTGCCAAATCATCATAAATACCTTCTTCAAAGTATTCACCGTAGTTCGGTTTGTTGTTATACGACGGTGAATATCCACTTGGCTTGCCACTGTAAACTGGCGATGGGGTAACACCTACAACTCCATCTTGATCAAAGCATGGTTGTTCGACAAATTCTTGGTTTGGACCATAAGTTGGTGTGTATCCTCCACTTGGCTTGTCACTGTAAAGTGGCGATGGGGTAACACCTACAACTCCATCTTGATCAAAGTATGGCTGTTCGACAAACTCTTGGATTGGACCAAAAGATGGCGTATATGTTCCAGTTGGCTTAGGATTGTAAACTGGTGATGGAGAAACACCTACTAATTCAGCTTGATCAAAGTATGGTTGTTCGATAAATTCCTGGTTTGGACCGTAAGATGGTGTGAATCCTCCACTTGGCTTGCCACTGTGAACTGGCGATGGAGTAACACCTGCAACTCCACCTTGATCAAAGCGTGGTTGTTCGATAATTTTGCCGTCGGGACCCATTATTGGAGCATAAGAAACTGGTTTACCGATGTCATGTGCCAAATCATCATAAATACCTTCTTCAAAGTATTCACCGTAGTTCGGTTTGTTGTTATACGACGGTGAATATCCACTTGGCTTGCCACTGTAAACTGGCGATGGGGTAACACCTACAACTCCATCTTGATCAAAGCATGGCTGCTCGACAAACTCTTGGATTGGACCAAAAGATGGCGTATATGTTCCAGTTGGCTTAGGATTGTAAACTGGTGATGGAGAAACACCTACTAATTCAGCTTGATCAAAGTATGGTTGTTCGATAATATCCTGGTTTGGACCGTAAGATGGTGTGAATCCTCCACTTGGCTTGCCACTGTGAACTGGCGATGGAGTACCACCTGCAACTCCACCTTGATCAAAGCATGGCTGTTCGATAAATTCCTGGTTTGGACCGTAAGATGGTGTGAATCCTCCACTTGGCTTGCCACTGTAAACTGGCGATGGAGTAACACCTACAACTCCACCTTGATCAAAGCGTGGCTGTTCGATAATTTTGCCGTCGGGACCCATTATTGGAGCATAAGAAACTGGTTTACCGATGTCATGTGCCAAATCATCATAAATACCTTCTTCAAAGTATTCACCGTAGTTCGGTTTGTTGTTATACGACGGTGAATATCCACTTGGCTTGCCACTGTAAACTGGCGATGGGGTAACACCTACAACTCCATCTTGATCAAAGCATGGTTGTTCGACAAATTCTTGGTTTGGACCATAAGTTGGTGTGTATCCTCCACTTGGCTTGTCACTGTAAAGTGGCGATGGGGTAACACCTACAACTCCACCTTGATCAAAGCGTGGCTGTTCGATAATTTTGCCGTCGGGACCCATTATTGGAGCATAAGAAACTGGTTTACCGATGTCATGTGCCAAATCATCATAAATACCTTCTTCAAAGTATTCACCGTAGTTCGGTTTGTTGTTATACGACGGTGAATATCCACTTGGCTTGCCACTGTAAACTGGCGATGGGGTAACACCTACAACTCCATCTTGATCAAAGCATGGCTGTTCGACAAACTCTTGGATTGGACCAAAAGATGGCGTATATGTTCCAGTTGGCTTAGGATTGTAAACTGGTGATGGAGAAACACCTACTAATTCAGCTTGATCAAAGTATGGTTGTTCGATAAATTCCTGGTTTGGACCGTAAGATGGTGTGAATCCTCCACTTGGCTTGCCACTGTGAACTGGCGATGGAGTACCACCTGCAACTCCACCTTGATCAAAGCATTGCTGTTCGATAAATTCCTGGTTTGGACCGTAAGATGGTGCGAATCCTCCACTTGGCTTGCCACTGTAAACTGGCGATGGAGTAACACCTACAACTCCACCTTGATCAAAGCGTGGCTGTTCGATAATTTTGCCGTCGGGACCCATTATTGGAGCATAAGAAACTGGTTTACCGATTTTATGTGCCAAATCATCATAAATACCTTCTTCAAAGTATTCACCGTAGTTCGGTTTGTTATTATACGACGGTGAATATCCACTTGGCTTGCCACTGTAAACTGGCGATGGGGTAACACCTACAACTCCATCTTGATCAAAGCATGGTTGTTCGACAAATTCTTGGTTTGGACCATAAGTTGGTGTGTATCCTCCACTTGGCTTGTCACTGTAAAGTGGCATTGGGGTAACACCTACAACTCCATCTTGATCAAAGTATGGTTGTTCGACAAACTCTTGGATTGGACCAAAAGATGGCGTATATGTTCCAGTTGGCTTAGGATTGTAAAATGGTGATGGAGAAACACCTACTAATTCAGCTTGATCAAAGCATGGCTGTTCGATAAATTCCTGGTTTGGACCGTAAGATGGTGTGAATCCTCCACTTGGCTTGCCACTGTAAACTGGCGATGGAGTAACACCTACAACTCCACCTTGATCAAAGCGTGGCTGTTCGATAATTTTGCCGTCGGGACCCATTATTGGAGCATAAGAAACTGGTTTACCGATGTCATGTGCCAAATCATCATAAATACCTTCTTCAAAGTATTCACCGTAGTTCGGTTTGTTGTTATACGACGGTGAATATCCACTTGGCTTGCCACTGTAAACTGGCGATGGGGTAACACCTACAACTCCATCTTGATCAAAGCATGGCTGTTCGACAAACTCTTGGATTGGACCAAAAGATGGCGTATATGTTCCAGTTGGCTTAGGATTGTAAACTGGTGATGGAGAAACACCTACTAATTCAGCTTGATCAAAGTATGGTTGTTCGATAATATCCTGGTTTGGACCGTAAGATGGTGTGAATCCTCCACTTGGCTTGCCACTGTGAACTGGCGATGGAGTACCACCTGCAACTCCACCTTGATCAAAGCATGGCTGTTCGATAAATTCCTGGTTTGGACCGTAAGATGGTGTGAATCCTCCACTTGGCTTGCCACTGTAAACTGGCGATGGAGTAACACCTACAACTCCACCTTGATCAAAGCGTGGCTGTTCGATAATTTTGCCGTCGGGACCCATTATTGGAGCATAAGAAACTGGTTTACCGATGTCATGTGCCAAATCATCATAAATACCTTCTTCAAAGTATTCACCGTAGTTCGGTTTGTTGTTATACGACGGTGAATATCCACTTGGCTTGCCACTGTAAACTGGCGATGGGGTAACACCTACAACTCCATCTTGATCAAAGCATGGTTGTTCGACAAATTCTTGGTTTGGACCATAAGTTGGTGTGTATCCTCCACTTGGCTTGTCACTGTAAAGTGGCGATGGGGTAACACCTACAACTCCATCTTGATCAAAGTATGGCTGTTCGACAAACTCTTGGATTGGACCAAAAGATGGCGTATATGTTCCAGTTGGCTTAGGATTGTAAACTGGTGATGGAGAAACACCTACTAATTCAGCTTGATCAAAGTATGGTTGTTCGATAAATTCCTGGTTTGGACCGTAAGATGGTGTGAATCCTCCACTTGGCTTGCCACTGTGAACTGGCGATGGAGTAACACCTGCAACTCCACCTTGATCAAAGCGTGGTTGTTCGATAATTTTGCCGTCGGGACCCATTATTGGAGCATAAGAAACTGGTTTACCGATGTCATGTGCCAAATCATCATAAATACCTTCTTCAAAGTATTCACCGTAGTTCGGTTTGTTGTTATACGACGGTGAATATCCACTTGGCTTGCCACTGTAAACTGGCGATGGGGTAACACCTACAACTCCATCTTGATCAAAGCATGGCTGCTCGACAAACTCTTGGATTGGACCAAAAGATGGCGTATATGTTCCAGTTGGCTTAGGATTGTAAACTGGTGATGGAGAAACACCTACTAATTCAGCTTGATCAAAGTATGGTTGTTCGATAATATCCTGGTTTGGACCGTAAGATGGTGTGAATCCTCCACTTGGCTTGCCACTGTGAACTGGCGATGGAGTACCACCTGCAACTCCACCTTGATCAAAGCATGGCTGTTCGATAAATTCCTGGTTTGGACCGTAAGATGGTGTGAATCCTCCACTTGGCTTGCCACTGTAAACTGGCGATGGAGTAACACCTACAACTCCACCTTGATCAAAGCGTGGCTGTTCGATAATTTTGCCGTCGGGACCCATTATTGGAGCATAAGAAACTGGTTTACCGATGTCATGTGCCAAATCATCATAAATACCTTCTTCAAAGTATTCACCGTAGTTCGGTTTGTTGTTATACGACGGTGAATATCCACTTGGCTTGCCACTGTAAACTGGCGATGGGGTAACACCTACAACTCCATCTTGATCAAAGCATGGCTGTTCGACAAACTCTTGGATTGGACCAAAAGATGGCGTATATGTTCCAGTTGGCTTAGGATTGTAAACTGGTGATGGAGAAACACCTACTAATTCAGCTTGATCAAAGTATGGTTGTTCGATAAATTCCTGGTTTGGACCGTAAGATGGTGTGAATCCTCCACTTGGCTTGCCACTGTGAACTGGCGATGGAGTACCACCTGCAACTCCACCTTGATCAAAGCATGGCTGTTCGATAAATTCCTGGTTTGGACCGTAAGATGGTGCGAATCCTCCACTTGGCTTGCCACTGTAAACTGGCGATGGAGTAACACCTACAACTCCACCTTGATCAAAGCGTGGCTGTTCGATAATTTTGCCGTCGGGACCCATTATTGGAGCATAAGAAACTGGTTTACCGATGTCATGTGCCAAATCATCATAAATACCTTCTTCAAAGTATTCACCGTAGTTCGGTTTGTTATTATACGACGGTGAATATCCACTTGGCTTGCCACTGTAAACTGGCGATGGGGTAACACCTACAACTCCATCTTGATCAAAGCATGGTTGTTCGACAAATTCTTGGTTTGGACCATAAGTTGGTTTGTATCCTCCACTTGGCTTGTCACTGTAAAGTGGCATTGGGGTAACACCTACAACTCCATCTTGATCAAAGTATGGTTGTTCGACAAACTCTTGGATTGGACCAAAAGATGGCGTATATGTTCCAGTTGGCTTAGGATTGTAAAATGGTGATGGAGAAACACCTACTAATTCAGCTTGATCAAAGCATGGCTGTTCGATAAATTCCTGGTTTGGACCGTAAGATGGTGTGAATCCTCCACTTGGCTTGCCACTGTAAACTGGCGATGGAGTAACACCTACAACTCCACCTTGATCAAAGCGTGGCTGTTCGATAATTTTGCCGTCGGGACCCATTATTGGAGCATAAGAAACTGGTTTACCGATGTTATGTGCCAAATCATCATAAATACCTTCTTCAAAGTATTCACCGTAGTTCGGTTTGTTGTTATACGACGGTGAATATCCACTTGGCTTGCCACTGTAAACTGGCGATGGGGTAACACCTACAACTCCATCTTGATCAAAGCATGGCTGCTCGACAAACTCTTGGATTGGACCAAAAGATGGCGTATATGTTCCAGTTGGCTTAGGATTGTAAACTGGTGATGGAGAAACACCTACTAATTCAGCTTGATCAAAGTATGGTTGTTCGATAATATCCTGGTTTGGACCGTAAGATGGTGTGAATCCTCCACTTGGCTTGCCACTGTGAACTGGCGATGGAGTACCACCTGCAACTCCACCTTGATCAAAGCATGGCTGTTCGATAAATTCCTGGTTTGGACCGTAAGATGGTGTGAATCCTCCACTTGGCTTGCCACTGTAAACTGGCGATGGAGTAACACCTACAACTCCACCTTGATCAAAGCGTGGCTGTTCGATAATTTTGCCGTCGGGACCCATTATTGGAGCATAAGAAACTGGTTTACCGATGTCATGTGCCAAATCATCATAAATACCTTCTTCAAAGTATTCACCGTAGTTCGGTTTGTTGTTATACGACGGTGAATATCCACTTGGCTTGCCACTGTAAACTGGCGATGGGGTAACACCTACAACTCCATCTTGATCAAAGCATGGTTGTTCGACAAATTCTTGGTTTGGACCATAAGTTGGTGTGTATCCTCCACTTGGCAGTTCACTGTAAAGTGGCGATGGGGTAACACCTACAACTCCATCTTGATCAAAGTATGGCTGTTCGACAAACTCTTGGATTGGACCAAAAGATGGCGTATATGTTCCAGTTGGCTTAGGATTGTAAACTGGTGATGGAGAAACACCTACTAATTCAGCTTGATCAAAGCATGGCTGTTCGATAAATTCCTGGTTTGGACCGTAAGATGGTGTGAATCCTCCACTTGGCTTGCCACTGTAAACTGGCGATGGAGTAACACCTACAACTCCACCTTGATCAAAGCGTGGCTGTTCGATAATTTTACCGTCGGGACCCATTATTGGAGCATAAGAAACTGGTTTACCGATGTCATGTGCCAAATCATCATAAATACCTTCTTCAAAGTATTCACCGTAGTTCGGTTTGTTGTTATACGACGGTGAATATCCACTTGGCTTGCCACTGTAAACTGGCGATGGGGTAACACCTACAACTCCATCTTGATCAAAGCATGGCTGTTCGACAAACTCTTGGATTGGACCAAAAGATGGCGTATATGTTCCAGTTGGCTTAGGATTGTAAACTGGTGATGGAGAAACACCTACTAATTCAGCTTGATCAAAGTATGGTTGTTCGATAAATTCCTGGTTTGGACCGTAAGATGGTGTGAATCCTCCACTTGGCTTGCCACTGTGAACTGGCGATGGAGTACCACCTGCAACTCCACCTTGATCAAAGCATGGCTGTTCGATAAATTCCTGGTTTGGACCGTAAGATGGTGTGAATCCTCCACTTGGCTTGCCACTGTAAACTGGCGATGGAGTAACACCTACAACTCCACCTTGATCAAAGCGTGGCTGTTCGATAATTTTGCCGTCGGGACCCATTATTGGAGCATAAGAAACTGGTTTACCGATGTCATGTGCCAAATCATCATAAATACCTTCTTCAAAGTATTCACCGTAGTTCGGTTTGTTGTTATACGACGGTGAATATCCACTTGGCTTGCCACTGTAAACTGGCGATGGGGTAACACCTACAACTCCATCTTGATCAAAGCATGGTTGTTCGACAAATTCTTGGTTTGGACCATAAGTTGGTGTGTATCCTCCACTTGGCTTGTCACTGTAAAGTGGCGATGGGGTAACACCTACAACTCCATCTTGATCAAAGTATGGCTGTTCGACAAACTCTTGGATTGGACCAAAAGATGGCGTATATGTTCCAGTTGGCTTAGGATTGTAAACTGGTGATGGAGAAACACCTACTAATTCAGCTTGATCAAAGTATGGTTGTTCGATAAATTCCTGGTTTGGACCGTAAGATGGTGTGAATCCTCCACTTGGCTTGCCACTGTGAACTGGCGATGGAGTACCACCTGCAACTCCACCTTGATCAAAGCATGGCTGTTCGATAAATTCCTGGTTTGGACCGTAAGATGGTGCGAATCCTCCACTTGGCTTGCCACTGTAAACTGGCGATGGAGTAACACCTACAACTCCACCTTGATCAAAGCGTGGTTGTTCGATAATTTTGCCGTCGGGACCCATTATTGGAGCATAAGAAACTGGTTTACCGATGTCATGTGCCAAATCATCATAAATACCTTCTTCAAAGTATTCACCGTAGTTCGGTTTGTTGTTATACGACGGTGAATATCCACTTGGCTTGCCACTGTAAACTGGCGATGGGGTAACACCTACAACTCCATCTTGATCAAAGTATGGCTGTTCGACAAACTCTTGGATTGGACCAAAAGATGGCGTATACGTTCCAGTTGGCTTAGGATTGTAAACTGGTGATGGAGAAACACCTATTAATTCAGCTTGATCAAAGTATGGTTGTTCGATAAATTCCTGGTTTGAACCGTAAGATGGTGTGAATCCTCCACTTGGCTTGCCACTGTGAACTGGCGATGGAGTAACACCTGCAACTCCACCTTGATCAAAGCATGGCTGTTCGATAAATTCCTGGTTTGGACCGTAAGATGGTGTGAATCCTCCACTTGGCTTGCCACTGTGAACTGGCGATGGAGTAACACCTGCAACTCCACCTTGATCAAAGCATGGCTGTTCGATAAATTCCTGGTTTGGACCGTAAGATGGTGTGAATCCTCCACTTGGCTTGCCACTGTAAACTGGCGATGGAGTAACACCTGCAACTCCACCTTGATCAAAGCGTGGCTGTTCGATAATTTTGCCGTCGGGACCCATTATTGGAGCATAAGAAACTGGTTTACCGATGTCATGTGCCAAATCATCATAAATACCTTCTTCAAAGTGTTCACCGTAGTTCGGTTTGTTGTTATACGACGGTGAATATCCACTTGGCTTGCCACTGTAAACTGGCGATGGGGTAACACCTACAACTCCATCTTGATCAAAGCATGGTTGTTCGACAAATTCTTGGTTTGGACCATAAGTTGGTGTATATCCTCCACTTGGCTTGTCACTATAAAGTGGCAATGGGGTAACACCTACAACTCCATCTTGATCAAAGTATGGTTGTTCGACAAACTCTTGGATTGGACCAAAAGATGGCGTATATGTTCCAGTTGGCTTAGGATTGTAAAATGGTGATGGAGAAACACCTACTAATTCAGCTTGATCAAAGCATGGCTGTTCGATAAATTCCTGGTTTGGACCGTAAGATGGTGTGAATCCTCCACTTGGCTTGCCACTGTAAACTGGCGATGGAGTAACACCTACAACTCCACCTTGATCAAAGCGTGGCTGTTCGATAATTTTGCCGTCGGGACCCATTATTGGAGCATAAGAAACTGGTTTACCGATGTCATGTGCCAAATCATCATAAATACCTTCTTCAAAGTGTTCACCGTAGTTCGGTTTGTTGTTATACGACGGTGAATATCCACTTGGCTTGCCACTGTAAACTGGCGATGGGGTAACACCTACAACTCCATCTTGATCAAAGCATGGCTGTTCGACAAACTCTTGGATTGGACCAAAAGATGGCGTATATGTTCCAGTTGGCTTAGGATTGTAAACTGGTGATGGAGAAACACCTACTAATTCAGCTTGATCAAAGTATGGTTGTTCGATAATATCCTGGTTTGGACCGTAAGATGGTGTGAATCCTCCACTTGGCTTGCCACTGTGAACTGGCGATGGAGTACCACCTGCAACTCCACCTTGGTCAAAGCATGGCTGTTCGATAAATTCCTGGTTTGGACCGTAAGATGGTGTGAATCCTCCACTTGGCTTGCCACTGTAAACCGGCGATGGAGTAACACCTACAACTCCACCTTGATCAAAGCGTGGCTGTTCGATAATTTTGCCGTCGGGACCCATTATTGGAGCATAAGAAACTGGTTTACCGATGTCATGTGCCAAATCATCATAAATACCTTCTTCAAAGTATTCACCGTAGTTCGGTTTGTTGTTATACGACGGTGAATATCCACTTGGCTTGCCACTGTAAACTGGCGATGGGGTAACACCTACAACTCCATCTTGATCAAAGCATGGTTGTTCGACAAATTCTTGGTTTGGACCATAAGTTGGTGTGTATCCTCCACTTGGCTTGTCACTGTAAAGTGGCGATGGGGTAACACCTACAACTCCATCTTGATCAAAGTATGGCTGTTCGACAAACTCTTGGATTGGACCAAAAGATGGCGTATATGTTCCAGTTGGCTTAGGATTGTAAACTGGTGATGGAGAAACACCTACTAATTCAGCTTGATCAAAGTATGGTTGTTCGATAAATTCCTGGTTTGGACCGTAAGATAGTGTGAATCCTCCACTTGGCTTGCCACTGTGAACTGGCGATGGAGTAACACCTGCAACTCCACCTTGATCAAAGCGTGGTTGTTCGATTATTTTGCCGTCGGGACCCATTATTGGAGCATAAGCAACTGGTTTACCGATGTCATGTGCCAAATCATCATAAATACCTTCTTCAAAGTATTCACCGTAGTTCGGTTTGTTGTTATACGACGGTGAATATCCACTTGGCTTGCCACTGTAAACTGGCGATGGGGTAACACCTACAACTCCATCTTGATCAAAGCATGGCTGTTCGACAAACTCTTGGATTGGACCAAAAGATGGCGTATATGTTCCAGTTGGCTTAGGATTGTAAACTGGTGATGGAGAAACACCTACTAATTCAGCTTGATCAAAGTATGGTTGTTCGATAAATTCCTGGTTTGGACCGTAAGATGGTGTGAATCCTCCACTTGGCTTGCCACTGTGAACTGGCGATGGAGTACCACCTGCAACTCCACCTTGATCAAAGCATGGCTGTTCGATAAATTCCTGGTTTGGACCGTAAGATGGTGTGAATCCTCCACTTGGCTTGCCACTGTAAACTGGCGATGGAGTAACACCTACAACTCCACCTTGATCAAAGCGTGGCTGTTCGATAATTTTGCCGTCGGGACCCATTATTGGAGCATAAGAAACTGGTTTACCGATGTCATGTGCCAAATCATCATAAATACCTTCTTCAAAGTATTCACCGTAGTTCGGTTTGTTGTTATACGACGGTGAATATCCACTTGGCTTGCCACTGTAAACTGGCGATGGGGTAACACCTACAACTCCATCTTGATCAAAGCATGGTTGTTCGACAAATTCTTGGTTTGGACCATAAGTTGGTGTGTATCCTCCACTTGGCTTGTCACTGTAAAGTGGCGATGGGGTAACACCTACAACTCCATCTTGATCAAAGTATGGCTGTTCGACAAACTCTTGGATTGGACCAAAAGATGGCGTATATGTTCCAGTTGGCTTAGGATTGTAAACTGGTGATGGAGAAACACCTACTAATTCAGCTTGATCAAAGTATGGTTGTTCGATAAATTCCTGGTTTGGACCGTAAGATGGTGTGAATCCTCCACTTGGCTTGCCACTGTGAACTGGCGATGGAGTACCACCTGCAACTCCACCTTGATCAAAGCATGGCTGTTCGATAAATTCCTGGTTTGGACCGTAAGATGGTGCGAATCCTCCACTTGGCTTGCCAATGTAAACTGGCGATGGAGTAACACCTACAACTCCACCTTGATCAAAGCGTGGTTGTTCGATAATTTTGCCGTCGGGACCCATTATTGGAGCATAAGAAACTGGTTTACCGATGTCATGTGCCAAATCATCATAAATACCTTCTTCAAAGTATTCACCGTAGTTCGGTTTGTTGTTATACGACGGTGAATATCCACTTGGCTTGCCACTGTAAACTGGCGATGGGGTAACACCTACAACTCCATCTTGATCAAAGTATGGCTGTTCGGCAAACTCTTGGATTGGACCAAAAGATGGCGTATACGTTCCAGTTGGCTTAGGATTGTAAACTGGTGATGGAGAAACACCTACTAATTCAGCTTGATCAAAGTATGGTTGTTCGATAAATTCCTGGTTTGAACCGTAAGATGGTGTGAATCCTCCACTTGGCTTGCCACTGTGAACTGGCGATGGAGTAACACCTGCAACTCCACCTTGATCAAAGCATGGCTGTTCGATAAATTCCTGGTTTGGACCGTAAGATGGTGTGAATCCTCCACTTGGCTTGCCACTGTGAACTGGCGATGGAGTAACACCTGCAACTCCACCTTGATCAAAGCATGGCTGTTCGATAAATTCCTGGTTTGGACCGTAAGATGGTGCGAATCCTCCACTTGGCTTGCCACTGTAAACTGGCGATGGAGTAACACCTACAACTCCACCTTGATCAAAGCGTGGCTGTTCGATAATTTTGCCGTCGGGACCCATTATTGGAGCATAAGAAACTGGTTTACCGATGTCATGTGCCAAATCATCATAAATACCTTCTTCAAAGTATTCACCGTAGTTCGGTTTGTTATTATACGACGGTGAATATCCACTTGGCTTGCCACTGTAAACTGGCGATGGGGTAACACCTACAACTCCATCTTGATCAAAGCATGGTTGTTCGACAAATTCTTGGTTTGGACCATAAGTTGGTGTGTATCCTCCACTTGGCTTGTCACTATAAAGTGGCAATGGGGTAACACCTACAACTCCATCTTGATCAAAGTATGGTTGTTCGACAAACTCTTGGATTGGACCAAAAGATGGCGTATATGTTCCAGTTGGCTTAGGATTGTAAAATGGTGATGGAGAAACACCTACTAATTCAGCTTGATCAAAGCATGGCTGTTCGATAAATTCCTGGTTTGGACCGTAAGATGGTGTGAATCCTCCACTTGGCTTGCCACTGTAAACTGGCGATGGAGTAACACCTACAACTCCACCTTGATCAAAGCGTGGCTGTTCGATAATTTTGCCGTCGGGACCCATTATTGGAGCATAAGAAACTGGTTTACCGATGTCATGTGCCAAATCATCATAAATACCTTCTTCAAAGTGTTCACCGTAGTTCGGTTTGTTGTTATACGACGGTGAATATCCACTTGGCTTGCCACTGTAAACTGGCGATGGGGTAACACCTACAACTCCATCTTGATCAAAGCATGGCTGTTCGACAAACTCTTGGATTGGACCAAAAGATGGCGTATATGTTCCAGTTGGCTTAGGATTGTAAACTGGTGATGGAGAAACACCTACTAATTCAGCTTGATCAAAGTATGGTTGTTCGATAATATCCTGGTTTGGACCGTAAGATGGTGTGAATCCTCCACTTGGCTTGCCACTGTGAACTGGCGATGGAGTACCACCTGCAACTCCACCTTGATCAAAGCATGGCTGTTCGATAAATTCCTGGTTTGGACCGTAAGATGGTGTGAATCCTCCACTTGGCTTGCCACTGTAAACCGGCGATGGAGTAACACCTACAACTCCACCTTGATCAAAGCGTGGTTGTTCGATAATTTTGCCGTCGGGACCCATTATTGGAGCATAAGAAACTGGTTTACCGATGTCATGTGCCAAATCATCATAAATACCTTCTTCAAAGTATTCACCGTAGTTCGGTTTGTTGTTATACGACGGTGAATATCCACTTGGCTTGCCACTGTAAACTGGCGATGGGGTAACACCTACAACTCCATCTTGATCAAAGTATGGCTGTTCGACAAACTCTTGGATTGGACCAAAAGATGGCGTATACGTTCCAGTTGGCTTAGGATTGTAAACTGGTGATGGAGAAACACCTACTAATTCAGCTTGATCAAAGTATGGTTGTTCGATAAATTCCTGGTTTGAACCGTAAGATGGTGTGAATCCTCCACTTGGCTTGCCACTGTGAACTGGCGATGGAGTAACACCTGCAACTCCACCTTGATCAAAGCATGGCTGTTCGATAAATTCCTGGTTTGGACCGTAAGATGGTGTGAATCCTCCACTTGGCTTGCCACTGTGAACTGGCGATGGAGTAACACCTGCAACTCCACCTTGATCAAAGCATGGCTGTTCGATAAATTCCTGGTTTGGACCGTAAGATGGTGCGAATCCTCCACTTGGCTTGCCACTGTAAACTGGCGATGGAGTAACACCTACAACTCCACCTTGATCAAAGCGTGGCTGTTCGATAATTTTGCCGTCGGGACCCATTATTGGAGCATAAGAAACTGGTTTACCGATGTCATGTGCCAAATCATCATAAATACCTTCTTCAAAGTATTCACCGTAGTTCGGTTTGTTATTATACGACGGTGAATATCCACTTGGCTTGCCACTGTAAACTGGCGATGGGGTAACACCTACAACTCCATCTTGATCAAAGCATGGTTGTTCGACAAATTCTTGGTTTGGAACATAAGTTGGTGTGTATCCTCCACTTGGCTTGTCACTATAAAGTGGCAATGGGGTAACACCTACAACTCCATCTTGATCAAAGTATGGTTGTTCGACAAACTCTTGGATTGGACCAAAAGATGGCGTATATGTTCCAGTTGGCTTAGGATTGTAAAATGGTGATGGAGAAACACCTACTAATTCAGCTTGATCAAAGCATGGCTGTTCGATAAATTCCTGGTTTGGACCGTAAGATGGTGTGAATCCTCCACTTGGCTTGCCACTGTAAACTGGCGATGGAGTAACACCTACAACTCCACCTTGATCAAAGCGTGGCTGTTCGATAATTTTGCCGTCGGGACCCATTATTGGAGCATAAGAAACTGGTTTACCGATGTCATGTGCCAAATCATCATAAATACCTTCTTCAAAGTGTTCACCGTAGTTCGGTTTGTTGTTATACGACGGTGAATATCCACTTGGCTTGCCACTGTAAACTGGCGATGGGGTAACACCTACAACTCCATCTTGATCAAAGCATGGCTGTTCGACAAACTCTTGGATTGGACCAAAAGATGGCGTATATGTTCCAGTTGGCTTAGGATTGTAAACTGGTGATGGAGAAACACCTACTAATTCAGCTTGATCAAAGTATGGTTGTTCGATAATATCCTGGTTTGGACCGTAAGATGGTGTGAATCCTCCACTTGGCTTGCCACTGTGAACTGGCGATGGAGTACCACCTGCAACTCCACCTTGATCAAAGCATGGCTGTTCGATAAATTCCTGGTTTGGACCGTAAGATGGTGTGAATCCTCCACTTGGCTTGCCACTGTAAACCGGCGATGGAGTAACACCTACAACTCCACCTTGATCAAAGCGTGGCTGTTCGATAATTTTGCCGTCGGGACCCATTATTGGAGCATAAGAAACTGGTTTACCGATGTCATGTGCCAAATCATCATAAATACCTTCTTCAAAGTATTCACCGTAGTTCGGTTTGTTGTTATACGACGGTGAATATCCACTTGGCTTGCCACTGTAAACTGGCGATGGGGTAACACCTACAACTCCATCTTGATCAAAGCATGGCTGTTCGACAAACTCTTGGATTGGACCAAAAGATGGCGTATATGTTCCAGTTGGCTTAGGATTGTAAACTGGTGATGGAGAAACACCTACTAATTCAGCTTGATCAAAGTATGGTTGTTCGATAAATTCCTGGTTTGGACCGTAAGATGGTGTGAATCCTCCACTTGGCTTGCCACTGTGAACTGGCGATGGAGTACCACCTGCAACTCCACCTTGATCAAAGCATGGCTGTTCGATAAATTCCTGGTTTGGACCGTAAGATGGTGCGAATCCTCCACTTGGCTTGCCACTGTAAACTGGCGATGGAGTTACACCTACAACTCCACCTTGATCAAAGCGTGGTTGTTCGATAATTTTGCCGTCGGGACCCATTATTGGAGCATAAGAAACTGGTTTACCGAGGTCATGTGCCAAATCATCATAAATACCTTCTTCAAAGTATTCACCGTAGTTCGGTTTGTTGTTATACGACGGTGAATATCCACTTGGCTTGCCACTGTAAACTGGCGATGGGGTAACACCTACAACTCCATCTTGATCAATGTTTGGCTGTTCGACAAACTCTTGGATTGGACCAAAAGATGGCGTATACGTTCCAGTTGGCTTAGGATTGTAAACTGGTGATGGAGAAACACCTACTAATTCAGCTTGATCAAAGTATGGTTGTTCGATAAATTCATGGTTTGAACCGTAAGATGGTGTGAATCCTCCACTTGGCTTGCCACTGTGAACTGGCGATGGAGTACCACCTGCAACTCCACCTTGATCAAAGCATGGCTGTTCGATAAATTCCTGGTTTGGACCGTAAGATGGTGCGAATCCTCCACTTGGCTTGCCACTGTAAACTGGCGATGGAGTAACACCTACAACTCCACCTTGATCAAAGCGTGGCTGTTCGATAATTTTGCCGTCGGGACCCATTATTGGAGCATAAGAAACTGGTTTACCGATGTCATGTGCCAAATCATCATAAATACCTTCTTCAAAGTATTCACCGTAGTTCGGTTTGTTATTATACGACGGTGAATATCCACTTGGCTTGCCACTGTAAACTGGCGATGGGGTAACACCTACAACTCCATCTTGATCAAAGAATGGTTGTTCGACAAATTCTTGGTTTGGACCATAAGTTGGTGTGTATCCTCCACTTGGCTTGTCACTGTAAAGTGGCAATGGGGTAACACCTACAACTCCATCTTGATCAAAGTATGGTTGTTCGACAAACTCTTGGATTGGACCAAAAGATGGCGTATATGTTCCAGTTGGCTTAGGATTGTAAAATGGTGATGGAGAAACACCTACTAATTCAGCTTGATCAAAGCATGGCTGTTCGATAAATTCCTGGTTTGGACCGTAAGATGGTGTGAATCCTCCACTTGGCTTGCCACTGTAAACTGGCGATGGAGTAACACCTACAACTCCACCTTGATCAAAGCGTGGCTGTTCGATAATTTTGCCGTCGGGACCCATTATTGGAGCATAAGAAACTGGTTTACCGATGTCATGTGCCAAATCATCATAAATACCTTCTTCAAAGTATTCACCGTAGTTCGGTTTGTTGTTATACGACGGTGAATATCCACTTGGCTTGCCACTGTAAACTGGCGATGGGGTAACACCTACAACTCCATCTTGATCAAAGCATGGCTGTTCGACAAACTCTTGGATTGGACCAAAAGATGGCGTATATGTTCCAGTTGGCTTAGGATTGTAAACTGGTGATGGAGAAACACCTACTAATTCAGCTTGATCAAAGTATGGTTGTTCGATAATATCCTGGTTTGGACCGTAAGATGGTGTGAATCCTCCACTTGGCTTGCCACTGTGAACTGGCGATGGAGTACCACCTGCAACTCCACCTTGATAAAAGCATGGCTGTTCGATAAATTCCTGGTTTGGACCGTAAGATGGTGTGAATCCTCCACTTGGCTTGCCACTGTAAACCGGCGATGGAGTAACACCTACAACTCCACCTTGATCAAAGCGTGGCTGTTCGATAATTTTGCCGTCGGGACCAATTATTGGAGCATAAGAAACTGGTTTACCGATGTCATGTGCCAAATCATCATAAATACCTTCTTCAAAGTATTCACCGTAGTTCGGTTTGTTGTTATACGACGGTGAATATCCACTTGGCTTGCCACTGTAAACTGGCGATGGGGTAACACCTACAACTCCATCTTGATCAAAGCATGGTTGTTCGACAAATTCTTGGTTTGGACCATAAGTTGGTGTGTATCCTCCACTTGGCTTGTCACTGTAAAGTGGCGATGGGGTAACACCTACAACTCCATCTTGATCAAAGTATGGCTGTTCGACAAACTCTTGGATTGGACCAAAAGATGGCGTATATGTTCCAGTTGGCTTAGGATTGTAAACTGGTGATGGAGAAACACCTACTAATTCAGCTTGATCAAAGTATGGTTGTTCGATAAATTCCTGGTTTGGACCGTAAGATGGTGTGAATCCTCCACTTGGCTTGCCACTGTGAACTGGCGATGGAGTAACACCTGCAACTCCACCTTGATCAAAGCGTGGTTGTTCGATAATTTTGCCGTCGGGACCCATTATTGGAGCATAAGAAACTGGTTTACCGATGTCATGTGCCAAATCATCATAAATACCTTCTTCAAAGTATTCACCGTAGTTCGGTTTGTTGTTATACGACGGTGAATATCCACTTGGCTTGCCACTGTAAACTGGCGATGGGGTAACACCTACAACTCCATCTTGATCAAAGCATGGCTGTTCGACAAACTCTTGGATTGGACCAAAAGATGGCGTATATGTTCCAGTTGGCTTAGGATTGTAAACTGGTGATGGAGAAACACCTACTAATTCAGCTTGATCAAAGTATGGTTGTTCGATAAATTCCTGGTTTGGACCGTAAGATGGTGTGAATCCTCCACTTGGCTTGCCACTGTGACCTGGAGATGGAGTACCACCTGCAACTCCACCTTGATCAAAGCATGGCTGTTCGATAAATTCCTGGTTTGGACCGTAAGATGGTGCGAATCCTCCACTTGGCTTGCCACTGTAAACTGGCGATGGAGTAACACCTACAACTCCACCTTGATCAAAGCGTGGCTGTTCGATAATTTTGCCGTCGGGACCCATTATTGGAGCATAAGAAACTGGTTTACCGATGTCATGTGCCAAATCATCATAAATACCTTCTTCAAAGTATTCACCGTAGTTCGGTTTGTTATTATACGACGGTGAATATCCACTTGGCTTGCCACTGTAAACTGGCGATGGGGTAACACCTACAACTCCATCTTGATCAAAGCATGGTTGTTCGACAAATTCTTGGTTTGGACCATAAGTTGGTGTGTATCCTCCACTTGGCTTGTCACTGTAAAGTGGCAAAGGGGTAACACCTACAACTCCATCTTGATCAAAGTATGGTTGTTCGACAAACTCTTGGATTGGACCAAAAGATGGCGTATATGTTCCAGTTGGCTTAGGATTGTAAAATGGTGATGGAGAAACACCTACTAATTCAGCTTGATCAAAGCATGGCTGTTCGATAAATTCCTGGTTTGGACCGTAAGATGGTGTGAATCCTCCACTTGGCTTGCCACTGTAAACTGGCGATGGAGTAACACCTACAACTCCACCTTGATCAAAGCGTGGCTGTTCGATAATTTTGCCGTCGGGACCCATTATTGGAGCATAAGAAACTGGTTTACCGATGTCATGTGCCAAATCATCATAAATACCTTCTTCAAAGTATTCACCGTAGTTCGGTTTGTTGTTATACGACGGTGAATATCCACTTGGCTTGCCACTGTAAACTGGCGATGGGGTAACACCTACAACTCCATCCTGATCAAAGCATGGCTGCTCGACAAACTCTTGGATTGGACCAAAAGATGGCGTATATGTTCCAGTTGGCTTAGGATTGTAAACTGGTGATGGAGAAACACCTACTAATTCAGCTTGATCAAAGTATGGTTGTTCGATAATATCCTGGTTTGGACCGTAAGATGGTGTGAATCCTCCACTTGGCTTGCCACTGTGAACTGGCGATGGAGTACCACCTGCAACTCCACCTTGATCAAAGCATGGCTGTTCGATAAATTCCTGGTTTGGACCGTAAGATGGTGTGAATCCTCCACTTGGCTTGCCACTGTAAACTGGCGATGGAGTAACACCTACAACTCCACCTTGATCAAAGCGTGGCTGTTCGATAATTTTGCCGTCGGGACCCATTATAGGAGCATAAGAAACTGGTTTACCGATGTCATGTGCCAAATCATCATAAATACCTTCTTCAAAGTATTCACCGTAGTTCGGTTTGTTGTTATACGACGGTGAATATCCACTTGGCTTGCCACTGTAAACTGGCGATGGGGTAACACCTACAACTCCATCTTGATCAAAGCATGGTTGTTCGACAAATTCTTGGTTTGGACCATAAGTTGGTGTGTATCCTCCACTTGGCTTGTCACTGTAAAGTGGCGATGGGTTAACACCTACAACTCCATCTTGATCAAAGTATGGCTGTTCGACAAACTCTTGGATTGGACCAAAAGAAGGCGTATATGTTCCAGTTGGCTTAGGATTGTAAACTGGTGATGGAGAAACACCTACTAATTCAGCTTGATCAAAGTATGGTTGTTCGATAAATTCCTGGTTTGGACCGTAAGATGGTGTGAATCCTCCACTTGGCTTGCCACTGTGAACTGGCGATGGAGTACCACCTGCAACTCCACCTTGATCAAAGCATGGCTGTTCGATAAATTCCTGGTTTGGACCGTAAGATGGTGCGAATCCTCCACTTGGCTTGCCACTGTAAACTGGCGATGGAGTAACACCTACAACTCCACCTTGATCAAAGCGTGGTTGTTCGATAATTTTGCCGTCGGGACCCATTATTGGAGCATAAGAAACTGGTTTACCGATGTCATGTGCCAAATCATCATAAATACCTTCTTCAAAGTATTCACCGTAGTTCGGTTTGTTGTTATACGACGGTGAATATCCACTTGGCTTGCCACTGTAAACTGGCGATGGGGTAACACCTACAACTCCATCTTGATCAAAGTATGGCTGTTCGACAAACTCTTGGATTGGACCAAAAGATGGCGTATACGTTCCAGTTGCCTTAGGATTGTAAACTGGTGATGGAGAAACACCTACTAATTCAGCTTGATCAAAGTATGGTTGTTCGATAAATTCCTGGTTTGAACCGTAAGATGGTGTGAATCCTTCACTTGGCTTGCCACTGTGAACTGGCGATGGAGTAACACCTGCAACTCCACCTTGATCAAAGCATGGCTGTTCGATAAATTCCTGGTTTGGACCGTAAGATGGTGTGAATCCTCCACTTGGCTTGCCACTGTGAACTGGCGATGGAGTAACACCTGCAACTCCACCTTGATCAAAGCATGGCTGTTCGATAAATTCCTGGTTTGGACCGTAAGATGGTGCGAATCCTCCACTTGGCTTGCCACTGTAAACTGGCGATGGAGTAACACCTACAACTCCACCTTGATCAAAGCGTGGCTGTTCGATAATTTTGCCGTCGGGACCCATTATTGGAGCATAAGAAACTGGTTTACCGATGTCATGTGCCAAATCATCATAAATACCTTCTTCAAAGTATTCACCGTAGTTCGGTTTGTTATTATACGACGGTGAATATCCACTTGGCTTGCCACTGTAAACTGGCGATGGGGTAACACCTACAACTCCATCTTGATCAAAGCATGGTTGTTCGACAAATTCTTGGTTTGGACCATAAGTTGGTGTGTATCCTCCACTTGGCTTGTCACTGTAAAGTGGCAATGGGGTAACACCTACAACTCCATCTTGATCAAAGTATGGTTGTTCGACAAACTCTTGGATTGGACCAAAAGATGGCGTATATGTTCCAGTTGGCTTAGGATTGTAAAATGGTGATGGAGAAACACCTACTAATTCAGCTTGATCAAAGCATGGCTGTTCGATAAATTCCTGGTTTGGACCGTAAGATGGTGTGAATCCTCCACTTGGCTTGCCACTGTAAACCGGCGATGGAGTAACACCTACAACTCCACCTTGATCAAAGCGTGGCTGTTCGATAATTTTGCCGTCGGGACCCATTATTGGAGCATAAGAAACTGGTTTACCGATGTCATGTGCCAAATCATCATAAATACCTTCTTCAAAGTATTCACCGTAGTTCGGTTTGTTGTTATACGACGGTGAATATCCACTTGGCTTGCCACTGTAAACTGGCGATGGGGTAACACCTACAACTCCATCTTGATCAAAGCATGGCTGTTCGACAAACTCTTGGATTGGACCAAAAGATGGCGTATATGTTCCAGTTGGCTTAGGATTGTAAACTGGTGATGGAGAAACACCTACTAATTCAGCTTGATCAAAGTATGGTTGTTCGATAATATCCTGGTTTGGACCGTAAGATGGTGTGAATCCTCCACTTGGCTTGCCACTGTGAACTGGCGATGGAGTACCACCTGCAACTCCACCTTGATCAAAGCATGGCTGTTCGATAAATTCCTGGTTTGGACCGTAAGATGGTGTGAAACCTCCACTTGGCTTGCCACTGTAAACCGGCGATGGAGTAACACCTACAACTCCACCTTGATCAAAGCGTGGCTGTTCGATAATTTTGCCGTCGGGACCCATTATTGGAGCATAAGAAACTGGTTTACCGATGTCATGTGCCAAATCATCATAAATACCTTCTTCAAAGTATTCACCGTAGTTCGGTTTGTTGTTATACGACGGTGAATATCCACTTGGCTTGCCACTGTAAACTGGCGATGGGGTAACACCTACAACTCCATCTTGATCAAAGCTTGGTTGTTCGACAAATTCTTGGTTTGGACCATAACTTGGTGTGTATCCTCCACTTGGCTTGTCACTGTAAAGTGGCGATGGGGTAACACCTACAACTCCATCTTGATCAAAGTATGGCTGTTCGACAAACTCTTGGATTGGACCAAAAGATGGCGTATATGTTCCAGTTGGCTTAGGATTGTAAACTGGTGATGGAGAAACACCTACTAATTCAGCTTGATCAAAGTATGGTTGTTCGATAAATTCCTCGTTTGGACCGTAAGATGGTGTGAATCCTCCACTTGGCTTGCCACTGTGAACTGGCGATGGAGTAACACCTGCAACTCCACCTTGATCAAAGCGTGGTTGTTCGATTATTTTGCCGTCGGGACCCATTATTGGAGCATAAGCAACTGGTTTACCGATGTCATGTACCAAATCATCATAAATACCTTCTTCAAAGTATTCACCGTAGTTCGGTTTGTTGTTATACGACGGTGAATATCCACTTGGCTTGCCACTGTAAACTGGCGATGGGGTAACACCTACAACTCCATCTTGATCAAAGCATGGCTGTTCGACAAACTCTTGGATTGGACCAAAAGATGGCGTATATGTTCCAGTTGGCTTAGGATTGTAAACTGGTGATGGAGAAACACCTACTAATTCAGCTTGATCAAAGTATGGTTGTTCGATAAATTCCTGGTTTGGACCGTAAGATGGTGTGAATCCTCCACTTGGCTTGCCACTGTGAACTGGCGATGGAGTACCACCTGCAACTCCACCTTGATCAAAGCATGGCTGTTCGATAAATTCCTGGTTTGGACCGTAAGATGGTGCGAATCCTCCACTTGGCTTGCCACTGTAAACTGGCGATGGAGTTACACCTACAACTCCACCTTGATCAAAGCGTGGTTGTTCGATAATTTTGCCGTCGGGACCCATTATTGGAGCATAAGAAACTGGTTTACCGAGGTCATGTGCCAAATCATCATAAATACCTTCTTCAAAGTATTCACCGTAGTTCGGTTTGTTGTTATACGACGGTGAATATCCACTTGGCTTGCCACTGTAAACTGGCGATGGGGTAACACCTACAACTCCATCTTGATCAATGTATGGCTGTTCGACAAACTCTTGGATTGGACCAAAAGATGGCGTATACGTTCCAGTTGGCTTAGGATTGTAAACTGGTGATGGAGAAACACCTACTAATTCAGCTTGATCAAAGTATGGTTGTTCGATAAATTCCTGGTTTGAACCGTAAGATGGTGTGAATCCTCCACTTGGCTTGCCACTGTGAACTGGCGATGGAGTAACACCTGCAACTCCACCTTGATCAAAGCATGGCTGTTCGATAAATTCCTGGTTTGGACCGTAAGATGGTGTGAATCCTCCACTTGGCTTGCCACTGTGAACTGGCGATGGAGTAACACCTGCAACTCCACCTTGATCAAAGCATGGCTGTTCGATAAATTCCTGGTTTGGACCGTAAGATGGTGCGAATCCTCCACTTGGCTTGCCACTGTAAATTGGCGATGGAGTAACACCTACAACTCCACCTTGATCAAAGCGTGGCTGTTCGATAATTTTGCCGTCGGGACCCATTATTGGAGCATAAGAAACTGGTTTACCGATGTCATGTGCCAAATCATCATAAATACCTTCTTCAAAGTATTCACCGTAGTTCGGTTTGTTATTATACGACGGTGAATATCCACTTGGCTTGCCACTGTAAACTGGCGATGGGGTAACACCTACAACTCCATCTTGATCAAAGCATGGTTGTTCGACAAATTCTTGGTTTGGACCATAAGTTGGTGTGTATCCTCCACTTGGCTTGTCACTGTAAAGTGGCAATGGGGTAACACCTACAACTCCATCTTGATCAAAGTATGGTTGTTCGACCAACTCTTGGATTGGACCAAAAGATGGCGTATATGTTCCAGTTGGCTTAGGATTGTAAAATGGTGATGGAGAAACACCTACTATATCAGCTTGATCAAAGCATGGCTGTTCGATAAATTCCTGGTTTGGACCGTAAGATGGTGTGAATCCTCCACTTGGCTTGCCACTGTAAACCGGCGATGGAGTAACACCTACAACTCCACCTTGATCAAAGCGTGGCTGTTCGATAATTTTGCCGTCGGGACCCATTATTGGAGCATAAGAAACTGGTTTACCGATGTCATGTGCCAAATCATCATAAATACCTTCTTCAAAGTATTCACCGTAGTTCGGTTTGTTGTTATACGACGGTGAATATCCACTTGGCTTGCCACTGTAAACTGGCGATGGGGTAACACCTACAACTCCATCTTGATCAAAGCATGGCTGTTCGACAAACTCTTGGATTGGACCAAAAGATGGCGTATATGTTCCAGTTGGCTTAGGATTGTAAACTGGTGATGGAGAAACACCTACTAATTCAGCTTGATCAAAGTATGGTTGTTCGATAATATCCTGGTTTGGACCGTAAGATGGTGTGAATCCTCCACTTGGCTTGCCACTGTGAACTGGCGATGGAGTACCACCTGCAACTCCACCTTGATCAAAGCATGGCTGTTCGATAAATTCCTGGTTTGGACCGTAAGATGGTGTGAATCCTCCACTTGGCTTGCCACTGAAAACCGGCGATGGAGTAACACCTACAACTCCACCTTGATCAAAGCGTGGCTGTTCGATAATTTTGCCGTCGGGACCCATTATTGGAGCATAAGAAACTGGTTTACCGATGTCATGTGCCAAATCATCATAAATACCTTCTTCAAAGTATTCACCGTAGTTCGGTTTGTTGTTATACGACGGTGAATATCCACTTGGCTTGCCACTGTAAACTGGCGATGGGGTAACACCTACAACTCCATCTTGATCAAAGCTTGGTTGTTCGACAAATTCTTGGTTTGGACCATAAGTTGGTGTGTATCCTCCACTTGGCTTGTCACTGTAAAGTGGCGATGGGGTAACACCTACAACTCCATCTTGATCAAAGTATGGCTGTTCGACAAACTCTTGGATTGGACCAAAAGATGGCGTATATGTTCCAGTTGGCTTAGGATTGTAAACTGGTGATGGAGAAACACCTACTAATTCAGCTTGATCAAAGTATGGTTGTTCGATAAATTCCTCGTTTGGACCGTAAGATGGTGTGAATCCTCCACTTGGCTTGCCACTGTGAACTGGCGATGGAGTAACACCTGCAACTCCACCTTGATCAAAGCGTGGTTGTTCGATTATTTTGCCGTCGGGACCCGTTATTGGAGCATAAGCAACTGGTTTACCGATGTCATGTACCAAATCATCATAAATACCTTCTTCAAAGTATTCACCGTAGTTCGGTTTGTTGTTATACGACGGTGAATATCCACTTGGCTTGCCACTGTAAACTGGCGATGGGGTAACACCTACAACTCCATCTTGATCAAAGCATGGCTGTTCGACAAACTCTTGGATTGGACCAAAAGATGGCGTATATGTTCCAGTTGGCTTAGGATTGTAAACTGGTGATGGAGAAACACCTACTAATTCAGCTTGATCAAAGTATGGCTGTTCGATAAATTCCTGGTTTGGACCGTAAGATGGTGCGAATCCTCCACTTGGCTTGCCACTGTAAACTGGCGATGGAGTTACACCTACAACTCCACCTTGATCAAAGCGTGGTTGTTCGATAATTTTGCCGTCGGGACCCATTATTGGAGCATAAGAAACTGGTTTACCGAGGTCATGTGCCAAATCATCATAAATACCTTCTTCAAAGTATTCACCGTAGTTCGGTTTGTTGTTATACGACGGTGAATATCCACTTGGCTTGCCACTGGAAACTGGCGATGGGGTAACACCTACAACTCCATCTTGATCAATGTATGGCTGTTCGACAAACTCTTGGATTGGACCAAAAGATGGCGTATACGTTCCAGTTGGCTTAGGATTGTAAACTGGTGATGGAGAAACACCTACTAATTCAGCTTGATCAAAGTATGGTTGTTCGATAAATTCCTGGTTTGAACCGTAAGATGGTGTGAATCCTCCACTTGGCTTGCCACTGTGAACTGGCGATGGAGTAACACCTGCAACTCCACCTTGATCAAAGCATGGCTGTTCGATAAATTCCTGGTTTGGACCGTAAGATGGTGTGAATCCTCCACTTGGCTTGCCACTGTGAACTGGCGATGGAGTAACACCTGCAACTCCACCTTGATCAAAGCATGGCTGTTCGATAAATTCCTGGTTTGGACCGTAAGATGGTGCGAATCCTCCACTTGGCTTGCCACTGTAAACTGGCGATGGAGTAACACCTACAACTCCACCTTGATCAAAGCGTGGCTGTTCGATAATTTTGCCGTCGGGACCCATTATTGGAGCATAAGAAACTGGTTTACCGATGTCATGTGCCAAATCATCATAAATACCTTCTTCAAAGTATTCACCGTAGTTCGGTTTGTTATTATACGACGGTGAATATCCACTTGGCTTGCCACTGTAAACTGGCGATGGGGTAACACCTACAACTCCATCTTGATCAAAGCATGGTTGTTCGACAAATTCTTGGTTTAGACCATAAGTTGGTGTGTATCCTCCACTTGGCTTGTCACTGTAAAGTGGCAATGGGGTAACACCTACAACTCCATCTTGATCAAAGTATGGTTGTTCGACAAACTCTTGGATTGGACCAAAAGATGGCGTATATGTTCCAGTTGGCTTAGGATTGTAAAATGGTGATGGAGAAACACCTACTAATTCAGCTTGATCAAAGCATGGCTGTTCGATAAATTCCTGGTTTGGACCGTAAGATGGTGTGAATCCTCCACTTGGCTTGCCACTGTAAACCGGCGATGGAGTAACACCTACAACTCCACCTTGATCAAAGCGTGGCTGTTCGATAATTTTGCCGTCGGGACCCATTATTGGAGCATAAGAAACTGGTTTACCGATGTCATGTGCCAAATCATCATAAATACCTTCTTCAAAGTATTCACCGTAGTTCGGTTTGTTGTTATACGACGGTGAATATCCACTTGGCTTGCCACTGTAAACTGGCGATGGGGTAACACCTACAACTCCATCTTGATCAAAGCATGGCTGTTCGACAAACTCTTGGATTGGACCAAAAGATGGCGTATATGTTCCAGTTGGCTTAGGATTGTAAACTGGTGATGGAGAAACACCTACTAATTCAGCTTGATCAAAGTATGGTTGTTCGATAATATCCTGGTTTGGACCGTAAGATGGTGTGAATCCTCCACTTGGCTTGCCACTGTGAACTGGCGATGGAGTACCACCTGCAACTCCACCTTGATCAAAGCATGGCTGTTCGATAAATTCCTGGTTTGGACCGTAAGATGGTGTGAATCCTCCACTTGGCTTGCCACTGTAAACCGGCGATGGAGTAACACCTACAACTCCACCTTGATCAAAGCGTGGCTGTTCGATAATTTTGCCGTCGGGACCCATTATTGGAGCATAAGAAACTGGTTTACCGATGTCATGTGCCAAATCATCATAAATACCTTCTTCAAAGTATTCACCGTAGTTCGGTTTGTTGTTATACGACGGTGAATATCCACTTGGCTTGCCACTGTAAACTGGCGATGGGGTAACACCTACGACTCCATCTTGATCAAAGCTTGGTTGTTCGACAAATTCTTGGTTTGGACCATAAGTTGGTGTGTATCCTCCACTTGGCTTGTCACTGTAAAGTGGCGATGGGGTAACACCTACAACTCCATCTTGATCAAAGTATGGCTGTTCGACAAACTCTTGGATTGGACCAAAAGATGGCGTATATGTTCCAGTTGGCTTAGGATTGTAAACTGGTGATGGAGAAACACCTACTAATTCAGCTTGATCAAAGTATGGTTGTTCGATAAATTCCTCGTTTGGACCGTAAGATGGTGTGAATCCTCCACTTGGCTTGCCACTGTGAACTGGCGATGGAGTAACACCTGCAACTCCACCTTGATCAAAGCGTGGTTGTTCGATTATTTTGCCGTCGGGACCCATTATTGGAGCATAAGCAACTGGTTTACCGATGTCATGTACCAAATCATCATAAATACTTTCTTCAAAGTATTCACCGTAGTTCGGTTTGTTGTTATACGACGGTGAATATCCACTTGGCTTGCCACTGTAAACTGGCGATGGGGTAACACCTACAACTCCATCTTGATCAAAGCATGGCTGTTCGACAAACTCTTGGATTGGACCAAAAGATGGCGTATATGTTCCAGTTGGCTTAGGATTGTAAACTGGTGATGGAGAAACACCTACTAATTCAGCTTGATCAAAGTATGGTTGTTCGATAAATTCCTGGTTTGGACCGTAAGATGGTGTGAATCCTCCACTTGGCTTGCCACTGTGAACTGGCGATGGAGTACCACCTGCAACTCCACCTTGATCAAAGCATGGCTGTTCGATAAATTCCTGGTTTGGACCGTAAGATGGTGCGAATCCTCCACTTGGCTTGCCACTGTAAACTGGCGATGGAGTTACACCTACAACTCCACCTTGATCAAAGCGTGGTTGTTCGATAATTTTGCCGTCGGGACCCATTATTGGAGCATAAGAAACTGGTTTACCGAGGTCATGTGCCAAATCATCATAAATACCTTCTTCAAAGTATTCACCGTAGTTCGGTTTGTTGTTATACGACGGTGAATATCCACTTGGCTTGCCACTGTAAACTGGCGATGGGGTAACACCAACAACTCCATCTTGATCAATGTATGGCTGTTCGACAAACTCTTGGATTGGACCAAAAGATGGCGTATACGTTCCAGTTGGCTTAGGATTGTAAACTGGTGATGGAGAAACACCTACTAATTCAGCTTGATCAAAGTATGGTTGTTCGATAAATTCCTGGTTTGAACCGTAAGATGGTGTGAATCCTCCACTTGGCTTGCCACTGTGAACTGGCGATGGAGTAACACCTGCAACTCCACCTTGATCAAAGCATGGCTGTTCGATAAATTCCTGGTTTGGACCGTAAGATGGTGTGAATCCTCCACTTGGCTTGCCACTGTGAACTGGCGATGGAGTAACACCTGCAACTCCACCTTGATCAAAGCATGGCTGTTCGATAAATTCCTGGTTTGGACCGTAAGATGGTGCGAATCCTCCACTTGGCTTGCCACTGTAAACTGGCGATGGAGTAACACCTACAACTCCACCTTGATCAAAGCGTGGCTGTTCGATAATTTTGCCGTCGGGACCCATTATTGGAGCATAAGAAACTGGTTTACCGATGTCATGTGCCAAATCATCATAAATACCTTCTTCAAAGTATTCACCGTAGTTCGGTTTGTTATTATACGACGGTGAATATCCACTTGGCTTGCCACTGTAAACTGGCGATGGGGTAACACCTACAACTCCATCTTGATCAAAGCATGGTTGTTCGACAAATTCTTGGTTTGGACCATAAGTTGGTGTGTATCCTCCACTTGGCTTGTCACTGTAAAGTGGCAATGGGGTAACACCTACAACTCCATCTTGATCAAAGTTTGGTTGTTCGACAAACTCTTGGATTGGACCAAAAGATGGCGTATATGTTCCAGTTGGCTTAGGATTGTAAAATGGTGATGGAGAAACACCTACTAATTCAGCTTGATCAAAGCATGGCTGTTCGATAAATTCCTGGTTTGGACCGTAAGATGGTGTGAATCCTCCACTTGGCTTGCCACTGTAAACTGGCGATGGAGTAACACTTACAACTCCACCTTGATCAAAGCGTGGCTGTTCGATAATTTTGCCGTCGGGACCCATTATTGGAGCATAAGAAAATGGTTTACCGATGTCATGTGCCAAATCATCATAAATACCTTCTTCAAAGTATTCACCGTAGTTCGGTTTGTTGTTATACGACGGTGAATATCCACTTGGCTTGCCACTGTAAACTGGCGATGGGGTAACACCTTCAACTCCATCTTGATCAAAGCATGGCTGTTCGACAAACTCTTGGATTGGACCAAAAGATGGCGTATATGTTCCAGTTGGCTTAGGATTGTAAACTGGTGATGGAGAAACACCTACTAATTCAGCTTGATCAAAGTATGGTTGTTCGATAATATCCTGGTTTGGACCGTAAGATGGTGTGAATCCTCCACTTGGCTTGCCACTGTGAACTGGCGATGGAGTACCACCTGCAACTCCACCTTGATCAAAGCATGGCTGTTCGATAAATTCTTGGTTTGGACCGTAAGATGGTGTGAATCCTCCACTTGGCTTGCCACTGTAAACTGGCGATGGAGTAACACCTACAACTCCACCTTGATCAAAGCGTGGCTGTTCGATAATTTTGCCGTCGGGACCCATTATTGGAGCATAAGAAACTGGTTTACCGATGTCATGTGCCAAATCATCATAAATACCTTCTTCAAAGTATTCACCGTAGTTCGGTTTGTTGTTATACGACGGTGAATATCCACTTGGCTTGCCACTGTAAACTGGCGATGGGGTAACACCTACAACTCCATCTTGATCAAAGCATGGTTGTTCGACAAATTCTTGGTTTGGACCATAAGTTGGTGTGTATCCTCCACTTGGCTTGTCACTGTAAAGTGGCGATGGGGTAACACCTACAACTCCATCTTGATCAAAGTATGGCTGTTCGACAAACTCTTGGATTGGACCAAAAGATGGCGTATATGTTCCAGTTGGCTTAGGATTGTAAACTGGTGATGGAGAAACACCTACTAATTCAGCTTGATCAAAGTATGGCTGTTCGATAAATTCCTGGTTTGGACCGTAAGATGGTGTGAATCCTCCACTTGGCTTGCCACTGTAAACTGGCGATGGAGTAACACCTACAACTCCACCTTGATCAAAGCGTGGCTGTTCGATAATTTTGCCGTCGGGACCCATTATTGGAGCATAAGAAACTGGTTTACCGATGTCATGTGCCAAATCATCATAAATACCTTCTTCAAAGTATTCACCGTAGTTCGGTTTGTTGTTATACGACGGTGAATATCCACTTGGCTTGCCACTGTAAACTGGCGATGGGGTAACACCTACAACTCCATCTTGATCAAAGCATGGCTGTTCGACAAACTCTTGGATTGGACCAAAAGATGGCGTATATGTTCCAGTTGGCTTAGGATTGTAAACTGGTGATGGAGAAACACCTACTAATTCAGCTTGATCAAAGTATGGTTGTTCGATAATATCCTGGTTTGGACCGTAAGATGGTGTGAATCCTCCACTTGGCTTGCCACTGTGAACTGGCGATGGAGTACCACCTGCAACTCCACCTTGATCAAAGCATGGCTGTTCGATAAATTCCTGGTTTGGACCGTAAGATGGTGTGAATCCTCCACTTGGCTTGCCACTGTAAACCGGCGATGGAGTAACACCTACAACTCCACCTTGATCAAAGCGTGGCTGTTCGATAATTTTGCCGTCGGGACCCATTATTGGAGCATAAGAAACTGGTTTACCGATGTCATGTGCCAAATCATCATAAATACCTTCTTCAAAGTATTCACCGTAGTTCGGTTTGTTGTTATACGACGGTGAATATCCACTTGGCTTGCCACTGTAAACTGGCGATGGGGTAACACCTACAACTCCATCTTGATCAAAGCATGGTTGTTCGACAAATTCTTGGTTTGGACCATAAGTTGGTGTGTATCCTCCACTTGGCTTGTCACTGTAAAGTGGCAATGGGGTAACACCTACAACTCCATCTTGATCAAAGTTTGGTTGTTCGACAAACTCTTGGATTGGACCAAAAGATGGCGTATATGTTCCAGTTGGCTTAGGATTGTAAAATGGTGATGGAGAAACACCTACTAATTCAGCTTGATCAAAGCATGGCTGTTCGATAAATTCCTGGTTTGGACCGTAAGATGGTGTGAATCCTCCACTTGGCTTGCCACTGTAAACTGGCGATGGAGTAACACCTGCAACTCTACCTTGATCAAAGCGTGGCTGTTCGATAATTTTGCCGTCGGGACCCATTATTGGAGCATAAGAAACTGGTTTACCGATGTCATGTGCCAAATCATCATAAATCCCTTCTTCAAAGTATTCACCGTAGTTCGGTTTGTTGTTATACGACGGTGAATATCCACTTGGCTTGCCACTGTAAACTGGCGATGGGGTAACACCTACAACTCCATCTTGATCAAAGCATGGCTGTTCGACAAACTCTTGGATTGGACCAAAAGATGGCGTATATGTTCCAGTTGGCTTAGGATTGTAAACTGGTGATGGAGAAACACCTACTAATTCAGCTTGATCAAAGTATGGTTGTTCGATAAATTCCTGGTTTGGACCGTAAGATGGTGTGAATCCTCCACTTGGCTTGCCACTGTGAACTGGCGATGGAGTACCACCTGCAACTCCACCTTGATCAAAGCATGGCTGTTCGATAAATTCCTGGTTTGGACCGTAAGATGGTGTGAATCCTCCACTTGGCTTGCCACTGTAAACTGGCGATGGAGTAACACCTACAACTCCACCTTGATCAAAGCGTGGCTGTTCGATAATTTTGCCGTCGGGACCCATTATTGGAGCATAAGAAACTGGTTTACCGATGTCATGTGCCAAATCATCATAAATACCCTCTTCAAAGTATTCATCGTAGTTCGGTTTGTTGTTATACGACGGTGAATATCCACTTGGCTTGCCACTGTAAACTGGCGATGGGGCAACACCTACAACTCCATCTTGATCAAAGCATGGTTGTTCGACAAATTCTTGGTTTGGACCATAAGTTGGTGTGTATACTCCACTTGGCTTGTCACTGTAAAGTGGCGATGGGGTAACACCTACAACTCCATCTTGATCAAAGTATGGCTGTTCGAAAAACTCTTGGATTGGACCAAAAGATGGCGTATACGTTCCAGTTGGCTTAGGATTGTAAACTGGTGATGGAGAAACACCTACTAATTCAGATTGATCAAAGTATGGTTGTTCGATAAATTCCTGGTTTGGACCGTAAGATGGTGTGAATCCTCCACTTGGCTTGCCACTGTGAACTGGCGATGGAGTAACACCTGCAACTCCACCTTGATCAAAGCATGGCTGTTCGATAAATTCCTGGTTTGGACCGTAAGATGGTGTGAATCCTCCACTTGGCTTGCCACTGTAAACTGGCGATGGAGTAACACCTGCAACTCCACCTTGATCAAAGCATGGCTGTTCGATAAACTCCTGGTTTGGACCGTAAGATGGTGTGAATCCTCCACTTGGCTTGCCACTGTAAACTGGCGATGGAGTAACACCTACAACTCCACCTTGATCAAAGCGTGGCTGTTCGATAATTTTGCCGTCGGGACCCATTATTGGAGCATAAGAAACTGGTTTACCGATGTCATGTGCCAAATCATCATAAATACCTTCTTCAAAGTATTCACCGTAGTTCGGTTTGTTGTTATACGACGGTGAATATCCACTTGGCTTGCCACTGTAAACTGGCGATGGGGTAACACCTACAACTCCATCTTGATCAAAGCATGGCTGTTCGACAAACTCTTGGATTGGACCAAAAGTTGGCGTATATGTTCCAGTTGGCTTAGGATTGTAAACTGGTGATGGAGAAACACCTACTAATTCAGCTTGATCAAAGTATGGTTGTTCGATAAATTCCTGGTTTGGACCGAAAGATGGTGTGAATCCTCCACTTGGCTTGCCACTGTGAATTGGCGATGGAGTACCACCGTCAACTCCACCTTGATCAAAGCATGGCTGTTCGATAAATTCCTGGTTTGGACCGTAAGATGGTGTGAATCCTCCACTTGGCTTGCCACTGTAAACTGGCGATGGAGTAACACCTACAACTCCACCTTGATCAAAGCGTGGCTGTTCGATAATTTTGCCGTCGGGACCCATTATTGGAGCGTAAGAAACTGGTTTACCGATGTCATGTGCCAAATCATCATAAATACCTTCTTCAAAGTATTCACCGTAGATCGGTTGGTTGTTATACGACGGTGAATAACCACTTGGCTTGCCACTGTAAACTGGCGATGGGGTAACACCTACAACTCCATCTTGATCAAAGCATGGTTGTTCGACAAATTCTTGGTTTGGACCATAAGTTGGTGTGTATCCTCCACTTGGCTTGTCACTGTAAAGTGGCGATGGGGTAACACCTACAACTCCATCTTGATCAAAGTATGGCTGTTCGACAAACTCTTGGATTGGACCAAAAGATGGCGTATATGTTCCAGTTGGCTTAGGATTGTAAACTGGTGATGGAGAAACACCTACTAATTCAGCTTGATCAAAGCATGGCTGTTCGACAAATTCCTGGTTTGGACCGTAAGTTGGTGTGAATCCTCCACTTGGCTTGCCACTGTAAACTGGCGATGGGGTAACACCAACAACTCCACCTTGATCAAAGCGTGGCTGTTCGATAATTTTGCCATCGGGACCCATTATTGGAGTATAAGAAACTGGTTTACCCATGTCATGTGCCAAATCATCATAAATACCTTCTTCAAAGTATTCACCGTAGTTCGGTTTGTTGTTATACGACGGTGAATATCCACTTGGCTTGTCACTGTAAACTGGCGATGGGGTAACCCCGACAACTCCATCTTGATCAAAGTATGGCTGTTCGACAAACTCTTGGATTGGACCAAAAGATGGCGGATACGTTCCAGTTGGCTTAGGATTGTAAACTGGTGATGGAGAAACACCTACTAATTCAGCTTGATCAAAACATGGGAGTTCGACAAATTCTTGGTTTGGACCATAAGTTGGTGTATATCCTCCACTTGGCTTACTGTTGTAAACTGGTGATGGAGAAACACCTACTAATTCAGCTTGATCAAAGCATGGCTGTTCGACAAATTCCTGGTTTGGACCGTAAGATGGTGTGAATCCTCCACTTGGCTTGCCACTGTAAACTGGCGATGGAATAACACCTACAACTCCACCTTGATCAAAGCGTGGCTGTTCGATAATTTTGCCGTCGGGACCCATTATTGGAGCATAAGAAACTGGTTTACCGATGTCATGTGCCAAATCATCATAAATACCTTCTTCAAAGTATTCACCGTAGTTCGGTTTGTTGTTATACGACGGTGAATATCCACTTGGCTTGCCACTGTAAACTGGCGATGGGGTAACACCTACAACTCCATCTTGATCAAAGCATGGTTGTTCGACAAATTCTTGGTTTGGACCATAAGTTGGTGTGTATCCTCCACTTGGCTTGTCACTGTAAAGTGGCGATGGGGTAACACCTACAACTCCATCTTGATCAAAATATGGCTGTTCGACAAACTCTTGGATTGGACCAAAAGATGGCGTATATGTTCCAGTTGGCTTAGGATTGTAAACTGGCGATGGAGAAACACCTACTAATTCAGCTTGATCAAAACATGGTTGTTCGACAAATTTTTGGTTTGGACCATAATTAGGTGTGTATCCTCCACTTGGCTTAGGATTGTAAACTGGTGATGGAGAAACACCTACTAATTCAGCTTGATCAAAGCATGGCTGTTCGATAAATTCCTGGTTTGGACCGTAAGATGGTGTGAATCCTCCACTTGGCTTGCCACTGTAAACTGGCGATGGAGTAACACCTGCAACTCCACCTTGATCAAAGCGTGGCTGTTCGATAATTTTGCCGTCGGGACCCATTATTGGAGCATAAGAAACTGGTTTACCAATGTCATGTGCCAAATCATCATAAATACCTTCTTCAAAGTATTCACCGTAGTTCGGTTTGTTGTTATACGACGGTGAATATCCACTTGGCTTGCCACTGTAAACTGGAGATGGGGTAACATCCACTACTCCACCTTGATCAAAGCATGGTTGTTCAACAAACTCTGAGATTGGTCCAAAAGATGGCGTATGTATTCCAGTTGGCTTAGGATTGTAAACTGGTGATGGAGAAACACCTACTAATTCAGCTTGATCAAAGCATGGTTGTTCGACAAATTCTTGGTTTGGACCATAAGTTGGTGTGTATCCTCCACTTGGCTTAGGATTGTAAACTGGTGATGGAGAAACACCTACTAATTCAGCTTGATCAAAGCATGGCTGTTCGATAAATTCCTGGTTTGGACCGTAAGATGGTGTGAATCCTCCACTTGGCTTGCCACTGTAAACTGGCGATGGAGTAACACCTACAACTCCACCTTGATCAAAGCGTGGCTGTTCGATAATTTTGCCGTCGGGACCCATTATTGGAGCATAAGAAACTGGTTTACCGATGTCATGTGCCAAATCATCATAAATACCTTCTTCAAAGTATTCACCGTAGTTCGGTTTGTTGTTATACGACGGTGAATATCCACTTGGCTTGCCACTGTAAACTGGCGATGGGGTAACACCTACAACTCCATCTTGATCAAAGTATGGCTGTTCGACAAACTCTTGGATTGGACCAAAAGATGGCGTATATGTTCCAGTTGGCTTAGGATTGTAAATTGGTGATGGAGCAACACCTACTAATTCAGCTTGATCAAAGCATGGCTGTTCGATAAATTCCTGGTTTGGACCGTAAGATGGTGTGAATCCTCCACTTGGCTTGCCACTGTAAACTGGCGATGGAGTAACACCTGCAACTCCACCTTGATCAAAGCGTGGCTGTTCGATAATTTTGCCGTCGGGACCCATTATTGGAGCATAATAAACTGGTTTACCAATGTCATGTGCCAAATCATCATAAATACCTTCTTCAAAGTATTCACCGTAGTTCGGTTTGTTGTTATACGACGGTGAATATCCACTTGGCTTGCCACTGTAAACTGGAGATGGGGTAACATCCACTACTCCACCTTGATCAAAGCATGGTTGTTCAACAAACTCTGAGATTGGTCCAAAAGATGGCGTATGTATTCCAGTTGGCTTAGGATTGTAAACTGGTGATGGAGAAACACCTACTAATTCAGCTTGATCAAAGCATGGTTGTTCGACAAATTCTTGGTTTAGACCATAAGTTGGTGTGTATCCTCCACTTGGCTTAGGATTGTAAACTGATGATGGAGAAACACCTACTAATTCAGCTTGATCAAAGCATGGCTGTTCGATAAATTCCTGGTTTGGACCGTAAGATGGTGTGAATCCTCCACTTGGCTTGCCACTGTAAACTGGCGATGGAGTAACACCTACAACTCCACCTTGATCAAAGCGTGGCTGTTCGATAATTTTGCCGTCGGGACCCATTATTGGAGCATAAGAAACTGGTTTACCGATGTCATGTGCCAAATCATCATAAATACCTTCTTCAAAGTATTCACCGTAGTTCGGTTTGTTGTTATACGACGGTGAATATCCACTTGGCTTGCCACTGTAAACTGGCGATGGGGTAACACCTACAATTCCATCTTGATCAAAGCATGGTTGTTCGATAAATTCTTGGTTTGGACCATAAGTTGGTGTGTATCCTCCACTTGGCTTGTCACTGTAAAGTGGCGATGGGGTAACACCTACAACTCCATCTTGATCAAAGTATGGCTGTTCGACAAACTCTTGGATTGGACCAAAAGATGGCGTATATGTTCCAGTTGGCTTAGGATTGTAAACTGGTGATGGAGAAACACCTACTATTTCAGCTTGATCAAAGCATGGCTGTTCGACAAATTCCTGGTTTGGACCGTAAGATGGTGTGAATCCTCCACTTGGCTTGCCACTGTAAACTGGCGATGGAGTAACACCTGCAACTCCACCTTGATCAAAGCGTGGCTGTTCGATAATTTTGCCGTCGGGACCCATTACTGGAGCATAAGAAACTGGTTTACCAATGTCATGTGCCAAATCATCATAAATACCTTCTTCAAAGTATTCACCGTAGTTCGGTTTGTTGTTATACGACGGTGAATATCCACTTGGCTTGCCACTGTAAACTGGCGATGGGGTAACACCTACAACTCCATCTTGATCAAAGCATGGTTGTTCGATAAATTCTTGGTTTGGACCATAAGTTGGTGTGTATCCTCCACTTGGCTTGTCACTGTAAAGTGGCGATGGGGTAACACCTACAGCTCCATCTTGATCAAAGTATGGCTGTTCGACAAACTCTTGGATTGGACCAAAAGATGGCGTATATGTTCCAGTTGGCTTAGGATTGTAAACTGGTGATGGAGCAACACCTACTAATTCAGCTTGATCAAAACATGGTTGTTCGACAAATTCTTGGTTTGGACCATAAGTTGGTGTGTATCCTCCACTTGGCTTAGGATTGTAAACTGGTGATGGAGAAACACCTACTAATTCAGCTTGATCAAAGAATGGCTGTTCGATAAATTCCTGGTTTGGACCGTAAGATGGTGTGAATCCTCCACTTGGCTTGCCACTGTAAACTGGCGATGGAGTAACACCTGCAACTCCACCTTGATCAAAGCGTGGCTGTTCGATAATTTTGCCGTCGGGACCCATTATTGGAGCATAAGAAACTGGTTTACCAATGTCATGTGCCAAATCATCATAAATACCTTCTTCAAAGTATTCACCGTAGTTCGGTTTGTTGTTATACGACGGTGAATATCCACTTGGCTTGCCACTGTAAACTGGAGATGGGGTAACATCCACTACTCCACCTTGATCAAAGCATGGTTGTTCAACAAACTCTGAGATTGGTCCAAAAGATGGCGTATGTATTCCAGTTGGCTTAGGATTGTAAACTGGTGATGGAGAAACACCTACTAATTCAGCTTGATCAAAGCATGGTTGTTCGACAAATTCTTGGTTTGGACCATAAGTTGGTGTGTATCCTCCACTTGGTTTAGGATTGTAAACTGGTGATGGAGAAACACCTACTAATTCAGCTTGATCAAAGCATGGCTGTTCGATAAATTCCTGGTTTGGACCGTAAGATGGTGTGAATCCTCCACTTGGCTTGCCACTGTAAACTGGCGATGGAGTAACACCTACAACTCCACCTTGATCAAAGCGTGGCTGTTCGATAATTTTGCCGTCGGGACCCATTATTGGAGCATAAGAAACTGGTTTACCGATGTCATGTGCCAAATCATCATAAATACCTTCTTCAAAGTATTCACCGTAGTTCGGTTTGTTGTTATACGACGGTGAATATCCACTTGGCTTGCCACTGTAAACTGGCGATGGGGTAACACCTACAACTCCATCTTGATCAAAGCATGGTTGTTCGATAAATTCTTGGTTTGGACCATAAGTTGGTGTGTATCCTCCACTTGGCTTGTCACTGTAAAGTGGCGATGGGGTAACACCTACAACTCCATCTTGATCAAAGTATGGCTGTTCGACAAACTCTTGGATTGGACCAAAAGATGGCGTATATGTTCCAGTTGGCTTAGGATTGTAAACTGGTGATGGAGAAACACCTACTATTTCAGCTTGATCAAAGCATGGCTGTTCGACAAATTCCTGGTTTGGACCGTAAGATGGTGTGAATCCTCCACTTGGCTTGCCACTGTAAACTGGCGATGGAGAAACACCTACAACTCCACCTTGATCAAAGCATGGCTGTTCGATAATTTTGCCGTCGGGACCCATTACTGGAGCATAAGAAACTGGTTTACCAATGTCATGTGCCAAATCATCATAAATACCTTCTTCAAAGTATTCACCGTAGTTCGGTTTGTTGTTATACGACGGTGAATATCCACTTGGCTTGCCACTGTAAACTGGCGATGGAGTAACACCTACAACTCCATCTTGATCAAAGCATGGTTGTTCGATAAATTCTTGGTTTGGACCATAAGTTGGTGTGTATCCTCCACTTGGCTTGTCACTGTAAAGTGGCGATGGGTTAACACCTACAGCTCCATCTTGATCAAAGTATGGCTGTTCGACAAACTCTTGGATTGGACCAAAAGATGGCGTATATGTTCCAGTTGGCTTAGGATTGTAAACTGGTGATGGAGCAACACCTACTAATTCAGCTTGATCAAAACATGGTTGTTCGACAAATTCTTGGTTTGGACCATAAGTTGGTGTGTATCCTCCACTTGGCTTAGGATTGTAAACTGGTGATGGAGAAACACCTACTAATTCAGCTTGATCAAAGCATGGCTGTTCGATAAATTCCTGGTTTGGACCGTAAGATGGTGTGAATCCTCCACTTGGCTTGCCACTGTAAACTGGCGATGGAGTAACACCTGCAACTCCACCTTGATCAAAGCGTGGCTGTTCGATAATTTTGCCGTCGGGACCCATTATTGGAGCATAAGAAACTGGTTTACCAATGTCATGTGCCAAATCATCATAAATACCTTCTTCAAAGTATTCACCGTAGTTGGGTTTGTTGTTATACGACGGTGAATATCCACTTGGCTTGCCACTGTAAACTGGAGATGGGGTAACATCCACTACTCCACCTTGATCAAAGCATGGTTGTTCAACAAACTCTGAGATTGGTCCAAAAGATGGCGTATGTATTCCAGTTGGCTTAGGATTGTAAACTGGTGATGGAGAAACACCTACTAATTCAGCTTGATCAAAGCATGGCTGTTCGATAAATTCCTGGTTTGGACCGTAAGATGGTGTGAATCCTCCACTTGGCTTGCCACTGTAAACTGGCGATGGAGTAACACCTACAACTCCACCTTGATCAAAGCGTGGCTGTTCGATAATTTTGCCGTCGGGACCCATTATTGGAGCATAAGAAACTGGTTTACCGATGTCATGTGCCAAATCATCATAAATACCTTCTTCAAAGTATTCACCGTAGTTCGGTTTGTTGTTATACGACGGTGAATATCCACTTGGCTTGCCACTGTAAACTGGCGAAGGGGTAACACCTACAACTCCATCTTGATCAAAGCATGGTTGTTCGATAAATTCTTGGTTTGGACCATAAGTTGGTGTGAATCCTCCACTTGGCTTGTCACTGTAAAGTGGCGATGGGGTAACACCTACAGCTCCATCTTGATCAAAGTATGGCTGTTCGACAAACTCTTGGATTGGACCAAAAGATGGCGTATATGTTCCAGTTGGCTTAGGATTGTAAACTGGTGATGGAGCAACACCTACTAATTCAGCTTGATCAAAACATGGTTGTTCGACAAATTCTTGGTTTGGACCATAAGTTGGTGTGTATCCTCCACTTGGCTTAGGATTGTAAACTGGTGATGGAGAAACACCTACTAATTCAGCTTGATCAAAGCATGGCTGTTCGATAAATTCCTGGTTTGGACCGTAAGATGGTGTGAATCCTCCACTTGGCTTGCCACTGTAAACTGGCGATGGAGTAACACCTGCAACTCCACCTTGATCAAAGCGTGGCTGTTCGATAATTTTGCCGTCGGGACCCATTATTGGAGCATAAGAAACTGGTTTACCAATGTCATGTGCCAAATCATCATAAATACCTTCTTCAAAGTATTCACCGTAGTTCGGTTTGTTGTTATACGACGGTGAATATCCACTTGGCTTGCCACTGTAAACTGGAGATGGGGTAACATCCACTACTCCACCTTGATCAAAGTATGGTTGTTCAACAAACTCTGAGATTGGTCCAAAAGATGGCGTATGTATTCCAGTTGGCTTAGGATTGTAAACTGGTGATGGAGAAACACCTACTAATTCAGCTTGATCAAAGCATGGTTGTTCGACAAATTCTTGGTTTGGACCATAAGTTGGTGTGTATCCTCCACTTGGCTTAGGATTGTAAACTGGTGATGGAGAAACACCTACTAATTCAGCTTGATCAAAGCATGGCTGTTCGATAAATTCCTGGTTTGGACCGTAAGATGGTGTGAATCCTCCACTTGGCTTGCCACTGTAAACTGGTGATGGAGTAACACCTACAACTCCACCTTGATCAAAGCGTGGCTGTTCGATAATTTTGCCGTCGGGACCCATTATTGGAGCATAAGAAACTGGTTTACCGATGTCATGTGCCAAATCATCATAAATACCTTCTTCAAAGTATTCACCGTAGTTCGGTTTGTTGTTATACGACGGTGAATATCCACTTGGCTTGCCACTGTAAACTGGCGATGGGGTAACACCTACAACTCCATCTTGATCAAAGCATGGTTGTTCGATAAATTCTTGGTTTGGACCATAAGTTGGTGTGTATCCTCCACTTGGCTTGTCACTGTAAAGTGGCGATGGGGTAACACCTACAACTCCATCTTGATTAAAGTATGGCTGTTCGACAAACTCTTGGATTGGACCAAAAGATGGCGTATATGTTCCAGTTGGCTTAGGATTGTAAACTGGTGATGGAGAAACACCTACTATTTCAGCTTGATCAAAGCATGGCTGTTCGACAAATTCCTGGTTTGGACCGTAAGATGGTGTGAATCCTCCACTTGGCTTGCCACTGTAAACTGGCGATGGAGAAACACCTACAACTCCACCTTGATCAAAGCGTGGCTGTTCGATAATTTTGCCGTCGGGACCCATTACTGGAGCATAAGAAACTGGTTTACCAATGTCATGTGCCAAATCATCATAAATACCTTCTTCAAAGTATTCACCGTAGTTCGGTTTGTTGTTATACGACGGTGAATATCCACTTGGCTTGCCACTGTAAACTGGCGATGGGGTAACACCTACAACTCCATCTTGATCAAAGCATGGTTGTTCGATAAATTCTTGGTTTGGACCATAAGTTGGTGTGTATCCTCCACTTGGCTTGTCACTGTAAAGTGGCGATGGGGTAACACCTACAGCTCCATCTTGATCAAAGTATGGCTGTTCGACAAACTCTTGGATTGGACCAAAAGATGGCGTATATGTTCCAGTTGGCTTAGGATTGTAAACTGGTGATGGAGCAACACCTACTAATTCAGCTTGATCAAAACATGGTTGTTCGACAAATTCTTGGTTTGGACCATGAGTTGGTGTGTATCCTCCACTTGGCTTAGGATTGTAAACTGGTGATGGAGAAACAGCTACAACTCCACCTTGATCAAAGCATGGCTGTTCGATAATTTTGCCGTCGGGACCCATTACTGGAGCATAAGAAACTGGTTTACCAATGTCATGTGCCAAATCATCATAAATACCTTCTTCAAAGTATTCACCGTAGTTCGGTTTGTTGTTATACGACGGTGAATATCCACTTGGCTTGCCACTGTAAACTGGCGATGGGGTAACACCTACAACTCCATCTTGATCAAAGCATGGTTGTTCGATAAATTCTTGGTTTGGACCATAAGTTGGTGTGTATCTTCCACTTGGCTTGTCACTGTAAAGTGGCGATGTGGTAACACCTACAGCTCCATCTTGATCAAAGTATGGCTGTTCGACAAACTCTTGGATTGGACCAAAAGATGGCGTATATGTTCCAGTTGGCTTAGGATTGTAAACTGGTGATGGAGCAACACCTACTAATTCAGCTTGATCAAAACATGGTTGTTCGACAAATTCTTGGTTTGGACCATAAGTTGGTGTGTATCCTCCACTTGGCTTAGGATTGTAAACTGGTGATGGAGAAACACCTACTAATTCAGCTTGATCAAAGCATGGCTGTTCGATAAATTCCTGGTTTGGACCGTAAGATGGTGTGAATCCTCCACTTGGCTTGCCACTGTAAACTGGCGATGGAGTAACACCTGCAACTCCACCTTGATCAAAGCGTGGCTGTTCGATAATTTTGCCGTCGGGACCCATTATTGGAGCATAAGAAACTGGTTTACCAATGTCATGTGCCAAATCATCATAAATACCTTCTTCAAAGTATTCACCGTAGTTCGGTTTGTTGTTATACGACGGTGAATATCCACTTGGCTTGCCACTGTAAAATGGAGATGGGGTAACATCCACTACTCCACCTTGATCAAAGCATGGTTGTTCAACAAACTCTGAGATTGGTCCAAAAGATGGCGTATGTATTCCAGTTGGCTTAGGATTGTAAACTGGTGATGGAGAAACACCTACTAATTCAGCTTGATCAAAGCATGGTTGTTCGACAAATTCTTGGTTTGGACCATAAGTTGGTGTGTATCCTCCACTTGGCTTAGGATTGTAAACTGGTGATGGAGAAACACCTACTAATTCAGCTTGATCAAAGCATGGCTGTTCGATAAATTCCTGGTTTGGACCGTAAGATGGTGTGAATCCTCCACTTGGCTTGCCACTGTAAACTGGCGATGGAGTAACACCTACAACTCCACCTTGATCAAAGCGTGGCTGTTCGATAATTTTGCCGTCGGGACCCATTATTGGAGCATAAGAAACTGGTTTACCGATGTCATGTGCCAAATCATCATAAATACCTTCTTCAAAGTATTCACCGTAGTTCGGTTTGTTGTTATACGACGGTGAATATCCACTTGGCTTGCCACTGTAAACTGGCGATGGGGTAACACCTACAACTCCATCTTGATCAAAGCATGGTTGTTCGATAAATTCTTGGTTTGGACCATAAGTTGGTGTGTATCCTCCACTTGGCTTGTCACTGTAAAGTGGCGATGGGGTAACACCTACAACTCCATCTTGATCAAAGTATGGCTGTTCGACAAACTCTTGGATTGGACCAAAAGATGGCGTATATGTTCCAGTTGGCTTAGGATTGTAAACTGGTGATGGAGAAACACCTACTATTTCAGCTTGATCAAAGCATGGCTGTTCGACAAATTCCTGGTTTGGACCGTAAGATGGTGTGAATCCTCCACTTGGCTTGCCACTGTAAACTGGCGATGGAGAAACACCTACAACTCCACCTTGATCAAAGCATGGCTGTTCGATAATTTTGCCGTCGGGACCCATTACTGGAGCATAAGAAACTGGTTTACCAATGTCATGTGCCAAATCATCATAAATACCTTCTTCAAAGTATTCACCGTAGTTCGGTTTGTTGTTATACGACGGTGAATATCCACTTGGCTTGCCACTGTAAACTGGCGATGGGGTAACACCTACAACTCCATCTTGATCAAAGCATGGTTGTTCGATAAATTCTTGGTTTGGACCATAAGTTGGTGTGTATCCTCCACTTGGCTTGTCACTGTAAAGTGGCGATGGGTTAACACCTACAGCTCCATCTTGATCAAAGTATGGCTGTTCGACAAACTCTTGGATTGGACCAAAAGATGGCGTATATGTTCCAGTTGGCTTAGGATTGTAAACTGGTGATGGAGCAACACCTACTAATTCAGCTTGATCAAAACATGGTTGTTCGACAAATTCTTGGTTTGGACCATAAGTTGGTGTGTATCCTCCACTTGGCTTAGGATTGTAAACTGGTGATGGAGAAACACCTACTAATTCAGCTTGATCAAAGCATGGCTGTTCGATAAATTCCTGGTTTGGACCGTAAGATGGTGTGAATCCTCCACTTGGCTTGCCACTGTAAACTGGCGATGGAGTAACACCTGCAACTCCACCTTGATCAAAGCGTGGCTGTTCGATAATTTTGCCGTCGGGACCCATTATTGGAGCATAAGAAACTGGTTTACCAATGTCATGTGCCAAATCATCATAAATACCTTCTTCAAAGTATTCACCGTAGTTGGGTTTGTTGTTATACGACGGTGAATATCCACTTGGCTTGCCACTGTAAACTGGAGATGGGGTAACATCCACTACTCCACCTTGATCAAAGCATGGTTGTTCAACAAACTCTGAGATTGGTCCAAAAGATGGCGTATGTATTCCAGTTGGCTTAGGATTGTAAACTGGTGATGGAGAAACACCTACTAATTCAGCTTGATCAAAGCATGGCTGTTCGATAAATTCCTGGTTTGGACCGTAAGATGGTGTGAATCCTCCACTTGGCTTGCCACTGTAAACTGGCGATGGAGTAACACCTACAACTCCACCTTGATCAAAGCGTGGCTGTTCGATAATTTTGCCGTCGGGACCCATTATTGGAGCATAAGAAACTGGTTTACCGATGTCATGTGCCAAATCATCATAAATACCTTCTTCAAAGTATTCACCGTAGTTCGGTTTGTTGTTATACGACGGTGAATATCCACTTGGCTTGCCACTGTAAACTGGCGAAGGGGTAACACCTACAACTCCATCTTGATCAAAGCATGGTTGTTCGATAAATTCTTGGTTTGGACCATAAGTTGGTGTGTATCCTCCACTTGGCTTGTCACTGTAAAGTGGCGATGGGGTAACACCTACAGCTCCATCTTGATCAAAGTATGGCTGTTCGACAAACTCTTGGATTGGACCAAAAGATGGCGTATATGTTCCAGTTGGCTTAGGATTGTAAACTGGTGATGGAGCAACACCTACTAATTCAGCTTGATCAAAACATGGTTGTTCGACAAATTCTTGGTTTGGACCATAAGTTGGTGTGTATCCTCCACTTGGCTTAGGATTGTAAACTGGTGATGGAGAAACACCTACTAATTCAGCTTGATCAAAGCATGGCTGTTCGATAAATTCCTGGTTTGGACCGTAAGATGGTGTGAATCCTCCACTTGGCTTGCCACTGTAAACTGGCGATGGAGTAACACCTGCAACTCCACCTTGATCAAAGCGTGGCTGTTCGATAATTTTGCCGTCGGGACCCATTATTGGAGCATAAGAAACTGGTTTACCAATGTCATGTGCCAAATCATCATAAATACCTTCTTCAAAGTATTCACCGTAGTTCGGTTTGTTGTTATACGACGGTGAATATCCACTTGGCTTGCCACTGTAAACTGGAGATGGGGTAACATCCACTACTCCACCTTGATCAAAGTATGGTTGTTCAACAAACTCTGAGATTGGTCCAAAAGATGGCGTATGTATTCCAGTTGGCTTAGGATTGTAAACTGGTGATGGAGAAACACCTACTAATTCAGCTTGATCAAAGCATGGTTGTTCGACAAATTCTTGGTTTGGACCATAAGTTGGTGTGTATCCTCCACTTGGCTTAGGATTGTAAACTGGTGATGGAGAAACACCTACTAATTCAGCTTGATCAAAGCATGGCTGTTCGATAAATTCCTGGTTTGGACCGTAAGATGGTATGAATCCTCCACTTGGCTTGCCACTGTAAACTGGTGATGGAGTAACACCTACAACTCCACCTTGATCAAAGCGTGGCTGTTCGATAATTTTGCCGTCGGGACCCATTATTGGAGCATAAGAAACTGGTTTACCGATGTCATGTGCCAAATCATCATAAATACCTTCTTCAAAGTATTCACCGTAGTTCGGTTTGTTGTTATACGACGGTGAATATCCACTTGGCTTGCCACTGTAAACTGGCGATGGGGTAACACCTACAACTCCATCTTGATCAAAGCATGGTTGTTCGATAAATTCTTGGTTTGGACCATAAGTTGGTGTGTATCCTCCACTTGGCTTGTCACTGTAAAGTGGCGATGGGGTAACACCTACAACTCCATCTTGATCAAAGTATGGCTGTTCGACAAACTCTTGGATTGGACCAAAAGATGGCGTATATGTTCCAGTTGGCTTAGGATTGTAAACTGGTGATGGAGAAACACCTACTATTTCAGCTTGATCAAAGCATGGCTGTTCGACAAATTCCTGGTTTGGACCGTAAGATGGTGTGAATCCTCTACTTGGCTTGCCACTGTAAACTGGCGATGGAGAAACACCTACAACTCCACCTTGATCAAAGCGTGGCTGTTCGATAATTTTGCCGTCGGGACCCATTACTGGAGCATAAGAAACTGGTTTACCAATGTCATGTGCCAAATCATCATAAATACCTTCTTCAAAGTATTCACCGTAGTTCGGTTTGTTGTTATACGACGGTGAATATCCACTTGGCTTGCCACTGTAAACTGGCGATGGGGTAACACCTACAACTCCATCTTGATCAAAGCATGGTTGTTCGATAAATTCTTGGTTTGGACCATAAGTTGGTGTGTATCCTCCACTTGGCTTGTCACTGTAAAGTGGCGATGGGGTAACACCTACAGCTCCATCTTGATCAAAGTATGGCTGTTCGACAAACTCTTGGATTGGACCAAAAGATGGCGTATATGTTCCAGTTGGCTTAGGATTGTAAACTGGTGATGGAGCAACACCTACTAATTCAGCTTGATCAAAACATGGTTGTTCGACAAATTCTTGGTTTGGACCATGAGTTGGTGTGTATCCTCCACTTGGCTTAGGATTGTAAACTGGTGATGGAGAAACAGCTACAACTCCACCTTGATCAAAGCATGGCTGTTCGATAATTTTGCCGTCGGGACCCATTACTGGAGCATAAGAAACTGGTTTACCAATGTCATGTGCCAAATCATCATAAATACCTTCTTCAAAGTATTCACCGTAGTTCGGTTTGTTGTTATACGACGGTGAATATCCACTTGGCTTGCCACTGTAAACTGGCGATGGGGTAACACCTACAACTCCATCTTGATCAAAGCATGGTTGTTCGATAAATTCTTGGTTTGGACCATAAGTTGGTGTGTATCTTCCACTTGGCTTGTCACTGTAAAGTGGCGATGGGGTAACACCTACAGCTCCATCTTGATCAAAGTATGGCTGTTCGACAAACTCTTGGATTGGACCAAAAGATGGCGTATATGTTCCAGTTGGCTTAGGATTGTAAACTGGTGATGGAGCAACACCTACTAATTCAGCTTGATCAAAACATGGTTGTTCGACAAATTCTTGGTTTGGACCATAAGTTGGTGTGTATCCTCCACTTGGCTTAGGATTGTAAACTGGTGATGGAGAAACACCTACTAATTCAGCTTGATCAAAGCATGGCTGTTCGATAAATTCCTGGTTTGGACCGTAAGATGGTGTGAATCCTCCACTTGGCTTGCCACTGTAAACTGGCGATGGAGTAACACCTGCAACTCCACCTTGATCAAAGCGTGGCTGTTCGATAATTTTGCCGTCGGGACCCATTATTGGAGCATAAGAAACTGGTTTACCAATGTCATGTGCCAAATCATCATAAATACCTTCTTCAAAGTATTCACCGTAGTTCGGTTTGTTGTTATACGACGGTGAATATCCACTTGGCTTGCCACTGTAAAATGGGGATGGGGTAACATCCACTACTCCACCTTGATCAAAGCATGGTTGTTCAACAAACTCTGAGATTGGTCCAAAAGATGGCGTATGTATTCCAGTTGGCTTAGGATTGTAAACTGGTGATGGAGAAACACCTACTAATTCAGCTTGATCAAAGCATGGTTGTTCGACAAATTCTTGGTTTGGACCATAAGTTGGTGTGTATCCTCCACTTGGCTTAGGATTGTAAACTGGTGATGGAGAAACACCTACTAATTCAGCTTGATCAAAGCATGGCTGTTCGATAAATTCCTGGTTTGGACCGTAAGATGGTGTGAATCCTCCACTTGGCTTGCCACTGTAAACTGGCGATGGAGTAACACCTACAACTCCACCTTGATCAAAGCGTGGCTGTTCGATAATTTTGCCGTCGGGACCCATTATTGGAGCATAAGAAACTGGTTTACCGATGTCATGTGCCAAATCATCATAAATACCTTCTTCAAAGTATTCACCGTAGTTCGGTTTGTTGTTATACGACGGTGAATATCCACTTGGCTTGCCACTGTAAACTGGCGATGGGGTAACACCTACAACTCCATCTTGATCAAAGCATGGTTGTTCGATAAATTCTTGGTTTGGACCGTAAGATGGTGTAAATCCCCCACTTGGCTTGCCACTGTAAACTGGCGATGGAGTAACACCTGCAACTCCACCTTGATCAAAGCATGGTTGTTCGATAAATTCTTGGTTTGGACCATAAGTTGGTGTGTATCCTCCACTTGGCTTGTTACTGTAAAGTGGCGATGGGGTAACACCTACAACTCCATCTTGATCAAAGTATGGCTGTTCGACAAACTCTTGGATTGGACCAAAAGATGGCGTATATGTTCCAGTTGGCTTAGGATTGTAAACTGGTGATGGAGAAACACCTACTATTTCAGCTTGATCAAAGCATGGCTGTTCGACAAATTCCTGGTTTGGACCGTAAGATGGTGTGAATCCTCCACTTGGCTTGCCACTGTAAACTGGCGATGGAGAAACACCTACAACTCCACCTTGATCAAAGCATGGCTGTTCGATAATTTTGCCGTCGGGACCCATTACTGGAGCATAAGAAACTGGTTTACCAATGTCATGTGCCAAATCATCATAAATACCTTCTTCAAAGTATTCACCGTAGTTCGGTTTGTTGTTATACGACGGTGAATATCCACTTGGCTTGCCACTGTAAACTGGCGATGGGGTAACACCTACAACTCCATCTTGATCAAAGCATGGTTGTTCGATAAATTCTTGGTTTGGACCATAAGTTGGTGTGTATCCTCCACTTGGCTTGTCACTGTAAAGTGGCGATGGGGTAACACCTACAGCTCCATCTTGATCAAAGTATGGCTGTTCGACAAACTCTTGGATTGGACCAAAAGATGGCGTATATGTTCCAGTTGGCTTAGGATTGTAAACTGGTGATGGAGCAACACCTACTAATTCAGCTTGATCAAAACATGGTTGTTCGACAAATTCTTGGTTTGGACCATAAGTTGGTGTGTATCCTCCACTTGGCTTAGGATTGTAAACTGGTGATGGAGAAACACCTACTAATTCAGCTTGATCAAAGCATGGCTGTTCGATAAATTCCTGGTTTGGACCGTAAGATGGTGTGAATCCTCCACTTGGCTTGCCACTGTAAACTGGCGATGGAGTAACACCTGCAACTCCACCTTGATCAAAGCGTGGCTGTTCGATAATTTTTCCGTCGGGACCCATTATTGGAGCATAAGAAACTGGTTTACCAATGTCATGTGCCAAATCATCATAAATACCTTCTTCAAAGTATTCACCGTAGTTCGGTTTGTTGTTATACGACGGTGAATATCCACTTGGCTTGCCACTGTAAACTGGAGATGGGGTAACATCCACTACTCCACCTTGATCAAAGCATGGTTGTTCAACAAACTCTGAGATTGGTCCAAAAGATGGCGTATGTATTCCAGTTGGCTTAGGATTGTAAACTGGTGATGGAGAAACACCTACTAATTCAGCTTGATCAAAGCATGGCTGTTCGATAAATTCCTGGTTTGGACCGTAAGATGGTGTGAATCCTCCACTTGGCTTGCCACTGTAAACTGGCGATGGAGTAACACCTACAACTCCACCTTGATCAAAGCGTGGCTGTTCGATAATTTTGCCGTCGGGACCCATTATTGGAGCATAAGAAACTGGTTTACCGATGTCATGTGCCAAATCATCATAAATACCTTCTTCAAAGTATTCACCGTAGTTCGGTTTGTTGTTATACGACGGTGAATATCCACTTGGCTTGCCACTGTAAACTGGTGATGGGGTAACACCTACAACTCCATCTTGATCAAAGCATGGTTGTTCGATAAATTCTTGGTTTGGACCATAAGTTGGTGTGTATCCTCCACTTGGCTTGTCACTGTAAAGTGGCGATGGGGTAACACCTACAACTCCATCTTGATCAAAGTATGGCTGTTCGACAAACTCTTGGATTGGACCAAAAGATGGCGTATATGTTCCAGTTGGCTTAGGATTGTAAACTGGTGATGGAGAAACACCTACTAATTCAGCTTGATCAAAGCATGGCTGTTCGACAAATTCCTGGTTTGGACCGTAAGATGGTGTGAATCCTCCACTTGGCTTGCCACTGTAAACTGGCGATGGAGAAACACCTACAACTCCACCTTGATCAAAGCATGGCTGTTCGATAATTTTGCCGTCGGGACCCATTACTGGAGCATAAGAAACTGGTTTACCAATGTCATGTGCCAAATCATCATAAATACCTTCTTCAAAGTATTCGCCGTAGTTCGGTTTGTTGTTATACGACGGTGAATATCCACTTGGCTTGCCACTGTAAACTGGCGATGGGGTAACACGTACAACTCCATCTTGATCAAAGCATGGTTGTTCGATAAATTCTTGGTTTGGACCATAAGTTGGTGTGTATCCTCCACTTGGCTTGTCACTGTAAAGTGGCGATGGGGTAACACCTACAGCTCCATCTTGATCAAAGTATGGCTGTTCGACAAACTCTTGGATTGGACCAAAAGATGGCGTATATGTTCCAGTTGGCTTAGGATTGTAAACTGGTGATGGAGCAACACTTACTAATTCAGCTTGATCAAAACATGGTTGTTCGACAAATTCTTGGTTTGGACCATAAGTTGGTGTGTATCCTCCACTTGGCTTAGGATTGTAAACTGGTGATGGAGAAACACCTACTAATTCAGCTTGATCAAAGCATGGCTGTTCGATAAATTCCTGGTTTGGACCGTAAGATGGTGTGAATCCTCCACTTGGCTTGCCACTGTAAACTGGCGATGGAGTAACACCTGCAACTCCACCTTGATCAAAGCATGGTTGTTCGATAAATTCTTGGTTTGGACCATAAGTTGGTGTGTATCCTCCACTTGGCTTGTCACTGTAAAGTGGCGTTGGGGTAACACCTACAACTCCATCTTGATCAAAGTATGGCTGTTCGACAAACTCTTGGATTGGACCAAAAGATGGCGTATATGTTCCAGTTGGCTTAGGATTGTAAACTGGTGATGGAGAAACACCTACTATTTCAGCTTGATCAAAGCATGGCTGTTCGACAAATTCCTGGTTTGGACCGTAAGATGGTGTGAATCCTCCACTTGGCTTGCCACTGTAAACTGGCGATGGAGAAACACCTACAACTCCACCTTGATCAAAGCATGGCTGTTCGATAATTTTGCCGTCGGGACCCATTACTGGAGCATAAGAAACTGGTTTACCAATGTCATGTGCCAAATCATCATAAATACCTTCTTCAAAGTATTCACCGTAGTTCGGTTTGTTGTTATACGACGGTGAATATCCACTTGGCTTGCCACTGTAAACTGGCGATGGGGTAACACCTACAACTCCATCTTGATCAAAGCATGGTTGTTCGATAAATTCTTGGTTTGGACCATAAGTTGGTGTGTATCCTCCACTTGGCTTGTCACTGTAAAGTGGCGATGGGGTAACACCTACAGCGCCATCTTGGTCAAAGTATGGCTGTTCGACAAACTCTTGGATTGGACCAAAAGATGGCGTATATGTTCCAGTTGGCTTAGGATTGTAAACTGGTGATGGAGCAACACTTACTAATTCAGCTTGATCAAAACATGGTTGTTCGACAAATTCTTGGTTTGGACCATAAGTTGGTGTGTATCCTCCACTTGGCTTAGGATTGTAAACTGGTGATGGAGAAACACCTACTAATTCAGCTTGATCAAAGCATGGCTGTTCGATAAATTCCTGGTTTGGACCGTAAGATGGTGTGAATCCTCCACTTGGCTTGCCACTGTAAACTGGCGATGGAGTAACACCTGCAACTCCACCTTGATCAAAGCGTGGCTGTTCGATAATTTTGCCGTCGGGACCCATTATTGGAGCATAAGAAACTGGTTTACCAATGTCATGTGCCAAATCATCATAAATACCTTCTTCAAAGTATTCACCGTAGTTCGGTTTGTTGTTATACGACGGTGAATATCCACTTGGCTTGCCACTGTAAACTGGAGATGGGGTAACATACACTACTCCACCTTGATCAAAGCATGGTTGTTCAACAAACTCTGAGATTGGTCCAAAAGATGGCGTATGTATTCTAGTTGGCTTAGGATTGTAAACTGGTGATGGAGAAACACCTACTAATTCAGCTTGATCAAAGCATGGTTGTTCGACAAATTCTTGGTTTGGACCATAAGTTGGTGTGTATCCTCCACTTGGCTTAGGATTGTAAACTGGTGATGGAGAAACACCTACTAATTCAGCTTGATCAAAGCATGGCTGTTCGATAAATTCCTGGTTTGGACCGTAAGATGGTGTGAATCCTCCACTTGGCTTGCCACTGTAAACTGGCGATGGAGTAACACCTACAACTCCACCTTGATCAAAGCGTGGATGTTCGATAATTTTGCCGTCGGGACCCATTATTGGAGCATAAGATACTGGTTTACCGATGTCATGTGCCAAATCATCATAAATACCTTCTTCAAAGTATTCACCATAGTTCGGTTTGTTGTTATACGACGGTGAATATCCACTTGGCTTGCCACTGTCAAGTGGCGATGGGGTAACACCTACAACTCCATCTTGATCAAAGTATGGCTGTTCGACAAACTCTTGGATTGGACCAAATGATGGCGCATATGTGCCAGTTGGCTTAGGATTGTAATTTGGTGATGGAGAAACACCTACTAATTCAGCTTGATCAAAACATGGTTGTTCGACAAATTCTTGGTTTGGACCATAAGTTGGTGTGAATCCTCCACTTGGCTTGCCACTGTAAACTGGCGATGGGGTAACACCTACAACTCCATCTTGATCAAAGCATGGCTGTTCGACAATTTTGCCGTCAGGACCCATTATTGGAGTATAAGAAATTGGTTTACCTATGTCATTTGCCAAATCATCATCAATACCTTCTTCAAAGTATTCACCGAAGTTCGGTTTGTGGTCATAGGATGGTGAATATCCACTTGGCTTGCCACTGTAAACTGGCGATGGGGTGACATATACAACTCCATCTTGATCAAAGTATGGCTGTTCGACAAACTCTTGCATTGGACCAAAAGATGGCGTATATGTTCCAGTTTGCTTAGGATTGTAAACTGGTGATGGAGAAACACCTACTAATTCAGCTTCATCAAAGCATGGCTGTTCGACAAATTCCTGGTTTGGACCGTAAGATGGTGTGAATCTTCCACTTGGCTTGCCACTGTAAACTGGCGATGGGGTAACACCTACAACTCCACCTTGATCAAAGCATGGCTGTTCGATAATTTTACCGTCGGGACCCATTATTGGAGTATAAGAAACTGGTTTGCCGATGTCATGTGCCAAATCATCATAAATACCTTCTTCAAAGTGTTCACCGTAGTTCGGTTTGTTGTTATATGACGGTGAATATCCACTTGGCTTGCCACTGTAAACTGGCGATGGCGTAACACCTACAACTCCATCTTGATCAAAGTATGGCTGTTCGACAAACTCTTGGATTGGACCAAAAGATGGCGTATATGTTCCAGTTGGTTTAGGATTGTAAACTGGTGATGGAGATACACCTCCTAATTCAGCTTGATCAAAGCATGGCTGTTCGACAAATTCTTGGTTTGGACCATAAGTTGGTGTGTATCCTTCACTTTGCTTAGGATTGTAAACTGGTGATGGAGAAACACCTACTAATTCAGCTTGATCAAAGCATGGCTGTTCGACAAATTCTTGGTTTGGACCGTAAGATGGTGTGAATCCTCCACTTGGCTTGCCACTGTAAACTGGCAATGGAGTAACACCTACAACTCCACCTTGATCAAAGCGTGGCTGTTCGATAATTTTGCCGTCGGGACCCATTATTGGAGCATAAGAAACTGGTTTACCCATGTCATGTGCCAAATCATCATAAATACCTTCTTCAAAGTATTCACCGTAGTTCGGTTTGTTGTTATACGACGGTGAATATCCACTTGGCTTGCCACTGTAAACTGGCGATGGGGTAACACCTACAACTCCATCTTGATCAAAGCATGGTTGTTCGACAAATTCTTGGTTTGGACCATAAGTTGGTGGGTATCCTCCACTTGGCTTGTCACTGTAAAGTGGCGATGGGGTAACACCTACAACTCCATCTTGATCAAAGTATGGCTGTTCGACAAACTCTTGGATTGGACCAAAAGATGGCGTATATGTTCCAGTTGGCTTAGGATTGTAAACTGGTGATGGAGAAACACCTACTAATTCAGCTTGATCAAAGCATGGCTGTTCGACAAATTCCTGGTTTGGACCGTAAGATGGTGTGAATCCTCCACTTGGCTTGCCACTGTAAACTGGCGATGGGGTAACAACACCTACAACTTGATCTTGATCAAAGCACGGCTGTTCGATAATTTTGCCGTCGGGACCCATTATTGGAGTATAAGAAACTGGTTTACCGATGTCATGTGCCAAATCATCATAAATACCTTCTTCAAAGTATTCACCGTATTTCGGTTTGTTGTTATACGACGGTGAATATCCACTTGGCTTGCCACTGTAAACTGGCGATGGGGTGACACCTACAACTCCATCTTGATCAAAGCATGGTTGTTCGACAAATTCTTGGTTTGGACCATAAGTTGGTGTGTATCCTCCACTTGGCTTGTCACTGTAAAGTGGCGATGGGGTAACACCTACAACTCCATCTTGATCAAAGTATGGCTGTTCGACAAACTCTTGGATTGGACCAAAAGATGGCGTATATGTTCCAGTTGGCTTAGGATTGTAAACTGGTGATGGAGAAACATCTACTAATTCAGCTTGATCAAAGCATGGCTGTTCGACAAATTCCTGGTTTGGACCGTAAGATGGTGTGAATCCTCCACTTGGCTTGCCACTGTAAACTGGCGATGGGGTAACAACACCTAGAACTTGATCTTGATCAAAGCACGGCTGTTCGATAATTTTGCCGTCGGGACCCATTATTGGAGTATAAGAAACTGGTTTACCGATGTCATGTGCCAAATCATCATAAATACCTTCTTCAAAGTATTCACCGAAGTTCGGTTTGTGGTCATAGGATGGTGAATATCCACTTGGCTTGCCACTGTAAACTGGCGATGGGGTAACAACTTCTAGTCCAACTTGATCAAAGCATGGCTGTTCGATAATTTGCTCGTTTGGACCATAAGCTGGTGTATAGGGATTACTAAAATCAGGTGATGAGGATATTTCCACAGTTATAATCTCATCAAGAGAAGGCTGGTGGTCGTATTCTCTAAACTCATGTGATTCTTCATTCGATTTAATATTTATAACAACACATTTTGCAACAGGGCAGCATGCTTCAGAATCTATTTCCATTCGAAGACTACCTTCTGGACATGCTGGATTGCCAAGAGGAACACATCGCGTTGTGTTGCATTTGCACTCGTATTGCGAACAACATTCATCTAATGGTATAATTTTCACATCTTCGTAATGCTTACACTTCGGTATGTAGTATGGACAGTTTGCAACATCGCAATCATCTGCAAAAAGTGGAAATAAACGCATCACATATGTCGTGCAGAAAATAATACAAAGTTTAAATAAAACGATTCTAGTGCTACACATAAACAGTCTAATAACATGTTGGTTTGCAATATGCGAAAATTAAATTTTGGGTTTTATCGTACGTAGCCACGATAGGGATATTTAAGTGATGTATGTAAATACCAGCTCACCTTACGTTTTATTACTATGTAACTTTAAAACAAAAAGAAATGTTTAATGTCAACTTAAGAAATGTAAAACGCATTTGTTCAAAATATGTATAATTAGACCTTTTACACAGCGACACGTCTTGCAGCACTCATCTTCAATTTCCTCAATAATCTTGTATCCTGGTTGACAATCACATTTATCATTGCACTGTTGTGGGGTGCATCTTACATCATTTTCATCGAAGCAGGTACATATTTCACATTTATTTCTAGAATTTCTCCAGCATTCACCATAGCTTCTAGTACTGTCAACACAAAATATGTTATCGCTGACCAAATCGTATGAGAAAACCGATGGTGTCACTATTCCTGAAGCATCGACATCTGCGGTATCTATAGTTGCCATTTTCGGAAGTAACGGTTCTGTTACCACAGCTATATCAGTGGTTATTGGTGAATGATACAAACTTGGAACTATAGAATCGTCAAAGATTTCGTCGAAAAACGGAGTATCAATTTCAAGGTCTTTTTGTTGAGAGGCTTGCATTGTATCAATATCTTTGTGTTCCGTGCTTGGCAAAACCTATTTTTATATTACACCACATTAAGCGAAAATTACAGCATTACTATGTAATAAATAAATTATTCAATACACCTATTTCGCCGTACTATTGTATTGTATTTTCAAAATAAATTATTACTTTTAGACGAACTACTCAAGTTTTGAAAAACCACCAACCAAGTAGGCTTAATAATTCTGTTTTTGAAATAAAACCGTTAACATTTTTATAAAAAATGGGTGCACGCCCAGCTGCAGATGTAGTTTATTTTCCACAAAATAATTTTTTTTACAAAGTGATTTAAGTGCACTAACTTGAAGTGTTTCTGTTTCTGCAAATGGCTTGTCTAATTCAGAATCTTCAGAATATTTCACAGCCATTGCGGTGTAACTTGGATATTCAACTTCACTTGGAAGCGCAGGCAAAGTTGTCTCTGGTGAAATAACTTCGGTTTCTGGCGTGCAGCCAACTAATGACGACTCCTCCAGAATATTGTTCCAGCAATAATGACGTTTGCAAGTTACTCGACAGTCCCAATTATCTCCAGGCTAAGTAAACATTTAGCAAATTGCATACAGAAAAATCGATAAATATATATAAATTAAAAAGCATGCTTACTGCGAGTATGTTTCCATTTGGTAGTAGACAAGGGCAGTCTTGAGGTGAACAGCAGGTGTTTGCGTCTCTTAAAACTTGACCAGCAGAACAAGAATTAACTACTTGGCCACAGGTTAAACAACATTCGCTATCACCGCCATGAACACATTCATACGTCGCAGCTCTCCAAGCATGACATATTGATTCGCATTTATATGCACACTTGTTTTGTTTGCTTGGTGGACATAACTCTTCGGAAAGAAGTAAACATTATTACATGTATACATTTGGTTTTATTAAAATGTTTTATGTAATTATTAATAATAGTAAGAAATGGAGTTTAACATTTATCCAGGACCAGATTAAAACAAAAAATATTAGGTAAAATGTATATGGTGTGTCGAGATAGATCCTCATATATTATAGTACACCAAAGCTGGAATGTCTGATATTACTAAATATTTTATATTATGTTGTTTTTTAATGACTGAAACAGTAATTTGTTAAGAAAAATTAATTTACATGCAAATGTATACTTTGGGCTGCAAATCTTATAGAATACGAATTCAGTTCATTTGAAAAAGTTAAAAATACTGGCATAAAATATATTGTACTACAAGAGCCGTATCCTTAACGTTTTACCGCCAAGGCTAATTTATCGTACTTATATGCAAACGCCCGATACTGCAATTCAGACGTTTTTTTAATTTGAGTTTTACTTCCTTAAATAAGATAGGGGATTAGTTTTTAGATAATCCGAACTGGATTGTATTTCGGAATTGACACTGGTCATTCGCAAAGTGGGAAATACTAGACAGATGTTTAAGTTTCACAGAGTTAAACAACTTTCAAACGAACTTTATGAGGCCATTACTACCATTAAATTTTCATATTTGTAAGTTATAAAGCAAGAAGATTTTTTAATTTTGTATTTTCGTTACCTATTGCTTTATTAATTTCCTCGATACACGTTGCCTTGCTTGGCTTTAGCAGAAATGGGTTGTACTTTTTAGGGTCACTTCTTTCCCAATATCGAATAGTACAAGGCATTATTGGCGGTTGAAAACTATCCGGACATGGTAAACCAAGACAGTGAATCGAATGATCCATGCAATAGCTATATGGAATTATAATAAGAAATTAATTTATATACTGTTTACATCAATATAATGTTACCGACCAGCTTTTGCAGTCATCAGACAAAGTGTAAATTTTGTCACCCTCTCCATAAAGTATACCATCGTGAACAGTACAGACACATTTTGAGCGTTCAACGCAGCATTTTTCTTCGCGGTCGTAAATTAACTTTCCCTTACAAGAACACCCTTCTATACATGAATCCATGCATTCTTCTTCAATCTAATAAAACAAAAAATCTAAATTTAAATTAATTTTTGAGATAATCATATACAAAAAAGTTTCACAATTGCAATATGAATCACTGAGTGGATAAACCTCAATACCTAATTTACTGAACTGTATTTTTTTAATTAGTCTAATATAGTCAATATATCTGAGCCGGAGCTGGCATGGCACCATGGAAGGTGTGTCGAAGGGTAAATTAAAAAAACTATATACAAAAATGTTTGAAAAGCCAAAAATGTAGGTAACACCTGCAGAGTTCTGAGGCAAAAAATTCTACATAGCAAATGACAATAAGCGAAAAGCCAGAATAAGAGAAATGGATTATTAAATTCGAGGCCGAAATTAATAGCTAAAAAATGATAATATCAACGCGTTAGGTAATTTTGCTCTATGGTTGTAATTATTTCGCATTTTCTTTTCCTTCAGTTATGCTCTACAACACCGTTTGATAACATGCTTATCAGTGACGTCATCTCTCTTTTCCTTTTTTCTTATTCGCTATGTTGTTGTTTATTCCCTTAGAACTATGCAGAGTTTTTTAATTTATAGGCGGTCTTATATATATTTTACATTTTTGGCATTTTATGCATGTTTGTTTTTCGTAAAGAAACTTGTAATGCATATTCAAACGACAAAATATATATTTCTGTCAATTTTAAAGAAAAGATTTAATTTTTTTAACCGTTTTCGATAAACAGTCTAAATATCATCTGATCCGAAAGCAAGAATCTTTCTTTTACATTTTATTGTCTGTGGGATATATAGAAAAGTTGTTTCAAATATAGAAAGTTTTTCAACATATATTATAAATTATAGTACTTCACGTTCTCTTTTCGCTTAGCTCATTAAGCATACAGTACTTTAAAGATTAATTCAACAATATGATCAATGTAATGAAAACTTGCAAGCAATGCAATAGAAATTGGTATCTCAGGTGCGCTATCATATTTTCAGAGTTCTAAAGGTACGTCAAAAAAAATTAAGAAACACTGATCTAAGTTATAAGCACTTCTAAACAAAACACCAAAATTATTTGACTTAAATATTCAGGCATCGTTTTAGTATATCACATTATGAAAGCAATTTCAAAGCCACAATCTCTAAAAAAAATAATTTGTTTTTAAATAAAATTTAACTAATTAAGATATATATAAATTAAATAAAAGTAAAACACATTTGACAGGTTCTAAAATATTAAATATAAAAAACACTCCCGATGAAACGTTTATTTTAAATGGTGCAGTACACATAGGTATTGGCTAAAATATAATTTACCTTGACTCTGCTGTTATAATTGTCACATGTAATGGGACATGCGGACACACAAGGATTATAAACTCTGTAACCATCGCATTGGATTGGACACATGTCTTGTGTTCTCCAGTAGGGATGTGATCCATGTTTGTTACACTCTTGGGCGTACGCAGCAATTGCTGTGCAAAAACATTCGCATTCTCCGCCCGTATTACAGGCGCATGTATCAAATACACATCTTTCGTAGTAAGGCTCATAATTTACATAACCGTGACAATCTGAAAATTTTGTTTTGAGAACCGAACAACGAGCTTCGGCCCATGTGCGGCGATTCGGATTGTTAGCACAACCATCAATATCTTCAACACTAATTGGATCTTTGCACATTCCCACTTGCCAAGATTCGGCCATAATAAGGGAATCGCCAACTTCTAAGCCACCTATTAGATAGAGTACATTTTTTTTATAATGACAGAGTGATACGTAACCATAAACCTACCGCTAGTTTTGAAATCGTTTCTGGAATTTTGATCATAGTTTCCACATAAACCTTCCACTTTTCCAGAATGCTCGCCGGTTACTTTCAATATAAGATGTGTACCCTTGTCCCATTGCAATGTGACACCAATTTTAGTGTCAATAAAAACGTATAATCCTGCATATCTTGCAGTAAAAGCTGAATTTCTGGCTGTCTCGACTCGTTTTCCACGAACCAAGGTAAGGGATTCTTCATCTGGGGTTCCAAGATTTACAATAATTGATATAGATTTGCTGCAAACATAATTTTAAATTTCAGTAGCCCGAACAATATTTAAAATAATTAGGTGCAATTATTACCTGCATACGGTCCCATAGGACCCACACGGAACATTTGTGACACTAATACGAAAGTTGTTTTCATTTTCGTCAGTGCTTTTTGCCAGAACATATTCACAATTCTACAAAAGAAATTTTCAATTTAAAACTTAAAAAAAATCATTTTGTCGGTGCATTACTTGTAACAATCACAAATCATTTAAATGCGACTGAATAATAATTTATAAATTAGGTATTTTTTTCTGAATCCCGAAGCTAATTAATATTAATTTTATAAAGGCGGTAAAGTGCATTTTAATCTTCGGTTTATTAACTTTTAAGACCAGTGTGTCAAACAAACCACCGTCCTGTATTCAATTTGTAGGCTTACGGCATATTTCCCTAATGGAAATAAAATACACTTGAACAGTTCTCAGATGCAATAAGAAGAAGATAAACTGTAGTGTATGTAAATAATGGTAGAAATATTAAATATATACATATATGTAATACGACTCTGTGAATATCCACTATCTACAGGTGTGGGCAATTACTTTTTACGGTGGGCCGCATGAGAAACATAAAATGTTGTTGCGGGCCAGGTCAAAAATAGGATATCAAATTCACGCAATATGACTAAGAATGGATCTCGGTATTTTTGACCAATTGCACTGCAAAAGAGAATACCCCTCCTACTATTATTATGGAAACACATAATATAAAGCAACAATGTATACAGCGGATCTATTTATCAATTATTACTTTACAAAGCGTATAAAACTATTTTGAAATACTATCGCCAGGGAAATAACACCTCCTACCAGCATACTATTACTGAACTAAGCTCATAATAAACACATGAAACTAAAAAACAGGTATAACTCTTCATCAAGTAGGGAAAACAGGCAAGTAAAAAGCTTATCTCCGTGTAATGTATGTTTGCTGTCTTAACACGGAACATTTGGTTCACTAATCAAGACGCCGGGACAAAGCCCTAAAAATTAAACGGAACATATGGTAAGGCCCAATAGAAAGTGAAATAGTTGCTGCTGCTAACTAACATATAGTAGCCCTAGGTGCCAAATGAATAAAGTTATGCGGGCCACTGGGCCATAAGCTGAATAAGAGCTCGCAAGTTCTACTGAGAGTAAAGCTTTTGGTTTGTCCCTGTCTGTTAGAGTTGGCTTTTGTTCAGAGGCGAAAAGATAAAAATAAATATAAAGTGAACACTTTGATTGCAAAATTGTTCCGCATCGTCTTTACCAAACTAACATCATAGAAAACGTATATCATGACCAACTAGCCCTTTCGCATAATTATGTTAACTCATATAATTTTTGGCCCGTATATATTTTTGGCTTGCAGAAACAAGTACAAGAAAGTATATAACACGCAATATATTGTATAAACCATAAACCAAAGTAAAGTATATACTGTTTAGATAATCCTGATATAAAACCCAGTTTATAAAGGTACAATGAAACTAGCAAACCACCTTTGCTGGCATGGGTTACATATTCTAAACAGTTGGTCAAAACTGGGATAGATTTCTAATTCATTCTACATGGCATTACTAAGACATTTAGTTTTAAACTTATGTTGTTTAAAAACACAACTTACAATTAATGCATTGAATATACAATATACATCTATATTGACGAACGTTCTTATAAAAACAACCAACATCACATTCTAATTATTCTTAATTAGAATTAAACTATACCTGGCCAAACTTGTAATAATGTCCATCAAATGTTGTCACATGCATTGCACCATAAGCACGACATTCTCCCTGACACACATTGTCTGTACACGACCAGACACCACCGGAACATTTGCAGGTATTACAGTCTTTGCGCATTTCTTGTCCTTCCTTGTAACTTCGCCCACCGTAAACACATGGACATTGTTCCTTCTGGACGCACTGACCAATAGTTTCATCGTAAACAAATCCTTTTTTTAAATACAGAAATTAATTCTAGAACCATTTTTATTTAACAAGTGGATATACCTGAAATACATTGGCATCCAGAAATGCAATGTTCCGGTTTAGTAGGTTCGTCATTGGGCAGATGCATGCTAAAGCAAGTAACCTGTTCTTTCCATTTACACTTTACAAATTCCTATGAGAAAACCAATAATTTAACGATTAGTAAAGGATACCAATTTACCATTCAAGCACACCTCAGTTTCAGAACAATCATCTTCAACAGGACAGTAATTGTCACTGCATTCCCATTTTCCGTGGTGGCATTCACAGACATTGCAGTCCTAAAATTTGAATTTATTATTACTAACAAACAGATTTATTATTGTTTTCCAAATTAACTAACCAACATGTGAGATTCAGAAGGAAGGTATTTTTCCCCATCAAAGTAGCAAGGGCAACTCTCCACAGAAATGCAAAACCCTTCATAATTCAATACTTTTCCCTCTGGACAAGTACAACCAGGAACACACTCTTCACTGCATGGAATAGTCTCATGAATAGCCCCACATGATGCTTTGCATGACTTCGCACATTCCGACCAAATCATTCCTTCAGTACAAAATTCCTAAAATACAAGTAAAATACTTTTTGCCAAAAAATCGAAACAACAGTATCTAATTCGTTTTTTTAAACTAGTATTAATCAGTCATATTTATCACTAACAAATATTGAGCATTTATAATATACAGGGGATCTGATGAGGCGCAGTTGTATGAAAGTTTGGCAATGTTACAAGTCAATTTGTCGTTAAACAGTGAAACTTGATGTTAAGATCTTTCTAGTTTCTCATTGCAGTCAAGCAATACAACTGAAAATAGTCTAAAATCAATGTCAAAATAAAACTTTTAGATTAAGGAAGTCGCAGTAGTAAATAAGACTTAAACTGACGTAATGTGGCAGGTTTAGTTTTAACGAGTTTCTGTATTTTAATCTCATAGAAATTATTGCAAAATCTTATTGACGCAACCAGCAATTTTAAATACATCTAGTGTATGACAAAAGTTGGATTCGGGACTCTATGGACTCGGTTTGTTTTGCTGGAGTCGGATTTGGGACTCGAGTAAGACTACCCGAGTCCCGAGTCCGACGTGCGCATGATAAAGCAGTACCAAATTTTGAAATTAACCATGTAAATTGCAACGGTGGAATAGCATACTGTGAAAAACATTTAAACCATGTTTTGTGGGTGAATAAATTATAACACACCCCGATTGTAGTGCTTTATAATGTGTCGGTTTCAATTTTGTGTCGTCTGTTACATGAACTGATGTGTGCATTAGTATTTCTACATAGCGGGTGCTGTGTAATGGACAGCAACAATAATAAATCTGAATAAATCCATAAAAGCTTGAGTGAGACGCTACACCTATATGAGTGGATTGCTTTATTAAATGGATGAAGTACACGCCGTTGAGTCGGAGCCAGGCACACGACAGGAAAAATCGCACATTTGGCTGGAGTCGGGCTCAGATAATTTATTACTGACCCGCAGCCCGGGTGTAAATACCTAACATTTAGATGTAATATTCAATGCAAAATTCAAACATCCCTAAACACGCTTAAACAAAAAACAACTTTTCAATTTTAAAACCATGTATGTCGTGTAAACTTTTTTCAGACGAGACAATTTGCAGCAGATATGCACTGTAGGTAACTAAGCAAACAACATTACAATGAACAATTAAAACAATTGAATAAAAAATAGAAGTTTTATAGTTACTTCAAACGCATACACCTTAGTGTTTGTTTTAAATGTATTTAAACCTTATTAGGAGTCATATCACAAAGAAAGCGCAAGAAATTGGCATGGCATTACATTTTGCTTTTTCAGCTACGCTTTCATAACCGAAAAAATCATACATACTATCCACCTAACAATTGTTAGGTATTCTTTCCCTGTGCCTTGCGATATATGAAATTGATGTGTGTAGAAAGTTTGATGCGAATACTTTTTTATTTTGTTGCAGTGCCGCAAGCTAAGAAGTTCAAGACCCACTTTTTACAAGCTAGAATAAATATCCATATACAACTCTTCAAACAAAACGGACGTTTTGTTTCCAGCGCCGTACCGACAGGTGCTGAAAGATTACCTCGAAATTGTGCGTTGTCTTATCACTTTATATTTTGAACGTTGTTTTATCGCTGTATATTTTGAACGCGTCTCGCACATTTTTATCTCCTTTTTTGTTAGTGTGATTTTACTTTGCGCCCTGTTGGCTTTGTGTGTTAGTCCCTGACAAAGGCTTGCCGGATAGTAAGCCGAAACGTTGGTTAAAGAAATATATGCCAGAGGAACCTATTTTAAATATACTATGCCTGGTAGCAACAGCATATTTATTAACTGTTCAAACGTTTGTCAATGATATAATTTCTGTGATATGGTGAAACTAAATATGTCTTTTAAACGCTGGATACCACATTTATTCGTTTTCGCTTGAATTTAGCTTTGTTTTAACAAACACTTAATCAGTTATGGAAAAATAGTTCAAAGGTAAATCGAGTTACGGTTTGTTAACTAATCACGACCACAAAAGAGCGATTTCCCGTTGTTTGTTGCACGACAGTGAGAAAAATCGTAAGATACAATACACCGCTCAAACTTAGACTGAGAAAAATATATGTTCTTTTCAAGTAAAGTATTTAGTATTTAACATATCTCTTTGTGAAGCATATGTGATATATCGCCTTGTGAACGCAATGTGTAGGCCACACGAAACATTCTCTGCACTCGGCTTACCGATTACGAACAAAAACTGCTCAGCCCACTGTACTTAACGATACTGTTTCGTTCGCAACTTTTGCTTGTCGGTGTTTGATGTAAACATACCCGCCGCTAAATATTTTTGCCACCATAATACGATGAGAAGTTAGAAAAAAAAGTTTAAATCAAAAAGTAATTGTTTAACCATAATTTCTCACCTTTTTATTTGCTATTGGTTTAATTTTTATTTTATAAGAAATCTTTTTTCACACTAATGTTACTTTGCGCATGTTTTATCATTTCACACTAACTTCTCGCTATCTAGATATCAAAGGAAAAATAAAGGTGTTTTCGGGTCAGTAGTCGAATATTTCAGCTAAAGTGGATACATTAGATTAGGTATTTCTTATATGTAATATATGTGCATACATATTGTTAGGACTTACAATGCAATCAACCTCTGATCGCCAATCGAAAACAACTCCTTGCTTACTACATGCAATGGTGTAAGTTGCAAAGACACTGCATGCCATTTTGCTTACAGGTAAGCTGCAGTAATCAAACATACATGCTTCATAGAAAGGCTGAAAACAAAATGAAAATATAAGTTAAGATAACGAGTGGCATTACCTTAAAAATGTTAAACCAGTATAAAATTAGGTATGTTTTGAAATATCAATGGAATCAATAGTCGTTCCATGAGTCAAAACTTTGTATCTGTATTTCTAGTAAGATAAAAAAAACTCTAGAAATAGTTTTTAATTTAAACATCCAATTTAAAAAAATCCTTTGATAGGAGTCCAGTTTAGTTACATATAATATTATATTGTATATTTATATATATGTTTTTTTATTATATATTTATCTATATTAAAAACTGACCATTCAATACCTTCCTATTTATTTTTGTAACCACAATATTACCCGTTCAACTCCCGTAATTATAATATATATGGTGAATATCACGGCAAAAAATTACTTGATATTCGACGATATCGTGGCATTGCAGAAATGGTGGACTGCGTAATTTGGCACAAACTTCCTTGGCAGATGGTTTGTTAATGCTATTAACTATACAAGGATGCTCTCTTTTTGGATCCCAGCGAGGGGCACCAGGGCATGTAGAGGTCTAAAAATAAACAAAATTTATCTCGATAATAAATACAAAATAAAAATAAAAGTAAGTAAGTATATACCTGCCATAAACTAGCAAATTCATAAATATCCTCATGAGTTATCCCATCTGGAGCCCACTTGTCATCATCTTGAATGGAATTGAAATTTCCACAAAGGCCAGTAATTAGACCACACATGTTGCTTTTGGCTCGTATGTAACAACGCGTTCTTTTGTCCCATAAAATTGTCATGCCATTCCAGATTGTTAACTGCCAACACAAACAATGGATTTAACAAATTTATAACAAGATTAAACAACTCTATAAGTACCTTTTGAAATTCTGTTGTAACATCTTCAACAGCAAATGAATCCTTGACAAATGGCAAATTTACTTGATTTGACTCATGCATAACAACCCCTCCAGATAATAACTTAACAGTGACTCCATTTACGGTCACAGCAAGATTTCTCGTGCATTGTTGCCATTCCTTTATTCCACCTAATGAGTTTTTTCTACAAAAAAGGATAACAACTAAAAATATAAAAAGTATAGGCACATGGTTATCTTATGTTTAAATGTTCAATAAATAAAATTAATAGTTTCAAATTAAGGTGAAGCGTTGCTTCAATTCTTTTTGGATATTTGAGCTGCATTATGGCAGTTGTTTGTTTGTGCCCGAATCTGAGAAACCTGACATAAAATGAAACTGTGCGAAATTGTTTCTAATCGCTATGAGCACACTCCGGATTGGTAACGGACTGTTATAATTCTTTGAAAGTTATCTCCCATGATGTAAATACCCTATATAGCTCAGGCCAAAGGTTGGTTGCTTTTGTCACAGCACGATGCAATACAAACAGTAAGGGTTATGGAGGACCGATTCACACAGAGGATCTTGAATTTATACAATATTAGGCCAAATAGCTTTAACTAAGTCAGGGATTGCAAAACCTTTTATCCGGCGACACTAACGAGACTTGTAAATTGCTTCAAATATGGCGTAACAAAGATATGTAGTACATGACTTTATAAACAAGCAACCCTAAGAAACTTGCTGTTCTCATTTAAACTAGTGCGCAAATAAAAACGAAAGGCAGAGAAAGGCAGGGCGCTCGCGCGAAGCGAGTTAAATTTGACCAGAAGCTTTGAGCCATTTATCAAACATCTACCCTATATGCTTTATAAAGTACCAAGCAATGGCCATACTAGATAAACGCAAAGCCCTAAACAAAACTCAATAACTATTTAGCACGAATTGCAATTTTAAGATTTTCCACGTGGCTAGCCCACAATCACTTATACAACATACAGGTAAAATACTATCGGCACGCGATATGTGCCATGGTATGCAATAAGCCAAACAAGCTTTGCGCAAAGCGCTAAAACAATGGCATTTACGCAGTTAAAAACACACTATAGCATGGGTGGACAAATGTATTCAATCGAATAGCCATTTGCCGAAAATGCAAGTAGCCTACCAGAGAGCCTTAAAATTATTTTAATACAAAAACAGTAAATAATGTAAGTTCAGCAATAATAACAGAAATGTAATATAACAACACGGTAATAATTAACACAACGGTAATAACAAAATAACACGCACAATATTTATCAATATCAGTCGTTTTTTTGATTTGCTAATCTTTGAAAATTTGAACGAAGATTCTATATCTAGTGTTACGTCATAAACGAGATTCTGGCCTAAATAAAGAAAATAAAACGAGAGAAACGTTTATAAACAGTACTCTTGGTAGTCGTTACATTTTTTGGAATTTTATGATTCCACTAGAAGAGCCACAAAAAACATGAAGGACTGTCGGTCGCAGGCCGGATAACTGTAAACATTAGAGATCGCCGGCCGGATATAAAACTCGTCACCTTTAATGACCTTAATTATTATCAAATGAAGAAGAAATAAACCAAATATTTATTAAATTTATACTGAGCTTTGCGAAATCGCCGTTCAGGTTTCATCAAAATTTAGCTTAGTTTTGCATCCGACAAACATTTACGTTCATAAAGTATGAACTACAGTATTTTACGCTCTTGAAGTAAATGTTCCTCGGTTGGGACGAATTAAACCAGTGGCCAGATTTTGCCCGCCGCCCGTATTTTGGTGAATCCTGGTTAGTGACAAAAACTCTGTAATCGGTCACTGTGTGACCCGCGGGTCAGTGTTTCGCTATCCCTGATTTAAGCTGAAAGGGGATTTAGCAGTTTTATTCAACTTGACATGATACTGTTAACAAGATAGCTTTCTGGTGTTCTCCTGCCGATGTAAGGATTCACAGTTTTTCATTGTACTTTTTAGTGACAACGCAATGTATTAAAGGCTTGAAAACAAGTTAGTAAACGAAAATGTGGTCTACGTTATGCAAGCCATAATGTCGTGCGCAGCTGTTTTATACGTTGTTGCCCAGTTAAGATCATAATCTGTTAGAGAAAGGGTATATATATTTTTAATGTCTGAGATACACTTTGACTTTTTATAATTTTTATTGAATCTTCACTGTGACTACATCGCTCCAATGTTTTGTCAAAGCGGTTTGGAAATTGTCGAAAACAAGTACCTTATAAAAAGAGCCATTCTTTGGCGGACTGATCCCGGCCCGCGGACTTTGTTTGGCCCAGGTCAGGCCAGACTTGGACAACTAGATTTATTTTAGCTTTTAAAAATTAAATTAGAATTAAATTAAAGCATTTTAGTTTTTCTAAATTAGATTAGAATTAGAATTAGATCGTTTTGAGTTTTCTCAAATTAGATTAGAATTAGAATTACCGAATTCCTAAAATATGAAGTTTCAACTAAAATTTGAACTAGAATCACATATAATTATTGACAAACAATTTAATTTAATCGCAATTTATTCTTATAAGAACGTGAATGGTAATTACGTGTGTGCTAATTTTTATGCCTTTTAATGTTTTTAGACTGTAAAAATACATACAAGAAGTTCCAACCAAAAAATTATGATTGAAATTCTGTGTTTAAGCTGAGAGACTAAAAATGCCGTTGGACAAAGTAGCATTTTTGGTAAAATCCGAATTAGATTAGAATTAGAATTAGACCATTTAAGCAATTCACAAATTAAATTAGAATTAGAAAGCCGCATTTTGCTCTAATTGAATGATTTGGAATACTAGAATTATCTAGTTGTCCCAAGTCTGGGCCAGGCTGGGGCAATGTCAGATATTTCTTTTCGTACTTAATTTTACTAAATTTAACTACATTCATTCTTTATCGTTGATTCAACCAAGTTATAAACCGCGTCTGTGTTGGCTTGTGTTGTTTTTTGTTTTAGTCGTTATCCTTTTTCCAATTATATCAATTATCCCATTTCCTATTTTGATATTATGATAGATCTGTTGTCAATTTTCGGCCATTTTTTACTTCCTATTTAAGCTTAACTGTGTACTTAGCAATTTTGTAAAAATATTTATTTTACGATATGGGAAAAATAAAACTTTTGCATTTCCAAGAGTTTTACATATAATAGTCGAAAAAAAAAACACTAATTTGCGTTACCCCGATCATCAGCAAAACAGCAAAAGGCTACTAACTATAGTGACTGATACCGCCACGACACTAAAGCGTCCCTTTAACAACATTGAATTGTTTAAATCTATATATTCTTCATGTGTCAAAATTTAATCGAAAAAAGTTTTAGGTTTTTCTAAATTTTCGTTTCTTAGGTCAAATAATAATTGACCTAGTTACAATGAATGTACAAATGATCCAGGTTTCGTAATCGTTAAATCGCTACTTCTTCGCCCCGGATAACTTTGTCAATACTTGTAGCACTTGTTAAAGTAGCATGGCGTTACAAATAGGTTTATGCCTAACATTTTACGTTGCAAAAACATTTTACGCTGTAGGTTCTCGTATCAGATGTAGTACAGCTGTTTTCATAGTTACGGAGGGGAAGTAACGGTTCTCTGAGTCTATACATGTAGTCGAATTTGAGCATTGGGGAGAAGATTCGAGTTTAGTTGGAAAAATAATTCAGCGCAATTAAAGTAAATTGTATTTCGCTGCATCGTTGAAGTGTGGCTTAAGTGCTTTCAAAGATTTAGGACGCAATATACAGGTGGTTTACTGGCAATGACAATAATCAATTAGAGAAATCTTTGCATAATTTTTATTAAAAGGTTGGCTGGAAAAAGCATAAATGCCTTTGAATTTTAATATCGATGTTGCTAAGTACAAGGGGAAAATTGCGTTGGAGTATATACGGATGGCGCAACTTCCGAATCTTTAAAGTGACAATGATTAGAAAAATGCAAGCTTACTAACGCATGCGAAAGTCTAAATAAACTATGACAAGGCTACAGTATACAAAGGCTATTGCATTTAAAATATAAACTTGTTATGTCTTTAACTTAGCAGAGAAGTCTGCACTACTACACTTGCAGATTTATTGCGATGATTCTAGGGTTGTTTAGTTATGCTACTTGTCTGACATTTTTATGTAATTGAATGATTGTAACATGTCTCTTCAGGAAAAATGCAGCATTATTACGTATAAAGACAAAATTAAAGCAGTTATTAAAAAGCTTACAATATGGAAAATAGAACGGAAGATAAATATTTACTGCAGCAGATGTAAATATTGTAAAGAATCAAGTAAATTGTCTTCAGACAGAGTTTAAGAAATACTTTCCTGTGGACTTTGCTTCGGAAAAAGTAAGTTAAATACGCAAACCATACAAACACATGCACAAGCCCACAAAGAATTCGCAGAGTTATAAACTTACGGAAGCTTACAATCTTTGGATAAAAAAAGAAAAGAAAAAAAGAATACCACATTTCTGAACCTGCTGTTGATAAACTCTTGCGGTTTTGCACAACATTTTTGTGAAGCCGCATTCTCAAGTCTGTCCGTCCCCAGGTAAAATGCCTATCCGAAAACCTAAGTATTTTCTTCTTCCTGTATTGTCTTGTATCAAGCCACGAATGAACGACTTACGTAAAAATCAAAAAAAAAAAAAAAGGGTAAACAAAAAAAGGAAAACAAAAATTGGACACAAAAAAGGAAAAAAGGTTGAGAAACAATGTTCTAACCAAAAAAACTATATTTATATAATAAAAATGTACAAACTTACGTGCATCGTTCATTTTCAACAACAATTTCAAATGAGATGTCTTGTAATCCACTGGATTTTGCCAGTATATAGGAACAATCTGTATCCGCGCGCATGCTATATTCAACGCCGTCAAATGTCTCATAATGCCTAAAACATCGCATTAAATAAACATAGGAGTAAACAAAGTACATAAAGTAGATATTTTTGCACACCTGTCTCCAAATGTACGACATATCCCATCACAAGTATTTTTGGTACAGACCCATTTTCCACGAGCACATACGCATTGGTTGCAATCCCTTCTAATTTTACTTTTTGGTTTATGGACCTAAATAACTTTATTGTTACATTTTTTTAATCTTTAATGAAAGCTTGAATAACCTACTTTTTCTCCAAACAAACAAGGACACTCTGATTTGGTTATGCATTCACCATCCTGAAGGTACATGTTTTCTGGGCAATGGCAACCGTCAATACAATGGCGATCTTCACAATTGTATTCTCGATCAGAGCAAGTCAAAGGACAAGAAGATCCACAGTGATCAAATACCATACCTTGAAAATTTAATAAATGTCAAAAAGGTAGCGCACTAAATTTAAATTGGATGTCATAATGACTGATACCTAATGGACACATCTCTTCACAAAGACCTTCTGTTCGCCATTCAACATGAACACCTCTCCTGGAACATTCACGGAAATATGCAGACATAGAGGAACACACGGAATTAGGTTGAGCACTATAAAAACACACATCTTCTTTGCAAGATTCAAAGTAAGAAAGTGGTGGCACAATATCTTGACATTTCGAGGTCATGATAGAACCGCACATCTGTATTGCTTTTCCTAAATATAGAGTATACAATAAAAAGTAGTTTACAAACAAGCTTTAAATCATGGTCTTGATTAGTAATTTTTAAACTTATTTAGCCTGCGGCGCACTGCAATTTTAAATACATTCACGGCAAACAAGTATAAATAAACAATTAATAAAATAAAAGTGAAAATATAAAGTTGATTCGCCTGTAAAATAAATCCACAATGTTCCTTTACAAAGGTTTTGTTTTGGGTTTTATCCTGGGATGAATATTATTTGAGCATATTTTTGTCGGATATTTTTGGGATGAAAGATCGCGTAATTGCGCCTACTAATATATAAATATAAATATAAAATTTTAAAACTTAACATTTTTTCTATTTTTATGTATTTTGACAAACTAAACGTGACAAAATTAGCATGTGAAAGTTTCGTTCGAATCTAATTTATATTGAGCATTCTAGAGACTTGAACAAAATTATTGCGATCGGTCATGAATATTAAATATCGTTTTTTGGCCGGCTAAACCCTTATTCCCCCCATTATTTATACGTAAAATGTTTAGGGGATAAGATTATCTGCTAGAAATTATCGGCTGACTAGCCTTTGGTGTATAAATGGTAAGTAAAACATACAATATAACCACTTCGGTAAACAAAACAAAAAAGTAATAATATTCTTTAATAAATATATGCAACAGCACACTAGAACTAGACCAGCGGTTCTCAACCAGTGGGCCATGCTGGAAACATTTTGAGTGGGCCACAGACCAATTTTATAAAGCTAGATTAATGAAGAATTAAGTTTTATTTGTGTCACTACACTTAATTTTACAGAAATAATGGCTTGAGAAGGAATTTAGAAGGAATGTAAATTTATTGTTCAGCAGCTGGTATCTTACTAAAGGACGGTTAAAGAAATAATCTGTTTTGAAACATGTTGTGCTGTTTTTTGTTTTAAACCTATTTCATAGTTTTTTTTGTTTTTTTCATAAACATTTTTTGTGCAACAAAAATGGGTCACGAAAGAAAAAGGGTTGAGAACCACTGAACTAGACGGAGGTGCGGTTGTTGCATATTTTATCAGAGGGGGTTATTTTCGTGGTTTAGTGTTTATTTTTTTGTGTGTTAGCGGGCTGTCATACATAGCGTTACTTACCAGGATTACTTTTAAATTTTATTAATTTCCACTTTGTTTCGTTATTTAGTATATACGTTACATGTTCTATAGTTTTCTTAACTTGTTTCTGCAAGCAAAAACAGATATGGGCCGAAAATTACCCGCCTTAACTTATGGCTGGCACGCAAAAAAGGTAGTTGCTAGGGGCTCATTTTATTATGCGTTAGTTTGGTAAAGACTATGCAAAACTAATTTTATAATCATTGCAATCAAAAATATTTTACTTTTGCCGCTTTAAAACAAAAATCCCATTCCCAGAGGCAGTGACAAACTAGCACTTAACGCCTTAAAGCTTTACCTTCAAAAAAACTTAGAGCTTTCTTGGCTTATGGTCCAATTTGGCGACACAGTTAACGAACATCATTGCGTTCTACGATGAGTGAAACTTTATTACCATGTATTACCGCGACAATAAAATCAAATACAGCGAGGTATTTGGGGAATAATCAAAAAAAGTATTTAATAAATAGAATTTACGTAATAATGCGTTTTTACGATAATGCGTACGGCCATGTTATTAAATTTTGGCCTGCTAACATGTTTAAAAACCAAATATATTTGTTCTCATGAAATAGTTAAACGGCTATGGTTTGCTATACTTTTGCTAATTTTACTAGGCAACTTTTTACCATGCCTTGTATAGTGTTTTATAATGTACCAGTTACCATTTCGTGTCGTCTGTTACATGAACTGTTGTGTGCATTAGTAGTATTCTACCTAGCGTGTGCTGATGTTGTGCTGCGTAATGGACAGCAACAATATTTAATCTGATTAAATCCCTAAAAGCGTGAGTGAGACCCTATATCTTGGTCCGTGCAATCACTGTTAAAACAGACTTTAAATTTTTTTTTGTTACGGGCAATATGCAAACCTCTTTTATGTGCCTAATACGCCACCTGTTAAATCAAAAGTTTTGCGAATTGAAACCAAATAAACTTTGTCACAAGATTTCGCATTTAAATTTGCAACGGTAAAATATTTTGTTTTGTAAGAACAATAAGTTATTTGACTAAGGAGCCCTTTCTAAAAGGCAAGTTACACGCGCCCAGGGATAATAAAACGCGCAACATGGTGCCAATCGCTTTGTCAGCTGAACAAAGCAAGCTACGTGAACCAAGTCTGTATTGAAGTTTTTTACCGCTATGTAGGAGTAGAGAACTAAAACGATGACGTGGATTATTTGAGGTTTTTGCCACCCCAATCGAAGGCCCCAGGGGTACAGACGCATAAACCTTTTATACGCACCTACATACCATTCTACGTCTTAATTTCACTTTATTTCGTGTTAATTTCACTTCATTTCGTGGTATAGCATATATGTTGCATGTTCTATCGTTTCGTTAACTTGTTTCTGCAAGCAAAAACAGATATGGGCCGAAAACTTCCCGCTTTAACTTATGGCTTAGATGCGAAACGGGGTAGTTTAGTGAAGAGATTCATTTTTTACTTAAGTTTAACAAAACTATATGCAAATTTATTTTTAGAAATTTTTAGAAAAAATATATTTGATAAATAGACTTTTGTAGATAATACGTACGGCCATACTAATATTTTTTTCTCGTAAAATGGTTTAACGCCTATGGTATACTATACTTGAATTACTAAGACGAGCCACTGCGCACAATGAAAGTTGCACCGTAGGACAATAAAGCGTAGCAGGCGTCCAGTCGATTCGCGAGCTGAACAAAGCCAGCCACTGTAACCCAATTCTGTTTTTTTTTTCTACCGCTAGATGGGAGTCGATAGCTACCGCATGCTAAAACGATAACGTCACAATATTTTAGGTTTTTTGTCCCCCAATCGAAGATACCTAGGGGTACAGACTCATAAACCTCTTATGTACACCTACATAGCACTCTACGTCTTGTCTGAAAATTTGAGAATTCTACGATGTATACTTTTTCAATAAAGCATCGGACAAGAATCGGTCTGAAACATTTAACGGCAAAAACAAGATATGTCACGAAAATAAATTTTCGGCCCATATAAGAAAAACGGCAAAAAAAAATAAGTCCCGAAAATAAATTTTTGGACAATATATTGATGCTTGAAAATAGATCCAATGACAAACCGCATATGACAAAGACCCAAGCATATGTTTATGGTTTGGTTTGTTTAGTTTTAAACAAATAATTTGTCAACGTTGAAAAACAGTATAAAAAAATTGTAAGGTGAACTTGGCGCGAATTTTATAGTGTAATATCTCCGGAAGCTGTGGCGCTAAAAGTTGAAATTTTTACACGTTACTCGTATTGCTGTAGCTATTCAGCAAACTAACTAAAAAATATTGATAAAACATTCATATTATAAACATGAATATTATCATTCAGCGATATTTACACCTATCTGTTTAGCTAACAAGTACACATTTTAACGATTTAACTAGGAAACAAACCTTCGAAAAATTATAACTGTTTAACGTAGCTATATAGATAATTATCCATTTTAAGTTTAGAGGTCGACCTACGGATCTTTTTAGATTAGAGCAGCTTAATTCGATGACCATAATGCCCTTTCGCTGTCCTTATGTTATTCTTTATTCTATTTTCTTAATGTTTGTGCAGATAAACAAAACAAATTAAATCTAAATTAGAGGAGAATATTTGAGACTTGAGGAAACTACTTTTTTATTGGAGGGGGCGGGTAAAATTAAAACTTTAACAAATATAAATAAATTAAAGTACAAGAGGATTAACGTTTGGAAACACGAATCGTGGGATAATTTGTGGCTACAGATCATAAGAGAGTTTTTTTTTTAAATGCTTTTGTCTGTTACTTGTCAACACAAGTTAACGAACTGTAGATATATCTATTTGTTGAGTGGTAAAGTATGTTTTGTGATTTTTAAAATAAATAAGTTAGTTTTGCATAGTCCTTACTAATGCCACTACAAATCTGAAACTCCTTTTTTATTCAAAGTCAAAAATAGGGTAGCATGTTTAACTGTTTATGGCCCACATCCGTTTTTGCCAACAGAAAAAATAGAAAAGTTAAACATGCAATATGTGACCTTAACCAAAAAATCCTTGTAAAACCCCAAACAACAAAATTTTTTTTGTTGAAGCAAGAAATAACCACAGAACTAAGCCAATAATTGTTTGGGGTAAGATGAGAAAAAGGAATCTGCGAAAAATCTGTTGTAATCTTTTAAAATAACCTGTGAGCAAACGTTGTTCCATTAAAACACCCTCTCCCCACGAACAAAACGGCTGGCTGCCTGCTTCAGCACAGGTTTGCATCGCTCTCCAACTGTTTGCAAAAACTGAAGGATCTGTGACAACTTTGGGTTGGTCACTTTCATAAATGGTAAGATCATCACTGCAGTCTCTATCAAATAAACAACACAGTGTCACATTGAACAAAGAAAGACTGATATATAAGTGATCTTCAGTTATTGAGTTGACTTAAGTTTAATGAAATCACTCTTAAAAATGATTTAAATATAGCTTTATAGTTATGCTGCATACAAAAAAGGGTTTTGATAAATATAAGAACCACAGTGCAGCCAACATTCCTAAAGGCAAAAAACAAACCTGTTAAAGGTTCCACAAAGTCCACCTGTTTTACCAAGCATTTCCTCATCCACATGTACCCAAATTTGTTCTGATCCATCCCATTTCACGTAAAGATAGTTTGCGTTATCCTATAACAGTAGCACGTGTTCAATATTGCAGTCAAATGTGTTACACAAGTGTACATGACAAGTTTAAATAAAGTGTTTGTTTAAATTGGGTTATACCTTTTCAACAAAAAAGTAATATTTATATCGTAATAATCTTTTTAGGTTTTTATTTTGATTTACTTCTCTTTAAAGACTTGGAATAAAATAGCCTATTCAATATATAAAAGTCCCAGGTCTACTAAATACACCATATTTCATATTTGCACCAGCTTAATAGTTATATAAAAAAGGTTGATCTGCACAAATTTTAAAACGCAAAAAACTGAAAGCAAATTATTGCATGAATTGCTAACATTATGCAATCTAACATGGTAAAAAGTCCTGTACATTCTTAAAATCTGATAAACTATCGAGTCTGGCCTCGAGATCTGTGTAAACGCAACCAACTATACAATAGTTTGGGCGAGTGGTAGTTCTTACTGGCAAGGGCTGGTCTGTAGACAAACACCTGAATGATGAGCGCAAATTTTAATTGTATATCAACCCTAGATCTTGTGTGTGTTTTTCTTTGTTGAAATTTGTTAGGTGGCTTTGTGAATTTCTATAAAAGCGGTTAACCCATTTGGCCGGTTTGTCAATTTAAAAAAAAACCTCATGACTATAAATGCTTCCTGATTTCAGACAAAACTGTGCTCTAGTATTATTTATTGTTATATTATATAGGTGTAAAGTGTTCAAAGGATGACAGATAAAATAATAAACTTGTTAGTATAAAATTAAAAAACCTTTCTTCGCAATTAAGTTTAAGTATTTGTCTTGTCTTATGATCCATTTATCACCTGACCTGTTACATTTAAAGTGCTGCTTAAAAAGGTAACGAACATGAAACTTCTTTTTATATGTAAGTACAAATTAGCAATTTTTTAATTACTATATCCAGTAATATCCCTGCACCTACTTCAAGCTATGCAGATGTCATTTATGACAGAAAGTTATTTCAAATATACTGATTATGGGCAAAGCTGGAAAAAATATTAATTGCTTAATTTAGAAATAAAATCATGTCAATATTAAAAGTAAAAATAATTCTGGTGAGTGCAACAATTGGCATACCTTGACAACAATATATGAGGATATTGTTTCAACAGAAAGACCATAAATGTATTCTGGCAGTACAAGTTTAGTTGATTGGCCATAAGCTGATGGTTCTCCAGTATCTTCATCATTTTTAAGTTGAAGCATGTTGTCACCATATATAATAACAACACCCCTAAAATAAATCTTATTCAAAATAGCTATATAAATATGGACCCACTATGAAGAAAAAACAGTTTAACAGTATAGCATCAACCACATCATTCTGATTTATAAATATCACTTTAGAAAAACAGTTTGTAGTTCTTTTAAAGCAAGTCACTTTAATCTATGCAAGTTGTCCCCATTGTCAAGTTGTTCCCATTTAGGTTCAACCAAACTCATTTTTGACTCTTTTATAATGAAAGTTGTCCCCATTGTCAAGTTGTTGCCCTTTAGATTTAACCAAACTCATTTTTGACTCTTTTATAATGAAATTTCTGAAGAAAAATACTTGCATAAATTCATAGCTCATTTAGTCTGTAGTTTTTCTACTTTTAAACATTTGTAATGTCTTTTTACAGAAAGTCTAAAAACAATTCACATAAAAAGAAAATAATAGAAAATATTTTATTCAATTTTTTTTTTGCTGAACATAAAATAGGCCATCAGTAAAACAGCCTTTAGAGTATTTATGTAGTTTTGTTACTAGCATGTAGGAAAATTTACAATTAATTAAAAAACACATAATAGTGCAGGCAGTTGTCAATTAACAGCGCTTATAGCTCTCTTAGGGTGATATTTTGATTGTTTAAAAAGGTATTGGGAGGAATTAGTTAAAACAATCGGTACTTTTTTTGCAGTAAAATCACGTTCACATATGCTATAATAATTATATTTAAAGCATGGTTATTCTAGGTTTACAAACAATTTAAAAAATGAAGTTGTGCATACAAACAGAATGCAGCAGGCAATGATCCAATGATTGTTTTTCAACTTGGTCCCATATAAGCCTGCATAGCTCAGTTGTTACAGCAAAGGAGTAACATTCTCGCTACCACAGAGATATACAGGGTGTCCATAAAGTCTCAGATTTACAATTTAAAAAAAATATTAAAAAATGAAATGATGAGATATCGCAATGAGGTTTGTTTTATGTTAATTAGTATTTCATAAAGTTTTTATTGACACTACAATTTATTGTTTCAGACAAAATTTATAAATTAACCGTTTAGATTAGCTTTGTGCAGATGCCCATATAGAAGTGTATTAAATAAAGTAATGATATTTTTAATTAAATGTTGATTAAATGTTTAGAAGTGTATTTAATGTGTCAATAAAAACTTTATGAAATACTGATTAATAAAACAAACCTCATTGCGATATCTCATCATTTCATTTTTTAATAATTTTTTTAATTGTTAAGAGAATTTATAGACACCCTGTATATACCCCTAAACCTAGGCCTAATATTTTAATGAGGACATTTAGAAGTTTTGTCTTGGAAGTGTACCTCTTAACTCCTGCATATCGAAAAAGCAATAGGGAGACTCACACATATCCAAATGTTTACAAAGCATATAGCCCAACTGTATTTTATAACACATTCCAAGCATGTTGCACGGAAATATTGACAATGTGAGAATATCAGAACTTAATCTAAAAATGTACCTCTTGCATTTGGTTTCTGTTCCATCACAATCGTGATCATTGACAACATGGACAGAAAAAAGATTATCAGTCATATCTTTCGCTAGAACATAAGTGCATGATCCACGGAATCTGTATATTGTGCCGTCAAATGTACGGTAATGGTGTTGGCCCCATGTAAAACAAGTGCCTGTTTGATCAGCTGGACTTTTGACATTGGTATATATCCCAGAAAAATGACCAACTCCAAGAGGATTTACCTTAGGAAGAAAGGGTAACAATTAAAGACATACTTATTCAGTCCATACACATACTTAGCTAAAATATAAAATTAACTTACAGCATTCGGTTTTTCACAACATTCAGGAAATGTATCGCCGATCAACCATTTTCCAAATGTGTTACATCGATAATAGCCCACTTGAGGAATAGGTACATTAAAGTCAAATCCTGGCAAAAAAAATCATGTGCTCTGCATAAATTGTTTTGTATGCAACTATATAATTTTATCAACAAAAGATTGAAAACCTTTATTATCTGCACTAGATAGGTATTGTTATATATTACTAATATTACATCAACCAACTTTTTGTAGATGTTTATAGTTACAAAAACTTTGTAGTACAATCTGATTCTTTCACTTTTGAAAATCACGTTTTTTTGGTGCTTTTATAAAGTTGATTATTATTGTAACGTGGGCACTTGATTGATTATGTTATCCTTTTCGTTACGTAGTTTCGTACTTATGGTTTTAACTCGGTTCCATTTTAATGATTTTGTTTCGACCCCAAGCCCTGCTTTTTCGTATTTATCTATTCGCCCTAATAACACTCAAATTCTATTAATTTTGGCTGGATGGTTTTTGTAAGTAGCATCTCATAACAAATGGCAAAGTTTGCCTGACGGACGGCGGATAATTGTCGACGGTCGACGGCATGTTTTCGGCATGTGATCTTGAAGAGGAAAACAGAGCCGTCATCGCCGCCAAACGAATGGTGTGGCGAAGTCACATAATGCGCTCGAGTTAGGGAGTGAATCGTCGCCTAACCAAATGAGCGGCGACAAGTGCGCGCGCTATCGTATAACCGTGCAATTTTTTTTCACAAGCGCAATTAGCTGCGTAGACAAAAAAGTATATAAAGTGTATTAATTAAAATAAATTTCAATGATTCCAACTTAAACTTTTATGTTCAAGACCTTATTAAAGTATGTTACGGCGAAAAAAGTTTTAATAGTAACCAGTTTTCAGTCTCAAACGGGATTTTACTTACGTTGGACGCAATATGGTACCGGGATTACGTATTCCTTTAATATCCCGCAATGCGAACAATGGCTGCTACAACTTTTTTACAACTTTCAACGTTTGTGACTGCTTTCCTATCGATATAGCCTATGTCACGGGTTTTCGTTACGTAAAAGATGTTTGACGTGCTTGACCGTTCGGTATATGTCTTAAAGTTTTCGGTATATGGTCTTAAAGTTTAAAACTTAACACGTTCACGGCGATGCGATCCACCGGTGGGAAAACATGCGTAAAATTTACCTACTGCGTTGTGACCCACCGGTGGGTCGTACGAAAAAAATTACTGTTTTTTTTTCACGTTCACGGCGATGCGATATTAGGCTAGTTGCGCCTCATATAGTTTTATTGGTTTATAGTCTGGTACTCATAAAGTTAAACTTTAAAACTTAACATATTCGGATTTTTTCTTTAAAATTTATGTTTATTATTTTAATTGGGTTTATTAGTTCAAAATTATGAGCGTCTACTATTTTTTCCCTATAAAATAGTATGACGTTAAGTTATTGGAAGCTCTTTACACCTACTTATAGCGACAGTAATATCTAGCAATATATCTCCCGTTTGTATTGTTCGTCAATATGCTATTGATGTAAACTAAATCGCTAGTAAACCATAAGAATACTACTAGGAATCCCTTGTTTGTTTTTCAGGGGTAAACAACCCAACAATCGGATAGTTTCATGGCAAATTAATACAAAAAGTTGATTCATTAGAAAACTGTTGGTTGTACTTTGATAGAAAAAAAAATAACTTTTTAAAATATTGAAAACCGTAAAACAAATAAACCAAAGTGTAATATATAATATTACAAAAATTAACCCTGTAAATATCCCTATTTATAATGACCCAATTATTGAACCACTCATGAAAATAAGGCCCTAAAAAAAATATCCCCTGACAAAATATATGACAACCGCAACCCCATTAAACGATGCAGGATTCATTTTGCAACAATTGAAACAGAAATTACTCACAATATATTACCTACGATCTATCACACTAGCAAATTGTTAAGCTTTACTCTATAATTTGCTTAAAGTTATGCGAGCCACCGGTGGGTCAATCGCCGGCTACAAAATAGTTTGCGTTTAACGCGATTTGACCTACCGGTGTACAACGATTAAACTGTCTGAAAGAACTCCTTAATGCAGGGTTCCCAACCTGTGGGTTATGGCCCTCTAGGGGGCCATAAGCCTTTTTGAAGGGAGCTATGAAAAAAATGAAAAATAATATGTTGATTGTGTGTTGTATTTATATTATTTTATTATTCAACCACCGGTTCCTGTATAAAACATTTTTTTTATTAAAATGATGTTTACTAATGTTTTCAAAAGGTTGAAAAATAATAAGAGGGCCATAAATTTCTCAATAATTCTAAAGGGGGCCACGGTGTAAAAAAGATTGGGAACCCCTGCCTAAATGCGAAGAAAACATGTCGACGAAATTTGACGGCAGTTAGCGGTACAGAAAGTTAAAGTAGTCGCAATACAAGAAAACAACATAAATTCGGAATCGCAGCGAACGTGTTAAACGAGTTGTAGCCTACTTTAAACAATCGCGCACAACACTTGCAGCATTGTGACGTACGATGACGTAAGTAGACCATTAATGTTACATGACAATGCTGCAGTGTTACCTCACAATGCTGCAAATTACAGAACTGGCGAAGTTCTAAATTTGATGGACAAACCTACAAACCCAAGCTTTTTGATATAAAATTGTAAAATATTTATGAAAGAAAAACAGATATAAAATTGTAAAATATTTGGCGGACCGGCAGGAAAGTTGACGCCGGCACCGGTCCGCGGACCGGCGGTTGAGAACCACTGATTTAGACGATTAGGTTATGATTCTGTCGTATCTGCATTAGGTGTAGTTGCTTTTTAGGTCGTTTTGTGTATTTTCCAAAAATTATATATAAGACAGCCGTTTACTAAGCTGCATTTTCGTACATACCTCACACTGAGCCCGTAGGCTACTATTCAATAGTGTAGCCTATGGCCCTATACCAGGGATGGCGAACCTTTTCGTCGCGCGGGGTACAAAAACGACCTTAAATTTTACAAAATGCTCAAATGGGTCATGTATTGAATTATTTGCTAATTGTATGCGAAACTTTGCTGCTGCGTCGTTTTAAGTGTTATTGTCTGGGTTTCAAGGTTTTTGGACGATTTTCATATTCGGATTTCTACGAATATTAAGAACCTAAATAGCTGCAACATTTTTCATTGACTTACAGAATTTCAGCAGAAAGCTTTTCAACGTGTTTTAACCAGGGTATTCGCAATTTTTAGTCGGTGAGCTCCGATTTTCCCGCCACGCTTTTTATTTTTTACAGCGATAAACAAAATGCTTTTAGTTGTCTGCTTTTCTGAAGTGCATGCGTTTGTTGAAGTGCAATTAGCCTAATGCAACCCTATACTCACCACCCCTTAAACACTTTTGTACGACTCACAGAGTGGGCAGCCCTGGTTTAAACAGTATAGTGCTATATAACGAAGAATTGTTTTTTCACATTGACCATTTCGTGAAAATGATCATTTATAACATTTCGGTATTTATAGATAGACAAGTGGGTCATTAAAAATCTGTGTCGCGGGTCAGTGGTTCGCCATCCCTGCCCTATACCATATCTAATCTTGAGTATACAACTGATAAAAGGAATAAGCACAGTTTACAGATTAGATCAGTATTAGTGCATGCCACAACTGAGATCGAATACTTTTATTTATTTATTCCGACCTTTAGTATTTTTTTAATCTTTTAGGAGGGCTCACCTGATTCAAATCGCTCTTTTTTGCAGCCTGATTTAATAAACATCTAAGCAACTAATAATTAGTGGTCGTCCTGTTTAGCGCATTTTTATCTCCTTTTTATGTCGTTTTACTTTGCGTGGTGTTGCTAGGCCTACATTCTCTGATGAAGACATTCTATATAGGTAGCCTAAATAATGTTTGTCTGTTTAATATAATGTTTGCCTGTTTTAACTTCGTAAATGCAAGAATCGCGCCTCGTGAGAATGTATGTGTTGTATCGTAATTAACACCTCTGCGATTTGAAAATTTATAGAGATAAAAGCAATATATGATTTCGCGCGTGGGGCAAACTTCAATGATGGTTTTTGTAGAACGAAACATTTGTTGGGTAAATAGCTCACAGCTTGTCTGTCATATGATCAAAAGTGGCTCCTGTAAAGAAAAATTTGGCCAGTTAAACCTATTAAATACAAAAAAACGCCCTTTCCCTCTATGTTGTGTATTTAGACTCGATTTCTTATTTTTTTTAGAGAACAGCAAGTTCAATGCCTGGTCGTGATGGGGACATGGGTCGTGCGATTACCGATTGCTTGGAATAACATGATTTTTTGACACGATTCTAACATCGCATACGCTTGTTATCAATTTACTGATCTCAAGTTAATTCCATGATAGAGGCGCTTTCCGAATGCATCCGCCACGCTCTGACAACTATAGTCGTGGATTACTTGATCGGAGGGTGGCGCACGTGAAACAAGGAAGACGCGGATAACGAACGCCATTTTATTCTCTATCCAGCACCTAAGATAATAGCAGAAATAACTATATCGCCATTGACAGAAAGAGGCTTAGGTGTTTCGACTCCTCGTTGGTGATATATGCGATGTAAATTAAATTGCGCTTGTTTTTTGTGTCCATTTGAAAGCGAGATTTATATCGCAAATTCACATTTAGTAAACCTCTTTTGCTTGTTAACGTGTTGGTTTTCACTTTACTATCAATCGCCAGTCCTCAAGTATACGTCATACTTGCAAGGTGTGTTCGTTACAACTCAACAAACAAATATTGTTGAAGCTAAGGTACAAATCGTCGGTGAGACTTTTCTTATTTTGCTGTCGGTCATTGCGTGATAGGCGTTTAATATGTGAATTTGTTTATTTTAGAAACCGCTTACTCGCCTACAAACTTGCTTGTTAGTGCTGATTAAAACAGACTATGCATATCGCTTTTAACAAACTTTTGGCTGGATAACTTTCTTAGTTGGTTGGGAAACAACCGATTGTGAGAGCGATTTAGTACCCGGGTGGTTGACGAGCCTACCTGCTAATAGACGTTACAACCTGCTAATAGACGTTCCCAATCTTTTTAAGATCTTGTACCACTTGGACGCTCTGTACTGCCACGCGTACCACTTCTTGCAGAAGAACTAATTTTGTCGAAGCATATTTTTATCTTACCACTAGCATTTTGTAGATTAAGCTATAAATCAGTAGATGATATCTATCAAGAGCAGTCATTTGACATAATTAACGCCCACTGTCCACCAGCGTTGCACGGTTTTTCAAAGCAATTGTTTCTCGTCGACAATTGACATGACCTGAATTTTGAAGATCGTGATAATACGAAACAACAGGGATAGTTACGTAACAATGAATCTAACGAAATTCAAAGTTGTGAACGCCAGTTTTTGTTATAAAAGAAAGCTACTCGCGTACTACCTAAAAACCTTCGAGTACCACCAGTGGTACGCGTACCATAGGTTTGGAAACCCTGGTTTAAGCAGACAGCTAACATGACAATGAACGTAAAATTAAATGATAAACGAAAAGTTAAGCAAACCTTACAACATCAACAACACAATTAATGGATTTTTTTAGAAGTCATTGTGCGAGGTATGAATTCTAAAAACTTACGACAGGAGTTTAAAACGCATTAGATTGACCTGTCGATTATTAGAAATATAAATGCACGACATCGGTGTTGCGTTAAACCTTCAATTCTTTCTAATTTTAATTTTTAAGTTTATGTATTGCTTCTTTTTATTCGACTTTAGAATAATTGTTCTGCCGTTTTGCAACCGGCGGACTCACCGACAGGACAGCTTGGATAGCAGCGTTGTTCGTTGTCGGTGACATTGCAAGCTATGAAGCCGTTCAGCGGAGGTTCAAGTGCCTTGCATCTGTTGATGGGATAAACAAAATCATTGGAAACAGAAGTATTTGTATTTATATTTTTTAATATATAATTCATGCATATGATTGCCAAAAACTTTTTTCCAGACTCAAAAATTTTATCAGCCTTGAAGAGATGTTATGCGGACCCCTTAAATCTTACCCACCGAACCCCAGGGAATTCTAGAACCCAGTTTGATAACCCCTGCGCTAAACGGCCAGTTTAAAACTCACTTCTTTCCTTCAATACAAGCGGGAAACCGATTGTTTTCAGTGAAAGGAGGATTCCAGATACCAGTTTCGCGATCGCAAGCAAACAGATGTGTGTGACTTGCGCTGTAACCATCTGCACATGTGATGTCGCATATCACAAGATTGCCGACATCCTCACAGTCAGGTTCTTTCGCGGAGTTTTTGGCTTGCATAGCTTCACACTTTGCCTCTACATTCAAATATAAAAGATGTGCTTATATTTTAAATGAAAAAGTTGCAACTATAGACTTGAGGTGCATAAGAAAGCACGACTTCAAGAACTATGAGTTTGGGGCGCCTGGATAGAAAATATGTAACTGCATATTTAAAAAAATAATTTCAATTAAAAAAATTCCTCATGAGACATATTCAACTAATCAAAACTTGCTGGACAAATGATTTAAGTTAGGCGTCGGCAACCTAATATCGTTGTAGTTCGTTTTTGGTTCAAGTCAAGTCTTGTAACAAAGAGGCCAGGTCATGTCCCAGGCCAAGTTATCAGTTACACAAGCCAAGTCAGTATCAGTAGAAGTCAACTCAATTTAAATCAATAATAAAAACTATAAAAAGGATAAAACAATGAATTTGGTAAACTCGGCCGATTATGAGTAATAACTCACCCCAAAATAACAAAAAAACAAACAAATTGAACGCAAATTAGTTTACGTGGAAGCAGTGAGATAAATAGCTGAATTATAACAAAATGTTTTATTAAAACATTTAACGTCAACCCAAGTCATTTGACTGAATGACTTAGGTCAAAGTTACGTAATTTGTCTAAAAGACCTACGCCAATTCAAGTTATTTTACCGAAAAGACTTAAGATAAGTCAAGTAATTTGAAAAGAGGGACTTAAATGCAACTAAGTCAAGTCATTGATTTAGGTCATTACAACACTGACTGAATGAATTATAATAACCCATTTGCCAGAACCAAACATTTGTTAAATTATGATACTTAGGCATATTCAGAAAATGGTAAACCGGTTTAATATATTGTATCAGTATCGGCGGAGCGAAGGCTATTTTTTCGCGAGTTACACTAAAAGGGTCAAAACATGAAGACATAACAATCTAAATCACAGGTAATCTGCTATATGCCCAAACAAATTGGCACGAGGACGTTTATCTAAAATGGTTTCTAAATAGTAAATATAATCAGGTAGTTTGCACAGCAGTTTGCACATTTGGAATGCTGCGGTTAAGAGAATACAATATCACCGCAGCGACAGGAACTTATGTAAACTTGCGAATCGCTTTTATAATAAAAACGGCATTGTTTTCGTTAAAACTAAGCGTATTAAAATAAATTATAGCTGTTTCAGTTACCGGATATAAACGACTGAATTGGATTATAATACCCTGAATTGGATTAGGGTCTACTCGTGCTGTTAGATTATTATAACACATGCTGTAAGATTATTATAACACAATTTTTTTATTAGATTATACTTCTTGCAGAGGCCCCTGGCGTAAATCGTATACTGTATAGATTAAAGCAGATTTAGAAATACTGGTTTTTTGTGTCATAAATTTGCACAAGAAGATTAAGTTTAATAGAACTTAAACCCAAACGCTAACCATCAGCACCCTAACTCAAATATCGTGTATTGATTTAATATTTACATAAACGCTTTAGGTCCAAACACATCGATGTAAAATTGTCAGAAAATCTAGGTTCAAGTTTTTCAGCAATTTAAAGATAGTTACAATTAATTAAACATGTCGATGGAAAGTTATTAATGTCATTAAATATATATTTTAACAATTAAACTACATTGCATCGCTGAAATTTACGATTTGTATTCCTATATCGACATCCCCCAAACACAATTTCGCCCCTGCCTGGTTTGTGTAAAATCGAATTTGCCTAATTTTTGGCCACAAACGTTTTTTAGACGACAGTCACTGTTCAGTAAACAAATAGTGGCGCTGACAATTTTCGTTAACGAGCAAAGTGAGAGGTCCGTTTTGCTCCGCTTCCCCCTATTGCAGTTTTAGTAAAATCGGAATTAAATTAGAACTAAAATTAGAGCAGGGGTCGGCAACCTTTCGTACTCAGTGTGCCAGTTTATAAATAATGTCAAAATATCAACAACTCGCGTGCCAAACAATTTTCTATGTTTATTTTTGCACTTGCAATCAGGGCCGCGGAGTTGGTTAAAAACAACCCGAGTCCGACTCCGGCCGAATATGCGATTTCATCGAGTCCAGAGTCCGGCTCCGACTCTACAGCCTGTATTTCACCAATTTACGTAACTTAAATAAGATGGATATTCCGCAATCCACTCATAGGGCTCATGGAAAATGCATATGCCACCAGCATATGCTATTCTACCTTAGCAATTTAGAGTTTGCTGCCTTATTAGTTTCGAAATTTTGAACTGGGCATGCGCACACGTCCGACTCGAGTCCCGAGTCCGACTCCGCAGCCCTACTTTGATCTGACATCCAATTTACCTAACTTTTTTGGAATATACTTCGATGCTTTTCAGGCGATACCTAAAAGTGCTAACTATCAGTTTCTCTTTTAGTTGGTTTCTCAGTCGCACAAAAACACATGTGCTTACTTTTAATGTAGAACAGTGGTTCTCAACCTTTTTAGCATACAGACCGGTAAAACTTTATATCAAATTTTGCCGACCGGTGGACCTCCAAAAATTGAAATCAACTCAAATGAAATTACGACAAAAGTATGCAACTTGCAAATAACGGAAACTTCTAAGTAATGAGCAATTTGCTGCTGTCTTTTAAATAGCATACGTGGTTCTATTGAAGTTTTTCAAGTACAACTGGACTTAAAGTTTAAGACTTAATCGTGTTGTAGCCTAATTTTAAACAGTTTGACACAACAGTTGCAGGATTGTGACGTACCATAAAGTCCAAAGTAGTCCATTAACTCTATGTTACGTCACGATGCGGCAAATTATGAAGATAAATTTGATGGACGAGCAGCCTTCAACATCTTGCATTTTGCAATAGAGATATAAAATTGTATTATATTTGACGGACCGGCGGTTGAGAACCACTGATCATAGAATGCCCTGATTTAACACAGTAAACGTCACACCACTTTTGGGGCATTGTGACGTAATACGAAGGTTAGTCGTAAACAACAAGTTTAATGGCCACAAAAAATAATGTTAAATACAACAGTTAAGACACTTATTCGTGGCATCAACTGAAAATGCGTGCAACCATTTAGTTAGCGCTAAAGTATTAGAGATGTAATAATAATGTTGGTGATGTGGTAGTAATGTAATGGTTGCACTTTCTCTTAAGGTGATATAACGTGCGCGTTAAATCAACTGGCGTGCCCTGAAAAATCATCTCGCGTGCCACAAGTGGCACGGGTGCCAGGGGTTGCCGACCCCAGAATTAGAGCAACAAGAAATTAACACCAGTGAGAAATCACTGCTGTAGGTTTATTTCGGACAGGTTTAATTCCCTCCGCATTTCGGTTGTTTTGTCTTTTATTTTAGCTGGTGTTTTTCTTAACCGGGTAACTTTGGATTGTCTTGGTTTTTGTTTTCAGACTGCTTTCTTCCGTGTGATTTATTATTTTTATACCTGTCTTGTTTTTGTTTTGACTTCTCATTTTCATGTTTAGTTATTTATATATTCGTTTTTTAATTTATCTTGTCCCTTTTTGATGTTTTTATCTAATAAATATATTACTTACCAATGCATTCAGGAAAATCTGTCATTGACCAAATTCCCTCATCAGTTTGACATAGCGTCGCAATGTTTTCGCCTGGGCCCTTTCCTTTAAACTTGTAGCCAGACAAACAGGAAACAGAGCATTCTCTATTTAACAATATATGTAAGTAAATCTATTGAGCGAAAATAGCTTTAACAAACTACAACATATCAACAAGTTGTTATTTACTAATTATTTCCACTGAGTTGTTTTACATTAATTCCAAATTAATAAAAATGGCAAAATAATGCAAAATATGTTGGTTTTTGTCTAACAAATTAATTTAATTCAAAGGTCCAAAATACGCGGCATATGAGCAATGAGCAGGCTCGAATATAAGAATTTTGTTTGTGTGGGGGGGAGGGGGGCAGACATGAGACTATTTTTAAAGATGACTTCTCAAAGTTACGTCATATGGAAGTGATCTTAAGAACGCTAACTAGTTGGATTATTTTTGTTAAAGTTTTTAGGTGGTGGGTTACTTTCAATATAAAAGTTACCTACGTTATAAAGTTTTTATCGTTTCGCGCAAACATTAATCGGATTCTTTCCGGATTTTAACATTATATGATAAGGTAGTATAATAGGTCAAAAGGTTTACGCCTTTGGCGCATATGTTTATAAACATTCTATTGTTTCTTGGCTGCATTGGATAATAACCCATGTGTTTATCGCCTGTTGGTGTGCCAAGTCACCAAACGTTGCGGAGAACTGATCTACATCAGCAACTGAAAGCCAATCAACCTGGCCTATAACATAAACTACTTAGGGTTGAACAAATTGATTAAAATGGGGTAAGACATACTAGAAATGTGAACCAGATTCATTTTTTGCATTTCCGTGTTTGTTTTTGTTTTTGAGGGGGTTGGAGAGGGGAGTATTTCGGCAGGTTAAGGTCTTATTTCGACAATTTTAGGTCTTATTTCATCGTAGATTTTATTACGTATTCGACTATATTATGCTGTTGGACTTAACACTATGGACATGGTATTATAGATAACTAAGCGTTAGATAATATTGTTTTATAGGTCTTATTTTGTGTTTCGGGCCTGTTTCCACCGCCTACAACAAGTAAAATCAGGTCACCAAAATATTGTTACACTTACCGTACCCTTAGTGTTTGGGTAGCTGCAAAAAAGTGTTTACAAACACTGGTTAAGCTAAAAAAACATAGATATAAAACTATATTTCGCATTCTGTAAGATTTGAAAACTAACTAGGCTATATATTGCAGATCAATCTACTTCAAAATAACAGAGAAAATACATAGGCGATTTTGTCGTGAAGCAAGTTAAGGCTCGCTGATCCATACTGTTTCATTTGGCTCTTAGAAGAAGAAAAAGTTTAAACCCCTAATCCAATTTATATGGGACCGCATATGGTTTTCCGAGTTGCTATAGTTTGGCGATTAAATTGGTCGAATCGATCCAGAGTATCAATCATTGAAGCAGCCTTGGCTTTAGTGATAGCTACAAAATTTAAAGAGGTGGCAACTATTACAGCGTGTATATAATTAGGTTTTGAGAGACCTTTGAAAAAAAAAAAGATATCGTTTCGCTCATTCAAAACACCTTAAGACATTACAAGCGCACATTGCAAACATATTTCATACATTTTGTTGTCATCTTGGTTACAATCGATTTCGCCAAATTCGGGATTTATCAGGTTCTTGCAGAGGCCGCGTTCCAAAGAATCTATTTTTGCAAACAAAGGTTATATATATTACAATTTATAACACTTCTAATTTTATGTAAATAAATTATACATTAGTTGTCATAAAATTTATTTTAAGAAACGCTTTATTTTAAACTTTATTTGAAAAAAACATAAGGAAGAAGTAGGCCTATCTTGCCTGAACATATGCTAATAAGTATGTCGAAATCAATGGTAATAAGCATTCTGTTTCATTTTAGGTTTTTCCTAATTTACAATTCGACTTATTTAAATACGAGTAACAAAATACAAAATAATAAAACATGAATAAAAGCCTCTATTCCAAATAAATCATTTTATGATACGTTTTAGTATCTAATTCACCTTTCAAATGTGGGCGACAAAAATCTGCAACTCGTATTTCATAGAAAAACAGTTAATAATTTAATTGATCATTTCAGTGGGAAATATTGAAACCGGTAGTCAACATAATATTTTTTAATAACAAACACATTTAGCCACAGAATAGGCCTAGGACTAGATAGATGTTCGTATCAACAGTGGTGATTTTGCTTGTTCTAAGAAACGTCAGAACAGGTAAAATAAATTCGTTCACCTTATCGTATGGCACTGATCGAAAAGGTATCTTAACCCACAGAGAGCGTGATAACACAAGTTTAATATGTTCATTATATTTTAAACAGGCATGTTACGATAGATAAACAAAAAACACTCTTACCACAACGGTAGCCATTGATGCTGAAAAACAAAATATTAATGAATGTAAACCATTCTAACTTATTTAAATCAAAACACCAACAAAGTATTCCAAAGGTAGGGTAACACGATACTTGAATTAAAAAGCAAAAACTTATATTTACCTGTTGGGGGCAGCTATCAAGACTAAATTGCAGAGCAAAAAAGCTCCAAAAAACATAAGTCTGCCTTTGTCTTCCGTCAGCAGTGATGATGCAAATTGTATAATTCAAAGCGTTTCGAACAGTGGCGCACCTTGCGCCTCTTTGCTAAAGCTGTAGTTATTACGGTGAATATAAGGAGGCCTTCAAACCCGGTTGCGCTACGTGGCAACCTTTTTTTGCAATAAATAAGTATTTTCTGAACACGTTCTCCCGGATTTGTTCTGGACAACATCCGGTAGACACGCTACTTGAAATTTGCACTTAAGTAAAGCTGGTCAAAAATCACTTTCTGATACTTAAAAATTCTAAAGAGTTTTTAAAATATTTGCACAGCAGACTGCGTCATTGTCAATGGATATCATGTCATAGTTTCCTATGAATAGTTGCCGTGTAAAGTGTTTCAACTTGTCTGAATGGTGACGGTAAGTTTGTTCAATTGTCATATCCTGGAAGTTTTCAAGTGGTAAGATGTTCAACAACAAGCAATATGTATAATAATATAATATATGTAGACGTGTTGTGACAGGAAAATAATCAATAAATTTCGAGGATTAGAGAAAAATAAGCTTTAACCAACTTGGATAAACATTAAGACAAACCCGTCGGAATGCGGAGGGAAGTAAACCTGCTCTGTGATCAGTAGTACCCAACATTTTTTGTTCTGGCGTCATTTTTCACTTTACGAAGACTTACGCCACTCTCCTATTTTGGTGTATGAACCTACGCATAACCCAGGGTCAAAAAATATCATACTTTATTTCACATATAAGGAGGATTGTTTCAAATTTTGTTTCTTGCAAGAATGCCTGGGGATTTTCGCTAGAAGTACAGTATTATGGACATTTATTTAACATTACTGTTTAAGCCTACATTTGCGTCATTATGACATTTTGAATCCAAATTAAAGAAAAATGAATTGTGCGCTTATGGCTTGACAATGGTTTAATAAGTTCATATAAACTAGTAAAATATCTTAACAACAAGTAACCAGGGGTTTGAGTTTTCTGGTTCAGGTTCTCATGTTTTTCAGAATCCGATTTCGGTTCGGAGCAATTTAAACCCATCGATTCAGTTCCGTTTCGAACAAAGTTATTTCAAAACCGGCTTATTAAAGTTGCGGTTATGGTTCAAAATTGATTACGTTGAACTTAAAACTGTGGGTCAATAAATCTGTGGAAAAACTGTCGAATTGTAAATATGATGATAAACTATTAAAAAAAACAAGCAATTAATACTAAAACCTTTGATCAATAACGATGCAACGTTGTTTTCGTTATTTTCCCAGCTGTAATCGTCATTTTTCCCACAGTTGCGTTTATCACACTAATACCTTTTTCAGCATATCTCTCGTAACGTCATTACATTTATTCACTAATAAACGAAACAAAATTGGTCCCCTTTTTATTTTGTTACTTTTTAACGCCGATATTGGAGATCTAAATTGTGCACAGCAGTTGTGCTCCAGAAGAACACGTATTTTCGCGCTGAATTCGATATTTTAGGTTTTTCTTTAGCATATTACATTTTTCAAATATCTCAAAATCCATTTTGCCAGAAAAAAGTATTTAGAACAATGCACAGTTATGAAACATAATCCTGATTGTCACGATATAACATCCAGCAGCTGTCTCCTATCACTCTTGTAAAAGCTGCGCGACAGGATTTTATACACGTGGCTTTGCGCAAGCTATGCATCAACGTTACATTTTTACCAATTGAGCTACTGTTTGGCGTCAGTGAACGCAAACAATTAACCCTGAAAGACCTGTTGTTCTCCAGCAAACTCGTGCGCAAAATATAAATAAAAAACAGTCTAATCGTTCTAATCGTGTAAAGCGCGAAAAACACTGCCTTCATTTATTTCAAACTAGACGAAATACCTGGCGTTTCCCAGGTTGAATTAGGGTATTTACTTGTAACAATAATATGCAGCCTTTTACAATAAGCGCGAAATATTGCGTGAATTCGTGCAATGTCCCGATTTTGCGTGGGTAAAAATGGATGAAGCCATCAAGATGTTGATTGTTGATTGTCATCGCATTTTATGATGTACCATTTCCGTGTAAGCGTAAATGAATGTGTAATTTAAATTGTAACCGAAAGTAATGTTCCGTATTGTGTAGAAAATGGGTCTGCGTCATTTGCTTGAGCAGCGTGTTATTGCCGATGATTTAAAAAGGCAATTTACCATGTTACCAAAAAGTAATGTTACGGATAGCGTAATATTCCGGCTTGAGTGCTAAATAGTAAATATTTTAATTTTCCCTAAAAAACATTTTAATTTTCCTAATCGTTAATTTTTATACAGCATATATGTTGGTCGTCCCTTGCCAATTTTTCGCTGATTGTGCCTGAAATGGGTTAACTATATGCTTTCTCACACGGGTTCTAAATATGTGTGAACCAAAAAAAATCAGTTTATCTGACCTGGAGAAAGTCGCCATTTGGTATTTATTTTCTTCAATATTTTCTATATTCGAAGAGACTTTTGTGTTCATTAAGGTGTAGCTGAAAAGATAAAACTTCAATGTCATGTCTCTCGCATTTCAAGTGTTAGACTAGAGCAGGGTTCGGCAACCTTTCGTGTGCAGTGTGCCAGTCTATGAATAATTTCAAAATATCAACATCTCGCGTGCCAAACATTTTTCTATGTATGATTTTGCACTGGCAACCAGGGCTGCGCAATCGGTTAAAAACAACCCGAGTCCGACTCCGGCCAAATGTGCAATTTTATCGGGTCCTAAGTACGGCTCAGACTCCACAGTCTGTTTTTCCCAGATTTACGTAACTAAAAAAGAATGGATATCTGCACTCCACTTATAGGAGCCTTGGAAAATATGCCACCATATGCTTCTGATTCTCGAGTAATTTTACCTAGTCTTACGCAAGTCGAACTCCACAGCCCTGCAGTGATCTGACATCTAATTTACGTAACTTGGGAGATGCCATTAAATCTAATTTCAGAAGTTAAATTTTGTAAAGATACCCTAACCCTGCTGAAAAAAAACGAACTGTCGCGAACGCAATACTTTGCCCGCTATTTTGGAATATATTTCGACGCTTTTCAAACGATACCTATATATACCTATATAAGTGTTAGCTATCAGTTTCGATTTTAGCTTGGTTTCTCAGTCGCACAAAAACACACGTACTTTCTTTTAATTTTAATATACTGCTCTGATTTAACGCAATGAACATTACGCCAATTTTATTTAGGGCATTGTGACGTAATACGAACGGTTAGAAAAAATGTTAAATACAACAGTTATTTGTGCAGATCGAACTAGCAATGTGTGCAACCATTTATTCCCTAGTGTTGGTGATGTAATCATAATGTTATTGATGTGCTAGTAATGAAATGGTTTAACTTTCTTAAGGTGATATAACGTGCGCGTTAAATCATTTGGCGTGCCCTAAAAAATCATCTCGCGTGCCAGTTTTGGCACGCGTGACAGGGGTTGCCGACCCCTGGACTAGAAAAAGATGACTTTCAGTAAGTTGTAAACGAACACCAAGACGTGTGTGTTTGACGTTACAGGGAAACGTTTTGTTTTTTGTTTAATTTTCTCATCATGTTTTACAAAATCAATCAAGTAGATCAATAATTTAATTAGCCTTTAGTAGGAAATCTTTTTTCGAAAATTGTTATACAACATATGTGATGGTCGTCCCTTGACTATGTTTTGCTGATCCTGAAAATAGGTTGACGAAATTCTTTCCCACAATTGGAGTCACACCTTTTATCCTGGGTGGCAGCAGAATTTCATCGGTTGACATATTACAAATTATAGCATTTATCTGCTTGAAAGTGAAACATCTAACTCAACGGTGTCCAACCTGCGGCCGTCGATGAATAATTGTGCGGCCGTTAACACGAGTTTTAGTAAGCATGTGTTGGCGGCCGTGACCGTGCCGGCATGCGTTAATAGTTAGAATTTTTTTACGACTTTAGGGATTAAATCAGTAAGCTAAGTTTTTTCTCTACATTCTCAGGGAACAGACTTGTTATGTGCGCTAAAAAAACTTGATTTCATTGATTGATTGATGCACAAAGAAATCAGTGTATGACAGGGGTCGGCAACCTACGGCCCGCGCACCGGATCGGCTCGCCAATGTCATTTATCCGGCCCGCGGCCTCTTTGGACAAACTAGACACGAGTCCATTGCAAATACTTTTTGACTATTTTAACTGATATGTGCGTGAAATTTTTCGCGCTTCGCGCGAATGATATTTGCACGTCCGCTTCGTTTACGTTTTCAGGCTGTCTTTTGAACTAGATCAGCGCTTCTTTACCGTTGAACATTGCAAGGCTGACAAGTGAGTTGCGGACAAACGGAAACTGTATGAAAAAAAATATTGGGCATATATTTTTAATTTGTTTTTTATATTTGGCAATGTAATAAAAACTAGCACGAAATTCAAAACGAATGCCAGTATAGAAAAAAAAACGCTGAATTTGGAACTTAAGTTTTGCCAAATCTAAGCCTAATAAACGCATTTTTATTCGCGCTTCGCGCGATTAATCTGCATTTAGGTTTCATATTTTACCACGAGTTTGTTAGACAACAAAACTTCTTTTAAAGATTAATTATGTTATGGCGTCACGATTTGACAACTTTTTTAATCATCCCTAAAAAAATAACTTGCGGCCGTAAGGAAAATAAGACTGTCAATGCGGCCGACAAGAGCTGAAAGGTTGGACACCCCGGATCTAACTGTTCATAGTGCTCATCTTCGTAAACCAAAATTTTACATTTTGTTAAAACAGTAATATGTAGCCAAATTGCAATATTGTGTGCTTATTTGAAACGGAACGACTAAATACCTATAGCGGATAAGCACGTCAAGCATATTTTACGTAACGAAAACCCGTGACATATATCGATAGGGAGAGAACCACTCACAAACGTAAAACTTTAAGTTGTACCAGCCATTGTTCGCATTGCGTGATATTCAAGCAAATACGTAATTCTGGTACCATACAGCGTCCAACGTACAAGTAAATCTCTATTAAAACTGAAAATTGGTTACTGTTAAAACCGCCAAGGGCGCCCGCAGGGGGGGAAAGGGGGGCACTTGCCCCCCCTGGAATTTCAAAATGTGATTATAAGTATTATTTGTAAGTGTAATATGTATTACTTATGAAGGTTAAAAATAATATACACTATCCATTGCCCCCAGTGGCGTATCCAGTGAGGGCGGGAGTTCTTACCACCCTTTTTGTAAGTGATATTATCGTTTTTGGTTCGTTTTTGTCACGGTTTAACAAACTGTTCGAATCGGCGTGCTTTTAAGTAATTGGGTCACGCGTCTTAATCTAATGCGAATCCAAAATCGAGCGCAAAACGCCGTTTTTCGTCTTTAGTTTGATCGACCGTAAACGCGGGATAGTTTTTCTCTTTCGTTATTTGTTTAGGTCAGTTGTTCTCAACCTTTTTTCTTTCGTGGCCCATTTACCTTGCAAAAAAATTCTGTGGCCCAATAGAATTTTTATGAAAGAAAAAACTTTAAAATAGGTTTAGAACAAAACACAGCATAACATATTTCAAAACAGATTATTTAATCAACCGTGCATTAGTGAGTAACATGCGGCTGAACAATAAATTTACATTCCTTTTTAATTCCTCCCAAACGATTATTCCTTTAAAATGAAATATAATGACACAAATGAAACTAAATCTAGCTTTTTAAATTGGTTTGTGGCCCACCTTAAATGTTCTTATGGCCCCCACTGGTTGAGAAGCGCTGGTTTAGGTTGACTGATTAGCAAGTGTGTATTCGACAATTGACAACGCTAAGTCAAACCTTATTTCTTTTTTTCTCGCTAAAAAACGTCAAGTTATACGCAGTATGTTTCTCGCTGTTCGGTCTCTGCGCTAATATACGGTGTTGGTGTAACATCGACATTTGTTTAAATGAAGCAGATTCTTAAAAGGAGGTATAATGGTGACTATCGTGCGCGTTTTAAAGTATAAATTTTTAAGTAATGATAGTTAACGCAAAATTATGCTCTTTAAGCATACTCTAAGTCAAGACCACGTGCTAAGTGTGCGAAAAATAGGGGATTTCCCTAAGTTGAAAATTCAGGACACCTATTTTGATTTTCTGGTTACGTTCCTGATTGCCCCCCCCTGGAAAATTTTCTGCGGGCGCCCCTGAAAACCGCCGAATTAAATAAGATATTTTGCGAACTGTACCTAAATTTTGCGCGGTAACATACTTCAAGCAGTTCTTTAACATAAAAACCTTAAGTTGGTAACATTAAAATTTATTTTGATTAAGGCAATATAGCATAATTTGATTTTGATTTTCACGCAGGTAATTGCGCTTTATTTGCACGCATGTAATCGGTATTTGCGCTTTAAAATTATTATTTTTAATAAACCCTATTCACGTGCTCAAAGAATCATTAAACTTTGTAAACAGCATATGCTTTTAAATTGTTCGCCTACAATTTAGTGGTAAAATGTAAATCACTATATGCGTTTTTAGGTTTAGGTAGTACTCGTGTGTCTACCGCGTGCTGCTGCATGGCCAATAATATGTAAACAATATTTTGGCTCCAAATGCTGACAACCAATGTACTTCAGGTGATAAAACAGCGATATTGTGTTTTTGTTTGTTTTGTTTTTTGAATATTTTTTTACTATTTGTACCATGTTCTTGAACATACCATTAAGAAAGGCAAAGTTTTGGCGTATTTACATCGATAAATCACAAGGCGAGCACTAATCAGTAAACAGTTTACCAAATCATTCTCGTTTACAGTAACAAACATAATAGTCACTGAAATGGCTTGTAGCGATATAAAAAGTTTTAATGAAATCCATGCTGTGACTTATCCCCAAAACTTTGCAATATGTTCACAAAAGAAAAAGACATGAGAAATTGTTTCAACATTTAAATTGCAATAAAACCCAACGGTTGATTTCATATATATCAAATGAGAATAGCGCACCGTTGGTAACAATTTTTTTTTACACCCATTTAATATTCAGCGACATGATAAATGCGTCAACGTCCAATATCTTTGCTCCTCCGTGTTAAGTATTTGCGCATGTTTTTTGTCGCTTAACTCTCTTACATCTAGATCCCCAGATAAACTGAAATAATTTCGTTTTGAGTTTACGCACCCATAATTCGGGCAAATTGACCGGATTAAACACTAACATTGTAAATTAGTGTAGGAATCACTAAGCTTTCTACGATACAAATTCGTCCTAAAAGAGTTAGCCGCCGAGAGGACCAAATAATTTAAACTGCACTAATTTTATTTATAACGTCACCAAAGTTACGCGTAAACAGTGCCTTTGGGTTATTTAGTGAAATTTTTATACCTTTAGTTCTTAAATGAGTGTTCTGGACACTCGGGGCCTTTGTTCGCGTAAGGTTTTTCTGTCGAAGAACAATTGGATCCTATATAGAATGCAAGCGATTTTTGCATATTAATTTTACATCCTGAAATGTCTCCGAATTTATCTAGCACAGCAAACATTCGATCGAAATCGGTTTGTTCGCCTATTAAGAAGACTGAAGTAAATGTAATGCCAACAAGCAGTGTCAAACGCTTTGTAAGTGTCCAAAGAAGTTATGGAGCCCAGAATTTTACAAAAATCGGAGGAATCCATAATATCAAAGAGTAGACGGAGATTATCCCCAATATATCTGCCCTCAAAATGAAATCATTTTGGTCTCGACTGGTTAGGTACTCCACATTAGCTTTAATTCTGTGGTTTATAACTTTTGACATAATTTTATAGTCTGTATTAAGCAAATAGATAGGGCGTTGGGCGGTGATTAGTGTTCAGAGAAGGGTATTTGTGTGGCTTGGGGATCAGAGTTACAACACCTTGCGAAGTTGCGGTTGACTTTGGCTAAATTTACCGGTTTCTTCAGTATACATCCAAGCATCGTAAAACAAGCATTTTATCTCTTTCCAAAAAGCTTGATAAAATTCCACCGGCAATCCATCAAGACCCGGAGACTTATTCCTCGACATAGAGTTAATTGCTGCTAGAATTTCCTCAAGCGACAAGCGTGATTGAGCGTTCGGTCGATTATTTTTGTGTCGCGTCTAGCCTCGTCAGATTTAGCGTCGATAGGTGTACGTTAATTTGTGCCTTAGTCTATTTAGAATCTCATCGTTTGTATAGACTTTCCAAAAAATTGGCCAGTTCTTTTAAAATATCGTTTTGTTCTGTTTGGATTTGATCACCCACTTTTAGGCAGTTGATTTTTGTTTTGGACGTGGCGTTTTTCTAAGTTTAGAAAGTACTTTGAGTTTTCTTCACCCTTTTCTGCCCAGCGCGCTCTGCTTCTAATAATTACACCTTGCGTCACTTTTCTATCAAGTTATCTAACTCCAGTTTTAATTTGGCCAACTTATCGCTTTGAACCATGTTGAATTGGTTTGTCTGCGTTAATTCCCGTTCTATGCCTTGAATCGCCCCTTCTAATGTTGCTGTTAGCTATGTGGTTTGCTCGTTTTATTTAGGCTTCTCTGTCACGAGGAGAACTTGAGACTGTCAAAGAGTTGTCAATAGATGCTAGTTTCTAAAATAGTCAATCAAAAAACATAAGATCGTCGTTGTTTGGGGCGTACACGTTGCACAATTTAATTTATTTGTTTCAAAAGAGGTAACGAGGCAACAAGATACCTTCCTTCGGGGTCTATTTCTAACTCCTGAATAAAAATCGAGGTATTTTGTGTCAATAAAATAGCCACTCCTTTACTGCGAGTAGAGCCATGTGTCCATAATATTTTAAATCCCCACTCCACTTCCCATATAATTTTTCTTCCCTTACTGAGCAGTGCGTTTCCTGCAAAAGGACAATATTAAAGTTCTTCTCTCTGAGAAAGTTAAAGATTGTCTTTGTCTTGGTTGTCAACAAGAATTGCTTCAACCCCGGGCAGTAAGTCTTTTGACGTTCGGTCTGCAGTGCAGACGTTCGGTCTGCAGTTTTGTCACCCACGTTTGAGGGCAAAGAAAATTTGAAACTTTGACAAATTTTTACCTAAAAATATATATTTTTAACAAAATTTTAACCGGTTAGAATATTTTGATTTAAACAACATATTGTTGTTTGAAGTACTGTATATTAGTGTTGACGTCGTCAACCACATGTTTTAGAATGTAGATGTTTTACTGACTACCGGTCAACGCAAATTAGTTAATTTGGGGGGTTTATGCAAAACTTGTGAAAATGCTAAGACCTATGGATATTTTGGTCATTTGTAAAAGACAACACGCTGGTTATTTTACAAAAATGTTGTGTAAGCAGTTGAAATAGAAGGTAAAAATTATTTCAGAAAATTCAAAAAGACCTATAGTTATCGAAATAGGAAATGGGATGATTGCAAATCCCAAGCAAAAAAATACAGCATAGCTGTTCTATATGTGTCCAAATCGGAGATAAACAACGATAAGATATAATGCAAAAACAAATTTCGAGCTGAGTCTAATGCGATAAAATAGGCCTTAATTCTGCAAGCTAGTGACCTAGTGACCTAGTGTATATACTCGAGACCGATATATCGGTTTACCGATAATATCAGCCGATATTTCGCTCCTACCAAAATATCGGTATTGGTAAATTTGAGCCGATATTTTTTCCGATATTTTGTTATAAAAATGTTTTAGCTATTCCTGCAAAAAACAACAAATTTCTTATCTTTTTCCCAAAACATTTTCGTTCAGCATAATGCGTTAATATGAAAATAAGGGTTAAATAAATATAAGAAGGCTATAGATAAACTGAAATGCTGTTTGGATTTTAATTTTTACTAATTTAATTTATTATCATATGCAAGGTATATAAAATCAGTATCGAGTATCGGTTACGAAAAACATAAAAAATCGGTTATCGGTATAGGTCTAAAAAAGTGATATCGGTCGATCTCCAGTATATAGCCTACTGTATATTGCTCCAATGAAGACATAATACGGTTAAAATGTCTTTGAATATAACTCAAAACTAATTTTATTTGATAAAATTTTAACTAAACGTCAGTTTCAAAAAGCTGAATATATATATATATTTTTTAAAACGATTTATTTGCATTTTTATTAGATTTTGACTGGAAATAATTTTGACATATTTTGACCTAACGTGTGAATTTTGACAATATTTTAACTTTTTTAGACAAGTCAAAAAATAATCGTCTTAATCATTACAAATTAGGTTTGCATAGGCTGTTAATGTGGTTGCACATTCGTTTTCCGGTTCATTTATTTGCTTTTTATGGAAGTTTTGTAATAGTGTATTGACAGTTTCTCTTAAAGTTACAACATTTGATTTCCCATTGATGTTTGTTAGGAACACACAATAAGACCTAAAAAGCAACATTGCCTAAAGCAGAAAAATCTATAAAACCATATTAAGACCAACGACATAATACAGCCAAATACGCAATAATATCCAGTACAGCCCATAAGATCAAAATTGTCTGAATAAGGCCTAAATTCATCAGAATAAGGCCTAAATTCATCGAAATTAGTCCTAAATTCGTCGGAATAAGGCCTAAATTTATCGGAATAAGGCCTAAATTCATCGGAATAGGTCCTAAATTTATCGGAATTGGGCCTAAATTCATCGGAATAAGTCCTAAATTCATTTGAATAATATTCAATGAAACATTCACACATATGTCTGTTAATAACTGAGATCTAGCCCTTCGAAGCTGCTTTTTGACCAACGACTACGGCTTACGTATATTTAGTACACCGAAAGCCATCGCAGACTCCCAATCTGTTGATCTATGATGCAAGCAGAGCAGACTAAAAAACCAACTAGCCTGCAGTCAGGTTCGAACTCACGACCTCCGGTCAAGCCGGGACCGTCGCTCTACCAACTGAGCTATGCAGGCTCAGAAGGGATGGCTTAAATGTAGAAAATACCGCCCGAATCTGTGAGTAGAGGGTATGGAACGATCAGGGCCCATCAGTCCGACATCGGCCGTTTTGGTGACTACGTTTGGACGCCGAGTCTGACCCGGTGGCGTCAGGGCGGCGTTGTTTTGGCACCGGATTTTTGGTCCTGTTTGGGGTTCTTGATGGGGTTAGAAAATGGGTTAGTGTTGAAATTATAAGGGAAGTTAGTGGTGTACTTATATAGATGGGGTTTGAAGTTAGTTAAAATTGTGTTTTGGACAGATTGACCTTTTAGGTCTTATTCTGACGGATTTAGGACTTATACCGATTTAGACACTAATACCATGATAGGTATTAGTCCTATTTTGGCGTTATTCCGAATTGCGTTTTATTCTGACGTTGGTGTTATTCTTATCTCGGTCTAAAGCAGCGGTTCTCAAACTGGGGTCCGCGAGACAATTTTCTGGGACCGCGAAGCACCTAACAAAAAATCAACACGACGCTCCTAACGAAGATTTTTTTCTGTGCATTAAAATTTTCAGGCAACTTACTTTTCCAAACAAGCTGATTAGTTGTTCATTCACGTTATTGTACGCTTAGAGTTAAATTGTGCATTGTGACGTCATATAGTGTTGCATTGTGCTAATGAGAATTACGTTTTTACAGCTGCTGCGTTGCCTCTGTGAGCTGTACGGTAACGGTTTTAAAATTGTACATGATTGCTTTACTCAAATAAAGTGATTCGTTAGAGCGGTCATGTTCAAATGGCAGATCGCCATCCGGTTCCGGATCTCTTCAACGTTTTGTGCGGATCTTCTAATGTAGTCTTAAAAAAACAAACTTTTTTTTTTCTACAGTGTTTTCATGTGAATTCCAGTTGTCAGTGTTAATGAATTTTGTAAAAAATCAAGCATAGGAAGAAACTCCCAAACATGGGCGCCCGCACGGAGTTATAACGGGTATTGGCCTTTAGAGTTATTACTACTTGGGAGTGAAAATGACTAGCGGGCCGCACAAAAATTTCAGGCGGGCCGCAATGTGGCCCGTGGGCCGCAGGTTGGACATCCCTGCTCTAAGACCACGTGCTAAGTGTGCAATGGACACAACTTATTTCCCCTCAACCGCAGCTTGTAATTTAGGTGACTTGGCACATAGCTCGGCGCAGATGTTGCGCTAATCGTGGCATAATAACACCCGAAAAAAACGATCTTCGTTTAGTATTGCAGGTGGTGAAAGACGTGCTTGTAATTTAGCGCTCGTTCCGTTCATGAAACTTGAAAACTGCGCTGCTGATAGTCCAATTATGTGTGATTCTACCACAATTAATCACACATATTTCACGGTGTTGGTTGTTTTTTTTTGCTTGAAGTTAACGATTGCACATCGTGATTTCGCAGCTGGCGCCTGACAGGATTGTCGATGACGCACGTGGTCGCTTTTGCTGGACGTATTTGTCTGTTTCTGATTATTTTTTTTAACACGTCTTGCAATCACCATTCTATGACGTCATACTGTCACTGTTTATGACGTTATTATTCATTAACGTCAGACGAAAAATAGGGGAATGCCCTAAGTTAAAAATTCAGAACTCCCATTTTTGATTTGCTGGTTACGCCCCTGGTTGCCCCCCCCTGGAAAATTTTCTGCGGGCGCCCCTGCTCCCAAATGCTAATCTTTGTGAGCGTTTAAGGATTTAAGTCAGCGACAGAAAACCCAAATTCGATGCTATTGTAAGACCTAAAGTCTAAAACAGGGGTTGGCAACCTACGACCCGCGGGCCGGATGCGCCCCGCCAATTGAATTCATTCGTCCCGCCGCCTCTTTGACAAACTAGATACGAGTCCATTTCAAATACTTTTTGACTGTTTTAACTACGTAAGTGCGAAAAAATTTCCAGCTTCGCGCGAATCATCATCTCTCTACGCCCGGCTTGTTTACGTTTTGATGCGGTCTTTTGAACTTGATCAGCGTTTCGTTACCGTTAATGGAATACTTATTCAAAAATATTAAACATATATATTTTTTAACATTTTGTATTTCCGGCAATGTAATAAAAACTTGAAAGAAATTTAAAAGAAATGCAGATTGCAGGTATACCTAAAAAAATCGCGCTCGCATCGCTCGCCACGTGCGCCCTGACTTACAAAGGTTAACAAACACCAAACGAGATTAAATATTAAAGTTATCGCGTTTACATAAATAAAGCACCATAAAAATTAAAGCGTGTCCAACCATAGAGCACTAAATATGTATTTTTTGCTAAACAAGAAAAGTTATGATTGATTTCACGCTTGAGTGAACAATCAGTTACCTCTCTAGTATTAGTGCTCTATGGTCCAACATGTTTAATGTCAATGCATTCTACTTTCGATAGCCGTCACGGTCTGATTCACAATAAGAAAAACATCATCTTTTCCATTTAAGCCTGTTATAAAAATGTACGCTTTTGGCGTAATTTGTTGTTTAATGACCCCTAGTCCTAATTCAAACCGTTTTCTGTTTACAAAATTGATTTGGCAGGACAGGCAAGGTTATCACAAGTTGCGTGACACTTTCTTAGGACCCTACTGTACATTTTTGAAAGGTGTATTACTGTTAAAATGTACGCGATTGAGCTATGTCGTTGATTTCGGGGCTGTTTCCATTTGGTACGTAGAAAGTAACGCAAAAAACGGTCTACAAATGCCGCATAACGTAACACACATCATTATTTTATTATTAATAATAATGCTTTACCAACCCAAACTCAAACCCGCACCTTAACCCAAATAATGTGCGTTGCGGTATGCGGTATTTGTTGACCTTTTTTGCGTTAGTTTCTACGTACCAAATCGATGGAGCGCCTTGGTTTCCACTTCTAGGCGTTAAGATTTATGTGAGTAATTGCCTTATAAATTAAATTAATACCATTTAGTTTGTTGTAAATCTCAAGGTACCGAACTCATTTTAACTGTATGGCGGTGTTAATTGTTAGCTTTCTAATGTAAATTATATAGGTATTTTGCATTATACACTGTACAGAGCCTATGACAGAAAAAGCAACTTTTGATAAACCAAACCCATAAATGATTTGGCTTTAGTGTACAAATTTTAGCAAAATTTGTAGAATTCCAAATTTGATGAGTGTGCCGCAAATCAAAATTCTTTTTCGAGGGCGTCGCAAAAAAGTTTGCGAACCACTGCCTTACATTACTATTGGAATACAAATGTATCTATTTCTATACTACTGTTTAAGATCCCAAATTTAGCCGTGGGCTGCAGTGGTGCTATGCAGTTTGTGAACAATTTTTGGAAGTGCAAATTTTGTCTGCCCCTTGGTGGTAATTAAGCTTAAAAATTAGTAATTTGCCAGCTTTTTTTATGCCAGTGTTCAGTGCGCAAATTAAATTTATGCTGTACTGCTGCTCTAAATAGTCTTCTATATACTTGTTCCAGTGTTACAAATTTAGGCCATAAACTGAAAATTAATACCAAATTCCAGTGTTGTAATGACTTAAGTCAATGACTTGACTTAAGTGCACTTAAGTCACTGTTTTTAAATGACTTGACTTGACTTAAGTCATTTGGTCAAAATGACTTGACTTGATTTAAGTCTTTCGGACTAATGACTTGACTTGACTTAAGTCTTTTGAACAAATGACTTGGGTTTGAAATAAAGCAAGTATTTTTTTTATACAATTAAGCTATTTGTCCAATTTTTGATAAAAAACAAATTGCTTGCTATATGTTCCGTTTTCCTTATTTTTTAGTTCAGTTATTGTTCATAGTCATACGAGTTTAAAAATTCTAATAGTTTAACGTTTTATTTTTATGACAAGGACTGTAGTGTTTTATAGCGTGCCGGTTACCATTTCGTGTCGTCTGTTACATGAACTGTTGTGTACATAAGTATTCTACCTACTAGAGATGTAAACCGCGCAGCGTTTGCGGCCGCTTGCGCGGTTTGGCCAAATTACCGCACAGCGCCGCGTAACTAAATCTAAACAACTTGCCGCGCCGTACCGCATACCGCGTAATGCATTTCAGAGCTTTAAATTTTTTTTTTTCAAAATAGTGGGCTAAGAAACGAAATTAACAACGGTAGTGTACTTTTTCTTTTTAAAAGTGTTTTTTTGCTATACAAATTCTTCTTTTAAATTATTTAATGTAACATACTTCGACATTATATAAAATGCGGTAACGGCATTCATAAGATTTTAAAATTAATTAATTTTGTAAACCAAATTTAACTCGACTGAAACAAAAAGGTCAAGTATTACATTGCAGTGTAACATTTTAAGATGGAAACCAAATCTATTGAAAATAAGCTTAAGGCAGGGCAGTTGTTTCTTTTGCCCAAGAATGGCAAGTCCAACATATGGCAGGACATCGGGGTAGTAGCCGAAAAAAAGTCCCAAGTTGTAAATAAATTACCGTTTGTTGCTTGTAAAAAATGCATGAAATGCTTTAAGTTTGAAAGCCATGTTACTGGTACGACCCATTTAAGTCGGCATATTGAAAGCTGCAAGGACAGTCCTTGTTCCAGTGGGAGACAATTGAAATTATCTTTTAAGAAGACCAAGATTCCAGACAAAGCAAAGTTTAAAGTTTTAGAAGGTGCTACTGAGCTTGTAGTAAAGGACTTAAGGCCATTTGCAGCAGTAGAAGGTAAAGGCATGAAAAAGTTCGCTCAATCACTCATTGATATAGGTGCTATGTTTGGAAGTGTAAATGCCGAAGATGTGTTGCCCAACAGACAACGAGTTTCTAGCCACATTAAAGCATATGCAACAACAGAAAAAGATAAATTAGCAGAAAAAGTAAAATATGCAGTTGATGTTAATGGAGGTGTTGGTGTTACTGCAGATCTATGGACTGATAATTATAGAAAACAGTCATACATGTCATGTACTGTTCACTGGATTGCAGATGGAGTTTTATGCCACAGCACACTATTTTGCAAGTTATTTAGTTTTTCTAAGAAAACGGCAGAAAATATAAAGAACGAAATTTCATCCAATCTTGCTCATTTTGGAATTAAAACAGAAATGTTAAGTCATTTAACCTTTGTAACTGATAGAGGAGCCAACATTAAAAAAGCATTGGAATCGTTTTCATGGCTTCCTTGCTGTTGTCACATTTTAAATATAATTTTATATCATGCTTTTAAAATGAAACCGGAGACAGAGTTTGAAAATTTCACTTCTGAGTTTGATGAATTGGATAGTCTAGATATTTACCATGACAATATAAAGAGTGTGGTAAATTTACTAGTTGTGGTGAAAGAACTGGTTGCATATTTAAAGCGAAGTGGCCTTTCCAGTCATCTTTCAACAACTGTAATACAGGAAGTTGAGACAAGATGGAACTCAAAACTGGCTGTGCTTATTAGTGTCCACAAAGTATTTCCTGAAATAAAAACATTGCTAAATGAAAGAGGCCAAGGTCACAAGTTAGATGGTGTTGATATTGTTTTAATGGAGACTGTTATAAAATTCCTAACTCCATTTAAGGTCATAAGTGATGCAATGGAAGGGGATAATTATCCAACAATGCAAGGTGTTCTTCTTTGGAAAAAAAGACTACTTGATCATTGTATTTGTGACTACTCGGATTCACCTGTAGTCAAATCTTTAAAGTCAAAAATTGTGCCAATAATTAATGAAAAGTGGCCAGACTCAGATCTATACAAGATTGCTTTGTTTTTATTTCCTAAGTTTAAAAGCCTCTCTATATTACCAACACCTGTATCACAGCAAGTGCCTAATTTAGTTAGAAGAATGTTACAAGAACACAGGTTCAGTTATAGTAGTGAACAACAAGTCTATCGCCCTGATCACTGTTACTCGGCTCCCAAAAGGTCCAAGTCTGCTTATGCTTTGGATTTCAATGAATATGCAGATACTCCAGGTAGTGTAGAATTGGATGAAGTAAGCAAATATGTCAGTGCAAATTTTTCTGGTGACAGATGCAATGCAGAAGGTCATATTGGTAGTTTTGATATTATAAAATTTTGGGAAGAACGAAAATCTGTATTTCCCAAACTGTCAAAGCTTGCAAGGTACGTTTTTTCTATTCCTTGCTCATCCTCCTCTTCAGAGAGAGTTTTTTCTTGTGCTGGCCGTGTATATGAAGAGCGGCGCAGCAGACTTCATCCTGATAGCATTGATGCAATTGTATTTCTTAATAGTTATTTAAAGTGAATTAAGGTGTATACTGTAACTGTATAGTCCTTAAAATGTTAACTGTTTCTTAGTGTTAATTTGAAACAATAATGTTTATTTCTTTCAATGTTGTATTTATTTTAGGTATATATTTATAATATTGCAAAAAGTGCTGTTGCTACCTCTTAAATTAAAAGTGCTGTTTTTGAACACCCAAGAGCTTCTCAAAGTCAAGAGCGCAACACAATGATTGGAATACAACTGTTATTTATCTAGGAATACTGCTTTTTTATACTTTCGGTGCGGTGCGGTGCAGCTTTGGATTTTGAAAAAAAATTGCGGTGCGGCGCAGCTTGCGAACAATTTTGTAAACTGCGGTGCGGACAGCGAACACAAATTTTCTGCCCGCACCATCTCTACTACCTAGCGTGTGCTGAAGTTGTGCTGCGTAATTGACAGCAGCGTAATAAATCCGTTTGAATCCCTAAAAGCGTGAGTGAGACGCTACATTTGGCGACGAGGATCTGTTTTTCATCTATTTAATCAACATTTGGGTTGATTGTGGAACTTTCTGAAGGTAATGGAAGGGATTCCTGACCTCTTGGGAATGTCAAACAGTGATGTTGGTGCACTGAAACCGTTCGATGTTCAAGACGATGCACATGGTTTATCTCAACGCTGGAAGCGTTGGAAACGAGCTTTCAATCTATTCTTGGTGGGAAAGGGAATCACGAGTAGCGCTCAGAAAAAGGCACTGTTGCTACATACTGCAGGTATGAATGTGCAGGAAATTTACTATACATTAGTAAACAAGGAAGATGACAATAAGACCTATGATGAAACTTTAACTGTTTTAAATGAGTATTTTATGCCAAAGTGCAACATACCTTTTGAACGACACTTGTTTCGTCAATTGCATCAAACAAATGACGAATCAGTTGATCAGTTTGTATGTCAAGGCAAAGTGCAGCTACTTGTAATTTTGGAAATGAGACAGATGACCAAATTCGTGATCAAGTCATTGATAAATGTCACTCAAATGCACTACGTAGAAAGTTTCTGGAGAGAGATACACTTACCTTTAAAGATGTGTTGTCAATGTCCAAAGCATTTGAAACTGTGAATTCTCAAGCAAAAGTGATGGAGGATGCCAGACAGTCAACTACATTGAAAAGCCTGGAAAACGTCAGGTTGCTTCAACATCAAGAAAAGAAGTAAAAACCTGTTTTGCTTGTGGTCAAAATGGACATTTTAAGAAAGATATGATATGTCCAGCTAGAAAAAAAGCTTGTGCTAAATGTGGTAGAGTTGGACACTTTAAATCAAAGTGTTGGTCCAATGGTTTCCAGCTATCAAAATATAATGGTGAAGAGGGACATCGTCCTTTTGAAAGGCGTTCCAATAATAACACTGTACAAAATGGAATAGAGAAAGAAGATGGTGATGGATTTGTTTTTGGTCTAAAACCTCTAACAGAGTTTTATACAGTGACACTGGTAATTGGTGGTGTTACCTTGCCAAATATTTTGATTGATTCAGGGGCGTCAGCAAATATTGTTGACAAGGATACATGGGAATGGCTAAAGAAGCAGAAAATTAAAGCAGAAACCACAAAGTCTGCCAAGACGTTGTATGCATATGGCAGTAAAGGGCCTCTTGCTACCTTAGGAACTTTTACAGCCCAGGTGAAATCTAAAGACAGTCTTCAAGAGTGCAAGGCAGATTTTATTGTCACAGAAAAAAAGGATCACACCTTGCTTGGAAAGCATACTGCAGAAGTGTTAGGATTACTACACTTGGGGCCAAGTTGTGTGAACTCTGTGTATGATGATGTTTTGTCCAGATTTCCAAAACTGTTTTCTGGAATTGGTTTGTTGAAGGAATACAAGTTGAAGTTGCACATCAATGATAAAGTTAAACCTGTGGCACAGCCTTTGAGAAGAATTCCATTTCAGCTGAGAGAAAAAGTGGAATTAAAATTAGAAGAGCTGTTAAAGGGGGGGATAATCGAGGAAGCACCTGAAGGGCCTACTGGTTGGATTTCTCCATTGGTGGTAATTCCTAAACCTGATGGTGACATTAGAGTGTGTGTGGATATGCGACAGGCTAATACAGCTATTGTAAGGGAAAGACACTCAATACCCACAGTGGAAGAGTTGCTTTATGAACTTAATGGAAGTACTGTTTTCAGTAAATTGGACTTGAAGTGGGGATTTCATCAAATTTTACTTGATGAACACAGTAGGCATATCACCACATTTATCACACACAAGGGATTGTACAGGTACACTAGACTAATGTTTGGTCTAAACTCTGCCCCAGAGAAATATCAGAAGATTATATGGGATATTTTGAAGGGATGTCAAGGAACTGCAAACATTGCAGATGATGTTATTATACATGGGCGTACAAGAAAAGAGCATGATCAGAGGTTGTATGCTGTGTTGGATAAAATGTCTCGTTGTGGTTTGACACTGAATGCTAAAAAGTGCAAATTTCGTATGGCTAAACTTACTTTTTTTGGCCATGATTTAAGCAAGCAAGGGATTAATCCAAGTGAAGAGAAAATAGCAGCAATCAAGAATGCTGAACCTCCCAAAACTGCCAGTGAAGCAAGATCATTTATGGGTTTGGTGTAATATTCTGCACGATTTATCCCGAATTTGTCTTCAATTGCAAGACCCATTTTGGATTTAACAAAGAAAAGTGTCAAGTTTACATGGGGCAAGGCCCAGGACATTGCATTTGTAAGACTAAAGGATTTAATTGCCAAAGAAGACACACTTGCCTATTTTCGCAATGACTGCACAACAAGAGTAATTGCAGATGCTTATCCATATGGATTGGGTGCAGTTTTGACTCAGTGGCAATGTGGTCAATGGAGGGTTATATCTTATGCATCAAGGAGTTACTGACTGACTGATGTGGAAAGAAGATACAGCCAAACAGAACGAGAGGCATTGGCTTTAGTTTGGGCTTGTGAGCGGTTTAATTTGTATTTGTTCGGAAAGAAGTTTGAATTAGAGACTGACCATAAAGCACTTCAGTTTATTTACTCAAAGTCATCAAAGCTTCCAGCACGTATTGAACGTTGGGTGCTAAGACTGCAAGGGTATGATTTTAAAGTTGTGTACAGACCAGGCAAAAGTAATATTGCCGATGCGTTGTCAAGGCTTAATTTAGCATGCTGTATTGACAACAGTGTTTCTGAAGACTTTATTGGTCAAGTTGTGGAATACAGTACACCTGTTGCTATGTCATCAAAAGAAGTGGAAAGAGAATCCGAGTGGTTAGACATTGTGTAAAAACAGGTGATTGGTCAAAATGTGTTAATCCAAGCTATTTACATGTGAAAAATGAACTTAGTATATATGGAAACCTGATACTTAGAGGCACTAGACTTGTAATTCCTGGTAGTTTGCGTCAAGCTGTGCTGAAACTTGCTCATGAGGGACACCAGGGTATTGTAAAAACAAAGAACAGGCTTCGTTGTAAAGTTTGGTGGCCAAAGATGGATAGAGATAGAAACCCTGTGTAAGAAATGTCATGGATGCCAAGTAACTAGTGAGTACAGCAGACCAGAACCAATTGCAAGAGTCCTACCTCCAAGTCAACCATGGCAGGATTGTGCAGCTGATATACTGGGACCTTTACCAAGTGGAGACAACATATTGGTTGTTGTGGATTATTATAGCAGGTTCTATGAAGTGGTAATTATGAGGTCAATTACAAGTTCCTGTGTAAAACAAGCGCTAAGCAAAATGTTTGCACGATTCGGTATGCCTTACTCACTTCGCACTGATAATGGCCCACAGTTCATTTCTAAGGAATTTGAAGATTTTCTAAAAGAAAATGGTGTTGAACATGTCCATACAACTCCACTTTGGCCTCAGGCTAATGGAGAAGTGGAGAGGCAAAACAGAACTTTAATGAAGGCAATCCGTGTGGCTCATTCGGAACACAAAGATTGGAAGGCTGAGATGGACAAATTTTTAATGGCGTACAGATCAACACCACAGTCATCAACTGGAGCTTCTCCATATTATTTAATGTTTGGTCGTGAAATGCGAACAAAGCTTCCGGAGCTTTGTCAAGAACCAAGGGTGACGGAAGAGGAGTTTCATGACAGGGACTGGAGCAACAAGCTAAAAGGAAAACTATACACTGACGAGAAAAGAAGAGCAATTTCCTCTGGAATAAAAGTTGGTGATCAAGTTTTGGTGAAGCAGCCCAAAACCAACAAGCTTTCTACCAATTTTGATCCGGAACCTAAAATAGTTGTCGACGAAGAAAGTGGCCAAGTTACAATTCAGAATGAGGAGGGTGTGGAAATGAAAAGAAATTCATCATTTCTGCGAAAATATGTCAATGACGAAAGTGAATCAGAGGATGTTCCCCATGTACCACCATTGGTCGACGTGGAAGGCTCTTCCCCGAATTCTGATAGGCCAGATGGAACACGAAGTCGCTCTGGGCGACAAATTGTAACGCCAGTGCGGTTTCGTGATTTTGTGTAATATTGTCATGTACTTGAGTTTAATTTCTTTGTCGTGATGTTTAAAGTAAAAGGGGAGGGATGTAGTGTTTTATAATGTGCCGGTTACCATTTCGTGTCGTCTATTCAAGGCTGCCACTCGTAGGGAAATTACCCTACGGTAGAGTATTTTCGCCTAAAGTAGGGGGTAGGGAATACCTACGGGGAAAAGCGTACTTTGTAGGGAAAAGTAGGGTATTTTCGTAAAAAAGAAAATTATGGGGTTTAGACACGTGCAATGGAGTTATTTACCAAATAGCATTAAATTATAGAACTTGGTATTTGTTTTCCGCGCTGGTCTTAATCCTACCACAAAGTGAAAATATTAGGCCTACAGAAAGAAGGCACTATACTAGCCGTTTACCGAACTTTAAATTTCAAACTTTGGGGACCGGCTCATTCTTCTAAAATGGAAATTTAAAGAAAATAACTTAAAATGTCCTAAAATGGAAATTTAAAGAAAATAACAAATTTTAAGTACGGCAGCGGGTTGCCGGGCAAATTGCCTCTTCCTATTTTGTTTTTTAGCCCACTTACGTCAATTGGAGTTGTTATAGGGCCCCTAGATCTACCCGCAAAAGCGTAGGGAAAACGTAGGGTAAAACTGACATGTGTGGTAGGGAAAAATGGAAATTTAGAGTGGCAGCCTTGCGTCTGTTACATGAACTGTTGTGTACATAAGTATTCTACCTAGCGTGTGCTGCGTAATTGACAGCAGCGTAATAAATCCGTTTGAATCCCTAAAAGCGTGAGTGAGACGCTACAAGGACATGACTTGAAGTTGACTTGCTTTAATTATGACTTGACTTGCTATTTATTCCAAAAGACTTGACTTGGACTTAAGTTATTTTACAAATAACTTGACTGGGACTTAAGTCTTTTTAAAATGACTTGTTTACAAAACTGCCAAATTCTTTGAAAACATCGTTTAAACGAAAAATTTTTGCACTTCAGTTTGCTGTGTGAAATATTTAACTAGCAAATATTATTGGTGGTGTGCTGTTGGTGCGAATGAAGCAAGCAATTAGCATTTGTAAGGTAGTTACATTTGAAATCAGTAGTTACCAGATGTCGCTGAATTCAGTTAATAATTTTGCAAATTATATTATATTTGATTGCTCAGTATTGGAGTATGTTATTACAATGTTAAACTTATCCACTTGGTTTATTTTTATAGAACTTGCTCATATTTACTAGTTGAACTATAATAAGAACACATATTCGATTATTCGTCTATAACTGTGATTCAGCCATTCTGGGATTATGTTGGACATTGCTTAAAGACATATCAACAGTACACTGGGAAAATAAATAAAATAGTCAGTCTATTCAATTCCTCAAAGATACAACAAACCTCTGGTAAGATTATTGTGACAATGAGATCATAGTGTAGTGCAAACCATTATAGAATAGAGTATTTATTTTACTTATAAACAAAACTTTAAACTGCTAACAGTCCATGGGTAAAGTTTATCAAGTTTAGGGCTACCCAAAGTTTTCAGACTGTGACCTCTTTTATTATATTAAACTTTTTGACCCACTAGGTTTAACAGTTTAAAAAATAACATTTCTCGATGTCTGCTTTGGCATGTATTTATTGAAGTAATGTGCCTTACATAATTTGCCGTTAACATACCAAACAGAAAAAATAACAATTTTATAATTGTAGCACTTTGTATAAAATTTAACTCCATGAGCAACCCCCAGTTTGGAAAGCCCTGGTCTAGTTATACAAAACTTCCGAGTAATTTTACCAATGTTTTGTTTGTGACTTGCTGGCATATTTTAAGTATTTATTTATTTAAAATCTTTTTTTAAATTTAGTATGTTACACTGTTTTTCTATTATACAGGTTGGAAAACTGATTGGGAACCTTCACCTAAAATTTATTTGGTTAAACATGGTAAGAATCAATCAATTTAAAGAATAAATAAAGTTCTTTATTGACACCAGATTCCAGAGGCCACTTCAGTATTGTATTCGTTTGTGTAGTCTACCTGGTCAACAGCGTCTGTATGAACACAATTTATCGACCAATATATTACAAATGTTTTTTATAATTTTTTATATTTAAATTTCAAAGTGATTTATTATATTTAAATTTTAAAGTGTGTATTACAAAGTAAACGTTTTGTTTTATATGAATAAAATATTTATAAATTTTTACTTTGTCGTCAAAAGAGTTGTTGAGTTATTACTTATTCTGAATAAATTTCAGGAAATAAATTATAGACTCTAAAAGTATAGTGGCTTAATTTAGAGTGAATAAAAAAATCCACACAGAACTAGATAGCATATTGTACAGGTTTGAAATCAGAACTGCTGAGTCTGCCTCGAGGAGACTGTTCGTTTTGCTGGAGTCAGACTCGGGACTCGAGTAAGACCATGTAAAACTACCCGAGTCCCGAGTCTGACATGCGCAGTAAACTAATATGACCGCCAACTGAAAATTGTAAAGGTGGAATATTTTCCAACCATGTGTATGTATTATGAGTGAATGAATTATACGACACCCCTATAAGTGGATAACTGAATATCCATTATATTTTGGTTACGTAAATTGGCAGAATACAGGCTGTTTAGTCAGGGGTGGATTCAGGACTCAACAAAATGCCACATTTAAACGGAGTCGGACTCGGGTTATTTTTAACCGACTCTGGGGCAATAAAAATAACTTCAAACAATATTGTAATATTTTGTTTATTGTACTATATAAGCGAACACAAAAAGTTGTACCAAAAGGCTTACTAGTAATAATAAAAAAATGTAAATTCCTCTCCGGCACCCCGGTTTGGAACCACTGGTCTACTCTACAGCAAGGCGTTGTACGCTTCCGCAGTCATTAACTAGACGACGTTGGCGCGCCAACGAGTGTGTTACCATATTATATAGTACTTATGGTCAGCTGATATTGTATGTCCTACAGGCTTTTTTAAGTGTGTTTACACGAAACTCGGCAATTAAAGTTTGACACCTAATTCAAACATAACTTTTAACCTGTCAGAAATGTCGAACCTTAATACATATAAGCCGGTTGCTCCAAAATTTTAGATCACCAACATGCAAGTCAAGCCCAGTTGTTTACGTTTTACTATTATGCATTAGAGCGGAACGCTGTCGAAAGTAGAACAATGGGCTACGTCACAGTTTGTTCTCATGGTTATAATCTCTTTGCTCGGTCTTATGGCTGGAGTCCGTTTGTTATAATAACATTTTTTCGAAGCATTCACCCAATTTGGCTTTCATGTATTTATGTGTATATGCAGACTGATCCATGCCAATTAATTCCGCTTCAATGCGACTTACCACAACAAACCATAGATCGTAAATTGTTCATCGTGACAAATGCTCCATAACTCGCATTAAAGCTCTTAGTTTAACATCTTCCCTAGGCGTTCCTGAATTCATTTTTTTCTGTTATTTTCATGCTGATAACAAGGCCAAACTTTGTTTGTCCTAAAGTCAACACCGTACATTTGTTGCCATTTAGCGTCTGCTGCAGGTAAATCGTGTTCAATAACTTAAAAGTGAAGTTTGCAGATCGTAATGACCTACTGTAGTAGGCCTACTTGGCGGTTTCTCAACAACTGCACATTCTGCTACTATACTCGTTGGTCTGCAATAGTCTTTTCTACACTTTTTATGAACCTTATCTCCAGGCTTTACTTGCAATGGGGAACATTTGTTAATGGCATCTGGAAAAATTCCTTTGCAACCCTTATCTCCCAATGTTACAACATCACACTTATTGTCAAAAACAAGGTTACATAATTACACATTTTTCAGCCATCTAAAAGCAACAATTTAGTACGGTACTGAATAAACTTTTAACAGCCGTTAATTAGGCCGTCTACGTCTACACCAGTACAGATTATATCACCTAGACTCGTCTGTTTTTTTGGACAAAAATTTTTGATCTTGCATAATCTTTATTTACTTTTGGGGAACGGCGCCCAAAAAGCGTCACGGTATAACGTTTACTTAACTAATAGTAAAATAAGCTTGGTATAAAACTTTGCAACTTCCCATATACAAAATTTGCGACTTTGCCTTCCTGATAACCTTTAGGGAAGGAATTACTTAACGTTTTAAAACTCAAAACCATTAAGCTGCTAGGTTCGGTAGTATATCGTGGTTATCGTAGAATATTATTATTGTAGATCAGTGCGCTTCGCCGCTGATTGAGTCTGAGCGGGTGTAAGAAAAAAGTCAAAACTGTTTATCTCTTACTGCACAGTTCACATGTATTTAACTGGAAGGAACAGAAGTTTATCCAATCGGAGGTAGTACGACACATGTCGGAGTCGCGACCCAAGGGTTGATAACCACTGTTGCGGAAAAGAAAAGTCGGAATCCAAGCAAAGTAAGGTTTAAAGTCGATTTTCTTGTTTGGTTTTCTAAAAGATTCTTGCAAACAGCGAATTGTTTTCAGGCGTTTAAAGACCGCAATTGTTTCAATATTGACAACACTTTAATTGCAAATATTTAGTTTATTAACGCACATCATGATAGCATTATGTACAAAAACTACAAGAAATGACACCCGCATCAAACAAAAACATCAAGAAGATGTTTTATGTACTAAAATGGCCGCGAGATACTCTACGAAGTGCCATAAAACTTCGTTTCGTAAAGGTACGAGTTACATCGCTTATAAAAAAAACTAAAAAAATATTTAACGCGAAAAAATAGGTACGGATGCTATTAATAACGGATTTCATTAAAACAATTTTAACATCGCGCAAACTTCGTTTTTCGTTGATCGGCAGTGTGTAAAGGACATTAATATAACTAGGACCAATGGTTGTTTCGCATCTTGTGATTTTCACAAGCAAACGACGAAAAAACGCATACTTTCTGACAACTGAGGGCATATTGCACTTTTGTCCAACACGTCGAAACATTTAAATATAAGAAAAACGGCAACAAACTCAAGACATGAATTTACAACTTTATACTTAAACCCAAAACATATAAAAAATATGGTTGAGTTCAATGTCTGTCGACCAATACTGAGACAACATCCACACAAATAGTTAGTATTTTATTTTATACGGCAGGAATCTAAAAATATTATTGAAAATAACAACCGCAGAAACAGAAGTTGCAAAACATACGTATTCACGTGGTTAACGGTATTTTTTTAAAACATTAATTTCAGATTAAAACAAAAAACCTAATCTTAACGGTCACAAAAATCTCGTTCAGGATAGACGGCAACGCAAGTTTTAGGTCGATCAGAGGTACACATCACGTTCAAAATGCTGTATTAAAGGCAAATAAGGCATAAAAGCATCACGCTTGAAACTGGGAAAATACGTGCAAAAACAGTGAATTGGAAATTGAGTTAATACTGCCAGACCCACCATTACTAGGTGCCAACATAGTTTATAAAATAAGACATAAGGATTGTTGCAAACCGTCAACAAATTACATAGAATCTACATAAAGTCAAAGCATTTTCTTTATTAGATGATAAAGCTGCATCAATGCAAGGCAATGTAAAGGAAGGCATGAGCGTCTATCCTTTGTCACTGGGTCCCGGCTTATCCACGATAAAGCGTTAAAACTTTCCAATACGAATCTAACAAAGTGGGTTAAACAAAAAAGGTTAAACAAAAAACCTTTCAATATATACATTAAAGAACAGTGTTAATGAAGAATTTCATTTTTATATTGAAACGCTTTTAAACAATTGTGTTCTATTTTAATGAACTTTACAAACGTACAATTTTAAACAAAATACAATTCCAAATTAAAACAGTTCTAATTAATTCACGGTATACGCATGTTCTACGGTGAAGCAACCAAGAACAAATATAAAGCACTTGTTTGCTTGAGCACTTGGTACGTAAATTAATGGGAGGGAAAAAAGAGTTTATTAAGCAACTAAACCACGCATACTATCGGGCGTTTATCTGTGATCGCAGGCCAAATGTGAACAAGTTTGCGCATTAAGGTATTTTCAGGTCGTCTTATACTGTAAATTTTATCAATGCCAGCGTAAACTATTATTTTACTACACGTATATTACGTTTGATCTACTTCGCTTCTAGAGACATTTGAATTAGCCTATCCTCGATAACGGGTAAAACGATAAGGAACCAAAAGAACATTCCAGCTTACGTTGAAGATACCTACCTTAATATAACCGCAGTTTTGTTAGAGTCTAAAGGATGTTGCTCCGCGGTACAGCCGATGTTATTGGAAGAATCGTTAACAGTTGCTGTAACACAGTGTGAGGTATACTGTAAACTGTACATCTTTTTAAACCACAAATACAATACGACTAATAAGTAAAATAAAACAAATAAAAAAATAGAACCATCAAAAATCATTCAAAGTTATGTCAACCTTGAATATGTAGAGCAGAGCGAAAAAACACAGGACATCTGTTTTGTGCCTCTGGATAGGTTCTCCAAAACCAGGAGGGAAGTGGACCTGGGGGTGCAGTGGATAACATATAGCCAAGTGCGAGGGGCTGCTGCGATAACTGCGCATCTTCAGCAACTGTCACATCATTGGTAAGTGAAGGTTCGGATTCAGGCTGCTGCAAAAAAAAACAGACAATAAGCCTAATGATAATTTGGTGTTGAAAAACAAGTACCTTAGTTGCATCGTCATCACCAATCGAAAAGGGTGGTGGGTTTGGAGTTGTTGTGAACTCCGCTTCAGTCCAAAAGTCATTTAACAAATCCTCTTCCTCTGCCATTATTACTTCGGCAGGAATAAAATCTAAACGAAAAAAAATTTGGTTACAACTATGTGCCTCTTGAAAGTTGCCACAAGCGACCCTCAAATATGTGGTGCACAACGTAGAACTATTAAAAGGGATTGGTCTGCGTAACCATTTAAAAAACTGATACAAATTCGGATTGGATTACTGTTTTGAACGACAAAGACAATAAATTGGGTAAAAGTATAGCTCTCTAAACACGGCTATTACAAAGTTTTGCCTATTCCTTAGTAACGTTGATACCACGCACTTTTAAACATCAGGAACCTTACTAAGCCACAATCGAACTGAAATCGTTTAAAGCTTGAATCAATCGACTTGTACAGTGCCTTTGAAACATTGTTCTTACAAAATTAGCTAACATAAAGCACACCTTGGACAGTGGCACCAAGCGGGTCCTCCGCATTGCAATTGGAAACTGGATGCTGAGTAACAGCCGAAGTTGGGAAGACGTATATGTGCGTGCACGAAACGTCATTAGGTGTCTTTAGTTGTGTGTTTTGATTAGCGTTCGTTGATCGACCAAAATTGTTAGATTGCACAACATCTAAAATTTATTGTATTACTTAATCAAGTTGTTTAAATAGATACCAAATCAAATATGCAATTTCTACCGGGCATAAGCATGAGTGAACCCTCCGCCTCGATGGAAATCAAACAAGCACTTGTAATAAAAGAACTCTCCGCATTTTGTTGAAGTTTGCACTGCGTACAACCAAGGCGCTTGCCACTTGTCAATAAACTTTTTCGATTTAAACATTTTGCCCAATCTGTAAAACACGAATTACAATCAAACCACGATAAACATTAAAACTTGCCGGGATGTTACTCAGAAAACACTTACCCCGAATTTCTCCATGACTTAGGCGACCTAACTTGCCAATAACAATGCGCCAACATTTCGATGACATTGTGGACACTGTACTCACACAAAACTCCCAAAGCTTTTTAATTGCATCACCTCTGACCGATACTCGGTTTTTACGGGACAACATTAATCTCCTGAAAATAAATGGATTCTGTCAAATACCTTGAATGTCTACTAAAACAACAAGGATGACTTGCCTGGGAGAGACATTGATATTGATACAACAAGTTTCTAAAATTTCACCGCATTGGTCAGTTGCAGAAGCGAGAACATATTTTTGATTGTGAGATAAACAGTAAGATAGAAACAAAACATCAACACTTTTTTCAGGGTTGCCAACCACATTGGAATTCACCATGCGATCTCGCGGAATATGCAAGACATATGGAGGTGAGTAGAGGGAAACCTGAACACTCTAAAACGGCAAAAAATAGCATAAGGGTATTTGTTGTTCTTTAAAATATGTATTATGCTTTGAAAAAGTAAGCAGAAAACTAAAAATAAAAAAAATCATACAAGGAAAATGTAAATGGTGAAAAGGACTGGGAATATTTATGTATTGGAAGGGGTATTGACAAAAAACGTTAATAAGTTGATTCGGAAGTACCATTCTGTACAACAACGTTTTTCTTTAGACAAGCTCATTTGGTTTAGAGAAGGTTAAAATTTGCGTTTTGATAATCGCCATACATTAATAAATTAACGACTAAAACATCAACATGGTGGTCAAGCAACAATTACACCGGGAAAAAATTACAAAAAGGGAAACGAAGTGTGTCCTTCTATGTATCTATCTATATTTAGAACAGGCCTGAACAACTCAAAACAGTCCCAAGGGCCGCAAAATGCAAATAATTCTGGGTTCTTTTCCCTGTGTAACATTGCAGTGAACTTAAAATTATCAAACTCATTCAATGTTTGGGTGGCACAAAGAGCACAGTTTGTTAAAACTCCCTAAACCTTTTTGGACTAGTTACATACTAAAAGGATCAAAAAGATTTGTAAAATACTTTTAAAAAATAATATCATACCTTGGTAATTTCCCCTAATACGAAGAAAGATGATATATTAAATAACATTATCACTCATTCAATGAATAGTGTGTATTCATTCTTGCGTGGTTGCCTGCATGTCTAAGCGTCGATCAATCAAAACATGACTTCGGGGAAAACCAATTGTTGAAATAGTCAGCTCAGAAAACATGTTAAACCATTAAGACATTGCCTGACGCTGCCAGCGAAACAAGAGTGGCCATTCTTATTTAGTCTGACTAAATGTCTTTCTTAGACCCACTATCAAGAGGGTTTATTTAATTATGTAGTATTAATTTGTCTATTAGAGCAGAACTTTTCAAACTTTTCAGTCTGTGACCCCTTTAAATTTATTATAATTTTCCGCAATCACCTGGTTTAGGTTTACCAGATAAAACATAACATTTTGCGTTACCTGCTTTGACTGCATTATATAAAGTAATGTGCATTTTAAGGGTTTTTGTTCAGCATTAAGTTTGCCATAAGCACATAAAACAGAAAAAAATACAATTTTATAGATATAACTACTTCAAAAAAATAAATTAATAGGACTCTTCCGGAACCCTTAAACTCGTTGTGCAAACCCCAGTTTGGAAAACCCTGTGTTAGAGGAGGTTTTTGGTGAAACAAAAATAAATTATTTTTTACTTAGACTTTACTGGAAAATACCATCACAGGACGCTAGATGATTATATGGTATGTTGAACCTGAACAAAACATGCTATGGGGTTACCAAAAAGATTCCAATTGATCCAACAGTCCAGTAACAGTTAGTACTGGCAAAAATATTGTTGTTTTTTTGTAGTGATCAATTTGACTGGTTATCAGATAACCTTACAAACAAAGTACTACTGTACTTTTTGTGTAGTTAACTGGTTATACATTGCCATTTCTGAGAAATGGCCTCAAATGTATTTATTTTTTCAACATTTTACTTGTATACAATTTTAACTTTAAAGCTAAATGAAAAAACGGAGCTCTTTTTCCTTAGTAGCTAAAATATTGGAAGATTTAAACCTTTTTATATACATGGTGCCTAAATAACTTTTTTAAAAGATTAGAACACTTTTTATAAGAAACTTTAATAGTAAAACTACAAAGTAGATATGAATATAAGCACTTCTACAAATTATAAGTGCAACTGCCACATCAACAACCATAAAGCTATGAAATTTACTTTAAACTTGTTGGCTATTTCCTTTTCAGATGCTGCAGGCCCAAATCCAGTCATTGATCGAATATCAACTTCACATGGGATTTTTCTTCTGCACTGTGCAAATAAGTTGATCGCCAATGAACGAATATTGTGCACAAATGATTGGTGGTCACACGACGATGTCACTTGCAATAATGTTTCAAGCGGAATAACCTGAATTTTGTACACAATTAAAGAATTCTCAGTAGCCTGTTGACTGAAGATTAGAAATTATTTGTTAACCTGGAATATCAGGCGATCCTTTAGAGGAGAAGGAAGAGATTTTTGCAGCAATAAAAAACACTGCCACAGTGCTTTTGAAAGCTTTCCTTTGAATGGGTCAAGAAAAAACACGGTAATGGTAGCTGCAGTTAAGGGATTAAAACTTGTACAAGCTGGAGACAGGTCTTTTGCGCTGTAAAGTAAATGCTTTAACATTTCAACAAACAATTTTTTTTAATTCAAAGGTATTACTTCTTGTTAGTTGACTGTTGCTGTCCGAATTTTCCTGCTTGTGGATTCTGAGGACTGTCTGTGTGCAACGGTGTCATTCTACCACTTGGTGTGACTGAATGTGAAGGTAAATTATGTGCGCGTGGTCTGCCCTCTCGTACATGCAAGGTGGATATCTCAAGACTTGGTTCAGCACGTAAAATCGGACCTAAATAAAATTTATTTAAAAAGAACCAGAATAGCAATGTATCCAACCTTTAAACTAACCAAAATCAATTCATATACTGATTAGAAGATGTCACTTACCGACTGACTGAATACAAGCTTTCGCATATAGAATGATTTTTTCAACATCCTTATCCACAACTGAGCTTCCTTTCTCATTTGCCTTGACTGTAAACGTGTTAAATAACATGTTAATACTAATACTGTCTTAGCAAAAAATAAAAAAATAATAGCCAAGTAATATAAAAATACGTAAAGCTGTAAACACATAAGTAAAACCTTAGGCAAACATTAAAAAAATAACTACAAGCTATCAAATTTTATTAATTGAAGTTGTTGCATGACCTGGCATTATCACTTCATAAAATGCATAAAATTGCTTTCCGAAGCTCACTTATATTGAATGGTTGGTTTGTGTACAGCAGTGATAAGCTAGACATGTGATCATTAGTAACATTTGGTAGTATTGTACTAAAACGAAATACCAGATTGTAGATAAAAAGCAACAACTAGATAAAACAAGCAACTCAGAACTACATTAAGATACAGAATTATTGATTTATGAGTAATAATTGGGGTGATTACTTTTTGACCTTTTTTTGATTTTGACCTGAAAACTTGAAATTTTGACAAACTTTGGCCTAAAAATTGATTTTTTAAACAAGATTTTGACCTATTAGAAGAAACACATTGATTTAAACAACATAATGTTATTGAAATTATCGCATTACTCTCTTGGCGTCGTTAACCACGCATAATTGATGCTTTACTGACTTTCGGTCGAACACAAATCAGTTATTTTTTCGGGTTGATGCAAAACTAATGAAAATGCTTAGTTTACATTTTGTCATATTTTAAAAAGACAAACAGCTACAAAAAAGCCAAACAAACAAAACGCTGTTTATTTAAAAAAAGGCTGTGTAAAAAGTTAAAAAAAACATGGTAAAATAATTGCAGAAAATTAAAAAGACCCAGCATAATAATGAAATAGGATAAACCCTAATTGCAAATCAAAAGCAAAAAATACAGCAAATATGGTTCAATACATTGGTCCAACTCAGAGAAATCCACAACTGTATAAACAAAAAGTTCAAGCTAACCTAATGCAAGCCTGCATAGTTATTGCTGCTTGCTCGCATATATCGTATATTACTCCATTAAAGATTTAATACACTTAAAATGTTGTTGTATTCAATTCAAAACTAATTGCTTTTTTGTAAAATTTTAATTGAAGGACAATAAACTGACTACATTTTTTTTGGTAATTTTGTAAACATTTTGACCTAACATGCAAATTGACAAAATTTTGCCTTTTTTGACATGTAAAAATAAACGCCATAATAAATGATTTTCAATTGATTGGCATGACCATACTGGTCTGAAATTTTAAAGTTAGTTAATTCAAAGCTAAAATATGATTCAACAGTAGTAAATGTGTTTAAACTATTGCAAATGATTTAATTTTTTTCTTAAAATTAACTGTTAAAAAACTGTTTCTGTTTAGGCAGCAATAATATAGCATGCTGTCAGGGAGATATCCACCAACAATAAATTTCATAAGATGTTGTGTTTTTTTTTGCCTTTACGTGTAGCCTGTTGTAAAACACCAAAGCGCTGGTCGTCCCCTGACTTATAGGGATTGAAATTAAAGTACTCTTTTCACACGATTTTTTATATACTGGAACAAAATATGCGGCGACATTTATTAATTCAGAATTATTAACAAACGCCTTAAAAAAAATTTACCCGTGACCGGTTTGCGACGGCGCTCGCTTGAGATGCGCGACTTTCTCTCATAGAAAGAAACAATTTTGTTTTCTGTCTGGGAGCACACGACTTTCTAATTTACACACTTGCCCGACGACTCGCTTGAGAGGGAGCAGTACGAGCGACGTTGCTCTGTCTGTCTCCCTAAAACGCAAACAGGTGTCGACTGCCGACCTGCAACCGGCCGACAAACTTTCCATTTTATATATTATATAAGAATATTATTGATTTATTAATTTGTCTGCAAAACAGTCATTTTAGAAAGTGCCATACAGGACGTACTGCGTCTTCCCTAAAACCTGTCTAACATATACTTAAAATTATACATTCTCGCCACCCCAGGATCTGAGCTAGTTACCGGGTTATTTATAAATGTAACCCTAAAATATATTCATATCCAAACAATTTTAACATGCCTGCTGTTCGCTGTTTACTTATATATTTTTCGATTAAACCCCAAAATAAAATATTTTTGATTAAAACCTAAAATCCAATATATATATATATTTTATCCATGCTTGTGGCCAACAAACAATGATGATGTGGGTGTGGGTTTAAACCACTCTGAATTGACCAATACAAATGCATATTTCAACCTGGAATTAATGGGTTTCTGTATTTAAAAAGTTCGTAAAACCAAAGAAAAAGAAACAAGTTCATAAAACAGTATTCAAATTAAAACATTTGCCGTTGACTTTTAAACTTTCTACAAAATGCTATTTCTGTCAAAAATAATTTGTGATTAGTCAAACTTATCTTAAAAAACGCCACCAGATCAAGCTCTTGTGTGCCTAATGCACCATTCAATGTTAAGAGTTGTGCTGATTAGGCCCTAATGAGGTCACAGTATGGCATTAAATTGACATCATGTTTAAAAATTCCCTAACAAAAAATCCTAGATCCATCCTGCTTGTTGTGTTAGGTCCCCGTTTACAATCCATGAAGAATATTGTTGCCCCATAAGATTTCAGCTACAACGCCATTCATATTAAAGCAAAAATTCCAATAGGAAACAGTGATTTAAGATTATACCTCACTAAAATGACTCCAAAAGGTAAAAATAATGACTAAAGATTGTGAACCTTGTTCATCTTGCTAACCTAACCATATTTAATGTGATCCAGGGTGGGTTCTATGGGAGGGGGGTGAACAAGGCCATGCCCCTAAAAACATTTTTTGACTCACTTTTACCAATTAAATATTTGACAAGATATAGATCGCTCTAAAAAAGGGGGTAACCGGGCATATAAGTTTGAGAAACAGTATTTTCAATAACTTGTTTTTATTGCAATTTGTCAATTTCAAATAACAAAAATGTATATAAATGTTTAGTTAAAATTATATGCCTTAGGTATACTTATAGTTAAATTATTAGATTTTATTTCTCCTATTTTTTTTTTATTTGTCTGATTATTTTACCTTTAATCCTCATCAAACACTAAATTACAGGCTATGCTCCCTAAAAATCAATTTTTGCCAATTTAGACTAAATTTAGAACAATCAAGTCTTTGTTTTGCATTTGGTAGTACAATGTTTCAGCAACTCAAATATTAGTACAAAAAAAGTTGGGAAACAGTAACACCACTATAAAACACAATAAATTTAGAAATTACCACTAGAAATATATTCATTAAACCACTCTTCCTCAAAAGAATCTTGCAAAGTTGGCATGGAATCCCCTATCTTTAGAATACCTTCATCCTTTAGAACTCTGTTAATAGGCTTAAAGCGGCCTAAGCGACAAGACTAAAAACAACAAAGTTAAAATGATGTTTAATACAAAATACACACAGTAAACATACCTCGTACATTGAACCAAGTTCTTTAAAATAATTTTTTGTTGAGGTTATGGCCATTTTTTCATCTGGACACAAGACCATATATGCCACATCCTGATGATGTGAATATGGCTCAAAAAACAACTTTTCCCAAAAAGTTATAGCTTGAGGTGAAACGCACAACCAATCTTGATCATATCCAACCACAAAAGAAGGTATTGGTTGAGGTTCTGCATCTGCCAATCGATATAATAATCAATAGAACTATACTTCAACAATGCTTATTTGGTAGATAAGTGAAACTGACTTTTTTGAGCTTCTTTGCAAAACTCTCTCCAAGTTAAAGGACCTTTAACATGTTGTGTTGTTCCAAATGATCGTGATGTTTTTTTCTTTTGAATGGCATCTTGTAGAACAGGTTTTAACGAAGCAAGTAACCGAAATATGTCGAGGGTACTTGCACATGACAAGACATCACCTACATAAATTTTTTTAAAGGCTATGACTACAAACAAACCAGATAAGCACCTTCATACATTTAGTATCCTTCCAGGAATGTAGTGGTTGAATAGATAAATTTTCTAATTCAACTGCAGTTGAATGCTCCAAGGCAGTTAGACTACCGCTTAATGCTTGTGCAAATGCTTCGCAAATGTCTGAAAGAACAATAGGTTTAGTAATTTATAAATACAAAATTTTTCCAGAAGATAAAAGAAAAATCAGTAACCATGTTTCACAATAACATTATCTTCATTCAAAGCAGAATCTTTTGTATTTATTACAGTTTGTGAACCAACATCGTAGAATGGATTTGAGCAACATTCCAATAAAAACTGTATGATTTCATCTGCATAATAACATATTAGGGATGAAAGACATCAGAAAGTGGTTTACTTTAAAACAAATAAATTACCATCATTTTTTGTTAATGATGTTGTGAGTTTAATATTTTCTGAAAAAATCCCTGGATTAAGGGCTTCAATCACAAATCTTTCAAATTGTTTTCCAACCACCTCTAATTCATCTTCCAAAAACAGACCACTACCAACTGATACCATTCGATTGCGGATTGCACTGTAAGGAATTAATCTCAGTAGCTTAAACAATATTTAAAGGAGTGTGACTTTAATTTTAAGATAACATTATCTTAACAGTTTTTGAATATTGGGTCAAAAATTATACAACTAAAAGGATATGCTATTCTTATTCAATGGAGTAACAGAATCAAATGTGCTAATATAATCAAAAAAAAAAGATTTATAGGAAGTGGTAGCAAAGTTAGTGCCAAGTGCAAAATCGGGAATCGATTATTTTAGAAAGCACTGAGCAGAAAAAAATATTTTCTTGTTGGTTAATAAAAGGACATTCATCAAGATGTTTCAGCAAATAATTTGTGAGGTACATTGACAGAAACCACATAAAAACAAACAGTATGTTTATCTTTTTCAAGTTTTTAGGATACAGTGGCAAGGATATCAAACTACACAGATGCTATCGATTCACACGAAAAATGCCTCAGCTGAAATTATTTTGGGTGGCAAAACATTATGCATTGTTACATCATTGTCACAATATTTGGTATACAGACATTGCAAAACGTTTTCTAGAGCAGTTTCATCGTCGTTTAGCGGCTACTTCTTTGCAATGGATAACTTTTACTATGCAGTACCATGGCATTTATATTGTTAATTAGCTATGACATGACAAAAAAGGTTTTTGTCTAGCTTTTTCTGTTCCAGTAGGTTGTCAATATGCTTCTCAGACGGCGCTGTTTACATGATTGCGGAGGGGAAGTTTGGTTCTAGACATCTATATAAATAGAGTTGTATTTGGGCCTTGGGGGAGAAGATTTCAGTTGAAGTTTAAAAGGAATAAAGCATTAAAGTAACTTGTATGAAGTTTGGAATAAAGTGCTGTTAAAGTTTTAGTATGCAGTAGACTGGTTACTCTTTGTGTCATTTTTGGTGCTGTGTTATGTTGTTGTGAAGAAGTGTTGCAACAAGCTGGCGAAAAGTTTCAAAGACATTCAAAGATCTAAGGGTTAAAAGTGCGCACATTTTTAAACAAAAAAGTGCCCAAATAGGAACTGGGGTTAATAGCTGCGCTACGGTGTGACAAAACCTAAATTCCCAAATCACTGCTTATCTTGTCCTTCGTTTGACGTTATGGGAATTCCCTAATTTGCAAATCCTACAAAAGTTGTTGCCAAACACAAACAAATATTAAGACTTTTGTAACTTCTGTTTTTATAAACTTCTAAGTATAATCTGTAATTACTTTTGGCATGATTTGTCCATGGACCGATGTTTCTGTTGCAAGGGAGACACGTAGCACTATGCGTGAAAGAGCATGAGATGCGCCGCAGTAATTAATTTTTTGTGCAAAAAAAAAAATGCAAAAACCGTCATTTTCACACAGACATAAAATTGAGTCTCTTTATTTTGCGTATCGCGCTTGCTTGAGACGTCTTTAGCTTGGTGGTTTGTGTGGCGGACTTAGTCAAGTTGGCGCAGTGTAACCCTAATGGTCAAGGCAATTATCGTGCGTATTGCAGTGGTTTTAGCAGTAAGCCTTGTTAACTTTTAAATGGGTTAGGCATTTTTCTTACGTTATACCTTTAATTAAAATGAGATTTTGCCCTCTTGTCTTTCCTGTTTAATGACATAAATCCAGGCTACTCGTTTAGTCGACACAACGCACAACATTTCTTTTATGGGTATAATACAATTTTGCATTGTACATTGTTTTACCAAAACAATGAGCCCAAAGGTTTAATCTTCGGAAAGTCCTAACTTTTTAAGTTTTTAAAAACAGCATAAAAGAGTTATTTTCTGCAAATAAAAGCATCGCAGATAATTGCAATAAATTTGTTTGAAATAATTAAGCTATTTTTACGCGAAGTTTTTTATATAAAGCAAGTACTTTGCTGTAACGAAAAACATACAAGGCTAAACACAGGCTTTGAGCTAAAATATATCTACAAATTAGGACAAAAGAAAGTTGTAAAACGAAAAATTCATGAGTTTTGCACAAAAATTTCAGTTACTGGGAACCATGGCCGGTGTCTAACCCCTTCAACTGTACCACCTTGTTCTGACAAACTAAGCCTGAATTGGTGGTAAAAGCGGCAGTCGGCAAATAAAAATTAAATGGGCCTAGACACCAAAAACTAATAAAAGACAAGCGAGTAATTTCAATGTAAAGCATAAGACACCAAATATAGGCAGATAACACACCAGACGTAAGAAGTAACCATAAAATTATTGCACAAAATATGCAATATTGTGGCAGTACTCGCGACACCCTGAGAATTGGCTGGCGCTCTATTTAGGGGTAGCACCTCATCCGGTTAAGAACCTAGAAGCTGTTGCTTATATTGTTGGTGAAAAACAACATAGGGACGACCAGAAAAAAAGAAGATATATATGTTTATAAAAATAAACACATATACCAAAACAACAATGTGGGTATAAGAATAACTTTTGTCATTTTTTCACCTGTATAGCTTAAAGCAAACTAATTAGGGGATTTTTTTGGTCGTAATCAATAAAACTCATTTGGGCACTGGTTTATTCTCGCGTAGTTTGAATAAAACTAATTTGGGATTTTTTGTACATATGTAGTTCTAATAAAACTAATTTGGGCTTTTTTTGTTCCGTACGTAGCTCAAAACTAATTTATGCACTTTTTGTCGTACCTAACTCGGATAAAACTAATTTAGGGTGCCCAAAATTATAAAAAAATGTGCTTAGCGGAAACACTGATCAGGGACAAACCAAGGTTTATTTGAAATTAAAATATGTTTAACTACATTTAAAACATACAGTATGGAGTTAAGTGTTTATGGGGCTTTAATTAGATTTCACACAGCGTCCTCCAGGATCACAAATAAAATGTGTAATAAAAATAACTTAGTGAAACACGGTTTTATTGTGTAATTTTAGTAGGGCTGTTAAACACTCGGAGGTATATTGATACTGCAAGGACGCAATAGCATGAAACGCCAAAAATGCCTTCACATAAAATGAGTTGGTGAACTTCTCCTGTTGATAGTTCCCATCAGGGAAGGCATTAGGACTTTAGGAGTATATATCAATCTACATATTTCAATAACACGTGATTTCCAAAATATTAAAAAATAACAAATACTTTACCTGAAACCACAACTGCAAGGAAACTGGTCTTCTTTAGTGGTCAAAGCAGGAAGGTAACCAAACTCAACATCGACTCCAGTAATGTTTGTGTTACAAACACAAAGTGCACATTGGTCAAAAGAATGGTCCCGGAATAAGTTAAAAACTGAGTCAGAAAGCAATAAATTCATAAAGATGGCTGCATTGCCATTCTGATCACAGAACATCCTTCGAGGTGTTACATGTGATGAAGGAGTGGCATATGATGCTGGTGATTCAGATGGATCAACACTGTGGATGCCATTGCGGCCTGGAGTTCTTTGTGCAGGAGATGGCAATGTTTGAACACTGGAAACCATTTTGCTTCCACTTAGACCTGGAGTAGGAGGAAGCAATCCAGCATGGATGGGAGTTGATGGAGCTGGAGTAGTTGGTTGTAAGGCTAGGATGTCGTCATGTTGGGTTTGTATTGTGTACATTGGTTGAGGTGTTGTATGTAATGCAGGAAGCTGTAATTTTTCATGATTTTAAAAATGGAAAAAGATGTGTATACCACGCTTTGAAATAAATTGGAAACTTTCATCATTGTCATATTTTAAAACTGTAATGCTATTCAGACAGACTAATGCTGTTCAACCAGATACATTTACAAAGGTATTTAAAATGTCAATATACAAACCTGCCATGTCGGTGTGTATGAGAAGGAATTAAGAGGTAGGTTTAATGAAAGGCACTTTACAGGCAGATACACAAGGGGTGATGGATGCTTATTTTCGTTGATGTTCTCATAGCATGAATCTAAACTTGACACACCAACACCCAAATTCGACATCTCCTGCAGGCTGATATTATTGTGTGTGGGTTTAGAATGATTAGTCACGTTTTCTTGAGGCAAAGACAAGGGAATTTCAACTTTGTCTGTTGAAATGCTGGATAGCATTGGGGGCCGCCCGTCCGGAGAGAATGGTTGGTAAGTTTCAAGAGATGGGGGAGTTGGGTAGATTCGTTGCAAATCCACATTTGCTAAAATTTAATCACATTTTTTTTAAAACAGTTCTCTTAAGTTGTTGCTATATTAATTCAAAACAATTACTGGTCACAGTGTTTGATGCTGTTGCAATTGGGATATGTTTGATGACATGTTGCAAACTGTCAGCATCATCAGGAGGAGTTGGTGCACCAGATTCATCATCTTCATCAAACATTCCCCCGTTCAAGTCATCCATTGAAAACTAAATGTATCAACAACATAAAAATAGATAATATTAAAAACAAATATTAGGGTCATTCATAAAATGCTGCATGAAAAAACATTAAATATGTACTACTTCTAGAATTACTAAGGGTATGTATGTAAGGTGAGTAGTCCTTTTTTCATAAGAAATAATAATTCATTTGAATATAAAAACTATCATAACTAAGTAAAAAAAACAGATATTTTTAGACTTAATGGGAATGGAGAGGGAATAGTGATGGGAATAGCTTGTTTTAAAGGATTGCAAGAAAATTCTTGGGAATATCCGTTGACACACATTTGTGTTTCCACCACTTATATCTGATTGCTAAACAAAAAATGTATTTTACAGAAATTTTTGAGTCATTGCTTTGCTTTTTGTAGTTTCATATAAAATATCTTTTAGGCCTAAGTAATCTCGGCATACTACTCAATATATAACCTAATAAAAGTTGTTATATGGAATTATGCTTTACTCTTTTATGCAATTATTTACCTAAACATTTACAGTTATGCCTAAAAAGTAAATTAAATAGCCCTCTGACTAACTACTGCATGGCAAGTTATATAAATACATTATGTCAAGCCTATCTTTTTAAATCATGTCTGCATAACCTTCTTTTTGTAGCATGTATTTAAAGCATGTTATTATATTAAATTACCAGCAAATATATAATAACAACTGGACAGATGATTTAAAAAAATTATTGCAGCAATTCAACAAACAACTAAAATGTAATGTAACAAATAGAAATAGTTTCTGGTAAATTGATCATAAATATTATTTACATACAGAAATCATGCTTGTGTAAAAAAAAAACAATTAAAGCGGTCTGGTCGAGTAGAAAATAGTTATTATGATGAGCATTTCATCATTCACTAATATTTCTCAGAAAAGATTTGGCACTGTGGAAATCCAACCAAAACCATAATAGTTTATAAAGACCGATTTAAGTGAATCGAAAAACCTACTTGGAACACGTCAAGATCACTCTCTATTCTCTATGTCAATAAGCCTTACTTATTGTTAGCAAGATCTAGTTCTGTTTATCTGCATGTTTTATCTCTTGTAATTTTCAAAATCAGATTATGTTTCCCTCATGGATCAAATTATTTAACAGTCCATAAAAACAATGACTACCATGAATATATGAGTCGGTTATAAGGAGTGATCAATAGTTTAAATTAGCGTTTATTTATTCGACTATTTACTATCGTGGTGAGGTTTTTTGACGAAACATGTTGGTTAGTGTTGAGCAGACAACTGCATTCCATTTGTCTATCCACACGTGGAAATAAATGTGTTGATTTGTCGTTAAAAAAGGACTATCGCACTGAAATAATAAGGCAGGATAATTTATTGAAAATCATTTTGGAAGGACATAAATGCGCAGACAACATGCCAGTATTTTTGGTGAGAGTTATTTTGTGAGTACTGGACACACGACTGGCGAAATTGCGCAATTTTTAACTTAAGGCCAACCCTGCAATATAGCAAACTTAATGATGTCAGCATTTAATCCTTGATTTTCTGGAATAGACTAGCCAGAACCATCATATACACCAATAACAAGGCAGGCTTAATCATTTGTAAACAACAAATGACCTCGATATGGTGGAAAATCTTAGACACATGCTGGTTGTTAGACTAACGCCGACTGGTGAGTACAAATTTTCATTTAATATTAACAAATGTTGTAAGGACTTGACCCTTTTTAAAACTGAACAAAATAGACTGGTATCATGGTGTTCGATTAGGAGGTTTTGGGCTATTAACACAAATGTGTTTCCCAAGAACAGTGTACCCTTAAGGATTAACAAAATAAATATAATTTTATACTGTAGTAACATGTGTTAAATAACGAAAAAACATTTTTTTGCAAATTTTGTTTAGGTACATCAAAAGTAAGGGGACTATATTATTAAGACCAACTACATAATCAACCATTGAAACAGTGAGTGTAACATTCACAAAAGTTCTGTAGGCAACTTGCTGCAACAACCAATACAGCACTCAGTGGAAGTTCCGCAATCTTTTGGGGACAACATTCAAGCTGTTTTAATCTTTTCACTATCAGCCAGCTGTATGATTTAAGCCCTCAATTAAGATGTTGATTTAAATGGAGTAATTAAAACGTGTGTTGTAATATCAATTAAAAAACAAGCGGGTAATGATAATTTTACTGTTCTAAAAACAATCCTAAAGTATTTATCACGCGTTTAAATAAAAAAAATTGTGAAACATTTAATCCGTGCTATTAACCTTGTATTTTTTACCTAGGTTTATATACTGCAACTTAAGTTTACAACCTAAAATGGTATACAAGTGGGTAAAACTCTAGGCCAGTGTTGTAGAGTTAACAACTGTGACAAAATACAGCCTATTCTGTATTAAAATGTTATCAGACAGGACCCACATTAGAACACTATTTGTTTTTTCTACAAAGTTATTGAAAAGTTGTAAAACGCACAACAACAAAAAGGTTGAAAAGCACAATCACATTAGTTTTAGATCTTATGTTACTAAGCAAATTATTGTAAAACATTTCTGTGTTTTTGTGTTTGCCTTTAACTAAACATGTTGGTTTTTAAATACTTTAATATACAGTACATTCATCATTGTACAATGCCAGAGAGGAGTCATTTTTTTACATCTGGATATTTTAACTGAACAAGAGCCTAGCCACAGTAGGTACAAGTGACCTTTACCATTATGTGGTCAACACATCCTTGCAATCAACAATTATTATGTCCATTTTCTAGAACATTAGCCACAACCTAAAGAGGTCCAACACACCTTGACAAATAGATGTGTTTTTGTACAACAATACATTTACCTTAAGATCAGATTCTGACATTCTTGTTCCCACATATGTAGCTCCAGAAGTAGCAATGTCTAATTTAAACAGGTTATATTAAAACAAAAAACTTAAAAGAAATCCAATTTTAAAATTCCAACTGACCTGTTGCTCCAAGTGGTGAATAGTTATTAGTAAGCAAGGCTTCCAACTGGCTCTTGCCCGAAGCGGCAAAATTTTCCTATAGTGGAAATTATTAGGTGTTAGTTATAATATAATTGATGTCTTGTATAGAAAAACATAGTTTTAGCAGCTAGATTTTTTTTATTTAGGCTTATAACAAGTCAATACGCAAGGGAATTAAAACCAACCTGTTTGACATTTTGATTTTCTGCATCTAAAGAATTAGAATTTACTGAAATGGAATTGATGGAATGATTCCACTGAGAACATTGGGTAGAAAGAGGTACTGCTGATCCATGTTTTAGAATGATGTCAGCAGAAGGCAAACCATTGGGAGTTACAGCATCATCTCCATCATCATCAAATGCATAAGGGTCAGAACTAAGAATCATTCCAGCTAATTCGCCTTTCACTGGGCCTGTTTACGTGTAATTGATACAGATAAAATTATTAAACATAAAAAACGAAATAGCTGTACATTTATTAAACATTGTTGCACATTTGTATAGCAGTGAAGGTGTTCAGAAAAGGGTTGAAATAAACCCTAAACAAGACTAACTTGTCTGAGAGCCCAGTCAGAAAACTTAGCTATTTTGCTAAAAATACTGAAAATTTTATGTTAATGCAACAAGAGTGATATAGAATTAGTAATATATTTTATTGTTTTATCTACCTCAAAATGTATCCTTTAAACCTCGAACCCACCTAATTAAGAGCTGTAGTTTTAATTTTTGAATGATACGCATTGAATCGTTTTGTTGTTTTTTATAACACTTTTCTACATAGGATATCTGGTCTGAATGATTGTTGTCTATGTATTTAATTTTGTCAACAATCTATCATTTATAATGAGTAATTTGGACAAATATAATTTTATTTTGAACTGTACTTACTGGGGTAGCTCTGTGATCTGTTGTTTAAATCAATCATGTCAAGTTTGGATAAGTGCCTGTTACATTTACAGGACCGTGACAATTTTAGCACATTGTATGAAATATGTTCTCACATATTTCCTTAAAGATGTGCATACATTTAGAATAATTTTAAATGGGATTTAAAACTGAGTTCTCTGTTATCCGCCACAGTGCTTTAAAAAATAGCTGTTATTGTTATGATAACAAACCAATTGTGACTTCCCTGTGCATTAACCTAATTCACATTGTATCACTTATATGGATTTTAAGATGTCATTATTCATTAACGTAAAACAGAGAATAGGGAAATTCCCTAAGTTGAAAATTCGGGACCCCACTTTTTAATTTTCTGGATACATTCCTTGTAATATGGTTTATATTTTTAAATTGAATGAACCAGCCTAAAACATTTAGGCCACTGTTTTCTCTTGAGCACTTTTTTATACATTGATCATCAAAGTTTTATTTGGAAATATTTTGCAAACAGCACTAAATTTGAACATGGTACATTAAATATTAGTTGTGTTGTAATGCTTAAGTAAACCACTTTTTGACAGGTTCTGTCGAGTCTGGTAAAGTTTTAACCTTCTGTCAAAATATTTGTTTCGATTCCAGTTTGTTTCCCTGAAATTTTACGTAAAACTGTTTGGGTTCAGTTAGACTCCCTGGTCGGACCTGACATGCAGGTAAATGTTAGCGCAGGTCGGCCTTAGTGAAACTTTAACTAAGGTTAGGGCATATCATAATAAGAAATCATTACTCAATTCAATAATTTTTAGGTCAATCCTATTTTCAAGATCTAAACCATGGTAAAAAATTCAATTAGCTAAACGTTTTGAACAATTTAAAAATCTAAACAACCCTAGCGCATGTGTCACAATGGTTTAAAATGCTATTACAAAAACTAACCTAAAAAAATCAGTACAATTGTGTACATTTACAAAGTAATAAATAATTAATTGAAGTACTTCATAAGTGAAATAGTAAATTCTTCTCACCAACTAAAACAGGCTGTTGACAAAGTGTGGGAGGAAACAAAAAAGATGAAGAATTTAGTCCATCAACATCTTTCAGTACTTCATCTTCAGAAGTTAATTTGATTTTCTTAATCTGGGGTCTAAATGTACAATATTATAAGATGTTTATCTAAAAGAAGCGGGAGTGTCCCTCCGATAACACACTAAAAAAAATTATTTGAATGATACACTGGATACACGAAAACAGCTATTATTTGCACAAAAAGGGCTTGCTTAACCATTTGTTTGCTGTTTTTGGGAAGCTTAAAAATGTTTACCTTTAACTCACGGTTTTTGTTATCCGGGATCATCAGGTTTGTTTGACAATTAGCGCCTAGATTTATTTGTTATAATGATAGAGGCCAAACTTTCAAAATTCCAGGAAGTGCTCAATATTAAACTTTCGAAATACAAAGTGAAAGCTTGAATTTTTGTGCCTTACCCATCTATTTTTAATTAATTTGATTTTAAGCAGAGATAGGGAGTCGCTTGAAACTAACCAAACAAGAGTGTGACTTTGTCTAAAAAATTACCTAGGGTCAAACTCCCGAGATCGATTCCATCCAAATATGCGATTCTGAGTCAGGCACTGGCTTTATTCTGTATTTCACCCATTTAAATAACTAAATGAAAGTGGACAATGCCCTCACTTTATAGAAAAAATTAAGTTTGGGCAACAACCTGGTATTTTCATCATGTTTTATGTTTTTGTGCAGTTTCTTATGCATTACAGTCGAAATAAATGCTTTAAATGGCAGTTGTAAGAATGTTTATCATTGGTAATTCAATCTTTTGAATACAATATAGATATATTAGCAAATAGTTTTTCGATTAATTGCTGTTTTGTCCCTTGGGTACATTATGATTAATCAACCCACAGAAGTAGAAGGTAAATTATTAATTAAAGATATAATAGAATTCAATATTCTGGATTCTATGATTATCAAAACTAAAATAACAATGAACATGTCCCCAAAAAATAATATTAAAGATAGGGTAACATCTTCACCAGAGGGCAAAATAATGCAGATATTTATTTCTTATGGCATAACATTGTTTCTTATGTCTAAACATTGCACTAGGAGGCGCTTCACATTCTGTAAGTTTAAACCGCTGAAATACTGTGTAAACTGCCGAAATAAACATTTTATTTTGCAAACTCTGCAAAAATTCGCATAGTTTAACACTTAAGCTTTGGCCTAAATAACATCAATTTGTTCTTGAGTAGACTTGTTGTATGATGACCAGGTAAGGGTCCTGGTGCCTGATAAAAGTATATTAAAGATACGACTTACATGATAGCAGTAATAGCTCGACTGACACAATATGAATTCTCTATGGCCATTTGTTTTCCGGTAGGTTAAATAAAGAAGATCTAATGCAAACCGCCTGGTAGAGCAGCTAAAGCAAACCGACCTGTAGTCATGATTGTTTTCAAATTTTTTTGAAACTTTAACAAAACCAACACTGTTTCCAGGATCCAAATTGTCACACAGCAATGTTGATGATTTTATTGACAGACTTTGTTCTTCTTCACATTTGCCTGGTAGTTTATATGCTTTCCACTCTCTGACCTATTATAATAGATACTTGAAAAGTTTAATGCATTAATCCACAGAAATCTTCAAAAAACATTTGTTTCAGTAGTTATGCAATATGGTAATGTAACTTTGTACCTAAAATTAATAAAAAGAACCCAAATTAATAGCAATAGCCATTTTACTTTTATGTTTCATAATGGTTACAATCATTACACACTTTGTCATACTTCATAAATTAACAAATGAGAAACATTCATTATACTCAGCAGTAAAGAAAATAGTTTTCAGTTTTTTTTCACTATACAGTATACTGTATCAGGTGGAAGGGTAGAAGTCCTAATAGCAAATGTGCTGCGTAAACCATGACAATCTTTGAAAGTTAATCCATATATACATATTTTTATTAGCGTGAAATTTTCGTCTTTTAAATAAAAGACATAAAACTGACCATGTTCAAATACCATTTTTGCTAACTTAACTTTATGAACAACCAAATTTAATCTGTTACTGAAAATATGCTAAACAAATATCTGTGACTGTCAGCTACCCGTGGAGATGCAGGATGAAAACATTTTACATACTATATTTTTTGCCAGCATCTAGTTAAAGGAATATTTTTTAGGTTGCCAATATGCGAGTCAACTTAATAACCTGCAAAATCGTTTATATGAAAGTCGAATAAGTGAGAAAAAATCCTAAATTAACTTTTTGTAATTATAAACTAAATAAATACAAAATTATTCATAGTTAGTGAGATTCCTTAGTAACATGTAGTTGTAGGTTGTTGTTTTAAGAAGCGTTATTACATTATGTTGTTTGGCAAACAATCACAAGAACATCATACATTAAAATATATAAACCCTTATTGTTATGATACATGTCTTACAAAACTGTAATACTGGAATAGTGTAATAATAAGATACGTAAAACTGGTTGTCAGCAAATTCGAAGCGGTTTCAATTGGTATATTAATCTACTATTTACTGTGTATGTGTGAAGGAGATTAGATAAGGTTCTTCTAAATAATTGTGAATGGTCACAATGTAGTTTTGATATGCAATCAGATCGGAAACCAAATATTCAAGCGCATTTTTATAATGACCATTGACTATACACATACTTTAGTTTGGTTTAAGAATGAGTGACCCCTGCAGTCTTTTTTACCATATGCGCTGGTGTGAAATATATTATACATGGCCTTGAAAAATAGTAAGTGTCCCAACTAACAAATTTTCATATTACTAAATTTCTAAAAAATTTTAATCGTGTTTTTTAGAATTATACTGATTTTTTTATTCTAAACATGTTTGATATCCAAAAAGGTTGTGCCTACTACCTTTAATAAAACATCTATTCCTCCCTGCATCAAATCTCAAACTGTTTCACAGAACAAAAATGACATAAAGTTTCTTAGTCAAGGCCAACTAGGATAGCAGCTAAATATAATACGTATAGAAATTTAATGAAAAAAACATGGTCAAGTAACCTATTTTAACTTCATAAGAAATATTAACTAATGCACTAATAATGTTTTTCTTCATTTTCAGTTTCAAACTGCAAATAGTAACCAACTTGAATTGCCAAGTGGATAACACTAAATCCAACTATAGGAATTTCTTTCATTTGTTTTTTTCATGGATTAGTTTGCCAGGGAACATAATTTCTAGTGGTTGATACTAGATAATACCTTCGGGAGAATATACCTACCATTTTCTTAGGTTCAGAAAAATCTTCAAGAGCAAATTGTGAAATTGCTCTACTTTGTACATGATTTTCCCACAATTGATTGCTACCAAGATTGACAAATGGCCTGGTAGTTAAGTTGCCCTTGTTACCTTGCTGTGGTTGCTCAGCATGTAAAACATTGTCATTAAAAAAGTTACTATCATGTAAACTAGGTTTTGAGGTTTCATAACCCATAGAGGAGGGCAAACTTGCTATAGGCATATCTTCAGTTGAAAGAATTGATTGAAACTCTGTAACATTAAGATTTGTGACTCTGGAATCTGCATGAGGAACTTCGGCAAAAGAAAGACGATGGTGAAATGTTTGAGAATATCCCTTGCTGGGTTTATCAGGTTTAAATTCATCCGAGACATTTAAGTGATGAATAGTTGACCTGAAATATTAATATGAACACCGCGTAAATACAAAAACAAATTAGGCTGAAACGATTTCTTCGCTTTGTTCTTTTTTTGGTTAATGAAGTGCGCAATAGAAAACCTGGAGCCTAAAGCTGTACTTTTATTGAATCTCCCTTTCCAAAAGAGCCTGGATCTGTTTACATTTGGCATACATTATGATGGTGTTTACCCCTTTTTTGCACGTATTGTAAAGAGCATGGCCATAAAGTAGACCAATGTCGAAAATTAAACGTGAAGAAAAAATAGCATTAGATGATAAAATGGCAGCACGAATCCACCTAAATGACTGCCAGTACGAACATGGAGATATTTCCCCCCTACAGCACTATGTTGGCCAGCATCCTGCCATATACAACAATAAATGTATACAAGTGTTTATTGTTGTATCGTACAAATGCTGCCAGTCAATCTTTTGGATATCTTTGAAGATAAATGGCTTAATAAAATCAAAGCTGAAATAAATATCCAAAAAATGATAAGTCATGTTACAATTTGGACAGTAAATAAAAACAAAACTAACAGACATCAGGTAAAATACCATGCTTGTTTAAGTAGTTTATTTAATTATATGTATCCCCAGGATGTAATATGGCCAAACATGTTAAAATAGCACATTAATTTCTTAATATTAAAGGGAACTTCATATCCCTTCAAATTATTACACACATGTCTTAAGGAATCTGATATAAAGAAAAGTAACAAGTACAAACCGAAAATCTTTTTGATTGCAAGTAAAATTCCAGTCAGTGTTTAACTGTTGTTCTGATATTGTTGAGGGAAAATCACTGCAAAAAATATGCACTTGTTATAGTTGTATATGCATTATGATTTAAATCAATGAAAAATATATATTTTCTACAAATTATAATGTTGACAGTTCTTTCGATGTATTTTTTAAAAACCTTCTAGGATGAGGCAGGCATCGACTTTGTGATTTTTGGTGACAGTAGTGGCTCCCAGCACGGACCTGATCAACCATCACACAAGACAGGTGCAGCTTATCGGTGAACTTCACTATTATATTAGATATTTATTAGGTATTTGTATTACAAATGCATTAAGAACTACCTTTTATTAAAATCAATTCCCCAAAACAAAAAATAGGGAAATTAATTGCAATATGAAACAGAGAGTAAATTTTTGCTTAGCAACAACCCTGAATTATTTTTTGGTACCTGGATTTGGTTTACAAAATACTAGATGAGTTATTCTTAAATCATTGTTTACAAAAAGTGTGCCAAAATATTTTCTATCGCATGATAGCATTTGCGCAATACTTTTTACAGCTCTACATAAATGTTTACATTCTTACCATTTTTTTGTATATATTTTCATACCATTTACTAACTTTGATGATTTGGTAACAACTTTAGAATAAACCAATACCACAAATGGTCCATACCCTTTTCTAAGAATGACAAATATGATATGCTAGTACAACAAACCGCATTACATTTGGGCCAAAACCAAACTCAACAAGTTCATGGTGGGCCGTAATAAGTTTTTACTAACATTTTTTTTATCAAAAGATGTAGCTTTTAAGCATTCCAATTGAATGTTTCCTAATCATGGGTGGATCTATGTTTTATGCAATTAAAAATGATTTTAATTTTATTAAAAAAGGAAGCAACACACAAAAAATGTGTTAGGTTAAATTGGCATTCTTTCAGGGGGAGATGTGATGAAAATTGAGCATACACAAAATAAAATATGCATATATTTCTAACACTCTTGTTGTTGTATGTGTGTTTTTGAGAACACTTCCTCAAATCACAAATATACTTAGGTCAAATGAGATTCGCCCGAGCACCATAATTGTTTGCATTCTCATATAAATAAAAATATGGGGCATAACCCTGTCGAGTTTGTAAAAGACGTCACGGGCCGGATGATTTTCCCTGGATGGCCGGACAATAAACACTTTTCGAATCAGTCATAAAAATGACAAAGTTTGGCACAACCGTGCTTCATCAAGTGAAATTAAAAATAAAAGCAATTAAAATGTACGAAGTATAGGCACACGCTCAATGAAAGGCGATAAGATGTAGTAAGCCTAACAATTTAACACAGGCACATGCTCCCAAAATATGTGGACTTACAGAAAAAACATGCATAACAGAAGGTCTACTGAACATTGGGTACATGGAAACATTGGGTATAGGGAAGCATTGCATAAATTGCCATAAAGCTCAAATCCCAAGTAGTGTTAATGGCATCGCACTTTTTTTTGCTTGGAGGTGAGCCTTTTATGGGTGCCTGTTGCTTTTTTAATAAAAACAGTAAGTAAAAACAAATAACAATTCAGTGGCAATGCACATTATTATAGACTGCTACATAATAAAATTTAACTCAAAAATAAAACTTGTCCTTTATTAGCTGTTTTCTATTGATGCAAATGTATAGGGCTTTGGAACTTTATTTGTTTTATATGGTGAGCAGTTTTTTTTCCTAACTATGGTTTATAAAATCCTCTCATTGATGCGTAGTGTTGAACACTAGTGAACGCCTGTAGAAAGGATTTTAATAGCTCTTCAGTTAATGTAAAACTGGCCAAATTGAAATGTGTTCATGCTGGCAAATAAAACAAATAACTTGCTGCTTGCAATGCATATACTACAATTTTATATTTATCGGCTTTGGTTGCTGGAGGTCACACATTTGAAGGTCGCAATAATATTTCAGTTAGAAAAAAACACATTTTTGAAAACCTGACTTTATTTTAATGAAAGTAATTAAATATTTTTTGACTCCAAAAAATCAAAAAATGACAAATAAGGGAGTACACATATTCAAACAATGCTTTATTGCTTAAAGGCCTCCACTGGTCTAGGCATCAGCAGTACCTGTTCCTGAGAGGATTTTTTGCTGTTTGCTGATGGCAGTAACACATTTTTAAAAGTTTTGTCATTTCCATAACAGTTTTGTTAGCATACTTTATTCATATTATTGGTATTTACAAATGACATATAGCAATGAAAATAATTTTTAAGAAAAAAGACTCTTGACTATCCTGCATAACAGGTGGGTACACAGTTTATTTAAAATGAAGGGTAGAGCAAAAAAAACACAGACATAGTATGTTTTAAAACATAAAAAAAGCTAATTACAAATAACCACTGATTTCCACAAATTTTAACCTACTGTGCAAATTTCGAGTAAATTTTAACTGACTTTAAACTAGGGCCTATAATAGAAGTAAAGCTTAACAACGAGATAGCTAGGACAGGAATCATCAAATGTTTTTGTTACCAAGGGCCAGTAAACCAAAAAGGCTGCCTGTCATGGGCAGGATAACTGTAGAGAATGTATATATTATATTTAGTATTCTTTTTATTATAATTAAATGAAGAAAACATAAAAAAAATTGTTTATAAGAGGTAGTTCAGTTTAAAATGGTTAATTTTGTATTGGACAAACTTGTTTTGGGATCATCACAGAAATATGCAATCCCCAGAAGGATTAAACCAGCGGGCGATAGTTTGGTACCCCTGAGCTAGGAAACCAAGTAAAACCATGAAAAGTCTACAGATAAGTTCTCCTAGCTAATACCAACCTAAGTGGTAGTAAACACCAATTCAAAGCAGCCTAATTATGCAAATAATTAATACAAAAGAGTTAAATACAGGGTAGAATAATATAACAAATTTAATTGAACAGGGTCAGGTTATTGCCTTTTTGCAACCCAGTTGTGGGTTTGTTAAGATTTACATTGGGATTCACATCCCCTAACAATGTGAGCCCCTAAAGTCCAAAAAGCAATTTGAAAAAGCAATATAAACTGTGATAGTTGTAATAATGCAAAAACGATTATAAGGTTATTTAAATCACCACATTATGTAAACAGAGTTGCAATTTTTTGCAGTTCTGCTTTATAATAAACAGTTAATTAGAGCTACATCATACCTTTTGTCATACAACACTCAGAATGTATGCTAGGCATTGTTTCATGGCATGACACAGAAGTAGGCGGCGATTGATCAAATGTGTTGCTTGAAACCGACATCACACCACCATTAGGTGTGCGTTCACATTGCATGTTGCTGGATTCCGAAGCTATAAAAATTGTATTATTTTCTTTAGAAGTACCAGTTTTAAAGGTTATAAAGCGCCAAACTGAAAAAATGGAAACAAGTGTTTCTCCACTGATTTGTATCATTTGGTCTATATATCCATCAAAAAAATGCCCACCTCATCTGACCCAAGGCAAGCTGCAATTTCGATTTTCAAAAACCCCAGGGCAATTCTATTTCAATTTGCCAGGCTACCTAACCTATGGTTTCAGATTTTTTAAGTCATCATTAAAATGTGTAGAACAAGTATTTCTGTGAAAATGTCAAGTTGTTTTACACAAATTCTTTTTAAATTAGGATGGCCTTTTATGTATGGTCGTTTTTGTGTTCTTTGAAGCGTAACTGGAAAAGTAGAATTTAATATTATGTCAGTTTGTTGCATTTTATCTGTGATATTACTACCAATTAGGTTTAAATCAGGTGTAAACAAACACCAAAGTTTGTGCATTTTAAAATTCAGTAATTGTTAATTTAATTAAATTTGTTGTTAATTTAATTGAAGTAGTTGTCCATAATTCAGCATCATTTCATTTAAGTGGAACAACACTTTAATAAGCTTTTTATTGCCATACCTATATTTTGATTTTTGCTGCAGCTTTTCTTGTTTGAATCATGTATTTAAACTGCATATAAGGGTTGTTATGTATTTAAAATTGCTGGTTACTTCAATAAGATTGTTAAGATTGTTTGGGGAATACACAGTAAAACTTATCAAAACAACACTCCAGAAAAAATTGTCTATAACACTGGTCAACACAATTTTTCCTGCACAGGGTATTCCAACTGTCTGTAGTGTAATTTTCGTCACTATCATATTGGAATTTTAACTATTTTTTGCAAAAACTGCTATTTTAGACTCTAAATAGAAAAATACACCCAGACAACAATATTCTAAAGTTGAAAAATTATATAATATAGGCGCCTATTTCTTATTGAATTTCCTAATCAGCATTAAATTCCTGTTTAAATATGTTTGATAGCCATAACGACTGTAAAACGGGCAGTATCTTCTTTTATATTGATCTTTCGGAACATCTCTACATAAGCTCCCCAGTAATTGGCCATCATATAACACTTCCAGTTCCCTTGATATCACTCCTCCATCAGCTTGATCTCCTGATAGAATCGCTCACCCCTTTATAATCTCTTGGTAGCGAAACTTCTTGTTCCCAACAATGTGTTTGACCACATCATCAAATGCGTCCCAAGGTCAAACTTCAAGATTGGTCATCGTCATAACAAAATTGCGGTCTTTAAGCAATTTATGAATCTGTGTTCCATTGAATATTCTATCTCTCTTCTGCTTGTCGCTAATTCCAGGGAAAAATGCAAGCAAAGCTGTCTGAACCTTGATCAACAGATTATCTACATGCTTCACTAATCCGAGTTTGATGTGCAATGGTGGGACTGGTGAGAGAGTGATGTTATTTTGATTAACCAGTGGTTCGTTAATTACGTTCTTGTCCCTGTGTATCATCAAATTAATCTTTGAGGGCCATTCTTTTTTAAAACGGTGTCCTTCTAGGCTTTACTATCCCAGAACAAGAAGTAGGAGTATTTGAAAATTCTTCATGCTGGCTCAAAATCAAATTAACCATTTTTAGGTCTACACAAATCAACCATACATGATTACAGAGTGACTTACAGGAATGAGACACTTGTACCACATTGCAGAGATTTTTCTCTTGCAGTTTGGAAACCAACAATTCAGCAGTCTGTTTAGGCAAATTTAAGTAACAGACAAGATCATTTACTTCAGGTTGACTTTACAAGGTTGACAAAGATTCAGTTTCTGATGTACATGTTCTTCATCAGCATCAGTATAATCCTGTAATTAGGAAAAAACCTTCCTCATCAATCTCAGGCTGCTTAACAAATAGTGGGATTGGTATATCATCGCAATGTTTGGTCGGGTACGAGGGAATGTTTGTTCTCCTTGTTCCACATTAGCCAGGCAAAAGTAGCAGTCATCTAACCGATTTCAAGGTTCATTTTTTCCTTTTGAGTGCAAACGAAGCGTTTTAACAGACGCCCAGTTTTCGTCCTAATCCACATGAGGGACTTAGAAGTATGCTAGATACACACACTGGATACAGGTGGCGATGTTGCGTCTTAGAGGTGCTTGAGTGATGAATCCGCCAGCCCCCCCACTGCGTTTTCACCGCACACAATGTTTTCAGTTTATCGGGCTCTATCATATGTAGACCTATTATAATCATTTTATAACGTCCTGTCACTTAAAGGCTTGTGTTGTAGTGGAAATATAGCTTATCGACTATTGCATTACCAAACAAATTGCCGTACTGGAACTCTCAAAGGTAAACTTAGGTAACATTTTGCAAAAATGGCATATACGGTTAGCGCCAAAACTTAGTGAGAAAATTTGGAATCAGCTCGCCAAACTTATCTAAAAACACTTCTCAAATTTATGCAATAAAGAAAAAATACTTTTTTGTTGACCAGTATAATTCCATGTTATTACTTTCAACAGCATAATAGAACTAAATGTAAGATAATATATAATTCAAAAATTAGTGAACTCATTGAAATCTTAAAGAATTCAGAAAACGACCAAAAACGTAAATAAAACTATAACCTGCCAGAACAAGGCAGTCAAAATCTTATTTCAATTTAGGTGCTATTCGGACTTAGTGGTTAGTATAGTTTTGAAAGTTATTTTATTCTGACATTGATGTTATTTCAATTTTATTATTATCTAGTGCAGTGGTTTTTAACTAGGGTTCGATCAAACCCTTGAGGTTCAACGCATCTGTTTTAGGGGTTTGGCAAAAAAGTCCTCTGAAACATAAATGCTGTTATTTCAAGCTAAATTCGAATTTCTTTTATATGCCAAGGTGTCATGTAACATTATAAATTAAAAGTTTGGCCAATTTAATTTAACCTATGCAAATGCTTGTTTATAATTTTATTATGCCCAGTTTCAGCTGCCAGGAGGAAGAAACCATTAAAGAGCGAAAATTTGGGGTTTGACGAAAGCATGCAGAATAACATAGGAGTTCGACAGGTTACCGAAGGTTAAGAACCACTGATCTAGTGAATTATTCTTTTGCATGTTAATGCTTATTCCATTGAAAAGATGAAAGCACCAAACACTTTCCAATTTCTTTCGTTTGTATTTTTCAGGTAGAACTGATGATGCTGTTTTTAGTGTAAGGGCAGTATTCTGTGTTGTGTTAGATCTTTTTTAACCTTTGTGGTTCTTTTTGGATCTATCCTAGTGTCACCCAACTTTTGGTCACGATCCACAACTAGGAAAACACTGACCCATGTACGAGTAAGTCTTGTTGCATCACAGAATACCTATTGCTGCCCCACAAAGCTTCATACTGGCATACTTAGCTTGTGCTGAGTCATTGTGAAAGTTAATATTAACCTAAAATTAGCTGACATATCAACAATATTCAAGTTCGCTTAGATGGAGCCAAAATTATATTTTGTCCTTGCTGATCTATTTTCCATGTTGCACATAAATAGGGCAGGGAAAATTATTACATCTTAAAAAAATAAAGTTACCTCCCATTGTAACACCTGCTCACGCAGTTACCAAGGGTGCAAATTTCAGTATAATTTGTCATTTCCCTTTTAGCCTAATTTAAAAATTGTCTTTGCACCATTTCCACTACAAAACAAATATGCAATGTTAAAATCCTCTGGTCCAACTGGTATACTCATTCTGGACAGGCATCACATGCCCCTAATATACATTTTTCTGCTTGGTTAAAATGGTTACTGTGCTCTCAAGATTTGTTTTTACACTAAACACAATTTGCTTTAAAGGTAATGAAAATAGGCCCACAAGTGATTTAAAACCCTTTGGAAACTGAACTAATATACACAAGTATATATTTGGAAGGACCCCATTAAAATTAGGTGCACTATTCTGATCACATGATGCTACAGGCAGTTTTACCGTGGATGATTCTATTGTTCTCCTCTTCATGCTGCACAGCTCAGTCGGTATAGCAACAGACACAGCGTGATTACAGTCAAAAGTTTGAATCTCAATGCAGGCTTTTTTGCAAACAAATCCCTATGGCAAACTAAATTTCAGTATTTTCCGTTTCGGTACTAACGCTATTTGGTGCATGTAGCAATTTTTTCTATAGACTTGAATGATCTTCACACTAAACTGAATTGGATACTTACTGAAATGTTTTGGAACTTCATGAATGCACATGGTGGCTATTGTCTAATTTCAGGCATTATTGTGAATACTATACAATTGGAAAAACATTGTAAACACCTTACCTCTTTCCGAAACAGGCAAATTGGAATACTTGATTTCAGCCTCATAGGGAGGTTTCTCAGGGATAGATGGCACAAGGATGTAATACGATGGATAATTCATTTGCACACCATCTAAACAATTTTAATCGTTAAAGATTTTAAATAAAGTATAAGCCAAACTTTGTAATTCCTTTTTACCTATAATCACTTCAACCACAGGTGGTACTGGAATATGGTCATCTACCATACCATCATCACTACACTCATCTTCCTAAAAATCAAAACAGTAAGCCTTGGAGACTTTGGCATGTGGATACAATGTTTAAAAAAACTTCAACATCACACAAATTTCTGTATTTTGTTTTTATAATACCAAATTAATCTTGTAAAGAGTCTAGGCCAGGGTGGTCCAAACCAAGGCTCGCGGGCCACATGTGGCCATCATTGTTCATGGCCAGCGAAGCACTGTTGAATTATTGTAATGCGTATAGTTAAGGGTTTAATCAAAGAAATATAAGTGACCAACGATCAGCAAGCATACTGCAATTGTTTGGTTATGATTACATTTTTTCCGGTTACACTATTAAATAAACCAGATTAGCCTACTATCGCTTATCAAGTTCGAATACAGGGGGTGACAAAGAACGCCTAATTTTATTGACGTATTAGACCGGTTTGAAATTCGCACTACGTCCTTTATGGGACTTTTTAAAATGGCTGTTTTGCGAACTTATAAGTTATATTTGCTTTTTGTTTTCCTTCTTTAATATGAGTATAACATAAAAATAAAGCCCAATATAAATTACTATTTTTGCCCCTTCAAAGTAAATGAACGATAAAATATGCCGCGCTTCCAGAAAGTATTGTTTTACAGCAGTGGTTCTCAACCGGGGTGCCCTGGCACTCTATAGGTTGCCATTTTTGACGCTCAAGGGTGCCAAAAGATATTTCAAATTCTTTAGGATTTAAATTTTTGCTCTATTAGTAAACTACTTGAAACAAGTGTGCGCACAACTTCAACGTTAGTAGCAAGTTTGTGGTCCTTATATGTCCTTCAACGTTACTTTTTGACGATGTTTTGCGGCGTCATCGTTAAACTTTTCATACCCGCTTTTCATACCCGACCAAACGAAAATGTAGCCTGCTTTATGTGGCCCGCCAAGAGTATGCAACAAATATTGTGGCCGCGATGCTGTCAACCTTGGACCACCCTGGTCTAGGCAGTACAAAGGCTTTTATTAATAATTAAATTTTACAAAAAAAATGAAAAACTTGATTAAAACAAAGCAAGTGCTTTAATCTTAATAAACTTCACTCTATAGTTTTTGTAAAAATATAGGCTTATGTTTCATCACAAAATGAAAGGGTCTTCCATAAATTGTTAAATCCTTCCAGATAACTTAACCAAGCACAATGTGCTGTAAATATTAATTCATGGTATGAGGCTCGCTTGTAAACCAAGATGATAGCAATAATTAGGATAATTCTGTTATGAGAAAAATGTGTTTTTCAGATTTAACTGTTGTGATGTCATTAGTAGACTTTAAGAGAAAAGGTTGAGAAAATGTGACTGAGAGAAATATTCCTTTTTTAATGTAATGTTGTTTATTGTGGGTAGTTACATGCCCACTGCCTACTTAGGAAACCGCTTTTTAAAAGTAAAAACAGCTTTTAGAAGATAGAGATCTGGCAGCAATGTCAGCGTAGTGACTTTCTCGCTACGCGATATTATATAGCCACTCTTTAAATATGTTAATGAAGACAACCAAGACTTAAACCTGAAAGACTCTCTCTCAGCTCCTACCTATAAACCAAACAATAGCGGAGAAATATTCAACTCAACTCGATTCAATTTAATTTAATTTTTCTTACGAAAATCCCATTCCTAGGGACAGTGACAACCTGGCTCTCAACACCTAAAAGCTTGACATTCAAGAAAACCCGAGCTTTTTTGACTATGGTCCAATGCGGTGAAACAGTTCACTAACATTACATAAATGAAGCTTATAGCAAGGCTTCACGGTGTTCCAGATTGGTGAACCTTTATTACATGTCTTGCCTCTTCACGTATTAGCGCAACAATAAATTTAAATAAGCGAGGTACTTTGAGGAATGGTCAAAAAAAGAATAGCATTAACGTAGGTAATGCGTACAGCCATGTTATTACATGCCAAAATGAAGTCACTGGTGTAGTCTTAGGCTATTCCACGCCAAAGATCTCTGGTGGGAAGGCATTGGAATGCAATCAGGACCACTAGGAATGTTTAAAACAGGGGTCGGCAACCTTTTTCTAGTCGCGGGCCAAAACCAAACTCAGAAAGGTCTCAGCGGGCCGCACAAAATGTTAACTGAGAATTGTGTTATTGAAATGTTAGGGCAACTGTGAATCAGACGGGCCTTGGATATCTTTTACACTTAAAAACGTGTTTAGTTACATTTACATAGGCAGTAAAGTGTTTGCGCGAAGCGCAAAAAAAAAGGTAAACCTGTTTAAGTCAAGGTGCACCTGGCGAGCGAAGCGACCGCGATTTTATTGGGTATACTGGTATTTTTTTTTTTTTAATTTTCTTGCAAGTTATTACATTGCCGAAAATAAAAAATGTTAAGAAAATATGTGTCTCATATTTTTGAGTTCGTTTTCCGTTTTTCCGCGATGTACTTGGCAGCCTTCCACGGAGCAACGGTAGAGAAGCGCTGATCTAGTTGAAAACGCAGCATCAAAACGTAAACAAATCGGTCGTAGAATGATCATTCGCGCGAAGCGCCAAATTTTTCGCAATTACGTAGTTAAAAAATAGTCAAAAATTATTTGAAATGGACTCGTATCTAATTTTTCGAGAGGCGGCGGGCCGGATGAATTACATCGGCGGGCCGGATTCGGCCCGCGGGCCGTAGGTTGCCGACCCCTGGTTTAAAATATAACATTGGATCCTTAGATTTCAAAAAAAGTGTTGCATTTCATCAATTATACAGGCAAAAAATTAGGTTTGGGCAACAACCTGGTATATACATCATGTATTTTTTGTTTTTTTATGTCGTTAAATTTCAGTCATAAAAATCGTTAACCACTTGAAAGATTATTTTTTTATTACATTATGAATTTGTTTGTTAGCAAAGTGCATTGCAAAGAATTGCTGTCACTTTGGATGTATTATATCATATTTATTTAAGACCGCATGTCTTTAGCTCACTAGTTTGACTATGGAAGAGATTGTAACTGGACTTTCTAAAGTCAGCTGCCTAAAAATTGGAAATGCAATTATTTCTTATTATGTAGTGCCTTTATCACAATGAGTTATTTGTTTTCTTTCATTTATTGTTATTTATAGTGGGTCTTCCATATCAACAACCTTAATTAATTTACCTAATAAGGTTAGTAAATGAAAATGTTGGTACAAAGTACAGTTGACAGAACTATGCCGAAACAGTTGAAACATTAGAAGAATGGCTTTATCAGTATATTCTGTATTATTAAACATCTATTACACTTACTGGCATGCAGTCTTCTGAATTTCCCAATGGATAGAAAGGTTTCCACTCTTCCATCAGTTTCTTTACTATAGGTTCATGTGGAGATCTGTATACCCTTCCAGAAAGTTGTGCATTGAGTCCATACGGGGCTAAAATGACTGTATTAAAAAAAATATTTTTAAATTTTTGGCAGATTTGTATGAGTAACATTGTTGTTTGATATGTTTGTGGCATTCAAATGTCACTGCGGAGTCATTTCTTTAAATCATAATGAACAAAAATTATTATGTATGGTTTGTGTTGGAGGCTTTCCAAGTGTCAAACTAAGAAGCATCCTGAGAAATTGAGTACAACCTTTTTATTCTTTTGTATCATCAAATAAAAAAATAACAATTTTTCACACTGGAAGCTTTTGACAGACTAACCGAATCAGTAGATCAATGATGCAAACAAGGCAGGCCAAAAAAACAACTGGGCTGCGCTGTGGTTTGAACAAAAGACCAGCGGCAATAGCGAACCCTCACTTTCCAAAATGAGCTACACAGGCTAGGTGTGGAACAAGACGAAAAACAACAATAACACAATTGTTTTCTGCATCCTGTTAGCCAGTAATACCAGAAATATCGCTCTACCAGCCTGTGTAGCTCAGTTGGTAAGACCAGACGGCCCTGTATGATCAGGTGTTGTGAGTTGGAACCTCACTGCTGAATGATCGATGGCCAAATATATATAGATACATTGAGATGCCTCTTTGATCCACACCATGAAGAACTGGACTATCTCTGCTAATATAAAACTGCTGATAACAAATTTTTTCCTAAAAATTTTACAGCATGAATGCAGAAACTCCAGTGTCCAACTGTATGAAATTTACTTTGGGCCAAATTATTAATTGACGCCCATTTGCCAGGCAGCCAACTGAGCTATGCTGACTTGAAGAGCACGACAAGAAACAAGCATGACACTTTAGACCAGTGCTCCGCAAACGGTGTTCCACATGCCAGGTACATGATAGGTATGCTGAGAAATTCCCGGAGGTGTTTACTTGCTGTTTTTAAATGTACTTTGTACAGAAGAATTACACGAAAATGCAACATTAAGGCATTTTAACCGTACTCAATATTAATGAATGTGTAACTTTTCCCTAATATTTAGAATTTTTCCCTAATATATTTTAAATTTTCCCTAATATTTAGAACTAAAGCGTATGTTCTGTTAAATTGCCAGATGTTGAATTTTAAAACAGCTCTTTAACTAACTCCATAACAGGAGTATAAATAAACCGCAATTGTTTTCTAACCACAATAGAATAAGATCTCAACTTGTTTAAAAAATACCTAAGCCTGTCGGAAAAAGACCTAGCGTTGATGGGAATAGGTCCAAAATGGATAAAATAATGCCTAAAAATTAGAAGGTGAAGGATTATTAGGAACCACGTTGGATGCTTTGGTGTTAACGTTTCGGCATTCTAAGTTTTTCCTGGTTAATTAAAACTGTGCCTTTCCACCGTTAGCGCTGGTCAGTAGTGGTATTTTTAGACCCCAGAAGCAGTAAATTACCCTAACAACACAAGTTTTAGGATTTATGGGCCAGTCCCACGAAAACTTGGAATTATCTGCTTTCTCATTTACATGAAGAAAATTCGTAAGCCTATATTTCATCCACGCCGTCACCAAAATTCTTAAAAACTTTCCTCCATGTTATTGGACACATCTAAAATACTTGTCCAAGTCTACTGTGATCTGCACTTGTTTAGGTTCTGGGAGACTTTCTATATTTTCTAAAAATACTTTTCTACTAATGGTAATTTATAGAAAGGTAACATCCTGAGGTAACTAATTTCTTAATGTTAGAGCAAGTTTTGATCAATTAACCTGAAAAGAATACTCTTAGATGTTTTAGTGTAATCTAATTTGCTTCTTATATAGGAAAGTTGGGTAATTTTTTGGCAAGCTGTATCAATTTATTTGTGCATAATATTGTTGCAGTTTCACTATTTAAACACCCTTGATTTCTTAGTGGTTTCATACCTGGGTTTTTGCTATTACCAAGAAAACAAACAAACAATATAAAACGTTTAGAAATACAAATAGCAAAAGTACCATTTAATAATTGTGTTTATGGTGTTTGTTTCAGAGAACAAAAAGTGTTCATGACATGCGAATGGACAATTAGTGGCTTAATCTGTAATTTTAGTTAGTTTTTTCAACAAAGGGAAAGTTGGGAACCACTGATTTAACTCAACCTGTTGCATTAACCAGAATGATCGATTTTTAGCTTTTCAATTAATTTGGATTCCCTAAAAGTGCCTTAAGTTCACAAACATTGTTAAAACCAAGTACATAGTTTTATAATACACAGTCATCTCATGGGGATGACAGGTAAAATATAGCTCTAGGTGAAATGTTAAATTTATAGCAAATTTTAAGGTATTTTAAATCTAAGGTATATTTTATAAAATTAAAATTCTTAAAATTACCAGATTTGTTGTTCTGTATATTCAATATAATTTCCTGTACATGATGGTAACTAAGACGTTCAAGGCTCTGATGTTTTGCTACTTCCACTGTTGTGCAGAGCGTACTTTCACCATGAAGAAAAAAGGAAAAGGAGAAAGAAAACCGATCACTGTAAAAAACAATAACAAAAAGTGACAAACATAATAATATTTGTCATATAGGAAAAACTGAAAAAATACATGCCATCCTTCTACTAAACTCACTTAAATGTTTAATTGGGACAGGTTAAGTTAAATATCTATTATTTTAAAACTATTAGCACATATTAATTATAGTGTAACATTCAAATTTATTTGTTTGTTCTGTGCTTTTATCCAAAATTCCTTGATAGATTATATTATGACCAGATATTTTTAGAGATTGCAAGTATTCTGAAAATGCTTCTGCTTTCTGCAATTTATCTAAACAAAGAGCAAGTAAACATTCTGTGCAAGCATCTATTAGAATGTGTTAGGCTTACAAAAAAATTCCTGCCTCCAGGAAACAGTCATGGAGACCTTTTTTTGCAACTACTGCAAAAAAAAGTAGACAGTATGAAGATAAAAAACCCAAATATTTTTGTACATTTCAATCAAAGACTTATGAAGAAATCCAAAAAGGGGGCTCGAATTTTGAATTAGGGGGATTCTCCAATCTTCCGTCTGACGTTAATGATTCTTAACGTCACAAAATAGTGTGGCGTATGACGCAATGAAATAGTGATGGTAATGATGTCATAAATAAATTACAAACCCAGAAAACACAGCCAACTATTTGATTAGTGTGCAATCCATTTCACGAAAGTGCGCAAGCAAAAAAAAATTAAAAGTTTTTTTTTTACGAAAATTCGACCTCCAGTCTCCTGAAGCCCAGATTCTCACTATTTTGCAAAGATTATTACATATAATACCTTAGGTACCCCATTTTTGCTTCAAGAAAATTTCGAAAAAGTGCCCAAATTAGTTTTATCCAATCTCTGTACAAAACAAAAAGTGCCCAAATTAGTTTTATTTGAGCTACGTACGACAAAATAAGTGGCCGAATTAGTTTTATCCAAGCTACGTACGAAACAAAAGTGTCAAGTTTGTTAATTCGAGCTAAGTACGGAACAAAATGTGCCCAAATTTCTTTTATTTGAGCTACGTCTGGCCAAAAAAGTGCCCAAATTAGTATTATGTGAGCTATGTAAGGAACAAAAAAGCGCCCAAATTAGTTTTATTTGGAATATACGCACAAAAAAACTGTTTCTTAACTAGGGGAGAAGTGTCGAATACATAAATCGAAAAAGGTGACAGAGAAAAAATATCCTGATTCTATGGTCGATCAATGTGCAAACAAGAGATCAAAGACAGTGTTTTGCGTTTGATTTTGGTTTTGCATTAGCTTGACACATTGAGTTGAACACTGAAAAACATAATAGCACTTACAAAATGGGAAAAAATAAAAACGGACTTTCCTGGATATGTCACTGATCTCATAGTATGAGATCACATTTAAAGCTAGTAGTTTCAACACAGTGATAAGAACTTTTCTAAACTTGCGCTTCAAAAGAGTTTTTAGCGGTAGAAATTATCGCATAAAAATGGCCCAATTTCATAAATATACTTCGATTAAAATCTTGGGATCCGCTAATATACTTAAACATCTAGTTATGATTTGAACATTTTTTTTAAATCTTGGGATCCGCTGATATACTTTAAACATCTAGTTATGATTTGAACATTTTTTTTGTTGAACTGTTTATATTTGCATAGCAGTTTCATAGCTTGGTGTCACCCAGCAAGAGCACAAGCAATGGCTCTTTAAAACTAAATTGTTTCGCCTTATATAGGAATGACGATTGTATCTGAAGTTTCTGATTGTATATGACAATTCGAGATTACAATTGTATTTTACAATTATATTTGACAATTTGACGCTATCAAAAATGATCTTTCCATTAAATTATCTCTTTTTCAGCCAAAATCATATTGGTAAATATCATTCTTTTAAGCCATGTGCGAATAAAAAAACTATTAAATGTCATGACTCCCTGTATGGAATTAAAGGAAGACCAAAGCTAAGGTTTTTCAAGAGTTTGTGCTTTGTTTCCGAGGATAGTATTACATGTGCCGAATAGATTATTGTATATAGGGGGTGATACATACAAGAAAATTACAGTATTGTCAAAAATTTATATGTTTTACTTGATTCCTTTACTGCTTGTACTCTTACACTCTTAGGCTTCAACATTATAAGTTAAAAAGCGTACTTATTTGTTCTGAAAGAAATTGGACAAAAAGTTGGCGCAGCACTTTTATATTTTATCACGAGGGTTAAATGGCTTAGCTTTGCATGGGTGTCCATAGGCAGCAATAAAAAAGAATATTATCAGGGTTAATTTTTAAATGTAATATATTTAACTTTGGTTCGCTGGTTTAGGCCAGTGGTTCTTAAGGTTTTTTCTACCGCGACGCCTTTGGCAATTGTCATGTGCCTTACGCGCTTCTTAGATATTACACAATTATCGACTAAAATAAATTCGGTGTTTTTCGATTACTTATCAATCAGACAACATGAAAATATAAAATTTTATACTGAGGTATTTTCCATTAAAAATACCTTTATAAGCCATTTTTTTCATTTTTCGATTCTGGATAGTTTTTAGCCAGCAAACAATACTGAAACCAAGTGAGAATGTGTTATTTCTTTGTTTATTTATCTTTGTACCTAGCTACATTCTTGTTCAATTATTATATGCTGTAAAAAAGTCACCATATTCATAAATTCCCCATATTATGAAACTTATTAAAAACATATCAGTAATAATTGCTATTATCTCTCCTATTTTGCTGGTTTAATGTGACAAACACCAGGTATTGCATGAAAGAAGATGCTTACTTACTATATTGCCAAACCTACATAATTTGTTTAATTTACCAAATAAATATTTATGCAATTCTTCAAAGTTTTTGTATGCTGTAAAAAATTGAATTGAAGACTACACAAGTGGTTCTCAACCGGGGTGCCGCTGCACTCTAGGGTGCCATTTTTAATGCCCATGGATGCAAAGAGGTATTTCAAATTGCTTAGGATTTCAATTTTTGCTCTATTGGTAAGCTTCTTCATACAATTTTTAAGCCACCACTAAAGTACCAAATATTAAAAAAAGGGTTTTTAACCTTGTTGCACAGTAAATGTGCTGTTTGAATCTCTTATTGTAATGTTACAGTTAACCATTCAGAAAAAATACGGGCAAGGGTGCTGCGAGCTATTCATGATTTCACTAGGGTGCCAAGCCAAACAGGTTGGCAACCACTGGACTACACACTCACCTAATATCTTCTTCAACATCTTTGCAGTAAGGTTTTATAAACCAACGTCCGATTCGAACAAAGTTTTCAGTTAGAAGGCATCTGCGATAATTTAAATTTAGGTTAAAGGTTTAAACTATTTTACATTGAAATAACATATTACTTACATTTGATTTACATCTACTGTACATAAACACACAACTAAACTTAAAGTTCAATGTTACATTATGAATTCATGATAGGTTAAAGCAGAGGTTCTTGAACTGTGGGTAGAACATACTAAAGGGTCGTTTTTGAAGAGCGAATAATTATTCAAACAAATGTGATTCATTCAGTGCAACACCAAAAAGGCTGGATCAGTCAGTTTTGAGATATATGGTTAAAACAGAAAGCGCATCTGACAGGGTAACAAATAGATCATCTACTATATAAACAGGAAATTTTGTTGGCCGGTCAACCACACATGATCGCTGGTCGGTCACTGACATAAAAAAAGAGAGAGAGACAGAGCAATATCGTTCAAACGATGTTACGTTGGAGCCGGTTGGGTTAGCGCCTATTTACTTAACCATCCCGAGAATGATCTGGCGCCGCAAATACGTAACTGTTAGGGCCTGACGATCTCCTTCGCTAAATCACAATTGTGTTGCCACTACAATTTTAAATGTGTATTTCGACGACCTATTATAAACACAATACGGACATTTCCTTTCGGTTACATGTGAAATTGCCACAAGTAATATTTAAATCATTGGGTATGAAGTGAGATATGAGCACACTGACATGTTATGGGTCAATATAATTTAATTAACAGGGAACAGTTGATGGCCATCCAAGAACGATTTAATAAAATAAAATAAAAATATAAATGTTTTAAACTTAAGACTTTTAGGTTTAACACTAGAATTACCGGTGCGGTCATTTTGACCGTTTTTGATTTTCAATTGTTTATATTTCCGCTTAGGTAACTGTATATTCTAAGTCTAGGTCACCTTTTGATATGTTTTTAGTTTATTAGAATAACCACAGGATGAGATAAGAATCGATTTACCTTAAATTACCGCCAACGGTCACTTTGACCGTAAAGCAAATTCTAATTCCTCCATGAATTATATCGCCTTAAACGATAGGTATTTGTGTCGCTATTATTTTTAAACAACCATGGAACAATTGCTAAAGTAGCTGGTAACAGCTAGTCACATGTTTGACTCAACAATTTTTATTTGACTCAACAATTCTTATCCAAATTCTATGGTTGACGCAGAAAGCGAAAGTAATTCCAAACTAATGTTGACCGTCGACAAAATAAAATGCAAAAATGTGTTGTGGTTGCTGTAGATTAGATTCCGGATAGTGTATAACTTGTGTGAAACTTGAATGTAGATTGCGCTAAGCACTGCTAATTTTTTGGTTCTTGTATACCTTGGATAGCTATTTGTGGTCCATGTGACAAGCAGCATAATAAAAATGCCTGTTTGATATTTTTAACCCAATTAAAAACTTATTGTTTTACAATCAATTTTAATATTCATGTTAGCTGTAAAGAAAACATACAAAAAAAAATTCTCCTTGCGCAGCTAAAAACCAGGTTGAAAGCAAACAATGCATCAATTCGTAGAGAAGTATATTTCAGAACATGATATTATAATGGAGCCTACAGCGTATTAATCTAACACTTACAAAGGTTAAGGTTGCTCAATAGTAAAGGGAACTTATAGAATGAAATAAATCTAAATTTTTATGACTTTTTTTGACTTTTTTTCCCTTTATTATACAAACGGTCATTTTGACGCAAAGTTTATCAACCAAGCCAAAGCTTAAAAAATAACTGTCTGTAAATATTTTCTATCGCAATTATGTTTAGATACGAATTGAAACCATTGAGGATGCCCTTGGAAAATTTTGTTTTGTTTGTGGCACGAAGCCACCTGAGGTGAAACGTCCTTCAAGCACAGAAAAACCAGGCAGACCGTGGCTACTAAAAGCTAAAATGAAAATTTACAGATGGCATGCTAACAAATTTGGCGAGTGTTATTTCATCCAGGCGAGTACTGATTGATAGCCGCTCGCCCGCCTAGCGAGTGTAAATTTTTGCTTGGTTACAACCCTGTACACCATAATATCCGGTGGTGAAAGATCAACAGCTTGATGGCTGCATACATTTTTAACCACACAAAATCGGGCATTGCACGAATGCACATAATATATCACGCTTATTGCAAAAAAAAGTCTTACTAGTAAAACGATGGTTATCTGGATTTGGGGTTCACAATTATCTTAAAAAATGTCATGAGAACCTCAGTTTTAATTTTTGAAGGATGGAATGACGTGTAAGAAAATGTTGCCCAATAAATTGTTTTTTAAGTCTTTTGAGCCACGCAACATGTATTTAAACAAACAACACAACACGTTAATTTAGGTTTTTAGTGAGATATCTAAACCTGTTTGGATGAATGCAAAATTGATATTCAGCCTATTAAAATTCTATTATTACACAACAAGCCTTATTATTACATAACAATAAATTAGGCAAATTAAAAAACAAGTGGCAAACTGGTGATAGTGGATAATTTTTTTTATAATATAAAAGCTACCAAGTTCAAACCAATGGTTTTGAATAGTTAATTGATAAGTTTATTGCGAAGGACCTGACTATGACACTAATGTTTCACGTAACACTGATAAAAAATCACTGGCCTAATAAGGGTAAACATCATTTAAGACAGTGGTTCAAGTTGTTTGCGTGCAACATAATTTAGGTTTTGTGAACAACCTAGCGACATAAATCATGGAAAACTAGAATTCAATGGTTCCTCCTTTAACCTGCCCAACCCCTACGTTAATCTGCAAGTTTTGATTAAAGTTACATGAGAACTATGGTCTTTGTGATTGATAAATATTATAGACCACAAAGAATATCTCCGGCAAAATTCTGGGGGATTCAGTGTCAAACCAATACCCTTTAGGTTAGACAATGGGTTAATGTTTTAAAATACATTTGTGCAGAGCCCTTTAAATAGCTTTGTCAAACTTCAGGTGTCTTATTGAACTCAACCACTGATGTTAGTGTTAATTAATTCTTGACAATATTTTAAAATGGTTGAATGGTGTTACAATCAGGAATTTTAGATGTAACTAAACTTATATTGTATCCGAACTGGAACGGATCGATAAGCAACGCTTGTGGCATCAAGCTTCGGCTCCCCAATACTTCTTCAAACATTGGTTGACAAAATGCTATCACCTGCAGATTTGGAGTCGACGACTAATGTATAAATCATTTTTGGCATAAGCTGGCAGTTAAGAGATGCCACTGACCTTATGCTCAAAATCTGCATCTTCCTACAACATACTGCTTGCAAATGTCCTTTCATACAAAAATTACACCTGGAGTTATTAAAGATGTACAGGCTTGCTGCACCTATGACAACGGTTCCTTTCGCGAATCCTGGAAATCGGAATTCCATGGTTTCTTGTGGCTTTTGAGCTTGTTTACCGAATGATCCATTTCTGCCCTGAAAACAGTTTCTTAGGCGCCCGAGCAGCATCTTCTGTCTCTGTGGCAATCTGTATAGCTCGCGAAAACGAAAGTTCGTTACTCTTCAAATTGAATACAGCCTTTAGGACAGCCTCATTGTCGACAAAACAGATGAAACATGTCCGTAATGCTTAGTCCAAAGGGTCGGTAATAAATGGAAAGTAGCAGGTATTAGTGTCTTGACGAATACGTGCTGCAAGTTCCTGGATAGATTCTCCCAGCTTACGCTTTCTATCGCTCCAAAATGTAAAACGTTCTCTTACAACGAAATGCTTGGAGTCGTACTGCTCATCCATGAAAGCTTTAATCTCGCCCAGCAGCTTTAGGTCATTGTCCTGTTTGGGTGGAGAACTCTGCGATGCCAAGTTGGCCAGAAACTTGTAAACAGTACCGTTCTAATTCATCAGAAAAACTTGTGCTTGTCTCATCTCGGGAACTACATGAGCCTTGACAAAAGTGTAGAGGCTAGACAAATAAACAGTCTTGACAAGGCTCCACTGTAGAATCGAACGCGCGTGGCCTAGGGCACGCTGTTACGGGGTGAAGAAGAACTTTCATCTGAGGATGTCTTATTCAGTAGCATTATTTTAACTTTAAATGTTCTTAATGACGTCTTTCTTGAACTTGCTTTTGCATAAATTCGAAAAACTTTTCCATCGTCAGAATTGAAGAAGATTTCCAATAGCGTGGAGTCAAACAATGAAAGAAAAAATATCCTTGTCACCAATGGTGTATTCTTGATCAGAGCAATGAAGTAAAAGTCAATGAAAAGAAACCAACCACGTTTTAAATAGCACAGAACACAATTAACATAGCAGCACAATAGCGCTGTAATCAATTAGCAATCAGCACAAGAATGACTACAGTACATGCCTGCCTCAAAATTCGTAATACTTAACAGCCTGCATTAAATAATTGTAACCACAAAATTCAACACCCAGTTTTGTGTTTCCATATTGGATAATAAATCAACTTGTTTAATTTTTCAACTTAGCTTAATTAATGTAAGTTTGTGAAAATCTTTTAACTGACTGGAGTTTAAAAAGCTCCTTGTATCTGATTATTCAAAATCACATTTATTAGGCTTGTGCAAGATTTAAAATTCAGTAACATGAAAAACTGCCAAAACTCTAAATTTATTAGGATTAAATTTGGTGTCCCTGATCAGATGGACATTTAGGAATGTGCGTAATATGTATTGTATAGATTGCAATTTAACAAAAAACACAAAGTTAATCTTCTTGTGGGCTCACCTACAACTTAAGATGGACTCAAACTCGAGTCCACTGAATAGGCTGCTTTACACTTTCACACTGCTTTACACTTTCAGTAAATAAAAATTTCATAACATGTCACATATGTTATTTTTTGCATTTTGCTGTGAAAAAAATGTAGCCTACATTTATATTGCACCTACCGACAGACAAATCTCTACAGATAACAATGAGGGCTTATCCATATTATACTTGTTCAAACTTTTTTGAGAAATAGTTATATCAATTTTGGCTCTAGAGTAAACAAAATTATTCTATAATTGGAAACCATACACACAGAGGCGTAGCGTGGGGGGGTATTTAGGAGTCTTGACACCCCCCTTTGAAATCTCACTAAACAATGATCACAAAAATAAAACCGTAATTGCTGCGCTGTTACATCGCAAACATTGCACCTGGCATTGAAAAACACGTCGGCCGCCTAAACAGGTTTGTGCTTATCGCCGTTAATCCCCGCTCGTTATCGTTGTTTCATTTGGCATTTCGCCTGTCACCGACTCAAGTAATCTGAAACAGGCCTTTTAACGCATATGTATTTTATTGGTAAACGAACAGACTTCTCAACGACGTAGAGAAAACAGGCGTGTAAACTACATTTACGTGCAATAATTGCCTGTACGCCGTTAAATTTTCCGGACATATTGGCGGCGCCGTCGTAACCTTGACCACGCATATTGTCTGAATTTAAATCCCACCTGTTTAAGCTGTCTAAGCTTCCCACCTGTTTAAGCTGTCTAGCGAAAGTTGCTCGATGTCAGAAACATCGCTAGTTTCGTCGGCTAAAACGCTAAAATAAACAAACTTCTTGACTTGTGCAATTATTTTTTGACGAATGACATCGCCGACAATATCAATAATTTCATTCTGGATTTGTGGACTGTAATACATGGCAGCCCTATTGGATTGAGCCAAATAATCTGTGACTGAAGTGTCTCCTGCCGAAGCCGAAATCTTAAAAGTGCGCAAAAATTGCCTTCGTTTTCTGCAGTTCGAAAGTTTGCAGGAGCAGTTAGCTGACCAGAATCGCGATGTCCGCGAAGGGGAATGTCGCAGAATATTATACTCTCTACCACAGAGACAAGAAAGTTATTTTTTAGAGGAAGCAATCGTTGTTGATATCTATCCATTTTTTCCAAAACGTCTCCCCTCTCTAAGACCTGAATAAATGACTCCGCTTTTACGGTTGTTGTTTTATGATATTCGAGCGACGCGTGATCTTTCAACAACGTAGTCCCTTTTACATATTCTGCCGCACTCCGTAGTGGAGTTTTGACGAGCTGCTTTAGGGATGAACCTCCTGCCTTTTCCGGTGCAAACAAAACGCAATGTTTGCAAAATGCACCTTGCACTACATCGCTGTAAACAAGCCAAGGATGCGCTTTAAGCCATGATGCATGGAAGGACACATAACAGATTTTGTTGTTTTTCATTCTTTCTAGTCTTGGGAATAAGTAAGTTTCGTCTGGCATACACAGATTTAACAAAAGTTGACACTCCTTGTGTCAAAATACGATGTGATTTTTCTTACTTTTTGCTTCTTTCTTTCTGGAGATGTCATATTTTTGGATAAAATTCGTGCTTTCACTGAAAAACTTTCAAAAACACTGTCCACTAGAACAATATTGCTATCGCTTCACTAACATTTAACTCCTTTCGAATCCACGCTGTGCAATCGATTTATTTTTTATTAATGACCTAGATACTTCTGCCTCCCTTCACGATGAATCGTTTAAATAACATTTCCCGCTGAGGAGATATATTATTAAAACGTCGTCGAACTATAGCTTCCTGCTTAACTGATAATAAATGGCCATCTTACTTGTTTGTGTTTTTTCTTGCACAGTTTCAGCGGAATAATTTACTAATTATACAGAGTTCAAAAAGGGCGATTTTGAAGCCACGTTTCATACAATCGGCGAAACTAAACTACAAATATCACCAGATTTGTTGATAAGCAGCATTAATTTTGCTGACAACGAAGTGCAACAGTTTGTGATTGACACGTCACAGAGCCTGTTCTGACACCACAATCTAATAGTTTTAGCGCACAATTGAAATCACGTGCCAATCGGACGTGAATGAGTCAACGGAGTGTTGTACTTTTCTAACGTCAAATAGACAAATTTAAAGAGCCGTAAGCTTCTAATAATCGCCGTTTTTAGCGTCTAGAATACACAAAACGTAAAATTTTTCGGGCTACGCCCGTACCCGCTATGGGTGTTCATACGACGCACGTGTTCGCTTTTGTTGGACGTTAAGTGTTTCTGCTTATTTTTTATGACGTCATTATTCATTACAGTCAGACGGAAAATAGAGGAATTCCCTAAGTTGAAATTGCGGGACACCCCCCTTTGAAATGGTCACGCTATGCGCCTGCATACACAAGTGTTAACCCTTGTTGGAAAATATATTAAATTAAATAAAACATATATATTGTGTAAAATGAATGTAATTATGCAATACAGCGAAAAACAAAGTTAAATAATTATTAGAAAACACTTTAAAAATTACCTTTCAATAAGATTGTGAATCGCTTTGAAAAGTAAAGAGCGGCATTCATAAGAAAGTCCCTCATCCCAACATCCACTTGCCTCATCTGTATTAACAAGCAGTAATAAGATTACAAATAGCCAAACTGTATGTGTTACAAGCTACCTGTGCATAATAAATCTTGAATAAGTTGCTCCAGTGGATGGCTGTGGGGGAGTGGGGCAATGGTTTTAAGAATTTCGGTATTTTGCACAGCAATGAGTAACATGCCTTTGTACATTAGTGCCCCATTTTTTTATTTAACAAACTTTGTTTTAATGCTTTATGCTATTGAAAAAAGGTTGTTGTTATAAAAAAACGTTAAGGAAAACAAGGCTATAATCAGGGTGATGGGAAAATATAAAAATACATTTAATTCAATCCAACATTTCCCAAAAGTTCAGTCTACAGACCCTTTTAATTTCCTAAACTTTTCGCAACAATTGGGATTATCAAAATGCTTTTAATTGTCTGCATTTCGGTATGCACTTGTTGTGACAAAAATTTAGGCGATACCTTTGAATATCAAAAATGGTGTATTGGTATAATCTACATCAGGGGCGTGCAACCTGCGGCCCGCGGAACCAAAATATGTGGCCCGCGGCGTGCTTTGGTTTTTGGCCCGCACCACTAAACATTTAGGTAACTGTTAAAATATTGAAACTTCCTGATTGTTCCTTAGTCTAGGTCGCCTTATATAGCATGTACATTTTTGGTTTATTAGAATTAGAATATGAGCGTGACCTGCTAACAAAATGTGTTTTGGATGCTGTTGCTGAAAGTGTACAACTTTGTGTGAAAGTGAATTGCACTGAGCGCTGCAATTTTTTTGTTTTTGAAATGCTTTCGAAAAGCTACTTATGGCCATATAAAGAAAGCATACTAAAAATGTCCGTTTGGTCTTTTTCGCTCATTTAAAATGTTTTTATTTTATATTTAATTTCAATGTTCATGTGAGTTGTAAAAAAAGAAACAAATTTATCTGCGCAGCGCAGCTAAAAATTAGTTTTTTACCGCGAACATCTCAATCTAAATAAGTTTTCACAGCTGAGAAAATTCGTAGCTTTTAAGGTGGCATTGTTCGGTTCAACGTACCTGTGTGAGCAATTTTTTTTGTGGTAGTCACTAACACAGTGGTAGCCCAACTGTGGACCACGAGTTATTTTTGAATAGCTTGGTGTTATCATGTACCGTAGTTGTTAGCCGCATGATAGCCGTACATTCATTGCACTTTATTTTAACAATTGGTGTGGCATATAATGTTTTAAATTGGGTCAGCTTAAAAAGACCCATGTGCCAAATGTGGTTTTGTGAGCCTATAAAACTATATTTTTTACCAACTTTAATTCTATGCAAACGCAAATTTTTCGCGCTATGCGCGTATATTCTTTTTTAATATTTCACCTAAAAACCAAATATCCCCCTAAAACCTCCACTGTTTTGTTAGTGGTTTTACGTAATGGACCTTTAAGTAGCTCTGAAAAGACTACTTTGGGCCACAACAAAAAGTTTGCCGACCACTGCACTAACAGGTAGACGACGAGATATGCAAGTGGCTCGTGGTCTAATCAGAATACACATATTTGGCCCGGTAGTATAAAAGGTTGCACGCCCCTGATCTACATGACTAATATATATGTATATATTTATACATGCATATATATATATCATTGGCGTATCCAGGAGAGAAGGGGGGGTCAACCCCCTCCCACTCTTTTTTTGTAAGTGACATTATCATTTTTTGTTCCTTTTGTCAGGGTTTAACTCACTGTCAATGTTACGTGCTTAATTAGCACTACAAAATTATCACCGGTTGCTAATTACGCCGACTGTAAATTCTAACATTCATTATTAATTTTGCGCCTTTGTTCTTAAATGTAGGGCTAGGAATTAGGTTTTCGCATTTCGGGACATGTATATTAACGTAATATTTTTTGCGCGCTCTGGTGTTCGCCATTAATTGGACTCTAGACATGTTTTTTCCTGTCTTTAAACAATTTTGCAAATCTCACAATCATTTATCGCTTGTTTTCCGGCGCGGTTTAACTTCTCACGAAAAGGTCCGCCCAATGTTATCATTCCACGAAACGGCCGCCCTGTAAGGCGGGCCTGGGGTTTCCGGGAGCGCGTCGGTTCCCGTGAAAAGGAGTTTTGTTTTAGCGTATATTACGAGCGGCTGACCGCATACAGCTCAATAGACGTCTAAGTAATTGTGTGTGTCTAAGTGTCATTATTGTTTGTGGTGTGGTAATATTCTACTCTTGCAACCAATACATCTGTACATTGGGTTTTCTTGTTGTGGTCTTTAATATAAGTTCTCTTTGGTAGGTTATTTAATGCCCGGAAATAAGAACTCACAGCGACTTTACAGGAGGCCTAGGTAATTTTCTAGAATTACTAGTAAAGTCGTAACAGTCAAACCGGCAATGTTTTTAATGTAATTAGGTCAAGAGTCTTAAAGGTAATGCGAAACCAAAAACAAACGTAAAATGCCGTTTTTTGTTTCGTATTTGGTCGGCCGTAAACGCAGGATATTTTTTCTCTTTCGCCTTCCATTATTAGTTCAGGTTGACTAATCAGCAAGTGTCTGTTTCGACAATTAACAACAATAGATCAAGTACTCTTCGTTCTTTTCTCGCTAAAAATGTTTACTGGCCGGAATATTACAACGATTCAAGATCGTGGGGCGGATTTAAAATTTTGATTTGAATTGACATGTTACTACTGATCAAAGACAACCCTAAAAAGTATTTTCCAAAGTATTAAAAAGAGCTTTAAAAATGGGGTTTTCATTTAAAAATTTTTAAAACTTATACAAAATTATCAACCGATAAACTTATCCCTTAATAAACTATTAATGATCTATTTTGGGATCCCCAAAAAATGTGCCTCTGGCCGTATGAAATCAACCGGCTAGCCCGATTGATATTCGGGTCATAGATTAGTGAATTTGCTGACGTTCTTCGCTGTCCGCGCTAAACCGATGTTGGTGTAAGACGTGCTTGTATTTTAGCTGACTGGGCACACTGCTCAGGCAGATGTTAGGCTAATCGTGACATAATTCTAGCGGGGAAAAATGATTTTTGTTTAGTATTGCAGGTGGCGAGAGACGTGCTTGTAATTTACGGTAGTCCCGTACCCAAAATCAATCACACATATTTCAAGGTCTTGGATTAGTTTTTCAACCGAAGCTAACAATTGCACACTAAGCGGCTTCGCAATTGGCACCTGGCAGGATTGTCGATGGCCTACTGTTCGCTTTTGAGTCTAATAATTGGCTTTTGCTGGACGTTAATAGACTGTTCTGATTAGTTTTTCTTATTATTTATAATGTTAATACAATCACTATTTTATGACATCATACCGTCACAGTTTTATGACGTTATTACCATCAGGCGGAAAAACAGGGAATTCCCTAAGTTGAAAATGAAAGACCCCGTTCTGGATATGCCACTGATTATACGTATATATCGTATACAGTGTAATGAATAAAACAAGTATAAAATTGATATTATATTTATTCAAATATATATAATATCAATTTTATACTTGTTTTATTATTCATATTTATTCAAATATACAAAAAATAAAGCACCTTTCAGGCCTTTTTGGTTGGATATGTCATCTACACTTGGTTCATCTCCCCACCAAAATATCCACAGCTCCTTTTCAAAGAAATCCTAACCAAAATACAATTATAAGTCAAATAAAATAAAAAAATAAATAAATAAAACAATAAAAGTATATTAATACATTAAATATATGACAACGGTGTACTCAGTCAGGTAGCAAGACATTCCAAAAAAGGGTAGTCACACAATGACCAAGCAGTACACTGAGGGTTACTTAGGTTGCCTACAGGGGGCTGTGCAGAACCAGGAATTTGTTTTTTTTGTATCCTGGGTGCTGCAAATATTAATTTATTAGACAATAGTGGCTGTTAAAAATTGTCTTTTTGACCCAAAAAACAAAGCACATTTCACCTTGTTGGTACATTTACGATTGTCATGTATTTCACAGATTGTTATGTGATTTCAATGAAATTATGGTATCACAAAGGAGATTTGCAAGGATATTGAAATATAATTCTATCAGTAACCCTATTTTATTTCGCCAAAGTTACAAAAAATGTGCCCAAATAAGTTTTATTCAAGCTTCATACAAACAAAACAGTGCCTAAATTAGAATAATTGTAGCTTTGCGCGAATAACATAAGTGTCACAATTAATTTTATTTGTGTTACAAGCTAATAAAAAAATGCACTTTTATTGAGGTTAGCAGACTGAAAAAAATAAAGACTACAAAAAAATTTTACACTGCACCAGTGTTTCCCATTTTTTACCATGTGCGCAGTTGCCCAAAATTTTGCGCACAAGCCGAAAATAAGTGCGCAAAAAGCCTAAAATTTCCAACAAAAAAGTACCCAAATTGAATACACAAAAGACATTTTTTTTAGCTTTACTTTTATAGCTTTTTCACGGTCCTATGAAAAGTTTTAATTAGTTCGGAACTTCCGTTTTTATTAGCTCTTAAATATAATCTGTAATTTTGGTTTGCTTTTTCCATCGGTGGAATGTTTTCGTAGCAAAGGAGAGATAGAGCAATATGCGGGGAGAGCACGAGAGGCGTCACAATAATCTTAATTAATTTCCCAAGACATAAAAATTTGCCTTTTGTTTGCAGTGTTGCGCTCGCTTGAAATGCGATTTCGCTTGAAGTGTGTATGGCAGACTTAGTCAAGCGTAGCGCGGTGTAACCGCCCAATGGCCAAAGCAATTATTGCGCATAGTGTAGCGGTTTTAGCAGTAAGCACTGTTAAGTTTTAAAAGGGTTACGCATTTTTCTTAAGTTAATAACTTTAATTAAAATAAGATTTCGTCTTCGCGTAGATTCCTGTTTATATTGACATAAATTCAAGCTACTCCTTTAGTTAACACAAATTTTTGGGGTACATTATAATTTGCTTTGTACACTGTTTTATGAAAACAATGAGTCTAAAAGTTTTATCTTCGGAAAGTCCTAACCAGTGTTCCCACTAATTTTTTACAATGTGCGCAGGTGCCAATAATTTTGCTTTGCGCACAAGCCAAAAATAAGTGCGCAAAGTGCCCAAAAATTTCAAAACAAAAAACAGCCCAAATTGGATACGCGGGAGACCTTTTTTTTTTATTTTCAGTCTGTTAATATCCGCGAATTTACCGCAAGTCCTTAATAATAATTAGTTCGGTAGTTCTATGATCTGTAATTATAATTATGTTTTGCTAGCTTTGTCGAACGGATGCTTTCATTGCAATGGAGAGGAGCAATATGCGCGGGAGAGCACGAGAGGCGTCGCAATAATCTTAATTAATTTCTCTCAGACATAAAAATGAGTCTCTTTATTTGGAGCAAGGGCGTGCAACCTTTTATACTGCCGGGCCAAATATGTGTATTAGGATTAGACCACGAGCCACTTGCATATCACGTTGTCTACCTGTTAGTGCAGTGGTCGGCAAACTTTTTGTTGTGGCCCAAAGTAGTCTTTTCAGAGCTACTTAAATGACCACTAAGTAAAACCACTACGAAAACAGTGGCGGATTCAGGGGGAGATTTTGTTTTTCGGTGAAATATAAAAAAATAATATACGCGCTAAGCGCGAAAAATTTCCGTTTACATAGAGTTAAAGTTGGCCAAAAATATAGTTTTACAGGTTTACAAGACCACATTTGGCACGTGGGTCTTTTTAAGCTGACCCAATTTAAAACATTATATGCCACACCAATTGTTAAAATAAAGTGCAATGAATGTACGGCTATCATGCGGCTAACAATTACGGTACATGATAACACCAAGCTATTCAAAAATAACTCGTGGTCCACAGTTGGCCTACCACTGTGTTAATGACTACCACCAAAAAAAATTACTCACACACTTTTACGATACTCGGGGACACCAAATTTACGATACTCGGGAACACCAATTTTACGACCTTATTTATCGTAAATAACAATTTAGCGTGAGTTCTGGTTATTTTTATCTTAGCGCTAATGTTCTGCCTCAGTAAGAATATCTCCCTGATTCTCAAAAATACCAAGAAACGTAATTACCATTATTAATTATTCACAACAACAACGAGCTTGCGCATTACAATAATTTACATACATTATCGACCAAACAATAAACAACTAATCAAAGACTTTTACATAACACTTTCCCTTATCATAGAATTTATCTACAAAACTGCCTCAATACATAGCGACAAATACGCTAATATTAACTATAATCACAATAAGAAATCCCTAACAATAATCCTAATAAGGAAATAATTTCGCCCTATGTCCACGATAATCGCGTCATTTCACATGCTATAGTCATACACATAGTCGCGAGGTGAATAGCGTGGTAACCGGCAGCTATGAAATGCACGAATGTTAAAATCCATCGGGGTACTGAGTGTTTTAATTTAGTATTTCTTAATTGTAATTACTAACGGCTAAAGATGTTGCAAGACCGCAACTCACACGTACGTTGAACCGAACAATGCCACCTTAAAAGTGACAAATTTTCTCAGCTGTGAAAACTTATTTAGATTGAGATGTTCGCGGTAAAAAACTACTTTTTAGCTGCACTGCGCATATAAATTTGTTTCTTTTTTTTACAACTCATGTGAACATTGAAATTAAATATAAAATAAAAACATTTTAAATGAGCGAAAAAGATCAAACAGACATTTTTAATATGCTTTCTTTATATGGCCATAAGCAGCTTTTCGAAAGCATTTCAAAAACAAAAAAATTGCAGCGCTCAGTGCAATTCACTTTCACACAAAGTTGTACACTTTCAGTAACAGCATCCAAAACACATTTTCTAGTTTTATTTTGTTAGCAGGTCACGTTCTATTCTAATATGTTAGCCGGTCACATTTTATTCTAATTCTAATAAACTAAAAATTTACATGCTATATAAGGCGACCTAGACTACGGAACAGTCAGGAAATTTTAATATTTTAACAGTTACCTAAATGTTTAGTGGTGCGGGCCAAAAACCAAAGCACGCCGCGGGCCACATATTTTGGTTCCACGGGCCGCAGGTTGCACGCCCCTGATTTGGAGAACTGCACTCGCTTGAGACGTGATTTCGCTTGGACTTAGTCAAGCGTAGCGCGGTTTAACCGCCTAATGGTCAAGGTAATTATCGCGCGTAGTGCAGCGGTTTTAGCATTAGTATTTTTAACTTTTAAAGGGTTACGCATTTTTTTAAAGTGATAACTTTAATTTGAAACAAATTTGGCCTTCACGTCTTTCCTGTTCATATTGATATAAATTTAACCTACTCCTTTAGTTGACACAACACGCAACTTTGCTTTTTCGGGTATATTGTAATTTGCATTGTACACTGTTTTACCAAAAAAATGAGCTTAAAGGTTTTATCTTCGGAAAGTCCCAACATTTCAAGAATTAAAAAACAGCATGAAAAGTTAATTTTTGCAAATAAAAGCATATCGCAGCCTCGCAGGTAATTGTAATAATTATGTTTAAAAAAGTTCAAAGCTATTTCGACGCGAGGTTTTTTATATAAAGCATGTACTTCCCTATAAGACAAAAAATACAGTGCAAAATACAGATACCTTGAACTGAAAATATCTCCAAATTAGGAATAAAATAAAGTTGTAAAACGAAAGATTCGCGCGTATCGCAAAAAAATTCCAGTTAATGAGAACCATGGCCTGGTGTCTACTCTAACCTTTATGCAAAACTTAGATTCCAGTCAACTGCACTACCTTGTTTAGAGAAAATAAGCCCAAATCCGTTGTAAAAGATTTAAATATGAGTTAAGTGAGAGCCTATTAGAGACACAGAGAACTAATCAAAATTCGTAGTTCAAAAACTTGCCAATCACAAAACCACGAACCAAATTTTACAGTTACTAAACTACCACCCGATCCGTCAGAAATTAGTGCAGTTTTAAGTAAAGGTATACGGCGGTCATGTTCAAATGGCGGATCGCGATCCGGTTCCGGATCTTTTCAACGTTTTGCACGGTTCTTCTAATGTAGTCTTGAAAAAATAAAATACTTACTTTTTGACTATTTTAACTATACGTAAGTGCGAAAAAAAAAATTAACATTTTTTATTTTCGGCAATTTTACAGTTCGAGTGGGTCAAGTATTATTAAATCTATCTCATAGTTTTTGTAAGTTTTTAGCCAATATTTTTTATTTATATCTGCCGGAAGTTTACCTAAAGATCAAGCTAGAGAAAAAACTACCTGGTTACGACGCACAATGGTTGCATTGACACTATCTTTACTGACTCAGATCAGCACTGCAAAGTCTCCATGGAAAGATGCGAATACTCAAGACAAATCAACCCTATGTGAGTGCGGAACAGAGCAGTCAATGGACACACCTCCTTGTATGTCTGCTTCTTGAAACAAAGTGCAATGCAAAATACCTTACTGTATTCAACAACACCGTGAATTGAACATTGGAAGCTGAAAATTTAAATTGTCGAGAAACGCAAAAAACAATCGCATGTCTATTTGCAATTCTTTAATTGGAGAGGATGCAGCCCAAATATTCCATCTCCGTTGGGTAAAATATTACACCTCCGTTTCTTTCGCCGTTTCAGCAAGCATTAAAGATTTTGAAAATCATCTTTCTTTGCACTTCCACTTACAAGAAAATTATCCAGATACATGGCAAACCCTGGTAGGTTTCTATAGGACTTTGCAGGACTTTCTGGAAATAACTAGGCACAGAGAAAATGGGTGTACTCAATGGTAGGGTCATCCCATTGCTACTCGTACAGTTATGGAACCATATGTTGTTGATTTTTATAAAATTTAACATGTAGAATCTCGGTGCAATTCTAAGAAAAGTAACCAATTTTACCGAAATCAGTCCAGTAGTTTTTTACATATCGGCGCAACAATAACCTTGCTGAATATTGGCCTAAAGTGAACTTAGGTAACCCTGTAGCGCATTTTGTCCAACGCCAGCATGTTTTACGAGTAAATGTTACTTTATTGCAACAGAATGGGGTTAAGGAAATTGCAAACTCTGCACCTGTTAGTACACGCTAGTCGCTCGCCCAATAATGGTTGATTGACCCTTAATTATTAGGCTAAGAGGTTATCGCGAGACGAAGTAATTGGTCACCAGTAAAAAAAAGCTGACACTGCACTATAAGGTAAGCACTATAAAATGTGCCGCCGCAGTGACAGGCCCTTATCTTGCACATTTTGTTAGTACAAGCAACTTCACACTGGGGGATCATCAGTCCGTATCAATCAATGAAAGAAACACACAAACATATGTGTTTAATAACATCTGTGATCTAGTGCAAGTAATGTGCAAGTATTGGCGCATGGTTGTTTCTCGACTCGCTCCTCTCTGAGCCTGCATAGCTCAGTTGGTAGAGCGACCGTTCCGGCTTGACCGGAGGTCGTGAGTTCGAACCTCACTGCAGGCCAGTTGTTTTTCTGGCTTGCTCTGCTTGCATCATAGATCGACAGATTCGGCGAGTCTGCGATGGCTTTTCGGTGTACTATTGATACGGAAGCCGTAATCGTTGGTCATAAAGCAACTTCCGAGGGGCTAGATCACAGATGTTATTAAACACATATGTTTGTGTTTGTCTTTCATATTCATAATATATGTTAATGTTAGATATGCTTCTACATGTTTGGTTGTATCGTAAACACTTTCCCAGGGACTGATCTAGTCACGACCCACCAAATTTGATTTATGCCTGTTTTAAATACTTAAACGGAAATTGTTTTCGCACTTGGCGCGAATCTCTTCTGTCTTTCTTGTATCTTAGAATGCGATTTTTTGCCAGCTTTACAGACAAATGGCGTCCTCTGCACTGTGGCACTCTATTCAACGAAAGTTTAACAAACTTAGGCTAATACCTATTTATATATTTTTTGCGCGTCAAAAGTATTCCGTCTTTAAAATATAAACAAAATACCGACCGTTTTCTAAACTCTAATTCACAGTTTGTTAACCTAATTTAGTTAATTCCATGTTGTGTGTTTCTCCCGATTTATATCGTCTTTGCAATATGGCTGCTGTACCGCAAGTAACATATCGGTAACTTAAAGTTTTAAAAAGCAAAGTTTTTTGTACGAAATTTTTACGTATTTTAATCTAAACTTTTGGGTCAATTAACGTGCCCCACAACTTGATAAACGCCAATATATCCAGTCTGTGCTCAATGCGTTACGTCCCTCTCCAAATCTAAATTAAAGTTTGCATTTTAAAGAAATATAGTCACAATTTTTTGACGTCTTGTGGCATTCTTAAAATTCGACTTAAATTGCACATTTTCTATCAAATTGAAACGTAATACTAATTCATTAGCCTATTTGTTTTATCCAGTCAGAGTATGACATCATGTTGCGCGTACTCCAGATCCTATTTTTGATCCGGCACGCCACAACATTTTAGATTTCTAATGCGCCCCGCGGCTAAAAATAATTGCCCACCCATGGCCTAGTACATCCTTGTTATGCCCATGCGAATGTCATACCTGTCTATTTAACAGGAATGGTGACTATCATGATTGTTTTTTTAACTTAATAAAGAACTACAGCCAAATCAAGTGAAACTGCAAATACACAACAGTTCTAGCAAAATTTAGTACTTTTAAAACTAATAAACAATTCATATGCCAAACACAGGCTTTTCCCTGCTAAACAACATGCTTTGTAGTTTTTTCAGAATGGCACAAAAAAAGTATTTTCTGCCAATTTTAGTGCAAAATGTTCCTACGTATTCAGCATTTAAAAAAAATATTGATTTAATGTGTGTATAACAAGCACACGTTTTGTTTTTTGTTTCACCAAGTCGCCAGCTTTCTGCCATACTGTCAGTAAACAATTATTACAAAACTAAAACCGTGATTGCTGCAATGTTACATCGGTAACATTGCAACTGGCATTGAAAAAACATGATGCTTATCGCCGCCAACGCCTCGTTATCGTTGTTTCATTTAGCAGTCACCTGTCACTGACTGAAGTAATCTCAAACACGCCTGATAACGAAAATATATTTTATTGTTGAAAGAAAAATTCTCAACAACATAGAAAACAGGCGTGTAAGCTACAGCAAGCGCTGTTCGCCGCAGGTCGCTCTATTGAATGGTTTAAAGGCCTCAATCTTGAAAAGGAGCGCCTGATCGTCTCATTTTGAAACATTGATTTAAACGTCGGCGAACTATAGCTTCCCGCTAAACTGATAATATATGGACGTCTTACCGTAACTTCAGTAATAAGTCAAGTTTGTATTTTTCGAGAACAGTTTGAGCTGTTCAAGCCAAGCATTATACCATCGGCGCAATTAAACTACAAATATCACCAAATTTGTTGATAAGCATCGTTAATTTTGCTGACAGCGAAGTGCAACAGTTTGTGATTGACACGTTACAGAGGCTGTTCTGACACCACAATTCCATAGCGTTTTGCGCGCAATTAAAATCATGTGGCAATCGGATGTGAACAAGTCGACGATGTGTTGCAATTTTTCTAACGTCAAATAGACGACTTTAAACCTCTGTAAGCTCCTAATAATCGCCATTTTCAGCATCTAAAGTACACAAATTGTAAAAATTTTCTTGCTGGAGGTTGTTCACACCATACCCAAGACCCCCTTGGTGATTTGAGTTACTGATTATGTGAAACAGTGGCATATCCAGTGGGGCTGGGGTCTGGGACCACCCTTTTTGTGAGTGTTATTATCGTTTTTTTGTTCGTTTTGGTCTGGGTAAATAGCAAACTGACTGAAGCGGCAATATTTTTAATGTAATTGGGTCACACGTCTTAAGCTAATGCGTAACCAAAATCTAACGCAAAACTCCGTTTTTCGTCTTTTTTTGGTTGACCGTAAAACGCAACATTTTTTCAGCTTCGTTATGTGTTGCGGTTGGCTGATTATCAGGTGAGAAATCAACAATTAATAATGCTAAGTCAAACCGTCTTTTATTTTTCACACTAAAAAGCGTTGAAGTTAGGCGCAGCTAATGTACCTCGCTGTTCGCTGCCTGCTGTCTGCTTTAATATTCCATATTGGTCAACAACAGATTTTTTTTAACTGAAGCAGATTCTTAAAAGGTGGTATATTGATGACAGTCGTGCACGTTTCAAAGTCACCATTTTTAAATCATGATAGTTAATGCAAAATTATTCTCTATAAACATGTTCTAAGACCACGCGTTTAGTGTGCAGTTGGCCAACTTATTTCCCCTCAACCGCAGCTTGTATTTTAGCTGACTTGGCAAACCTCTCGGCACAGGTGTTGCGCTAATTGTGGCATAATAACACCATGGAAAAGCGATCTTTGTTTAGTATTGCAGGTGAAAAATCTTTTGTTTAGTATTGCGGTGGCGAAAGGCGTGCCTGGAATTTAGCAATAGTCCTGTACATGGAACTTCGGAAACTGCCCTGCTGATAGTTTAGGATTCTTTTCCGAAATCTATCAAACATATTTTACGGTTTAGTTTTTCGCCTGGCAGGAGTGTCGCTGTCGCACATGTTCGCTTTTGCTGGACTTTAGTTGTTTCCGGTTAGAATGTTTTATGACGTCATTACCATCACCATTTTAAGACGTCATACCTGTCACTGTTTAATGATGTCATTATTCATTAACGTCAGGCGGGAAATTCCCTAAGTTGAAAATTCAGGTCCGCCTTTTTATTTTCAGGACACTCCCCTTTAAAAAGGTCACGCTATGCGCCTGGGTGCCGTGACTTTATCCTGTTCCCCAACTGGCAGTCTAAAATATTTTATGTTATTATATAAATATTTTTATTCGTTTTTGGATAATTTGTCCAAAGACAAAGCAACTGCAATTTCAGAATCATTACAACCACTGGAGGACTAAAATTTAGGCTACAACACTGAATTTAATTAAAGACTTTATTCTCTCAACCACAAATGCAAAGTCTGGTCGTTTATTTCCATGCACAGATGAACAAATTAATGACCCATAAAGCAGTTGACGCCTAAAACAATGTTTTTTAGCGAACACTGACAATTTAGTAGCCACGGCCTGCCTGTTTTCCATTTTTCTAAAAATCCTTGTGCTCTCTTTTTTTCGTATTGTGGTTTTTCTGTGCTTTAGCGCAGGTTGTTTAACGCCACAAACAAAATGCCACATTTCACGTAGCACTATAGTTCTGGTTTAACAGCAAATGATGTCAAAATAATTGTAAATTTACAACTAAACGATTCATTCGAAAAACATGCACCAGAGGTTATTATGTGCTGCGCGACGCCGTATAGTGCGTCGTTTCAATTTTCCAAGGGCGCCCGCAATGGTTTCCACTTATACCTTAACATAATTGCAAAATAAAATATTCACAAACAGTTGTTTTTAAGCTTTGTCTTGGTTGACCGCTCTGAACTTTAAGAGATCGCAAAAACATACTTACATAGACTAATTTGCTAATTCTCAGCTGTAGTTAAACAAGTAGGCGATATTTTCGGTCCCTCAAAACATAAAAAAACACTGCTTACAAATATTATTATAAGACATCTGCATTCAAACTTTGGCCACTGCGGCAATGACGTCTTTGAATGTTTGCAGGTAAACGATTTTTTTAAACGGGACAAGAGTCTTTATTACAATCATACAACGGGACAAAGAGTCTTTATTACTAGCTTCGAACGTAACTTCGATTAACCTTATTATTTGTGTAGTGTTGAAGGTATTTGTGTCTTAGTGTTTAGGGAAATAACTGGCGCTAAGTAATATTTCGCTTAGTAGTGGTGCTTAACAAGTTGTCATACACCATCTAATTAAATTTCTCGCTGGAGCCACGCCAGTCGGGCGAGTGGGTGTCAATCAGCACTCGCCGGGAACAATTTGCACTCGCATTGGCCAGAGGGCGAGTGTTAAGGCCAACCCTGTGTTATATATAGGCATGTAAAGTTACACCATGTGGCGCTAAGTCCCTGTTAACCACTAGAAAGTGACAATTTTTTGTCAAACGTTACAATATGCATTCACCAGTTATTGTAATTAAAACTATAATAATTGCTAGTTTATACGTGCAAAGGTTAAAAAAACATTAACTTAAATTTTAATTAATCATAAAAATTTGTACATAAATAAAGAATTTGAAATTTTACCACCACAATAATAGCTGTAAAACAAATATTGAGTACATACCTTGTTGTTGATGGATTTTCTTGGTGAGCGACGCCACACCGCAAGTATGTCATTAGATAAACAACTGGTAAATGCTGTCAAGACAGGATCTTCAACCAGACCCACTGCAGCAGATGAAAATCTTTGCCACTTGATTCCACTCAAATCAGCCTTTTAAAGATAGAACAAAGGTAACTAATAGTCTTCTTATATGATAGGTCATATGCCGCTGATCTTTTAAAATCTAGAAGAGTTATTCCTAAACAAGATTTTAAATAGCAGGAACAATTGGCAGGTTTGGGCCTCACACATATCTCTAGAAAATAATGTTGGTTTGATTTGAACAATAAAAAACATAAGAATAAAGCAGTTGTTGCTTTATTGCGTAGCTGCGACATGGTAAAGTCAAGGGATAGCGCAACACAAACAAACGTTTATAAAGTACAGCAGTGAAATAGAAAAAAAGGGCCATTTGATGTACGCGGATGCACATCATTAGGTTTGCCACAAGCATACATTTTTAGCAATTTTGCGTTGAGATAAAATTGGATGAATACAATTAAGTTTATTATAGCTATCATAAAAGAAATAAACACAAAACAGCATGTTTTAGGCCAGCACATTTTATGAAGGAATGGAGGCCAGCATGTTATTAGATGAAATATCTATTTACCATAAACCATAAAACTTATATGCACTGTACCCCCTTATAGCATTTTATATATAATCTTAATCCTCTATAAGTCTATAATAAACAAAACAACCTAAAAAACAGAATTAAGAAAAATACGATAAACAAGTATAGAAAATTGTGGTAAAAAAAACAATGCCATTACACCTAAAGTATTTTTTTTAATTTATTTTTTAGGTAAAAATTACATTCTTAGCCTAACCAATAAGCCATCAACCTTTTTCATTTTTATTCTCTGAGTAAAGTTATGCTTGTTCAGGGTTGTTCCTCAACAAAGATTTACACTCGCCAGCTGGGCGAGGGATGCAATAACACTGACAAATTTGTTGGCATGCTGTCTACAAATTTTTGTCCTAGCGCCGTCATTTCTCGGATTTTCGTTAACCGTCTTGTGACTGTTAGTTTTAAGCTTTGGCTTGGTTGATCGCTATGAACTTTAAGAGATCGCAACAACATAGTTTTGTAGACTAATAACTTATTCTTAATTGTAGCTATACAAGTGGGCAATATTTTAAAATACAGTTGTAGTGTTCAGTTGGCCGTTTCGGTCTCTTAAAAAACACTGCTTACGAATATTGTTATAAGATATTTGCATTCAAACTTATTGTTACCAAAAAACTTCAATATAATGTTCTATTACAAACAATTCAATAAATACAAAAAAAAATTCTTATAGCTCGGTACATCGCAAGTCCAATAAACTTTAAACTTAACTACTGTTTTAAAAATTAAACAAAGTTTAAGTTAAACAATAAAGCGCATGACTATCAATGCTGTCTTTGGTTGTTTTCCGGTAAACAATTTTTCTAAACAAGGCAAAGAGTCTTTATTACCCAGGGGATTCTAGAACTTTAGGTTCCCATCTAGAATAACAAATCCAGAATATCAAATCCTAGTATATATTTTTTTAATTATTTAACCTCAATTTTGTTTGGAGGAGGGATTAATCATAAGGCGCACTGCTCGTCGCAGATGTTGCGCTAATTGTGGCATAATAACTAGAGATAGACCGATATATATAACGGTTTACTGATAATATCGCCTGACATTTGGCTTCTACCGATATATCGGTATCAGTAAATGTTGGCCTATATTTTAGTACGTAAATATGATATAATTTTTCCTGTACAACAAACAACTTACCCATTTTTAGATGAAAAATAATGAGTTTTAGCATCACGCCAAGTTAATATGCAAAATAATAGTTTAGTAATTAACAAAGGTGCATAAACTAAAATATTGATTAGATACTTTTATTTTTTATTAATTCAAGTTTTAAACCTTTCCCAGTTATATCAAAAAAATTGGTATTGATATCGGGTATAGGTTGACAAAATTGTAAAAAAAAATCGGGTATCGGTATTCAGGGGCGTATCCAGAATTTAAAAAGGAGGGGGTCCCAAATTTTCAAATTAGGGAATTCCCCGTATTTCGTCTGACGGTAATGACTTTATAAAATAGTGAAAAAAAAATAAATAAATAGCAATTGTGACGATTTTTTTGGTATAACAGCATTTCTTTTAAATTTATTGCAAGTTTTAGTACATTGCCAAAACTAAAGATAAAAAAATAAAAATATATGTCCAATATTTTTGAATACATTTTCTGTTTGTCCGGACTCACTTGGCAGCCCTCCACGGCGCAATGGTAAAGAAGCGATATTCTAGTTCAAAAGACAGCATTAAATATATATAAACAAAACGGCTGTATAACAATCATTGGCGCGCAGCACGAAAATTGTTCGCACTTGATGTAGTTAAAATAGTCGCAAAAAAGTATATGAAATGGACTTGTCTATAGTTAAGAGGCAACGGGCCCGATAAAATACACCGGCCAGCAGTCCGTAGGTTGCCGACCCTGCCTAACACCAACATCTGATATTAACGCGGACAGCAAACTACGAGAAACATCAGCACCGACTAACTCAACGTTATAAGCGAGAAAAAGGCGGAGACCGCTTGAGTTATTGTGGTTAATTGTTGAACACACACTTGCTAATCAGCCAACCTGAACGAACAACGAAAGGCGAGAGAGAAAAAAATCCTGCGTTTACGGTCGACCAAACAAGAAACGAAAAACGACGTTTTGCGCTCAATCTTGGTTTCGCATTAGCTTAAGACGTGTGACCCAATTACATTAAAAACACACGCAGCTTCGGACGGTGAGTTTAAATGCTGAAAAAATTGATAATGTCACTTACGAAGAGGGGGGGGTCTGGATACGCCACTGTCAGTATTGGTCCAAAAAAGTTATATCATTTGATTTGCTGGATGTCAATTAGCTGTGTCCTATTTTTTTTTAACCTAATTACAATCACTATTTTATGACATCATAACCGTCACTATTTTATGATGTCATAATTGATTGGCAGATGGAAAATAGGGGAATTCCCTAAGTTCAAATTTTGGGATCCCCCTTATTTTGATTTTCTGGATTCGCCCCTGTGTAAAATGATACAAGAAAAAAATGCAAAATAAAAAATGCAATTAATATTTTTTTAATTGAAATTTTTTTTTTAATTTTTAATTTTTTTTTAATTTTAAAGAATATTCAATAATATTAGTGATGTAACTTACCAAGGAAAATATATTTGAATGACAATCATCCAAGCGAGCTCCATTTGCTACTGAGCTGTTTGTCGTCATCACGATTTAATAAATAAATCCATTGACGTATAGCATGAAAATCACTTCATAGCAATGATAAACTTTATAAAAAAAAACTGTCAGTTCAGGTCAACTTCAATTCTTGACACAATAGACCAACTGGACAGTGATTACCATTATTCAGCATTCATTTAATTCATAAACTTCAAAATACGGCAGCCAATTGTTTCAGTTTTCTCTTATTACCAACAATCAAATGACTAAAGAAATGATTCTATAAATAAAAAAACATAATGATACGTCTAATCTCATTACAATTTTCCAGATACAGGTGTACAGATATTCAATAAACACTTATACACATGTGTATAAAACCATCTTCTAGCTAGCCCTTCAACAGATATACAAAAATAACTTCTAACAATTGTAGCATATCAGGAGCCTTTATGTTGGTAAAATCAGTGTACAACTGTAAATCCTTTTACTATCTAGCCTTTAGTACTATAAATATATCTATAGTCTCCAAATGTGGGTGTCCAGAGCGTTTTTAAAAGCCCTGGATTTCTGGCAGGGCATCAAACACGCTAGAATTTGACCGAGTTACACACACCATTAGTGTACAAGTTCAATTTCTGGGAATACTATAATAAAGATACCCCATTTAGGTTCGAAAAAATAATAACAGACAAATTTATAAATTCTAAAAAAAATTGTCAGTTAAAATTTAATACGGGCCTGCCAACAAAGTAAATACTTTTAAGAAATTATGACACAGATATAACTCTTTCCTCAAAATAAAATCAGAAGTTCCCATTATAATGGTTACAATTTGTTTGATTTTACCAAGTAGGGGTTATGTTAGATCAGTGCTTCTCAACCGGCGCCATGGAAGGTTGCCAGGTGCGCCACAAGCAAAAGGAAAAAATATTATGTGTGTAAAAATTATTTTTTACTTTTCTATTAAGTCTATTTGATTCCACAGTACTTTTAAATATAAAATACAATGAGACCTTCAAGGCAACAGCATCTAAATCAGATAATCTATAATACCATATATTAAGACCACCTAATAAATACATAACAACGCCAAACTTCGGAGTAATAACCACGACACAATAAGATCTAAAATAGTCTAGAGTTAGACAATACCTAAAAATGTCAAAATATGTCCAAAATTAATCAGAAAAAGACTTAAATGAACAATATAACGTCCCAGACTGTAGGGAAATGGTATGGGATGATTGGGGGACACCTGTCTGGCATTGGCCACTTGCTGTCGACATTTGGGCGCCGATGTTTTGGCCCTTTTTTGCCCCTGTTTGGGCTTATGGGCGGGTAAGTTTGTGGTGTTAGCAATTGGGTTAGGGTTGAAAATATTAGGGGAATTAGTAATAGTAATAGGAGGGGATTGGGGTTAGATAAGAGATTGTATAGGCATAATTTAGGTCTAATTTCTATTTCGTCATTATTACGACTATTAGGTATTAGTCTTATTTTCGCCTTTCTCCTAACTGTCTTTTATTCCGAAGTTGCTGTTGTTCTTATTTTGGTCTCAAGGCTGTGAGTCTCTTGCAACTAAAAGCCTATATAACAAAAATTGCAAGCAATTTAAAAGAAATACCGGTACACCTCAAAAATCGCTGCGCTTGCAAGGTACGCCACATTGTTTTCAAATATCTCTTGGTGCACCACCATGTAAAAAAGGTAAACACTGTGTTATATACTTACGCTTGAAATCCTTTTTAGTCCTTTAAGGCACAAAATTACCTTTTTAAAGATACGAAAAAAAATGGTAATTAATAAGAAAAAAATATCTACAATCCTACCACAATGCACATTATTTGGAAAATTGGGTTAGGGTGCGGGTTAGCGTTTGGATTTGGGTAGGTTAAGCATATTAGTATTTAATGTTAATACTGGCCCACCCACACCCGCACCCTAACCCTAACCCAAATAATGTGCGTTGCGGTATGCAATATTTGTAGACTGTTTTTTGCATTACTTTCTACGTACCAAATCAAAGGAACTAAGTTCCATTAACAAAAATACTCCATAACTGTGGTGAGTGAAAATATTATCTACACAAACATGCTTCACTTCACTGGTGCCAAAACACGTTTGAGAGCAATTGATTTGCTGATAGAATTATACAACTGTTAACTTAATACGAAACCAGGAAAATGTTTATCGAATATAAGTTTATACTAATTTACCCTTGTCCAATTGTTTGACAACATTTATAAGTTAACGACAACTGATCTTTAGGTTGTACATGGATAACGTTTGACTTTTTTATTAAAAAAGGGGGATAGATAACAAGGGAACCACAAATGGCGCTGGTCTAGAATCCTAGCACAATTATCAAATCATCGCACAATATTTTGGTTAGGGTGCGAGTTAGCATTTGGGAGTGGGTGAGTTAAGTATTATTATATTCATTAATTAATTATAATACTTAACCCACCCTAACCCAAACGCCAACCGACACCCTAACCCAAACAATGTGCGTTGTGGTAGGATTCTAGACCAGCACCCCACAAACAACTATATAAAAACTAAATACTCTCACTCTCACGATAATTGATCAAAAATGAATAAAAGGTAAGGAGCAAGTAAACTATGTGTGACGTTTCAGTTGAGATAGTATTAGATAAGGACTGTACGTACGTAAATAAACCAGCTTTCCTATATTCATCCAATCAGCTTTTCTGGCGCTGGTCTTGCAGTCAAACAATTATTTATTGAAGCAATGCACAATGTTTGGGTTAGGGTTCAGGTTTGCGTTTGGGTGGGCCAGTATTAGTATTTAATACGAATATGCTTAACCTACCCAAATCCATGACGCTAACCCGCACCCTAACCCCAATTTTCCAAATAATGTGCGTTGTGGTAGGATTGTAGACCAGCGCCATTTTTCTTACTAATTACCAATGCCCTACATTAAACTACTAATAATAAAAACATTTCTCACAGATACAAAATACATATTTTTTCAACTTATTAATACCTGCAATAGAGTTTATACGACTTTTTTATAATGATCGATTTAAACTACTGAGCGTAACTTGCAAGTTCTTAGTCCGTAGCTGTAACCACCGATCATGGCGACAGCTGCTTAAGATTTGCTGGACATGATTGGCGGATTGTTGCACGTGACAAATGCGTGTTTATGAACAACAAATCCAGGTTATATTTAATCAGGGGTCGAACGACTTTTATGAGAAGGTTTTTATGTCATTACGCTATGGTATGTTTTAGAGTATGTAAAATCCGTTCTTTCTGAAACAAAATTTGAAAAAAAGGGTGTTTTTTATGTGAACGGTTTGTTACAGTCAAAATAGAAGGTACGGCCATACTGAGAGAATAAAAGTCCAATAAACTGTGAGATTATATTAACTCTGCAGATTGAACAACTCACTCAAAAACAGGATTTAATTCGAGGTATATACCGAATATTTTGACCCTGAGAGCATTACTATGGCTAAATTCGAATATTTATTTTATACACTTTTATTTTGACTGCAAATTTAAAACAAAAATGATTTAAGTACATATTTGTGTCCTACACCTTAATATTGAACTGCAATTAACGCAACTGTAAAGTTAAAGGATACAAAAAATATTTTTTATCTAATGGTTTAATGTACCTGTTAAAGAAAAACACCTTCTTAAATATTTTTGCCTGTTTGGTAGCGCTAACGTTTTTTTCGATTGACGGCAGATGGTATAGGCTACTGGTGTGAAATCTTGTTGATTGGTAGCCTATAATGTTGCGGGTGTTGTAAAAAATGTCAATTCGAAATGACTCGAGTCTGTAGAGGACCCAGCGTCTGTATTTGTTATTTACTGTGTTCGTTGTGCGTGTGCTAAAACCCTGCTAAAGTCGTTCTACCATATTTCCTTTCCCTGCATCCTGTTAACTGGACAGTTTTAATCCTCAACGCATTCGCTTTTACTGCAATGTTAGTCGTATCCTTTATACTGCGAAGTCAACAATGCACTCCTTCCTGGCAACACGTGTTTTTACTGCGCTGTAAGCTATTTTATTAAAAGCGAACTATGCTGAATTATGTGAATGTACAATAAATCTATAAGCGACCTGACCTTATGCCCATTTGAAATGCAATGACAGTTTGTTATAGTTTCGATTTAGTGGAGTTCAGATAGCACGGTGGTCATGTCTCACCTGTTGAAATATACAAGTCCCAGTCAAGTCGTTGAGAAATAACGAACAGTCCAAATCTCAGTCCAAGTCATCATTTGCCAAAGTCAAGTCCCAGTCAAGTCTAACTCATTATTAGATTATTAGAGCAAGTCATCTTCAAGTCAAAATACAAATGAAAGAATGAAAAGTTAAACCTTGGAAATTGGCAACCTCGTCTGATTAAAATTTAAAATGATCAACAAAAATTTCACATTTTAAAACCAGAATGTGAGTATTTTATCTTAGATTTATTTTTCGCGCTAATTTCGAATATAGACTACCGGCACCGGTACTGTAACGGTCGTGGCTGCACCTAAGCGACCTATGTAGCCTGGCCTACATCAACCGTTGCATGGGTGTTTTTTGTTGGAACGCGTCCCCGCCAGCACTGCCTATAGTTGCCACACAGTCTTGAACGGTGACGGTTCTCTGTTAAACAGAACGAAAAATCAACACAACGAAATGCGATTATGACGTCATACACGGCTATGGCAGACGGGCATTTACAGCATAACATTAACAGAACTCAAGATATTCGTAACTTAGCACAAACAATATTAATCCTAATTAAATGGCTTTTTACTTTTATATTGACGATAAGGAAATATAGCCACAATAAATGTACGTACCAACTTGTTAGGGATCCAGGATTAACTTGGATATAATCAGTCACGGCTAGGTTTCAATTGCAATTTAAAGTTTGTAATCAATTACTAAACAAACAATAAACGTAATATTATTAACTTCTTACAAATTCTAAGCTTAATACGACTTGTCAATACAACTAACTAGTACAGAAAAACCCAATTTACAGTTAGCAACTAAAAGTTAAGAACTTGCGCCATGTGCTTTTTGCTAGCAACATTTGAGAAACTAGATGAGAAAAACCGAAACATTGTGACGTCATCAACATAGAAATTAAACAACGTTTCTCGCTGTAACATTCCCGGCCCCGATGTGCGTATCCGAAATAGAGCACATCTTAACCCAATTACTAAACAGCGAGAACAACAAGGAACAGGCGTATTTACAATTTACATAGCAACGCAGAAATCGCGACGTTACGCAGCGGAAATGAGGCACAATTTAGCAATTGGCCTTTTAAGTGTCCCATTTTTGGTTTTCACCAACACACTCCGAACCGATCCCTTTTTGTCGGGATAGGTTTCCACGACTCTCCCAGTGAGCCATTGACCCCGCGGAACCGAGTTGTCCGCAAGGAGAACGAGATCATCGCGCACGAAGTTGCGCTCCTGGACAGTCCATTTTTGCCGCATTTGCAATGTCGGTAAGTACTCGGCAACCCATCTCAGCCAGAATTGATTTGCCAGGTATTGCACCTGGCGCCATCGCCGCCTCACGTAGTTGTCCTTCTCATCGAAGACGCCTGGAGGCAGCGTATCGCAGCGACCGAGCAACACCAAATGATTCGGCGTTAGCGGCTCGTCGCTTTCCGGATCCATCGTGACTGGTGTAAGCGGGCGCGAGTTTAGAATCGCTTCTACTTCCACCATAAACGTGTTGAGGGTCTCGTCACCAGGCTGTTGGCCAGCCATCAAAACATTCAGAATCTTGCGCACTGAGCGAATTTGCCTTTCCCAGACACCGCCCATGTGACTGGCGGCGGGCGGGTTGAATGCCCATTCGACGTTGCTCTGTCGCAGATTGTCAATTATCTGAGATTGATTCCAGTCCTGCAATGATTTGCGGAGAACGCGCTCGGCCCCCACGAAGTTGGTTCCGTTGTCGCTAAAAATCTTTTTGGGTTTACCTCGGCGACCGATAAATCTGCGAAGCGCGTCAATAAACGAGTCAGTTGTCATTGAGTGTGCGATCTCAATATGAACCGCACGTATCGTTAAGCAAGTAAACAAGCACCCGTAGCGTTTGACTTCGCTACGGCCTTGTTTAACCATGAGCGGACCAAAATAGTCGACGCCCACAAATGAAAATGGCGGATGGTGAGGCGTAATGCGCTCACGCGGTAAATCGGCCATCTTCTGTTGTCCGCTGGGCGCATTTCGTCGGCGGCAGAAAATGCATTTTCCAAGCACTCGTCGTACAGCAACTCCTCCGCGAACGACCCAATATCTTTGGCGCAGCAAGTTCCATGTTAGGCCCATGCCAGAGTGGCGAACTGTTTGGTGGTGATCCTCAATAATCAAGTCCGTTACGTGGTGTTTGTGTGGCAGTATCACAGGATGCTTCAGATCGTATGACACCGGAGCGTAATTAAGGCGCCCTCCAACGCGCAAAACGCCTTCGACCAACATCGGGTTCAGTTTTTGCAAGGTCATTTTCTTTAGCGCGCGCTTACCAGCGCCGCGCTCCTTTTGACACTGTGACAAAACCCGGATTTCTTCTGGGAAGTTTTGTTTTTGCACGTACTTGATCACTGCGCGTTCGGCAGTCTTAAGTTCAGGTACAGTCAACAATGATGCAAACTTCGATTTCTTATTTCGTATGTAATTTACGAAACGCAGCAACCAAGCTACAGCCTTTTTCAACCTCGTCCATGACGAGTAACGATGTAGCAGCGTATCTAAACAGTTGGGATTGTGTGAAACGAAGTGGACTTTCACATCTGACGGTGGCTTCTTCACAAATTCGTCAGGTAGTTCATCGGCGTATAGCGGACTAGACGGCCACTGGGTTTCATCCTGATACAGAAACGGCGGACCTTTGAACCAGCGGTCTCTTTCCATGAGGGCCTTAACACTCAACCCCCGGGACGCGTCATCGGCTGGATTGAGCTTTGTTGGCACGTGTCTCCATTGCAATGCATCCGAACCCTCGTCTATCTTCGTGAGCCGATTCGCTACAAAGGTAGGGAAACGCTTCGTTTTGTTGTTGATGCACCGCAAAACTGACGTTGAGTCGGTCCAAAACACAGACTTTTGAATTTTCAGATTCAATTCCTTTCGTAAAACCTGGTCCATTTTCACAGCAAGAGTAGCTGCAGTCAACTCCAGCCTCGGTATTGAAACGGTTTTCAGTGGAGCTAGGCGTGCTTTAGCGAACAGAATAGTGCAGTGTACTCTTTCTTCGTAGTCAACGACTCTTAAATACGACACTGTTCCATAACCGTATGATGAAGCATCCGCGAAATGGTGTAAGTCGTAGCACTTAATTGTTTCGACGTCGTTTGGTTTCAAACATCTGGGAATTTGTACGCTGGATAAATTTGGCAACTCAGAGACCCACTGGTGCCACGCACTAGCAATGTCGTCCGGCACTTCTTCGTCCCATCCCAGCTTTTGCTTACACAGCTCTTGCAGCAGCATTCTGGCCTGCAACACCACAGGTGCCACAAATCCCATAGGATCAAACAGGGAACTGGTAACAGACAATATACCCCTTCTCGTGACAGGTTTTTGCTTTAAATTAACGTCAAACTGGAAGGCATCAGACCGAAAATTCCAGCTTACTCCAAGTACTCTTTCCACTTCGGCGTTTAACGGAAACGACGACTTAGCTGTGTCGCCTACTGGAACGGCGTCCAAAATCTCTTCGCAATTGCTTAACCATTTTCGTAAATTAAAACCACCGCGCTGAAGCAATTCGCGTAGTTCTTTGATTAGTTTTGTTGCCTCATTAGGAGTTGCAACAGACTTTAGGCAGTCGTCGACATAGAAGTTTTCATGGACTGTTGCAACAGTTTCAGGGGCGAAATCCTTGCTATTATCGTCTGCGGTCCGTCGAAGACAGAAACTAGCGCAGCATGGCGACGACGTTGCGCCAAACAGGTGAACCAACATTTGGTAGTCAACAGGCTCTTTAGTCGTATCGCCGTCTGGCCACCAAACAAACCGTAAGCAGTTGATGTCCACTGGATCGACCCTCACTTGGTGGAACATCGCTTCTACGTCAGCAACTAATGCAATTTTCTCTTGGCGGAATCTTAGCAGTACACCTACGAGGCCGTTCATTAAATCGGGTCCTTGTAGCAGTTGATCATTCAATGACGTGTTGCGGTACTTTGCAGCGCAATCGAACACTACCCTCACCTTTCCCGGTTTTTGCGGATGGAGAACGGGGTGATGCGGCAGGTACCATACTTGGTCATTCACAGGCTCCTTATCGACACGGCGAGCGTAGCCATTGCGCACATACGCTTCGATTGTCTCCTTGTATTTCCTGCAAAGGGAGTCGTCTTTGCTCAAACGGCGCTTTAGGTATCCTAGTCTTTGCATCGCTTGTATGCGGTTGTTCGGCAGGTTCGGTGAGCCTGCGCGCCATGGCAACCGCAACTGGTAGTGACGGTCCTTCAGTTTCACCGAGTCATTCATCAGCTTGAGAGCGTACTTGTCGTCCTTAGACATCCCTACGCCGGGAATCAAACTGGAATCCTTGAACTCCGTTTCCCACATCTTCTTGACTTGCTCGTGCAGCAAATCGCATGACAAATTTACGTGGTTGACTTTAACGTGATGCACACCGAGATCACTGGACTGAGACGAAGCGGGACCAAACAGTGACCAACCGAGCACCGTCTTTATAGCGCTTGGCTCACCTCGTTTCCCTCTTCGGTCCTCTTCGACCCAAAACACCTCGGGCACGTCTAAACCAATTAGAAGTAGCACTTCGTCGTTAGATGCTTTCGCGAATTCTATCCCCTTTAAGTGTGACCATTTTTTATCGCATCTGTTGGGCGCAACAGGTAGACTTTCAACTGTAATCACACAAGGCAAATTGACAGTATTTTCTCCGTCTATGGACTTGACGGCTAGCTTGACGACTGCACCGTCCTTTGACATAGACCTTCCGTTTACAGTAGAAAGCGAGTACTCGATTTCCTCGCCGTTTATTTCAAGTAGCTCGAGAAGACGCCTGTCGCACATCGTGGAGTTAGAACCAGAGTCCACAAAGGCATACGTCTCGGTCTCGTGCCCATTATTGCCTACTACTTTTACAGGAACAATATTCATATACACCCGTTGACCAACCTGTGGACGTACTGACGCTTTGGCGGCACACGATGTTGAAGTGACGGCCGGCTTTTCACCGTCTTCCCTTGGCGGTTCTACTGGCCTCTGGTTCTGATTGTTCCTCGGTGGAAAGCTGGCGTTTTTGATGTAATCGCGATGCAAGAGCGTGTGGTGCTTGCGACGACATCCTTCCACTGAGCATGAACCCTCCTTATTACAACCTCTTGCAATGTGACCTCGACAAAAACAGTTGTCACAAAGCCTTGCTCGTCGCAATACATTTAGGCGTTCATTCAATGGCATTCGTTTAAAGTCGTAGCAACGTACTAACTCATGTGCGCGATTACATACAGGACAGTAGTCACCTGGCTTTCCCATTCGACCAGGTTGTCTCTCACCCAGTTTTGTGGTGGTGACGCTGGTGGCGTGTGCCGTCGCTCGAAGAGCTCTCGTCTGGGGCTTCACTGCGGCGCTTCTCTGTGGAGCATGCTCTCTTTTTTCACTCATCATTCTACTAAACAGCGTGTGCGAAATCGACGCTTCATTCTGCACAAATTCCACTAAATGCTGAAACTGCGGCTCGGTACCGCCAAGCTCGATTTTTCCGGCGTGTCTTTTCCATCGTTGCTGCATGCTAAATGGCAAACGTTTAGCAATACTGAGCAAATGTTCGAAGTTATTTATGTCAGCAAAGTAACCTAAATGAGACAGTGTCACATTACATTCCTCCAAATTACGTGCAAGCTTCTGTAACCCATCAATATCGTCAGGCTTCAAACTTGGACCAACTGTTAATCGTTCAACGTAGGTACGGGCAATGATAAATGGGCGACCATAATTATCGTGTAACACTTGTCGAGCCTTTTTGTACCCAGTACTGGCATCGAGTACAGAACAGAACGATATTAAAGGCGTTTAGCTTCGCCAGTGCAAAACTGTATAAGGTAGCTTAATTTCTTTCCATCAGTAATGGCGCGACTGGCGATATGTTCGTCAAAGGTCGTAATAAATCGTGTATATTGTAGAGGATTTCCATCAAAATTTAACAAGTCTGGCTTTGGCAAATCCATACCATCTTGGAGAAGAGAAGCAAAATGCATAAATTCACTAACCTGCGGCTTCTGTTCAGCCGTACTGGTAGACACAGGGTTAGGCGACGCTTGGCATATACCCTGAGGACGCGACAGTTCCTCCCAACTTGCTTGTGGTTCTCGTTGCGATGGCACGACGTTATTTGACTCCGGACTTGTTTTTACAGGAACTCCCATATCAGCTTCCACTTGGGAGCACGGGGAAACATCTGTCGCAAATCGGACGGTATCCCGATGACGAGACACGTGTGAACCTGTGACCGATCGCGCCTCCCAAATATCGGCTTCAACCGTCGCGACTTGCAGCTCGTGGTCTGCCCTTAGGAGTTCAAGTTGTCTTTCTTTTCCTTTTTTCAGTTGCTCGAGTTCATCTTCCCTTTGTCGTTTCATTTGTTCAAGTTCAGCTTCCTTTTGTCGTTTTATTTGTTCAAGTTCAGCTTCCTTTTGTCGTTTTATTTGTTCAAGTTCAGCTTCTCTTTTCTGCTCTTCCTCCAACTGCTTTCTTCTAGCGCTGCCTTTTCTTTGCGAACAGCAGCTTCAGTGCGTTTGGTGCTAGACCTGGAACTAGCATGGGACATATGCGTTGTGGGCCTAGATGACCTTGAAGAATGACTGTGGTTAGACTTGTGACTGTGCACCTCCTCTCTCTCTTTAACTTTAGAAAACCACTGCTTAATACGCTCGTCAAATTCTTCTTTTCCACTCTTCATGCTGGACAGTTCTTTCTTAGCGCATTCTTTATGTTTCTTATTTTTTGTGGCATTAACATAAGCGTAATGTGATTCCAGATACTCTTCGTACAACTCAGCAATTAACGACAGCTTTTTGTTTAACTGGTCGACCTTATTAAAGTCAACCATTAATTCCTCGGCTTCTTTGTACGATAAATTAAGCTGCTTGACGATTTCATTAAGCGTTGCCTTATTTACAACCATGTTAAAACAGTCAATTAAACTTCAATGTTCTCACGTTAGTCCTCCAGAAAAGTTGAGAACTTCAATGTTCTCACGTTAGTCCTCCAGAAAAGTTGAGAACTTCAATGTTCTCACGTTAGTCCTCCAGAAAAGTTGAGAACTTCAATGTAACGGTCGTGGCTGCACCTAAGCGACCTATGTAGCCTGGCCTACATCAACCGTTGCATGGGTGTTTTTTGTTGGAACGCGTCCCCGCCAGCACTGCCTATAGTTGCCACACAGTCTTGAACGGTGACGGTTCTCTGTTAAACAGAACGAAAAATCAACACAACGAAATGCGATTATGACGTCATACACGGCTATGGCAGACGGGCATTTACAGCATAACATTAACAGAACTCAAGATATTCGTAACTTAGCACAAACAATATTAATCCTAATTAAATGGCTTTTTACTTTTATATTGACGATAAGGAAATATAGCCACAATAAATGTACGTACCAACTTGTTAGGGATCCAGGATTAACTTGGATATAATCAGTCACGGCTAGGTTTCAATTGCAATTTAAAGTTTGTAATCAATTACTAAACAAACAATAAACGTAATATTATTAACTTCTTACAAATTCTAAGCTTAATACGACTTGTCAATACAACTAACTAGTACAGAAAAACCCAATTTACAGTTAGCAACTAAAAGTTAAGAACTTGCGCCATGTGCTTTTTGCTAGCAACATTTGAGAAACTAGATGAGAAAAACCGAAACATTGTGACGTCATCAACATAGAAATTAAACAACGTTTCTCGCTGTAACAGGTACCTTTAGTTTTTTTCTAGCAAATCACATTTTTAAGATACGGTATTATAGAATTATCGGAAAAACTATTTGAAAACAAAGCACAGCTTTAACGAACGGCCCTTAAAAACATCTGACAAAACTTTTTATACACATAACCCAGGTCATCATATTGGAACTTCTATCAGGTATTTTCAATTATTCCCCCTCTTCTAAAATCCTTGGTGACAGGATTTTATAGCTTAAATTGTCGTTCTGTTCCTCACTATCTGAAACAAGGTTTTCTGGAAAAAAGTTCAAGTAAGAATGTTAACACACAGTCACTAAATGCCTGCCAAGCGCATACTTCCACCTCTTTACAATGTGCATCCCGAAAATTTAGTAATATTTTGGCCCATCAAGATTCCTTTCATTTTGCTTAGCTTGAAGTAGTAAACACTTTTGAGACACATTTTTAGTAAATGAGACACATCTCTAGTAATTGGCTGTTTAAATCTGTCTGAAAACCAGACTTGGTTTTGAACTTTTGTTTTCTTCTTATTAACTCCATTCACCAACATCTTCAACTTTATCAGGGAGAATTAAAGACTTCCATAGGAGGAAGTGATAAACACGCTTTGGGGCATTATATATGTGGTACAGGTCTCCCTGATAAATATAATACGATAGCTTAAGTACAATTGTCCAAGTTGTTATTGATATCTGAAGTGCTACTTCTTGGCACACCAATTTGAAAAGGATAAGTAACAATATTATTGATTGAAATCTGGCATATGGCCGAACATTTATTCATTTTGATTTTTTCTGCTGTAGGCTAGTGTTACGGAGTAGGCTACTTGAACATTTATACTCAGCTCAGAAGCTGCTTTTACATCTGGAAATTAACTCTTCGGCAATTGCAAAAAATGTTGATAAAAGATTTTTCCTACACTTAAAAAAATGACTCTTTCCGACTCTTTTTACCTCCGATACATTTCAAAGAGTCAAAATTTACGACTCTTTCAAATAGGGACTCTGTTGACTCTTTAGAAAAGTGAGATTCATTTCTTGTAAGAGTGACAACGACTTTTTTAAACGCCGTGGTTTGATTGACATAGATACAAAAACGAAATTTTTTTTATAGCACTACACAATTGTAATATAAAAAATGCAGTTTTAAATGGAACTATATAGGCCTACGCATAAATATGGTAATGAATTCGAGTCTTATCTTGCGAAGCGCGAAAAAAGTTTTTTGGTAGCATATGTGTTATTTTGTCCTTGTGGAAAGGGCACTTTGCCTCGATTTTGTTCGCATGGTAAATTCTAATAAACAGCAAATTAAACAGGGAAGAAGTAATGTAACCCCCTTCACGCGGCTTTAAATAAATCACTACAGAAAAGCTTGCTTAGTTATTTTTGTATTGCAGAATGTCAGTAGGCTATTCCTAGGGGTACCATTTTCTCAGCACCCAAAGAGAGGACATTTTTGGCCGGCAAGTAAAACGAAAGTAGAATTGTGGCGTTTAAGTTTGATGATGTTTAACATTTTCTTGGTAGTTGCAGGCAAAGTTACAAAAACAAAGCCAAGCAAAAGTTACAAAAACGGACACAAAAACAACAAACCTGAATTATTTTTCATATTAAACCCATGAATACTTTGTGGTTCCCTTAACTTTGCCTACAAGAAATGATCATTTTTAATCTCGCCTAAAAGTCTTGTTGAAAGTATTGGCAACAAACTCGAAATGCGAAAAAAGAGGACATTTAAGTATTTTTGAGCGTCCTCGGAGGACTATTTAATTTTCTTGAGAATTTAAATACGTAACAATGAATAAACAATGGACAATTCGCGATAAAAGTTACTGCTGATCCAAGTGGGCATTGTGACATATTTCCTGATTCTATGGGTTAATATGGTTTAATTGTTTCGCACTGCCTGATTTACAATGCTTCCACGACGATTTTTAGAAAAATAACTTTCAAGAAACACAAAAACTTTGTCAAAAGCCATAGTTTGACAAATTTTGACCTATAAACTTCTTAAACAGTCCCAGGTGCTGAAAACAACTTTATTCTTTGATTCGTGGGCAGACGAGGTCCTTAAAAAATTTTGGACATTATTGACTTTTGCGGGCCCAAATGATGCAATAACTGTCGATGTTTGTCTGTTTCTTTCTTAAAATCTATAAGTTCAAAGCCGAATGGTGAATCCGTACACGGTACGTAGACCGCATCAAGAAATTCGACCTGCCCGCGTGAATCCTTGGTACAAAAAGATCGGCATAATCGACGAAGCCCGTGTGTTGTCAACGCTTTTTCCAAAGACGCTTGAATGTGCCTATTTGCAGCCGCGCCAGGAAAAAAATCCATATAATATCGTCAATAAATCTTTCAAAATCTTGTGCTTCATAGCAATATTCGCGAAAGAGACTGAATGGTTGTCGCCTGTAAATATACATATTTTTGTTGGTAAAACCTTTGAGGTCTACACGCTCGTCGTCGTCGTTTCGTGTGAGCCAAGATTTTTCAGTATTCCGGGCTAGATTTTGGGGCAGTTGTTGGCCAGACAGTTTGTTGTTTGGTCGTTCAAAGTCTTCAGACCATGCACTCCATGCGGTGCTCTTAGTATTGGGCAATCCTCAATGACGTGAACTACGGTTTGTTCTTCGGCATCGCACTCACAGTCTCCTGCCGGGTCCAGACCCCATTTGTACACTGTTGAGCTAAAGCGCCCTACACCAGTTCTCAACCGGTTGAGCCTAACCCATGAAGCTCTGGGTAGACACATTCTCATGGGTAGGGATCCAGCATCAGGGATGAAATTTCGAAGTCGGTTGTTGGCCGAATGTCACTCCATGCTCCAATTGTCCAGTGTGCCATGTTGGTACGTTCGTCAAGGGTCTTCGTTAGCTTCAGAGCGGCTTGCACGAATGGGTGTCGAGACCTGAGGCAGGGTACTCCCTTTGGCGGGGAGGATAAGCAGATGGTTAGGATCAAGTGCTCGACGGGCCAGGTATAAAGTTGCTCCTTTGCGGCGAAGATCAGCCGGGTGAATACCTGCAAGGATTGGTAGACAGGCCGTTGGCGTTGGTCTCAGATAACCTATGACAATACGCAAGGCTTCGTTAAGCGTTGTGTCGATGAGGTGAGTGTGAGCACTGCGACACACCAGACGAAATTTGGCGAAAAAGCTCTGGCGGCAGCTAGCGGCACAGAAAGTTGAAGGTAATCGCAACAAAAAAAAACGAAAATTCGGGATCGCAGCGAACGTGTTAACAGTTGAAACACAGATGATGACTTATAGTTATCTTTGGTGGTTCGACTTGTCCGGAAATTCCGTTACAACTCATTGAGAGAAGTGAAAGCTGTATGCGTTCCGACTTTCGATGTGTAGCAACTTGTCGTAAACAAAACGCAGCACGACTGATCGACGAATTTGCACCAAAGAGGTGTATGGTACCTTTAATATGTAGGGCGTTGGCTCCAGTGACGAATCTTTGTTACAAAGAAAACGTAAGTAGTTGTGATCGTGCTGAACAACACCTACTTAGTAGAATATATAGTCTCAACATCACCCACTAACTAAGGCAATTGGTTCCATGCGAAAACGCAGTCGCATTCTTACTAGGCCAGTGTTTCACATAAACTGTGCGCCATTATCCAGTAGTGAGCCACGAGACCGTTTCCAGTGGGCCATAGAGTAGGATTTGCATACGTCAGGATATTCCCCGATATTTTAAGGAATTTAGTGTTGAAATCTGCTGTAGTGAGAAATTATAAAAATTATTATATCAAATATTTACAGATAGTAACTTGTGGGTGAAAATAATGTTCATTTGTTACGTGACAATTGAACTACTAAGTTTACGGCTTTTAAAGTGTTTCGGTTTCGCTTTTGAAAAGAGTTTTTGCCTATTGCGTTTTTTTTTCTGCAGCATGCTTTTTTCATTTTTGTAGCCTACTGCAAGATGATGGCAAACCCTAAATAAGCAAGATTACATATTTGTCTTTATCAAATATGGAGTTGCAGGTCTAATTTTGGCTAGGCCAGAATTGTTATACGGCCAAGCTGCTGTTTTTTTAACCGAATTGCTATATTAAACATAATCTCTATTACAGATTCGAGCTAAGTTGTTAAAAAATATTCATGCTTCAAAGATGGGACAATTTGAATGGGAAGCAGAATGTTTAGTTTGCAACCCAGCCACATATCTCAGTTTTATACGAAACTAGCGCGAATTTGAAATGGCACATCAGTTGTGATGAACTTCGTTAAAAATATGTAAATGAAAAGGCGCGAAATCCATGTCGAACCCGTATGGCTCTTGCACATGACTTTGACGTAGCATCCACCATCAGGATCGCCTCCGGCCACCTGGTGAAACGATAAGTAAATATGTAAGAGTAACCCTGCAACATCGGAAGCGGTCCAACGATGTTCACATGAATTTCTGAAAACCTTTTGTCGGGGAGCGAAAATGAACCAAGCTGTGAGGATGTATGACGGTGAATTTTGGCTCGCTATGATTGTAAACACGTGCGCGCCCACAGCTCAACATCTTTGTTTAAGCTATGCCAAATAAAACGATCGGAGACTAGTTGACGAGACGCGCGAATATCTGAATGTGAAAGGTTGTGTAGTTCGTCAAAGACAATGCGCCTAAATGCTAGTGGCACAACAGGTCTGGGGTAACCTTTCGAAACGTCGCATAAAATAGTATCACTAGATCCAAGGAGCGGAAGGTCCTGTAATTTCAGGGACGTTACAGCTGTTCGGTATGCACGAATGTCACGATTACCTTTTTGTGCTGCAGCCAACGCGGCAAAATCTATTGCAGGAAACATCGTTGAATTTATAGCAACGCGAGATAACGCATCTGCATTGTAAGTGCCCTTAATATGTCGAATATCCGTTTAAGCTATGAAATGAAAGACACGTGACGAACCTGGCGGGGAGAAAGTGCATCGGAGTTTCTGTTAAACGCATGACTTAATGGCTTTTGGTCAGTGAGCACTGAAAATTGTCGTCCTTTTACGAAGTACCTAAAATGCCGAATGGCCAAATATTCTATTTGAATAAGAGACTGATGATGCCGTGATTGGCGAAATATATTTCTCTTTTATAAACTAGAACCTATATAGTGACTGATTTTGACTGAGACAAGAAAGTCTAAACTATATTGGCCAAATATACTGCGAGAAGTTCTCGGTCAAACGTACTGTACCTGGTTTGGGCGGGTTTTAGTTTTCGGGAAAAGAATGTAATCGGTTGCCACTTGCCACGGCATTGTTCGAGGGATGCGCCTACAGCAACTGCAGAAGCATCTGTTGTTATTCGTGTTGCCGCATCAGGTTTCGAATGTACTAGCATCGTTGCTTTGGCAAGCACTGGTTTTTATGCTAGAAAAGCAGTTGTACAGTCGTTGTTCCATATGAAATCGTTGGTTTGCCCATCCAGGGCAAGGTGGAGTGGATGGAGAATTGTTGCTGCTCCTGAGATGAACCTAAAATTTAAAAGTCCCAAATACTCCTTTCTTGGAATGTCAGTTGTGGGAAATTCTTAACAGCTTCAACTCTTCCGGCAAGTGGCGCGATTCCTTCAGTTGAAATGCGGTGCTAAAAATTCAAGCTCTTGGAGTACCGAACTCGCCTTTTTCTGGATTCACGACAATACCGAATTTCGCAAGCCTTTAGGTCAGTGGTTCTCAAAGTATGGGTCGCGTAGGGTCAAAAAATGGGTCGCTCCAAGGTGATTCAATCCTGCGCAAACTAACTTGTTTCGTTTCATTTTTCAAGTATTTTCAATTCAATCTTGACTGAAATTTTGCATCATAAGTATTTCATGTGGCAACCTGGATTATAGCATCTTAAGTGGTTTTCTGAACGTTTTGATGGCAGCCAGCTACAGTAGCTGCTAAGACTGGTGTAAGCGGTATAGCCGCACAGTTTATTACTTTTTTTAGAAGATTATTCGGCACTGGTCTAGAATCCTACCACAGCGTTCAAACAATTACTAAATTGCCGCACAATGTTTGAGTTAGGGTGAGGGTTAGTGTTTGGGTGTGGGTGGGTCAAGCATTATTTAATAACCCAAATGCTAACCCGCACCCTAACCCAAATAAAAATGTGCACTGTGGTAGGATTGTAGACCAGCGCCGATTATTTTGCTAGCTCGTATCACACACATACATAGCTCGTAATACACACACGACCTCAGAATTCTGTTAGACTATAGCGTTTTTATAGTGCTGTCTTAGTCACTGATAAACTTGAGGTTAGAATTGAGAAAATTGTGTAATATTTATTCGCAACTTGAGGTCCTGAGCAGAAACTCATCCGTTTCAGTTCGAGCTATAGGTTCGTTTCTTTCAATACGAGCTATAGGTTCGTTTCTTTCAATACGAGCTATAGGTTGGTTTCTTTTGATGCGAGCTGTAGTTTCGTTTCTTTTGATGCAAGCTATAGGTTCGTTTCTTTAAATGCGAGCTATATAGGTTCGTTTCTTTCGATGCGAACTACAGATTCGTTTCTTTTGATGCGAGCTATAGTTCCGTTTCTTTCAAAGCGAGCTATAGGTTCGTTTCTTTTGATGCGAGCTATAGGGTTGTTCCTTCCAACTAGGTCATTCTAAGTTGCAGGTAAGTATTGTTAAAAGTTAAAACCAATCCTTTATTGTAATAATAAATCATTGTTTCATAGATCTGTGTAGACTACTACATCTGGTTGTCTGTTTTTTTTTCTATTTCATGCATGTCAGAAAAATACATTTTTCGGTGATTGAGGCTTGGGTCGTAAGATGTAAAAAAAACTCCGATTTGGGTCGCGCTCAAAAAAGTTTGAAAACCACTGCTTTAGAACAAAGGACGCAAGTGCCGTCCGTGTGCACGTTTGGTCGGACTGAATTTAAAAAATGTCATCTAGATATACAAAGATAAAATCGAGCCCTCTACATACCTAATCCATAAAACGTTGAAATGTCTGCGCTGCCATTGCACAACCCGAAAGGCATACGTGTGTACTCAAAAAGGCCGAACGGCGTAATAATAGCGGTTTTGGTACATTTTCTGCTGCTACTGGAATGTGGTGATAGGCACGGATCGAGGTCTATTTTGCTAAAGATTTTCGCTTCGTTTAAGTTAGCAGACGAGTCCTGTAAAGTGGGAATCGGTATCGATCAGGAATAGTTCGACTGTTTAGATTCCTATAATCGCCACATGGCCTACATTTGCCGGACTTTTTGCAAAGCATGTGCAAGGGCGAAGCCCATGTGCTAGAGTAGACGAACGGCGCACAATTCCTAAGTTTGGAAGGTTTTGGAATTCCGCCTTAGCGATTTTCATCTTTCATGAGAGAGGCGACGTGCCTTTGTATGTACTGGAGGCCAAGTTACGATGCGATGCCTAATATTGTGCTCCAAGAAATGTCATTGTAAACAGCGCTTAGGATAGAAGGAAACTGTTTAAACCAGGGGTGGGCAACCTTTTTAACGCAAGGGCCAGTTAGGAAATGTAATGCTTGCAGGAGGGCCGCACATCAAATAAACACTAATTTATATTTTTTTTGCAACAACGGCAGTTTTGTCAGTACTGTCTACTTGTGGATTCGAAAAGAACTTTTCCTACAATTCCAATGACGCCTTTCTCGTACGGATCGGCTGAGTACAATTTAATTAACAGCCTTAATTAAAAAACAGCTGTTAAACATAACATCTCAGTCAATATTCGTGGCAAAAGTCTGTTACACCTTGAACGTACCAGACAAGTGTAATCGTTGCAAAACAATTCTTTATCATAACAACGTGACACAAGTAACCATTCGAGTTCGTAGCCTATGGGTTACATCGCACTTCAAACAGGAAACAGATAGAGCAAAAGTCTCAACATGGTGCACACTCATAGCCTTATTTTGGAAAAAATAGCTTGAAGAAGGTAAAGGGCCGCATTTTTTTTGCGATGTCTAGGCCCTAATACCTGGTGGTTGAGTCAAAGCAATTTTGACGAGAGCAACTCAAAGGTATAGGCCTACTCTATGTGCACCCGATCCGTTAGAAATTAGTGCATTTCTAAGCAAAAAGGTCTACTACAATTAGTGCATCCAAAGGATCATAAAGTCCGACTTTTAGGTCTCGGACAATGGACAATTTGACTTAACATTGTGCTTCAAAAGATTAAGTTTAATAATACTTGACCTACCTAAACCCAAACGCTAACCAGCACCCTAACCAAAATAATGTGCATTGAATTAATATTACATAAACGCTTTAGGCTCCAATACCTCAATTTGTAACGTAACAATCCTATGGTACCATAGACGAGAAACCATCTTATGCCCACCCGAGTTTGGGCTTGTTCACCAGCATTCAAATAATTATTACATTAACGCACATTATTTGAGTTAGTATTCGGGTTAGGGTGGGTCAAGTGTTATTAATGCTATCTCACACTTTTTTTTTTAAGACCGAATATGACAAAGAGTGATTGCGTTGGTGATAAGTTGGTCATTTGCCGACTAAATTAGCCAGACCGACCCAACAAGGAAAGGGAAATCAAGGTGAAATATTTAACACTTTAAAATGAAGTCAACATGCTATATAATGACATGCATAAACCTGTGACATTTGTCGCTGCTACACAATTTTTTGACAATAAACATAATATCACGATTATCACGGTCCCATTTCAGTTATTAGTTTTAGTTTAAGTTAGATAAATGATAAAAAATTAAGGTTTTTACATTTTGGCGCTGGTCTAGAATCGTACCACAGTTATGAAATCAAGGCACAAAATTTGAGTTAGGGTGCGGGTTAGCGTTTGGGTGTGGGTGGGTGAAGTATTATAATATTCTTTATTTAATACTAATACTTGACCCACCCTAACCCAAACGCTAACCCGCGCCCTAACTCAAATAATGTTTGTTGTGGTAGGATTCTAGACCAGCGCCGACATTTTTTATCTCATGTAAGCAGCGCGACATGGACTCAGCTTTTTCCAAAATACAATTTCTAACAAAATAATCAAGTTGAAGTACTTTCTCACTGTGTGCGAATTTATAACCTCTTTACATAATGGCCATTGCGTTGTAGCTTGTAGGCAGGGGGGTATCCAGAAATCCAAAAAGGAGGGTTTCAAATTGCCAACTTAGGGAATTCTCCTATTTTCGTCTGAAGTTAATTGCTAATGACGTCATAAAATAGTGATTTGTAATGACGTCATCAATAGGAAAAAATAAATATAAATCACCAATAAACGTCTAGCAAAAGCGACGTTTAGACGCAAAGCAACACGTGCGTCGTCGATATTCCTGCCAGGCGCCAGTGTGCCCGTCTGGAAAGTATGGAAGATCTCGCGGGTGCACGGCCGAAAAAGTTGGGGTGACCGGGTGCAACTGCGGTCAAAAGTGCACCCCGCTTTTATAACATATAGGAAAACCGGGTGCATATTTAATTTCCAGGGTTGTAAATCTAGTCTGTTGAGAAAAAAAATCGCGGGTGCACTTGCCATACTTTCCATAGTGGCCAGTGTGCAATCGTTAACTTTAGGTGATAGACTAAACCAGGGGCGGGCAACTTCTCCGGTCGGTGGGCCAGGATATGGCCAAATGAAGGACTTGGCGGGCCGGATTAAGCACTGTCAAAGCTTGCATGTTTTGTCGCATAATAGCGACTAACGTTGTACTCGTTAAACACGGCAACACGTTTTTGCCGACTTAAAGAATAATTTTGTTTAGATGTTATGAGATAAATAATTACACGTTAGGTAAAAATTTGTCAAAATTATTTCAAGTCAAAAACAATTAAAAATGCACATAAATCGTTTACAAAATCAAAAAAAACTATTATCAGCTTTTTTATAATTAACGTTATGTTAAAATGTTATTAAAAAAATTTTTTTTTAGTTATATTCAACGACATTTTTTTGCATAAAAATCACGACTTTAAAACAGGGTTGCCAGTTTGGATTTTTTAAAGCCAAATTTAAAAATTTAGGCTTTTTTTTAACCTCTTGGGATTTTTTCTTTTCAAAAAAAAGCCTTGGCTTTTTTAGGCTTTTTTTTTTTCATTCCAAAATTCCATGAGTTTTATGTTAAGAAGAGATCAAACTATCACAACAAGAGAAAAATTGCCACAAAAAAATGTACAAAAAGAGATAAAATACCAATAAAATTTTACAAAATGCGCTAAAAAATTAAGAAAAAATGCCACAAAACGAGAAATTCAATGTACAAGCATGATCATTTATTGTATTTTTATTAATTTAAGGAAAAACATAGGCTTGTTAGAGTTTGTAGTATTTTTGGCTTTTTTTTGAGGTGAGTTTATCTTTTTTTATTTTTTCCATCTGGCAACCCTGCTTTAAAACGCGCACGACAATCACATTTAGACCACTTTTAAGCAACGGGGGTTGTGACATTTACACGAACATCAGATATTAGTGTAGACAGCGAACAGCGAGGAACATTAAATGCGCCTAATAACTCTTTAGTTTTTATTGAAATAAATGAAGAAGTCTTGACTTAGCGTTGTCCATTGTCGAATACTCCTTTATTAATTAACCAACCTGAACGAAAGAGAAAAAACATCCTGTGTTTACAGTCGACCAAACAATTTCATTGTGTTTTACACAATTCAAAATTACTTTGTTTGCATATATTCTTATATATTTATCCAATAAAATTTGTGTTTATTGCTAGATAAAGTTGTAAGTATGGTTTCTAAAATTATGGTGAGTTCATGGAGATTACTTCATAGAAAGCATTTAAAAGTTCACTTTGGAACACAAATCTGGGAAAACGGGCCGCTTTCGCTTCTAATGTCGTGTCGTCATTTCACAGTGAGGTAAGTAAAGATAATTACTATAGATAGAGGTTTTTTAAAGTATGTAATAGCATTTCCTTGCGTCTTTCAATTAAAAAAACGTATTTCAAACTTGCCTGCTTGCCAATGCGAGGCAATTGATTCCAGGGGAGCCCTGATTTTGATACCCTGGTAAGTGCATAGAAGCGTCAAAAAGTTCATCCAATGCGGATACCGCAATACACACCATGTTGAATTAAAAAGTGTGACCACCACACACCATGTTGAATTAAAAAGTGTGACCACCTTTACAATGCCTTTCTTGGCGCCGCCCCGAATAATGAGTCCGACAGCTGCTGTGTATCACAACACATGGCCAAGTGTCGGCCTTAAGGAGAGCCAGTGGTCCGGATAGCAAACTCTTGAGAGACTTCTCCTCTAATAAGCTGTCCACATCCTTTAACCATCTAAAGCCAGGTTAAGGCCCTGGGTTCAAACCATCTTTGTCCAGAGTTTCTGATCCATACTGGAACTCCTCTTACGTTCGCTAGCTCTTGTCTATGCCCCAGCCAAATACTGTGCTTCTGTGTGGGGCAGAAGCGCTCACACCCATCTCATAAACAAGTGCCTCAATGACGCCATGCGCATTCTCACTGGCTGCCTGGCCCCACACAAGTCAAAGATTTTCCTGTCCTAACAGGCATTTATTCTGCTGAGCTTCGCCGCAGAGCGGCTATCCTCAATCAAAGGCTACCATCAGCACGCCCCTTTGTACGGTCTGCACACACATCACTGCAGGAAAGTAAAAGCTCTGTTGTAGCTGAATGGATGGCCACCAGTTGGGGTGAGGGAGCAAGAGTAAACCTCTCCACCACTGTCCCCAACACATCCAAAACACCTTGCTGTTTGGCCTGCCTCGGCAGGCCTGCAATCACCTTAACAAGTTTGGCATTTTATGCCTTACATAAGCAAGTGGGGACTGACGGTGCCCCATAGTATCAAGTGGGACAACTGGTCTAAGACTCTTAGAAGATATGACTATCCGCTGGCTTATCGACAGCTGCCAGGAGATTTGAACTAAAATATGAAAGAAGAAGATGATGATAAAAATTCACATTCCACAAATCTGCAGTTGGCAAATAAAGACTAAAGCAGTTATTATATGAATGTTAAAAAAGAGCATGTTGCAGCCAAAGCAAAAATCTACGACTTCAGGTGATCAACCAAAAGAAGAAGCATGCAAGTATTTTGACAGTTATCTCAACAAAATACCAACCCATTTAAACACTTTGTTATTTGATAGGGTTTTTTGGTGAACAAAAATGAACAACCCACATGCTCCTGCACAAAATACATGGCAGCCAATGGTTAAATAGTGATTTATTGTCGTAATAATCATTTAAATGACCCAAACTTATAGCTGAATTCTTGCGCAATATCTATTTTTATGTCACTGTTTTTTCGTATTACAATATAAAATGAAATTGATTCCCTTCATTTCGTGATAGGCTTCTGGAATGTCATTACGACTTGCTGCCTGATAGGTATGTTCCAGTATTTTACATCACAATAGGTAGTTAAGCAAATGTTTCAAGCTGCCACATAAATAAAGCACAATCATTTTATTAAATCAAATTTTTTGAATCACAATGCAAATTCGGAAACCTTTTTAGACCCTCAGTGAGCAATTGTCGCTTTCGCATCGGATAAGGAAATTACCTCTGCAATTCCTAAATTTCCTAAATTTAGTCTACCATAAAATCACATAACTCCCATCAGAGACTTTATTAGCATTGTAAAAAGTGCACCAAATAAAATGTAAAAAAGCCTAACACCGTTGCTGAGTAACTTCTACTGCCTGTTGCAGTTGATTTTTGTAAGCATAGTGATAGAAGAAGAAAGAGTGGAAAATCTGCAGGTTGTGGTATCACTATTTGATGCTACTATGCATTGTCCCAATTATGATATTGTATGATATGTTTGGTTTATTTATCCACAACAAAAGTAGAAAAGCTGATAACCTTTGCACTAGGGTGCTGTTGATCTTTTTAACAAAATGGATTTGATTTTAAAAAGCACTTATATGCACTGATGGTGCTGTCTTACAAAGGTTTCATACAAAGTTACAGCTTGAGTTAAATTTGGAGAAGTACACAAAAACTACCGAACTATGATTAGATTTGTTAGCCCTTGATCCAACCTATCCCCATTGTACTTAAGTAAAAAGAAAATATGAATGGCAATCCCTTTTGCCATCTCAAAATTATAATCAGCAAGATTGTTAGAAATGTCGATGATTGAAACTAAATCTTCATAAAAAATTACACTTTATGTATGTTGTTAAAGTTATATTCAAATTTTGTGAAGTTAGTTTGAACGCCAGTAAGAATTACTGTTTAATGTTATTTTGTAGAATAGAGAGAATTTTATATAAGCAGAGCAACTAACACCTATAACATAATTTAAATGTTAATCTAAAGCATATATTAAATACCAGAAAATTTGAAGGTAAAAATAGTACAGCAGAGAGTTCTAGGAGGCTGTATTCACAAATTCACAAATTTGAGTTTAACTGGCCAATATGAGAGTAATAATAATATATGCTCATGCCCTCCCAAAGACTGCTTCATGGCCCAATGGGAGTAGAGGGCCACAATTGGGAAACTTTGACCTAATATTGTTAGCACAGCCACTATGTGTCATTGTATGTGCACATTATGTAATGTTTGATTTTAGTGTAAGCATATTAGCCAGACTACCTTTTAATTTTATTTCATCTAAACAACTGTAACTTAAAAGAAGTTGTAAATTGTGATACATAACTACATAAAACTGAAAACATAAAACATGATCAGTCTGCATACTATGGCAAGTGCACACCAAGGTTTTTTAAAGCAATTAAGGTGCAAGAGATTTTGGGAATTGTTAACATAAGTTTCAAAAAATGATGCATTGTACACTAGAAGCCTTCAGAAAGGGTTACTGAAATCTGTTAGCCTAATCAGGATTATAGTGCAACCAAGGCCAGAAATCACAGCCTCAGGCCTAACCAGGACCACTGAATTGTAGTAGGATTTTTGAACATGAGTTGTGCAAATGATGTTTTATTTATACCTTAAATTTGGTGCTGCACTCCGTAAATTTTGGCGAAAAGTGCCATGAAATGCAGATTGGAAGCATAATAAAAACAGCTGATTGTTCCTAAATTTTAACTTTTTGCTTATATAGTATGTTCAATGATACATAATGACCCGAATCCAATTCTGCCATTTTTTTCAGGTAATTGGAACCGATATAATTTAATGTTTTACCGCGGATTGTTGTGCCTAATTGCACAAACGCGTGTGGTAAGTTGGCCTGTCGCCGCGGCGACCAATTTACAGTGCTTGCTTTAAATGTAACCTCATAGTGCAGTGTCAGCGTTTTTTCGGGCCACCAATTACCGCGTCTCGCGACAACGTTCGTCTGATAATTAAGTGTCAATCGAGCTTTATTGGGCGAGCGGCTAACGTGTAATGACTGGTGTGCAGTTTGCAATTTCCCTAAATGCGTTAAGTTGCAAAAGTAACATTACGTTATAAAACGTGCTGGCCGTCCACAAAATGCGCTATGGGGTTGCTTAAGGTCAACTTTAGGCCAATATTCAGGGAAGTTAAGCAGTTATGCACAACGTAATTGTCAAGAATTCGATAAGACTTAACAATGCTTTCAAAATCAGGACCGAATTGCTTAAGACTTCTGTGTGCAGTGTTGCATTTGCTCACTTTTGGCAAAAATATAAGTTTTGGACACAACTTGGACAGTACAGTTTACAGAACGGCTTCAGATGACAGTTGTTAAGAATGGTAAACATATGAGTTTTTTATTATAATGTACACATGTTAGAAAATTGTTTGGGCGATTTATTGCTGTGATTGTGGGCCCTGTAGGGTAGATTAAGATTAATCCCTTCCCCAAACAAAATCAAGGATAAATAATTTAATAAAAATATACTAGGATTCGCTATTCTGGATTCGTTATTCTAGATTTGAAACCTATTATTCTAGAATACCTTGGGATTCTACTTTGAACATCCTAGTGTTTAAGCATTATTACAATCGGGATCTGTAAATTAGGCAGTCAAATATATTCTGCCAACAATACAAAATTACTACTGCTAGTAATTTGTTACTATTACATTACAATCAAATTTTGGTTTCATCGTGCAAGCAACCCGGAAGAATTAGTTTTTAGGCGACCCAACTGTGAATTGTGACCCATAAGTTGGGCAACACAGCTTTATACAACCTCCCTTTATATTACACAGTCTTTGCTTATTTATCTGACAATATTGCTCATTCACATTTTTTCAGATGGCAATATTGACATTTTTGCTTAGCGAGGGTTTGTTTGGAAATAAGACAAATATTTTCATGGTTATTTTAATGTTTTAATTTACAACTTTTATTGTTGAATTTCTCTTTAGACTGGTATTTTGATTACTTCTTGCATCCGCTCCATCAATATAAGAGAACATTACTTGTTTCTGGGCAACTTTGTTAATGCTTTTACAGAACTAAATTAGAACCCGTTGGAGTTTTTGGAGAACGCATTGATGGGGACAAGTATAAAACTGGACAAACGTTTTTACATCAATTATTTGCTTATCGGGGAGTCATTCTCTTTCCTTGGACTGTTCGGATTTTTGAAAGAAAACAAGAAGATATTTCTAAACCAAGGTAAATCAAAAGTAGTTTAACATAAATTAGCAACAACATCAAAAATGCTGGTTACGTGTGATCATATTTTGTTGATAAAATTATGTTGGGTCATTCCATGTCAGTTTACCAGGCCATTATAGCCCACAGTTTCATATTCTTGAATTTTTTGATTTAATACAAATGTATTTATATATTGCCACCTGATTACCCGATTTAAATTTCTTGATAAAATTAGTTTTAGAGTAATTCTTTTTAAAAAAATAATCTATTTATTATACCTAAATTCTTTCTATATCAGAAGATGCAGCCTTTTTTGTAAGGTCATTGTGTTTATTAAAACGCAAAAAAAAGCGTTTGTTTAGTTTAAAATCCGAGTCCACACATCGTCATCCATACTACTAATGAAAAGTGTAATAAAACTACTTTGAGGAAACGCGATAACATTAGTTAATCTAGTTGAATGTCAACCTTTCAAAGTCAGGGCACACTTCGTGAGCGAAGCGAGCGTGATTTTATTTTGGTATAACGCCAATTTTTTTAAATTTCTTGCAAGTTTTCATTAGCCTACATTGCCGACAATAAAAAAAATGCTAAAAAATATATGTCCAATATTTGTGAATACGTTTTCCGTTTTCCGTTTGTCCGCGACGCAGCCTTTCACGGCACAACGGTAAAGAAGGACTGATCTAAATTTCAAAAGACAGCCTCGAAACGTAAACAAACCGAATGGAGAAGTATCATTCGCGCAAAGTGCAAACATTTTTCGCACTTACCTACTACCTAGTTGAAATAGTAAAAAAGTATTTGAAATGGACTTGTGTCTAGTTTATCAAAGAGGCGGCAGGCCGGATAAATTACATTGGCGGGCCAGATCCGGTCCTCGGGTTGTAGGTTGTCGACCCCTGGTCTAAATAGTAAAACAGAAAAGGTGCTGGCTGTCCCTTGACTGTTTGTCACTGATTGTATCTAAAATGGTTTAACTGAACCTCCCCACAATAGGAGTAAAAGTTATAAGGATATGACCTGTGTGGAAGAGGCATTTAAACTTTGACATGATATAAAAGTTTGCTAAATTTTACAGCCAAATATTTAAAATAATTGTGGCTATTTAACAATTAAATTACAATGGTGTATGTAAATCCTGAAATGGTCTGACCTCATACTCGCCTATAGCACTCAACACTTGGCTAAGCGTGTCTCACATCTTTTAAGTAACATAAACCATTGACATTTATTGGCCGGGAATCACTAACAGACATAAAACTTTAAGTTGTAACAGCAATTGTTAGATTTATGTGAAATCCAGGTACCAAACAGTTACGGACATAAGAAAAAACATTTAAAAAGATTTTCTTTTACTTTTTACTAGAGATAGACCAATATATATCGGTTTACCTATAATATCGCCCAATATTTGGCTTCTACTGTTATATTGGTATCTGTAAATGTAGGGTGTTACTTTGGCCGATATTTTAGTACAAGAATATGATAATTTTTTTTAACAACTTATTTTTTTGATCAAAAAAATTTGGGTTTTAACATGATGCCAAGTTAATATGCAAAATAATAGTTTAATAATTAATAAAGGTATATAAACTAAAACATTATTTGGATTTTATTGTTAACTTATTCAAGTTTTGAACATTTCCCTGGTATATAAGGTAGCGGTTATCGGGTGACAAAATTGTAAAAAATTGTGTATAGGTATCGGTCTAAAAAAGTGATAACGGTCGATCCCTATTTTTTACTCTGTAGAAGTTTTGCGTGGTTCTTTGACCTAAATCGCTATCAAATAATTTTCAGTAAGGTTTATTGTATGGCATCTGTATAAGTTTTCTCATGCGTAATCAAAGGATGAGGATAAAACCTGTGTAGTATCAATAAATGTCTGCCTTAGATGATATTCTAGCAAATACATAATCCCATTACGGCATCCAACAGAAGGAAAATCCGTAAATCCCATTTAAAAGTGAAAAACATCGCAATAGATGCAATATTTTGTGAACTTTGGCCAAATTTTGCATTGGTAAATATACTGTAGAAAGCCATTAAGCTTTAACTTGAGGTTTTAAAGTAAAAATTGGCATGACCATGTCCATTTCCATAAAAAAATTAAAAAATCCATAACATTTTTAATAACTTTTACTTTAATATAGTGAAAATGAAGAAGTTTTTCTTTTGAATAAATCAATTCCTCAATTTGAAACATACTACCAAGTGTTAGTGGATTCTCGGGATTCTCCACATATTGTAAGAAGCTTTTCATTATAATTTTAGCTCTACTATAATGTTGTAGAATTATGTGTCGTATAATAGGCAGTACAAAGTGAAGCAGTAACGTTTCTTTCTGCAAGTGGACCTGGTGCTGAAAATCAACGATCACTTTATACTATTCCTGGTATAGATTATGTTTCACATAATGATATATTGCCATACACTTCTGTGGAAAGTATACCTATTCAACATGAACTCTTCGATAAGTTTCTTGAGCGAGCATCAACTACAGGTATTTATAACTGTTTTTGTAAAATTATTATTTTTTAGTTTTTTTTGTTCTCTAGTCATTTGTATGTTTGGTTAAAAGATAAAAACCATCACTTTCAAATAAGAGAGGTAGAACCTTGGTCTACATCAAAAATTGCACTAACAGAAAAAGTAATGTTTAATGACTAGCGGTGATCTAAGTAGACTCCCAGGGGATTCTAGAATATTAGGTTTTGAATCTAGAATAACTATTCCAGAATATCAAATCAGAGTATGTTTATATTAATCATTAAACTTCTGTTTTGCTCGGAGGGGTTTAATCATAATATACCCTACAGGTCCAGCAATTAACAGTAAAACACTTTGTTAACATGTGTACAGTATATTGTAATTAAAAAATTATCTCCCAATATTTACCATTCTAAACAACCGCCATTTAAAATAGTTGTATAAACTGTTATGCATAACTATATTTCAAAAAAACATGAAACATGAAACATAATACAAATACCAAGTTGTTATCACAACTTAATATTTTGCCCATATAGTGAGTGCAATGCAACACAATGAACTCTTCAGTAATTCATTCACATTTTATAAAGCATTGTTGTGTGTGAGTTCTGCTTTACTACAAGTCTGTTAAGCAGTCAAATATTCTGCTGCAAAGAAGCAAAGTTATTATTGCCAGTAATGCATAGCCAACACTTGTCATTTACACCATACATAACCTCTCTGAATATTGGCCTGAAGTTGACCTTAGTAAACCCGTAGCGCACTTTGTCCAAGGCCAACATGTTTTAGGAGGGAAATTTACTTTTGCAACTTACTGCATTCAATGAAATTACGAACTCTGCACCTGGCATTACATTAGTTCAGTGTTTCTTAACCTTTTCTACTTGGTGGCGCACGTAGAGACATTTGAAAACGCCGCGGTGCACTTTGCGAGCGAATCAAGTGCCAAATTTTTGAGGTGTACCGGTATTTCTTTTAAATTGCTTGCAATTTTTAGTTATATAGGCTTTACAGTTGCATATCTTTGAAGAGACTCAAGCCTTGAGACCAAAATAAGAATAACATCAACTTAATATAAAAGTCTGGAATAAAAGTCAGTTAGGAATAAGGCGTAAATAAGACTAAAACCTAATAGTCGTAATAATGACGAAATCGGAATTAGACCTAAATCACCAAAATAAGGCCTATATAACCTCCTATCTAACCCCAAGCCCCACCTATAACTATCACTAACTTCCCTAATATTTTCAACCCTAACCCAAATGCTAACACCACAAACTACCCGCCCATATGCTCAAACAGGGGCAAAAAATCCAGGGCCAAAACAGCGGCGCCCAAATGTCGTCAGCAAACGTCCAATGCCAAACAGGTGTTCCCCAATCATCCCATACCCTTTCCCTTCAGTCTAGGACGTTAAGTATTTTTTCGATAAATTTTGGACTTATTTTGACATGTTTAGATTGTTTAGGTCTCATGTAGACTATTTTAGATCTTATTCTGTCATGGTTATTACTGCGAAGGAGATATTATATGTCGGTGGTCTTAATACTATGGTATTATAGATTATCTGATTTAGATGCTGTTGCTTTGAAGGTTTTATTGTGCTTTGTACTTGAAAGTAGGGTGGAATTAATGAGCTAAGCTTAACAGGAAAGTAAAAAATAATTTTTACATAACACAAAATTTTTCCTTTTGCTCGCGGCGCACCTGGCAACCTTCCATGGTGCACCAGTGCGCCGCGGCGCACCGGTTGAGAAGCGCTGCATTAGTTTCTCACTAAATAACACTTGATTGACACTTATCCAAGACCGAAAGTAATTGTGCTACTTGGCTTTATTTGACACAAGCACTATAATTGTGGCGCCAACTTGCTACTTGCTTCTACAGTTAGGCGCAACCTTCTGCGGTAAACAAAGAAATTATATCGGTTTTAATTACCCCAAACAACCCGACAGATTGGTTACCAATTTAATTTGGATTTAAATCTAAAGATTCAATATTTTAAAGTGAAGTAAAAAAGTGTCATTAGTAGGGATGTTCAAAGAAGAATATTGAATCCTAAGTGTGAATCTTGATTTTTGTAAAGTGAAATTTGGTGTAAACTTGTAACCAAATAAAAATTTAAAGATTAGGTTTAAATATTTGAATCAGATAAAAATTCCGATTAAAACAGCTAAACTATCCACAATTTATCTGTGAGGTGTCAATTGAAGGTGCACTAATTTATACACACCCTTGCAGGGTTGGGGTTTTGCACATGGTAATGAAACTGAAGTTAGCCCCGATCTTGTGACTTTATCAAATAATTTATGTTGTTATCAATACTACTGATCATGGCCTTACTGTGTTAATTTGCGACAAAGTATTTAAAATGCCAGCTATTTAGCGCGAATTAATGAGAAAATGGCTTACAATAACTGCTTGTGAAACTGCAACAACGAATATCAGGGTTGTTCCCCAAGCAAAAATCAATCGGCACTCACCCGGACTAAATAACACTTGCCAAATGTGCTGGCAAGCCGTCTGCATTTCCTTCGTAGCACGGTCACTTCTTGGGTTATTGTTAACCTGGCTTATAGTTTCTATATGTAAACATTAGTGTTATAAAAGGTTGGTCATTTATTTCCATGCATGGTTTGCATGGATGAACAAATTAATGACCCATAAAGCAGTTTACACCTAAAACAATGTTTTTTAGCCGAAATATTTTTTACAATCTTTAGTGAGAAAAATAATACTGACAATTTAGTAGCCACGGCCTGCCTGTTTCCATTTTTCTAAAGATCCTTGCGCTCTCTTTTTTTTCGTATTCTGTTTTGTATGCTTTAAGGACGTTTCACCGCAGGTTGCTTCGTGCCACAAAGAAAACGCATTCCGCCTAACACTATAGTTGATTGAGCAGCAAATAATGACTAAATAGTTGTAAATTTACAACTAAACCATACATTCGCAAAGTTAGCAACCATAAACCATATGCACCAGAGGTTCTGTGCTGCGCGACACCCTATAGTGGGTTGTTTCAATTTTCCAAGGGCATCTGCAATGGTTTCGATTTGTATCTAAACATACAATAATTGCAATATAAATGATTTACATACAGTTATATTTTAAGCTTTGGCTTGGTTGACCGACGTCCGACATGAACTTTAAGAGGTCGCAACAACATACTTACGTAGACTAATTGCTAATTCTCAGCTATAGTTGCGCAAGTAGGCTATATTTAAAAAATATAGAGTGTTTAGTGGGCTGTTTCGGTCCATCAAGACATCTCAAAAACACTGCTTACTAATATTATTAGAACTTATTGTTACCAAAAACTTCAGCGATTGCTTATACTTTTCTTATACAGATGATTTATTAAATACAGTAAAGTAAAATTCTTACCGCTGGGTACATCGCAAATCCTATAAACTTTTTCAAAGGCACCAATGACCGGGTTAAACATTGAAAAATTAACAACGTTTAAGTTAAACAATAAACCTTATAACTATTTACAATTACAACTGCATGTCTTTTGATTGTTTGCCGGTAAACGATTTTTCAAAACGGGACAAAGAGTCTTTATTACGAGCTTTGAACGTGACTTCTATTAACCTTATTATTTGTGTAGTGTTGAATGTATTTGCGCCTTAGTGTTTACGGATATAACTGGCGCTAAGAATTTTTTTTTGTTTGCTAGTGGTGCTTAACACCCAGTTTTCGTACACCAAATAATTAAATTTCTCCTCAAAGCCACTCCCAGTCGAGCAAGTGGTTATCAATATCATCACTCGCCTGGAGCGATTTGCACTCGCATTGGCGAGCAGGCGAGTGCATAATCCCAACCCTGAATATACAAGCACATTCCACACTGTAACGGTGCGGTGAACACCAAGGCCAACCATAGAAGAACTTTGTAGTGAACGAAAATCAAAAGGCAGGTTAAATTGTTATCAGTGAATAGCAATCAACTAGGATGGAAAATGGCGCCAATATTTTTGGTGAGTGTAATTTCGTCTGTGGTGTGTTGGTAGACACTTAACCCTGTCCTGTCCTTGACAAACCACATCACGAAATGTAGAACAACTATACATCCCTTTTTAGTTTATTGGGAATGCTGTCAGAATTTATAATTGTTATTGTTGAAAGGTTGTCAAGCTTAGTAATTTTCCCACTTTGCCTTATTTCTAAGTGTATTTAATTATTAATAAACTGCAATGACAGGTGATTGTGCTTCTTGGAGATTAAGGAACTGTGCAATTAAAAAAATCTATGCAGCCGACTAAATATTTTTCTATAGCTGGTATATATCTTTGATATATCATTATGGTCAATTGCTAACATTCTCTAAATCCGGTTGGGTACATTGCCAAAAAATATGTATTTTTTTAAAGTACATTTGTATATAAATATGTATATATATATTGAAAATTGTAAATGCTCTGTTTACTCTGGGCAACGCTAAGCGTTTCTTAAATTTGTTTATTATTGAGTGCCCATTTGTAAGTTTATCAGGTTGATTCTTTTTCTCGTGAGGTGGGGTGTGTAATATTTCATTAGGATTTGATTTTTTTAAGAGCTATCAAAACTATACTTTTTTCAGAATTCTCTGGTACAGAAACTCTAAAAAAGTGGCAAGTAAAAAATCATTCCTGTCTTGAGTTAAATAAAGTACACAAGGAAACAACTTTTAACATAAAGGTGACAGCCATGCCATTTTTCCTTGGATTCAAGGTTTGTGCAAGATAGTTAGTCAGTTAAACACATATTTGCTTGGGTGAGGAAAATATAAACATGTATTTTATGACACCAACTCATGTTGTCATAGTTTTGTGGATTCGTTTAACTAAAGTAATTGTCAATCTTAACAACAATTAAACATTCAGTGCACCAGTTTGCACGCTTTGTTGATATTCTGTGAAATTCTTTGTGCACATATACAAGTGGTATATTTTGCATTCTTCTTTCAGCAATTTGAACAGCAATATATTTGTTAGCATATTTTTGTTGTAGAGCACGGACTTTTTTCAAACCTATCATATGTTGGGTATAATTTCTCTAGACCTCTAAGTTACTTGTGGTTCCTGGCTAATGGGCTATTTCATATACAATCATCAAAACCTTGTAACAACCTGTCTCAGATTTTATTTTTATATTTAGTTATGTTTGATCAAATTCCAATAAGTTAGAAAGTTCTGTCATTTTAAAATTTAACCACATGGATGTTTTTAAACACCCACAAACATAAAAATAGAAAAAAATGCTATAGTTCAAGTCAAAATGTAAAATCCTTTGGGGTCTATCGCTTGCAAGACAATGTGGTTCGTTTGATGGCAGTAGCTGTCAGATAAATTTAGGCTTAGCATGATTATTACAAATAAAACTTATTCTGTAATATTCCATAATGTAACAACGTATTTGTAAGAATCGTTCTAAAAGTACAAGATACTAATACCCCAATGCTAGTCGATACATATGAAGTGCTGAAGTTTAATTTATAATGCACACACAATCACACATTATAGTTAGATCTGTAAAGTTATCTCATTGAAACCACTCACGATGTGAAATATCAGTTGTTGCACACTAGTCACACAGTTAAATCAGCTATTACCAAAAAACCTTGCTGCGAATGAATTAATAACTAGTGATTAATATAATGATAGCATAAATAAACCACTAATAATAAGTATGCATTTTCAACAAAACGGACACCTATGAGCCACACTAATGATGCACATTGCACAGGCATTGGCATGTTGCCACGTTTATTTAAATTAGTCCTGAACTTGACCAATCATGCATAAATTTAGTTCTGAATAATGTTAAGTTACTCCCCTTACTGCAGTGGTTCTCAACCTTTTTTTCACTGCGTACCACCTCAAGCTTCTATGATCTTGTTGCATACCAACAAAATGTCGAAAAACTTAACTTTACTCAAAATGTATATAGGATTATTAACAGGGGTGGATTAGCTAATTAGTTAGCCCTGAAATTTTAAAACAAATGCGGCCCACCCCCAAAAAGTTTCTCTTTTTTAAACTTGCAAGATAAGTTTTGTGATTCTTTGTTGTTTTGCTATGATGTCATAAAAGAAATATGCATAGATGTTCCGGAAAGATAATAGTTCCTATCGTTAAAGAAGCATACAAAATTTAACTATACAATCATTACGATGAATGTATAGTTTACAATAAAAAAAATGCTTAACCTTTTAGTAAAACTGTAATTTTACTTAAAACCATAATGCGTACAGCGTACCACCCCAAATGACTTCGCGTACCATTAGTGGTACGCGTACCACAGGTTGAGATCAACTGCCTTACTGTGTTCTATTTTATTAATGCCTTCTTCTAGTGGCCGCCTCTGTCTCAGAGGAAAAACAGGTCTAATATGACCTTTATTTCACTTATGCTATTTACATACTTTGTGCTGTTTACAGCTACTTTTATTGGTTTATAAGATCAAATTTTATATTTATGCTTTATTGATTTTTGGTAACCTTTATTCATTTAATTAGGGAACCAGATGTTGTAATCGTCCCTTGTATTTATAACCTTTTAGCTGATAGAGACTTTAAAAGACATTTAAATTTGACATGCCATAAGAAAAGGACCAAAAGCAAAGTTTAAGAACAAATAAAGTTAACCAAAACTTTGCTAAACCTGATTCTGTTTGTATACATCTTTTTTGGCTTTGTCACATAGATCATGTAGCTTTTGTCATTTTTTTCTTAAATCAATCCCCTTTCTTTTCTTTTTTAGTACAAACAGAGGGGCAGACAAACAATGAAAAAAATGTATTTAAAATAATCCTAGGCCTAGCATAAATTCACACTAGCACTGCTTAACTAGCCAGACTTGATTTTGCAATGTTTTCAGTTTTAACTTGTGTTTTGTCTTGCTGAACATGTTCATAAACAGAAAATTAATAGCAATGATTTTAATTGACCTGAAATATTTTTGTTTTATTAGGAATCATCAACTACGCAACCTGCTGAATATTGGGTAAGCTAATATTTTTAAATTCTCTAAACGTGTTTTAAGGATTGAAAAAAAAACACTATTATTAATCATTTCAAACAATATCATGTACAATATATATTGAATTTCTTTAAAATTCATTTACACATTTTAAGCCCCTGGCAGTGGAAACTTATTATTTAGAGAATCAGAAAAAAATACAAAAAATATTCAGCCTGACTAAAATAAATACTTCTATTTTTCAATTATTGCACACTTTAAACTGGTGTTCCTGTATAATTATATGGCAGCAGCATAGTTATTTATTACGCTGTGCTACTCGTTATTATGAAGTGATTATGGTATATATTTAAATTTTTCACAATATTTTTGTTAGTGGCGATATTGCATACGAATTGAAAATCTTGGTAGCGCCAATGTGAGGCTACGAGAGCGCCACTGGAGAATAATAAGCAACGGATCAGTAAAAACTGTCCGCGGACGGGGTGTGATTGGCCGGGTAAGAATAGGAATAAGTGCCGCATTGCCATAGGTCAGTGGTTCTCAAGTTTTTTTCGAATTCCTCCCTTACAAGCCCAAACACTATTCATTCCTCCCCAGAAAAAAAACACAAGGTATTATTCTACCTTTTTATGTATTACTTTGATGTAATTTGGACTCGCTAATCGTCTGAAAGTTCAGCTTGTTTGAACGTATAACGTAGGTATTGATTTTATACCTGTGAAAAATGCCTGCATTGGTCTTTAATGTCTATAACTATGAAGAAACAATATACTAAGATCACGGGCCTAATATACTTTTTACAACACCAATCATTATAGTTAAATAAACTTTTTATTGTATTTAACGATTAAATAACTTCTTTTTATGTCCACTTTTCCTCCACAATTACTCCCTGGAGCAAATTTCCTCCCCAAATTAAAAAATTCCTCCCTAAGGGAGCCAAGTGGCTCACTTTGAGAACCACTGCCATAGGTTTTGTTAAATAAAACAAACAATAGGCCTTAAGGTCATTAAAATTTTGGGCAATATGCAGCTATGTTTAAAATAGTAACTCAAATATTTTTCATTGTTATTTAGCTAGAAATTAATGAGCTGTGCAGATTACAAACAATTCGCTTCTCTTGAAAAAATAATAGCATTTTCTAATATAACAATAAACATGACACCTTGAAATAAATGTTTAGGAACCTCTTTTAAGTGGAGATCAGCCGGCATTCCAATACAGTAGTCATATCTCTTTACAAGCACCGAATGGACATATGTGGTAATTATAAACTATATACAATTACATATACAAAGGCACATTTTTGTAACAAGATTTTGTTAAAGGGGTATATTTCGTCTGGAGACAGAAAATGGTGAGCAATTCGATGTGCGCATTCCAGCTTTTGCCCTAGAAAGTAAACCATCCACATCTTCAACAAATAGCGATGTATAACTATACTATTCTTATGTGTTTTTTGTTCGTATTTCGCAAAAAATTATGAAAGTAAATAAGTGTTTTAACTTAACCGAACATCTGTCTTGCTTTTTCTTCCTTAATTGATAATAGCTTTTAAACTTAAGGTTTGAGTGTAGTTCATTTGTTTGGATTGAAATTTTTTGACGTTTTGAGCTGCGGTTTTATGTCTTTAATATCATTCCCTGATTTTTTAAACACATTATGTTTAAACTATGTTTTTGTTTAAAGAAGTCGTTTTTGTAAAACGTTCATTGTTTTGCATTGAACTCACTACCTACCAACAAATAACTTTTGCAACAACATGGTGCTGGATTTATTCTAGATGAGAAACTTATTATTCTACAATATCCACGTATTCCACTTGAAAATTCCTTAGTTATAGGAAGGGTGAATTTATACCCAGTAAAAAGCCCAGTTCTAAGCCACTCGTTCCTGTTGTTTAAACCAGTGGTTCTCAACCTTCTTAGCTTACGGACCGGTAAAATTACAAAACAAATTTTGCGGACCGTCGGACCCCCCAAAAATTAAAATCAACCCAAAATGTAATTACGACAAAAGTAAACCTCAATGTAATGAGCAATTTACTGCTGTCTTTTTGATATCATACGTGTTTTAACGTGGTTTTATTGAAGTTTTTCACGTAACTGGTCTTAATGTTTAATACTTAAACGAGTTGTAGCCCTTGTATATTTCAACAGGTGAGACATGACCACCGTGCTATCTGACTCCACTAAATCGAAACTAAAACAAACTGCCATTGTAATTTAAAGAGCATACTGTCAGGTCGCTTCTAGATTAATTGTATATTCACATAATTTAGCATATTTCGCTTTCAATAAAAGAGCTTACAGCGCAGTAAAAACACGTGTTGCCAGTAAGGCATGCATCTGTTGACTGTAGTTTTTAATCAAGCAGCCGCGTGACACTATATAGCACAAGAGCGACTGCGTTGGGGATTAGCTAAGCCAAAATGCCGGCTGGATTTGCCAGAACGGCCAGGAAAGGAAAATGGTATTGAGGTGAAATATTTAACAGGCGAACATGCTATAATTACAAGCACAAACAGACGTGCGTCGTTTCTCTACACCCTTTTTTAAACAGTTGGGCACAACACTTGTAGCAATGTGACGTACGATAAAGTTAGTTTAAAGTACACCATTAACTCTATGTTACGTACCAATGCTGCAAATTACAGAACTGGTTAAGTTCTAAATTTGATGGACGAGCAGCTTTCAGCGACTTGCACTTTGTAATTGAGATAAAATTGTAAGATATTTGGCGGACCGGCGATTGAGAGCCACTGGTTTAAGCCGTCAATTTAGGATAACACGTGCAGAGGCGTAGCTAGGTGGGTGCGGTGGGGTACATATGTCCCCGGGCGCCAAGGTACAGGGGCGCCAAAATGAGGCTATCAAAAGCCAAAATGAGGCTGCTTCTTCTTCAAATACAATGTTCTATTAAGATTTGAATCGTTTTTTCGCATAAAGTAAGGTTTATTATGCAAATGTAATAGAAAGTGTGATTAAACATGGAGGAGGGGGCGCCAATTTTATAGTTTGCCCCCGGGCGCAAAATACCCTGGCTACGCCTCTGGACACGTGTTACATTTTATATTAGCTGCATAGAATTGGTTTATTTAAAACACGTAAGTAAGTTGAAACATCCGTAATTGCTTACACATACGTTAATTATGTTTCGCGTCATCGCAGTTTAAAACAACCAAAGTTCAACTATCGAATCTGAGTACAGCCGATTAACCAAGTCCCGTGTCCGACCCCGACTCCATTGCCCTATATTCTACCAAAATAAGGTAATATAGGTGGCGATAAAGTAATCCATTATTGGTGGTGTCATACTTACCCACATAGAAAATGTGGAACAACATTACACCCTATGCTTATTCTTCCTTCGCGATTTACAATTTGCTGCCTTATCGGTTCCAAGCTTCGTCGGACTCTCCACCCCTAACCTAAAACAAGCCCAGGTATAAAGACGTCAAAATGACGCCTTTTTTAAACGTCAATACCATATATAACCGATCGTCCCATACCGTCTTCCTAAGTACGTCATTAAAGCCATTTTAGATATTTTAACCGATCAATTTACGACTTCTGCCAGGTTTAGGTCTTAATCTGTCCTAGATATTAGCCAACTGCGTAAAATTTGGTCCGATTTTTCCGTTATCTTTACTGTGTTATTTTAATTTCTGCTTACATTTAAAACTTTTAATTTTGTGTATGATCCGCGCAAATGACAAATTTATGGCCCCCCCAATATATCTAGGTCCACCCATCGTGTTGTAGACTAATAATCTTAGCTTATGTCAATTAAGACAATACCACTCTACGATAATTTTTTAACCTAAAAAAGCAGAAATTTTAACCTATAAAATTAAAATGTCCTCAAAATAATTTTATTTGGCAAAATGTTGACCTAGGTTGAAATTGATTAATATTGGCGTCGTGAGCCATTTGTTTTTGGGTGTTTACTGACAACCGATGGAACGCAAAAATCAGTTTTGTTTTGAACACAACTCTTGAAAATGCGTAGTACCCTACATATGTTGGACATATTAAAAACACAAACAGCTATAAAAATGCCCAGGAAAAAAATTAAAAAATGATAAGAAAATTTAGCATAATTTTGACATAGGAAATTGGATAATTGCAAATCACGACCGAAAAAAGACGCTGCAAATACTGCACAATAGATTTGTCTAAATCTGAGATACAAAACTAGGCCTATCTAAAGCAAAATCGAAGCTCGAGCTGAACTTAGTGCGATAAACCAGACTTGGGGTTATTCTGCCAGCTTTTGCGTCAACCTTATATTGCTTCAATGGAGACATAGGCCTAATAGCCTACAGTTAAGCTACAATGTTTTTGGATGTAATCCAAAACTAAATTTTGTTGAACGATTAATAGCTCAAAAAACCCACTACACAACCCACTAGATTTTATAAAGGCCGCTACACAAAATGTTTTGTGCATTTTGTAACGATTTTTACTTGACGTATAAATTTAAGACTATTTTTGCCAAGTCAAAAAATATTTGCCCTATTAGCCAAGCACTATAAAATAAAACGTGCGAACTAACAAATTTTAACTGTAATTTTGATTAAAGATTCGAAAACATGCTTAAAAGTGGACGTGTTGTATTTTTTTTGCTGGCGTTTTAAACAGTTTTAAAAACAGCTGGGTACTGAGTATGGATAAAAGCATTTTTCTAATTATCTCAGAGTCTTCTAAAATTGTGACTATAAAGTCGATCCATTGACTCTATGGTGTTTTTTAAAAGAATCGCAATATTTTTTGATAACTTTCTTTAATTATCTAAAATTATAACATCAAAACAGTGACGTAAAATACACATAGAGGCTAGTACAATACAATACAGAGTTTAAAACCATGATTTTTATATACTTAAGCGTTTTACAGCGATGGGGAGTAACCATTACACGGTCTACTAGGTGCTTTTATTAATAATAACGTAATCTAAGGGCACAGAACAAACTGCATGTATACAAAATTTATACAGAATACTGCTAAAACTATAACTATGCGACGGTGCATTAAAATCACTGAATTCACGATTATATTATCGAAACTTGAAGTTCTATAGCTTACGCGGTGTATCAAAAGCTTCTAAAAAAACATTAAAGCATTTGTTAGGTTTAAATATTCACTATTTTACTGTTTTTGTTATTTCAGTAGTAACGCGCTGAAAACACCGGACAGTCGACTTTGCGTGTACGCAATCCTATACTGTTTCGATTTAAAAAATAAAAAATTCTAATGTTATACGAATAGCTATTTATATAGAGAAAAATTACGCATATGATGCTTGCGGAATTATTTGCATTTGGTCCAATGCGTAAGTGGAATGATTGTCAAGAGAAGATTCGCTGCTATCCCGGCGAATTGTTTCTCTCGTTTTCATGGAATCCCCAGTTAATGGCCTCTCCTTGTGATCTGTAATAAACCATAGTTACAATTGCACCATCTTGAAGGAAGTTAAATTGTCTACGAAGAATATTTATAAGGTTATACCATTCGTCCGCGTTTCATGATTTTTAAGAGCTCATTCGACCCCCAATAGTTGGTTAAATTAAAATAAACAAAAAACTAAAAAAGAAATATCTTCTATACTAACTTTTGTTGGCGCCTGTAAAACAGAATATTTTGCAGTTTAAGTTTTATAAAATCGTTATTTTCGAATCTCATAAAATTGGTGCAGCAGGAGAATAATGTATGGTCATTGTTGGTTTATTTAGCTGCCTAAATATGGCGCTTTTCGTTATAAACACAATAATTTAACTAATGAGTACTTTGCTTCTTCGGCAAAATGTCCAATTTAACCGTTTTTAGCCCATTCATTTATTAGGGAAATAATACACGGCGACCCCAAACAAGTCCCTAGTGTTGAATAACGCCGATCCAGGCAAAGTAAATAGCTCATTAACAGTCAAATAAAGGGAATACATTCAGGGGCGGATCCAGCAATTCACTCCAGGGAAGGGGACTTTTTATTTTTACTAGAAATCGCAAACCTTCTGTTGTAGCCTATATGCTTCACGGCGACCTCGAAAGGCAAAATGTTGTCTACCCCAGCAGTGTTATTTTCTCTTTTTTTAACCTGATTTATCCCCAGTATAGAAAGAAAATACATCAACCAAATGATTGTAATGATTTCGGGGAAATGGTGTGCTGTGGCCGTATAATGGCAAGACAAAGGAAACTTTCGTAGTGACGCAACAATGATAAGATAACATGATTGCGTAGTATAAACGCGATTTTAGGCTACCAAAAAGAGTAGACTTTGTTTGACATTTTTGGCGGGAAAGAGGAAGAGGGTGACTCCCATCCACATCACCCCCTCTATATCCGATCCTAAGTTTAGTATTCTAATATTTAAATGAAAACATACGCACCCCTTGGAAGGTTCAAAGTTTGTTTATGAGTGACTTTTTTGGACACTGGAGAAATTGAAGCAGCAACGCCGTTTCTCTCCAAACTAGAAAAAGTAACATAATTGTAATAACAAAAACAAAACTCGTTGGGCACTGCGCGTGCTGCTACCTTATGGTTGATGCAAAAAAGTTTTCCACATTATTAGCTCGCTTCAGTAGTGCAGTTTTGACATCCGGAAGTAAGTTTGCAGATCCAAGTTCTCCAAAAACTTCAACTATCGCTCCGTCTACATTACAAATGCATCCGTTGTTTGTTTAACACCATCGGCACTGGTCTATATCCTTCATCATATAGTGTTAAATATAACAATATATAGAATATTATTCTATTTCTATAGGCTTTACAAGTCTGATTTTAAAAAATTAAGCGGAATATATCGATAAAATCCAAAATAGCTGCGTTTTTCACCTACAAATTTAACGAAAATGAGACGTTTAAATGTTGTACACGTGTGTTTGTCTACAATGGCAGATTGATTACCAACCTTAATAAGACGAAAGTATGGGACATCTTGTTACTGAACGGTGTTTGGTATTTACGGAAGATAAGCATTTCGTCCTAACTTATTAATTACACACATGTATATAAAGGCCGATAGAGAAGATCTAAATAAAATTTGACCCAAATTCACGAAGAAATTGTTTGGTGTCAATTAGTCATTCCTAAAAGCTACTTGTAAACGGAACCATGTGTATATATTTAAATGAGAAAACAGTGCAACACCTAAAATTATTACGGAAAAAAACTCATAAAAGCGTATCAACTCTTTTATTGTCTCATTAATTATTCTTTTGTGTTCTTGTTTATATTGTAATTCTGACTGCAGCAAATACACTAAACAACTATATATTAAAAGTCATATTGCACAACGGAACAAAAAATAGGTAGTTACCAGGTATTCTTAAAAAATGGCGGTATAGTTCACGCAATCCATCCAAGTGGAGTGTGTGAATTGCAATGTGAGTTGTTATCTCCTGATTTTTGCAAGATTCTAATTCATCACTATCTTCATCCCAAATGTAGTCGTACACAGTAACCTGAAAAATGATATACCAATAGTGAAATACAGAAATACAGCGCTATTTTCAATACCGACTGTTTTGCTTGAGAATTTACTTAGTTTACTTTTTTTGTGAAACTTAAATTTAGAGAAGATAGTAAACCTTTCTTCTTTCGCCATCGGAACCCCTCCACTGCTCAGATTTTTTCACAATGTAGCTCAACTCTTGGTTACTCAGCTCCAAATCATGGGGAATAAAAAACGAATCTTCATCACCATGAAGACGAAAAAAGACATCTAGCATTCTTCCATTGTTGTGCAATTTGAGAAAATAAAGATAGAGTACCACAATGGCAATGAATGTCACGACAAAATAAAGAAAAATAGTAAGTGGAATTCCAACAACACCAGATCCTGGAAATAAGTATATTTTAATTAGGTTAAGAATTATACACTTTACAACTATTTACCTTCAGTATCTAAGAAATGCCAATAAAGTTTGAATGCGTCACCAACAGGTTGTGAGGAAGATTGAATATAATGTCCCAAAATTGAGTCAACAATTAAAATGACAAAAGGATCGAGCACGACCCAGATAGAAAAGGAAAGAATGAACTTTGAGAAAATCAGTGGAAAAGATCCGAGAACCAGTTGACTTAGCCATGAAATAAGTACAAGAAAAATCTGTATGACATATAAGTTATATACTTCAAATCATTTTGACATATGAAAGTCGTTCATTTATCATTTTGTAAGTACCTGGACAGTGATGTTAGATATTGGTCCCAAAACTACCACTCCAATTTCTTCACCAGTTGTAAGTAAATCAGATTGGTAATTGAGATCCACAGTGTAAGGGAAAAACACAAACGAACTGACAGGCAGAAGAAGTGCCTAGAATTAAATGGTGTTGGCTGTTTGTGATATCCGAAATTAGTGATGTTTTAATTCGACTTTTTGCTAACCTGAAGAAAAAGCCATTGACCACAGTAATGAACGTAGAGGCGAAGGAACCACAGCAAAAACAAAAGCAAGATTGTCACCCAAAACTCCCTGGTTCTATATTGGGAAAAGCCCATCTCCGAAAGAAACATCCTTCCCACATACCTAAAAAATATTTACCTATTTATCAGCAAACCGAAAAGATAATTTTGTGGTGGTATCCATTAGCTAGCAGAAGTTAAAAACAATACCTTTAGCGACACTTGTAAATCATAGATTTTAAAAACAAATATACATTTTTGCACACTTTCTACCAAAAAAATAGTAGGCCTAAGGGTAAATTTAAAACAATATAATTGTAATAAAGATTAAAACAAGTTTAAAATCCTACTCTGCTCTTTCATGGCCAGATTGGTGTATCTTCTTTGCTACTGAATAAGGTGGCTGTACTGAAAATGTGTGTTGTTCTAATTCCTCAATGTGAGTTAGGTTTGGTTTTCTAACAATCCTGTTCAGCAATGGAGTTTTGGGGACAAGAGTTGTTTGCATTTTCTACAACAAAGTGAATATTAGAACTAAACCATATACATGCAATACCGTATGTTAAAAAGTAAACCTGGTTGGTATAGTCTTCCACAGGATTTTTGTAGTGTATTTTGTAAAATATTCCATCATGACCTGGAACAGGAATTACTTCATCATCTGAATCTACATCACTGTATTCAGTTTTCTGCATATATTTTGGGTAAGTATTTAAAGTAGCAAAGTGCACACTAAATGTGTATTTAAGTAAGTGAAGTATTTACATTTTTGTTTGAGTAACTGAAAGGCTGTTTGGCAGTAGAAACTTTACTTTGGCGAAGATGTGGTGATGTAAAGGGGTGTGTTTGCTTATTAGTAGAATTAGTTTTTGATGGTGTTGATGATTGCTCTAACAGATCGACTTTACCTCGATAAAGACTCATACTTGAAGTGGATGTACCATCGTCTGAAAGACAAAAAGGAAACCAAAAATTAATCTATGCGTTTATATAATTAAGGCGATTAAACGACTATGGAAATACAGTATGGATTGAGATCTCATGGCCGCAACCCAAAACGTAGGTGTTTCTCACATTGCCGCACTATTTTATAATGTAATATTTCGGACAAGACAGTAAATAGCACAACGTATTTCGTGATTTTCCACTAGGGGTCATTTACTGAATCTAGTTCTTTATTTTCACTTTAACATAAAATTTTGCTACGCAGCTTCCTGGCTTTGTCCGAGTGACGTAAGTTTAAATACATTTATTTATTGGCAAAAAATGTAATAAGAGTTTTTATGTTGTTTAGCGCTTAGTTTTGAGTTATTTCCTATGGCTCTGTATTTTGTCTTCAGTTAGCAAAACAACGATACAGAACAGCTTCATTGTACAACACAGAAGTAGAAAACCATCCTTTTGTTATTTTTGTGTTATTGTGCGGCTGTGATTGTTTGAAATATGTCTTGGATTATATGGCTATACAAGCCTTGTAAAAACAGATATATATAATTATAAAAATACTTGTATACCATGATTAGGGCGATTAATTATTTTTTGACCTAAAAAATTAGTATAAAAATACCAAAGAAAAACAAGATGCTGGTTATTTTAGAAATATAATGTGTAAACAGTTGAAATACAAGGCATAAAAGCTAACAAAAACAAACAATACTGTTCATTACATTTGTCCAAATCAGAGATACACACTTATATAAAGCAAAAATGAAGTTTGAATTAAACCTAATGCGATAAACTAGGTCTGGGTGATTAATTCTGCCGGATCGCATATACTGTATATTGCTCTAATGAAGATATAATACAGTTAAAATGTCGTTGAATTTAATTCCAAACTTATCTTTTATGATAAAACGTTAACTGAACGACAATTTCAAAAATCAGACTGTAGTTTTTTTTAACTTTGTAAATGATTTATGTGATTTTAATTGATTTCGACTTGAAAGAATTTTGACAAATTTTGACCGAACATGTAAATTTTGACAAAATTTTGACTTTTTTTGACAAGTCAAAAAATAATCGCCCTAATCGTAATCAATGCTAAACTCTATATAAAACAAGAAATTATAGGCATATAAGCTTCTGAGTCTAAAATTATTTTAATGTGTTAGTTATCACTAAGACTGTAATCTTGAAAGTCAGTAGTTCTTTATCAAAAATAGAAACTTTTTTTCATCTGTGGGCTTAGGTTCTTTATTACTGTACAGTGCATAAGTCGCCTTATGAAATCCAGGACTTTGCCTTAGGTTGTACATCTTTTATTTAAAATAATTTTGATTGTAGTATAATTACACTTAATTACAACGTAACAAAGGTATATTAAAATTTAAAAATCACATTACGACACTTAGTTTGTACATGCAGTTCTGTCAAACCACTTTTAATCGTTTAAGACCAATCCAAATTCTCAGCCACATATTTACTGAACGCAGACATCAAAATATTTTATGACGAAACACAAAATTTGTTTGTTTATTACTCTTGTTTAATATTTAGTTTAATATTACCTGATTGATCCACATCACCTAATGCTGGAATTTTCTCGCCATCTACAGCTTTTTCTGCATCAACTATGCGATCAGGAAAACTCAAAAGCCCAGATGTAAATTGCAATTCTACCTCATACTCTTTTTGTCCAGATAAATATCTGGGAAGTCTTGTAATCTAAAAAATTGATGTATTTCTTAGTGTTTAAAAGATAAAAAACTTTTTTTTTGTAAAAATAAAAATTAAATTAGATTCTCAAACAATTCACTTGAAAAGTGGTATATATAATGCAAGATTTCTTGAATAGATGTTTATTTAGTAAATTTAATTTATAATCGCTGAATCCAACAATATATAAAAGTATTCCTTTATAAAATGATTCCAAAAATATTTATTATTTTGAAACATTTAAAGAAATTCAAAACATTTTTTATAAATTTAAATATTTAAATAACAACAAAAATAAATTAAAACAAAACAAATAGAACCTCGCAATACAAAGCAAATAAAAATGCTGGAACTGTTAACATTAATTGCAAGATATTTTCAATAGTTAATAATCAAAGTTTTCTTTCAAATACCAAAATCTGCCTGAATCCGAATGGTGAAAACAAACGATTCTGGTTGCATATCAATGATAAAGATTAAACTAAATACAGAACTCAGTTATCCGAAAATCTGTTTGTTTGGATGTTATAAATTGTTAAATACATTTTGCTATTATAAGCATCGTCAGTATCTTAATTCGAATGAATCAATAATAGTTTAATAAAAAATATTTCTTAATATTGCGAATAACATATTTAGCTCATTGTCCCTATGTCACTAAAAAAGACAAAATTAAAAAAGTGACTGGCGAGTGCAATTTATTTTCTAACCCTAAATCTTGGATGGTTAAACTTCTGTTTCCATGTGCTATTTGTTTTCACTTTTACTTAAAATTTGCCACACAGACTTTTTATATGTTTTTCAGACAAACAATTTTATAATTAAATGATATATTTACTACCTGAATGTACATGTTTCCAATCCAATGATCTATATCACTGGCCATAAGATGTTCAATCGTTGAATGTTTTGTAATCATAGAATCCATATGTCCCCTAAGTAGTGGCAATTTATACTGACCTTGAACAATTTTGAACTGACCATCGCAAATAGGAAAGCAACCTATATAGACAAAATGAGGATAATTTTGGAACTGTGAGTTTTTTTTTGTGTGTCCAACTGGTATTGTATTTCCTTAATAATTAAACAAAGTTTCATGATGTAGTGTTAACCCAACCAATGACCTTGGGAAAAGCATGAGACGCTATAACTGCACTAAATTAGAAAGAATTTTACCAATTGCGATAACTAGGTATTTTGGGGTATTTTTAATTGGCACAAATGTTTATTAAAAACAACTACAACATTTAGACTTACAGTTTTTTTGAAGTAAGTTGTATGCAATTAAATATTTTGGAGAATATTGAATCATGGTATATAAAACATCAGTTTATGACTTATTTTCTCAATACCAAAAGAGTTTTAATTAATATACAATCACAGATTTTTAAACATATCACAGATTAGTCATGAAGCTTATGGCTGTTAGCCTCATAAAGTTACCCAGTAGAGTTTTGTGGTCTGTTTAGAACCATTAGCAAATACAAAAGTGACTGTTAGGCATACAGGTTGGATTTAAGTGCTGCTATGCATACAAGTTGGTGTTACTGATTTTGTCATTATACCTACCCCATGCTATGACACGGTCAACTGGACTAACAGAACCTCGGAGAAGGAATAGCTCAAACACCAAAACCATGCCTGGCTGCACTTTCCATTGTGGAGGAAGAACAGTAAATACACTTTGATCAATATTCATCTCAAAGCTTGAAAAATGTCCATTGTGAAAAACAGGAAGTGTTGCTCCTCCCCATTGTTGGCTGGTAAGTTTTGACCATCGTAAAACATGGCCACCCAATCTGTTTTTAATATTTTTAAACACATTTATTCATAGTTCAATCGAAAATGTATTTTTATTTTTATTTATCTAAAAGATTATTTATCAGTTTCTATTGGTCAAAAAATAGGGCCTAATTTTTGTGCACCCAGTACTTTTGGTTTATCATAAATAAAAAAGAAAAACTCTAGTTGAAAAACTTAGTTGTCTGTAGCTAAAGTAAAGTCAATTGTTTTATTATTCAAATATTTTTGTTAAACTTTGCTAAACATTGTGGCCCAGTAGCCAGAAGCCTAGAAGATGCAAGTTTTCTAGGTTTTGTGTTGCAGCAACTTTCAGAATGAGACAAAATACTTAAAAGGTAACGAAAAAGCAATTTACATTGTAAAACATGCTGGCCGTCAACAAAATGCGCTATATGGTTTCTTAAAGTCAACTTTAGGCCAATATTCAGCGAGGTTATGCAGTTATGCACAGTGTAATTGTTGAGTATTCGTTATGTCAATAGTAGACCGAATTGCTAAAATAATAGACCGAATTGCTAAAGAGTTTATTGTGCAGTGACAGTGTTGCATTGTACATACTATAATATTGGCATTTGGCATAATATAAAGTTTTCAACAAGCTGGACATATTACAGTTTACACATCTGCTCAAGTAGGGTATATTAAGATTAAGCCTTCCCTCCAAAGAAAAGCGAGGTTAAATAATTTAATAAAAATATACTAGGATTCGATGTGTCAATGCGAGGCCCAAATCCACAACATCTCTATGTAAGGCCCAGATGAACTCTGGTTGTAGAATTTATGAGATAAAAATAACGTTCAGCTATGAGTTTACATTCAATTAAAATTGCAATTTTAACTCATATATAAAACTTGAAGCACTTAACCAATACAATGCAGATTAAGCCAAGCAGCTAGGTTGGGATGCCATTGAAAATTTATACCTGTCATACAATGAAACCATAAAAACGTATCTTCCCGCTGGCACTTTATCCCGGAAACCTCTTAAGGAACGGAGCTTAATTTGAATAGGTTGTGGAGTTTTAGACCACTCAACTCTCCATCTCCTTCCTAAAATAAAGTAAGATATTTTTCATCAGGCCAAAGGAGTAATGAAGACAAAGTTCTCATGCGTTCTTTACCCTTTGTTCCACCATACTGGCTATCAGCAAATGTAAGGTTTCCATAAAACGATTTTACTTCCGCTTTTCGTTTTTCAAGCACATGGCGAAGATCATTTTCCGATTGCCGAAAAGCCTTTTGTAATTGTTCCTTAAAATAATTAACAACTCAATTTTTAACTTGCCAGGTCATGTTACATTCATTTTTATGATTCCGATACTTACATATATTAACTTTTCCTTTGTATTTAAACTTTCTTCTCTAATGTCAGCTAGTTTTTGATGTTGTTTTAGTTCAAGGAATATTCGCTCTTTTGCCTGTTCTGTAAGATGGATTAACCTTTGAATACATCTCTGTTGCTCAGCAGCCTTAAAATACAACAGGCACTGTTAGTTTTATTTTGTAACAAGTAGAAAAATATTCAAATACTGACATGTAGTTCCTGGTTTGTGACACAATCCTGTTTTATTTTTTGTTCTTCTTTTTGCAGTCGTTCAATCGGTATTGATCCAATATACAGCAATTCATTTTTAACAATTTCTTCAAATTCATTAAGATAAGCAAATGCACTAGTTGAGCTCTTTATTTCATCTCGAAGTTCATCTATTTTTTTCTGAACATAATAATCTCCAAATTATCAATAAATAAAACTTAATAAACATGTAAAATATTATATTTATTTAGCAGTAAGATGTTTTAAATTTAAAAAAGAAACAATTTCAATGATTTATAACATAAGATATAGTTTGAGGGGCACTTAGGCCTATATACACAATCAAATTGTTTGCAATACATCATTCTATAATTTAACTTAACCACAGTATTTAAAGATGTTTTCTATTTAAACATATTGTAGTAGTTTATTTGATTTTGTTTCTATGTTTTAATTATAACATTAGATTCAAAGCCAAAACTAATTATATTGTTAGAAATTTGAAACTAAAAAGAAAGATATTTGACATAAAATGTTAAAATTTCAAAATAGTTAAATTTTTCCGAATTGCAGGAGCAAATATAAGACAGACAAAGGTTTCAAACAATAAAAACCTGAAAAAGTTGGGCAAATCCCTGTAAACAAATAATAATATTTAAATGGAATATGAAATTGGTTATTCTGAACAGTATAGAAAAATGTGCTACGCTGTTTAATCTGGTTTTATTTTTATAATTTATTAAAATAGGAAGAGACAATTTATTAAAAATACAATCTATTAAAATAAGAAGTTTAAGTTTGTTAGGTTTTGTCGCAAATATGCTTGAATTTTTAAAACCATGGTATTTATAAATATCCAAATCTGCAATTCATCAATAACATTAAAAATAACAAAATTGCAAATAGTAGTGGCCTTTTTTTAAAGTATTTTTTTATTATTGCCAAAATATATATATAGAATTAATGATATATAAAATGTATTTATTTTAGTGACAAAAGTAATTCTTTAATAGCAGGTACTATTTTTTAAATTTTACCTGTTGAGGGTCAGCATTTAGTTTAAAACCTATTTCTTCTCCGCTTTCTGTTGATTCAAGAGATTCAAGAGATTCAATCAACTTCAATAAATCTTCATTTGATTGTGCTGGTTCAGCCCTGCATAAACAATTTTATTATTTTTGCTGATATAATTCTGTATCAATAATTAGCTACTGTTGTGCAACTGTGTTAATCAAATCCCCACAAAGCAAGCTATTTTGTTTAAGTGTTCACAAATAATATATCCATGTCTTCATTTTGAGTATAGCTTTCCAAATCATTGCATATGTGAATATTTTTGTCTACCAATTGCCGACTTTAACAACACATCTCTGTAATTTGTTTGCATTAAACAGAGACTGGGTTACAACTTATGGTGTGTGTCTCAAAACTAATTTAAAGTCATTATCGCTAATTAAATGAACAATTAAGCTTGCCATCCCGCAAAATAAAAAAAATATACTAAATTGCCATTAAGTAAAATCGTTAACACAGGGTGTTAAGTGTTCCCAAAGTAAATTACTCATACTATTATTGCCACAATTTATTAACCCACTGCTTCATTTGAGTTTTAATGAAACTAATATATTTAAAAAAACAGGTGTTGTATTAGAAAAACTTGAATGCTCTATAAAGGTAAAAATATTTCAGTTTAGTAAATTGATGTCAGAATTATCTGACCACAGTGTTTAAAACATAAATGCTTTGTTAATTAAAAATATTTTTAATAACTCATGATTCTCAAACATGTAGCCTGTGAAATTTTTGTCAGGTTGCGATGCATTTTGAGTATAAATTACTATCTCTTTCAGTGACTCATATGTTTCAATTTACTTAGGTCAGTAACAAATTTTCAGTGATGATTTAAACCTAATACTAAAGTGTTTTATTTAGGCATAATTTTGTTCCTTATTGATGTGTTAAAATTTTTAGTTATCTTGTGCAAGGCAGTCAAAACACAGGCACCTGGGCCACATGCAGCCAGCGACATCATTATCTGTGTTCCACATAACACTTTTTAATTTAGTGATGGGTAAACATTTTCTGATCGCCTGGAAGCTACAAGCGTCCCAACTATTCATAGAAAACATCAAAAATGTACAATAAAACCAGGGCCAATTTCAGGGTGCTGAGCCTAAAATTTATTTCTTTGCCAACCTAATTATGCAAACGTCAGCACATTGTGCAAATATTTGCAGTCCAAAAGTGCTGTGCACATATTTTCTTGGTAACTTAAGCTAAATAAACAATTTTGTTTATGTGGTCTTTGTGTAGCCTTACAGCTGTGAAGTTAAAATGTCTCTAATAATTTGTTTTCAAATTTATTGTGATAATATCACTGCATTGAGAAATGTGATTTTTTATTTGCTCAATATCTTTCTAAAGTGGGAGCTTTTTTATTTCTGCAGTTGTTTTGGGCATTAGTTTGTTGAATAACATAGTTTTTTTCTAGGGTTGCTTGTTTTATAAATGAACAAATTAAACCTAGCTAACCTAATGTGTTTGGCCTGTGTCACAAAATAATATTGTGACACCAGTTGTTGGCATTCTTGAACCACCCTGTCTTGTGGCCGACAGGTTAATCTATATGGTTTAATTTGAGCCTTAAAGCAATTTAGGTTTAAGACTCTTGCTATAACTAATATAGGTCAAAATTTTGACAAAAATTAACATATATACCACTGATCCACCTCTTCTTCAATCACATGGGACAGTGTTGTTCTGCCTAAGAAGTTGGCATCAGCACCATCTATTAAAGTATATGTTTATTTATTACATTACTTCAATCAACTTTGAGGTAGCCTACACTGTAAACCTCATAAATACAAGTACAAAATTCAAACAAAGGATAGTGCCACATCAGTTAAGATAAACTTTAAAGTTGCTGTTGGTTGCAATGTTGGCTAAAAATAATTTAAATATATAAATTATGCTCTTTCTTACCATTAAATGTTGTTCGGTCATTCTTCTCCATCATGTCAGACACATCTCATAAACAAATAATAAAGTATGTGAATTTATAAAAAAAGTAAAGAAATCTATCAAGATAATGTTATTGCACATTAATTTTGATTTATATTTACACTAAAATGTTTAGTGCTATGTAGCATTAACTTTGGGTAACATGTTAAATTTCCCCATCATATAACAAATTTCATTTTTATTCAGCTTTAAATAGCGTGAAGTTAATAAGGACTTGTCTCAGGCACGATGTACATGTTTTGTATATTGTACTGTGCATTCAACAAGCCTTATTAGTAAGACAATTATTTTTTGACCTAAAAAATGAAAAACTTTGATCTAAAAGTTTAGCTTTGACAAATTTGACCTAAACATATTTTTTTGACAAAATTTTGACCTAATAGGAATTCATTGATTTAAGGCACAATGCTGTTTAAGCACTACATTAGCGTCTTGGCATCATCATCCATTGTTTTTAGTGTTTTACTGACAACCGTTGAACACAAATTAGTTATTTTTTAGAGGTTCTATAATTGAGTTTACACTTTTGGCATTTCAAAAAGACAAACAACTGAAAATTGCCAACAAAAAACAAGATGCTGGTTATTGGAGAAAATTGTTTAGTTAACAGTTTAGTTGAAATACAGGGTAAAAAAAATTGAAAAAAAATTAACAAAGATCTAGCATATTATGGTAAAACGAAATGGGACAATTGGAAATCACAACCGAAAAAAAAAACAGCAAATACTGTTCAATACATTTGTCCAAATCAGAGATACACAACAAGTCAACTATATAAGGCAAAAAACAAAGTTCTAGCTAAACCTTATGCAATAAACTAGTCCTTGTGGTCAAATTTGACTACTGTACACGAGTATAACATTCATAGCTCCAATGATGATATAATACACTATTACAGTTAAAATGTTGTTAGATGTAATTTAAAACTAAATTTTGATAGAAGAGTGAATTGAACAATAATTTCAAAAAGCTGACTATAAGCTTTGATAGTTTTGCAACTATAGGCTTTGTTTAATTTTTTGCTTTTGTTATTTTTTGTGTTTTATTAGATTTTGACTTGAATGAATTTTGACAAATTTTTCCTTTTTTTGTTATGTCCAAAAATAATTGCCATGCTTAGTTTGCTTTACTAGAAAATAGATAAAATAAAACCGAAAAAAAAACAGCTGGATAATAGATAAAGTTTATATTTTAAAACTTCAAATAAATCAAACTAAACAAAGTTACTGGTGAAATTAAATTCACCTGTATTAAAGTTGGGACAATAAAGTATACAGTGACATCCCAATAAGTTTGTAACTTGGACATTCAGTGTCAACTTCTGTGCTAGATGCAAATAATAATGTGTTGTAAATGGGTAATATTCTTACAAGTAAAATATTTGAAGCATGTTAGAACAAAGTGAGTTTATGTATTTGGATTGATAGTATATGTAGAGTAATGATCCACCTTCATTTGCCATTTTATATGGAAAGCATATTGCTATACTGCTAACAATATCATAGCATAAATTTAAAGCATAATGGTAGTGGTTAAACAGAATTAAAGCAAAGTGATATTCGCAACAATTTTTGATTTATGGTGAAGGAGCATAGGAGGACACAAAAGAAGAGTTTTATACTGTAATTACACAGAATGATGATGAAAAATAAAAGCTAGCGTGATGCCAAAGAGCATGTAGGTGAACCAGCTGGCAATGTACGACATGTTTGAATCTGGAATTATAGAACTGCAATGTTGCTTGATTAACTTTTGTTTAAAGACATGAATAATATTCATTGACACGCTTGATAAATTGAAAATATAAATAATAATTTGCTAAAAAAGTTGAACCTAGATTTTGTGATAAATTTTTGTGATGAAACAAAATTGGGATGTGAAAATAATTGGGTGCGCTTTTGCTGGGATTTTACTGTAACACTGCAAACCAACCAATCCAGAACAGTAGTACATCACAGACTTAGGAACTACCAAAGTCAATTGGTCTTTAAAATATTACAGTGCAACCAAGACAAGAAAATAGACCATTTCACGGTTTTAACTCCTGAATCATCCTAGACCTCTGGGGACAATCATTCAACCAGTTATAAGATGTGCAGGCTTGGCAGTAAAGCAAGTTGAGAACCAACAATATACTGTTTACTAAATCCTGTTTTTATCTAGAACTACCAATGAATCTGTTACATCGGTTCAAAGCAACTACTTTTATCACCTGTCACACTGCTTCCCTTTTTATTCCAGTCATGTTTTTAAAATATTCAAAACATAAACCAATCTTTAGAAGATTGCGTCCAGATAATTAGAACTACAGTTCAGGCCGATGTCACAAATTATTTGTAAAAAAACAAAGGCGATTTGCTAATTCTAAGTCAAAACCATAAAAAATATATCATTAAATTATTTTCCACATGCTACAAAATCAATTTGGGCCCAACAGTAACCAGGAAAGCCGACATAGGTCGGTTGATAAAGTTTTATTAAGAAAGAAAACATTAAAATGACGCAAAACATGTGGGATTCGTATGTCACAATACAAACACAGTTGAAAAATATTGTCCTTGTTCCTAGACAACAATGAAATATCTCTAAAACAAAAAAGGCAGGTCCAGAGATGCTTCTGTTGTTGATTGGTTGCCCTGAGTTACTGCAATCACTTGCCACGCAGAAAAGACAAATTATTTTTGGTAAATACCGTTTACCATGTAGCTAAATATTTTAGATTTTTGAACTTATAAAATCGAATTTTCTTATTTACGAAAATTTTAAAGGCCACTTCATTATAAGTCAATTCAACTTATATCAGTAGTATTTTTGCGACGTCACTTTCCTAAGCTTATGCAATGAGTAAATAGTATCATTGGTTTAATAGTATCATTGGTTCAAGTTTACAGAATTTCCTTGAATTAATTTTTTGTTCAAACGACTGCGTTAAGTAAATACATTTTAAATTATTTTTTTGTTGCACAGCGAATTGCTTGAAATCTCACCTTAGCTAGTTTAAAATTAAACCTGATTAAACGCTGTACTGCGCCACATCATACTAAATTACTGGTAAACTTCAATTAAAATATTAAAAATATTCACCAATTCGTAACTTTAAAATAACAATAGATATCCCTATTTCCTATTCACTTCACTTTGTGAAAAATTTTGAGCAAGTTGTTTCACAACTGATTTGTGTCATTGGGCGTCTATTATCAACTAAAAAAGTTTTAGCCCGTCCGGCGGTGGATAAGCCGCCATTTTATACTTTTCGAAATGGCAACCGGGGCCATTCCATGTCAATTCACCAGGCCATGTAACCCATGGTTCCATGTGCTTAAATTTGTTATCAAATTGCGTATACTTAAGATTTTAATAAATACAATTTTGCGTCGCTAATAACTTTTTGAGTTTGTATTAACGTTTAAAAAATGTTTTAAAATTGAAAACCCCTGAAATAAGTCCTCGATCGCAACCAACAATTCAAAAGGATCCAAGGAGGGAGATGAATGTGTAAAGATTGCTGTAACTTCAATAATAACTTTCTTAATTGTTCCAACCATAAACCCAAATAATGGCAAACAGTCCGTTGCCATAACAAAGGAGCCCCAGACTTAAAAGTATCGCTACATATCCATTAAATCAGCGTTCTGCCCCACCGCAGAATTCTGCATTTCATTCATGATTTTAACGAAATAGCCTTAACAGATAAAATACTAGGCTATATAAGATTACCGTGAAGTGTCATTTGTTTGCTTTTATGAAGGCCTAAGTAACTATGGAAAAACTGTATAGTTTAGGGAAGGGGTCGACGACCTAAGGACCGGATCTGAATCGCCAATGTGAACCATCAGACCCGCCACCTCTTTTGAAAACTGGGCACGTGTTCGTAATTGCAAAGATTTTTCGCAAATCGCGCGAGAATTGATTTACACATTTAAGAAAAAGCCGATGGGCGCTGTGCATACCCTGAAACTGAAAAAAATGGAAGTTTCACCTTAGTACATCTGAATGTGTTTCTTTGCGTTTCACATGAATTCATGGTGTCTTTTACATATAAACATTACATCGAGAGTTGAAAGTGTAGGGGTCGGGTCGCCTTATTATTTGTTGTTATTTAATGACGAGGTCCAAACGCAGACCCGTCACCATAAACATTGCTCGTATAGTAACACGAAGATGTTATTTGCATTCCGTTAACACGCCTCTGCTAAGCGATGGCCAGGCGAATGAGGCGATGTGTACAAAAACCAAACGAAAACTTAATCAACTGAACGTGTAACTGAACTGAACGCAGCTGAACAAATGGCTCGACTACCGGACAGAAGTTATTATGCTGACCGTTAGTACTGTAGCCTACCATGGACCTTAAGCTTTTCCTGTAAGTTGATTGCCGTTCTAATGTTATTCAATAAACTCAGATCCGTTTAAACTTTAATACCTTGCTGTGGCTAAGCTGTTTGAATACGCAACCTTTCAATTCAACTCAACAAATGATGTTTCAATCTTAGCAGAAACCCGCATCAGCTCCTAAACCAGCTTCAGTTTAGCCCTGCCAAAGCCCTATTCAAATTACAGCATAAAATAAATTACTGCTCTTCAACCTTTTACTCCGCTGTAAACCTTAGGCATAAACAACCTATTAATTGCTTCGTAACGTAAGCCCCACAAACAGAAATGCACAAAGGCATGAAAACCAAATAGGAGATGACGTCGCAAATTTACGCAATAAATCCTTAAGCACTGCTGTTTTCGGTCAATTTCATAAAAAAAGCGAGAAAATTGAAGAGAATGTCATGATACGCATATCGTCTTTGGGCTAAAAAGCTGCCTTAATGCGTGTCAACATAAATAGACATAAAATGTTGGTAAAAAATATCCTAGGTTCACCCCTGACCGTTGTTATTATGAACTATAAGTTTTATCAGCAAAATTGTCGATTATAATAATTTATTACGGCTCGCCGAGACCTTTCTAAGTTGGCCCTCGACTGGGGAAAGTTGCCGATCGAGGTTTGGGGGGACATGGTATAGAAGGGCATTTTATTTGACCGGCTTCTAGTTTTACAGTTAACGTGTTTAGTTTATTCCAGCACAGACGGTCGCAGCGTAGAGGACAAGAAATGTGACTTGTTTTGGCAAGGCCGAAAGACTGAGGCGATCTCTCTTGAAGAGGGTGAGGACTAGTATATATAAGCGAGCACAAGAAGGGGGCACTAAAAACAAAACAATAGGAATATATGGTTAAGCAGATATATAGCTACCGCTAGACCGAGGTATGTATGCCTAGTCACTAAATTGGCATCATTGTATATTATTGTTTTTGTTAAAAAGTCATTCAGCAAATTGATTACCAATAATTTGGTAGTTATATAGCGGCTTAAAAGCTTGCACATTTTAAAGAGGCCCTTACTCTCTTTTGTATTGACTTATTTATAGCTATATTGAAACGTGGTTTTTTAAACGGTAAGCTAGTTTGAATATCGTTTAAAAGGGTCTCCGGGTTGATAGTCAAAGGTTAAGAACCACTTGGGTAGTCAATGCGTACAAACAAGAAAGAAATATCCTTCACCGCATCGTGAAGCGGTTTGATATCACACAAAGATTGGGTTACAACATATCGCCATAAAGTTAAATATTTTAGCCACGATTTGTCACACTATGCAGCAATTACTATCCGAAGGCATATTCATCCAAAAGTAGTATAGGTTAACAGGTGATGGTAAATAAATTTCTAAAGCTAAAGATTATTTTAACCTAATAAGCCGAGAAAAATTATCCTTGGACGTTTTAATTATAACTATTTTGTTTGTTTCAGCTTAATTACGACGTTATTGGTATCGGATATCCCTATTTACAACGTAAATCAATAATGAAACTTACTTAAACACTTTCGGGTTTAATCTACAGACTGCTGGATATCACTGCTGCTTTTTTAATTTACAAACATTTATTATCAGTAACATACGGCATTTTACAACATAAACAAACATTCAGTTGGAAAACAGGCTTGCACAACCTAACATGATAAAGGTCAAAAAAAAAACTTATTTGTGGGTCGCGTACTGTAACATTGCAGTAACCGTACTACCGATATCTTATCTTTAGGTCAAGTAATACATAAACAATTCCGTTATATCAAGTAATAAAACCAAAATATTTTATTACATATTGCTTCGCTTTAAAAACTGTGGTGGGTCATATGCTGTGCAGATGTGACACAAGGGATGTTAAACAACCCACATTTACCGAGACGTTCTTTCTTGTTCGGCTTCTTCCTTTTGCACAGCTCTCACAGCAAGAAATACTTCAATTAACATTACAATTGTTCCTACAACAAGTCCAATGCCAATTCTCAAGCCGTAATTCGGCACAACGTGTTTAAGAACGTAGGTTGTTGCAAATACAGACGCAACTAGGGTTACTGCAAAATTAAAACCACTGGTGAGCGGAGCTTGCTTCTTCATTTTTTGACCATGTTGAACTTTGGAAACGTTGGAAACCATCTTATTATATATTCTTTGATCCTCTTTTTGTTTTAATTTTTTTATCCGACATTCCAACTCTTCGCTTCTCGGTTCTTTGGCAGGTGAAAGTAAAGATAATTTTGCATTGTTCATATATTGGTTAAAGCCAGTTGTTTTGCTCTTGAAGCAGTTCCAACGTGCTAACTAAAGTAAAAAAATAAAGGAATTTAATGTTTTGTTACAACGTACATAGACTTATTCATGGTCTAAAATAATTAAGTAATTCTATATTTGATAATATTTTGGTATTTCCGCTGTTTAATATCTATATAGCGTCTCCGTGTTTATATAAAAAGACAGATAAAATAAACAATACAAACTAAATATTTTGCGGTTGGAGCAATGAACATACCAGTTTAATACTTTGTACCCCGATATTGACGCAATCGTATTTTACGGCCGTAATTTTTGTACAAAATACAGGGTATCAGTGTCGGAACAAAAACATACAGTAAATTTTGGAACAAAATAACTTTAACGCCTACACATGGAAAAATATTTTAAACTACTCTGTTTTTTTTGTAAGATTTCAGCAAAGTTGAAGAGTTGCATGAGTTACTGAAACTAAAAATGGTTTTGCAAGGATAAAAATGTTGAGGACCACTTCAAAAGAGAGGAAGATTAAAAATCAAAACTGAAAACAAAATCTAAATCTCAATAGCATCAGTAATGTCTAAAATAATCACCTTCCAATAGTTAACGAATCTACCAGTAACGTTTAAAAATTACTTCATAGTTAACACGTACCTCAATGGCTGCCAAAAGAGGAATAGTGCTATCAGATAACCGATGTACCAAGTCTTTAGGCAAGTCAACATTAGAAGAAATTAAATCCTTATGCCTACATTCATCTAGACTAACATTTATATTCATCTGAAAAACAAAACAGTTCAAAACAAATTAGAAGGTAGGTAGAAATTGGGTATTGGGTTACGCACTAGCAGATTAGGTAAGTCAGAACAACACATTTCATGGACATACATAGGCCTCACAATTCATAATGATAAAAGGCCACAACAAGAAAAACAGTTTAGCAGGTGATGTCTTAACTTTGAAGTAAGAGATAACATCAAGTTTGGAAAAAAATTATACCGACTGCCTGAAAAGTCACCTTCAAAAAAACAACCAGCAATATAATATTAATTATGACAAGAAACAATTTTATGATTAACACAATTTGCAATATATATCTATTTTATATGGATAGTAAAATACATCTTCTGTCAAAATTTCAGAAACATCTTTCTGTGGAATTCAGAATGTTGACAAAAATAATCATTAGTTTTACTCCCAATTAACGAACTAAGTACACTTGTGCACAAAAATATACAACAAGAAATATGATGATAAAGTTGTGCCATTGGTCTATAAAAAAGGGCAATAATGAAAAATAATACCAATGTTCCAGAGATAAAATTAAAATAAAACTCAGATATTTTGTAAGAAAGTGTTACATAAAACAGTTCCAAACCAAACCGAGGAGGTTAGTCTGGATTTGCTCTTTTGCGAATACTTCGTTGTTTCACTGAATTGGACTTTTTAAACGGCACAGAGCTATTAATTTCAGTTTTAGGAGAATGTTCCACTGTTTTTTCGACAAATTTAAATTTTTTTTGTGGTGGTTCGGCCTTTTGCATCAATGGCATTGGCTTAGCATCATTTTCACACCTGCAAGTGTATAACCATTTCAAATTACAATTACTTAAACTGTTTGTAATAAAAAGTAATACGATTTACAATAAATTTTTAATAGACTTTAAAAAAACACATTCTAACTTAAAGCATATCTCCAAATCATGAACTTTAATCTAGAAAATAATAGAAGGTTAAAAATTGGTCAATATTACCTCGCAGTGGTTTCAACAGTGGTCCATTTACCAAAAGGATGATCGCTTCTTAGTGTATTTCCTTGTGTAACTTTACTTTCATTATCATAACTTGAACACAACACTTTTTCTTGCTTTGATAAAGTTTTTTGGTAATTTGACTGTTTATTACAATGGGGTGGTTCAATAAAACCTGAAGGAGCTTGAATTGTTTCCTGATAATGAATTGGTTTTTCCCAGGTGGTTTCTTAAAAAAATAAATAAATAAAAACAGTTGTTCATTTGATATTTTCCTTTACCAAAAATTGTTAAATACATTACATCTTCAACAAAATTATATCCCGTGACAAACATTGTGGCGAAATCTTACTGTGTGCCACCACAAGGTGTGTTTTATGAATGCAGTTTTTGTTATATTTGTTTTTTATTATGGTTCTACAATAATTTGGTTCATTTTTTAGCTTCTCTAACATAGTGTAGAACTGTAGGTCAACAATACATGTTGCTTTCAGAATCTTTATATTCAGCAACAGATTAAAAAATAAAAAATCAAGTATGATTTTAAAATACAAATCTTTATGGCTAGGGGGTTTATTAGCAAATTTAAAAATAAATGTTGGTTAATTTTAAAATTAGGGCTTCAGATTTATTATGGAAGATGATATATTTTTTTACAGTTGTTTTCCATGATTCCTGATAGGGGTGATATTCTAGTGTGTCACCATTAAAATAACAAATCCATTTGTCTTCAATCTGTTTATAGCAGGGGTGGGCAATGTGCGGCTCTTTTCCACTTTTTGTGCGGCCCTTCACCTTCTTCCAGCTAATTTTCCCCAAATAAGGCTATGAGTGTGCACCATGTACTTTTGCTCTATCAGCTTTCTGTTTGAAGTGCGATGCAACCCATAGGCTACACCTCTACACTAATGCAGGCAGTTGAACTCGAATGGGAAGCATCTTTTACAAAACAATCTTCATTCATAAGGTTTTACTTGTGTCACGTTGTTATGATAAAGAGTTGTTTTGCAAAAACTTGTCTAGTACGGTCAAGGTAGAACAGACTTTTGGCACGCATTTTGACTGAGATGTTATGCTTAACAGCTGGTTTTGAATTAAGGCTTTTATTTAAATTGTACTGAGCCGATCAGTACGAGAAAGGCGTCATTAGAATTGTAGGAAAAGTTATTTCAGAATTAATTTTAATTCACAATTAGACAGCTGACAAAACTGCTGCAGTGCAGCCTAGTAGCTGGGCCATTCCGTGTCAATTCACACAGTCAAGAAATTCAACCTCTCCAATTTTCCTTAACTTTACACACCATTTCACTATCCTATGTAATGAACACCTGCAAAATTTGAGCGTAATTTGTCGAGAAACGCGAGAGTTATGAAGCATTTAGTTTGCGGGGGGTCTGCCGAGGGGGCGGAATTTTTCTATTTTGGATCATGTTTGACGCCCTATTACTGCTAAACTAAATAAGGTAACAAACCTATATTTTACAGGTGATAATACTACTACCAAATATTAAAAAAACAACATAGTTTGCGTTGTTTTCCCTAATTTTGAAGCTTTGCCAAGACCCAATTTTTAATTGGATTTGGCTAAAAATGGGTCAAAATGTTTATAGGATACTCTCTAAACTGCGAAAATTTCAGTACAAAATATTGGGGGTTGGGAGATATTTATTGTGAAACATGCGTTAGAATGAAAAAAAGCACGAAGTATATCCCGGTTTAATATCCCGGTTACCCATGAACCCAGTGAAAATTTGCACTGAAATTTTGTCCACATATTGACTAAGATATGACAAGTCTACCATGCAAAATTAATTCATGGTTCTGAATGTGTTCTTATAGAAATTCGGTGTCAAATTTGGACAAAAATGCAAAAAATTACAAATGAACCTTTGTCAGTTACGGTAGTTATGAAATAATTTTAACACCAAAAAATTAAAAAACAAAAATTAAAGTGATAAATTTTTAAAGTGACAAAAATTAAAGTAATAAATTTGGCCCGCGGGCCTGCAGTTGGACCACGCTTGCCCAGCTCATTAGTTTTTTTTAGTAAAAGCTGAAATTATGAATTAGTGTTTATTTGATGTGCGGCCCTCCTGTAAGCATTACATTTCCTAACTGGCCCTTTGTTAAAAAGGTTGCCCACCCCTGGTTTATAGTCATGGCTTGTTTTTCTTTGCGTCTGAGATCATATTACCTCATGTAGCTTCTTTTTCCTTGATGTTGACATAGTATTATTTAGAATAATTCTTTTTAAAGGTGGTCTCACACATGTATTTCATTTTGTGTTTCTTCTTTAGTTAGGCTATATTTGCAACCAGCTTGTAAGTATCACATCTGAGGAAATGGAGACATTCAATGGGGGCAGGAGGCTTAATAATAATAATTTTGAACATAAGCCAAAACTGTAAGCCTTTAATCTTTGTTTTAAGACTAGACTAAGTGAAAAAATTACATTTTGAAGTATTTTTATTTTAGCAGGAAACTCTTAAACACCTTTCAGGTATTATTGTTTTTACGATATTTTATGTAAACTTGAGCTGAGGTAAAAATACAGGTTGAAAGACAAGTGGCTGTATTGTGGTAACTATAATTACCAGAATGACCACGACTGATTAAGCCCTCTACTTTTTCTGCATGTTAAAGTTTATGTGAAACATTATAAAGGTAAGAATTATTTTCTCACGTAGGCTACTGATGCCAGGCATAGTCCAATTCAATGTTATTTTTTATATGTGGTCTCACACGTCTATTTCATTTTGTGTTTCTTCTTTAGTTAGGCTATATTTGTAAGAATTATTTTCTCAAGTAGGCTACTGATGACAGGCATAGTCCAATTCAATGTTATTTTTTTATATAATAAAGTTGCATTATTATACAAAGCTTTTGCCCTCAAAAATATATAGTATTCAGCACTGTGTAGCAGTTACAAAAAAAATAATAAGAAACATTTAAAAAGATATATATTATAAAAGTTTTTCTTTAATAGACCAATAAAAAATAAGTGTTTAACAAGTTTAGGAATGGGGGAATATAATTTCAAACCAACAAAAAATACCTTCTGTAATACTGTTCCAGTAATACAATTTTCCAGTAGATGTTTTTTTCTCTATCCAGGAATTGTTTGCCAAACGGTTGTTTTTAAATACCACACTGACATTTGTGCCCCGTTCTTTAAGGTCTTTTGCGTATTTTTTCATTGCATCTTTTTCCATCTGTTTAAGATACCCAGCAGCTTTCTGATTAACAGCATTCTGCTTCATACCTTCTTTTCTGATCTGCAACAAAAGGTTATTATGTGAGTGTTCCATAACTAACTTTTTGTACAAAGTTCCAAAAAACATTTTTTATATTAAAAATTCATTTTTGAACATTAGTTTATTTAATACGTAATAAGAATATCAAAGCCCATACAGAAGTAGGTATCATTTTGGACGTTTCGAATAACTCTTTATTCATTTTCAACATTTTCAACATTTGGAACTGATTGATGTTGAAAATGAATAAAGAGTTATTCGAAACGTCCAAAATGATACCTACTTCTGTATGGGCTTTGATATTCTTATTACGTCTTACTACAACCTCCAACCATTATGCTCCAAAGTTTATTTAATCCTTTGCAAGTTTTCCCCAAGATAATAAATAAACTTGTGAAAGTCATTCCTAATTTCAACCCGGAGGTGATGAAGTTCTACAGTAGTTACAGCCAGTCAAAGGCAATCGGAAGGAGTTCAAATATAAAGTTTTTCTTCATACATTTCGTATTTTCAGGGTTCTTATACGATGAATGTTATTTAACATACCAAAGCGGATGTTGCCTGTTACATGCCATTAGGTGGGCATGGTGCAGTTTTACAATGTAGTTTGTCATAGGGTGGTATAGGAAACCTATGATTGGTCTTCATCATCCAAAACATTTCACACTTTCCTATATTTTTAAGAACTTTACAACACAAAAAAAAAACATTTGGCCACATTTTTCACAGGAGTGCGCAAGCAAAAATTTATGAGTTAGTTGTTTCATAGATTTAATACGCCAATCGTATCCTGTAGCCCACGTGATAAGTATTTTGCATAACACCTTCAGTACCAAATTTTTACTACCGAATTTTCCAAATTTCTTTACATTCACGCTACATACAAACAAAAAAGCACCCAAATTAGTTTTATTTGAGCTCAGTGCAAATAAAAAGAGTCCTAAAGATGGCCCTATTAAAAAGCGCCTAAAAGAAGGACAGGTTTAATATTAATGTAAATCGTAGAACAGCATAAAGGTAGGAAGGCCAAGCGTAACATGGAATTTTTATACCCAACTGATCACTGTTTAACACATTTGTTATGGAAAACAATTACGTTTATTTTAAGACAAACTTAATTGGCCCTAGTGTTTAGGATAATTATATATATAATTTATTAATTGTCGGAACTACCATTATGTCCTTATATATGATTTTGCAGAGTTTGACTCTACAGCCTGTATTTCAACCATTTATGTAACTTTGTTAAGGTGGATATACAGCAATCCACTCATAGGGGTGTTATATAACACATCCACCCACAATACATGGCTGAAAAATATATTCTATTCTACCTTTACAATTTACAGATTTGAGCACAATCAGTTCCAAAAATTTTGTTCACGTCGGAATCGGGACTCGGGTAAAAGATGGATTACATCAGACATAAAAAAATCATAGATTAAGTTTAAAGAAACTTTTATTTTGACTTCTATACTATGAACATTTTCCACTTGGATATAGTTTCCATGTGCATGCCGCCTTTGGTCTGAGAAGCGTCTCTCAAAACGCAAATATACTTAAAAAGGCAAATACAATTTGCGCAGATTTTTGTATAGTTAACATAGTTAAAATATGACGCATGGTCTTGTGTCAAGCTTGTAAAACAGGTTGCGGGCCAGATGATTTTGACTGGGCCTTAGGTTGCAGATCCCTGCTTTATACCCATACACTTGACAAGTAAGCCACATGGTGTAAAAGGTTAAAGTCTTTTCTTGCCTTCAGTAAATTAAATTGTTCACAAAGTAAATTAACATTTTTATCTTTATACCCCCATTTAGAGGCAGGCTTAAACAATGGTAATCACAATTAGGCCTACATTATTAGCCAAACTACAGCCATTAATGTAATTGCTACCTACACCACTGTCACCAATGTTAAAAAAACATAAATTTGCCAAAATAAAAAAATCTATATTTCAGCACAACGCTGGTGCTTTGGCGACTATGTTGCCCGAAATACTCAGCAAAGAAGTATTTAAAAAAAAATTACATCACTTCGACTTTTGCTATGTTTGTGACGCTGTGTTAAGAAAATCTATTCAGTGGCTACGCATCATGTTGTGCTGTGATTTATGCCCTTTCAAAAACAGCTTATCTTTTCAAAAACAGCTTATCTAGTGGCAAAGAAAAGAAAGCAGCTTGAACACCCGCAGGTGGTACTTTTGCATGCTTGTATGTATTTGTTAATGAATGAGTATTTTTCTTGTTCGTAACATTGTTTATTGCCTGAACATGGCAAGGTTTATACAATCGTTAGGCAAACACAGCTTTAGGGACGAGACCAAAATCGAAGGCAAATATGCTGGTCACCAGAAGGCTGGCCAGATTCTGCCAGCCTGCTAACAAGGCATGACCCGATTAACACAATACTGTTGGTCAAATATGAAAACTGCATTCAATTAAGCCAAAGAAATTAGAACAGCATGTTACTTACACATAAAGAAAAGTGCTATTCAAAACCACAAAAGGCAACTATCCAATCTTGGAAAAGTGCAACTTCCTTATCTGCATTTTACAACCCTTAGCTACAAAAGCTTTGTTGTGGCGGAAAGAAAGCTGCACAAATAATTTATTCAGCCTAATTATTATTTAAATGTAGCGTTCAGGCATCTGACAGGCCGTTAAGAAGGGGATCCAGTTTAGCGAAACATTAACACAAAATTTGTCTACAGGGCTGTAACTTATTTAAAAATTGCATAAATGTAAAGAAAGGTTGTAACAGCACTGAAAACAATTTCAATACAGGGTATAAATATACATTAACTTGTTTTGAATTTCTTAGATTATTGTATTCAATAAACTTACTCACAGTTCAATATTAAAAATAAAAGTTTTTGTAACATTTATTGGCCTATGAATGATTAATAAATCAAAAAAAATTCTGATTTTGTTGATTTAAACACTATTCTACAGAGCTATAATTTGTTTGATACCTATTTATATAAACATAGGTGGTGACAGCACATCAAACATTGCATCCAGATTAATTATTTACAAGCACACACAGTTTCTGCAGTATTTTTTTAGCAACATAATGGATGGTTAGTAAATTCACAAACATTGGCCACCTTTTCAAGATGCTTCCTCTTTTTCTCCTGGTGAGACTTTCCTCTTTCATGAAACTCAATACTCTAAAAAAATATTGCAATGTTCATGTTCAAACAAGGTACCAAATCCTATGTATTGAAGTCCAAATATGATGTTAACATCAGGGTATAGGATTTTTTTAATAAACAGTTAATTGAATTATATGATATTGCTGCCAAGTATCGTTTCATTTGTAAAATGTTTTATATTGCCCTGAGAAGATTGCCCGAATAGGTTGTCGAAATGTTGGTACTTATAAAAATTTTGCGGGAAATCAGTTTTACATCAAAACAGTGGATCACAAAATAAAAAAAAGGTTAATCTAATAAAAAAATATTGTTGTGGAAGTAAAGCTTTTAGATTATAGTTTTTGGTTCATACACATTATGTAATTATCAATGAAAAATTTTATAACTCTCCTATATGGTTTTAAAAGCCAATTTTTTACTGTGAATACTACTGCAGCTATACAGCTCACTGTCCCAGATAAACAACGTTTTAATTGTGCTGTATGCAAGGAATTTGTAATGCTTAAATGTTATTGACTAGACAGCATGGCAATTCAAAAGCTATATCTGTATATATTTTACAAATAGTTAAATGTGTAATACACAACTCACAGCCTTGTTATCTGCAGTCCAGCACTTGCACACCTCACAAAACTTCCGTGGTTGTGATTTCCAATAGGAAGCCCTTGAAAAATAAAATTCTAATAGGCTACTATTATTCAATTAAACAGCACTATACAATTACAATTTTAGGCTTGTTCATGTCTTCAAACATTTTATTTGTGTAAAAGGAATCTCCTGCAGACTTGTGCTCCAGCAGAAAAAAATAAAAGGTTCAAATAAAAAAAAAAACGGATGTGCTCCATCTAATCAAATTATTAGAAAATTAATTAAAAAAAAGTTCCCATAAAGCTTCCTCATGGACCCCATGGGTAAGCGCAAATTTTGAAAACTACTGTCAATGAAAAACCATAGTATCAAGTTGTACTGAAAACATAACACAAGTTTATCAATTCATTTCACATGTATGGTGCTAAATAAATTATTCTAAAAGTTGTTGCTTTGCTTAGACTTTTCAGCAGGCGATCTATTTTTATATGTTTTAGCAACTTACATTTCTTATGATCTTCTTAAATACAAAGTTCAGCAACTGGACAAAACCACTAATATTTTACAATAAATCCATAGATTTATAAAGATTTTTTAACCTGCAATAAGGGTGAAATTAGATACATCAGATTATAGTATAATGTGATAGGCAAACTTTAAATTGCGAAACATGAACAATCCCGGATTAAAATTATCATACTTTAAGCTTTATTATTCATATGTCATTTTTTTTTCAATAAAACAACAGAAATCAAGCAAGAGTTAACTACAAATATTGCACTTTAATCAAATCAGAGAAACTTATCAACTAAATCAATATGCAAAATTAGCATATTATAAATTTAGCAAAGCTTTATTGTACAATATTTATGATACAATACCAACAATATTATTATAATGCAAATTTGTTCTCCACAAATATAATTATTCTTTTCCAAAGAAACAATTCTCTATGTAAATTCAACATTTAGCCTCAACTTTTCCATAACACGCTCTTAGCAATTCTAACTTGAATATCAATGTCAACAGTGATAAACACAATTATGTAGCTATACAAGCCAATCAACAATCAATAATAAAATACACAAAAACAGATTTGAAATGACTTATAACAACATTTGTTTGATGGTAAATGTGATAATACAGAACATCATTCAGGCAATGGCTCTTGCTTCAGGCATAAATCCTTCCCAGTGTTTGATAGTTTGTTCCTGGCTTTTCATCAAGGTCTGCAAAAATAGCAACGTAATTTGACGAAAATCAGAGATCCTGTCTTTTTCAAAGCGTTGTAAATCCTTTTTAATTGCAACTGAAAGTTCATCAAAATCTTTTTTACTGGTTTCTACTCTAAGCTCAAATTCCTTGATGTCTGCTTGAATTTGGGAAATTTTCTCAGTCCTGCCAGCTGCTTGAAGTTTTGCTTCAGACTCTTTTTTCTTCTGTAGACTTTGTTCATTTGTTTGCCAGTTCTGCCAACTTTTAACGCGAATCATAAACACTTCCTTGATTTCTGTGATGATTCTTAGGTAATCTCCTAACTTTTCAGAAACGCCATAGTAATCAATATTCGACTGATCATTATGAACAGACTCAATTTTTTCAAAGGTGTCTGAAAGCTGGGCCAAAGCTCTTGAAAGAGCAGTATGTTCTTCCGCATTTCCCAAAGTAGCAGAACTTTTTGCAAATGAGGCAGTGTTAAGAGCCAACTCTTTTTTGTGGTGAACCAAACCTTCAAAGGCAATGTGCATCTTTCTTAACTGTTGCTCTAAACTTTCAATTTGCTGCTGTTTTTCCTCAAACCAAGAATCTTCTTCATTCATCCGAATTGTAATTTTGTTTAAAGCACCTTCAACATTTTTTACCAGTCTCATCACACCTGCACCACTTAGGGCACGAGTATTAGTTGAGGGTGGCAACTCTGGCTGCTCCAAAAAGTCATGAAAATCTTGGTCTTGTACTAATGATGGATGCTCTGCAACCTTATTTAAATATCTTTCCAAGGCAGCACGCCGCTTTTCAACAAAATCAATTGAAGCAGCTTCTTCTTCTGTTTTAGACATCTTAACTAAAGTCATACCAACAATACTTTTCTCCGGTGCAGGAGGCACAATTCTACCAGCAGAACGATGCCTGCCAACCAACTTTTCATGTAAACCAAGAAAATCACTAAAGCGTCTGTCAACAATTGAGTCATGCCGCTTAAATACTGGCATACTGGTTTTGGTTCTAACTTTATAAGCCATGTATGCATTCATACCATCTCCAACTTTATGGGGATCAGAAACCTCAATGGAGATATCAAACTTTTCAGTTTCTTCAGTTGTTTTATTTCCAACAACTGAAAACTTTGCTGGCTCCTCCTTGCTTGTAGTTTCAGTAATTGGAATTTTTGAAACATCTTCATTTGGTTTATCTAAAGAAATACTCTGCATGCCAGACGTTTCTTGGGCACTTGCAAATAAATCTTCATCATTTTTATCTTCATTTTGAGGAACTGATTCACTTAAAACAGGATGGGTTTCTTCATCATTTTTACCAGCTTGTAATTGATTGGTGTCATTTTGCTTTTCTGGCTGTGGTGTTTTGTCTTCTGGTATTTCTGGAGAATAGGATTCCTGCTCCTCTTCACTCTCCATATAGTCATCAAGTGGTGGAGGTTCTCGTCCGTCTTCAGCCATTGTTGAAATAACAGTTTAATATAGTTTGGTTTTCTACTGAAGTGCTGTAAGAATGGGATACTAATTTCATTAATATAATACAATTTAGCACATCACTCAAGTTTCTGTAAGCACCCCCAAAGAGCAACACAAATTGAAATTTTTAAAGAATAATATATATATATATATTTTTTTTATTATAAATTGCATTGTTTGTCTCAAGGATGAGTATTTACCAGTTTGATCCTAAATTAAAGAGTATTCGCGTTGTCCCACCAATGTAAATTATTTACAACTGCAATAACCGCAATAATTTGCAAAATATACCTCAATTTTGTGTGGTTAAATAAAAATAAGAATCCATCATGCTGCATGCGCTTCATCACTATTGCATATTACGTTTTAAAATGTTCATGTGAATTTGCTACTCTTATGTGAATGTGTTATCAAAATAATTATAAAAAAATGAATGTGGCAATTACCATGTAACCAAAATGTAAAGGGCTAAATAATGCGAAAATATTTTTTACATTTCACTTATGCCTAAAGGTTGCACTATGTGGTGCTTCACGTTCAGTAGAGAGAAATTTTATAACATGCAATGTGTTTTATGCTTTTTACAGTGATAGAAAAGCGTGTAGTCTACATTGTTAATGTGATAATGAACATGTAACAGTTAGTATTTTGTGACTTTGCGATTTATTAAAAAATAATCATTGGTCTGAAATCTGAATTAGGGTTCCTCTTTTTCCTGGATTTTTTCACTCACGAGAAATGGGATTGAAAAATGAACTTTCAGGGAAATTCCCATGAAATTATTTGACTTTTCACGTTGTTTTTTTTTAAAACGCAAAATGGATCAAAGGTGTAAGAGATTATGAAGTCAACAAATATTCGGATTTTTACCCCTTTCTTCTAGATGCAAAGACAACGTAGGCTTTGCGCAGTGACCTCTGTTTATGATTCCGATACGATTGCATCAAAAGTTTAAGCATCAATCCCATCGCTTTCCACTTTCAGCCTCTTTACTGTGCAGGTCGCATTTTTATTGGCAAAATAAATTTAAATAACTTTTTCTGCTAGTGCAAAATTTATTTGGTAAGCGCAAATAAAGCAACTCAGGCACCCACTTTAATAGGTTTGCTAATATTTTTTCTTTATTTCAGTCAAAAACGACAAGTTTTTAAAAGTTTTGCGATGTTCCGAATAACTGAGATTATACAAAAATTTCCCGAGATTTGGGATTGTTATTTCGCAGGAAATCCTGGAAATTTCTCGTTGAAACATTAACAGAGAGGAACCCTAGTCTAAATTACCAAACACAAGTCTTAATTTAATGGATTTATTACAATTAAATCGATGGTGTTCTGATTGTCTGTCCTAAAAGCCTTTATGGATCGATGGAAAAAATTAGATATTATGGCAAAAGCCTTAGATAAAGCTTAAAGAGATAAAAGAAAATCTGTAAATTCTATCAGAGTATACCTGCATGTTATTTGTAGTATACTAGCATGCAATTTGTAGTAAAGTAAAAATCAAACATAAACCTTGTCACATATAAGCAATGACAACTAAGGGAACAATCAAGTAATAATTATCTAAGAGATAAGAAAAAAAAGTAAACTTAAGAGATGCATTAAAGGCGGAAATTTTTATGTAACACTAGCAATTTAATTGGCGGGATGCAAAAGTTGAATCATGCTGATGCACATGTCTGCTTTTCTTACTGTTTAACTGTTATATAAATGTTTTAATTTGATTATTCAACTTCTTTTGGAGGGGAGCGGGATTAATCATCATATACCCTTTATTGACAGCAATTAATTGCAAAACAATTTACTAACTATGCAAATTGCAATAAAAACATAAGATTCCAACTCGTAACATTTTAAATATCTGTCATTAGAAGCACTGGTTAAACAGTGATGCACACTTCTAAAAAACATGAAACATGATACAAATACCTTCTTGTTGCCAAAACTTATTTTGTTCCCATATAGTGAGTGATTGTTGTGTTTTAATTATACTTTACTAAAGCGTGATCTGTGATGCGTTCAACTATTGTGCTACAAAGAAAACAAAGTTACCACCGCGAGTAACGCAGAAGCAATTCTAGACAATTATAAAAAAAAAAAAAGATCAATACTTAATTACATCGCAATACTTTTTGTCCAAAATATTGGTTATCGGTACCAGAATAAAAGGATTTATTCTCACATATTCACGCCTTCCTTTCAATTTCAAGTTTGACACCTAGTTACGTTAGTGTTGAAAGAAATGTGGTAGGATTCTAGACCAGCAGCGAATAAACTGTCAAGACTAGGGATGTAGAATCCCAGGGAATTCTAGAACTTTAGGTTTCGATTCCAGAATAACGAATCCGGAATATTGAATCCTAGTATATTTTTATTAAATTATTTAACAAGTTTAACATTATAAGCAAATGCCATTCCAAACATCATCTGTTATGCAGTCAAATTTTGTTCTGCAAATAATATAAAGGTAAGGCCATAACGTTTTATGGGTAAATGGTACTTTTGCTACTTAACGCATTAAAGAAAATTGCAAACTTTGCACCATGCAATACATGTTAGTTGCTTGCCCAATAGCGTTTGATTGACACTTCACTGGTCAACAAAATTTAACTTTTTTATTAAACGAGAATATGAGTCACCCATTGTAGATTTATTTTTCAGACTGATTGCAAATACACCTTTAGTTTTTCTTTAGCACCTGCGCCAACCAAATAGACAAATAACCGGTTCCTTAGGCTATCTTCTTGATAATTTAAATAGATTAGGGCAAGGGTCGGGAACCTATGGCTCATATATGGCTCTTTTTATGACGCTATATGGCTCTTTTGATGAAAGAATCTTGCTGGAAGAAAAGTCATTTCTCAGCACGATCTCAAATAAAACTGCATTTGGCCAAGGCTTTTTTCCTAACTTTCCTCTATTTTTCCTTTTTTTAACAAACATACACATATTAGCAAATTTTCAGCGCCTAACGCAAACCTATTTGTTTTTCGAGATTGTTATCCCGTTTGAAGGAATCTCTTAATATCCAAAATGCCCTATTCTTCAACGGAGCTCTGTAGTCAAAGTTGCACAAACTAAGCTAATTCATTTTTGGTGCATAGCATGTTCTGTCCTTTAAATGAGAACAAAATAATCAACCCTGCTCAATTTACTATTTTGCAAACCTATAACTAGATTAAAAAAGTATTATATGGCTCTCATGGAAATACAACCAAGAATAGTTGGCTTATATGGTTCCCGAACCCTGGATTAGGGAATAAACAAGAGAAATAATGTAAAACTGTGAAAAATACATTTAATAATACCATCAACCAAACATTAACCCAAACTTAATACAAATCAATGATTCAAACACTTAATACAAATCAAATGATATAGCGTATTGAGTGTATAGATTCATAAGCAAGCCAAAAATAAAGCCACTTCCTAAATTGTGTGCTAGTTTTGCAGGGCCATGAGCAGTATTGCAAATATGCTACATAGGCAAATAGCCAAATCCAATTATTAACTGGTGTTCATTTCATTTAATTTAAAATTCAGGGTTTGTTCAGCAATCATAGAAGCTTACATGGTTCAGACAAAAATTATACGTCAGATTAAAAATTTGGGGTAACACTAATTTACGGAATGATGAATGGTCGGAATGGTCAGAACGCTCACTAATTTACGGAATAGTCGGAATGAAATGCATAGGGCCGAAACTAATTTGATGAATGGTCGGAACAGAATGAATCTATGAACAGTTTGAACTACTTTTTTTTGCTAAAAATGCGGCGCTGGTCTAGAATCCTACCACAGTTATAAAATCAACGCACAAAATTAGAGTTAGGGTGCGAGTTAGCGTCTGGGTGTGGGTGGGTCAAGTATTATTATATTCTATATTTAATAATAATACTTGACCCACCTTAACGCTAACCCGCACCCTAACCCAAATAATGTTTCGTAGTGGTAGGATTCTAGACCAGCGCCTAAAATGCTGCATTTTATACTGGACTGAAAAAAAGGAATTGCAATGGCTTAATAATAAAGAAAATTATTATTCAAGGTAGTTCAAACTGTTCATAGTTGATTCATTCCGCTCCGACCATTCATCAAATTAGTTTCGGTCCTATTCATTCCATTCCTACAATTCCGTAAATTAGTGAGCGTTCCGACCATTTCAACCATTCATCATTCCGTAAATTAGTGTCACCCAAAATTTGCACATTGAGCCAAAAAGACAGTTCAGCAGCTTAAAATTACGTGTATTTGTAATAAAGTATACTGCTAAAATTTGGTCGACTATAATAACGTTACTTTTAAGATTCGAGCGGCTATAAATGAATTACTACGAAAAAAGCATGGCTTCAGTTCTTTCTCGCGTTTCCTTAAGTTTGGGCGGCTGGCCGAATTACGCGAAATAAGTGTGCAAGTGTGCGGGCCAAACTTTCCATTCTGGTGTATATATCATGTTTAAATGTTAAGAAGGTAATTAAACACAAAAAATCAAATTTAAAACTCTACAAAGTGCGTTACATTAAAACCAAATCAAGCAAAATTGAAAACCGAGGCGGGTTCATTTCTCAGTCTGCCTCTGACCAACCCTTTTTTTCTGTCACGAGTTTTTGAATGTTATGGTTGATTGAGATAAATCGTCATGCGATGCAATTCGAATTCGAATTCACCTTTATAATGCAAAAAAAGTTGTGAATCAACTTATGCATCATTGACCAGAACTAGGGGTCGCAGCTAATAGGTATTGGTTTTATGGTGACCCATGACTAATTGACTATAGCATAGTCTGTTTTTCGATTTTTTGATTTATCTTTTACTTTTTTTTCTTTATTTGTTTTATTTTTTTGTATTTTTTTTCTCATTTTTTTTTTAATTAAACTTGTTAGAAAAAATAGCCAATATTTTTCCACAGAGGAAACACTAAGTTTTCTTGGTATTATCGTTATTCGTGACCCAAAGAGATTATAACCTATATAATCTTATAAATCTCTTTGTCGTGACCCAAAGCAACAGTAAATCCCTTTAATACGTGTTCTATATTATATTTTCGTTTTTTACCCTCCCTTACAATCGATGGTTTTGCTAAAAGTTAAGATCTGTTGTTAATGTGTCGAATTAAATTATCATTTATTGTGACATCATAGTAAAAATTAAGGTTCAAAAAGTAATCTCAATTTCTGAGTGTTGGTAAACTTAGCAATCAGCAAAAAAGTAAACAAATTCACAAAATGTAGCTTATCCAAATAGTTCATACATTTGACGGTTCTGTTTTTTAGTACCTAACAAGTTATTGTCACACATTAAAAAAGCTTTGTCAGTTTTCTTTCAGTACACTCGCGGACCCCTTCGAAGTCCGTTGACCCAGGGTTGGGAACCACTGCTACAGAGTATCTTTAGTGACGTGATGCAAAAATACACATACTACAAGAAATAAATTGTATATATAATCAAAATCAAATAATTAGTATCTAAAAGTTAAATAATTTGTGTCTAAAGAGCATTATTTATTAAACTTCACTGGGTTTATGCCATTTTGACATAGGCTAAATCAAGGATCAGGTCCTGATGTATCCACCCGTTTTCGCGCGCTTTTTGACCCGCGTCTGCTAAAACGCTCACGCGAGGAGGATATGAGGTTGATCAGCTAACTGTCAGGCAAACTGTTAATACCTGCCCTACACAACCGTAAATCTGAAAATTATTAAATGCTGGTTATAAGGTTTAGCCATGACTAAGATGGAGGCTGCAAAAATGATTCGTAAGTTGCTCTGTGTTAGGTTTTTCCTCAATGTTTGTTGCCAAACTTGGCTTGCGCACGTGAGGCAAGATATTTAGGTATATTTTTCACTTTGAATTTCTTGTAGGCCTACTTGAGTCGACAGACAAAAGTGACTTGTTGCTATTGTTATTTACATAAACCTTTGTATTGTATCAAAGTTTGTGTAAAACGAAATTACACCTCACTTGTGTGGAGGGTCGACCGATCGACTTCCCTGCGAAGAGCGTATCCATTATTAACCCTTTACAATTGTGAAAGCCTGATTATCGTCAGTTGTGCAAATTCTGACATTTTGATAAATCATTTTATATACAGGATATATCTTGTTACAACTAGGCAACGTACGTCAAGCACTTCTAACACAGCTGGCTGTTTCTGGCCAGTAACCATGCTTTTGCTTTGTTGAGAGGATTCCACGTCTTGTACATGGCTTTGGTTTCAACTTCACTGTGACCTCAACACAATATGTAGCCTAGCTACCAGTGGTCCAGTATAGGCTATACTTCTAAAGTTCTTTCAACTGGCAAACCATCCAGGTCCATGTTCTTTACTGAGCAAGGCTGTCTTCATTGATACGCGCAAGTAAATCTTTGCTGTTACTTGAGTACTTGGCCAGTTAAAGTCCTCCACATTTAAGCAGCTCATCCAATTCCTCAACCAGCAGGGTGCCTTCCTGCAAAGTCTTGATTGAAAATTCGGCCACATAGAAATTCCACAGTAGGGGAGATGTGGGAACAGTGAATCATACGGACCAGTAACTCGGGGACTTTTTTCCCAATTCCATTAAAAATTGAAATTTTGGCTGTGGCATCGAGACCCAACGCTATCTTTGTCTACGAGTTTTGAAACAAGACGGAAACCTGTGTAAGATTTGAGACTATAAAACGATTTTTGAGGCAAAATAGTAAAATTTTCACATCTATTATAATTTGTATTTTGTACTAGAGCAGGGGTCCACAAATACTTTTTTGGGCGTCCTGGGACGGTTGAAGCTTTTTCCTGTTTGTTTTAATTGTAAATATGCATAACGTTTAAAAGCTGCTTGTATTTTTTCCTACTTAAATAGAAATTTAATTAATCTACCCTAATACAATTTTAACTTTGAAACAAGACTGCGGAGTCGGTTAAAAATAACCCGAGTCCGACTCCGGTCAAATGTGCGATTTCGTCGAGTTCCGAGTCCGGCTCCGACACCTTATCCTGTATTTCACCCATTTACGTAACTAATATAACGTGGATATTCAGCAATCCACTTATAGGGGTGTCGTATAATTCATTCACTTGAGGCAAGCGGATTTAATTGCAAGTCTCATTAAACTAATTTGCCTCGGCAATCAACCTCGCTATTGCTTCAATAAGTATTGCTGTTGTCTGATTTCAATAAGTATTGCTGTTGTCTGACAATTCCACACAGTTTGTATTGGCTATTATGGGCAAACCGGCTAATGCCGGCAAGCACAACCACTCACTGGATTGGTTCAACAGCAGAACAACTTGTAAATTGATCCTGATTACTGGACATTTTTATTTTGTGAGCAATCCTTTTTATACACAAAATTCAGAAGAGAAATTTTCTGTGCGAGAAAAAGATTATGACGCAGCAATGACACGGCAAATTGTTATATTATCTAATAGTAATTTCGTCACACGGGTGTTGGCTTATCGCCTTTCTTTCTCAACATATCTCCTACAAGGAAGTTAGAATCTGTCCATATTAGTACACGAAAACGGCTTCTCTAACTGTAAACACAATTTCGAATCATTGTTTTGAGATGTGGCTAATGTGCCAATTCTCAAAGCGGCGATTTAAGGTCGCACATTCGAGGACAATATAAGGAAGGATATGTGTCAATTTTGCTATTCGTCATCTGTGAACAAGTGGCCGAACTGTTTCGCAAGGCACTGGCAATTTACCGGAAGTTTTCACTAAAAACGCACACAGTAGCAATTCGTCAACATTACATTTTCGAGTTTAGACACATAAAGCTCTTTGATAAATAGATATATTATTACAATTTTGATAAATATACAACAGGATGTTTTTGGTAAGGATGCGTTATGACAATTTTGATAAATAGACAAGGAATAATAAAGGGGCGCATGTTTTTGTTATTCGTTAATTACTTAAAACGATTAATTAAACATGTAAAAGTGGCCACTGCCACCACACACTCACAAAACATGGTTGGTAAATATTCCACCATATGCTATTCCACCTTTACAATTTATAATTGGCGGTCATATCAATTTTAAAATTTGGTATTGCGCATGCCCATGTCGGACTCGGGACTCGGGTAGTTTTACGTGGTCTTACTCGAGTCCGACTCCAGCAAAACAAACCGACTCCGCAGCCCTGCTTTGAAAGTACCTCAGGTCAAAAAATATTTTGACGAAATTCTTGCGCAATTCTGAATTTGGAAAGTACCTTATTTCTAGCTTTTCTGTGTCATTTTGTTTATTCTTTAATTTACCTTGTCTAATTAGTCATTGCTGTTTAACTCCTGGGACAAATCTTGGTGCAAATTTTATAGTTTTACGTCAAGCATTTAAAATGTGTATTTTACAAAATTCCTGTCAGTATGTTTTTTATACCCTTTGTCATATTTGTGCTTTTTGTTTTCGTCCAAGATTGTAATATTTGTGAGTTTGTTGTGGAATTTGTCATCAAATTTCGACATAACAGCTTTCTCTGCAACCAAACATCTTGTGTTTGTGTATTATTTGTTCGTTCTCCGCCGTTGTTTTCAAAATATTTCCATGCTTTCTGGCATTTTTGAGGCCGGAATGTTACGGACAAAATAACAATAGTTATATATGTTTTTGTGGGTATTGACCACAATGAAAGAATATTTATTGCAAATCAACAAACGAGAAACGATTAAACAGTACTTACAATACGTAGGGGAAGTGCGCGACCCATGGAATTTTTTTTTTTTTTTTTTTATTAATAAAAAGATAGCGCAGCTAACGACCATTTACTTTTGTGTTTGTCATACTTCCTCTTTTTAAAGCCGAATATCGCTCGGAAGTTCGCACAGAAGATAGCAACAGTAAAAAGCGTAACATAGTCGGGACAGTGTCGGCATATTTACATTGATAAATAACATATCGCGCGCATAAAAGGACACAATTCACAAATGTTTTGCACGGTTCGTTTTTGTGCACTCCAAAGAGTAATTGCTCGTGGGAAAAAACACACGATATTCGTAGTTTAGTACTTAACCACGCACTCACGTTTTCCCAGTATAGGCACGTAACAGGACACAAATAAAACAAGTGGTACAGGGTTTCCGTGGCCTTTTTGCAAAAAGTAGATTGGTTAGATTCGGTTTTACCAAACGAATAAAAGGAGTCATTTGTAACAATTGCGCCCAAGTTAAACTTTATCTGAAAGCTTCTCAGTTTGTTTTCGATTGTTGAATTGTAGAGGTTGCGGTAAATTTTCTCCCATGGCAGACGTGCACTCCCGCAATTTAAGGTCCAGTGCCATTTTAATTGAGCTTTTGGAGGAAAGAGAATTGTTGTTTGTATTTTTTCGTAAACCGATTTGGTGGAGTTATACTGCTTATAAATAATTTTAATGTTGGGGTTCTATACGAATGGGACGTTGTTGCGCTACCCGAATCCCATTCTTCTGGGAGACTCGATATTAATTTTATGAATTGGACAAAATCTGTGTTGTTAGGTGTAAAGCTAAATTTATTTACTAATGTGTCATATTGTAGATACTCGCCGTTTCTATTCAATAAATCCTGGTCAAAAATTATATTGGAATCTATAAGTGATGGCATAAAAAAACATTTGAGCGGAATTTTACTTTTTTGTTTAGCCAAAGCGGACGGCTGTTTGACTTTGGATCTATAATTTCCAAGAGTTGTTTGCACGCCGTTATCGCGCAACGTAACGTTCGCATAGGAAGTATATGCCTTGTGATTGCATTGTTTGTTCCTATGTTCCCATTAAGAAGCGCTTCTAATCTGTTACCTTGGATAAAGGGGCCTTCGATTTGTTTCCAATCAGCTTCCGCGTTTTCGTCAAGTAGTTTAGAGATCCATTTCATGTAAGGCTAACAAGTAATTATCTATATTGATCATTCCTGTCGCACGCAAAGTCTTTCTTTTCACCCTCTCCCATTTGGACCCCCATAAGAATGTAAAGAGGATTCGTTTAACTTTTGAGATAAAGCATTTGGGTTTATTAACCGGGACAACACTCATTTTAAAGGTTAAGATTGGAATCATGAGGGTCTTGATAACTGTTATTTTTCCGAGAAGAGAGAGACCCCTCGCGGACCAAATATTTGATACTATTTTATTTTTTTTCAGAAGTGGTGTGAAGTTTTTTCAATTAGATCGGCGTCGTTACTCGAGCTAGTGGGAATTTCAAGTATTTGATAGTACCTGATGGCCATAGAAGTCCACTTTGTTCCATGGGTTTGTGACAGTTTTCACGATTTGTTCCGATAAAAAAGGCGTTTGATTTGGACATGTTGACCTTGCAGCCTGACATTTCGCCGAAGTCGTCGATAATCCGAAAGACTTCTGTAAAATCCTGATCACTACCTGATAGAAATATTGTAGTGTCGTCAGCAAATAGGGACACTTTAAATTCTTTGCTATTTATTGTGATGCCGTTTTGGCGGCCCTGTTTTAACGCAGCGGCAAGGCATTCAATGCACAGGACAAATAAAGTTGGAGAGAGAGGGTCTCCCTGGCGTACGCCACGTTCAACGTTAAACGATTTTGATAAAAAGTTGTTGTTAACAATTACGCTCGAAGGATTTTGGTAAAAACATTCGATCAATTTAATAATCTTGTCCCGAACCCGAAAGCAGCTATAAGGCTGTATATATGAAGTCCCAGTTTACCGTGTCAAAGGCCTTGAACATGTCTAAAGACAGTATCGCGCCAGGTATATCGTAATAGTCGGCGCAGTCAATGATATCGAACAAAAGACGAATATTAGTGCCTATGTATCGTTTTGGAATAAAACCATTTTGCGCAGGCGAGATAATGTCGTTTAGTACCCCTCGGCCCCTGGTGTTAACTACTTTTGAAGCAATTTTGTAGTCTACATTCAAAAGCGTTATCGGTCTAAAATTTCCCGGTTGAAGATGATCTTTATAAGCTTTTGGAAGTAGAGTTACCACTGCTTCTGACTGAGAAGCTGATAGCATACCTGTATTTACTGTATGTCGCCAAGCTGTCATATAGACGCATTTGATATTGTCCTAAAAGGTGATATAAAACTCTGCTGGAAAACTGTCTAGCCCGCAGGGGATTTATTTTTACCCATGTTGCAGAGAGCAGTGAATAATTCCGCTTCTGTTGTTTCCGCTTCTAATAGTTTTGATTGTTCTGCCTTAATTTTTGGGAGATTTAGTGTTTTTAATTTTGAGGCGATTAAGGTTTTGTTCAATAGATCTCCGTTTTGTTTGTAGAGTTGCTTGTAAAAGTCAACTAGACCGTCCAAAATGTTGTTTTGGTCAGTTATTATTTTATCATCTACAAAAAGTATGTTAATACCCTTTTTTTCGCAATGCCTTTTTTCCAAATTTAAAAAGTATTTTGTATTTTTCTCGCCCTCCTCTGCCCAGCGAGCCCTACTTCGCGTTATGGCGCTTTTAGTTTGGCGCAGCATTAGTTGGTCGAGTTCCGATTTAAGTTCGGACAATTTTTCGTGCAAGGGGCCTAATTCTGTTTCAGAGTTCTTTAAAATAGCGTCTTGCGTCTCGCCAATCACTTTTTCCAAATCGATTTGCTTAATATTTAGCCTTCGTTTTAGTTCGGCCACATATCTAATAGTTTCTCCCCGAACAACTGCTTTCAAGGCGTCCCATCTTACATGTGGGTCGGTTTCGCCTATATGGTTTTCTGCTTTATAATAAGTGATAACCTCTCTTATTTTATCCTTGTAACGCTGGTCATTTAATAGTGATGTATTAAATTTCCAGTAGCCTCTACCGCGTGGTGCTGGGTTAATGTCAGCCCCTAGAGTTGCCATATTATGGTCGGACATTATATCGGGGACTATGTCTACATTTTTAACGTTTTCGACGAGAGATTCGTCAATTAAAAAGAAATCTAAACGCGATGATGCCGCTGGTAGTTTCTGAAGCCTTGAGAACTTTTTAACGGTTGGAAATTTGTGGCGAAAAATATCTGTTAGTTTGTAATGTGTCATATATTGCAAATGACTTTCTCTTGCTTTTCGGTTACGATGTTTTTTACTTCCATTTTGATCTAGGACATTGTCCAAAACTAGATTAAAGTCCCCTCCCATGATTATTGGGGCATCGGAAAAGCTGTCAAGTACGGCGAATAAATTGATGAAAAATTCTGGATCGTCCTTATTCGGCGCGTAAACATTAACAATTACTATTGGGGTTGCATTTATTGTAATTTCAACCATTAAGTATCGACCTTCTTGGTCTACCCGTGTGCCTGAGAAGGAATAGGATAAGTTTTTGTCGATTAGTATTGCCACCCCTCTACTGCTTGAGGTGCCGTGCGCCCAAAACGCTTCCCCTCCCCATTCCATACCCCATAACTATTCGTGCTTAGCACTACCATGGGTTTCCTGCAAAAGGGCAACGTGACACTTTTTACGACGTAAAAAATTAAAAATCGATTTTCTTTTCATAGCAATGTTTAAACCTCGAACGTTGTGTGAAATAATATTTAAAGACATAAAAATAGTATTTAAACGCGTTCGACACAAATATCAATGTCCCACTCGTACTCCATGCCACAATCACATTTAAACACTTTATTGGGACCCATAAGACAGGAATGTTTTTTCCCGCAACTACAGTTGACTATCTTATACTTGCAATGGGTATTACTACACGCTTTACACATGCTAACCTTAGGTAGCGAGTTAACAGTAAAACAATTACAAACAACAGAGTACCTTTCGCACTGTATGCACTCAAGCACATCTTCCTTCGTCTTGTATTCTGGCTGGAGCTCATCGCAGCACGGCATACGTCTTAATGTCCCTTCGCATGAAGGACATTGACATGTTTCTTTACCCTCTTCGACCAGAAATAACTCGTCCGTGCAGCACTTCATTGCTACGGAATACTTGTTGGAACAACTCCAGCAAACGAAAGTTTTCGACTGAGCCGAAACCACAGCTTCAGCTTGGCAGCCGGGGCATGTCAGCGAAACTCTGGTCGCACATAGGCTAATAGATTTGCTGTTAGGAAGCTCGTCTGGGCTTCGTTGCAGCCTTTTCCTTGACCAGTTGTTGGTAAGCTTCGGTGTGCTTGACTTGATGTTGGCGTTGTTTTCAGAGTTGAAGTCCGGGGAGTTCTTATCAGCATCGTTTAGAATGCTGCTTACGGCTGTTGTAGAGTGTGGATTGTTATCAGCGTTGTTGACGCCAGCGCTAGATTGGGGGGCAACTGCGTTATCGTTTGTCTCTCCGTGTGCTTTGGCTTGCTTGTGCTCTTCTTGTCTTTTTACTAGCCGAGGAAAATCTTTTTGACGTTTGGGACAGTTTGCTTGTTTGTGACCTTTCTCGTTACAATACTTGCAAGTGAACACTTGCCCATGATATGTTACGTAAAATTCACAGTCCGCCATCCTAATATAACTTGGTAAAGGGTTTTCTTCCACGTCCGTTGAATTCATTGTCAAGATTCTCATTCCGGTTAGCAACCCAATCTTGTCCTTTCTTTGTGTCACCTTTTCAACTTTTCCATATTTTGCCGATATTTCCTCTTCTACGAGTTCACTGGGGAAAGGGATAGGCACCCAGCCAACTGCGATGTTAATCTTGTCATTTTCGTATAGTTTAACAAATTTCACTGATTCTGCTGCGCATAGCTTTGTGTAAAGTTCCAAAACATTTTGTCTATTGGTGTGTAGCGTTTGCGCTCCATATTGTTACCGAGTTGAAACTTCGGTCATTCAATTGAAACAGCCTGGTGGACTGTGTCGTCGCCTCGCTAGCCTGCTGTGTGTATTCATTAATTTAACAGCATATTGCTGATCGTGTTTCCGAAATTTTCTGTTTTTTGTTGCGTCGCCGAACCGCATTGTCACGATATTTAATTACCGCCAGCTGGAATGCTGTATATAAGGGATTTCATTTTATACCAAAAAAAACAGTCTTGCATACTGTTCATTGTGGAGTCCAGATCGCGTACGTTATACGGAGGTAATTTATTGTATGTATCGTAAGTACCTGTGTAAGTACTGATTGTCGTCGTTTGTATATTTGCAATAAATATTCTTTCATTGTGCTTAAAACCCACAATTTGGCGACGCCCTAGTGGTATTGAACACGCATTAATTCCTTCTGATTAACTAATATTCTAAAATAATTAATATTAACCTATTGTGTTGATTTAAATCTATTTTGTAACCTACGTTTTTGTACCTTTTTTAGTCTTATTTACCGTGTGCTATTCTTAAAATCGTTATGTCGAAGAATAACTTTCCGTTTTGTTTTCAAAGGTTTCAAGCAAATTTAAAGCTTGCAACGACAAAACTTCAACGCGTATAGCTGCCATGCTATGTAATATAAGGGAAGGTAATGTTTTTCCAAAACCTAAGGGAATTAAATCGAACTTTTCCATTTCTAAACCTATTTCACCTTTCTCTAAAAAGAAATTTACAGAAAATGATGTTTCAATGCCATTGGTTCCAGTTGTTCTACCAATTGCAGTGCCAATCTCGTTGCAGTTTGACAACGACTTACCGCATTCAACTTTCGAAGCCGCTCCATCGTCGTTTTGCAACACGGCAAAACCTTTAAATGTTCCGTTAAAATCTTTTCAGCCTATAGCAGTTACGTCCAACAGCAAACTTTCATCTGCAGAAGCGAAGCCTTGTCAACAAAGCGAGTTTACTGCATCTACGACGTTCAAAACATCTATGACGACATGCTATTCAAAGATAGACTTTATTCGAAAGGTACTTTTAACCTATATTTTTCAACTTTCTCTTTACCTAATCTTATCAGACAGGAATTCTTGTCGATCGATTGATGATTTTAAGTATCTCGATGACTGGTATCGTCCGCCTGACCTAACAGCTTGCAAGCAAATCTTGCGGATCTGTTTCGACAGAAGCAGCACTTTCCTACGACGTTTACACCTGATGATAACATAGTAAGCTTTCATAACTTTACTTTACCTTATCTATCTACGGCCTCTTACTATTCTAACCTTGACTATTCTAATCTTCTCTTCCTCTTATTCTCAGCTTTTTGCTAGTTTTCTTAATAGACGTTTTGTTAACGTTTTTGGGTAATTTTTAGCGCCTATGGCTTAAGGTTATCGCTAACGCAGGGATGGGCCTTGCATAATCAAATTGAATTTCACTAATACGCTCACGAAGGATGGCAGCTATAGTTTATTCGTAATTTTTGTGCGCGCTATGCATTGTCAGTTATTGATACATGCCTTGTTTACCTTTTTACGCACCACGCCTGTTTTTCTCTCTAAGCCGCCGCCATTGTAAGTATGTTGTTGCGTAATTATGCGCACGTTTTAATGTTGACATATCGGTCGAACAATGCAGATTAAAAACCGCTTTTGAGCTAACTAAATTTACGGCATAGCTGTTCAGTGAGTTGCAAAATTACGTCTCTTTTTGTTAAGTTAAAGGTGAAACTTTACGTAGGAGAATATTCTTCTCTCGTAAACTAATCTCTAAGCCTATAAACAGATATATTTATCTCTCACACTTACAGAAGTTGTGCCTTCTAAAGTGCCATTTCCGTTTGCAGCTAACCTGCAGTCTGGTCCTATATGGTTTACGGTGTTTGATCAGAGATATCACACCTAAAATAACCTGACCGTTTTGTTTGTATTCCGGGCATAGTTCCCGATGTTTTCAAGGCCACGTGATGCCTTTTTACCTTACTGACGGCTGAGGTACCGTCGCATGTCCATTTGAGTTACAGGCTTGCATAGTGTAACTTTTTAGTTTAACCTTTACGCCAAGGTTAAAATGTCTGTCATTTAGGAATTACTTTTAAATGGACATGGCGTTAATTTTTGTTTTCGAGTTTCAGAGTTTAGCACCTTTTACTTCCTTGATTTCGGTATTCTAGAACGATATATTCTAGGCATTTGACTGACGGTTTTTGTCTTTCTACACTAAAATTACGATTTTACGGCTCTATTTCTGCATTGTAGGCTACTTTTTTGTGCATTCGCATGTTGTTAATCGCCGGTGTAAGTATTTTTACACAGATCGTTCAGCAACAACCAACCAGCTCGAGAACGGAGGGATTCTCGAACACTATAAGGAGCTATTCAGCCTTTTCTCGATTGAGCTATTCAGTTTCAGCTCTTTGACTGCCAACGCGTTTGGACGAAGTGATCTTTTCATCGCCAGGCACAGCCATCTATGTCTTGGATGTCGCAACCGCTCCTGACTTTTGCTACAAAGAGCCAATCGACAAGGAGGACATAATCATCCCATGAACAATGTTTGACTTCCTGGAGGAAGAAGTCCAACATGGAGTCTCTCCGGACCTATTCTTTCAAAGACAAGGGGAGTGACATGTAGCGTTGCGCTCCATATTGTTACCGAGTTGAAACTTCGGTCATTCAATTGAAACAGCCTGATGGACTGTGTCGTCGCCTCGCTAGCCTGCTGTGTGTATTCATTAATTTAACAGCATATTGCTGATCGTGTTTCCGAAATTTCCTGTGTTTTGTTGCGTCGCCGAACCGCATTGTCACGATATTTAATTACCGCCAGCTGGAATGCTGTATATAAGGGATTTCATTTTATACCAAAAATAACAGTCTTGCATACTGTTCATTGTGGAGTCCAGATCGCGTACGTTATACGGAGGTAATTTATTGTATGTATCGTAAGTACCTGTGTAAGTACTGATTGTCGTCGTTTGTATATTTGCAATAAATATTCTTTCATTGTGCTTAAAACCCACAGGTGCAAGTTATGCCGACGTTTTGGCCTCGCATTTCTGCAATCCCAACTAATTTCTTCAGCGGATAATCGATACTTTTTATAAGATTCAGATTTTCGTCTCTTTTCAATAAATTAACTGTCCTCATACTTAAGCAATTCGGCCTCTTAGAGCTGGCCGCATTTTTATTCACTGCCTGAGCGTAACTTGCTCTGCTTGCCATTTTTCGCTCCGAACCCCACGAGCGCCAGACTTGGAATGATGAAATTGTGGTATTTTGTTCTTCATGTTTCTATAGAGACTTTGGCTCCACCTATATTATTTTCATTTTTTATTGTCATAAAATATACTAACGTCATAAGACTTTGTTGGTTTATATTTTAATTGATTACTTTTGAAAAATGAACTTGATTTTACGCTGTACATCACTTTCTGAATAAAGCAAAGTGTTTGAACAATAAAACATATCTCAATGTGGTCTACTGATCATGTTCATCTTTAACACCATTAATTTTACTCGTGAAATTATAATACTAGCAGTAAAAAAGAATTAGGTTCAAACAAGGAATGTGATTTCCGTCAAGTAATTTTGAATACCGTTTACCATAAATTTTTCGTAAAAAAATCGCTTCGTAAAATAAATATAGGGGCAACATTAATATAAAATTGTCATATATTCATGAAGAAACCAGATAAATGTATCTTTTATGCAAATTTGAACAACCTCTAATATTGCAGAATATTAGTTAATTAAATTATACACTAATTACTCACCGCTTTAATAAATTATTGACCGCTTTACAGTTTTAAATAGAGGGGGGGCAGTGAATAGAGATGTAATAATATGTTTTGATTGGGTTTTTAACACTTTAACTCAATTTTTTTTGTTTATTTTAAGTTGGCGCTAAAGTAACCCTTGTTGAATTATTCTAAAAAGTTTTTAATGTTGTGAAATATAGATATATGGATTTTATTGCTAGGTAATATTAAACCTATATCAGTTTATGGTAAACGGTAGTAAGAAATTGGTGAAAAAATAACGGTGCTAAATGAAGAACTGCGAACATGTGAAGCAGGGCCGGTCTAAAACTGTTCTTTTTTAACTTTTACGTTGCTCCAGCCTAAAAGCTCCGCTTGAATTATTATTTACAATGGTTGTTAGGAAACAGGGCGCTGGTCTAGAATCCTACCACAGTTCTAAAATCAACGCACAAAATTTGAGTTAGGTTGCGGGTTAGCGTTTGGGTGTGGGTGGGTCAAGTATTATTATATTCTTTATTTAATAATAATACTTGACCCACCTTTACCCAAACGCTAACCCGCACCCTAACCCAAAAGGTGTTTCGTTGTGGTAGGATTCTAGACCAGCGCCGGAAACAGGCTGACAGTGAAACTGCAGAAGCAGATAATATAAATGATTTTAAAACATTACTAGAAAAAAAACTGGGGCACAATCGGGGGTTTTACACGAGCACAAACTTGCTTCCTACCTCGTCGGTACTGCTGTCCTAATAACAGTAGCATCAAAACAAAACAGGCTATTTGCCCGGCAACCCGTTACCGAACTTTCAAAATTCGAAATACGGTAACCGATCCGGGCGCTCGTTTAGAATCCTACCACAAGAAACATTATTTGGGTTAGGGTGCCGGTTAGCGTTTGGGTTTGGGTGAGTCCAGTAATAGTGTTAAACAATATTACTTGACCTACCCACACTCAAACACTAACCGACACCCTAACCCACATATTATGCATTGCTTAATAATTATTTCAATGTTGTGGTAGGATTCTAGACCAGCGCCCCGATCCGTTTTCCGCCGAGGCGGGCTCAAAAAAATGTGCATCGGCGAAATGTGCACATCGCGCGAATGCGCACCAAATGTGCGATATATGTTCACCAAATGTGCATCAGCGAAATGTGCACCGAATGTGCATTTGAACTTGGTCAGGTGGTCTAAAATCCTACCACAACGAACATTATTTGGCTTAGGGTGTGGGTTAGCGTTTCGGTTTCCATATTACTGAAGAATGAGAAGTTCAAAATTTTCAAACTCTAACCTGCAGTCCGCACCCTAACCCAAATAATCTGCGTTGCTTTAATAATTGCTTCAACGCTGTGGTAGGATTCTAGACCAGCGCCAAAGTACCTCAGGTTGTTCCTAAGCAAAAATTTACACTCGCCAGCCAGACCAGCGGTTTCAAAATTAGCACTCGCCTGGACAAAATAAAACTCCCTAAATTTGCTGGCACGCCTTCTGCCAATTTCCGTCCTAGCGCGGTCATTTCTTGAGTTATCCTTAACCTGTCTTATGGTTTCTATATGTAAACATTAGTTTTTTATAGATGTCTGGTTGTTTATTTCCATGCATGGATGAACAAATTAATTACCCATAAAACAGTTTACGCTAAAAATGAAGTTTTTTAGCCGAAATATTTTTACAATTTTTAGTGTTCAAAATAACACTGACAATTTAGTAGCCCCAGCCTGACTGTATTCCTTTTTTTTAAAGATCCTTGTGCTCTATTCGCAAACTTAACAACCATATACACCAGAGGTTCTTTGCTGTGTGAGGCCCCATAGTGAGTCTTTTCTAAGGGCCTCCGTCAGACTGGCAGAATCTTGCCGGCCTTCTGGTGACAAGCATTTTAGGCCTAAATTCTTCGTTTTTCGGTTGCTCCCCTTAACTTAAATGAGGTTTTGGCTAAGGAATGTATAGACCTTGCCATGTTTAGGCAATAAGAAATCCCCCGCGCAGGCCTTACTTTCCAACCTGGGGGATGCACATGTCTGCTTTTCCTACTCTAACACCGTTACTTAGGTAAGATGTTTTTGCACGAAACTGTGTGCAAACATGCAGCTCAAAACTAGATTCAAAAGCGAGAAAAAAACATTTTTTGGTAAAATTGGATAGATTTTTAATATATATTGCTCAAAATAACGATTTATAATCCAATTTAATAGAAATGGGTTGCCGAGGTTAGATTCACACAGTCCAGTGAAACATGCCATAGTATTCATAGTTCCTTTGGGCTGAATAGATTTGCTAAAAACAAAGACAATCATCGGAAAACTATGACAAAGTTTGCGCGAAACACTAATTTTTTTGGCATTTATGTACCCTAAGCCTTAGGTGGAGAAGCATGGCTTTATTGGCCTGTTACAGGCGACTATTGTGATTTCATTTTTAACTCACAATAGGAGTACTTGCCAAATCAAAGTAAAACTGCAAACACACAATTCTAAGATTGAAATTAAGTACTTTTTGAAATATTAACAATTTAAATGCCTAACACTGGCTTTTTCTCACTAAACAATGTGCGCATTTAAACCTTTTTCAAAATAGCACAACAAAATTAATTCTTGCCAATTGTAGTGCATAATGTTCCTTTATTCGGCATTTCAAAAATATATGTGTGGAAATAACACAAGGTTTTTTTTGTGAAATGAATCTTTAAATAAAAAAAATTAAAAATTTTTCCATACTTGCCTCGCAATGGTTTCGATTTGTATCTAAACATAATTGCGATATAAAATATTTACAGACACTTATTTTTTAAGCTTTGGCTTGGTTGACCGTTAAAACTTTAAGAGATCGTTTAAGTTAAATAATAAACCTCATGTAGCAATGACATCTTATATTGTTTGCCGGTAAACCATTTTTTAAAACGGGACAAAGAGTCTTTATTACGATCATACAACGGACAGAATCTTTATTAAGAGGTTCAAACGTGACTTCAATTACTCTTACTATTTGTGTAGTGTTGAATGTATTTGTGCCTTATGTTCAAGGAAATATCTGGTGCTAAGTGATATTTCGCTTAGTAGTGGTGCTTAACACAAGTTCTCCTACACCAACTAATTAAATTTCTCGCCCAAGCCACTTGCCAGTCTGGCAAGTGAGTGTCATTCAGCAGTCCGGAGCGTTTTGCAAATTTTTTTGTGCACCCTTATAATAATGATCCCGAATCTCTGGAAATTTTTTTTATAATCCTAAGTATTCGGCAACATAGCAAAACTTAAAAAATTGGTCGTTTTGGACTGATATAAAGAAAAAAAATATTATCAAACCTCATTGCCAAAGTTGCTTTATTTGCGCTTACCAGCTGAAAAACTTAATTCAATTTATTCTACCAATAAAAATGGGTCCTGCACACTCTGAAAGTGGAAAGCGATAGGATTGGTGTTTGAACTTGCAATCGTATTGGAATCATGAACAGAGGTCACTGCACAAAGCCCCCCTGTTCTTTTTGCACAGAGGAGAGTGACGAAAATCTGATTATTTATTGACATCATAATATCTTACGCCTTTGACCGATTTTGCGTTTAAAAAAACACTAATGCCAAAATTTAAATAAGTTCGTCGGTTTCCTGGGAATTTTTATTCCGTTTCTCGATATTGAAAAAAGTCGGGCCGAAAAATCTAGCATTTGTTTCAAGTTATCTCCAACCCCATATTGAACAAAATTCGCACTATTGTTCCAGATCTGCAAAATTTAAATATGATTTATTATTAAAGCCGTGTACAGTTGTGGAAACAGTTTTCAAAGTAGTGATTGCTTAAGCTGTTAACAGTACTTAAAAAACAATCTCATCATTGATGTTCATTATTTGCCTTTTTACGCTTGAACCAATACGTGATTATTCATTTATTGGGGTTAGGGTTAGCGTTTGGGTAGTATTAGATTTAATTTTCCTAATTGCATAATTTATTATTTTTTTTTTATTTAATCTAAATTAATTTGTTGGCTGGTGTTTGTCCGTATCGGTTTTTTACATTTGAACTACTTTGGTGTCCGGATATATAACCTCTTCCAATTTCAATTGCTCATGTAACGCTATGAAATTGCTGTGACCATAGGCGCCCAACGTGGGTGTGCAACGCGTTTTAAGATGCCTAGATTTCTGACAGGGTAGCGAATCGCTCTGGAATTTGATCAAGTTATCAATAAATATGCAATTTTATACCTGTAGCACAGTTTTAGTTAAACCAAAAGTGTTTCAAACTTTTCTGAATTAACATGTGCACGCATGGGGCCATGAACCCCCAAACCAATTTTTTTTAAATTTTATGTATATGCACTTTTTTCAATTCAAAACATACTATAGAATACAAAATGGCTGTTAAAACCTAGACAGATCGACAAGCCATTGTCATTAGATCGCAAATGCAAAAATTATATTCAGTTCTTGCAAGCTAGATTTTTCCTTTGCCTCACGCTTTAGCTAAAAAGTAGCACATAAAATCTTAATTTATTTGTTTTACTGTGAAAGGTTTCGCCTAATTGTACATACGCTAGTGGCAAGTTTGGATGAAAGCCTGTCACTGTGGCGATAATAGAGCTTGCTCTAAATGTAACCATGTAGTACGGTGTCAGCGTTTTTTTTGATGATAAATTACTTCACTTTATTATCAAGTGTCAACCACTGGCGTTTTAGGGGTTTAGAGACCCCCTCCCCCTGTTTGTTGTTTTTTGGTCAGGGTTTAACTTACTGTTAAAAGCGGGAATATTTTTTAATGTTAAATCGTCCTAGTCTTAACCTTATGCAAACTATTTTATATGCAAACCGCTGTCTTTTGTCTCTTGTTTGCACCTAGGTCGACTGTAGATACAGGACATATTTTTCTTTAACCTTTTTAAATCGTGTCTGATTATATTTATGGCGTCTTTATTCATTAGTGTTAAAAAATTCGGGACCCCCCTTTTTGATGTTCTGGATTTGCCCGTGTATTTGCCTATGTGTATGGTCACTCTTTCTGCTGTTAGCTTGTTTGTGTAAAAAACAATGTGGCAACCACAATTCTATTTAGTTAAATACATAGTATTTTCACAAATTTAATTATTGTAGCTAGGGATGTTCAAAGTAGAATATTGAATCCTTGGATTCGAATCCAGATGGGATTCAAATCAAATTCTGCCGTTTATTTCGGAACGCGTGTGGTAAATTGGCCTCTCGCTGCGGCGACCAATTTACAGTGCTTGCTTTAAATGTAACCTGGTAGTGTGGTGTCAGCGTTTTTTCGGGCGACCAATTACCGCGTCTCGCGATAACGTTCGTCTAATAATTAAGTGTCAATCAAGCATTATTGGGCGAGCGATCAACGTGTGGTGTGGAGTTTGCAATTTCACTAAATGCGTTTAGTTTCAAAAGTAACATTACGTTGTAAAACGTGCTGGCCGTCCACAAAAGGTGCTTATAGGTTTAAGGTCAAGTTTAGGCCAATATTCAGCGAGTTATGCACCGCGTAATTGTCAAGTATTCGTTATGTCAATAGTAACTTTGTATTCTTTGCAGTACATTATTTGACTGCATACCAGATCATGTTAGTCAAAAAAAAGCACTAAGACCCAGCGATGCTTTAAAAAACAGGACCGAATTGCTAAAGAGTTCTGTGTGCTGTGTTGCATTGTACTCCATATTGGCAAAAATATAAGTTATGGCAACAACCTGGACAGTTGGCACAATACAGTTTACAGAACTGCTTCAAATGACAGATATGGTGGATTTTTTTGCTGTGATTTTTGGCCCTGTAGGGTAGATTAAGATTAATCTCTTCTCCAAACAAAACCGAGGTTAAATAATTTAATACAAATCTACTAGGATTCGCTATTCTGGATTCGTTATTCTAGATTCAAAACCTATTATTCTAGAGTACCTTGGGATTCTACTTTGAACATCCCTAATTGTAGCCCTTTTGTGCCGCCTAATGCATTTGGCTGCTTGAACTAAACCCGCTACCCATCGAATTGGTTTCCCTGGGGAGAAAGGACTTTGTGTAAATTTAGCAGCCTCCGTTTACTCAGCGATGCGTGATATATTTGTACGCGTGTAGGCTGTTATGTATTGCGTGGTATAGCGACATAATGTTGGCATAAATCGGGTGGATACAGAGAGAACCGGATTTATTTTGATCACAGTTTGCAATATTGTTGTTAGAGACAAGCTGTAGCATAATTTGAGCACTTGGTATGTATGTGTATTTGTCTTACACTGATTGTCTTTTGTACACTAAACGCCTTGATTGAGAACGTTAAGTCGGTCCTTGTCCTTAGCAGCTACTTTGAGGATCGTGGGCTGAAATAGTCTGCAACAATTTTTATTTTCAAAAATTAAGAGTTTTTTTGTTTTGTTATTCTTTCTTTTCATTATTATCAACCCATATATCTTCTTTTTAGCATTGTTTGTTTTATTCAGTTAAAAAAATTCTTTAATTGAAAATCAATCGAGGAAACTTAACTATTGGTTTAGTTAAAAAAGGATTGGTTCATTATGGTAAGTAATAGATCAATTTTTATTTAAAAAGTTATTTAAACAAAATTTATGTAAAACATAACTCTAACGTAAATCTTTTCTTAGGGCCAAAATCAGAGTGGTGGACGCAGTGGAACAGGGGATGGAAAAAAAGGGGATAAAGGCAAAGAAAAAAAAAAGTATGAAAGACCTTTGCCAACAAGAGTTGGAAAACGCAGAAAGAAGGCCAAGGGACCTGATGCCGCAAATAAGCTTCCAAGTGGTAAGTTAATTTTACATAAGCTTTTTTAAAAATCATTAGGGGTGAAAAGCTATTTAAATTTGTCTTACCCTTTGTTGCTGGCTTTTTCATGATTAGGTATTGTCTTAAATTTTGGCAGTAACACCACATACACGATGTCGTCTCCGTCTTTTAAAACAAGAAAGGATTAAAGATTATCTCCTTATGGAGGAGGAGTTCATCCGTAATCAAGAACGACTGAAGCCACAAGAAGAGAAGCAAGAGGTACAAACATACAATACAATTAAAACTTTCATTATATACATGGACTGTTGCTATCAGACATAAACGTTAAATCAATGAAGAAAAAAAAACACAAACAAGGTTGGGATTCTGCACTTACCTGCCAACGTGTGTGGAATTCGCCACTGGCGAGTACCCAAAAGGAAAATTGATTCTTGTTTCCAGACCCCCTTCTTAATTTAGTGATCCATAACAAAATTATGTTTATCTTTAATGACTGAAGACCAATTATTTTGTTTAATGAATACACTCTTGCACAATAGGGATGTTCAAATTAGAATCCCAAGGTATTCTAGAATAGTAGGTTTCGAATCTAGAATAACGAATCCAGAATAGCGAATCCTAGTATATTTTTATTAAATTATTTAGCCTCGATTTTGATTGGGGAAGGGATTAATCTTAATCTACCCTACAGGACCCACAATCACTGCAATAAATCGCCCAAAAAAAAAAAAAAAAAATCTCTCATATGTTTAACATTCTTAACAACTGTCATTTAAAGCAGTTCTGTAAACTGTAATATGTCAACTGTTCAGGTTTTTGCCAAAACTTATATTTTTGCCAATAGTGAGTACAATGCAACACTGCACACAGAAGTCTTAAGCAATTCGGCCCTAATTTTCCAACCATTGTTGGGTCTTAGGGCTTATTTTTTTACTAACATGATTTGTTATGCAGTCAAATAATGTACTGCAAAGAATACAAAGTTACTATTGACTTAACGAATTCTTGACAATTACACTGCGCATAACTGCATAACCTCGCTGAATATTGGCCTAAAGTTGACCTTAAGTAACCCGACAGCGCATTTTGTGGACGGCCAGCACGTTTTACAACGTAATGTTACTTTTGCAACTTAACGCATTTAGGGAAATTGCGAACTCCACACCAGACAGACATTACACGTGATCGCTCGCCCAATAACGCTTGATTGACACTTAATTATTAGACGAATGTTATAGCAAGACATGGTAATTGGTCGCCCGAAAAAACGCTGACACTGCACTACCAGGTTACATTTAAAGCAAGCACTGTAAATTGGTCGCCGCAGCGAGAGGCCAATTTACCACACACGTTTGTGCAATTAGGCGCAACAATCCGCGGTAAAACATTAAATTATATCGGTTCCAATTACCCGAAATAAACGGCAGAATTGAATTCGAATCCCATCTGGATTCGATATTCTACTTTGAACATCCCTATGCACAACTAAACAAGAAATTGACCAAACCCACCGTAATTGTCAAAAAGTCCTAGTCATTCAATATTTAGATGAAAAATCTAAAAGATCTTGTCAAGAAGGAAATCATCTGATTTGTTTAATAATATTTTTCAGGAGATTGCACTTTTTGAAGTGTCTTGCGCTTTTTGAAATGACTAGGAATGTTCAAAGTAAAATATTTTATCTTTAGATTCGAATACAAACTGTATTCTTATCCAATTCTGATATAATTTTTTTGTTTTACCGGGTAAAGTTGTCCCTAATTGTACAAACGCGAGTGGCAAGTTGAGATAAATAAAGGCCTGGTAGCGGTGGCGCCACATTTGTAGTGCTTGCTTTAAATCTAGCCACGTAGTGCACCATCAGCGTTTTTAAGCTTACTTTGCAATAACCTTCGCCTGATAATTAAATTTCATTCAAGGGTTGTTGGCCAGCCACTAACATGTAATGCCAGGTGTAGAGATTTTGCAATTTCCTTAAATGCGCCGAGCTGCAAAAGTAACATTTCATCGTTAAACGTGCTGGCCTTGGACGAAGTGCGCAGGTTACTCAAGGTCAACTTGAGGCCAATGTTTAGCGACGTAATTCTTCAGTAATAGTCACTCATAACCGGCAGTACAGTAGTTCAGTAGTTTTGTTTTCCTTTCAGCATATTATTTGGCAGGCTCCTTAATAGATGACTTTTTTTAGTAAAGTAAAACTAAAACACACAAATGTCATATAAAACGAACTGAATTTGTGACGAGTTTATTGTGTTGCATTTTCATTTACTATATGGGCAAGAAATCAAGTTGTGGCAACAACCTGTTTTTTATTTTTTGTTTTGATTTTTATGTAGTTGTGCATCACAATTTAGACAAGTTCTTTAAATGGCTGTTGTTTAAAATGTAAATCCTTTGTATTTTTTGAATTACTATATAGATATTCTAAGTTTTGTGATTAATTGCTGTTTTCTCATTAAAGGCTATATTATGAATATTTCACTAAAAATGGAAAATAAATAATAATATGTTAAAATTTGCTAGGATTCTATTTTCTGGATTTTTTAAATCTAGATAAGAATCCTAATATTCTAGAATACATTGGGATTCTACTTTAAACATCCTTAAAAATGCTTTAACAAAAGCTAAATAATAGCAGTTTAAAAAAACTAATTAAAGTAGATAAAACTTACCCTCCACATACCAAGATCGCACTCTCCATAAGATTATTTAATGCTTTTCATTTTAAAAAGAGTCTGACTTGCTTGCTGCATGCAATTATAGAAGACAATTTTTTTTGGAGCGAATTACTTAAAGACCAAAGTGACTCAAAAAGACCAATATAAAAGTCAACCTTTTTAGAGTGTTTATAAGAGATATTACTTTTTTGTACTGATATCGATCTGTGATTTGTGTTTTTTGCGTACCGATACCGATAACCGATTTTTTTACAAACTTTATAGATATATTTAAATTGTTTATTACTTGTATAATGCAATTTGCAACATACATCACACCAGTATGGCAGAATGCTGGCGACTATGTCGGCCGAAGAATGAGCCAGAAAACCATAGAAATTGGTGCAAAAAAAATTTATTATTTTTTTAATTATTTTTTTTTTGGAAAGATCCATTTCACTCAAACTTGTTGTTTCTGCACATACTTAATCACATTTGTGTAGAATATGTAGAAACATTACGCGCTAAAGTTTAAATTTTGTTATGCCATTCTTAAAAAAGTTATGGAAATGCAAAGCAGGTTGTTTAGTGGGGAAAAGCCAGTTTTAGCCATATAGATTGTTTATTATTTTAAAAAGTACACAATTTCGGTAATAGAATTTTTGTGTGTTTGCAGTTTTACTTTTGACTTGTACTCCTATTGGCAAGTACTCCTATATTGACCCGGAAAGAACGATCTTCGTTTAGTATTGGCGAAGGACGTGCTTGCAATTTAGCGTGGTCCCGTACATTGAACTTAGGAAACTGCGCTGCTGATAGTTGAAACACGATTTTACCAAAATCAATCATACATGTTTTACAGTCTTAGTTTGGTTTTTCACCTGAAGTTGATGGTCGCACACTAAGCGGTTTCAATGCACATGTTCGCTTTGCATCTGACGTAAATTGCGTGTGTCTGATTATTTTTTTATGACGTCATTTTCAGGAAGAAAGAACAAAAGTTGATGACTTGCGTGGTTCACCAATGTCTGTTGGCACTTTGGAGGAAATTATTGATGAAAATCATGCCATTGTTTCCACATCAGTCGGATCAGAGCACTACGTTAGCATTTTATCTTTTGTGGACAAAGATCTTCTTGAACCTGGATGTACTGTTCTTATGAATCATAAGGTAAAGTAATTTTGTCTCTTAATAATACTGACTTGAGCTAAAATTAGTTTGTTATGTGGTTAGGGTTGTTCAAAGTAGAATATCGGATCCGTACATTCGAATCCAATTTTGGTGTTTATTTTGGGTATGCTGAACCGATATAGTTTCTTTAGGGCATGTTTCGGTGGCATAAGAACTACTGTGCTTGCTTTAAACTTATCGATGTAGTGCGGTGTCAGCATTTTTTTCGCGCAACCAATTACTTGCTGACAAACTTCGCCTAAAAATTAAGTGTCAATCAAGTGTTATTGGGCGAATGACTAACATGTAATGCTGGGCTTGGACAAAATCCGCTACAGGCTTACCCAAGGTCAACTGTAGGCCAACATTCAGCATGGTTATGAACAGCGTAATTGTTAGGTATTAGTACCGCATTACTGGCAGTAGTAACTTTGTATTTTTTGCTATTTTGCCGCATAATAATAGTTTGAAACGGCTTATTAACGGATCATAGTTGTAGTAAAGTAAAACCAAAACACAACAATACCTGTAGTATAATACCTACTATTATATTTGACTGGCAAAAAAGTGAAAGGTTAAACACCCTGCCGATGCAGGTTATTTTGTATTATTCCTCCATGTGAGTGTCTCCTATTAAGTTTTCAACACTAAAGGTTGTATACAAGTTGCGTTTTATTTTTTTTAAAGACTTTTCTGTTCTATTGTTTATGATCCTTACTGCACACACCACACTGAACAACATTTTTGTATTATAGGTTCATGCCATTGTGGGCTTTTTGGGTGATGATGTTGACCCACTGGTGACAGTTATGAAATTAGAAAAAGCACCACAAGAGTCTTATGCAGATATTGGTGGATTAGATACACAAATCACTGAAATAAAGGTTAATAATTTTCAAATAATTACAGTTTTTAGGAAGTTTCCTAAAACATAAGAAATGTGATATATACTTGTTTTTAGGAATCTGTTGAACTTCCTTTAACCCACCCTGAGTATTATGAAGAGATGGGAATTAAACCACCCAAGGGTGTTATTTTATACGGCCCTCCTGGAACAGGTATAAGTTTTTTTGCCTACCATCAGTGGCAAACCCAGAGGGGCTCAGGGTTCAGACCCCCTCTTGTTTTTGTGAGGATTTAAATCACTGTCCGATGCGGAAATGTTTTTAATGTAATTAGGGCACGTGTCTTTAATGCAGAACCAAAATCAAACACAAACGCCGTTTTTAGTCTCCTGTTTGGTCGACCGTAAACGCAGGAGGTTGGTGGATTTGCAACTGACAAAAATGAACAAAAAACGATAAAATCACCAATGAAAAGGGGGGTCCGGACACACAAAACCAGTGTTTTTTTACTTATATGACCGATTTACTGATTATAGAATTAACAAACCGTGAGATTTTTATGTATATTTTTTATTTATGGTTTGTAGGAAAAACCTTGCTTGCTAAAGCTGTGGCAAATCAAACTTCCGCTACATTTCTTCGTGTGGTTGGTTCAGAATTGATCCAAAAATATTTGGGAGATGGCCCAAAACTTGTCCGGGAGTTATTTCGAGTTGCCGAAGAACATGCGCCATCTATTGTGTTTATTGACGAAATTGATGCCATTGGTACAAAACGGTAAGTAAAAAAAGCATGGTCAAGTAAACCCTGGAAGGGGTATTAATGGTGAGTAAAACTGTTACTACCAAGATATGAACGATTTCCATAGAATTCGGTTAAGTTCCAGTTATGGTTTGTAATATTCCTGTAGATATGATATGAAATTTAGGAAGACCAATGGCTAAGGATGTAGCACTTTTTTAAATAGGTACTCTATATACTAGCAAAAGTGAACAAGAGTAGACCATAAAAAGACCCATTTTTAAAATGTTTTCAAAACTTTAAGAAGTACTTAAAACTTTCACATAAAATTTATTATCTGCCTTATCTTACCTACTCTAACCTGGTTGCTCCAAATATGTCTCCAGATCCATATGGCCTTTAAACTATTATATTTCAGAATGGGGCCCCCCATAGTTAGGATTCATTTGTATACAATGCGACTTGTAGTTTTTAAGATGTGTAAATTAAGAGATACGATATTATGGCCCATAATAACCCCTAGCATTATTATTAAATTCCAAATAAGTTTTATTTAAACTTTGTTGTTGGTGCATTAACAGCCGTTCGTTCTACTAAAGTTAAGTAAAAAATGCATTGTTGCTCTTTGCATATTGTCAAATTGATTAATATGCTATGTGTATGTATAATTAAACTATGACTTGTATGTTGTATAATTAAATGATTTTCGCGTTTTCTGCTGCTGACTCTCGCGTTTAGTTTAGTAGATTTCTACAAAAATCATCAGCGGATATTACAGCACCTACTCTTTCTACCTTAATTGCAACACATTTGGTTCTAAAATTATTGCAAAAGCGTCATTTAAAATAATAAATTTATTTTTTAAATGCTTGGCATTCACAACATAAAGAGTGCTAAATTAAATTTGCAGTTACATCGTAGTACGACAATTACCATATCAGAAAATAAATACTTTGCAGTTACGAATCAAATTCTGGAGGTGAAAGGGAAATTCAAAGGACTATGTTGGAACTTTTAAATCAACTAGATGGGTTTGATTCCAGAGGTGATGTTAAAGTCATCATGGCTACCAATAGAATTGCATCACTGGACCCAGCTTTAATTAGAGCTGGTAAGGAATATATACTTTTTATATTTAAAATATTTTTTTTAATTAAAATATTTAAAATATGTGATGAAATGCTATATTTAAAACCCAATATTTATAACACAGGTCGCATTGATCGCAAAATTGAGTTTCCAATGCCAGATGAAAAAACTAAACGTCGCATTTTCAACATTCACACCGCTAGGATGACTTTAGCCAACGATGTAAATGTTGATGAGCATGTCCAAGCAAAAGATGACTTATCTGGTGCAGACATAAAAGTAAGATAGGTTTTGTATGTACCTAATGTAAGGCAGTAATGACTGTACGTAAAAATGAATTACCCGATAAGTAGAAATTAGTTTATCACCGGCACACTAATTACATTAAGGCAGGGGTTCTTCAACTTTTGGGGCTGCACCCCTCTTGGCACAATCTATCCAAACTCGAGCCCCACCCTGATTTGCTTATACAGGCAATATTTTTAGGTAAATAGAAACATCCACAGATAGTGCAAACGCTCAAGTGTAAAACCTGCAAATTAGGCGAAAGTTGTCTAAACATTAGTTTAATTAGGTAAGTTAGCATAGAATATTCAAGTTGGCTATGTCACAATTAAGAATTGTATGAAGGTCAGTTGTAGATTGCTAGGTGTAAACTGATTTTCATCTCAGAAAATGTGATTTTACGCCTTTTTAAATGAAAAAAAGTCTTTTAAACAGTGAAACGAAGTAAAACAATAAATACGTTTGCACAAAGCGCAGACTTTTATTTGGATTATTCATGTAGTAAATAGACCAAAAAATTAGTTTTGAGAAGTGGACTGATACAATTCCCCCTGACAACACTGTACAGTGAGTATAGTAAGTATTCTGCCATATTTAGGTCACTGGAACTGGACATAAGAAATGAAAAATCAAGGTTAATATCACTGAGGGAAATCGATTGGAATAAAATAATGTTTGTTAGTCACGACTAAAAAGTAGTTAAAAAGAGATAAAAGATATATTCGTGTTAATTGTAGCCCGGCTTAGATTTGCATGCATAGCTCAAATGGAAGCACAAAACTAATTAAAGTTCGAAACCTGTATTTGATTTAAAGTCACAAAATTTCTCGGATGTTGAAACTTATCTTTATCAACATGCTTGCGGTAAAAAGCAATTCTGCATGTATTTTAGGTTCTTTCCTAAAGTATAAATTAGTTAACTGTGCGATTAACATGTTTTTCTTTAAATCGGCGATAAAACTACTTGTGCATCGTGTCACGGACCTGAAACTAAAGTTTTTGATGTCATAGATGAGACTAATCAGTTTAACCCAATTTACTTATATTATTCTATTCTGGGTCTATATATATTTTTTCTTTTCTCGCCCTTTTATTACTCAAAGATTTTAAGGTTTTGGTATAATTTTTTTTCGGTCCAAGAACAACACAACATCGCAAGTTATCTTGAATTCAAAGCTACCTTACTTATTATGTCTCAGGCGATCTGCACCGAAGCTGGTTTGCTGGCCCTTCGAGAGCGACGAATGAAAGTCACAAGTGAAGATTTCAAAAAATCCAAAGAAAACATACTTTATCGCAAAAACGAGGGGGCACCACAAGGATTATATCTATAATAGGATCTGTTCTAAACGTCACATTGATTACAAAGATTATAACAAATTTTTATTTGTTCCGTATGAATAAATTTCACACACCTGGGATAAAGTTTAGTTCTTTTTATAAGTATTTGCAATATAACGAAGGTTTAAATATAACAAAGGTTTAAATAGGTTAAATAAATATATTGGTATTTACGTGCTTTGGGAGAAATTGTTGCCTAGAAATCGAAATATTCATTTAAAAAGATTAGTCCTTTTTGTGCGTCATTTTTATTTTTTGAACGAGCATATCAAATGGTAACTGAGCGACTTTCCGATACGCTTTAAAAAAAAAGTATCCCATTCATGTCACATCATCACTTTTCGTAAACAATCATATTAGATTAAATTCAGGCGTTCAAAGGCATTTAAAAAAATACATTTTAAGGGACAAAGCATTGCGCAAGATTGCAAAGCCTGATATTTCTATCAATTTAGTATTGGATCGGCAAACACCATAATGCTGTCAAGTACCGATAGTGTATGTTAGGAGAATTTGTCCTCTTTTCTCAAAAAAAGTAAATGGTCCTCCGCGGACGCTCAAAAATGCTCGAATTGTCTTTTTTTCGCATTTCGGGTTAGTTGTTTATACTTTCAACAAGACTTTTAGCCGGGACGTTGTTTTAATTTTCAAAAATTACTGTACCCATGAAACATGCTGGATTGCTGATTTAAAAAGGTTTTTCAACAAATAGCCCTACAAGCTCTACCTTCTTGATTGTTATTGCAAACTTTGCGCCGGAAAAAGCTGATAAAAATCGCGCAATTCTACTTCAGCATTATGGCCCATAATGCAAATGTTGAACGTATTTTTTCTTTGAAGCAGCCACGATGGTGCTAAGAAAGAGACAACCGATTAGTTGGATCAGTTTTGAGCATCTTGACGGTTACCAGGTTGGAAAGTAAGGCCTAAATCCTCCCGCGCAGTTTCGCATTTCATGTAAAATCAACGTAAAATGCGGTTAGCCACGAAAAATCGCTCAAACGCGCAAAACTTTCGTGCGCTAACGGTTTTTAATATAGTACCCCATTTTAAGCCGTGCAAGGTTTTCAAATATCGTTATTACTGCCCGCAAGTTCGGGCGGAAATGTTATTTCAGCCGCGAAATTTTAAGCTGCAAAATCGTCTCCCACGCGCAAAATAAAAAGTTTCCAATCTAGGACGGTTGTATATAATTTCAATGACATTTCTTGTAAAGCAATTTCACGATCTCGTTAAAAATGATCATTCCTTATTGGCAAAAGTTAAGGGAACCTCGAAAGTATTCGTGGGCTGAATCTGCAAAATAAATTTGATTTGTTGTGTTTGTAACTTTTGCCTGCAACTACCAAGGAAATGTAAAACGCAATCAAACTCAAACGTAACAATTCTACTTTCGTTTTACTTGTCGGCAAAAATGTCCTCATTTTGAGTGTTGAAAATATGGTAGCCCTACGATAGTGCCTCTTCCGATCCGATATTATCGGATATTCCGAATAGTGTTTCTTTTTTAGTTAAACAAACATAAACAAGGTGGGTAAAATATAATGTAGTACCTATCACCTATCAAAGAACTACCGGTTTGACTAAGCAGGGTTCGGCAACCGACGGTCAGTGGGTGTTTGTATATCATCCGGCCTACCGCCTATTTTGCAAACTGGGAAGGAGGCTGTAGGGCTAAACTGAATTGTTGGGGTCAGATGCAGGTGACTGCTATGATTTGCGTCTGGCTCCGTTTGTTAAGGTTGATCAAAGTTGTTAAGGTTGGTGTATGAACAGCTTAGTCACAGCAAGGTAGGCCCTATTAAACGGATCTGAGTTTATTGAAGAACATCAGAACGGCAATCAACTTACAGGAATAGCTTAAAGTCCATGCGCAGTACTAACGGTCCAGCATAATAACTTCAGTCCGTTACATTATTTCAGTTGACTAGTTTCGTTAGCCTCGTTTGGCTTAATGCCCACAGCATTTGTACACATCGTCTGGCCATACAATCATTTAACAGAGGCGTGTTAACGGGTAACAGCTCCGTTTTACTTGTTTATCGACACGGTTAAATGTTTAATGGTGACAGGTCCGCGGTTTGGCCACGTCAATAAGTTTGTTATAAAACATTATGTTCGAATAATACCAACAAATAACAATGCGTACCCTACAGACAGTTCCTTATATTTTTGTGTCTATTTTAGCTACCGGTACGTAAATGTAAGCTGTTATAGTTTTTATGACTTTTTCTAAACTTGCGAAGTCAAATTAAAAAAACCCTGATATCAAAGAGAGAAACTAAAAGCGGGTTCTAAATCAGTATAAAAAATCGTTTTGAAATGATTTACTGACGTTTTCTGATATGCTAAAGAAAAACTAAAGGCATGTTTTGAATCAGTTGTAGCGATAAGTAATAATTTGTGGATAATTTGGAATTTATTGTATTGTGTATTTATCAAATATGCTACGATTTATAATTTGTCACTTTTTCACGCCTTTTACCAAACACTCGCTGTCATTCTGAGAACATAACATTCGACTGTTTCACACGTGATAAATGTTATATCGTGACACATATTTCCGTTATAGATAAAAGTAGTTGACCTGTGTGAACGCGTTATTGTTGCAGTTCCCGGCTGCCAAAAAGGCTCCGGGTTATAAATCATTTCCGCTTTTTGTTGTCGCCTTTTCTCTTTCATGCAAACTTTCAACTTATATACGCGAAAGCTTATATCAATATAATCCAGTCTTGTCTAGTCAATACAGTGAGTGGTTGTGCTTGCCGGCATTTGCCGGCTTGCCCATAATAGCCAACAAAAACTGGGTGGATTTGTAATCAGTCTACAACAATGCTTATTCAAGCAATAGTGTGGTTGATTGGTCGAGGCAAAATTAATAAAAATTCTATTGTAAAATTACTTAAGTTTTCGTTTTAAAAGCCAGGACATTAAGCATTCCCGACAACATAATTTAAATCTCTAAATATCGTCTGTCGCCGGTCGGTACAAAACAAGCCTGCATCATCGAAAAACATATTTTCCAAAGTAGGCTATACAGAAAAGTAACACCCGCCACTAAAAGCCATCCCTGTCAGTCCTGGCAGGCCATAACCATGGACTGTTATAGAATCTTAGATGTGACTCGTGTTTCCGGCAAAATCTACTCATCATTCTAGCTAAGCGCTATGGCTGTCGATAAACGCTGAGTTGTTGGATGGTGCAGGTTTCTACCGTATGACCCAGTCACGCCGCACCTTACCGCATTCTGCAGGAACGTCTATTGCTTTATCGTTAATCAATGGTGTTTTTATTTCACTTTTTCTACAGTATATCAGCTGGCTAACGTATTCCTATATAGTTTTATATATTTACCCTGATGAGGTCAGCTTGTATCTGATGCCGAAACGTCGGTAATAACTTCGTTTACACTAGAAGATTTAGAAGATTTTTATCTAATTGATATGTTACCTGATGGGATTTTTAAATACCGGTACCGTATATAATTTTACATTAGTAAATGCAATGTGTTCTATAGACCAGTGTTATTTAACTACTCTTGCTATGGTAGGCCTACCACCCTTAAGATGTTGTAACAAACTCCTTCATCCCCTCTTTATCCTAGGTGAAAAGCGGTTTAAAAAACATCTTGAAACTAGGCCTCTACACTACCCAAGTATTTAAGCACAAATAAAAATAAGAAAAAATGTATCCACAGAATTGCACAGAATAGCCTAATGGTTTTATTTGCGCAATCAATAGCATTTGATATGTCCAACGCCTGAGTGTGTGTATAGAAAAACGTTTAGTTTTAGTAGACCACAACTTATTATTTGCTGTTATATTTGGTGTGAAATCACTTTATGACAACATTTAATATTTAAAGCTATTTTACAGAAACAATTAGGAAGTAGTGAATCGCACAAGATTAACAGATTCAAAGTAGCACTTCAGTTATATTTTTGCATTGTATGTAAAAAACAGGATCAAAATTGGGATAGCCTGCTAATAATGTTCAGCGTATGCTTCCAGTGAATCCCAAAAGTCACAAATGTCACTATAGGCATCTTCCAGAACACTGTCACCATTTGCAGTTAAATGAATAGCCTTGTAATGATTAGGTTGATCAACAATGCCAAATCTTGGCCAGTGCTTTCCATCTACAATCACTTTGCTTGATTTGAATTTCTATACAAAATGAAGATATAGTTTCCGTTTAATACAAATGACAAAATATTATTATCACTGGTCTTAGCAATGAAATGTTGCCTATAAACTGATACGTGAAGCCAGATACTGGTTGTAAATCTAGAGCAGAGCGGATCTATATGTGGGGGTTTCCTAAAACGCTAAACATACCAAGAAAATGAAATCGTTCTGTAGCCCAAATACACTTTTTAGTGTTCATCTCATTCAGTCCGCTGACTCGTCATTATGCGTCACTACGGGAATTAATTTTCCTTCTTCCTCTTGTACGGTCACAAAGCCCATTTTCCCGCTTATTACATTCAGTTTGTTTAGTGCAGTGCTCCGCAACCGGTGTGCCGCAACGTTCCCGGAGGTATGTCACTTAAGTTTTTAAAAAATACTCTTCAATAGTCGAATAAGTCGTAAGTTCATGGGAATACGGCCTATAAATGGACAAAATAACGTCTGAACTGTAGTGGGAGTGTATGGGACGACCGGGGCCATCGTTCTGGCATTGTATGATTTGGTGTCGACGTTTCGACTCCTTTAGTTTAAATATGCATTGGCTTGTTTGTCCCTGTTTGGTGTTATTGGTGGGTTATAGGTGGGGTTACAAATTAAATTATGGTTGGAAGTAGGTCAAGTTAGTGATGGAATTAGGGGTGGATTAAAGGTCAGGTAAAATATTGTATAGGCCTTATTCTATCTATTTAGGTCTTATTCCCACGGGTTTAGAACTTTTTGATTTAGACGTTATTATTTCGAGGTAGTGTTGTTTGACTTCTGGAGTCCCTTATTGGCCGTCTTAAGATTTTTAGAAAGACCCTAAAACAGCAAAATCAAAACATAATAAAAAGGTAAAACATCAAATTTCCGGCTCCTTCGGCGTGTTTAATCATTAATCGCTCCTTTATCTCTGGGCTGCCTAGAATGCTTGCCTTTTTGTGTATTGTTGATCTTCATATATTTCGTAGGTGTGTCGCCCAATTTCTTTAGCTCTGTTGGTGTGCCGTAAATGGAAAAAGGTTGCGGGGCACTGGTTTAGTGCAGTGTTCTCAACTTTTTTTCACGAAAGAGGCACACGTGTAGACCCTTAAAACCATGGTGGTGCACGTGGTGAGCGAAGCAAGCGACTCTTTTTTGGTTTACTGCTATTTATCTTGAAATGCTTGCAAATATTGATTACATATAGGCTTCATAATTACATATCTTAAAAGCGGGGCTGCGGAGTCGGACTCGGACTCGGGGTCGAACTCGTGTTTATTTAATTGGCCGGAGTCGGTTAGAAGTTTTAAAAGCCGTTCAGTAAGTTAACATTTCTTACTTGCATTTCATGGGATTGAAGACCATTTGGATCACCATATTTTGCAAAGTTTGCCCAATACCATATTAATCTGTTAGCAAATATTTCTTCATTCGAAGTGTACGATAGTGTTGTTAAGCTTTCGATGTTGAACATATAAGCCAGCTCAGCAGCATGGCAAACACGTTCATAACATAGCGGCTCCTCCCACAGTTCCTGTCCAATAAAAAATACATTACAGGTTCCTGAGAAATTTTTTTACAAAGAAAAAGTACACTAAATCCAAAAAGAGTCAGCAAGGATTTACTCAAACCCGAATTTCCGGAATTTTTTCACTATTTTTTTTTACAAAAAATACAGCGCTGCTGTGCCTGTTCCCCCGCACTATCACTCTGCACTTGCGCTTGCGTGTTTTCACTCCTTGTGTGTGTGGCATAGGTGCAAAGCGGTGTAGGCTAGTGACGTTTCTAACTATACTTCACTTTTCGCCGTGACGAAAACTGACTAGTGTGCCTTTTACCATTATATTTTCGCAGTAGGCCTATCTGTTCTCACTCGCTCCACCCTCTTTCTTTTCTTACTCTTACTCTCTCGCTTGTGCCTTCGGTTTCCGTGTTACGCCCTTGACGCCGTGACCACTCGTCCGTTTTAATGCTAATAAAGTGGACTGATAAACTAAGTAGTTTTGGGTTGATGTTAACCTTCTGATAGGAATCAGACCTAACAACGGCCCCAATAAACATTAAAGTTACCCCGACGTGATCACTGTAGCGGTTTGGGGCAAAACGAATAATGGTAAAAGGCACACTAGTCAGTTTACGTCACGGCAAATATTTAATTAGTTCGACACGTCACTACAGCGGTGTAAGATATGGACGGAAATTAACACAGAGTCGCGCGCAGCACCTTGACAAAGAGCAACGACACATGACGTCAGCGCAAAAAGCGAGGAAACAGGCTGGAATGTGGGGAAACAGGCACATAATAGACGCCAAACAAGCAGTGTATTTGTATTCAGTCATAGACAGGGGAATAATTAAAGGAGCATCAGTGAAGCCAGAGAGGGCTTTCTCAGCCATGTGGTTGTTTGTATTAATACTCACAAACAGAATGACTGGCGAACGTATTGATACATACAAGTAAATATTTCACTCGTTAATAATACGCAGATCAGTGAAAAAGTCTTTCTAGTACATATTAAGTCTATTATTAAGAGAAAAAAATCGCTTGTATTCCAAACCCGAAAAAAACGTTTTTACCCAGTTATTTGCCGTCATATACCCAAAACCCATGTTTTAATTGGCCCAACATTACAATCGCTAGGACCGACATGCCTAGTTTATACAGGACCTTTTGGTATATAGACAAAGGGGTTTATTTCACACAATATATTATTCCCTGGCTGGCCTAGTAATGCTTATTTCGAGCAAGTGCATAACATTTTGTCCGAATATAAAACCAAGAAGCAACGAACTAAATTTTCGAACTGAATCATCGTTATTTGGTATCGGTAGCTCGGCTTCATAATAAAATGTAATTTTTACTCTTGGCAGATATTTCTATATTTAGGACAAGGAGCCGAATCAAACCCGATCAGGAAGTTGATGAACCAGTTTTGTGGCATTTTCTTCCGGATCCGTAATCGAACCTGAACGTTTTTTAAAGATATTGAGGAGCCGAGCCGAATATTTTAAAGTCACCAGAACCGCTGAACCGTTACCGAACCCGAGCGTGTCAAAGAAGCGTTTCACCCAACATTACGCCCATTTGGCTTGTAAACCGGTAGGCCTACCTTCAGGTAAGGCATTTACCGAATTCGGTTGGTCTAATCAGGGTTGTAGTAAAACTAAAACCAGGCTGAAAAATAACTATAGCCAGCGGTAAGTTTTGAACTCACGACCTCCTGCGAAACCTACGCAGGCTCAGTGGGCGCTGGTCGAGAAACGACCATAGTACCGTTGTCTGCTGCATCCTGTTTTTACATAATACTTCATGTTAGGGGATTTACAGCCCGGATCAAGCAACTGAGCATATTTGGCATATTTGGCTTGGTTTTGTTTTGACGCCGGACAGACAATTCTACGGACGGAAGCCGGCATGTTCGTAACAAGAGAGAGATAGAGCAATATGCGCGAGGGAGCGCGAAAGTATTTTTGAATCTCAAGCGAGTGGCCTCACAATACTCCCAAATAGAAAGGTAGCCATTTTAAACCAGACGGAAAAATAATCTCTTTCTATTTGGAGTATTGCGATAGGCGCTCGCTTAAGACGCGATTTCCCCTAATTGTATGGTGGCGGACTTAGCCAAGTGTAGCGCGCTGTAGCGTTTTAGGTATCGTGTATCCACAGAATTTTGGGGATATTACCGGAAATTTTTTTGGCTTTATTGAGACTGGCCAATAGCATAGCGTTCTTCCGTAAACTCGCTTAAGTCAAAACGGTGTAAATAATGTAATAGTAATTGTTATTTACGCCTCTTTTGAGTTGTACTTTAACCACACAAGAATTGGGCAATATGTTATTTTGTAAAATAGTAAAATGACTTGCGTTGATTTTTATGTCTCGAAGATTAAAGTTTTATTCTTAGGTAGATAGCCATATAAAAGAAGGTAGCCATATCTTGTGAAGAATTTACAAAGTTATGCTTCGTTCTACTGAAATGTAAGTTACTATTGAAATCTTACCGGAAAGGACCAAGTTTGATTGAATATATACCACCATGAGTTTGAATGGGAAAGAGACTGAAATGCCTTTCGTTGAGGACAAACGAACAGTGCTTCAGTAGCCAATTTGTCCAGGATATTCCTGTTATCGCAGTTTTCTTCTTCTTCGCACTAAAACAGGTGATATTTAAAAACTAATTAACGATAACACAATTTTAAATACCTTCGTACCACTGCTGGATATTTCTCAATAATAGGTATATAGTGATCCTGTTTAAACACTGCCAACAAAATTGCTTTATATTGTAATCCGCTCAGAGGTTGTGGGAATGCTTCAGCAATAAATATCATTCCCTCATCCGCTGTTGCTCCCAGCATTATCGGTTTGTTCTGTACTTCTCCCTGTTACACAAAAATAAATTGAAATTACAATCCATTTAGCCTACGTGACGATTGCGAATTTATAGCTGCAGTTAAAAAATAGTTGTTCTCTGACCGAAAGGTTGCTTATACTCACTTTTATGAATAAATTAATAGGAATATCTGGCACCACATCCCAATCCACTACTGGACTCCAAGGTTGAAACACTAAAGTTATTTTTTGAGGATCTGTTATTTCGAGAGTAGTCTCGTTGAATGCTTTTTCCAACTGGCTTAAAGTTCTAAGAACGAAACAAATAAATTTATATAAGAAGTATCACTTCAGAACGTTATAGGTACCGGTACTAAACTCAGGGACGCCGGAGCTATTTCAGGTCAAGGGGGACAACTTTTTTGGTAAGGGCAACATAGACCACAGGCGAGCTTAGCGAACCGATTTATAACCGAAAAAATTTTTGCGGCCACGCCATCTAGATTGGCTTAAAATGTCACCAATAATGCTTTAACAAATGTCAACCATGTCATTTTACGATTTTTTTTAAATGCGTATAGGCTACAACAGTGGTCTCCAACCTGTGGGTCGCGACCTTAAGTGGGGTCGCTACCACTCATCATATTTTTGCTGTTTTGGTATGATTTATGAATTTTGTTTTCTTTACAATGACGTCACACTAATAATCGTGACTGAATACATAGCAAAGATAAGATTTTGTTTCTTCTACATAAAATAGCTGTTTTTAGTTCTTAAGAGCTGCTATAGATTTTAGCAAACTAATATATACTTTTGGACTTCGATGAAATTAACTCACCCGACTCTGTCCAATTTTGTGAGATAACTACTCTTTCCGTTTTCAATCACATTGCTTTGTTTAACGAAATTCAGCGCAATGAGCATATTAAAAACGAAACAGCGTAAGCTGGTGTACATTATGCAGGCGCAACCACCACACTAAATGCATTTACTGTTGAAACTTGAAACAAATTAAAATTTATGTAGGCCCTATTCGTTTGTGTGCTAAATTCAAATTCGTAATTTAAATAAACCTTCCTAAAATAAATCATTTTGGTGCACATATGTTTTGACAAAAATTTTGACAAAACTTTTAATTTGGAAGACTGCTAAAATTACAAAGACGTTATCGTTTCGCGCAAAAAGTTTTACCCAGTGAAATTTGACTGACATTGCATCTTGAAAAGGGTAGGAGCGTTAGCCTATAAAATCACAGTAAAAACCTCTAAAACAATACTTTCCAGTAGCGTGATATATTTTATTGTTCATTTACTTTAAATTGGCAAAAATAATAATTTATATAGGGTCGTACTTTTTATGTTATATTCATATTAAAAAGACGGAAAACAAAACGCAAATATAACTTATAAGTTCGCAAAACAGTCATTTTATAAAGCTCCATATAGAACGCACTGCGGCTTCATTTAAATCGGTCTAACACATACCAAAATTAGGCGTTCTTGCCATCCCCTGGATACAAATTTGGTGAACGATAGGAAACTGTTTTTTGGTTTATTTAATGATATAACAGGAAAATGTAATCATAACCCAACAATTGCAGTATGTTTACTGTTCATTGATCACGTATATTTGTTTGAACCCTCAACGGTCCGCATAACAATAATTCAACAGTGCTTCGCGGGCCCCAAAAAATGCTGTCAAATGTGACCCGCGGGCCTGGGTTTGGACCACTCTGGCTTAGACAATGAGTTTTTAGAGCTTAGACAATGATGAATTTTTTTGGGGAACCAGAGAAATTATAGGGGGTATTTCAATACCAAATAATAAAAGCTAAAGTCATAATAAACTATATAAAAAATCAAAGATAAAACAAGGGTGTAAATAAATAAGAATAAAATATGGCTAAAATAAAATCGGTCTGACACAGAGTATATAGAAATGTCTTAAGTTAAACAACATAAGAAATGTGATTCAAAGGATTTCAGTAAAGTGTCATTTTACATTTTTTAACTTTAAACTTAAAATGACGGTAAAAACATTTAATTTTATCTTCATACTTAGAACGTAAGCAGTCCATGTCATCCCTTGGGCAATTAGCAGCCAAAGCAAATCTGCCACCAAATTCTTTTGCATCGGTTAAGTTGCGGAATGGCAATCCAAATGGGTTACTTTGCATTATTGCTTGATGAAACAAATGTGTACTATACGGACTTGTGAGATGCACAGCTATCGATTCTGCTCCAGCGCTTTGCCCAAACAGTGTAACCTTCAAGAAAAATATATAAAAGTGAAGATGTGAAAGTCTAATATTAATAATCTGCTATAGTTCGTTCATTTGTTTATTTTTAGAAAAAAATCCACGCTTGACAATGACTTCTACAAGATACGATGGTAGGAATATAAACAATTAGGGGACTTAGTAGTAGATTTTTTTATGTACGTTTCGAATAACTCTTTGTTCGTTTTCAGCATGATGCGAATGAACTCTTTCATTTAAAAACAAGTACATTTTTGTATAATGTACAACTTAAACTATGTTTCGTATATTAATGTATTACATATTGAAAAACGGTAAACGCTTTTTCATAGAGCTTCGCTTTAAACTGTCCTGATGTAACATAAATCCATAAAATTCATCATTTGCTAACATAAATTGTAAAATTGTTCTTCCGGCAAAATTTCATTAAAGTACCAAAGTTTTGACCACCTATTTGGGCTATCGTCTTGAGACATAGGTTGTCGAAACGTTGGTACCGGTACTCTGCCTAAACATTTTCCTGAAGATGAATTTTACAATTGAAACAATGTCTAGCAGCAACAGTATTCATTTGTTAACATGTTTTAAATATTTCATTTGTGGTCCCCAGAACTCTTTTGTGGTCCCCATTTGTGGTCCCCAGAAACTTTAATCCTTTGGAGCATAATGGTTGGAGGTTGTAGTAAGACGTAATAAGAATATCAAAGCCCATACAGAAGTAGGTATCATTTTGGACGTTTCGACGCCAACACCGACTTGTCGCAAGAATCTTGGGGTTTTTAAAATCGATTTTGTGACCAGCATTTTGATGCAAATGCCTTGCCACGTCTGTGTCCTGCGTGGACCGTGATGAAGGGTCGTGGTTATCCATACGCACTTGTACGTTACGCTTGGTTTGTCCAATATAAGTAGATCCGCACGAACATTGCACTTTGTATATAACTCCTGAACGACGTAACACATGCTGGTGGTCCTTGTGTATAAAAAACGAACTGATAGGTGTGGTTTCGTCGCTGAAAATAAATTTGACTTTATTTTCGGTGTTACGCGCTACGAAGGTAGTAAGTTCTTTGCATATGTTCATCGATGTTTTTCCAATAAACATCGATGTTTTTCCAATGTGATGGTATACGACGTTTTGTTTTCTTCATGTTCTACCATTTTGTTTTGCGCGTCCTTGTGTTTTTGGTCAAGAAACCTGTAAAGTCTCAATAAACTGCTTGGGGTAACCATTCATCATCAACATTTTTGAAATATTGCGGAATTCGTGGTGCATTCCCATGTAAGTGTTACAAATTCTGTAAGCCCGGTGTAATAGGCTATTTATCAGGTTGCGCTTGTATTTAAATGGCACAAAATTTGACCATCTTGTTAGGAGGCCTGTATGGGTAGGCTTGCGATATACGTGAGTGCTGTGTCCATTAGGCATTTTCTTAACCAGTACATCCAGAAAAGGCGGATTATTTTTCTTTTTCCACTCACAGGTAAACTGGATATTTGGATGGATGCCATTTAGTGTGCAGAGAAAAGCCTCAATTTCATCACTGTTGTAGAATACGGCAAAAATGTCATCTACATAGTGGCATAAAAGATGGGGTTGTGCTGGGTTTTCCGCGGTTTGATCAATTAACCAGTTCATGAAAACATCAGCAAGCAGAGGGGCGATCGGGGAACCCATTGCGACGCCGTCGATCTGTGTGTAAAATTTTTGCCTAAATTGAAAAGTGATGTCATTACAGGTCCAATTTAACATTTTCTTGAACTCAGCTTTCTTGAGTCCATGAAATAGCTTGACACCTTCCTGGTATATGTTGTTGAGAATCAGGTTAGTGGTAAATTCAACTGGAATGTTAGTGAACAGGCTTTTTACATCGTAAGATACCATGACCTTGTCATACAGTTGTGTGTGCTTAACACGGTTCACGAAATCAAAGGTATCTTTTATATTCGTGGGATGTGCGCGCAGTGGTTGTAGAACTTCACACAGCCATTCGGCACAGTCATAGCAGAAACATCCACGCGAGTCTAGAATAGGTCGAAGTGGTGTGTTGACCTTATGTACTTTAGGAACGCCATACAATGTAGGGGTACGGGCAGCGGTTGGTCTGATTCTGGCGTACACATCATCTTCCAGTTTATCATTCTTGTGTAAACGATAAAGAAACCCTTGAAAACGACTAAGCTTGGAGAGATTGTTGTCTTCCTGGGTGGTGACAAACTTGCTTGAGTCGTTTAAAACGGAATAAATCTTCTTTTCGTAATCTTCTCTTTCGTAAAACTTTAATCCACTTTACAAAATTTTGAAAAATATGTATTATTGAAATATCACGTAACAATCCCGCGATCAATGCAAACCATGCCCCAGTATTACTATTTCATTTTGACATCAGAGTCATCGGTTTGGCCTAATCTGTTCATCGGGGACCTAAACATTCTTAGCGCCGTACATTTGTTTTATATAGCTTTTGGTTAAAGTTTAAAGACAAATGGGATCATGTAGCCCGTTAAGGATACTTGTATCTTGTTGTTTTAAAAGGTTTTGTAGATTTGTCTTGAAAGTTAAGTCAACTAATATTATAATTACAGATCTGCTAAAAAAAGTCGGATACAGCATTGAATAATAGATTATATGTTTTGATTTTCAGGCCGTTATGCCTACATTTACGTGTATCACCTAAGCGATGGCTTTACGTGAATCACCTAAGCGATGTATATCAGCCTACATATAATGTCAGTGCTTGCAAACGCTACTATGTGGGCGAAAAATTCAGTTTGTTTGGCTTTAAGTATTTCAACCGAAAACCTTACCCTTGATGGGTCGCCTCCAAACTGACGTATATTTTTGTTCACCCATTCCAGAGTTTTTACTTGATCCCACCATCCAAAGTTCCCTTTACCATCACCAGTGGATTCAGTACCTTGTACCAAAAATCCAAGATGCGCAACCCTGTAATTCAATATGCTTCGATGTTCCACGTCGGTAAATAACATTACGGCCTGTAAGCGTTGGCTTTAGTAAATAATGTTAGATCTCTAATGTGAATATTAGATGTTCTTTGGGGGCTTTGAAATCGTAAGGCCATATGTCGAACTTGAGCAGATATGAATAGTTGATCGAATATTAAAAGCATAGCCCGATATTAACTATAATTAAGCGATGGCACTTTTTAAAGAGTAAAAACAATTCAGCTAGAATGATCAACAATTATAGGGTAGGCCTAATATGGCTGAATATTAATATTCGTAAAAATAAATATTAATATTTTTAAATATTTTTCGCTAAAGTGTGTATGAAAATTTCTGCTAAACTGTATGACATTTCAGCTTCACAACTTTTGGAGATATTGCCCTCTAAAAATATCTCGGCGCGCCAAGTTCGCCCAGGTCATGTAAGCAGTCGAAGTTGGATTTGGAATTCGTCGGAGTCAATTTGTTTTGGTGGATTCGAAATGGGGGCTCGAATAAGAAAGCGTAAGACTATCCGAGTCGCGGGACCGACGCATGCGCAGTACGAAATAGGTAAAACTCTTGATTTAAATCAATGAGTGGCGATTTAGGCACGTAACAGGGATTGGCGTATTGCTAGAAATACCGGCATTTATAGGCTAATTTAACATAAATTCTAATTAACAGAGTTTTCAGTCTATGTGCTGAATGAATTCTGTAAAATAGACAAAAGCGTAGGTAGTAAAAAAGGTAAACGTTCGGGAGAAGAAAATTGTATCTACAAAGTCGAAAAAAAGATGAATAACGGGTTGGTGATTTACTCGAATGTTTTGGTTGAACAAAACGAACTATGGGGCAATAACTATAATGCGAGGTATAGCGAAAGCGCCTGAAACGTTTTTAATACAAACCACTGGTATTTCTGGTTCCAACTTTAATGTTTATTTTCTTAATAGTAGTTTAGTTTATTTGGGTTTGATTGATCGGCAAATGCTAAAAAAGCGACACAAGAAGAATTATGCGAGGCAGGCCTGTACAACGTATACGGCCCGTAACCTTACAACGCATTTTTTAGTTAATTGCTTATGTTTTAAATCAGTGCGGACTTGCTCGTTTATTGCGTGATCAATTGACCATACATAATTGTGATGCGAATAATAGTTATTGTGATGCAAATAATAGGAAGTGACTGTAGGAGTATAGGTGCATATTGATGAAAGACATATATCTAGGGCAGTGGTTCTTAACCTATGGGTAATTACCCAGTACCCACATGTGGGTAATTTCAGGATAGCAGGTGGGTAATCAGCTGAACCAGAATATATGTAATTATAGATGTAAGAAACAATGTCACAGCTGTAAGTGGTAAAGTTGCTTTAGTTTATTATACGTTTTTTGATGTTTTGAGTCCGATTAAAACAACCAAACAAGCACAGTTATTTTTTATCATTTTTCGAATTATTTCGTCATAGTGACCATTTTTGTCGCCGGTTTTACGTATCTCATTTTTATGTGACGTAATAGTAAGATTTTTCTTCAATCCGCTAGCCTAGCAATTTTTTCATAACCAATTTAGTTACAACGGTTTTATAAGCAAGCTTGATGGCTGCGTTGCTGTTGGCGTTTATTTTTAAAGGTATTCTTAGTGAAAATGTTTGGAGTAGTATAGCTAAGTGCACATTTAGAGTTAGTGTTGAGACGAGCGAGCTATATTTTGTTGAATAACGCTGTTTTACATGTTTAGTATGGCTAAAAAGCAAAATAAATAAAATACGTGGAGTAGTTTGTTCTTATGGCTACAACACAATGAGCTTGTAAAAACATTTTCGCAAGTAAGAAAGGCGTCACCAGAGTAGTGGGTCTGTAACGCGAAATTTGGTCCGGGGCCAAAACTGATCCGGTCGGATCAATTTTGGCGATGGAACAGCCGCTAAAACAGGTCCGGCTAGGCCAAAACTGGTCCGGCCTAACCCTAACCCTAGCCATACCTGTTTTAGCGGCTGTTCCAACGCCAAAATCGATCCGACCGGACCAGTTTTGGCGCTTGATTACGACCAAAATCGATCCGGCCAGACCGATTTTGGCCGGACCAATTTTGGCGTGCCAGGTCTCCAGACCAAGGTCCTCCAAGCTCTAATCTCGCTCGCGCCAACTTTACTTTGTTAATACAATTTTGTTTTTTACTATTTCGTTTTTACTATGTTTTTGTCCATGCAATTTCTCTTAAATCAAACTATGAATTCCGTTATTTGGAGCAATATATGCTCTTTTATGTGCTTAGTAAGCCACCTTTAAATTCCGAATTTTGCCAGTTAAAACCGAATAAACGCATTTATTTGCTGAAAATACGTAGAAATAAGATAAGATTTGATGCCATGTCAGTTTCTTGCATTTTCTTTTCAAGAAAGGTTAAAATAAACTAACGCCGATTAAAGGCGAATGTTGTTTTTTTTTTAGGCCTTTTTCAATTTTGTTATAATTATTGCAACTAAAGCAGGGGTTTCTCAAACCTAATTGCTCTGTAACCCCATTTTAGAAACAAGATTTATATTTGCTCGCTTAATTGATGGTTATAGTCTAGGGCCCTAGGGGTCACCAAACGCTTTTTAAAGGGCCGGATATTTGTGATCAGTGGCGTATCCAGGAGAGGGGGTTCGGACCCCCCTTTCCGTAAGTGATCTTATCGTATTTGTTCGTTTTTTTTTTCAGGGTTTAACTTACCGTCCGAAGCGGCAATGTTTGAATATAACTGGGTGCGCGTCTCAAGCTAATTTAAAACCAAAATCAAACACAAAACGCCGCTTTTCGTGTTTTGTTTGGTCGACCGTAAAGGCAAGATATTTTTTTCTCTTTCGCCTTTCGTTATTCGTTTAGGTTGGATGATTAGCAAGGGTGTATTCGACAAATGACAACGCTAAGTCAATCCTTCTTCCTTTTTTATCTCGCTATGTTTCTCGCTGTTCGCTGTCTCCGTTAATATCCGATGTTGGTGAATATCTGATTTTTTTTAACTTAAGCAGATTCTCTTAAAACATGGTCTAACTTTGACTGTTTTAAAGTCGCCTTTTTATGTAATAATAGTTATCGAAAAATTATTCTCTATAAGCATATCCTAGGCATACGTGTTCAGTGTACAATTGACACAACTTATTTTCTCTCAACCGCAGCTTGTATTTTAGCTGACTCGGCACACTGCTCGGCGCAGATATTGCGCTAATCGTGGCAACAACACCCGGAGAAAAAACGTCGTTACTTGTTTTCTTTCAACGAAGGTAGTTGTATATTTTGTCGGGGGTATACTTTCAAGGATTAGTCTTTTTTTATTTGTTTTTTTATTTATTTTTTATTTTTTCCTTAACTTGTTTCTGCTTTCTGCGAGCAAAAACAGATATGGGCCGATAATTTCCCCACTTAACTTACTTTTGGCTTAGATGCAAAAGGTAGCCTATAGTTTGCCAAGAGATTCATTTTCATTTACGTAAGTTTGGCAAAGACTATACGCAAAATTAATTTTAGAATAATTTTGCGTAAAAAATATTCACTTCATCAAAATATTCTTTATATTTATTTTCATTTTTGCCGCCTCAATAAAACATTCCGTTCCCAGAGACAGTGACAAATAGGCACTTATTGCCGGCTAAAAAAAATTTACCTTTTGTGAAAAGTTATTGTCCAATCTGACCGTCACAGTTCACGAACGCCATTTAAATGCAGCTTCTCGCAATGCTTTCTACGATGGGTGAAACTTTAGTACATGGCCTTGCTCTTCATGTATTACCGCGAAAATAAATATAAATTCGACGAGGTATTTTGGGGAATAATAAAAAAATACGTTTGATAAATACTAATGTACATAATGCGTACGACCATATTATTAGATTTTGGACAGCTAACATGTTTACCAAGCAAATATAACACTGGTTTACAAATTTAAACTCATTGAAAGCTCCTGCCACCCTATTGGGCGTTTCCCCCTATTTCGAGGTCACTGATTCCGAAAATGGCAGTAGTTTTTCTCTATCACGTCAGGTTTTTTCTGTGCAGAATTTCGAAATTTTATGAAAAAGCAGCAATTTATGTTTTTTTGATTTAAGTCTGCCCAATTTGTGACAACATATTTTAACATGTTACGACACTATTATGTAGTCTGAAAAAGAATTAGTGAAATTCTAAAAAAATGGCTTGTTTAGAATCAGTATATTTTTGCAATGCGGTTAATACAGCCTGTCTTCCAGAATAGTTGGAAGCATATATAGTAGGAGGGGTCTCGAAATCACTTTTTTGTCAAATCCACCTGCCTCGTATGGATTTTGATAGATAGACACCTAAAACCATTGTATACAAAATTTAAGCTCATTTGAACATGTATTGATGTGAGGAAATCGAGTTGAAATTTTGCGGAAATTCGCAAAATCGGGTAAAAATGCGAAATTTTAGGTTATTTTTAACCTATATTTTTCAAGTGAAATTTATCTGCTGTGGCCTAATACTTGTTTTTTTTAGACATTTATGAAATAACTGAAGCAAGTAAGATCTGCAGAGTTTGCATTTTATTATTTATTTGCAGTAGTATTAAAAATTAAATTTGTGCCGAGAATCAAAATTTTATAAAAAAAGGCAAAATTTTGGATTTGCCTTTAATCTGTGCTTTTCAAGTGAAACATGACTGTAAATTAATGTTTATGGAAGATAAAACTCACTACAAATAGATATAGCGACAGGAGACTGTGTTTTAATGCTAATTGGGCCAGTATTAAAAATTGAATTTCTGCCGAAAATGTCAAAACAATAAAATTACTGCAAGGGCACCTACGAGTGGCCTATACAAAGCATAACAAAAAAATGCTATAGGCCTAATGATAAATCGTTATTTGGGTTCATACAGCCAACCACCTAGCGTACGATTACGCCAGACCAAGCACTGACATTACATTAAATTTTATTGTGTACTACTTTTTTACCTATGTTCTCTTTAATGAGCTCCGAGTTTGCAAAGTATTTAAGTAGAGTAAGTACGTATTGTTTTTGATAAAGACCTGTTCTAAGAAATTACAAGTTTGAGAATCTGAAACCATTGATTACATGGCTTGGTAAATGGACATGGTATTTTTTAAAACAAAAAAGGGCAGCTTTACCCAGGCCAGATGGACTAGAACTTTTTAAGTTAAAACATTGACCCCAAATGACAGAAATCACCTGAGAAACACTTTATTAAAATTGGATTACTATGCAACGCTATACACTAAAGTTATACCTGTAGTTAGTTGTAACAACAATAACATCGCCGGTAGGAGCCATGAAACGACCATCATATAAAGTACATGTACCGGCACCATTCAAAAAATTTCCACCGTAAAACCAAACCATGACTGGAAGCGGATTTTTTGTTCCTTGTGGAAGATATTCTGGCGAAACCACATGATGGGTGTTGTCAAGAACTGACCGACTATCGGATTTCGTCAACAGTGCATCGGGAATCCAAACATTCAGATATAAACAGTCTTCATCGGTCTAAATTTTATAATAGAGAAACACACTTATAACTTCCAAGACAACAAAAGTTATTCGTTAATTTTAGAAAGGTTCCTTTTGTTAACTAGGCCTACTGAGTTTAATTTTATTTATTTAATGGAAACGCGATGGATCCCAAATATACGCGCGACGTTTTATGGCTAATTTTTTGAAATGTCCGAAATAGTTATAAGAGTAGCCAATCATATTCTTGTAACATCACATTCTTCTTAACTACCAGTAAAGACCCTGTCTTTAAGTATTAATATATATCCTGGGAAAGTGGCCTGGTTTATAAATATCCAAAATGATGTGCGTTTCATGGTGTTTTTATAATATTCTGGGTGATTTCTGGACAACGCGAAATCTCTTTTTTTGTCCAGTAAAAAAATAATCAACAACAATACGTACAGCATGTGGACAGGAATATTCAGCCGCAGGTTGGTCACAAATTTGAGGGCAGGCTGGACGAGCGTAAGTTGCATTCCAATATTTGGCTACGTAGGGTAAAGGATTTCTCGGTTTTCTCCATCGATATTCGCCAGTTGGAGGTTGACTGAATGGTATGCCCCAAAATATTGCGGATCCGTCTAATCGCCTACCTACAACATGTCCTTCCTCAACTTAAACAAAAAACAATGGATTAAAATAAAATTAGCTCTGTGTCCCTATTTAAAGGTTAGGATAATAATTAGATTAACGCTACTTTAGGATCTTGTGATTTTAAACGTTACGAATAGTTTTTGTTAAACACCGATGCCCTCAACATCAAAATACCATACACACAAAAAAGTATTTTCAGTAATCACCTTTCACCAAAACGTCGTTGCTTGTTTCTTCATTATGAGGAAGGATAAGAACCACTGGCAAAACTATGACAAGGGTAAGAACAACACCGAGCGTGGAAAGTATTAAAACCAATTTCATGTTTTGCTAATATGCTATTTGCTATAAACTTTTTTTAACCCCTACGCTTCTAAATATCCTATCAAACTTTTAGACCAGGGTCGGCAACCTTTTCGTAGCTTCGGGCTTGACCCAAACTTAAAAAGGTCTCGGCGGGTCGTAATAAATTTTAACTGATACTTTTGTTATTACGTTTAGTTTTAGGCATTTTATTATAACAGCTGTCAATCAGGGGCGAACCTAGTTTTTTTGCATTTAAAAATGAGTTTAAATTTCCTACGTGCAAAGAACAACACGTTTGTTTGGTTTCAAATTCGAGTCAGTACAGCGTCATCCATAATCAAAATGAAAATTACACTCACATTTTCGACTGTGATTTTTTAGACGAACCAAATGCTTAATAAAAAGTAAAAACACTTAAAAGAAGACAACGAGGTCTGGTTAAAATGATATGCACATTGCTCTATTGTATCGGGAAACGCATTGTCCGATGTATCAAGTCGTACGCGGGGTGCACGGTCTTGCCTTGAGGGCGAACCCCCTGACAACCTCTTGCGAATCCCAGATTGAGAACCTCTAGGGTCTAGGCTACAATGTTTAATTACACCTGTATAGTTATTTTTACGTTTTAGCGTTAAAATGATTTAAATAAGGCGTATAAGCTGTCTGTGTCATTTCATTTAATATATACACTATGCACCAAGGCTTCCCAAACTTTACTGTCGACGACATCTTTTAATATATTACTTGCTTTGCGACCATCTGGGTAAACAGTTTTTTAACACATAACATTTTCTGTCTGCTTTGTTGAAGTAATGTATATTAATGGCAGGAGTCGAACCGGAACCGAACCGGAACTTTATGAACCGGTTTTGGGTCAATTTTTTCCGAACCGTAACCGAACCTGAACCGTTTTTTAAACGATTTTAAGTAGCCCAACCTGAACTGAACCGAATAATTTGAAAGAACATTAACCTTAACCCGAACCTGTTAACAAAAGCGGTTCACTCCAGCATGACGTCACAACTTGTATTTTAAAGACTCAAGTCATGCCATGTTTAAAATTTTAAGAACAAATTCAAATATTGATTAAAAAACGTTGATTTTTTATTTTTTAGATATTTCAATAATGAGTTGCTGTTTTTCAAATACGCCACGTAACTTTGATTGAATGACTTACTATTCAAAATTATTCTCTACATTTGTTGACCCACATTTTTAGATTTAACACACTTTATAATATATCCGAACCGGAACTTAATGAACCGGTTTTGAAATAACGATGGTCGAACCGGATGAACCGGGACTTTTACATTGCTCCGAACCGAAACTGAACCGTATTCCGAAAAAATCCTTGAACCCGAACCGAACCTGAAAAGTCAAAACGGTTCGACTCCCGGATTAATGGTGTATAAAGTATAAACAGAAAAATACCATTTTTTTGATGAAAAACTTCGTATAAAAATTTATACGGACTTACTCGCGATCCCACACTACATTTTTCGCCAGTTGGGGGAACGATACCATTGTACATTAGAACGCAATCGACCGCGCACAAATGTGTCGGGCAACCCTGGCCAAGCTCTACGATTACTAAAATAAACTGCCTGAAAAACCTTGCGATGTAGCTGAACTTTATAGCCTAAGAATATGAAACTGAACATTTCCGCCTGTTGTTGGCAAATTGATCTTTTTGGATCGAGCTTTGCAATTAAGTTAAATTTTCTTTAATAGCTAAAAACTGAGATAAGGTTGACAAACTGCAGGTTTACAAAAAGTTAGGAGATATTAAGGTAAACATTAACCATTCCCGAAAAACCATAACTGCCTTAAAAAGCAAACATAGGGAAAAATAATATTTACAGTCATGATTTGCAAGAGAATGTCAAACAACTTTTTAGTTAATGGTTGTTACATACACCGGTAGTCCGGTATCCTAAGCAGCTGTTTAATCAGTAACAGAGCTTGTTAAGGACTGATGGTATTTTATTGATGGACACACGTCACTCAACTTAATGATTGATAAACAGTTATTGGGTAAATGCTAATAAACATACTACAGTTTATGACATATATATAAGATACGACAATTAAGTGAACGATTACAACATTAACAAAGCTGAACAAAACAGTAATGCTAGTTAATGAATAGATCTTTCGTGAAGGCGACGTAGTCATAAGCACCCAACACATTGATTCCATGACTGTCGTAGTACGGCGGCATATTGTTTACACAATACTCGGCTTGCTCTTTGTTCAGATTCTGCATAAAAAAGGAATATATAATTGCATAATATATTTTTCTACTGGCAAATTGCTGACAATCTTAGATATGCAAACAAAAAATGCAATTTATCCTCAAAGAATGTTTAAATGAATCGCAAAGAAACGTTTAATGTGTGACAAAAACTTATCACAGCATTGAATAATTTTTTTCTATTAACTGACCTGATAGAGCTCTTCTTTGGTGACGTAGGGCTTTCCTTCAGCACTCAAAGCACGGAAAGCACTTTCCACCTCATCACTGGACTTTACATTCTCTGTTTCTCTGCTTATCATAAAACCCATGTACTCTTGAAGGGAAACCTTTCCATCTCTTCAAAACAAAAGAAGGTAAGTAAATATTGAAAAAGTCAACACTGTGTACAGAAAATTAATAATTTTTTTTAGTGGGACCGCAAATATGCAGCCACAAAGCAATTAGCCGCACTGGGCAGCTCTGGCCACCAATTCAAATTTGGGATGCTTTTTTTGGAGTGTAAACCGAATTACACTAAAATTTATTTTAGCTAGTCTACACTTTATTTTGAACACCTTTTAAATGTTGTTTTACTCGGTTTAGCTTAATTAGTAAATTACAGTAGTTCGCAAAATATACCAAATGGCAAAAGTTCTTCCCCAAACAAAAATTTGGATGACGAAAAACAACATACATCATAGGCGCGGACCCAAAACTGGGGAGATGGTTATTAACAGTTACGAATACCTATTAGGGTCGACAATATTGAGGATGGCTTGGAATTCCGGGTCTTCCTCTCCTTCTTCCACCATAGGTAGATCGTAACCGAGTGAACGGAGGCAGGATTTAAACTCATGGTGTTCCAATCGGCCACTTTTGTCTTTATCGAAATGCTTGAACATCATCGAGAATTCCTTTAATGCTTCTTCAGTAACGCCAGTCATGTTCCTACACATTACAATTGCTGGGTTAATCTACGAAGTTATCATAGTCAAGTGTTTTTTAGCTTTCTTCGCAGAATGCCAAATACTAAGCGTAAGTATAACATCAAACCTTTGATTCACTGAACTTTTTGTAAGCTTAAAAAAAAACATTAATAAAATTCCAACCTAATTAATATGAACCATGTCTTCGGATTGCTTCTGTAATTTTTTCAAACTTACCAATCTCTAATTTTGGTCGCGAGCCATCTCGAGAAACACAGGCATAGTCAGTAAATTTGATGTATTTAGCGTAATCAATGTGTTCGACATTTATTTCATTGCCACACAATATACCTGGCTTGGATCTGTTGCTCTAAATTATGTTGCATTCTCATTCCAAGCTGCTCAAGTTGATCCCATTGTTGTGCAAGGCCTAATGTTGAGTGTTCGGTGTATGCGTTGTCTAAGATAAGCGCTTCTTCCAAAGCAGCCCCCAAACTTTCAATTTCTTGAAGTTCATTCTGTTAATAAATAGTAAACCAAGTTAAAATTACTGAGATGCAAGGGCGAACGGGTTGTAAACTGCAATCAAGTAAAGGAGACAAACAAGCTTCGTTGGCAAAAATGTTGTACCTTCTTCTTCTTGATCTCAAGCGCTTTTTGCTTGGTCGCTTCAAGTTGCGACTCTAGGGATCCAGATTCTTCCATCATCGTTGCACTAAAAAAAGCGTACAAATGACATCAACTTGTATAGTGTAAAGAGCAAAACAATACTTATCCCAATAATATTTACCTTAAAATGGATGAAATGCCAAGTGAAACGTTTTTAATTGAATGTGTTTACAATATTATAAAAATCAATATATAAAGGTTAAAAAATGTTTTCTCTTTTTTATCTTATTGTTCTTGTCACCCACCGTATTGATGTGAGCCAGTCGTGAAAGCGGTTGGCGTGTTGTGCGAACTCGCGGCGCGCCAAATCGTTGTTCTTCTGCCGCTCGAGTTCCTGCAGCAGGCCAAAGCTGCGCGACTCCACCATGGCTTGCACAGCCTTCCACGATTCTTGTAAGGTTTGTCTCTTGAACCAGGTGTAAGGGTTATTTGGAAGTGATGGGTCGAGAGACGGTTTCAGCAACTCCAGCTTATCATCGATTTCAAATAGTTCTTCAAGATCTTTTTCTGCCTCAATTAGCGTCGATTGGAAATTGCCATGCTCGTCAACCAGCGCCTGAAACGAAAACTGGTTTAATCGCTTTGTAATTATCGTTATTTATTTTAATAATGCCAGCCAAAATATAAACGTTATTACCACTGATCTGTTATTTTATTATTTTTTTTACTAAAATAAAGTTAACAGTAGCCAAAAGCCAGACCTCGATTTCCTTGACAGAATGACATCGCACGGGGTCTGTTAAATCTTCCTCGACGTTTTCGAACCACGAGTTAAACGCCGAGGCTTTTTTTGCAAATAGGAGGCAGAGGTCGTTGATTCCACGGAGGTGCTTTTGGTTTTCCTCTAACTTAGTCCTCCTTGCGTCAGCCAAACCTTGCAAGTTGTCCCATCTTGGTTAAAAATAACAAATATCAAGTATAACTAGGACGTAACTATAAAGCCAACTTTATTTTCGAAACGCATTGCTTCATCCGGATTGTGTAAACACGGCAAACAATATTCAGCCAGTTTATCTAAACATGCGCAGTTACGCACCTTTGTATAAGAAGTTTGTATTTTGTTTCAATCGCATCCGATTGAACGTGTTCAGCTTCAACCAACTGGGTTTTGAGAGCAGTGATTTTTGTGATTCCCTCCAAGTTAAAAGCCTTCAGACCGGCATCGAACGTGTCCTAATTTAGCGCAATAAATTTAACATTATTAAATTATAAATACAAACAATAATTACAAAATAAAACAGCAATATTCGACAAAATTGATTTACTTTTTTCAATGCAAATATTTCGGCCATACGTCATGCAATTAGTCAAAATAATGTGAATGTAAGGAAGACGAAATCACAATAACCAGATAAGTTGGGCAAGAAATATATAATAATAATATATGAAGGCAGCATTACGGGTGACTTATCAAAACTAGGTGTTGAATTCTTTTACCTGTTTCATGAGAAGACTTTGTACAGTAGACAAGTCATCGCCGTATTCATCTGATTTAAGGGCTTCCTCCTTTTCTCCGATCCACGCTTCTACCAAGTCCGCCTTTAAAAAAAGCACGCGTTTGAGAGAAATAAAAATAAACCTAAAAGATGTGGTGCACCTTGCTTCCCAGACGGATATGAAAAGTTAACCACTTTTACGTTGTAGTCAGTCTTTTGTAAGGTTTGCTTTGGTGAAAGTTTTACCATTAAAGTATCGTAAAGTGTTAATTATCTGCTGTAGTTAAAAAGGTATGCTATAGTTAAAAAACATATGTTTGAATAAATTTCAAAAACCGTTTCGGTCCATCAAAACACTTTATAATGTAGCCAGCTTTTTTTCTATTTGATCCTATTAACCATATTAAACAATAGCCCAGGGTTGCGTTAAGCAGAAAATATTTTTTTGGTAAATGTTTAAAACAGAAAGAAGCAGGACCTTCCAGTTGAACTGAAGAAATGCTGAAGTGTCTCTTAAGTCGTTCCTGCGTTGTTTGGTGGCATTTTGTAATTTGCTCTGCTTTTCTTGGATAACGTTAAGTTCATCCACAACGGAGTCGGCATCTGGGTTGGACTAAAAATGGCAATGTTTACAGCAATTTTGATATTAATACTTTACACGTTATAAAACAACAGTAGAGGTAGGTACGAGTAAAACCTATGTTGGCCATAAAATGGTTCTAATCTTAAGTTCAATTAAAGTCCATATGGCTAAGAACACAAAATCTTTGTTTGGATTTGGTTTAAATTTTACCAAGGATTGTACATTGTCAAATTTTACCAAAGACTGTAGATTATCACCTGATCGATCAATGATTGCCCAGTGATAGTGACGGCAGCGATGCGCGCACAACGAACATTCAGGTCGCTTTCAAACGCATCATGTTTGGAGAGCAAACTTTGAGCAGCAACCAGTGACTCAGGGGTTGGAAGCGACTCTATCACAGTCAACTGCTGAACCAGCCAACTCGACTCCTCTTCAAGGTCGGCTCTGAAAGTTCAATGAACCAATAAATAAAGAACATTACAATGCATTAAAGTACCCCGCTCGCCCGCCGCCTGTCCTTCTAGTGAACCGGTATTAACATTATTAACCACATATATTTAAAATCAACTTTCAAGTAAAATTAAAATAAACATGTTGCGATAAATGTGAAACCTGAATTGTTGGAAATGTTGAGCCTGCTTTAATCGCGATCCTCTGTGGTCACTAAGTTCCTTAAGAGTGTTCCAGTTTTTAGACAATTTTGCAATCTTTTCACCGATATCATCCTGGTAGGAGGATGATGCTTCCACCTGCATTTTCTCACCATGCGCCTATAACATAAAAAATAATATAATTGGTATACGATAAAAATAATGGTAATATTTCGGTACCGAAGGCGCTCAATTAATATATACACTCAACACAGCAATAAAAATCTAAGAAAAATATTCATGATTAAAACAGTGTGTTGAATGCTGAACACGCATTTAGAATCTTACAAGCAATCGATCAACGTTCGATTGGTGAGAAATGATTTCTGCTTCGATTCTCTTTTGTTTTTTACGAAGATTGTTGATGCTGGTAAGATCTTTTCCGCAATCTTCGCCACTCACTAGAAGCGTTTTTTCACTAGAAAAGAAAAATATTTGTAAGCGCTTATTTCAAATAATCTATATTGCCATTAATAAACTAGGCACGACTGTTTCGTAACATTTTTTTTAATTTTTAAATGTTTAAGCAGACCTTATCCATGATTCTTCGTCCGCAATATCATAGAAGAGCTGATGCATCAAAAGCGATTCTTGCAACTTCGATCGGCGATCCTTCGTAAGTTCTTTGATCTTAGTAAATCTTAGAAAAAGACAAACAACATTTGGTTAGGACGTCAAGGTACACGCTGTTAGTACAACTTTATATACTAAATCAAAGGTTTGTCAACCGTGTTGTTACATTATTTGAAATAACTTTAGTCACCTCTTGTTACGAACCATAACAGATATATGACGGGGGGTTGGGTGTCCGGACCCCCTTTTTCGTTAGTGATATTATCGTTTTTGTTAGGGTTCTACTCACCGTACTAAGCGGAAATGTTTTTAATGTAATTGGGTCACGCATCTTAAGCTAATGCGAAATCAAACGCAAAACGTCGTTTTTCGTCTCTTGTTTGGTCGACCGTAAACGCAGGATACTTTTTCTCATTTGCCATTTGTTATTCGTTCAGGTTGGCTGATTAGCAAGGATGTATTCGACAATTGACAACGCAAAGTAAAGCTTCTTACTTTTTATCGTTAACAACGTCGGGGGCACAGCTAATGTCCCTCGCTGTTCGTGCTAATATCTGATGTTGGTGTAACAACGGCATTTTGTTTAACTGAAGCAGATTCTTTTAAGAGGTGGTTAACTGTGACTTTCAAAGTGGACTATTTTATGTAATGATTGTTACCGCAAAACTATTCTCTATAATTTTCGCTCAACCGCAGCTTGTATTTTAGCTGATTCGGCACACTGCTCGGCGCAGATGTTGCGCTATAATAACACCCGAGAAAAACGATCTGCGTTTACTATTGCAGGCGGCGAAAGGCGTGTTTGTAATTTAGCGTAGTACCGTACAATCCGTACATGGACCAAAATTAATCACACTTATTTCACTGTCTTGGTTTAGTTTTTTGCCGGAAGTTAACGATTGCACACTAAGTGGTTTCGACGCACGTGTTCGCTTTGCGTCATAAAGGTTCGATTTGGCTGGACGTTAATTGGCCGTGTATGAATAATTTTTTTAACACGTCATTACATTACAATCACTATTTTATGGCGTCATTATTCATTAACGTCGGACGAAAAATAGGGGAAATCCCTAAGTTGAAATTTCGGGACCCCCTTTTTTTAGTTTCTGGATACGCCCTGAACAAAAAAATACTACTTACTTTGCTAAACATATTCTTATTTTGTTGTGATTGTGATTGATATGATATTAAAAACAATGCAGAAAATGTCATTGGCCTATATTCGAAAATGCCTATAAGTGTAGCCCAGAGATAAACCTAAGATACTTTCTGCGCCGCAAAACGAGACGTAATAAGCATAAATTTTACCTGGATTCGATTCCGTCCCGCTTAGCTTCTACAGCGCCACGGTCGAGTGCGTCAGATTCGACCGCCTTTTCAAGCAACAAAGCGGCATATTGTGTGAGATCTTTGGTTCGATCTTCATGCGCATCCACATCAGCTTCCAACAACTTGTGCTTTTTTACTAAGTTAGTTACGGAACTGACGTCCTTGCCCACATCTTCTGAGGCAAGCACCGCTTCAACCTAGTAAAGCAATTTTTCCCTTAATTTTATACTAATGGTAAATGATGTTTAAACACTCTTTAATCATTTGACACTTGTTGGCTCTATGGTTTACCTGTGTTTTTTCTTGAGAACTGGTCAAATGGCTTTTAACAAATCATAATAGTGCTAAGTAGGTTAAGATATCAACGGCTACCAACGTTGCAACCTAAAAGGTTGTACTAAAACTTACTTCAGACATCCAGAACTCCAGATCTTTGACAGCAGTTATAAAGTTTTGTTGCTGGTTGGCTTCCTGCAGCTTGCCACCCTTTTCCGCTGACTTGCCCAACAAGTTATTCCAATCATCATTCAACTTCTCGATTCGAGTCTTAAGAAAACCATAGTAATAACAACTAGCGTTTAAAACAATTTTCTTTATATACGATTAAAGACGCCATTTGTCACAGAAAAGCGACTTTTGAACACGGTAAATACTAGATTAGTGATGAACCTGTACGGCTTCTTCTGATCCAGCACATTGATGAGTATCAACAAGTTGTTGACCCACGTTCATCACTGCTTTGATACGTTCTTGATTTGCTTCCAACTCTGCCTCAAATGCTTGGTGTTTTTGATGTTTACTCTACAAGAAAAAGTATTATTTTACAATATAAAGTGCTGCTTGCGGTAATGTGGATTATTAAATGTTTCCGATATCAATCAAATACAAACTACTCAAAACAATTGTAAAGTATGTTGTGATTATTATGTGCAATTTGTGCATACATTATAAACGAAATGTAATTGTTAGTTTTTTCATGACATGTTCAATACGTTCCCGAAAAAAGTAGAATAGGTTGAGTCTGGCAAACATAGGTTATCAAATACTGAGGTTCCACAACAATAGGTTATTGATGTACATTAAATTGCAAGTAATTACCCAATTATTCGATATTGGTAAAAAATACATTATGGTACATGTTGTCAGCAGTTTTTTTTATTTTCTGTTCAATGGGTAAGCTATGTCCTACGTATATCGTGCTATAAGGCGATTTTGTTGAAAATTATTCTTGCTTTATTAGTACCAAAATTACATGGTATATTTCTTTTAAAATTATTACTAAGCATTTGATTTGTGTGCTGCTAGAGACATGCATATATAAATGAAAAATTTATATTTCGCATGATGCCTCATACCAAACCGCTCTCGATTCCCTGAGAGAAAAACAAAATATAACAGCCATGAAATAATTATAACAACGGAGGTCTAATGTTACTATTATAATAGAAGGATAAGTACCGTAAAACACAAATATATATGTAAAAAAAAAAAAAGATGTGTCAAGGAAAGTGTTGACTTTAAATAAAAAGTATCAATGTATGAAATATACAGATCTTTTATTAAATAACTTTTTTAAGAATCACAAAACACGCTATAGTTGCATTGCGTCCGTAACACCTGCGAGTTAAAAAAAACCTGTATGTTGGAGGGATCCTTGTAGCTGTCATCGGTAGCCGTTTCCAATTTGTCGTTAATCCAAGCTTCAGCTTCGTCAGCATCACGACTAAACTGCTGCAGGGTCTGCGTCTCACCAAGTTTGGAGCGTTTTTCAATTAGAGCCACTTTAAGCTTTTTCCAGCTAAACGCAAAAAAGTTAAGTTTTTTTTCCTGACCTGTTGACATAGAGTTACGAACTCACCGATTAAGAACGTTATCCATCTTTTCCTTTATCTGATTGTCAGCGTAGTGACTTGGTTCAGATTCCAATAGTTTTTCAGCAGATAATTGCAAACCGGACATTTTAGCTTCCTGTAGACCGATGGCCCGGTCGAAGTCCTCATGCTTTTTAATAAGGGATTCCACCGAGTCCAGGGTGTCACCTAGAACGTTACCAACATCACTTTAAGCAGTTTTGCAAATTGACGACAATTTAACCCCAAATTTAAATAACAATTATGAAATCATGCCTAATATTATTATTAATAAAAACGTCCAAAAAACTTGCCTGCTTGTTCGCTTGCAAGAAAATCTTCTCTGGCTTTCATCCAGTTTTCCGCATTGTCACAATCACGTAAGAATAGGTGAAACTTAAGACACTGCTCGAGCAATACATGACGAGCCGCCCAAGCTCTAAAAAGTAAAATACAACACAATCACAAATCAGTGACTGGAAGTTTTTAGCGATATTATAAACAAATTGAAATAAAAATAAAATACTTCTCTAGTTCCTCGCGCGCTTGCGATGTTGTTTGTACCGAAGAGTCAACTTGAGCGGCACCAGGGTGATCAGCCCGTACAAGGGTGTCGGCTTGCTGCTCCAATGCACTGAATGAAGGTGAGCGGGCATCCATGTCACCTCTATATTCCTGTTATATTAAGGATCTAACTTACTATGAAACCTTCAAATTGATAAAATGCGTTTTTAGCTTCACTTTAAGGTTGTGGAATGTGGATCTTGTTTACTAAAGTTACAAATTTTAGCAAAAGTGTAGCAATAAAACATGCACTGGAGATGTCGCAAAATGCTTGGCCTAAATTAGAAACCTGGTGCCTCTGCAAAAGAGCTTCAGCAGCAGCAAATGATTCTGCCACATCTTCACTTTCAACTTGTTCCTGCATGTGGTTCAACCAACGCTGCAGCTCACGCTGGTCGGCGAAGAAGTGCTGTAAGTCGTATGAATCGGACAGCGACCTTTTTCTCGCCTCCGCCTGTTACAACCAAAACACGCAATGTCGGCTTATTCAGCAGTGGGTAAATCAGCGAGCCTAGTACCTTTGCAATAAGATCGTTCCATTCTTGGTTAATTTCTGTTCTTTTGTTTTGAATAGCATCTTCCTGCTCGGGATGATCCTTCATCAGACGTGATGCATCGGCATCTAACGCGTGGACTCTGTCTCCCAAGGCTGCCAAGTCACGCTCAAGACCTTCATGTTTACGTTGTAGAGCCTAAAAAAATTGAAAAAAGCTTTTTTGAATTAAGGTAGTTATATCAGACATACGGTCAAGCAACTTAGACGGGGGTAGGAAGTCCAACAGGCTAAGTTTTGAATAGACTGAAAATTAATGACGTCATACTTGATGTTTTTTCTGTCTGACGTTAAGGCATCATATTAACGTCCAGCTAACGCCCTTAAGACGCAAAACGAACACGTGCAGTCGTGCATCGTCGACACTTCTACCAGGTGCCAACTGCAAAACTGTTCAGTGTGCAAATCGTGAGGACTGTGAAATATGTGTATAAGCAGCGCATGTTTTATGTCATGTACGAGCCCATGCTAAATTACGAGGGCGCCTTTTGCCACCTACGATACAAAACGATTGTTTCCCCGTGTGTTATTATTATGATAGAATTTTCGCAACAACTGCACGGCAGCTGTGCGACAAGTCAGCTAAAATCCAAGAAGTGGTTGAGGGAAAAACAATTGCGTCAATTACACACAAATCACGTTATATTACAATTGTAATATTACACTTGCTTTAAAGAAGAATTTTGCCGTAACTATCATTTCATAAAAATAGAGATCCCGAAACGGGCACTACAGTCAAAGTTAGTCAACTTTTTAACATAATCTGGGCTTGAGTTGAAGAGTTGTTACACCAATACGGAATACTAGCGCAAACAGCAAACAATCAGGAACCTAAAATGGTTGATAACAAAAACGACTTGATTTAGTGTTGTGAATTGTGTTGTGTACTGTCATTTTTTCTGTACATAAGCTACTCTTTCTCTGCGTACGGAATAAACTATTTTAATCACTGATATGTGGAATAAATACTTAATGATCAAGTCAACCTGAACGAATAAAGAAAAATCTAAAAAAATAAGGAGAAAAAATGTCCAAGATAAGGTTATTCGCATTAGTTAGGACGCGTGACCTAATTACGTAAAAAACATTCATACCGGGACGTATGTCCTAGGACTTAGGTCGTGAGTATGAACTTGAACGCAGGCTAGTTGTAACCTGGCCGAGCTCTTGATCTTTGATCGACTGATTTCGTTAGTTTACTGTATTGAGGCTTCCCGAGAACTATGATACGTAAACCGTAATCGTTCATCAAAAAAACGGCTTCAGGGCTAAATTACAGTGCACACGTACAGTACACGTCTGTGTATGTGTCTTTTAGTAATGTTGCAATGTGTTGATAAATGACGGAGCCGAGAAACAATACACTTTTCTAATATAATCGTTGACAAATCTTACCTGAACGGTGGGAAGGTCAGAGCCAACGTTATCATTGTCAAGCGTTAAACTTTTTTCTTCAATCCATTCGCGAGTTTCATCAGCATCTCTATAAATATCGCAGGAGGTTAGGTCAAATTCTGTGACATGTCTATATAATAGTCCGTATTACGCCTAGATCTTCGAAATTATATTCGGGTATGAAGAAAGAGTTTATTGACAAAAACAAACTACTAAAACAAGCAATCAAACAGGCATGATTATTGACTGGCAGCGGATCACTTTCAAGCCGCAAAAATAACGGAATGTACAAGGGAGAAACTACATTGTATTTACAATGCTATTTTAGAAATCCATTAGTGAATACTATGTAAAGATTATACCTAAAAAATCCTTGCACTTGGTGCGCTGAACCAAGATTGTTGTTTTGTTGAGTGACAACAAAATGAAGGTTCTTCCAATTCTTGTTAAGATCCTATTAAAGCAAAAAGTTTTGATTTATTTGCATTAATTTGTAAGCCGGGTGAAGTCATTCTTATTTTCGGTAAATAAATTCGGGGTAATGTTTTACAGTATGTCAGAACGTGCTGTAACAACGCTAAAAAAAAGTTCGACAAGTGAAAACAAGTTGTAAAGATAATAATTATACACTTAAGGGTGAAGATACGGAAAACATTTAAAGAATGTTGTTATTTGTATTGAAATATAAAATAATCAATAGTTGTTTAAATAAACAATAGACTCTTAAAAAAATCGTGTCAAAATACTACTGTCAGTATCAGCATTATAAATTTTATAAACCTATAGAAAATGTAACCACAACATTAAAACATACCTTCACTTTTTCAGCAACAGCCTCATCTCCTTGAAGACCATCAACTTGGTCTGAACCTGACGAACTACTGCTGCTGCTACTGCTACTTCTACTTTTTGTACTTAGTCGTTTTGTTGTTTCAACAGGAATATCAAGGTTCCTTGCTTCTTCATTTAGTTCACCCATGTGTTTCTCCCTGGCTTTTAGGTCCTTTATGCAGCATTACAAAAACATTGATAAATACAATATATGAAAACAGACAGGGTTGCAGTTGTTGTATTTTTGTCAGGGCATTTATTTTAAAGGTTTGGTTTAAATCCCCCTCAACAAAAGCGCTCTCTAGTTCTCGACCACCAGAGGAAATGAAAAAACCCTTCCAAAAAAATATATGAGCCTAAAAGTATCCCATTTCAATTAAATTCCCCATCCCCTGAACAAAAAAAATCACATGGCACAATTTAAAAACAAAGTAAAAAAATAGTAGCCGCAAAGCCAAAAGATGTCACCCCTGGACCGAAAACATGAAAAAAGTTCTACAATTTATACTTTTCTATAAATCTCAGGACAAAAAGTAGTCTGAAACATCCCAAAATCAAAATAAACCATTTAAAAAAAATCCAGAAAATAAATTTTCTGCCCGTATAATAGTAATTCAAAACAAATCAAAAATATTGTCTCACCTTATGGAAATCTTCAAACTTTTTTATCAACTTTTCAACTTGTTCCAATCCACCTTGTTCATCTGAGTCAGATGCTTCTAGTTTGTATGTTGCTGCCAAAGACTTCTTGTCATTTATCCATCTATTCATGTCATCACATTCTCGAGCTAATGCATGGCGGCGGCGAGATTGCTCAAGAACACCGCATCTAGCAATTCCTTTTGCTTTTAAATCTTCATACCTTATAATAATAAAAAATTATATGGTGAAAGGGAGGCTGGCAATTTAAAGCATAAAAAATGAATAGTGTTTACTGAAACTTACTCCTCCTCAATCTGTTGTTGCATTTTGATAAGAGTGTAATTTTCTTTCTCAACTTTCCTTACATCCTCTTCTGTATCACTATTGTCCCTGCTTGCTTCATCTTCGTTTATCAACTTCACATAGCTTGATGGAATAAAACCTTGTTTTTCACTTTCCACTTTCCACCAATCCTGTCAAATATGAATGAAAAAATTTATAAAAAAGTTTAAAAGTTGTCAGAAACTAAAGCTGTCAATTTTTTAGAATATAATTGCTGGACGTAGTCCAAGGTAAATACTAGGTTATTGACTAGTTTGATAATATGTTGCCTTAAACTTGGCACAATAACAAATTGTTTGTGACTACCAGCATTGTTAAATTAATCCCGATGCACCAAGCATAATGTGCAAAATTCTACCAGAAAATTTAGTGGTTCAACCAAATTAAGAATCCATCAAGCTGTGTCCTTTTTATTACTATTGCATACTACGTTCTATCATATCCAGGTAAGTTTGGTGAACCCTTGCGTTATAGCGACATTTCAAGAAAGGTATTTTGACAATTTGACTAAATAATCAGCGCACCTTCCACATACTGAAACAGAAATAGTTTATTTTTTCTGTTTTTCTGGTATAAATAATTCGTTGGATTAACCTGGGGCCAATCGCATGACCTGTTGCAAATCAAACATTTTAACTAGGGTAAGCTCCACCAGGCAACATGTCAATAGATAGAAATCGCTCTTCTGGTGTAAACGAGGTATAAACCGACGTTTCAGCAGCAGCACATTAAAGCAATTTTTATATTCTTTTACTGACATGTTAAGATTTTCCGCCTATCTTATTGTATGGCTAGTTAAAAGAAGCAAAAAATGTTAATTAACTACTGACTTGTTTTTAATCATCTCATTGAGTACTAAACAGCTGTTCATCTTGAAACTACTTGATATAAAGTTAGCAATGTGACATTTAATTTTTTTAGATGCGCAAATTAAAAAACTAGAGCTAATTGAAAAAAAGGCACAGTTTAATGCAGGGTGGTTTAAAGTTGACAGCATCGCGGGTCACATTGCATATTCTTTGCGGCCACATAAAGCAGGCTACATGCATGCCAGGAGTTGGATCAAAACGACAGAAGCAAAAATAGTAATTATATAGGATTGTACTTTTTATGTTATGTTCCTATTAAAAAGACTGAAAACAAAATGCAAATATAATTTATAAGTTGGCAAAACAGTCATTTTAAAAAGTTCCATATAGGACTTAAGGCAACTTTCAAACCAAAAATTAGACGTTCTTGCCACCACCTGGATCTGTACTTGATGAGCGATAGAAAACCGGTTTATTTAATGGTGTGACCGTAAAAATGCAATTATAACCAAACAAATGCTGTATGCTTGCTGTTCGTTGGTCACTTATGTTTCTTTGATAAAACCCCTGTACGCATTACAATAATTCAACAGTGCTTCGCGGTCCACGAGCAATAATGTCGCGAGCCACATGTGGCCCACAGCCCTGGGTTTGGACCACCCTGGTTTAATGTATGTAAATGTTTATATATATTGATTATTTCCTTAATTTGTAACTGTTCAATACCAATCTAATATATTGTTGTCATAAAAGAAAATGTCAACACACTCTAGTAAGATTTACAAGTCTATAGTTTTGCTTGCCAGTAATGAGTTAATAAAGAGTTTGTTTTAATCTGTGAGTTTTCCATTTCGGTTGTTTAAAATTTAAATGGGTAAGTTTTATTTCATAGGGCATAGGCGTATGTAATTTGAATACTTTAAGATTTTCCGCCTATCTTATTGTACTTGAACAAAGTACATTTGTACTTGAATATTGTACTTGAACAAAAAGTAATATTGTATATTGAACAACTCTTCTTATCAAAAAATAACTATGGTTAAACTTAGTTTACAAGGTGGGACATTTTTCAGAATGACAACTTTAACAGATTTTATGTGTTCACTAATCTTCTTACAACATTAATGAGAAAACTTTATACCTTGTTATATGAAGAAACAAGTAGTAGCACCTCACTCTTTTTAACAGATAATTCTCTTGGTGATTTTGCATGATAATCATGAAGTGCAACAACCTTTTCCAATGACTGTAGTTTAGCCCACGGAGATTGTAGCTAAAAAGGAAAATTTGGCATTAAGAAAATGTTGAATTGTTTAAAATGGCAGAATGTGTTTTTTAATGAACTTGCAAACTTCACAATAAAGTTAAACACAAAAAGAAAAAATAACCAAATAATTTCAAGCAATTTTTTGGTGTTTAGTACAGCAGTGGTTGTATTGTTTTACCACATAATTGATATTATAAAAAATTGCAGTATGAATATAAAAAAAGAAACCACAACAACTAGATAAATAATAATATATAGATAACAATCAGTAAATTCCTATAGTCACCTTGCATTTCTCTGCTTGTAAGTGCAGATCTTTGATTGTCCCATTGTACACTTCAATATCATCCATTAAAGAGTCATGATTTTTTATTAAAGACTCCGCAGAATCTTCATCAGCACCAATATCACTCGACGAAATTATGATTTTCTTTTCCTATCAAGGCGATATTGATTTTTATGCAGGATAAATATTAGTTTCCTGTCATCTTATTGGTTTCGGTTTTCCAAAAGTTTTTTGATACTGTGGCCGCAAAATATTGTATACTTTTTCTATGTAATTTGGAGGTTTATACAGTGTTCATGGATAACTTATATCCCAATACCTTAAAATTTTACCATAAAAGTAGTAAGGATGTTATCGTACTTCATGCAAATATTTTTGTTTTTAGTATGTTTCATCCTGTTTCAAAGAAATATTAAATAAAAATAATTTCCAGCACTTCAAAATGTTTATATGATTAGCAAGACCAGTTTATTATTTCAACGTTAACAAGTTTATTTAGGAAATTAGAGAATTGCCTAAAAAATTCAGCAAAATACATGCAAGATTAACATTAAACATAGGTAATACATTTTTTTCTCTGCGGCAACATGCCATGTAAATCAACCCAGAACAAAGCAATGCTATTTTGAAATAAAATGTTCAAATACACAGTTTGTTTAATGTTATTGAAATCAAGCAAACACCTCAATCCATGCTTGTGTATCATTAGCTGAAGCAAGATACTTTTGAGCTTCCAGTGCATCCAACAGGTCACTCTCACGATTTTCAGCAGCTAGTTTCAGTTCCTTCCATTTTGACACCAGTTTGCCTGAAATAGCATCGGCTTCCTGGGCTTCATAATGGCCTAATTTACAAATAAAAAACTTTTTTTTTGCTAGTTACATTTTTAAACTCAAATGTGAGTTAAGTAACCTTCTTCAATAAGAACTGATGCCTGTTTATAAACTTCATCAACTTGTGTTTGATGCGCTGCTATCTCTGAAACCACGATTCGGTGTTTTCTTAGTAAGTTTTTGACACTCATGATGTCTTTTCCTGAAATATTGCCATAACACAATAATTATGCAGTAATCATTAAATTAAATTATAGAGTAGACCAGCGCTTCTCAACCGGTGCGCCATGAAAGGTTGCCGCCGCGAGCAAAAGGTACGCCACGAGCAAAAGGAAAAATATTGTGATATGTAAAACATGTATTTTTTACTTTCCTATTAAGCTTAGCCTATTGATTCCACAGTACTTTTAGGTAGAAAAAACAATAAGACATTTAAAGCAACAGCATCTAAATCAGATAATCTATAATACCGTAGTATTAAGACCACCGACATAATAACGCCAACTTCGCAGTAATAACCATGACAGATAAGATCTAAAATAGTCTAGATAAGACCTAAACATGTCGAAATAAGTCCACGGAAAAAGACTTAAATGGACAACATAACGTCCTAGACTGTAGGGAAAGGGTATGGGATGATTGGGCGCCTCTGTTTTGGCCCTATATTTTATGCCCCTGGTTGGGCTTATGGGCGGGTAGTTTGTGGTGTTAGCAATTGGGCTTGGGGTTAGATAATAGGTTGTATAGGCATTAATTTGGCAATTTAGGTCTGATTTTGTTTCGTCATTATTACGACTATTAGGTATTAGTCCCATTTTCGCCTTATTCCTAACTGTCTTTCATTCCGAAGTTGCTGTTGTTCTTATTTTAGTTTCAAGGCTAGAGTCTCTTTAAAGATATACAACTATAAAGCCTATATAACAAAAAATTGCAAGCAATTTAAGACAAATACCGGTACACCCCAAAAATTTCGCGCCGCCCCTTTTCAAATGTCTATAGGTGCGACACAAACTAAAAAAGGTTAACAAATACTGGAGTAGACAATTACTAAGTAGTCTTTTCAAGAATTGGGAGAAGACAATATAATGGCTAAATGAGCACTGTAGTATAGTCAAAACTTTCAATAAATGAAAAAAACTCAATCATTTTATTGAAGAAAAAAGTCTGCCTAAAACCGAGAAAGTGCTTTTTAACAAGGATAACTTGCCTAAGCAATCAGTCTGCATCATCCACCAAGAACAAATGGCAATGGAAAAAGGTATATCTGTTTGAAATGGCGCATAATGAAGGACATTCAACCCTGTACCAAAGTTAATACACAAAAACTAGAAAAGTCTTAATAGCTTATATATTACTAAACCTAAAGACAAAAAAGCATGGTTTTAGGGTGCGCAATGAGCATGACATGTTAAACATGGTAAAGAATACATGTAACTACAAAAAATATTTTAGGTTGAGATGTTTAAATATAATAAACATACTAACTAAAGACATTAACTATAGCAGGAATTCCCAACCTTTCGTGGTTGCATACCACTTCAAGGTAAAACAGTTGGGCCCTACATACCAAACTCCATTTCAAGAAAAACATAATTTTGCTTTGATAACTATTTTATTTATTACTGTAGAACTTTATTTTCTTATGTTCTTTAATTCCGAAAAAATCATTTCCGTAATCCTATGTTGAGGGAAAACTTAATTATTGAGCCAGAATTTGTCAGGCAACATTATCTGTTTATTGTACTGCAGTATAGTCAGCCTAAATTCAGTATGTTTTATAAATCATTATTGTGTTAGAGGTTTCATTTACTACAAATGTTATCTGCTAAGAATTTAAATATTGTGTTAAAAAGAATATGGTTATTACTGTCAGTCACAGGTAATCATCTTCTGACAATTACCATGCTATATATTGGTCTAAATTTGAAACTAAATAACCCCATAGTGTATCTTGACAGAGGCCATTGCATTTTACAATAAAGGAAACAACTTTAAAAACCTTTTTACTCCAAATCGTGATTTGTTGGGCAGTCAAGAGATACACTGCACAGAATACAAAATAACTACTGCCTACTAATGTTTACTTGATATTTTAGCTGTGGCATAACCCTGCTAGAGGAAATAGTCTAAAATTAACTTTGAGTTAACAAATGCATAAAATGTGAAGGAGATTTTTTACCAAGATTGGATCCTGTTGCCATTGGCCACTTGTCTTGAATCCACTCAAACTCATCCATAATGTCTCTAAATAATTGCTTACTTCGAAGTGATTGGTTTAATTTGTCCCTCCTTTCTTTCATAGGCTCCTTGTGGGATATAAATAATGACATTATGACTTAAACTCAAATAAGATGTACAACAGAGAAGGGAAGTCATTAAAACTCAACAATCAACAACTTGGAAAGTCCTACAAGTGAAAGGAAAATACTTTTGGTAGAAAAATAAATTTAACAAAGTAAAAAAAGAAATTGTATTAAATTCTAGTTTTTTACCTAATTAATATTTTTGAGTCATAATAATCTTATAATAATAACGTTATCCTTCAACGGATTTCAGGTTGGGGCACACTAGGAACATTGAAAAAAAATTAGTGGCACAGTTTCTACAGAACAAAGTTTATTTATTATAATCTCTTCTTACTGGCAAGGCAATAAATCAATACCAAATTATTGTCTGTTATCTTAGTGTGCATTAAAGTCTCACATGTTTTACTGTTTGCATATTTGTTATTTAAACAGGGTATTTTCTTTAATTACAATAAGTTTCTGGCACACTTAAGAATTTCTCAAGGCATGCAGTTACTCGTTTCCAGAATGACACAAAAAATGAACTAGGACTAGGAGAGTAAAACATTAGTTTAATGTAATATCACAATGAACACAATTGAAACAACACATCCCAGCTGTGCACAATGTCAAGTATATGTTTTTAATGCACTTCAGAACAGAAACAATAAGGCAAAAAGGCAAAAAGGCTTGTAAACAGGGCAAAAAATACACATTTAAGCTATGAAAATACACTGTTTGGGCAGCCTAGTACATCACAAAGAAGAAAAACCTAATTATCAAAACATCGAGGACAGTGTTCCCGCTAAGAGCATTTTTTCTGCAAAATTCTGGAAACTTCCGCACTTTTTTTTACGAAACTGCACAAGCAAAAAAAAAATTTAAGTTGTTTTTTACTAAAATTTCGATCTCCAGTAGGTCTGTTTACCTCATATTTGCATCTTTTAGAACCGATTGGGACTTAGTTTGTCGGAACAAGGAAAATTATAGTATACCCAAAAAACAATGTTGTGTGTTGTGCCCTATATGATAACTAAATGAGTTGTCTGAATTTAATATGCGAGGGCAAAATCTCTTTTAATCAAAATTATCAAAGTAAGAAAATTCCGTAACTTGTTTAAAAGTAAAAATTGCTTACTGATAAAATACAGGCTGCAATACGGGCGATAATTGCCTTGACGATTGAGCAGCTACACCAAGCTACACTGAGTCCGCCCCACAAACTACCAAGCGAAATCGCATCTCAAGTAAGTGCAATACTCCAAAAAAAGAGACTCATTTTTAAAATGACTTTCTTTTCACTTAAGACTTATTTGCGTTAGGCAACAACTTATATAGACTTTACAAGTTAAGTGAATTCCCATAACGTCAAAGGAAATACAGGATGCTCTGTTGCATGGCAAGTGAGCAGTGATTAGGTGATCTGTTGCATTGCTTCAGGTGTAGCGCGGATGTTAACAGACTAAAAAAAGTTAAGATAAAAAGGTATTTTGCCGACCCTATTTGGAAACTTTGATAATTTAGCCACTTTGCCCACTGATTTTCAGCTTCTACACCAAATTGTGGGCACCTGCACACATGGTAAAAAATTAGAGGGAACATTTATCTAGGAATCACAATTAAAACTATTTATGACATAGTTTATTGATTTTAATTGAATATATGATGATACATTTTAACTGTTTTACCACAAATCAAAATTGTGTGTTCATACTTGCAAATCTTTGTATTTCGCAGAAAGTTCTTGCTGTTTTTCCTGAATTGCTTCTGCATTAAAATGTTGGCTTTCAACATATTGCTTGGCTTGAATTTCAATTGCATCAATTCGGTCCTTAAAATTAAAAGTTCATAAAACTTAATTTATAATTACTATTAACAGACTGGGGCAAGTGAGTTTATACACCAGACATTTTTAATCTGTGACTAGCTACCCCCTGGTGCAACATTTCATTTTTCCCAAGGGCGTCAATCAAATCATTCTGTTTTGTATTTAAACTGTGGTAATCACATATATTGCATATATTGACATGTGCATTTAATCCTGTTTATATCAAATTTTAACAAATGATTTCTATGCGTATGTATATGGATAAAAGACAAAATCAATGTTGCAAAATAAGTGTCATTTCTTGTTCTGTTTTTAGCATATACACTTATAAAGTATGTGCAGTTGTTATTTGCTTGCTATCTGTTGTGTGTTTTTGATACTTGAATATTTAAGGAAAGCCTATTGAAATTCTTATTATTGGGTGTGTCGAGATTCCAACAAAACTTTAAAAGGCTTCCTAACGTAAAAAGTTAAACATTGCGCTAGTCTACATGATGAGAAAAAGATTGAGACAATGTTTCGGCATGCTAGTCGCATTCCAAAATTGAGTAGTTTAAGTGATAAATTAAACATAATTTAAAAATAAGAATTAGATGTTACTCTTCAACTAGAAAATTGTGACAACAACTTTGTTGTACACCAATAAAAACAAATAAAAACATGAACAAAGCGTTCTCTTTAGAAAGTTACTTTACCACTGATTAAAACTTGAAAAAAGTTTTGCTGCCATAGTTGTCGAAAAATATAACTTATGATGAATCATTTAATTGTAGCAAAACAATTTATGAATAAGATTATTATTAACAATATAGAGAAAAGCTTATAAGTGCCTTGGGGAGGAAACAAAATTTTTTGGTGGGCAGTTGACAAGTTATTATGCTTAGGTGATAAGTTAAAAAACAGTGGAAAAACACGGTACTATCTAGTAAAATATTTATTCAAAATCCGCTAATGCCAAATATATTAAAATTACCTTATGAACTTGAACATCAACTTCAAGTAATTGATGTTTTTTGATGAGAACGGAAACTGATCCCACATCAGTGCCCAAATCAGTTGATGACAATGCCAGTTTAACATCCTCAAACCATCGGTAAAGCTCATTGACAGAGCGGTTAAACGCTTGTTCAGCACACGCCTCCTCCAGTTTATTGCCTTATGAAACATATTAAGCTTTCGATGGTGTACTGTAAAGTATATTTGTATAAAACCCTTACCGCGTTCTTTGCATTCTTTTAACAAACTTTGCCATTGCTCTTCCACTTTATGAGATATATTCTTGATATTATCACTTGCAAAATGATTGGCTGCAATAAGCTTCTGAGCATTTGACATGCAGGATTGTACTCTGGGTTCACTCGCAAAAACTTCTTCCTCAAAAACTTTGTGTCGCTGCATTTTTCCCCTGATATTGGTTGGGTCCTATTAAACATATAATATAATGCTGTATTTGTGGTTCAACAATAGAAAAAAAACTGATAATTTGCAGTGAGTTGGATAGTTATTGAAATATTAGGGCGATTATTTTTTAACTTGGCAAAAAAAAGTCCAAATCTTGTCAAATTCACAAGTAGGTAAAATTTTGTCGAACTAATAATTTTTTTTCATAAAAAGCAATGTGCGAGCAGTAGTTTGACGCCCACTGTTTTAATTGTGATAGATTTAGCACAAATTTGTTTTTGCTTTAGATAGTCATGTCTCCTTAATTTGGGCAAATGTACTAAATATTTTTTGCCGTGTATGTTTTTGGGTGATAAGCGAATAAGGTTGGTATACTTTTTGCCATTCTTTTTACACTAAATTCTAAGAAGGAATATAAAATTAGGTTCAACCTGTTTACAGCAAAACACTACGAAATGCTCTACATCACACATTGTAAGATTAAAGTGGAATAAATCCAATTATAACTTCGTAGGTTGTGTAGAGTTGATGTGTGTAGTTCCAGTTCCGTTTATTGTGACATTCTAGTGAATTACCTACGGTGCCGCAATCTATTTAATATTTCTAAAGGGTACCGCGAACCTTAAAAGGCTGAGAAGTCTCATTTTGCAAGTCTGGTCAACATGTTTTTGTTATTTGTGCAACTGGTAATCTATATTTTTGCCAGTTTTACAGCATAAATGTAAACTTTTTCGAATTTTATTTGCTTTTTAGTATTATTAGGCTCGTTTTGGGAGTCTAACACATTTTAATTAGATAAAAAAGCTTATTTTTCTTAAAAACAAATTAGTGGACTTTCTCCATGTTTGGTTGGAACATAAACATTCACTCACTCCAGGGAAGGATCTATGTCCCCACCAAACTTCATTTTTAGCCTGTTTTAAAAACTAAAATGGAAATTGTTTTCGCATGTCGCGAATTTTATTTTGTTTTTCTCGTACATGTTTTCCAACCTCTGAAGCATACCAATCCACATTTTGTCAACCTAATTTGGTTACTGCTATGTTTGTGTTTCTCCCGGTTTATATAGTCTTGCAATATGCCCATTGTTTTTCAAGAAACACATCGGCAACTTTTAAAGTCTCAAAGAGCAAAAAAAAGGCATTGTAAGTTGTTCTGTGGAAAATGATGACGTTTTTTATCCTTGAGCTGTTAGGTTAATGCCTTTACCACTTGATTAACCCAATATATCAAGGAATGTAGACATATTTTTTATGTGCTCAATGCATTACAGCCCCCTCTAAATCTAAATTAAAGTTTCCATTTTTTACCAAAAGCCGCGATTTGTTCGCGCTTCGCCAATGCCTCCTTCAAATCGACTTCAGTTGAAAATTTGCGCACAACTCCCAACAAAATAAAAGTATTATTTGCTTACTTGTTGTCTAGCGTTATAGTATGATGTTATATTGTGTGAATTTAAGATCCTACAATATTTTATGTTTGTCATGCGGCAAGTAGTAATAAATAATTTCCCATCCCTGATCTAGGATATTCACAACACTTGTAATCTATTATAATCTGGTTCATGAAATTTTATGTTATTGTTTTATCACAATAGCTCCAAAAATTTTGTGTCAGGAGTTTTGCACAGTGGGATTATCCAGATAAAATTGGTAAAATGTACAGAAAGAAAACCATTACCAGAAATTTTGTGTCAAATAACAAGGATTTTTATAATTTCAGGATCCGGATATCAAGGTTTGATGGTTTGTACAAATATTTCAATCTATATAACTATAAATAAATGAAAACCTTGTAAGATTGATCTGTGGCCATTTTCCTTTTTTCTTCTATCCAAGAGAACAAATTTTCTGCATCTCGTTCATGAGATCTCAAAGCATAGGCATCTTTCAAAGCGATTGTGCGTAAATCAATGTTTTCTTTTAATGTTTTATGTCTCTTGAGCAACTAAAAATGCAACAAAGTTGTGGTTAATATTTAGTGCTGTAAAGTTTAAAAAAATATTAAACAGTGTGCAGTGTGTGTTTATAAAATAAGCTAAAACATAGAACATTAATGGATGGCTTTTAAATAAGGTTGTCAAACACAACAAAATTAAAAAATGTTAAAATGTCTCCACAAAACATACCGCATCTCTCCTAGTGCCAATATCTTGGGATGCATAATGGCTCCTTTCAATATGGCGAGTTGCAACTTCGTCAACAGAGTTGATCTTTTCCTCTTGAGCCATTGCTGATTTAATAAAATCTTCGTGCTTTCGCACAAGAGTTTGTACAGAGTCCAATGAATCTCCAAGATAGTCATGTGAAAGCAATACCTCCTAATTTAAAAACATAAAAAAAAACTTGATTAGGGCAGGCAAAACCCACTTAAAGGTCAGTCCACTACCAAACCAACACTAGAAAAACATACCTACCTACAAATACTCCACAAAAAATAGGACACTGGTATATTATTTAACAAATATACAGTTCACTGCACACCTATCTGGTAGGAAAACAAAAATTGTAGCCAAAATAATTATCAGACATTAATATAAGCCTAAAAAAGTTGTTTTTCAAGAGAAACTGCAAATTAATTGTTTCATAGCAATTTTTGTAAAGCAATGTGCGAGCAGTAGTTTGACGCCCACTGTTTTAATTGTGATAGGTTTAGCACAAATTTGTTTTTGCTTTATATAGTCATGTCTCCTTAATTTGGGCAAATGTACTAAATATTTTTTGCCGTGTATGTTTTTGGGTGATAAGCGAATAAGGTCAATATACTTTTTGCCATTCTTTTTAGGTGAACTGCTTTTAGAGTAAATGTACACCTATCTGGTAGGAAAACAAAAATTGTAGCCAAAATAATTATCAGACATTATACCTTTGGATAATTCATTTGGCTTAATTGATGTAATGGTTACTGTAAAGCATTCTATAACAGGGTGGCCCAACTGTAGTTTTAGCGGGTCATCAGAAGCAATTCATTTCATATCCTGGGCCAATATAATATTTTCAACACTAATACATAATTTTAAAGAAACAGATTTTTTTAGCTTTTAGTTTGGATGGGGCTCAAAAACTTCACAGATGATGTCACCAATGTGGCCTGGGGTCATATTTTCGCCTACAAACTTCAAGGAAAAATATAAAAAAAGCCAATTGGCCTAATATCGGCCGACAGAAAGTGTCTATACGAGTGGTTCTTAAACTATTTTAGCTTGCAGAAAGTGAAAAAGATAGCTTGCAGAAAGTGAAAAAGAAAGCAGACAGTTAACATTGGACAGTACAGTTATTAAAATCTAAATTACATACATAACTGGACAAATTGTATCCCCAAGTAAATCCTTAGGAAGAACGGACACTTGTAATTTAAAAACGCCTGGTTCAAAACACACTTGCGACTGGCTGCTTTTGATCGTTTATGAATAAATATACTGCATTTAAAGCATATTAATACTAGTTGCAGTATTGGTATCGCAAGATAATTATCGTGGTGGTAACCGCATGGCATTGTGTGTATAAGGTTGCTATACATAAATGAGCATAATAGTTATAATGCATAAAATATAGACTAAGAGTTGGAAATGCGGGGATTAATTTATGATGAGTTTTAAATAATTCATGTTAGGGAAAAAACATAGGACTCGTGAAGGTTTATGGATGCGTTTTAATAAGATAAATTTGCGAGTTGAGTTTCCTAATATAAAACTTTATCTAAGATGAATAGGTTGCAACACCTCCCCCCAACACACATTGGGTTTATAAAATATAAAAAAATATACCTGGGTTGCAATCCAAGATTCTGCCTGTTCAGCATCTCTGTTAAACAGTGCCAAATGAAGGCACTGATCAAACAATGCCTGCCTCTCTTCCCATACAGTGTTGAGATATTTTTGCCTATTGCGAAGCTCTTGCAGTTTTTCTGGAATAAGTCCTGGATTCACTGTAGTTTTTGTTTTAACCGAGCTAAAATAAACAAAAGTCATTAAATTTTTTAGTTTGGATTTAGTATTGGCATGCCGAGTAAAACATCTATAGGAGCATCTTAACCTTATTGCGGGTATGTTTCAAATGTATAATGACATGCACAATTGTAAAAATGAACATACATTAAACCAGTGTTATAATAAATTCGCTTTTTTGAATGGCTAGACTTGGCTTAAGTATTTTAAACAAATGTGCCCAAATTAGTTTTTTCAAACCATGTCAAATTAGTTTTTTTTTGGAGATTAGTTTTTTTTTCAAAAAAGTTACTTTTTGGAGCTATGTAGGAATAAGTAGCGAACAACAACAAAAAGGCAAACTGACTACAATATATTACGAAGGCCCGTAGGGTATGTGTTCCACAAACAAGGTTGTCCAAGAAGAATTAGGAGCTTTTAATCTCACAACAACTAATAAAAATGTGACACAATATAAGTAGTTCCAATTAATGAACTTATAAGCTTTTTTTATATAGTTAAACACCATGCTTTTGTGTAAGGTTATAGAGCAGCGGTTCTCAACCTTTTCTGTCTCGTGGCCCCCTTAGAAAGGCTTTTAATCCTCGTGACCCCCTCGATTATAAAAAATTAGCTAGAATTTGACGCGGCATTATTCTTTCTTCTAGAATGCTTTTTATCACGGTAATTTATAAGTTTTGAGGGTCGTAATGACGCATTTAAAATCACCAGCGAGCAGTGAAAATTTGCGAATTTTCGACATTTTATAACACAAAACCTTGTTTAAACTTTCTGTAAAAACGTATTTTCAATAGTAAACATGTGAAAGTATGTGCAATTCAACTATTCTTCGTTCTCTTAAGCTGGCTGTAACACAATTAATTTTACAACAAAATTTATCAATGGAACAACAACAAATCTATCTCTAAGAGCCAAACTGGTAATATCTTTATTTGACGTTTTGTGAAAAAATGTTCAACTTGCTTGTATTAGTTTTGCTATCATTCTAACTTGCCGTTTAACAAACTATTTAAAATACTGGTTAAACGTTCCAAAGAAATACGGAGTAAACTAGAAAAACGCAAATGTTGGTTGTAAGTGACGTAACAATGTTTGCCTATTAGGCGAGCAGATAACGAATTGCAAGCTTGAGGTCGATTGTTAACTTCTCACGAATAGCAGGTAGTAACATGTAAGAAAAAATATGTTACAATAGGCCAAAGAAGGTTTAACACTACAAGTTTGAGTTTAACTGAAAAAATTGAAAATACGGACACTGTTTTGCAATACCACGACATTGCTACAAACGTATGCTCGTGGCCCCCCAATTACAGCTCTGTGGCCCTCTAGGGGGGCCGAGGGCAACGGTTGAGAAACCCTGTTATAGAGTAATGTTTTGCTTGCGAGCTTTAGCTAACATACACTCATGCCTATGCTAAATTGCAAATTTTACATCATTTTTTGGCGATGATGCTTTCGCGATACTACAATATTGGATTTTTGGGGTATTGGCTAATTTCAGATAAAAAATACCAATTATTTAGTTTAAAGATCAGACAATTCAAACAGAGCTCAAGATTGGCACCACCTCTGCACTTTTATATCTTTTTAACACCTAGTGGGGCTAACCAATCTGTAGGCCTCATTTCCCTGGTAAATAATGTCTCTTTTTATACGTTGTTGTGTTTTTTTAGGTTTTTAATTCCATTTATTTTATACCGCTGTCGGAAAGTCTGTGGATTTTTTTTCCAAAGTTCATTTTAATTTAGTTAATTTTTCTACATACGTTTGACTTTTATCTTCATCGTCACTAGATGAGGATGAAGTATCGCTTGACGATGATGAGGAAACCACTTCAACAGTGACAGTTGTGGATGATGGATGACCTTCTTCAATCAGTTTATTGCCAAACTCAACAGTTTGATTGAAACCACTTTCTTGAGTGGCAATCTTACCCTGTCATAACACTGGCTGAATTATATCAAGCATAAGATATTGAACATAAAAAAAACTTAGCAATTTAAATTTTTCAACTTAATATCCATAGCGCCTGTTCCAGGGTACGGAAGTCCTGGCACTTCTCAAACTATATTTTTGGAAACTTTAATATCTGTATAATGTTAGTGCTACCATTGTATATTAATGAACCTTTTGATTGACACTTAGACAAAATGGTGTAAGGAATTTAGACAAAGGTGTGTGCAATTGTTTATTGAAATATACCTGACATCTCACTGCAAGGCCACATTTTAGGCAAGCGCTATAATTGTTTCATTAAAAAGATACCCACTTACCTAAACAAGCCACACATACAAATATGTATATATTAGGAGCAATTTTTCACTTAAAATGTGTGCATTAGTTTCTACTACCCAATAAACAACAGTTTTTTTATTAAATATATCACAATTTATAAACACATTCTATCAATGATATTTCACCTTTGCCTTATCAATCGTAAATTTGCTATTGCACAAGCACACAGACTCATAAACTGACTCCTTGCACTTCTTTAAACAAAAGTAAAATCAGGAATATCAATTTAAGAAAATCAAAGTGAAGTTTACACCTAATGCGGCAACAGTAATATGATAATAATTCTTGTTTTTTTTAAAATTATTTTCTACTGCTGGGAACTTGCATAAAGACCAACCATAAGTGTAATTGATTTCAGAACTTTGCGAGCTCTTGCAAACCATTCCTGGTTAACATAAGGTGTAGAGATGTTACAGTGGTATAAACAACATTCAATATTATTTTATATAATGTTGAGTAGAGTTTATGGTATGTCTGTTTTTGTTTCGATGTTTGTGCAACTGGCACCCTAAAGTATTAGTATTTTTGTATACTTACTCTATATTCTTGATGTTTGTCAACCAACGTCTCTGCCCCATTAACATCATTAGCCAATTCATCAGCCAACATATTTAACTCAATTTCATTAGACCAGCTAAATAGTTCTTTGCATTCAGCAAGAAATTTCTGAAATAAAAATATAGTTTGAGTTGCATTAATGAGAAAAGTAATAAATATTTTATAGTATTAGAAAAACAAAATTACAGAATAGAAACCTGCAAATCATAACTTTGCTGAAGACGATTTTTGCGATCTTGGGCAATCTTTTTTACTATTTCCCATTTGTCAATCACAGCCAAACGTTGTTGACCAACTGAAAGATTGCTGTGGTTATGTTCCGATTCAATCTTTTCTGATTCTGCACATAGGTTTTCAACCTGCACAAATCACAACAAGGGTTAAATCTGGCAATCAGGTTAGTATACAAATTAAGATACAAGGAACTTGCCTTATCTTTAAGCGCAGCAAGATCACGCTCAATACTTTTATGAGTTCTCTGCAGAGCTTCTACTGACGCGACATCATTCCCAACATCATCAGAATGAAGAAGTTGTTCTTTTGCTACCATTCTTGTAATGGTCTCATCCACATCTCTATACATTTGTATTCAAATAAATTTTAAAATATATACTAGAAAACGGATAGCCCAATAGGACAGAAAACTAACCACTTTGGGACAGCCTTACTGTTAGGGGAAACATTTTTTTATTTTCATGATGTAACAATTAACTGTTTTCCCGTTTAGTTTTGCAAAATTTTGCCAGCGAAAAAGCACATGGCACAAGTGCTTAACTTTCGGTTCCTAACTGTAAATTGGTTATTTCTACACTAGTTATTTGTGTCGATAAGTCGTATTGAGCTTAGAATTTGTAGAAAGTTATTATTATTATTATGTTTACCGCTTGTTTAGTAGTTGATTATATAAACTTTAAACTACAACTGGAATTTATCTGTGCAAGTTTATATCCAAGTTAATCCTGGATCCCTAACAAGTTGGTAAATACATTTCTTGTGACTATGTTCCTTATCGCTAATGTAAAATCAAAATGCCATTTGATTAGGATTAGTATTTGCTTGTGCTAAATTATGAGTATCTGTAATTCTGGTAATGTAAGCCATATTCGTTGTGTTTATTTTTCGTTTAACAGAGAACTGCCACTGTTTAAAGACTCGTACTCTGTGTGACAACTATAAAGGCAGTGCAGGCACAAGAGGGTGACACTTTTCAACTAAAAAGCCATGAAACGGTTGATGTAGGCCAGGGTACGTAGGTCGCTTAGTTGGAGCCACGACTGTTAAACTTACTTAAAAAAAACATTTCAACTATATTTAACATATACAAGTCAGAATTTTCTTTTGAATAAAAAAATCAGTCTGAATCCGGAAGGAGAAAAAGAATCTGGTTGCACGTCAATTGTAAAACACACACTAAGTATGAAACTTTCAAAACCAAAAATCAGCTTGTTTAGATGTATTCAATAAATATATTTCACTCTTATAAGCAGCATTAGTATCTTAATTGAAATGAATTCCTTCAAGTTTGTAAACTAATTGCCGATATAAAAAAATATTTTATTTAACTCTTTTTATTTATTTATTCAATTGTAGGCTGTGATGTACTTATAAATCTCTTCGTTTTTTGACAAAACCATAAACACAATTTATATGTTGTTTTGTTCACCTGTTAAATTTATGTACTTGGACAGCAATTCTCAGCATTTCCTTTCTTGAGTCTGCTTGTAAGTTAAGGTGGTCCCAAGCTTCATTAACCTCACTTTGTTTTGCTTGTATTTTCTCAGATTCTGGGTGCTTTTCTTCATCTACCTGAAATGCAATACAAAAATAACATTACAAAAGGAAGTCAGTTTAAAGGAAACCTTTTTCTCTGGAGACATTTTTTACTGCAGTGACCATCATTACACGAAAAGGCATTTTACTATGAATACAAAAGTTTTTAAATAAATAAGTAGCTTTTAAATCAAGGGTCACAAAACTAAGGTTTGCAGGTGGGCAAATGGACAATTCCACGCTGTAGGTTTCGTAAACCTTTTTATAACAGCATCTGTAACTGAAAACGAGGAAAATCCTGCATAAAGTATGGTTAGCAGTTGAAAGATCTAAAATGGTTGAAATCTTGAGTAATAATATCACTAAGTAAACCCTTTCACATGTCCAATGACTCACTTACAAACATAAGTTGGTAGGCACTCCGGTGTTCTTTAAAAAATGTGACAAAGCATCTTGAACACATTTAAGTATTAGTATTGCTGTTTTAAGTTTGACAAAATTAAAATTAAAATAAGTGATTGTATTGTGTATTTTATGTGCAGCCATGTCAAAAAGAAATAAATTTTGACATATTTTTTTTAAATGGAAGACCTATTTTTTACAGCTCTATCATCAAACCAGTGTTCGTTCAGCCAGCGGTAGTCAAACTGTAAGCTGCGGCCAGAATGTGTGCCTTTTATTAGTGTGATGCAGGCTATTTTTTATTATTTTAATTTTATTATGTAGTAGTGCACCGCATGGTAGTCATAGATATATTTTACAGTATTTTAAAAGTTATTTTAATTGTCTTTTTTTAATTAAAGTTTTGCCAATTTGAAACAAGGTTGTTTTTGCTTTACAATCGATTAGACTCCTGCATAGTTAAACACAAGTTGACTTAAAAACAATACGTGTTTTCAAGATAATGTTTTTGTACTGTCATGTTTTAACATAACATTTGATAAAGTTATGTTATCATATAACTTTTGATAAAGTCATGTTATAATATAACTTTTAATGTCATTCTAAAAATTGCAAAGCCCCCAACACCTCAAACAAAAGAGGTTTTATAGAGTGGGCCTTCAATAACTCTTAAGTCATCCATTTTAAGTAGCAACAAAAAAGTTGGTCAAATACTGCCACATGTTCACTAGCAAGAGTATTTACTTTAAATAACAGTTCACTAGCAAGAGTATTTACATTAAATAATAAAAATGCACAAATTAGGTTTTTAAGTAGTATTTTTATCCAAAACACTATATTTATTTAGATTTTGTTTATGTCATCTCAATAGCTCAAAATCTCTTCTCACTATTATTATTAGAAAAATCACATATTTGGCAAGACCGTTCTTTAGCTTTAGTTGCAATTTAGTAGTTAAAGTTAAACATAATGTATCAATGAAATAAAACCTTCAGTAGGTCTGCAAACAACAACCAATTTGTGAAGGGCACGCGCCACTTGCTGTATAAAATAATTAAATGGCTTTTGGAATACAGGAGATATTTTCTAAAAATACATTTGGTTGCCATGAACATTTATATTTTGTTTTCAGTTTATTCAAATCTACAGGTTCAGTCTTTGTGTTGCATGAGCTGTTTTGTTTGTAATTTATGGAGCATTACCATTTGTAAAGCTTCTTCATTCATATCCTTCACCCGGTCTCCGTATCCTTGAAGCTCACTCAAAAACTCGTCAAATTTACTGTGAAGCATATTAGCATGATCCAAGTTGTGTCCAGTTTCAACAGAAGACACCAGCGTATCCTGGAATACAGTAAAGTACATCTTGCATACAGGAGAATGTGTTATAGTATTCAAAAACAGCAGTAGCATACATTAACAAAATTAAATGTTTAGTAGAAAAATTAATTATTAACAGAACAAAAATAAATGATTAAACTTAAAACATTAGTTTTCTCACTTTGTCCTTGATCCAGTAAAGAGTTTCATCGCATTTGTGTGAGAATGACACCCAAGACTTGACTTGAAGCAGTTGAATTCCCATCAATTCAATAGCCTTAATCAATTCTTCCCACAACTGCTTCAATTTTTGTAGTTGTGTCTGCAAATGTAGTTATATTGTTAAAAAATAAATTTATGTCCATAAGGGACATTTATTTTTAATACCTTTAGAGTAAAGATATTTCATACAAACAAAGTACAAAAAACTGGGTTAAAGACTATGGTTACAAAATTTATAGGTTGATCTATACCAGGGTTTCTCAACCGTGGCCCTCAGCCCCCCCTGGGGGGCCACAGAGAGGGAATTGGGGGGCCATGAGCCTAACTCTAGCTATAGGTATGGTATTACAAAACTTTTGCCGCTTATGTCGGGTAAAAGAAACTTTGGATATTTAATTTTTTCGTTTTATTAAGTTGCGAAAAAGTTTGGATTTACTTTGGATATACTGTGGAAAAGTTTGGATATACTGCGGAAAGTTTAGATTAACATCGCCTAGAATATCTTTGGATACTACTTTGCAGATCTCTATTTGTCAGTTAAACTTTCTATAAATATTGCTAGGATTATTATGGGTAGCTTATCACACAAAAGTACAAATTTTCAATCGGCATAAAACCGTCAGGCATTATAAAACACAGACTTTCACTTTTTCGCCTGAAATGAAGCCTTCACATGATATTCAAGATTCGTACTCACTACTCAGCAAGAAGGCTGTTGTTCATGTCTATAACTATCTTTGCTAAGCTAGATTTTCTGATCTGGCATGCAATAAAATGGAATCCACAAATCGTTTTGACGATGTAATGACATTTACTTGGCTCAATACAAAACAGGACAAATAAAAAACATACCTTGCGGGGGTACAAGAATGGGCTTTTCCATGACAAATAACTGAGTTAATTTAAAGTAAAATAACATATTTGTTAATATATTAGAAAGTAAGCAAGTGCATTTATTCGTTGGTTTTCGTTTTTACTAACAAAATGGCTGTATTTGTTACTAACGTGGAGAAGTAAAACAAATGAAAACACGCAAATACAATGCTAGGTATTTATTATAAGCAGGGGGCCACAATGGTTGAGAGCCTATCAAAGGGGGCCACAAAGCATAAAAGGTTGAGAACCACTGATCTATACTATTTAGCATTACATATTTTATGTGTCAAATTTAATGTGCTGCGGAATGCTGGTGCCAGATTATCTTTAAATTTATCTTTGACTTATTAAGCAAGCGAGAGACTTGGGTTTATGTCAAAAGCTGTTAAAAAGAAATACCACTATATTCAAAGTATTTATTCTGGGGTTTCGCTGAAAAACAGGATCCCTTTCTTCATGATGTTATCTCTAAATAAAATCCATGCCATTGCAAACATAAATCGAGAAAAAATAAAATTCTGTGACGCGGACCCCTAAAATTTCTTAAATAATACACTAAAATTTCAATTAGGCCTTCATGGACCTCCTATAACTAGTTTACGCACCCCCAAGGGGTACATGGACCCCAGTTTAAGGTCCCCTGCCTTAGATTCACCATACAGCTCAGTAAATTATATTACCTTCACCAAAATTTCTGAAGATTCTGTGACAACCATCTTATCACCCCTTTGTTCCAGTTTTTCAAGAGACTCTGCATTTGCATTGACCTCTGCTGTAAGTGCAGCATGATTTTGCAAACGAGCCTAGAAAGTCAACAAAAAAACATCAATCGAGCTTTTTTAATTTAAAAAACATGCATAACAAAAGAACACGCCATCTGATGAATCATAATAAATAAGCAAAAACAACGTCTAAATTTTAGTCGATTCTTTAGATTTAGAGCAGTTATCAGAAATATTTCAGTTTAACTTTAAATTTTACTGAATTAGGAAACAGTTACAGGGCCACATAATAATAAAAAACATATTTTATAGGTTATCAGCCAAAATGATACAAAAAGCATTTTTAAATATTCTGGTATAATATATTTTTATTGATATTGCTACAAAAACATGTCCAAATATTTTCAACTATTGTCAAAAACAGTTTTGAATATACCTCCAAGTTTGTTGTATCTCTCCAGTTTTCATCCCTTGCATCCAGTGTTCGAACAGCAATCCACTTTTCAAGTTCGCTTGCATCTCGTAAAAATTGCTTTAAACCAAGTGAATTTTGTAGTCCACTTCGACATGAAGCTAAATTGTCTTTAAATGCCTAAAAATAATTAACAGTTGGGAGAAATGCAGTGCTAGACATATAGACTGTTTATAGTCACTTAGGTAAAAAAAAATTGCTAAAGTTCGGGTAAAAAAATGATGACATCACACTTTTTTTCGTATTAATTTCATTTTCATGTAGAAATTATACTCTTAGCCTAACCAATAAGCCATCAACAATCTTCATTTTTTCTCTGAGTACAGTCTTGAAACTTCCAAGGTGATTCTTTTCAGGTTTATTGAGCAAAACATGCTCTAACATTACGGAATTAGTTACCTCAAGATGTTAACCTATAAATTTACCTTAGTAGAAAATATTTTTAGAAAATGCAACAGGTGTTCCAGAACCTAAACAGTTGAAGCACAAAAAAAAAATGAAGTGGTTGCAAAACATATTGCCAAAAGTAATAAAAACTTTAAACCCACTTTATAGGGTTATTTTCATAGCTGTGCTTCACTTTTATAAAAATCCCCTGTTAATGCTATAAAGTGAGTTAATGTTTTTTATTTTAAATGGAAGTTGCAATAGCTAGCAGACAAAGCAAAAATTCACCAGATTCTTTTTGTTATGTTTGTGGCTAATATACTCAGCCTTCTGGTGACAAGCGTTTTTGGCCGTGTACATGTCAGCTTTTCTTACTCTAAAACTGTTACATAGATAAGCTGTTTGCAGGTAAACTTAATCAGATTAAAAGCACGAAAAAATATTCTTTGGAAAAATTAGGAAAAATTTTCAATTTATATTGCTCAAAATAATGATATTTATAATACCATTTAATAGAAATTGTGACAGTCCCAATGCAACATGCCACATAGTATGCATATTACCTTTGCGATAGATTTGTTTAAAACAAAGACACATAAACCTATTAAAACAAGGCTAAAGTTCGATTTTTTTTTGCGTTTGCATAATTAAATTAACCAAAAATATACTTTAGGCCTTAGGTGGAGAAGCATAGCATGGCATCCTTAATATGCCGATGCGAGTGTTATACCAGTACATTTAACAGGAATGGGGAATTCAACTCAATATGTAGGAGTACCCAAAGTAAAACGCCAAATCAAAAACTGCCAAATCAAAGTAAAACTGCAAACATATAACAATTCTATGATCAAAAGTGTGTACTTTTTAAAATAATAAACAATCTATATGCCTAACCATGGCTTTTCCTCAATAAACAACGTGCTTCAAGCTAACAGAACTTTTTTCAAAATGACGCAACAAAATTAATTTCTTCCAATTGTAGTGTGAAATGTTATTACATATTCCGCATTTGAATAATAGATGTGATTAAATGTGTGGAAACAACCAAAAGGTATTTTGTAAAATAGATCTTTAACAAAAAAAATTTAAAAATTAAAAAAAAAATTTTTGCACCAATTTTTTCGGTTTTCTGGCTGATTCTTCGGCCGACATAGTCGCCAGCATTCTGCCATACTAAAAGAAGACAATTACTGAATAGTATCAACCGTATTTTAGGATGTATATTGGTGACAAGGACAAGCCCTGGGCTCCATATGTATTTTGTGGCAGCTGCCGCTCAAATCTTAAAGGTTGGTTACAAGGGTTTCTGGAAGAGCTATGTAATTTGAAAAAAAAGAGAAACACAAACGGTTGTTACTCCTGTATGATAAATATTGTAAAGTATTGGGCACTTTTTTTGTCTGTACAAAGCTTGAATAAACCTAGTTTAGATACTTTTTACTGATACAAAGCTCAAATAAATCTAATTCGGGAAATATTTTGTTTAATCCCTTTTTTTTATAAGTTTTTCGAATAAAACTAATTTGTGCCCTTTTTTGTTTTAAAGTAGATATCCACATGAAGCATACCAATTCTCTACACTTGCTTTTATAAAGATATATCAGGATATTTACAGCATGTAAGATACACATTGAAAAAATTGTGCAAAGTAAACTTAAATCTTAGTATTGTGGTGATAATTACTAGGGAATTGTTGTGCAATTGGGGCAACATGGAATGCCCAGCAAATCAAGACAGACTGACATTCATTTAACAGGGCTCCTAAATATCCAAAATATGTTTTGTTAAAAAGTTGTATGTATAAATAATAATAATAAAATAAAACTGATGTCATGCAATGTAAAGTCAACAGGTCAGCAACTTACTGTGAATAAATCTTCAATTTTTTCAAATATTACAACTTACAAGCCGTTTGTCAGTTACTTTCATAGTTGAAGAATTGTTATAGTAAACAAATTTGCTGTATACCTTGTACTGTGTTAGCACTTGTTCTCTCCTTGCCCTTATATCATCAGTCGTTTCCAATGGAACAAAACTAGACACAGACGTATCAGTAGTCATCATTAAAGTTTTTTTTCTACAAAGTAGAAAAGGGTTTTCTATAAAGTAGAAAAGGGTGTAAAATCTATAAAATTCTTACATAAAAGTTTTAATTAATTTTGTTAACCTAACATGGGACAACCCTAACTCCATAGAAACCAAGAGTAGAGATGTTTAAAGTTGAATCCATGCCAGTGCATTCTAGAATAAAATATTTTAGGATTAGATATTCTGGATTCCTTAATCTAGATTGAAAACCTACTATTAAAATAAAAGTTTAATAATAATTAATTTAAAATATTTCAGGATTAGATATTCTGGAATCCAGAATATCTAATCCTGAAATATTTTAAATTAATTATTATTAAACTTTTATTTTGTTAAACCAAACATGGCATGTTGTGAATGTAATAGTTTAGTAGGACCCTATGATTCATTCAGGGGCGTAGCATGGCAGGGTGTCTTAGAGTCTTGACACCCCCCTTTGAAATCTTAGTAAACAATGATCACAAAACTAAAACCGTGATTGCTGTGATGTTAATTAGGAACATTGCACCTGGCATTAAAAACACTTTGGTGCTTATTTTTTGTATGAACTCCTGTATAATAACATCCCCAGAGTAGTTAATATGCCGGTTTAACATCTCAGTTGTAACGGGCAGTGTCATTGCACGCTTCATACAATCAAGGAAATCAAACTACAAAATAAAAAGTATAACAGACACACAACAACCTGACCGAATTGCTGAAGAGCTGAAAAGAGTTCATTGTGTAGTATTGCATTGTACTCACTACACTATACTGACATAAAAATAAGTTTGGGGCAACAACCTGGACATGTATCACAGTTTACACAACTGCTTTAAATGACAGTTGTTCAGAATGTTAACATTTGGGAGATGAAACATGCACACATGTGTGTGTTAATAACTGATATCTAGTCCTTCTGAAGTTGCTTTTTGACCAACGATTACGGCTCACGTATAATTAGTACACCGAAAGCCATTGCAGACTCACCAAATATGATGATCTATGATGCAAGCATGGCAGGCTAGAAAAACAACTAGCCTGCAGTAAGGTTAGAACTCATCCGGTCAAGCCGGGACCGTCGCTCAACCAACTGAGCTATGCAGGCTCAGAGAGGAGCAGTCGAGAAACAACCATACAACAATGCTTGCTCAATCTGTTAGTACAAGCAATTTAATTGAAGGGGATCCACAGTACCATATCATTTATTCAATGAAACATGCACACATATGTGTGTTAATAACTGAGATCTAGCCCTTCTGAAGTTGCTTTTTGACCAACGCTTGCATCATAGATCAACAGATTTGGTGAGTCTGCAATGGCTTCCGGTGTACATTTGGGAGATTATTGTTAAATTACAATTTAAACATGTTAGCAAATTGTTTTGCAATTTACTTCTGTGACTGTGGGCCCTGTAGAGTATATATTTTAAATTAACCCTTCCCCAAACAAAATTGAGGTTAAATAGTTGAATAAAATATACTAGGATTAGTTATTCTAAAGTTCTAGAATCCCCTGGTATTCTACTTTAAACATTCCTAGGTACGGGATAGTCTTTGGGTAAGTTAAGCAATATTATTCAATAATAAATATAACAATACTTGACCCACACTCAATCAAACACTAACCGACGCCCTAACCCAAATATTGTGTGTTACTTTGATAATTTTTTTATGCTGTGGTATAGGATTCTAATTAAGCGCCGGTCTTTTTACTATATTAGAAACAATAACAAAGCTCCACAACAACAAACACCACATTTTAGGCCACCACTACACACATTTGAACACAGCGATAGGACATTGTCCAACTTTCTACTCAAGTGTATACAATGTCAAGACAATGCATTTCAAAAGTAATTTTAGCAGATAATTCTATTAGATTATTTAAGAATAATACTATTTTTTACATTGATAAATATTAATATTTTGTTATACAAATAATTTTTATACTATTAAGTAGGGTTGCAAAATTCCCGGGAATTTTCACAGCGGAAACTTTCCATGGAAATTTTGGGAACTAACAGGAATTTTGGGGAATTTTCGGAAATTTTCGGAAATTTTCGGAAACTTTTAAAACAATCTTAGTTTGATATTGAAACAGGAAAATAATGGCCTTATACTGTGAAAACAACACCGACCGGTCTGGGCCAAAATATCCCCAGCTTACGGTAGCTAAATCCTTTTTGTGAGTTACAAAGTCGTTGTACTAGTTCAGGGGTCGGCAACCTACGGCCCGTCAAAGTAATTCATCCGGCCCGCCGCCTATTTGACAAAATAGACACGAGTATATTTCACATACTTTTTGACTATTTTAACTACATGAGTTCAAAAAATTTTCCCGCTACGCGCTGATCTTCATACATCCGGTTGGTTTACGTTTTGTAATGTCTTTTTAAAAGATTAAAGCTTCTTTACCGTTGCGGCGTGGAAAGCTGACGAGTGCGTCACGGACAAACAGAAAACGTATTTAAAATTTTTTGTCTTTTTTTAAACATTTTATTATTTTCAGCGTAACAAAAACTGGAAAGAAATTTAAAAGAAATACCGCTATACCAAAAAAAATGTGCTCACTTGGCTCGCCAGGCCCAGACTTTTAAAAACTTAGCAAATATTGAATTAGACTAACCAATAAAGTTATCTCGTTTCTTCAAAGTAATTTCATTACACTTTTCATTAGTAGTATGTATGACGACGTGTGGACTCGAATTTTAACCAAACGAACGCTTTTTTCGCGCTTTGCGCCAACACTTTACTGTCTCCTTAAATGTAATTAAATACGTCTTTAAGTGCAAAAAACGATACTCGCCTGATTTACAGTTGTTCTAGCATTTTAATAACACAATTCTTAGTTAACTTATTGTGCGGCCCGCAGAGATCTTTCTAGTTTGGTTTAGGCCCACGACTAGAAAAAGGTTGCCGACCCCTGTACTAGTTGCTGCCGGATAGCATGTCCTCCTGTTCGTCTAGAAATGCGCAAGACAGGTTTTTAATATTTTTTTCTGGTTAATAAAATATTTAACCAATGTTTTAAACATAATAAATGCTAAATTCCGCAATATTCCCATTATTCCCGGGTCCTTCAAAATTCCCGGAAAGTTTCCAGGAAAGTTTCCAAAATTCGTAGCATAACGCCTATGAGCGTATTTTTTAATAGCAACGGCTAAGTAGCAGATAAGAAAAAATTGGCTACATTTTTTTATTTATTGCCAGCATTAGGCGCTCGTCTAGAATCCTACCACAACGAACATTATTTGGGTTAGGGTGCCGGTTAGCGTTTGGGTTTGGATGAGTCCAGTAATAGTGTTAAACAATATTACTTGACCTACCCACACCCAAACACTAACCGACACCCTAACCCACATATTATGCATTGCTTAATAATTATTCCAACGTTGTGGTAGGATTCTAGACCAGCGCCCAGCATTATATTAACGAAATTAGGTTAACATTTACTAGGTGCTACTTATATGATTTGCAAATGGGCGCATATAAGGAAATCCGGTTTGAGTCAATAAGGAAATTATACAAATAGCTTTCGTTATAACTTCGCCGTCGTGATTTGTTAATGTTTTTATTTTCATGAAATGACTTTCTTCAAATAATATCTAACTATACTTTCAGATTAATAAAAGCCTTTTTCAAACAAACTAAAGTAAAGCCCAAAAAATGTAACTATTATTTAGTGCTCATAGAAGTCTTACGACACATTTTTATTGATTAGGGCAGGGCCGTGCAACATTTTTTTGATTATGGTTGAAATTAAATTACAAAATTGACCCAAGCCACAACCTTTCATCAAAAAAATCGAATGTCGGATCCAATAGTTCAGAATAAAACCAAAATAGTTTTAAATAGTTCAGAAATGGCAAATCTTTTTTGTTACGCGGGTCGCAAACAAGACTTTAACCCTTAAAATAAGGCCAAGTGGATCATACATTTATTAACATTTATGTTTGGCAAACCGGATTAGCATGGTCTTGGAGTTTCCCGAAATTGTCAATTTGCGACAATTTTAATTTACCTACGGTTTACAGGAGGGATAAGCAACGCAGCATGTAATTATCTGCTTTTCTAGGCTACATGTAGGCTATTTGTTAAAGCGAAGGTACTTTTAGCTTACATACGATTGCATTAATTTTCACACAAGCGAAAGTTAGGGAAGCCCCGGGCTAAACATAATTAATAAACAAGATTTGGTACAAATAACAAGATTTGGAAAAACATTTTGCGTGTGTCATAAAAAATATGTAGGCCTACCTAGGTTGCCTAATCGGTCACTTCGTGACCCGCGCGTCATTGGTCCTTGCCATTCCTGATGTAGCTAATAACTCGAAATGTTTTGCTTACAAAACTTCTGTTAGCCTACAAATATTATTATAAAATGTACTGTTTGAGAAACAGCAAAGTCGCTGGCCATGACATCACGTACGCTGTGCCTTCAATGGCTTTAAAGATAAAGCTCATGTTAAAGCGTTTGCAAAAAGGGCTAGAAGCCATGAAGCTTGGCTAATTTATCACTCACAAATTATATTTTTCGATATTCGTGTAAATTTTCTCGAGCGGTGTTGAAAAATGATTTAAAAAATAATTTAACATGCAACGAAAATTTAATGTTACGAAAAGCTTTAACACCTTTCGTTGAAATGCTTTATACCCTTAAAACAATTTTTGTCCTGATTTAACGGATATTTCTAGGCCCTAGGGCAGGGGTGCCCAACCTTTATAGCTGTTGACGGCCGCATTATTGACAGTCTTATTTTTCTCACGGCCGCAAGTTGAATTTTTTTATGACTCAAAAAATTGTCAAATCGTAACGTCATAACATAATTAATCTTAAACGTTTTGTTGTCTAACGAACTCCTGGGAAACTATGGAACCGAAATGCAGATTAATCGCGCGAAGTGCGAAAAAATGCGTTTATTAGGATTAGGTTTGGCAAAACTTTTAATTCAATCGAAATTATGGGCTTAGGCACATAAAATATTCGCATATTGTTATAAAAACAGTAATATATGTCCTTAAACAAAAATTGGATTATATCAGTGATGCGGCGCAATTATGCCATATACCTATAGCACCTTTGATATTACCGGATTTACTTCAAAGGGACTAAAACACAATAAAGACAGATGGAAATTAAAAAACAAAATTGTATTTGCATATAAATTTGCCAAAAAAAAATACTTTTTAGGGTGCATGGCCAGGTGCCTCCTCTGGATCCACCCCTGCTCGCATTGCTTTTAGCGAATCTGATAAGCAGAAATGGTAGACGGATCTCTGTCTGGCCTATAACATAAAAACCCCGTCTAATTTTAGACCTGTCTCAAAGTTCCAATTTCAGCATGAGGTATAACGCAAGTTTTAACTTTTTGTGTGTGTGGCCATTTAATCCTCCATGTATTCTCTCTCAATTTGCTCAATAACAGTTTAAGATGCACTCACGTAATCTTATTCGTTTAAACAAGGCTTTCTTCAATTGCCGCTCAACCTGTCCCACAGTTTTGTCATAATTTCGCTCAAAAACTCGCATGACACATGCCTGCTCAGAGTACGTTAAATATGTATGATCATTTCTTATCTTTTTCTTTATATGACATCACCATTCAGATTTTTAACATCTCTTACAGTGATTTATTTGTGCATCAATCAATCAATGAAATCAAAGTTTGCGCACGTAAGAAATATGTTCACTGAGAATGTAGCGAAAGAGCTTAGCTCACTGATTTATCTGCGCTCCCTAAAGTTGTAAAAAAATTATAATATGCATTTAGCATATCAACCATTAACACGTGCCAGCACGGACACGGCCGCCAACACATGTTTATTAAAATACGTGTTAACGACCGCAACGTCCTTCATCGACGGCCGCAGGTTGGACACCGCCCTAGGGCAGTGGTTCTCAAACTTTTTCTAAAAAATTACGCAACGGTCCCCTAGCAATTTTTTCAATTGCTCGCGGTCTCCTTAAAAATACACACAAATAAACATAACATAATACGTTTCGATGGGATGGGTGCACTTGCAGTCTTAGATAGGCTCGTTGATGCCGTATTTAGTATTGTAACGCTAACAAAATCACTTTATTTGAGTGAAGCAATCACGATAAGTTTGTTAACCGCGACCGTACAACCCACAATCATAGTTGCCATTTTTTTCTCACAGTAAGCATCTAGATTTACCAAAAAAATTATCTAAAAACATCTAGATTTTTATGGAGAAATCTAAAAAATAATCTAAAAATGATTTTTGAAAATATTCAATACTTTTGGACAAAAAAATCAACATTAAAAGCTTAATGCCCTATAAAGTTGCATAAAGGGACAATTGCTTGATGCTTTAGATTTAAGATTTTCTGCTTTATAAAACATTTTATTGAACATGACGAGTTAAATTTGCAAAAAGAAAAACTTTTGAAATTACTGAAATATTTATCTTCAATAGCGAATCTGTCACTAATTTAGATTATACAATATTTTTTTATAATAATCTAAAAAAACATCTAACATCTAGATCAGACCTGGGCAACATACGGCCCGCGGGCCGGATCCGGCCCGCCAAGCAGTTAAATCCGGCCCGCGGCTTACTTTCAATAAAATACATAGGCTAAGCGAAAACCAGGGCAAGTTGACAGATCTTGTCAAGACCGCGCCAAATTCGATTTTTAGCCTGTTCTAAATGCTAAAACGGAAATTCTTTTCGCGCTTCGCGCGAATCTCTTATGTCTTTCTCGTATGTTTCACGCGATTTTTTTTGCATCTTTACAAACAATTAGTGTCCCCTGCTTAGTGGCACTCTCTCCAACGAAAGTTTAACAAACTTAGCCTACTATTTAAAATATATATAACTAGACGGGGGTGCGGTTGTTGTTTATTTTTAGGGGGTATACTTTCAAGGTTTAGTGTTATTTTTTTTTAATTTTAAATTTTTTTTTTTTTTTATTTTTTTTTTTTAAATTTTTGATTGACTTAATTATTTATTTTTATTTTTCAATATTTTTATTTTTTAATGTTTTCATTTTTATTATTTATTTTTTTTATTTAGTTTTTTTTTGATTTTTGTTTTGATTTTTAATTTTTTGATTTTTAATTTTTAATTTTTTATGTTTTATTTTTATTTTCATTTTTTTTTTTATTTGATACTTTTTATTTTTTAATATTTTGTATTGTGTATTTTATATTATATATTTTGTTTTTCATTTTCCTTAACTTGTTTCTGCAAGCAAAAACAGATATGGGCCGAAAAATTCCCCACTTATGCCTTTGATGCGAAAGGGATTCAAATATGGCGTAGATTTTGGGAAATGATCGAAACATATATTTGATAAATAGAATTTACGTAGATAGTGTGTATGGCCATTTTATTACATTTTGGCCAGCTTACGTGTTTGAAAAACAAATATTATCATTCTCCCAAAGACTTAAAATGGTTTAACGCCTATGGTTTGCTATACTTTTGCAAACTTTTACTCGGTAAATTTTTACCATGGCTTGGTCCGAGCAATCACTGTTAAAACAGACTTTAAATCTGTAGTTTTAAACAATATGAAACACTCTATTATGTGCCTAATACGCAAACTATTAAATCGAAAGTTTTGCTAGTTGTTTAGGCCTGATGTTGGTAGGTTGGTTGGAGCAACATGCACAACAGGTGCTAACAGAGAGGCGTACACTGCCTTAAGATTTCGCATTTAAATTTGCAGCGGACACTTGATTATTAGGCGAAGCTTATCGCAAAGTAATTGGTCGCCCGAAAAAATGCTGACGCCGCATTTAAAGCAAGCATTATAAATGTGTCGCCGATATTCTGCTTTGAACATCTCTACTCGCAATGCTTCCCTCCGTTAATTGTACGCTGGGTGAAACTTTATTCACGGCCTTACCTCTTTGTGTATTACCACGACAATATGATGAAATACGATTTGGAGAATATTTGAAAAAATCGTATTTGGAGAATATTTGCTATTTGCACCTGTATAGTATGTTACTCCAATCCAACATATCAACACACAATTTTAAGTTGTGTAGGCCTGGTGTTGATATGTTGGATTAGAGTTGCCATCAGATTTCGCATTTAAATTTGCAGCGGTAAAATAGGTTATTTCTTAAGAGCATTAAGTAATTTGACTAAAGAGAAGCCTCTTTTTAAAATGCAAGTCGCACGAGCCCAGATTGAACGTGCCACTTCACACAATGAAAGTCTCACGCGCGGGACAATAAAGCACAGCAGGCGGTGAGTCGCTTCGTCACTTCACAAGCTGGACAAAGCAAGCGAATGTGAACGAATTCTGTATGAAAGTTTTTCTGCTGCTAGATGGCAGTCGTTATCTACAAAGAGCTAAAACGCAATATTTCAGGTTTTTGCCCCCCAAGCAAAGGCCCCTGGGGGTGCAGCCTCATAAACTTCTACAAAGCACCTACATACCACTCTACGCCATGTCTGAAAATTTGAAGGTTCTACGAAGTCTACTTTTTCTATAAAGCTTCGGACAAAAATCGGTCTGAAACAAACCATAGGAAACCATAGGAAACCAAAAAAGACTAGACGGGGGTGCGGTTGTTGTATATTTTGTCAGGGGATATATTTTCAGGGCTTAGTGTTTATTTTCAATTTTTACTTTATTTTTAATTTTTTTTTTTTTTAATTATTTTTTTAATATTTTGTATTGTGTACTTTATATTATATATTTTGTTTTTCATTTTCCTTAACTTGTTTCTGCAAGCAAAAACAGATATGGGCCGAAAACTTCCCCACTTAAAATATGCCTTTGATGCGAAAGGGGTTCAAATATGGCGTAGAATTTGGGGAATGATCGAAACATATATTTGATAAATAGAATTTACTTAGATAATGCATATGGCTATTTTATTAAATTTTGACCAGCTTACGTGTTTGAAAATCAAATATTATCATTCTCTTAAAGACTAAAAATGGTTTAACGCCTATGGTTTGCTATACTTTTGCAAACTTTCACTAGGTAATTTTTTACCATAGCTTGGTCCGAGCAATCACTGTTAAAACAGGCTTTAAATCTGTCGTTTCAAACAATATGAAAAACACTATTACGTGCCTAATACGCAAACTATTAAATCGAAAGTTTTGCTAGATAAGTTTAGGCCTGATGTTGGTATGCTGGTTGGAGCAAGATGCACAACAGGTGCTAACAGAGAGGCGTAGACTGCCTTAAGATTTCGCATTTAAACTTGCGGCGGTAAACACACCCTATTGACACTTAATTATTAGGCGAAGCTTATCGCGAAGTAATTGGTCGCCCCAAAAAATGCTGACGCCGCATTTAAAGCAAGCATTATAAATGTGTCGCCGATATTCTGCCTTGAACATCCCTACTCGAAATGCTTCCCTCCGTTAATTGTACGGTGGGTGAAACTTTATTCACGGCCTTACCTTTTTGTGTATTACCGCGACAATACGATGAAATACGATTTGGAGAATATTGGAAACATCGTATTTGGAGAATATTTGCTATTTGCACCTGTTCTGTATGTTACTCCAATCCAACATATCTACACACAATTATAAGTTGTGTATAATAATATAATAACTTATGGCTTTGAAGCGAAGGGGGTTCAAATATGGCGTAGATTTTGGCAAATGATCGAAACATACATTTGATCAATAAAAATTTACGTAGATAATGCTTACGGCCATGTTATTACATTTTGGTCAGCTAGCATGTTTAAAAAGTCAATATTTTCATTCTCTCTAAATGATTTAACGTCTATGGTTTGCTATACTTTTTCCAACTTTTACTGTGTAAATTTTTACCATGCCTTGGTCTGAGCAATCACTGTTGAAACAGAGTTTAAATCTGTAGTTTTGAGCAATATGCAAACACGTTTATGTGCCTAATAAGCCACGTTTTATATTGAAAGTTTTGCCAATTTAAATCCAATAAACGCAAGATTTATTTATTTATGACGCCATGTTATGACGTAGCTTTGTAACGTCGTCGTTAAGAATGCGTTAAACTTAAGCTTTTTGTTGTTGCGGCCCTTGTATAATTATATTTGCTTAGACCTGGTGTTGATATGTTTGAATGGTGCAACAATTACAACATGTGCTAACAGAGATGTGTACACTGCCTGTAGGATTCGCATTTAAATTTGCGGTGGTAAAATATTTTGTGTTGTAAGAGCAATAGGTTTTTTTATTAGAGAGGCCTCTATATGAAAGGCAAGTCGCGTGTGCATAGTTTTACTAGGCAAGCCACTTCCAACACAAATGTTGCACGCGCGGGACAATAGGGCGCAGCAGGGATGCCAGCAGCCGCCTCGTCGCGACGCGAGCTGGACAAAGCAAGCGAATATGAACGAATTCTGTATGAAAGTTTTTCTGCTGCTAGATGGCTGTCGTTAGCTACAAAGTGCTAAAACGCAATATTTCAGATTTTACCCCCCAAGCAAAGGCCCCTGGGAGTGCAGCCTCATAAACTTTTACAAAGCACCTACATACCACTCTACGCCATGTCTGAAAATTTGAAGGTTCTACGATGTCTACTTTTTCTATAAAGCTTCGGACAAAACTCGGTCTGAAACAAACCATAGGAAACCATAGGAAACCAAAAAAGAACTAGACGGGGGTGCGGTTGTTGTATATTTTGTCAGGGGATATATTTTCAGGGCTTAGTGTTTATTTTCAATTTTTACTTTATTTTAATTTTTTTTTTTTTTTAATTTTTTTTTTAATATTTTGTATTGTGTACTTTATATTATATATTTTGTTTTTCATTTTCCTTAACTTGTTTCTGCAAGCAAAAACAGATATGGGCCGAAAACTTCCCCACTTAAAATATGCCTTTGATGCGAAAGGGGTTCAAATATGGCGTAGAATTTGGGGAATGATCGAAACATATATTTGATAAATAGAATTTACTTAGATAATGCATATGGCTATTTTATTAAATTTTGACCAGCTTACGTGTTTGAAAATCAAATATTATCATTCTCTTAAAGACTAAAAATGGTTTAACGCCTATGGTTTGCTATACTTTTGCAAACTTTTACTAGGTAATTTTTTACCATAGCTTGGTCCGAGCATTCACTGTTAAAACAGGCTTTAAATCTGTCGTTTCAAACAATATGGAAAACACTGTTACGTGCCTAATACGCAAACTATTAAATCGAAAGTTTTGCTAGATAAGTTTAGGCCTGATGTTGGTATGCTGGTTGGAGCAAGATGCACAACAGGTGCTAACAGAGAGGCGTAGACTGCCTTAAGATTTCGCATTTAAACTTGCGGCGGTAAATACACCCTATTGACACTTAATTATTAGGCGAAGCTTATCGCGAAGTAATTGGTCGCCCCAAAAAATGCTGACGCCGCATTTAAAGCAAGCATTATAAATGTGTCGCCATTATTCTGCCTTGAACATCCCTACTCGAAATGCTTCCCTCCGTTAATTGTACGGTGGGTGAAACTTTATTCACGGCCTTACCTTTTTGTGTATTACCGCGACAATACGATGAAATACGATTTGGAGAATATTGGAAACATCGTATTTGGAGAATATTTGCTATTTGCACCTGTTCTGTATGTTACTCCAATCCAACATATCTACACACAATTATAAGTTGTGTATAATAATATAATAACTTATGGCTTTGAAGCGAAGGGGGTTCAAATATGGCGTAGATTTTGGCAAATGATCGAAACATACATTTGATCAATAAAAATTTACGTAGATAATGCTTACGGCCATGTTATTACATTTTGGTCAGCTAGCATGTTTAAAAAGTCAATATTTTCATTCTCTCTAAATGATTTAACGTCTATGGTTTGCTATACTTTTTCCAACTTTTACTGTGTAAATTTTTACCATGCCTTGGTCTGAGCAATCACTGTTGAAACAGAGTTTAAATCTGTAGTTTTGAGCAATATGCAAACACGTTTATGTGCCTAATAAGCCACGTTTTATATTGAAAGTTTTGCCAATTTAAATCCAATAAACGCAAGATTTATTTATTTATTTATGACGCCATGTTATGACGTAGCTTTGTAACGTCGTCGTTAAGAATGCGTTAAACTTAAGCTTTTTGTTGTTGCGGCCCTTGTATAATTATATTTGCTTAGACCTGGTGCTGATATGTTTGAATGGTGCAACAATTACAACATGTGCTAACAGAGATGTGTACACTGCCTGTAGGATTCGCATTTAAATTTGCGGTGGTAAAATATTTTGTGTTGTAAGAGCAATAGGTTTTTTTACTTAGAGAGGCCTCTTTATGAAAGGCAAGTCGCATGTGCATAGTTTTACTAGGCAAGCCACTTCCAACACAAATGTTGCACGCGCGGGACAATAGGGCGCAGCAGGGATGCCAGCAGCCGCCTCGTCGCGACGCGAGCTGGACAAAGCAAGCGAATATGAACGAATTCTGTATGAAAGTTTTTCTGCTGCTAGATGGCTGTCGTTAGCTACAAAGTGCTAAAACGCAATATTTCAGGTTTTTACCCCCCAAGCAAAGGCCCCTGGGAGTGCAGCCTCATAAACTTTTACAAAGCACCTACATACCACTCTACGCCATGTCTGAAAATTTAAAGGTTCTACGATGTCTACTTTTTCTATAAAGCTTCGGACAAAAGTCGGTCTGAAACAAACCATAGGAAACCATAGGAAACCATAGGAAACCATAGGAAACCAAAAAAGAATGAAACAAACCATAGGAAACCATAGGAAACCATAGGAAACCATAGGAAACCAAAAAAGAATAACGGCAAAAACAAGATATGTCCCGAAAATAAATTTTCGGCCCATATAATAACGGCAAAAACAAGATATGTCCCGAAAATAAATTTTCGGCCCATATAAGAATAGCGGCAAAAACAAGATATGTCCCGAAAATAAATTTTCGGCCCATATAAATATTAGGCTAAGTTTGTTAAACTTTCTAACACATAGGTAACTTAAGTTTAAAAAAAGAAGAAATAACATATAGGTAAGTTTTTCGTACGAAATTTTCACGTATTTTAATCTTAAGTTTTGGGTCAACGCGCCCCACAACTTAATAAACGCTAATATATCAAGCAATATACATTTTTAGTCGGTGCTCAATGCTTCACGTACCATCTAAATCTAAATTAAAGTTTGCATTTTCAAACAAATATAGTCGCAAATTTTTCGCGCTTCGCGCGACGTTTCTTTACCTTCTTTAAATCCGACTTAAATTGCACATTTTCGCACAACTCTAAACGTAATAACAAATTGGTTGATTATGTGTTTTACACCGTCAGAGTATGACGTCATATTGTATGTATTTTAGATCCTATATTTGACCCGGCCCGCCACAATATTTTAGGTTTCTCATGCGGCCCGCGGATAAAAATAATTGCCCACCCCTGATCTAGATTGTATAATCCTACATCTAGATTCAAACCAAAACATCTAAATCTAGATTAAAATAATCTAGAAAGGCAACTATGCCCACAATGGCAGCACAGCAAGGTGTAGAAACGTAATTCTTATTAGCACAACGCATCATTATGACGTCACAATGCACAATTCAGCTCAAAGCATGCAATCACGTGAATGAACAACTAATCATAGCTTTTGATGACGAGCGCAAGCACGTTGAAATTAAAATGTTCTCCTTCAGATCTAATTGATTTTTGTTAGGTGCTTCGCGGTCCCAGAAAATTGTCTCGCGGACCCCAAATTGAACGCAGACCCCAGTTTGAGAACCACTGCCCTAGGGCCTAGGGTGATATCAGCAGAAAGGTCATACGCTACGGCTATGGTTAATGGAGTATATATTTTTGTAAACAAAGGCATCCCCCGCCGTTTGGCGTTCCTTAAGACCGCAAGACTTATCGTGTTACGACTTTTAAGCTCACAATTTTGTTGAAATAGCAAAGCTTGCAAAAGTATTATTTAACAAAAAAGCAATGTTAATAAATATCTAGCGTAACAGCGCAAAACTCTTCCAGACAAAAAATCGCAAATAATCTGCGTGACAGAAAGTATTTCTGTCAAAGAAAAACTTGTTAGCCCTTTCACGTTGTTTTGTCAAGTTTCATTGTTATATTGTGCTATTTTCGTTACATACAGTTTGCGAAGCTAAAATCGGAAGCCTGCATTGTAAACAGCAGAGTCACTTGATGTCCTTTGACTGTTTGCCGCTAATTGTCTCTTAAGAAACAGATAGATATTGAGATAAACGAAAACACCCTTATCCTTTTGGGACGTCGACGTTCTTAAAGCGCCGTGGTCACATTAGTGTCCTGTTGTCAGGGTGAAGCTCCGATCTTGGATACGTGTGCTTGTTGGAGAGCAGACGAAAAAGCTTGCATGTTAGGCCGCGGTAACACACGGTGTAGTAGGCGGCTGTGAGGTCACAGTCCTCGCCTTCTTTTAAGCTGCAAAACAGTTCTCGGTGTCTTGTGTGATTAATGCGACCTCACCTGATCCTTGATTGATCTCCCGCTTTTGTTACTTTCGAAGAAGTGGGTCAAACTGCCGGATAAAAGCATTTTAAAATTGCGAGTTGGAAATGCAGAACAGGTGCTAGCAGAGAGGTATAGGCTTAGCGCAAACAGCGCATTTTCCGCCGCAAAGTGGTGGCCCACAAACGATCCTAGATACGCCACTGAATATGAGTTTTTTTGAAGATTTTTGGGGGCTCCTCAAAAACTATCCTCTTGACTGGGATTGTGCGTTGTTAAAATTTAGAATATGGATTAAACAAATTGAGTACCGGTAACATAAGTTAACAAAAGCCAGGCATTTGCGTTTATTGCATTTTGTACAGGAAAAGCCGGTGGTATAGGCAGGGTTACTATCTGCTAAGACCGAAACATAGACACGATGTTCTTTCTTGACCTATAGTAGCCTACTTTACCATCCGTAATTATTTAATGCAAGCTTTTAGGTAATTCTTCTACCGAAATTCTTAAAACACTTAAAACTGCCAAACTTAGGCTTGTTAATTCATAGCATCAAAATAAATAGTTAAAAAACATTCATTTTCGAACTTTTAGAAATAAGCACAGAATGTTATAATTCTGGGTATAGGTTAACACATTTTACCTTAACATTGCTAGAATTACAAAATTGTTCGCTATATGGGAAACTATATCACATCTTGCGCAACCTTTATCACCATAAAAAATATATGCTGGCCCTTTTTTATCAAATTAAAAAAAATTCGTACAAAAATCAGCCTATAGTTATTCCTAAAAAAATAACAAAACTAAATTTCAACTAAGATAAAAAACACAAAATATCTAAGAAAATAAAAGAGAGTAATATAATATAGGTTAACTAGGGAAAAAACATCCCTAATTCCTTAAGATTGAAATTTCGTTAAAAGCCTACAGTCTGTCACATATTGGGCTAAACTTATGACTGCGGGCGGCTACGACCAGGTGACCTGGTGATCTCGAGCAGTTTGTTGGTATAATCGCGCTGCCTCGACTCAATGACCATTCCATCTGGTAAAACCTTCTCTTAGGTCTACTTTGCTGTTTGGTTACATGTTTATTGTCGGATTTTGAATGACCGCAATAAAATCGGCTATAACAAGCGGATTTATCAAGCCTACACTAACGGGACATTTAGTGCTTATAACCTGATATAGGCCTATGTGTGAAGATTTAATCTGAGGTATTTCTCCCCTTTGCACAAAATAGCATGCTACAACAAAAAAGATATTCGAGTTGTTACTTAAATGGTTTGTAATGTCATGATATGGCGGTTCAGTGACCTCGCAAGACTTCACTCTTGAAGCAGTTATAGTTATTATATCAATAAAAATAATATGTCGGATAATACAGTTGCTGTGTTTTCAAATCACGCTAGCCATATCATTTAGAAGTATTTATTGGCCTATCGTAGGCTATAATTACCAGATGTATTTTTAGTCTTACCGAAAACATCACGGAAAGCAACAAACGATTACATAATACGGTATCGTTGTTTACTTGTTAGTAGTCAAATCGCGTTTTAGTCCAGCTTTCGGTAGTATAGTGTCAGAATTGGAGACATCCCCTTCACTCATTTTAAATTTTAAAGTAGTTCCGTGAAGTGATCTCAAAAGAGTCTGAGACGTTTCCATTACCCTTGAATACGCGGCTTGCGTTTCACAAATTGCTTTGTCAAATTCGTTTTGCGAAGCCATTTTTTGAGCGATAGCTTCATTGACTTTTGCCAACCTAAACAATTTTATTGTAACAACATTTTGAATTTGTACAGTTTTAGAAAATGTAAATTCAATGTCAATGAGAACAAAGCTATGCTATCACTGTAATTTGTACTACGTGAACATGCCTGTCGGAAAGTAATCTAACATCGTTGTGCAATTTAGTCTTTTCTTCTTGATCTGATTTGATTTGACGTCGTAGCTCGTCTCTTTTTGAGCAAAGGTCCTCAATGCATTTCACCATTTCGTTATTGTAATCTTGAAGTATAGCGCCATTGCTATTATGAAGCAAGTTGCTGGTTGCCATTTGAGAATCAGGACTAAATAGGACTACTTTACGTAGAAAACAAATTAACCTTGTTGATAATAAATAAAAAGGGCAATCAGATTTTCACCTATATTAAATACCGCTAGAATACATCAGTAAACGTTGTAGGCTGCTAATCAAATAAACCTACACTAGCAACAAAAATTGATACAACGGATGGTCTGCGTCACTCAAGTGTTACACTGTGAGTAGGCGCGATTCACCAATATAACAATGCTTTTGACTAAACGTGTCACCTTTCTTTGCTACTCACAAAGCGATCTTATTACATTTTATTGTATCATTGCGAAACAGTTACAATACTTTCAAGTAATACGAATCGGCAACGTTCACATCACTGTAATTGTCACATATTATTACAAAAATATACGCACAGATAGAAATGTAAAATTAACTGACATTAAAGTTTCATCCCATGTGTGTAATCTGTAACAAAATTACGTGCATAGTCGACAGTAGTTAAACTTAAAAAATAAAATAAATAATAATAATAAACAAGTTTTAGTCAGTAGAATAGTGGTTCTCCACGATTTTTAGATTGCAGCACAGTAAATATATTTGTAGTACAATTTCCTTATGTTAACAATTTTATAACTTGACAACCGCCCGTAATACCTGGCAAAGCAATTGGTAAATTTCTTATTATCATAAGTTTTCTGATGGATAGTGTGTATTCAAGTCTCGCAAACTTGCATGCATGCATATTTGTCACGCAAATCGGTCATTTTCCAAAACAACAAAACGTTACGGAATTAAAAACTCTGTAGAGGCACACCACTGCGCTGCGTCACACAGTTTGAGGATCACTGCAGAAGAATAAATTACGAAGCCACAGGGAGCAATTTGCGGTCCTTGCAACAGAAATAATGAACAACCAGGTCGTTTGGATATCGAGCAAACGCACTGCAACATAAACTCGCTCTTACAAATGTACTCCAATCATGATAAACTAAATCTAGAATACCTGACGCCAATTTTCTTTTTGCAAACTCTGCAAACTCGTTCATCGGTTATTATGCATTTGCTGTTTTCGTGATATATCCGGTGGGTGCTTGTCTTAATTAACAAAAGTGTTATTAGAGGAGCCCAAACAACCCATTGGATTCAGAAAGTGGAACTTGTGGTTGAAAAAGTGGAAAGCATATTCGTTTAGAACATATAACTTTTTGTAAAATGCTATAACAATTTATTACTGGTGCCATCCTGAATAACATGTTTAATAATATTTTTTGCCTAGGCTTTTGGGCAGGGGTTTGCAGTAAGAAATGGTACTGAATCTAAATTTCGGCAGGGCGTGAAATGTTTGAAAAACGACCTGACTAACGATATATTTGTGAAATATAGTAATTCACACCACCTTATTGAATAAAATAAAACAGTAAACCACCCTCATTTACGTCATGTTCAGCCTGTATAATAAAATATATAGAATGGGGATTCCAAAGGCCCAGTTTGTTTATAGTTAACAGTTGTAATGACTTAAGCCGATTACCTAATTTATTTTGACGATTATCATTTTGACAAAACAATTTTTAATTGAAAACATTTTTCGTAAAAAATGGGCGTTTTATCTTAATTTCTAGTCGCTAAAAAATTAGCCTGTAATTTTTTGTTTTTGGTATTTCCTGTGTTTACTAATTTTAAAGGTTGATATTAATTTTATTGCTAATTACTTGGAACTACCTCGCTATGACAATGACTTTGACATGACTTGTTGATAGCTAAATAAGTTATTTACAACGCTAATATAATTAACCTTTTAATAGACCTGTCATTTTTAATGCTACAGTGCGAGATGTGGAACCGTAAATCGGCGTCATGTAAATTACACTTAGGCCAACCCAATCTCACGGTTTAGCAAACACAGGCTTTTAATTCAAATCGAGATTCTCGTAATGTCTTTCCTTGAATCTTAAGTTTTTAAGAAAGCTCACCTTACTTTGGCACAGAATAAAACAAAAGCAGGCGATAATAAATTAAAGAAAAAAAGTGTTTAGTTTATTATTCTTTTAAACACCGTTATGTTTACAGGCTGATTAAAAGCTGCCCCGGTAAGCGAATACCACATTTCTTGTAACTTTATGATTTTCATTGGTTAATGTATTTTCTATTAAAAAAATGAGGCAAACATTGTAAAGTGACTCATTTATCCTAAAAACCGATTAGTTAAAAAACCGATAAGTATTGGGACAACCTACCTGTTGGTTCTCGGATAGAAGCAGACTACTTAAAACTTGTGCTTGGTGCTTACGCGTTGTCTGAACCTCAAGAACGTCGCAAAGAAAGCTATGAATGTCCGAAATGTTAACGGCATCGGGCAAAAGTGATAAAGTCTGAAAATAATAAATATCAATTTAAAAAGTTGTCAACAACACAACCAGTGGCCGCTCAAACCTCTTCTGGATTTAATTCGTTGGAATGGTTTCTAATAACCCGCAGAGCGGCGGATAGGTTTTGCGGAGAGAACCTAGCTTTAGATTCTTTTATTATTTCTTTGTCAAAGTTTTCCGGTTGTAGATACATTTTAAAGAGGTTCAAAAACACCTGCAAAATACATTTTATGAATAGGAATACCATCGGTTCGACATTAATTACTTCTTACATCTCTGTTTTTCGTTTGATCTTGATTGTATGCTTTGATGCAAAATACCTCTGCTCGAATAGGGTCTTTTAAAATATGTACATAAATAGCCAAAGCTTGTTGAAAATGGCCAAGTCGTCCAAGAATAATTGCACGTTCTTCATACAAACCTTAACAAAAATTGTTACACGTATGCTACACCAACACAAATAAACATTAATTGTTTTTTTTTACAAATCATCTTTCCCACTTTAATATAGAATAAAATCAAAACACATAATACTTAAAATTTAAACGTAGGTAGTATTTTATTATATTCTTTTATAGGTAGAAAAAAAAACGATTCATGTGAGTTAATAACATACATACTTCAAATAAAGTATTCTTGAACTTACGGTCAGTAGGAAAGTCGGGCAAGATACGCTCAGGCTGATATGAAGAGGAAAACTCCAAGAAAGAGAGAAGTTTATGACGAGTTTCATTTAATTCAACTGGCTCATTTTCCAGCCGTTCGTCTAATATACAAATTTACAATTATGCAAAAAAACATAAGAAAACGAACACAACAGGATTTTCTAACCAACATAGATTGTTAAATGTAACCCTTTAAAAATCTAAATTAGTAAAAGCAAAAAAATATTTACTATGACAACTTATGTACGTTTAATAAGATTTAAACGTTTATTTCTGAAAATCAATATATATGTTAGGGATAAGGAAATTAATAGTAAGCTACTTAGTGGTTGAAGAACTGAACTAACTGTTTTACACTATTTGGCAATGACTTTTACTTAGAGTATACCATATTTAAATCAAAAAAATTCTAAGTCATGCATAAATCAATCTTGAATATGGTTTTTGGTTTAGTTTGACTGTTAAAAAAATTAAAAATTTATGTTGAATATACCAAGCGTATGGTAATTCGGCGTTTTGCAAAGTGTTTGTCCTCGCCCTACATTTCTTTCTCCTTTTTCTTCATTGCGCTCACTGTGTGACTACATTGTTATCAGTTGCACACAGGATTTTTTCATGCTTGGTTTTTGTACAGAAACTAACAATGTCTATTTTCATACACCTTCTTCTGCAAATTTGAAAAAGGTGAAATGCCTGTATATCCGTTTTAGCTGAAAGTCTATATATATTTTTTTTGTTTGGACTACTTGTGGTGCTGTATTTTTCAGGCTTGCTCAAATATGTTTACAGTCAATTGTTTTTTTCACAGTATCATTTTTGTTTTTTCAGTATCATTTTTTTTTGTTTTTCACAGTATTATTTTTTCGGTTATATAATTATTTGATAAAACGATTTTTTTGTACATATTATGTTTTTTGTTTGGAGTCCATATTTGTCCCTAAAAATATTTTAGGCACATGTTTTTTTCTTCAAATTAATATTCCATTTTTATGTTGCTTCCCCTGTTAAAAGAATTTATTATAACTATACAAAATCCCCTGGTGGAAAACGGTACAATCGTGCTACCCCCAATGGAAAAAAGACATTCAAGTACTTAGCAAATTCAAAAGATTTTCAAAGACCTTACATTGGATCGCTCAACGTTGTTAATAAAATAATTTTAGAACAAAACAGTATAAATGCCTCTGTCAACATAGTTCAAAATTGTTATTTAATTGTTTTTTTTACTTGCACTTTCTAAACACATGACTTAAGCTAAACATAAAATAAATTCAAATGAGTTTTTCAATGACTTTTTAACATGTAAATCAATTCAGAGACATTCCAAAACCAAAGATTTAAAGAATTGTGGGAACCCGATCTAGTATTTGTTCAGTCAATTTTTGTAAAACCCTTTTGACAAGGAATAAAATAGAGTTAAGGAAGAAAATGTAACTGTTTGGGACCCATTTAAATTTGTTCTCCTGTGAAGTGCTTGTAATTTAGTGTAGTGGTAATAGTGGAATGACGAATGTACCAAAATCAATCACACATAGTTTGCTGCCTTGGATGTCATATCCTTAATCTAATAATATCAGCCTACATGGGGAAAAGTTTGACTTAACTTTTCTGGCAAAAACCCACGGACTCTGTATTAAAACAACATCATATCACAAACTACTTGACATTAATAATCTTTTATATTATATCAATTAAAAATAATGTGACCGAAAACTTTACGAAATTTAATTTAAATATCAGAATCCTAATATATATTTTTTTACCTTCAGGTAAAAAGTCTCGGTGTTCCTTGATTAAATCCAATGTTTTATTTTTGTATGCAATTAAAAGCTTGTTGTGAAACTCCGGTTTATGATCTTCCCATACATTAATTATGTGCTCCTAAATATAATAGTTAATATTTAATTAAGTTAAACAAATATCAAATACATAGTTTGGAAGTGTTTGTATAAACAACCTGCTAAAATATTAAAACTGCACTGTTGTGAAAGGGTGACAGTAGTTAAGGTTTGTGCTGGCAACACATAAAAATTATTATACCAAGCCAAAAAGTTGTGAAGCCTGGCAATGTAAAACCTTGTCCATTTATTTTACCAACATTTGTTTGGTCCTATCTCATTGTGGTTCGTGGGTCGCAAACTAGAAAAGGTTGGGAAGTAATGGTGTTAGGAATATGCTTGGACCATACACCACTATTTTTTCCACCTGGTACCTTCAAAAGGATATTAGAAAATCAGTTAGTTAGCCTAATGGGGATTGTAGTGCAAGAAAGACCAGGCTAAAAAAACTGGATTGCGGTGAGGTTTGAACTCACGACCTCAGCAATATACGAATAGCATAGGATGCAGCGGGCAATGATGCTATGGTTGTTTCTTGATTGGCTACCCTCTGACCCTGTGTTAGTTGGTAAAGCGACAGTCCGGATAGACCGAGGTCAAAACTGCAGGCTAGCTTTTTTTTGACAGAGCCTTGCTTGCACTGCATTCCTGGTTAGGCCAACTAATTATAGTAATAACCTTACCGAAGCTATCTGGTCAATATCATTAGTATGCTGTAAGAATGGTAAGCATGACTTTAGCAGGGCTGATTAAAGTACATATCAATGTGGATTACACCACTCAGTCATTCAAACCTAATTCATGATTTTTCAATTCTAAATGCATTACTCTGCTGTTTAAAAAAAAAAATATTGTTATTGAAACAGGCCGATATATGACCATAAACTATTAACCAAAACACTCTTTTGCTTCTGCAATATCTTTCTGAGTGGCGAATTATGTTTATTTACCAAGTATGCCACAACTAAATTTTGGGAAATTCCTTCCAGAAAGTCCAAGACTTGATTTCTGCTTAACGATTCATTCTCAATAGTATCGCCAGTGAATATCTAATAAAAAGATATAATAAATTTCCATTTTGACAGTTCATATAGACCAGTTAATTATATAATTGCCTTCATTCCTTCAACTGGGTCCGATTTTAGAACTCCAGAAGAAAACTCAAAGATAAGATGTATGTGCTCCTGACCTGGCGCCATAAAAGACTGATTAAAAAACATTAACACAATGATTTTTCCATTATTTTAAACTAAAATATAATCATAATACTGCTTAAAACATAAAATTAACTAAATATTTTGCATAGCAAACAATTAAAACATGTTAAAAATACTCAGGATAATCCTATACTAAATAAATATTAATTTTTACAATTTTATAATATATATTTATATATATATATATATATATATGTTTTTATCAACAAATCATTGAGAGCTAAATAGAAGGTCTCATTAATGAATGCTTTCATCATTTTGGAAAAATATGTATTAGTAACTCAGCAACGAAACAAGGACTCAACGCACAAAGCTACATATTGGCTCACTTTTAATGCTTTTTTAAAGTTGTTAAAACAGTGAGTAATTATGTGCTAAACCAGTGGTTTCCAATGTGGTCGTTGGCAAGTTACAAGGGGAGATTTTAGGTCTTTGTCTCATTTGGAGGGCGGCGCTAAGCGCACATAAGGGGGCGTTACGTAAATGTACTTTTCGGAAAATTTTATAAACAATTTACATAAAAATAGTAACAAACAGCACTGTAATACTGTATGTAACATTTAAGCTTTAATGGCAACATTCGTACTGCGAACTTGTAGAAGTTTCCTATCCATTGTTAAATTCTGACATAATAATTGGCTTTCTTATTTAAGGTTGTTGGTTGTTGTTACGTTTCACCATCTTATATGCGGCAAAAGTTTTCCTGGTAATAACATAACCTTGAGAAACAATGCATGTATATTAGGAAGTAACCTGGCGCTGGTTTAGAATCCTACCACAATGAATATTATTTTGGTTAGGGTACAGGTTAGCGTTTGGGTAGGTTAAGCAATATAATTAAGAAATAATACTTGATCTGCCCTCACCCAAACACTAACCGACACGCTAAACCAAATATTGTGCGTTGCTTTAATAATTATTTCAACGCTGTGGTAGGATTCTAGATCAGTGCTCCGCAACTGGTGTGCTGTAACCATGCCAGGTGAGCAACAATGTTTCCGAAGGTGTTTTACTTGCGTTTTTAAGGGTACTGTTAGTGTTTAATAATTAATAAGGTAGGTTTTTTTAATCCTATGCGATAATCCCCAGGTGTAGTTTTATGAACTTTCCATAATATTTAAAAAAAAATTTTAAAACCTATGTTATCTTATATAACCACAAATCAAATATCAAAATATATTTTTTAACTGACAACACATATTTCCAAACATTACACCAAAGACAAGATTAACCATACGTTTGAAACCCATAAAATACAAATGTAAATATATATTTGGCATCATGTGATTGTGCAATTAGTCTTGGCAGCTGTTTTAGAAAATAAATTATGCAAAAAAAGTAAAAAGCACCAAGGCCAGGTTTCATTTTTCGAATGCTAATAGCCTTCTGTTATCTAATCAGCTATTGTAGGCTACAATTTTCAGGACTTTCACCGGCTTCAGAAATTTTAGGCAGTCTGCAAACCGCAAAATCAGAATACAATTGACTGTAATAGATAAAATTTTCAGTGCCTCAGGCGCGTTTAATGACCATTCGCTTTTTTTTCTTTTGGCTGTCCCTGAATTTTCTGATGTTGTCGATTGTCGGTCTACACATATTTCGTAGGTGTGTCGCCAAATTGTTTTAGCTATGTTGGTGTGCCGCAGGTGAAAAAAGATTGCGGACCACTGTTCTAGACCAGCGCAAGTAATCTTTTATGTTGGGCTAACGACAAAACTGGTTGCATTATCAAGTTAAATTTTCCGCAAAATGTAGTGAAGTGTAATGTTTTAGTATGCATGGAACAATAATATGTTGAATCGTCCGCCATTTTAATTGCGGTAGTGAAAAGTAGTTTGCTGCAGTGTGTACCTCAACGCAATTATTGTTGTATGTAAATTATATACCCTAATTTTTTAAGTAATGCACATAGCCACCTACATCATTAATTTAAGGGGGCAATATGAAATAATATGGAGCCCAAGGGGCCCTAGCATAAAAAGGTTGGGAAACACTATGCTAAACGATATTTTTAGCAAGAAAAAAGAGGGCTGAACTTAGCGTTGTCAATTGTAGAATACACACTTGCTAATCTGCCAACCTGAACGAATAACGAAGAGAAAAAGTATCCTACATTTACATTCAGCCATTGCACAAACAAGAGACAAAACAGAGTTGTGGGTAAAATTTTGGTTTTGCATTAGTTAAAGACGCATGACCCAATTACATTAAAACGGGCAGTGAGTTCCACCCTGACAAAATGAACAAAAAACGATAATACCACTTACAAAAAGGGGAAAACAACCATATCACTTACAAATAGGGGGTCCAAATCACTCCCCCCTGGATACCTCACTTACCACGGCCTTGGATCAGAAATGTGCTCAGTGGTAGAACAACAATTTAATTTTGGTGTAAAAATCTAAACCAAACAATTCAGATGGGTTTGCTGTTAATTGATTGCGCATTTACAATAACAAAGCAATGTTTCACAGGCAACAAAGAACAATTAATGTGGCCTGGACCGGGGTTTTGACCATGATTGACAACAATCAAACCAAGTTTACCCATGTGCTGCATATATTCTATCACATCTTCATGCTTTTGTGTCCTTGAGTTGTTTTTTTGAGATTGTAAAAGAAGAACATTCAGTGCTGAAGATTTAAAATAAATATTGAATGCATTTTATTGTTTGTTAAATCAATTAGTCGAAATATTGGGGAAAGTAAAACTGAAAGCATGACATTTTTTTTTTTTTAAATACCTTTGCGATGTTGAGACTTTTTTTTGTACAGCTCAATTAGCTCTCTGTGCCTTTGTGCCTTTTTAAGGACTCTTTCTGCTTCCTCCAAGTGACAATGGTTGTCTGGTAGCCTTAACAAGGGTGCAATTAGAGCATCATTGGTCTGAAAAATAAAGGCTGTTAAGTTTTCCGCTTGCAAATATTATTGACAGTTGGCCTCTTTTTTAAGATCTAGTTTTGAACATAAGCTACAAATATAACAAGGATTTTAATGAGAAGAGGTGACATTATTTAAGTATGATTTTGCTGCTCATAGTTTTGCAGCTTGTTTAATTTATTACCATTTTTGCCGAATGGGTTCATTTTCACATAGAAAAGGCATTAAATAATTAACCTACAAATCAGAAGCCAGATAGAAGCTAAATATATTTAAATTATTACATTGGGTGATTATATAACTGGTAAATATTTAAAAAGGTATTAATAAATAAAGAAATGTGCATTTAAAAAAAGTTTAACTCAGACAAAAAATGTGAGAGTAGCGGTGTCTATTTCTTCTTTCTTCTATGCAATCTGTTTATTAATTCAATTTAAAAAAGGATTGGCTATGCATTGCACGATTTCAACAATAAGATTTAGGTAGTACATTCTCCTTAAGGTGATTACTTGGGAACAACATGCTTTTTGACATTATTTAATGATATGTATTTTTAAACTATGTGGTATTTTAGACACAATACGACTTGGTTAAATCAACAAATGCAGACTGCGAAAAAATATTTTATGTACCATTTTAAGTTTACACCAGTTATTAACTGGTCCACTTCTATAAATGAATATGAACCTGACAAAATGTCTCTTTTATTGATTTCACATCAAGTTTGTGTTTGTTATACTCTCACTAATTTATCGTTTTCAAAATGACCATATTGTCACAAAATCAAGACATGTACGTTAATATTTGATGTTTTTAGGAAACACCTTAAAAACTAATAGATAACCTGTTTTCCAATCGGGTTAAAAATGACTGACATCACCCCGCTGTGCGTTTTGCACACTTTCATCTTCCTGGGGAGTTGACCCAACCAGTAGATAAATTATGATTGTACCGAAATTAAAAATTAAACACACATATTTCATGGTCTTTGTTTACAGTTCAGTCTAATGTTAACGATTGCGCTTTGCACACTAAGCAATTTCGCAGCTGGCGCCTGGCAGGAGTGTTGACGACGCATGTGATTGCTTTGCGTCTCAAGTTTCGCTTTTGCTGGACGTTAAATGACTTTTCTGAATCTTTTTACCTATTTATGATGTCATGCCGTCACTATTTTATGCTGTCATTTTTCATTAAGGTCGGGTGGAAAATAGGAAAAAGTTGAACATTCGGACCAGTCCTTTTTGGATTTCTGAATATGCCCCTGGGCCGCCCTGAGTGTATCCTATAATTTTTCTTGCGACACCTTTAGAAATGTTTGTTGCACTTGCTACTTGCCAAGCCATTTAGATTTCACTAATTTTAATTCTTTTATTTATTTCCAAAATAAGAATCAACTAGACGGGGATGCGGTTGTTGTATATTTTGTCAGGGGGTATATTTTCAGGTCTTAGTGTTTATTTTTATTTTGTTTTAAATTTTTTTTAAATTGATTTTATTTTTTATTTTTTATTTTTTCAATTTTTTTTTTCATATTCATTTTTAAGTTTTTATTTTATACTTTATATTTTTTAATATTTTGTATTGTGTATTTTATATTATATATTTCATATTTTGTTTTTCATTTTCCTTAACTTGTTTCTGCAAGCAAAAACAGATATGGGCCGAAAACTTCCCCACTTTGATGCGAAAGGGGTTCAAATATGGCGTAGTACTTGGGGAATGATCGAAACATATATTTGATAAATATAATTTACGTAGATAATGTGTATGGCCATTTTATTACATTTTGGCCAGCTTACGTGTTTGAAAAGCAAATATTATCATTCTCCTAAAGACTTAAAATGGTTTAACGCCTATGGTTTGCAATACTTATGCAAACTTTTACTCGGTAAATTTTTACCATGGCTTGGTCCGAGCAATCACTGTTAAAACAGACTTTAAATCTGTAGTTTCAAACAATATGAAAAACACTATTATGTGCTCAATACGCAAACTATTAAATCGAAAGTTTTGCTAGTTGTTTAGGCCTGATATTGGTATGTTGGTTGGAGCAACATGCACAACAGGTGCTAACAGAGAGGCGTACACTGCCTTAAGATTTCGCATTTAAATTTGCGGCGGTAAATACACCCTATTGACACTTGATTATTAGGCGAAGCTTTTCACTATAAATGTGTCGCCGATATTCTGCCATGAACATCCCTACTCGAAATGCTTCCTTGCTTTAATTGTACGGTGGGTGAAACTTTATTCACGGCCTTACCTCTTTTTGTATTACCGCGACAATACGATGAAATACGATTTGAAGAATATTGGAAAAATCGTATTTGGAGAATATTTGCTATTTGCACCTGTATAGTATGTTACTCCAATCCAACATATCAACACACAATTTTAATATAAATCAAAAAACAGCTCCTCTGGCAAGTGTAATTGTTAACCAACGTTTCGGCAACCTATACAAGCCGCCTTCGTCAGGGTGATTGACACTGAACGCTCGTACAATAAATGGAAAGGGAAAAAAAGCAGAAATAAACGCGAGCAACAAAACAATAAGAAAATAATTAGCGACTGCCTCTAGGCCTTCCGCAGGTGCTTGTAGCATGCAGAAAGCAACACATCAGTTTTGACGTTCATGGTGTTACCCTTCTTATGGATGTTCCAAGATTCCAAAAATAATCTTTTCCTGTAGTCTGATTCTCGTGCTATTATTGAACGTTAAACGTTGGTTAACAATTACAATTACCAGAGGAGCTGTGTTTTGATTTACATTACCATGCCTGGTAGCAACAGTTTATACACAATTTTAAGTTGTGTAGGCCTGGTGTTGATATGTTGGATTGGAGTTGCCACCAGATTTCGCATTTAAATTTGCGGCGGTAAAATAAGATGTTTCTTAAGACCACTAAGTAATTTTACTAAAGAGAAGCCTCTTTTTAAAATGCAAGTCGCACGAGCCCAGTTTTGGACCTGCCACTTCGCACAATGAAAGTCTCACGCGCGGGACAATAAAGCGCAGCAGGCGGTGAGTCGCTTCGTCACTTCACAAGCTGGACAAAGCAAGCGAATATGAACGAATTCTGTATGAAAGTTTATCTGCTGCTAGATGGCAGTCGTTATCTAGAAAGAGCTAAAACGCAATGTTTCAGGTTTTTGCCCCCCAAGCAAAGGCCCCTGGGGGTGCAGCCTCATAAACTTCTACAAAGCACCTACATACCACTCTACGCCATGTCTGAAAATTTGAAGGTTCTACGATGTCTACTTTTTCTATAAAGCTTCGGACAAAAATCGGTCTGAAACATACCATAGGAAACCAAAAAAAGAATAGCGGCAAAAACAAGATATGTCCCGAAAATAAATTTTCGGCCCATATAACTACAAACCCATCTAGTTAATTCTGCATTTGAACAACCCATGCCACTTTTAGGCACAATCAAATACCTTATTTAACCTTGACATGGCCAGGTATTTTGTCTAAATAAATGAACCTTGGAACAGCTAAAATATCTACTAATTTATTTGTTATAAAAACTTAAATAAGCATTGCTAACCTTTAGATAACACTTAAGAAGAGTTGTGTCTATAACTTGAAGTAACATCCGTTTTGATGACATAACAATATTTCCCTTGACAATTGGAAAAGAATCCTTTATTTGAGTTTCTTGTATTTGTAAAGTTTCATTACGTTTCTGTAAAAACAAATAACATCACTAAACAATAGAAAAATTTACCTAAGACTTTTTTTTACCTGTGTCAGGAATTCAATAAGCATAAGAAGACCTTTTTCTAAGTCAGAATCTTTAATTTTGGGAGGGTCATGTGGGTAGGTGAGTTTTTGGCGATATTCTGTTGGAAGTAAATCTGGATACAAACCAATGACCTGTGCAGGATCTGCAAAAGTCACATAAATTTAAATAATTAATATGGTGTAAAAGCAACCAATTTAAAAACAACCAATAAAGTATTAATTCATAAAAACCTGTTTTAAGTTTTGCAAAATTTTTCAATGACTCTTCAAAATTATTTTGACAAAATTGCTCAAAGGCAAGAAGAGTATGTATATGTTGAATTCTTTCATTTTTTTTGCTTTCATCATCATTTAGGGACAATTTCTAAAATATAAAAATATGAACGTTGCATAGCTAGCAAAATCCCCACTTTAAAAAAGGAACTTTTTTTTTTTTAGATGTTTTTTACAGCTAATTTAACATTAAAAAAAAATCAAACAACCTAAATAAAAGCATTTAAGCATCACTTACTGCAAGTTGGAGAGCAAGTTCAAACTCGCGATCTTTAATTAGTTGTTGAATTTGATCTGAAAGTGGTTGCTGTCGCAGTACCCAAACATGGGACATAGATGCAACAAATATCCAGTTCCTAAAACATATTTAGTAAAGCCAGTCATATTTTCCGTTCAAATGTAAATGTTTTAAATGTTGGTTTATCAACGCTCTGTCTGTCTATTTCTAGTAGGTTTAACTATTATGCCAGTGTTTGGCTTTCCACAACAATAACTGTCCAATGGTAAGAGTTATTGTTTCTAGTCGTTGCTGTAGCACTATATGGCTTACATGTCACAGGTTAAATATTTATCCCAGTTGGAAATATTAGGTCACTGAAAACTTATTTTTTATTTAAAGTGTTTCATATGTTGGTATCAATCGGAGCATGTATTTAACAAGTTATTCACTAGGTTGATATTATAAATGCATTATATTCAAGTTATTCAATAAAGCAGTAACACATTTCTTATACACCTTTATTAGATGTTATTTAACAAACTTGCCATCATAGCCTTCACATTTGGTTTAGATAAAAAGTTGATTGACATGTCATGACTGTAAAAATACACCTGAACATTTTTCAGAGATATTGTTTAAGCCAGTGTTTCTCAAACTTTTTTCTTGCAACGTTTTCAAAAAAGATTGAACAAAGCCAGTTTACAAAATCATGATTAATTGTTGATGTTTTACCAATAATAAGTTGATATGCACCTTGCCAAAGGATAACAACAATATAGCTGCAAGCATTTTACTACTGTAATTGAGTAATAAAACTAAAATGTTTGAATAAAACTAATTTGGTCACATGTTTGTCTGCATGTAGCTCCGATAAATCTAATTTGGGCACTTTTTGTCCATACATAGTAAGGGTAAAACTAACTGGGGCACTTTTTGTCCGTACGTAGCTCAGATAAAACTAATTTGATCATTTTTAAGTTGTAAGTAGCTAAAATAAAACTGAATTGGGCAATTTTAACTTTTAATGTTTTTTTGCTTGCGCACTTCCGTGAAAAAAGTGCCCAAGTGCCCAGATTTTTGCACAAAAAGAATGTACTTAGCGGGAACGCTGTTATGACAAATCTAATTATGCGTTAAATTCCTTTTGGTCAAAATTTATCGAGCAGCGCTTTAAATTCGTAGTTGTCCTTAACGGTAGTTGGTGTTACTACCTTATCGCAGTAGGAGCTTGCCTTGTTAGCTAGTTAATAGGCAATGATGTTTAACTTACACCGATACTGTTTCTGCTTTTAAAACATTGTTGTGTATGTATTAACATTTATTCGAATTATGATATGAATCCACTTGTGTTGTTAATAAATTCCTGCACACTGACATGAGGAACTGCATCAGAGTATGGAATGTAAACGCTGATTAAAAAACTCGATCAAGCGTTCAGGATAGAAGCCGTGGACGATGCCTGCTCTACATACACTAAGTTTACAAGGTTTAATGAAAGATGACAATGATTGACTACATTCCAGGATTTAAACATTTATCGCATAAGATGACTTTTTATGAGATGGAATTGCCAGATATATTTCTTTTAAACTGTTAAACGGCACAAATTGAACTTCTAAAAGAATGAAAATTGTTTGCTTGCCCAATGCTTGCTCAATTTGTTAGTACAAGCAACCTCATTGAAGGGGATCCACAGTACCGTATCATTTATTCAATGAAACATTCACACATATGTGCTTCAATGAGGTTGCTTGTACTAACAAATTGAGCAAGCATTGGCGTATGGTTGTTTCTCGACTCGTTCCCTTCTGAGCCTGCATAGCTCAGTTGGTAGAGCGACGGTCCCGGCTTGACCGGAGGTCGTGAGTTCGAACCTCACTGCAGGCTAGTTGTTTTTCTAGTCTGCCCTGCTTGCATCATAGATCAACAGACTCGGTGAGTCTGTGATGGCTTTCGGTGTACTAATTATACGTAAGCCGTAGTCGTTGGTCAAAAAGCAGCTTCGAAGGGCTAGATCTCAGATATTAACACACATATGTGTGAATGTTTCATTGAATAAATGATACGGTACTGTGGATCCCCTTCAATAAGGTTGCTTGTACTAACAAATTGAGCAAGCAATGGCGTATGGTTGTTTCTCGACTCGTTCCCTTCTGAGCCTGCATAGCTCAGTTGGTAGAGCGACGGTCCCGGCTTGACCGGAGGTCGTGAGTTCGAACCTCACTGCAGGCTAGTTGTTTTTCTAGTCTGCCCTGCTGGCATCATAGATCAACAGACTCGGTGAGTCTGCGATGGCTTTCGGTGTACTAATTATACATAAGCCGTAGTCGTTGGTCAAAAAGCAGCTTCGAAGGACTAGATCTCAGATATTAACACACATATGTGTGAATGTTTCATTGAATTAATACAAATTAATGTTTATTTAATTAAGTTCCTCTTGAAGAATCCCTTGCTCGGAAATATCAATGAATGGTTCGATTATTCAGTCAGGAATCTCCAATTGTAATACAACCTGAAACTGAACTTCTATGTCAATTCCTGAATATGCTTGCTGTATTTCTTAACATCAAGCAAGTTGTTGTAAACTCGAAAACTGAAAGAATTTCCGACTAGCTACATTTCGCCGATACAACACAAGCTTATTTTTAAATCCACACACTGCTAATTTTACCTTGATTTGATTTACCTTGTTGCCCTGAAGGGATAGGTGCAATTCGTTAAATGTGGAAATATATCTGACAAGTATGCGATATCATTGTTTATAGCAATAATTTCTTTGGCAAGGCCAAGGTCATAGCTTTCTAAGAATTCCACAACAGTATCTATCCGTGTGAAAAATCGCTCAAGGCAATTTCCTTTGGAGAGCCATCTTACTTCCGTATGTAGAAGTAAGCGCTCAAAGGTCTCGACGTTCTCTTTACACAATTGCTTAAACAAGTGTGTGTTAAGCGCATGAGCTTTAATTTTATTTACTGCCTTGATGACAGTCTTCAATGAGAGGTTAAGACGACCACTGATATTCTTGGCCACCAAATGCTGCCAAAGAATCACACAATGAATTGTAAGCAAGTTTGGACTCGCTGCTTTTAGGAATGCCGTGAAGCCACGGTCACGGCCCATCACAGATTCGCGATCGTATGCGGCTTGCTTTTCCTTGCAATCATCAAAGACAAATTGTACGATGCACGTAATCCATTCTTGCTTGTATGGGAAAGGTTTGAAAATAGCGTGCCAACAGTTTTCCGGTTTTTAAAATTGTCCCATAGTACTTGAAAAAAAATGTTGAACTCTTGCCTACTTTATCTAGCTGAATTTTCGTTAAATGCTCGGAATGTCTGGATGGCTTCATCGCTTCTTTAGAAAACACTTATAGAGCACTGTGAACACTTCGGCTGTGATTCGGAATTTGCGACTAGAATAAATCCATACTGGAGATAACTTGAATTGTACTGCCTGAATTTCTGTTTGGCTGAACTCATATATTTAGCACTCTTAATGACTATCTAAAATAACTACCAGCTCACTAACTGAAATGTAAGAATATTGCTATTCGCGATAACAGTAATTTAAAGATTTACCTTTGGCATCTGCAACATGCGAGAAGAAATACAATATTATTTTGACACAATAGTGTTCTAATTAGTCTATTGACGCAAAAATAAGAATAGTAAGACAAATTAATGTGTTCAATTTTAGGATTAACCGAAAATTCTCAGAACATGCAACCGAAAACAAATAAGTGAATAAGTAAATTGAAGTATAATGCTATTAAACAAACAGCGCACATGTTTACTTTGGCAATGTTCTTGGTACTGCCCAATTCATTATCAGCGCCCCCAATCGCTCATTTAGTAGCCAGCGCCCCCTTGAGAGGCGCCAATGCCCCCAAGCACTGGCGCCCACTTTAGGAACCACTGGTTTAGACAAAAAAAGTTTAATCCGATTGATAAGTTTGGGAAAATATCTAGATGTGATTCTAAAGCACATGTGGGGGCAACATGCTCACAAAAATCCGTATGTGCCTGTTAATTCTAATGATGGCTCAATTTTAAAGATAAAGTCAACATAGTGCTTCTCAAGGGTAACCAAAGGTTGTGGAGCTGAAACTAACAAGTCAGGTGTAGACACTGCTTGCTTCAAAACCATCTGTGGTGAACGTTGGGGTAAAAATTACTCCTTTGCATACAGTTTTAAAGTTTGGTGATTTCCAAATCCCAAGCTGCAAGTCATGGTTGTGTTTGTGGAAAATTATGTAGCATTAACGTTTCTGTTGTGAAGAACGACTTGCCTTGGTTGCTTAACAGGTTATCAATCCACAAAACAAATGCTGTAAATGATCTTGCCTGTGGTCAAGCAAAGATGTTTAACAATGACGTTAAAGTCACTGTTGTGTTTATGTTATCCCATAATAGGCCCAACCCTGGTGACAACCACTTCCATAACCTTAAAAAAATGGACAAGTCCTGGCAATGTGGCCAGATTGTGGTGTTCAGCTAGATTGGCTCATGATGTCGCAAACCTAGTGAAGTGCACACTAAACAAGTAGCATGTGTCAGTGGTGAAATTTCAGCGCTGCGGTGAATGTCTACATCTCACCAATGTTGAGCGACATCAATGTTACTCAAAGCGCAGTAAGGATGGAGGAAGGTGAAAAAGAAAAAACAAGTATATACCAAATGGTTGGCTGCCTGGTCTGGATGACAAGTACATTAGTTAGCGAAAGATAGATAAGTTTATCAACATATCAGTTGGTTCTTACTTCTCAATATAGCCTTGTGTAGCTATTTTGTACTGCTTACGGAAGCGCTTACTTGCCACAATTGTGGTATGTCTGTTGTGCCATGCACCTTGTCCAAAGAAAAATACAGAGGACTGATTTGGGCACAAAAAATGTACTAAAAATACATTTTTCATCTGTTGTTCTACCCACCAGCCACTGTTCTTCATGGAATGCATTTCAACACAATGGCAGAAGTGAAAAACAGTGTTGCACCATCTTTTCGTCATATTTCACCCCTTAACACTTAAAGACAGACCTTTAATTTCTAAATGTTATATTGTACAGTGTGTTGCCAGCTCTTGTTTGACATGCTAAAAATTTCCGAAGATAAGTGGCTTAATTAAAAAAGCCAGTATTAATACATTAAAAATTGTATAGCCCATAAATAAGTAGCATTTTAGATGTTGTTATTGTGTTCTTACGAATCTATGATTTTTTTACTTTTTTGCTTTGCTGCCTTTGAGCTGTTTGTTGCCGCGTCCCCTACGTGTTGTTATTTTCAACAGGAGGTATGCATACTAAACTTAACTGAAATTATTGTTTTAAATTTTTTGTTTCAATTTAATTTTCAATTAATTATTCTGACTAATGTGTATAATGTTTTTATGTTTTCCCAGATTCACTGACAATGACATTACAGACGAAAAAAAAAATATAAAACATTTTTACAATGTCTGGCCTCAACACTAGCATTTCTATAATATTCGGCTGATTTTTTAATTTAAAAGTTTCTACTTAAAATCAAATACCGTTATTTTTTCGGGTCATGTGGCTAGACTGGATTTCAGCTGCATGTTTTTTTTAATTATAAGTAATTGGCTTAGACAAGCTCAAAAAGAATGAATACTACAAATTTAATATCTTTGTCATCTTATTTGCAAGGTATGTCTTGGGAATTTATAAGACTTGTGTGAACTGAGGGTACCACAACTTACTAAAATTAAATTGCAACGTACTATTTGCAACAAACTTTAATAATGTAATACCTCCAGCTGGCTAGAATTTTTGGCTTTTGATGCAGATCAATACTCTGAATTAGATGCCTTGGTTCCACCGTTCTAACTTCAATATATTTGGGTAATATTCCAATAAGGTAAGGGGGCTTTGAATCTAAAACAATAACAAATATAGTAAGTTTAATACAAAGCAATACAAACACAATTTAAACAAACAAACACTTGGTACAAAAATAAAAATTTTGGACACAAAGACCTTTATTTTAGTATCTATTGCAGTGGTTCTAAGCTGGGGCGCTGCAGCAACCTGGGATGTAAGCCACTTAACAAAATTCTCGTAGGGGTGCTGCAATCTATTTATTATTTTGAGAAGAAAACTCACATTACCAGGCTTTTATAGAAGCTTAAACATAAAATAGATGCTTAATAGTAACCTGTATTTGCCATATTGTAAACGCATAAACAAAACAATAAAAGTTTTAACACTTATCGGAAAGTTAAAATTGTAATCTGTTAGGAGCCCTCTAGATTCACAAGTAAAAAATAAATAAATCACTTTAAACCTAATTAAATATGCACTACAATATATAAATTTGCAACTTCTCATCATACCAATAACCAAGGGAATATCAGACCAGACAAAAGAATGTTTATATGTGGGTTCACCATCACTATCAATAAATATACTAGTGTCATCTTTCATCAACACTATTTGGTCGACATTAAGTTTTCCCAAAACAGGTTCCATCAGTTTACCTAAAACAAAATTAGTTACATTAAAATCAGTTTATAATGGCAAAATAAAATGCATTAGATTTGTAAAAATAATGTAATAGTTGAATTTTATGAAAAAAATTAAACAAAAATGGTAATTTCCACATAAGGATGTGAAGAGTGTTTAACAAAAAATGAACAAATAAGTAAATTTGAAAGATTCATAACGTTTAGGGCCCTATCAGGTTTTAGTGTCGAACACTATACACACTAAGGCACTTACATTATCAACTTGTGCATGTATTTCCTTAAAGCTATGGGATTTAAGTAAAATAAAAAGAAAAAAAAATGTAAGATTTTTAATGCTTTTCTATTATAGACAGAGGATGTGCTGTTGTTGTATATTGACCATATACTCAGGGGCGTATCCAGAAATTTAAAAAGGGGGGGTCCCGAATTTTCAACTTGGGGAATTCCCCGTTTTTTCGTCTGACGTTAATGACGTCATAAAATAGCGATTGTAATGACATCATAAATAATACCGCTTGGTGTGCAATCGTTAGCTTCAGGAGTAAAAACAAGACCGTAAAATACAATGGATTGATTTTGGTAGATCCATGTACGGTACTACGCTAAATTACAAGCACGTCTTTCGCCACCTGCAATACTAAATGAAGATCGTTTTCCCGGGTGTTATTGGACTAGCACAACCTAAAAACGCCACTTAAATAGTTCTAAAATAAGTGTTTTTAACATTTGTAAGTGAGGGCACTCCTGGCGAGAGAAGCGAGCGCGATTTTTTTGGTATAATGGCATTTCTTTTAAATTTATTGCAAGTTTGTCCGCGGCGCACTTGGCAGCCATCAACGGCGCAACGGTAAAGCAGCGCTGATCTAGTTCTAAAGACAGCATTAAAATGTAAATAAAACGGACGTATAAAAATCATTCGCGCGAAGCGCAACAATTTTTCGCACTTACATAGTTAAAATAGTCGAAAAGTATATGAAATGGCAAACTGCGAGAAACATCAGGACCGTCTAACTCAGGGGTGACGAACACGTGGCCCGCAAATAAATTTTGTGTGGCCCGCGAAGAATTCATGTGAGGACAAGGCAGTCTTAAAGTTTCTTTGACCCGCTTCTACTCTTTGCGATATCAAAAGCTGATAGCCGGATTAAATAATCAGCGTTTTTTAACCGGGGGGCGCGCCCCCTGGCCAAGCAATTCTTCAGGGGGCGCGAGCTTTACTTGATTATTTAATTTTCTTCCGTGATTTTAATGGTATCGTTTAGGTTAGGCACCACTCCTACAGATGTACAAACTCTGTTTTTTTTCCCAACTTTACCTTTGAAACTGCCCAAAATTGTAATTTCAATTATCTACTTCTTTTCTTTTCAAGTACAAATTCTCTTTAAGTGGCATTGCATGTTTTCTGTCTATATGTTATACATATATCATCGAAGAAATAACGGCCCTATTTAATTTCAGTTTTGCTAACTAATAGATAGATGATAAAAGTTATCCCTTTCAAACTATTTTTGTTCCATATTTTATATATGATAACAGGCTAGCAGCAGGGGGACTCGTTTTTGCGCAAATCTATAACGTTCTTTGTAATATTGCCGTTGTATTGTGTGTCGTCACATCTTTTAAAAAACGAGAACGTAATGTTTAATTTTTGTGCTTGACTTTTTGCGCTCCACATCACAGCCTTACAACTTGTGGAGTCAATTTCCTCACGACACGTTTTGTCGAGCACAGTAATTTGTTGTGGGCCCAATGTGTCGAGCACAGTAATTTGTTGTGGGCCCAATGCTAAAAGCCTCCTAAATTGCAATTAAGCCAATTCAAGGAAACCAAAACCCAATTTTTTCGCGCGACCAGCATTACGCTAACTATTTTCATATTGTCTCAGTGTTATTAATAAAAAAATGCTGAATTGCTTTTCGTAGGGGCATAAAAAAATTACAAAAGGAGGGCCCGGCTAAAAAAAGTTTAAGAACCACTGGCGTTTATCATGCAGGTATCGTAGAAACTGTTGTGTAAATCCATACAGTAACCATCATTTCAGGATTCAACTGTTTATTCATTGTTGTGTCATAAAAGATACTAATAATAATGAAATTTAACACCATGAGCCTGTTGCTGCTTCAGTACATTGCAGTAGTAACTAGTTGAGTGTAAGCCTAGCTTGCCATTAAACAAATTTCAAAAAGATGTATAAATAACACAAAACTAAATGAGGTTGCGGTAGGTGTATACTATTTTTTACCTGTAGGAAAAAGTTCTTTCAGACTGCAATCAGTGCCATCAAGCTTAATTAGACCATATTCTCTTTTAAAACCAATACAGATTGAATCCTTGCACCAACACACAGTTTTGGGTACTTCGGGTAACGAAATATCCACCTAGAGTAGTAAGGGAAAAAAAATCACATTAACTAAATATATATGCCATATGTTTGACAAGTAAGCTAAATATATCATTTTTTAACATTTACACCAATACCATTTAAAAACCTAAAACAAAAAAATGATTTCTATTTGACACTTATGAAAGGAAAGACAGAAACCATTAATTGAAAAAAAATAAATAAATCTGAACACATCCCTGATATATATATATATATATGAAAGGAAAGGGCTAAAACGGTGAGCGTCAAGGGTTCACAGAATAAAACTTGTTGCCAGACAATTACAAGGCATTTAACTTCATTTCTTATTTCGACACCCTTTAATGGGATTTCCTTGGTTAAATGTATGATTTTGCAGAACATGTTGAAACTATAGAAACAGTAAACAATTTCATATTTTTAAAGACTACAATCAACTTTAGCGGTGAAGAGACCTTAACCAGCACAATGTTACTAAAATTACACAGCGCTAGGATATATAACAAAAAACAGTAATTTAGCCTAAAGCTGGATGACTTTTACATTTTTTTTTAATCAGGCCACATCTTGAAGTGTTTCGGCCACTGCCAATTTCTTTTAAAAATATTTTAGATGTTCACTGAAATACTTTGGAAATAGATATCTGTTTTAAATATCACACAAGATGAATAATTGCCACATAAATCAAACAAGTTTTTATATAAAACCAAATGTTTTCTAACAGCTTAGGGAAGACCAGCGCACATAAAATAAAATGTCTATTCACTGATTTTAAAATGGCCATTTGCTGTGTCTGAGCGAGCATACTGGATCGTTTTATGGTATAACAAATTAAACTTCATCGCTGCCTTGGAATGTAGGCCAGTGGTTCTTTACGGGGGTCGCCAAACGATTTTTAGGGAGGCGCGAGCTCTACTCCAATATTTAACTTTTTCGAAGATTTTATTGGTTCTATGTTGCCTTTGTTTGTGATTAAACCTGTGTGTATGCTGTCCTACATATAACAACAAAATTACACATGTTTAGATACTGAAAGAAGAAGTAACTGAAGAAGAATAGGTCATAATTTTGCAAACTGTTGAGATACTATATTTTATCAGTTCTTAGACCAGGGGTTTTAAACTTTTTTTCGTTACAAAACATTGTCCTAAAATCTTTTTGAAGTTGCGGCACACCAACAGAGCTAATAAAATCAGCGGAACACCTAAGAAATATATGTTGATCGACAACATCAGCAAATATCATGGACAGCCAATAGAAAAAGGAGAAGTTAAAATGAAATGTGCCGAAGGCATCGAAAATTTTACGTATTACATTCCTTTATTATCTGATTTTGCAGTTTTACAGACTTTTTGAAAATTTCTGAAGCTAGTCAAATTCCTAAAAATTGTACTCCCTTGCAATACTGGCGGAAAACAGAGGACTTTTAATAAAATTTGGAACATGAAACCGGACATTGGTGCTTTGTATTTTGTAGCTTCAGATATTTTTTGAAACAATTTCCAAGACTATTTATACTATCACAAAATGCCAATAATATATTAACAATGATATTTTATGGATTTTGAGCGTATGGTTAATCTCCCTTTTCACTTTGGTGTAAAGTTTGAAAACAATTGTTGTATTTTAATACTCCTGGTAGTTCCTGGTGGTTAAGTATGTATTCAATTTATGACGATAGAAGGTAACATATGTTTTAAAAAAGTTTTACATATTAAGTTAAAAAATTTACACCTGGAATATTGTATAAGGTCAAAATACCTACCTTGGTGATATATATATTTTTCGCGTTAAAGCGACTGATTAGAAAGTACCCTTAAAACACAAGTAACACACCTACGGGAACGGTTGCGGAGTAGTGGAAGCGCTGTTCTAAACCAGGCAAAATTACTGCTCGCAAACAAAACAATAAATATAACAAAGAATAATACAGAAGCAAGGCGATTGCTACGTTCAAACAACCTTTCCGGCATCCGTACCACACGTTGGGTGGCGAGAAATCTAACACATTGTAAAAATAAATAATGTAACAAACATGACTACAAATTATGTTCAATTTGCTACTTATTATGGGCAATTTAGGCTATGTTTAGTCAGAACAGTATGATATGGTTGATGGACATCTAAGTTTTGCACAGGGATTTTGAATCATGCCACACTCCTATATTAGAGCGTCGCAGGGTTAAGATTCAACTTTGGTATTTTTATGGTGTCTTACTGATAGTATAATTGAAAAATACCGATATTTTTTTATGATAAACGGGGGTGCAGGAGAAAAAAGGTTAAGAACCACTGGTGTAGGATAACAGCAGTTTGTCCCAAATAGTGACTAAAAGTTTGCCATCACAAAATTGGGTTAAATGTACAGACAAATAAAATACTATCTTCAAGCAAGTTTTCGCTGAACTGTTTTGATTTTAACGAAGATGATACTTCAGATGTTTTGAAGTTCAAGACTTAAAAAGAGTCCTTCCTAGTTTAAAGCATGAAGTATATTTACCTGCACTAGTAAAGTGATCGGGCTCAACTTTAGAATGAGGTGATTTCTAGGCCATGTCCCAAAAAGTTGGTGACCTAAAGGAACATGCACCATGACACGATTTTCCGAATTAGTATTCCTGAACAGTTACCGGCAGCACACAACTGCGAGTTAGACCAGCAAATAAAGCAAAGTAAATTGCATGAATTCTGTTCTAGCTACAAGTAAGTCGGACATATGCAAAGAATAAGGCTGATAACGTATCGGCAAAAAAGGTGGTTGATATGTCCAAACTGTAGAATATTTGGTAAAGCATTGCAATTTATGTGCAGTTTCAGCCCGACTGCATGTGTACCAAGGAATACCAAACAGGTGAACAACGGATGTAACTTGTTGCTCTTAAAAGGTTTGATTTGGTGAGCGGTGACTAATTGAGAGACACCTATTTAACAGGCTTTCTGGTTGATATAAGATTTGTTTAAGATGATCAGATTGTTGACAGGTAAGAATTTATCACGCTGGAGAAAGACTCCGCTTTCTCTGCCCAAGTGGCAAAGATAGAAGTAAATGCAGCATAAAAAACATGCAAGGTAGAGGTCTATATCTTCCTAATCCTTTGGATGAGCTATACATCAGAAGTATTTTGGGTGCTAGAGGAGCGGAAGATCCTGATCTACGGTTGAACGAAAAGATATAATATACTAATTGTTATAAATTATTTGTTTAAATAACTTACCAATATTTTGCATGACAGGTCTGTATGCTAAAAGCGCTGACGCTGATCCGATTCAAATAGAACCGGTGATAAAAACAAGAAAAAGAAAGCAGACAATAAATATGAGTTTTTAGAGTGTTGCCACAAAAAAGTATAATGATCAGTAATAAAATTAACTGACACATGACACTGCTGTTGGTTTAACTACTATATTTACATCAAAGTTTATTTACTTACACTCAGTTCTTCAAAATCTCTATTTTTCCAAAAGTATGTTTGTAATTTACGCTTGACCACAACACATAGCTTCAAATCATAGGCCGAGTCACCAATTGATGATATTTTTTCCTGCAAAAAAAATGATTGAGGTTATGCAGCAACAACTTTTATTTAAAGCTATATTTTTTTTGTGTGTGTTTTAGTGTCGTAAATAAAAAACGAAAATTATTGGTAATATATGCAAATTGCAAAGCAAAGGCTAACTATGAAGCATGCTTAGTTTTTGAATGCAAAAGTACATCCTAATATAAATCAACAAATAAATGCAAACTGTAAACTAAGTTTTGCACGCTAATTACGAGTGTGGCTTGGTCAAATTTCAGGGCATCAAGGGAAGCTAAAAACGTCCCACGTTTTTGTAAACCAACATCTTTTCATAAAGGGCCAGATAACTGTAAGGATTGAAGTTTGTGGGCAAATGATAACAGTGTGTTGAACTTTTATAGTTAAATGAAGAAATTAATAAAAACCTGAAGATTTTTGTTCATGGTAATTTTAAGTGTAAGTGCATCCAACAATATTTTAACTGTATTTTATCCACACAAGAGCAATAATAAGACGCAGGCCAAATAAAATGCGGTCACAGTTTGTTGACCCCTGTGCTACATGAACTGCACAGTTTTGTCTAAGATAAAAATATATTCAAACATTTTAATAGACCTTTGGGTTGTATTATTTGCTGAATAGAAAAACAATTTTCATCATTGGCCACAGTTAAGAAACACTGAGTTACTACATTTAAGAATTATTCTGGGATATCTTTTTTATAAATTTTTATATCAATGGTAATTTAACGCTATAAAAGGTTTTCATTAATTAGTTTTTTTTTACATGAGAAAGGAGGGAAAATTTCCTACAAGGCTCTCTGCATCTATATAAGTTATAGTATTTGGGCTATGGGGAAGGAAATTTCAGTTTACTTTTAAAGAGAGTTTGTGTTAACCCAAATTGTATTCTGCTGTATCCAAGTGTGGCAAAAGTGCTAAAGATTTAGTATGCAGTAAACTGGCTGCTATTGGTTTCAGACCTAGTGACATTTTATGTCGTTGTGATAAACTACCTGATATTAACCTTGTTGCATTCATTCTGATTTCGCTGTAGCTATTGAAAGTTTTGTTATGAGTGTAAAGTGTTGATTTCACTATCGGTCAATAGCTGAAAGTTTTGTTATGAGTGTAAAGTGTTGATTTCACTATCGGTCAATAGCTAGATTTAGAATTTCAAAAATGTGGAAACATTAAAAGCACACAAAAAAGCTGAAAATGAATATAAAAAAAATTGATGAAACATTTTTGCACAAAAGTTTACTTGTAATGGCAATGTTTGAGAGAAACCTCTTTGCTTAATCAATTTGAAATAAAAATACATCTTTTGGATGCAGTTATCAAATAGCCACTAACAAAGCTTTCAGGTTGGACAAATTTTTATCCGCTGCTGTTAAAATGTTCAAAATGACAGAAAAAAGTATGGCTACAAAATTCGCAAAATTCTTGTATCTATTTACACTGTATCCAGACAAATTGCTGAAATAGTGATGATCAATTCCAGCTGCTAATCTTTCGTTGAAAGTTTGTTAATCAGCTTGACAAGATGACAGATGTATAAAACATGCTGCTATTGTAGGTACAATATTTTGCTGTATAAAAAAATTATCAAAGAATTGCTTTTTGTCTTCTTTGAAAAGCCGCTTTACAGGTGAAGATATATATTTTTAAGTCGATAAAGGTTTAACAACTGTAGGTTTGCGATGGAAAAATTGCGTTGCAGTCTGTATGAATGGCACATGGTCAATGATGTGCAAGCATGCTGGTTTTGTTGCAAAGGTAAAAGAACATGCAAATAAACAAATCACTATTACTCATTGCATGATCCACACATAGGTACTTGCATTCAACTGAATGCCACTTGAGCTTGATACTGTTTTTCGCAACAGTGTCACAATAATTAATTTTATAAAAAGCAATGAACTCAACACCCGATTGTTTTCAAATCTTTGTGCCATTAAAAGTCATATTTTTTGGTGGAACAAAAAGTAGTAAAACTGATAATAGTGAAAGAATGGGTTGTTTTATCTTGATTTAAAAAGTTGAAAATGTCAAACAGCGCCTGTCGAAATTGAAATTTGATAATTTGTGGGTTAACAAAATGCGCGATGGCATTGTTTGGGCTACCGCTTTTCTATTGCGCATTTCATTAGCGATGGAGCCCTTTGACTGCATCGCATACAAAAGACGGCCCACATTGGCACATTTCCTGACAAATTTTAAAGGAATGTCGAGGATGCAGACTGGCAATAAAATTGGTTCTTTGAGTCCATGTGGTAAATGTGCTCTTTGTAGCAATTTTGACAAACAGCAAACCATGGTGCCACACACTACTGTTTTAAGTACACCGACAGGTAGTGTGCGGCTACGCCAAAATTTGACGTGTAGCCATTACGGCATTTATGTGGCCACCTGCAAGAAGTGTGACAAGCAGTATGTCGGTCAAACTAAAACCAAGTTTTCCACACGTTGGAATACTCAAGCAACTTGGAAGACGTTTAATTATTTGGCCAACAACGACCGAGATGCGCTCTTACGGCACTATGCATATCAACATACTACCACATTGCAAAGAAAGCCCCACTTATACCAATGTTTTGTTGTTGTATTTCTACAAATCCCGCCAGTCAGTCTTTTGGATATTTTTGAAGATAAATGGCTTAATAAAATCAAAGCCGAAATAAATATCCAAAAAATGATACTACTACGCGTGAGGTAAGTTTTTTTGCTCAGGGCTTGTTTTTGTCCCGTTTTATTTCTTTCCATTAATAAATGCTCCGCGACACCGTTTGATAACATGCTTATCAGTTGCGTACTTTTTTCTCTTTCTTTCTGTTTTTTTCACGTTGTTGCTTGATGCACTTAGCTAGTTGTTGCTTTTGCATCTGACGTCTACAGGTATTTTATAATTTTAGACCTATACACTATCATACAATTTTTAATTTTATATTTTTACTTTTTAACTACCAATGTTGGCATTTTACATGTTTGTTTTTGTACAGATAAGCACGATGCCATATAGGTGTAATATATATTTCTGAAAGATTTTAAGAAATGATTTTATGTTTTATCTGTTTTAATAAATAAACAGTCTTAAGATAATTCCATTAAGCATTGAAATCAACATTTACATTGTGTTCTTTAATTTACATTTAAACATCCCACTAACATGATAGTTTGCAACACACTATGTGGTCTCTGAATATTACACAGGCCAATAAAAAAATAAATTTTTCAAAAGGCATGATACATTAGATCGATTTAGGGGTATATCAGGGGCCCTGAGTCCGAAAATGCCATTACTTTTGCTGAGTTGGCTCTAGTTTTTGAGATATTGCTAGTTTTTGAGATATTTTTCTTACATACCATGAAAAATGTAGGCTAGTGAGTAACATGAGTTTATAAAAGCTAAAGCCATGTAAAGCAGCTATTTAATTTTGCCTTAATGTTGAGATGTCTGGTATAAATGTCTCGCTTGGGAGGTAAAACAGGCCTTGGATTACTTTCTCTCCTCTACCATAAAGCAGTAACAAAAGTAAGCCTAAGAATCACCATGATGGTTGATATTTTTGCATGAATGACATGTCAGGTTTGAACCGAAACAAGAAGAAGTCATGCCACTACCCCAACATTGATTCTGCTTTACGGCCAGTTGCACACTGCCCTGAAATTCCTGTTCCCGTTTTTACGTCCCTGCCAGATTTGATTTCGGATAAAGCTGCGATGTTGGATGTAATGGAAGACGAAGATGGCAATACTAGCAACTGCAATGACACCGACTCTTCAACATCTTCACAAATGCGAAGTAAACCGAAACCTTTGACTTAAGATCAGCTAAACGACCTAGTTCGTGATTTAGGTTTATCTAAAGAAGCGTCTGAGGTCCTGTCTTTTCGCCTCTGTAACATTCTTGATTCGGCAACAAACATAACGTTTTACCGGGTCAGAGAAGAAATGTTAATGCAACTTTTATCCTAAAGATTTTTTCTGTACTGTAATAACATCAAAGGACTTATGGGTCTACTTGAATATAAACCAGAAGAATGAAGGTTATTTTCATTGACAGCTCCCCTCCAAAATGTTTGACATGTGTGCAACTCCACAACGGAAATAAGTTTGCCTATGTTCCAATTGGCCACTTAATCGATTTAAAGGAGCACTACCATTCTACCAAAGTGTAAAGATGCTCCTGGAGAATTTCTTATAGTGTGCATAACTGAAAGATATTCGTTGATTTGAAAATGGTCAACTTTCTCTTAGGACATTAAGGCGCCTACATCAAGTATTCCTGCTTTATTTGTCACTGGGATAGTCGGGTCACTGTTCAACACTGGATTAAAAAGGAATGGCCTATATATGTGAATAGCTTGTGCATGGAGATATGTTCATTTCAACTGTTTTTTTTCACAAATTGTCGTTTTTCTTGTGTGGGCTTTGGTATACTGATGGTATAGAAAGCTTAGTCTCACCAATTGCAATATGTTAGGAGAGTCTGATGAAAATACGAATAAATGGGGCAGTTTTTGTGTTAAATATGTGGAAAAAAATAGATTTATGTAGCACTTTTCATCTAGCTAATCACATTGTGTCTTTATCTAGCTAATCACATTGTGTCTTTTGCTCATTATTGTGACCACCCCCCATTTAAAGGTACGAAAACACCTAAATTCGGTAATATCTAAAAACACTAGAGCCAATTTGCAAACTAAAAATTTTCGAGCTCAGCGCCCCTGATATACTTTAAAATCGGTCTTACCTTCTATGCCAAAATTTTTTTGTTGGCCAGTGTTATAAATCAATCAGTATGATTAGAGTTTCTATGTTCAGCCAGTACAGAGAACGTAAGAGCCAGTATACAGAGCCAGTATATAGTTTTTTTGAGTTTCATATGTTATATTGTTTAGGCTATTTGTTTGTCTCCATCATTCTGCGAAAAATTTAAAACGCCAACCTACTTTAGCATTAGTGGATTGATCATTTTTTGTGAAACCAATGCTCTGCGTAAACTAAACTTTTGAAGATGCAAACAATGTATACTTTATATAACTTTAATCGACGCCTATATATTAAATGTATTAAACCTTTATATTTTGAAGTAATTTAAAGTTAAACAAGTATTTCAATCATTGCTTGAATATGTTATTGTTAAACATGGAAAAAACTTGCATGCAGGTTGTTATTTTCCCATAACTTATTGCTCGAAAAATAGAGTCATATTGCTCGCCCAAGTATGACCAAGATTATAATTATACAAGCTTACTAATGCCAGACCATAGGCTATCAAGATTCTACAGTATAAAAAGGCCTATTTAGTCCTTAACTGAACAAAAGTGTAAACTTGCAGATTTATTTCGCATTGATTCTTGGTTGTTTAGAGCAGGGTTTCCCAAACTTTTTTGGACCACGGACCACTATTTGTGAATCTGTTTTTTCGCGGACCGCAATACTAAGCAAAAAATAAATAAAACCAAATTCTCTATATTTACAAAACTGACAACATCAATGGGACGGATGAGATTGCTTCCCTCTGCTTAAATCATTAATTCATCATAAATTCAAAGCGCAACAAGTAAGATTTTCGATACTGGATCACAAAAGATTTCGAAATCAATAAGTTGTGAATAACTGCGGCAATTTCATTATTGTTGAAAGAGTAGCCTACACATACTGTACAACAGGGGTCGGCAAACTTTTTCTAGTCACGGGCTAAAACAAAACTCAGAAAGGTCTCTGCGGGCCGCACAAAATGTTAACTACGAATTATGTTATTAAAATGTTAAAACAACTGTTAATCAGGCGGGCTTTGGATATGTTTTTGCACTTAAAATCGTGTTTAGTTACTTTTAAGGAGGCAGTAAAGTGTTGGCGCAAAGCGGGACAAAAAGCGTTTGTTAGGTTCAAAATTCGAGTCCACAAGTCGTTATTCATATTGAAAAGTGTAATACAACCACTTAACGCGATAACCTTAATGGTTAATCTAGTTCAGCGTTTGTTAACGTACTGTATTTAAGTCCAGGTGCACCTGGCGAGCGAAGCGAGCATGAATTTTTTGGGGGTATACCAACATTTCTTTCAAATTTCTTGCAAGTTTTTATTAAATTTCAAAATAAAAATTAAAAATGAATGCACTGAATATGTGAAAAATAGAAATCACCTTGACCCTTGCAAGATAAATGTCGACCTTAATTCCTGATCAGTAACAGCAAAATAATCTAGCAAAGCTAGCAGTTCAGGTCAGACACATTAACCAGATCTTAAAAGATATATATATATATTGCCAACTAAGGCATCGTCAGTATATCTGAATAAAAACAAATGCAACAGTATAGGAAAGAGTCAGAAACATTAAAGATTAAATAAAACAAAGTAAAATAACTAAAATATAAAAGCTTTCAAATAGTAGTGACATTCAATGTGTACAACCCCTGTACAGAAACAATAAGAACGGGTTAAAAAAAACAAAAAAAAAACAGCACAACAACGGCAAAGCAAAAAGAAAAAATGGAGTAGAGGCGTAAGGAAACGATAAGAACTAGACAAATACTACTTAATTTGGGGCAGTACCATTTTTTGAATATTAATTCTAGCTTTAATTTTGTTTAGCCATCTATCCTCACAAATGTCTAACATGTGGAACGGTGGCTGGGCAACAAACTGAACAATATAACAGCTAAAAATTAACGGTCTACAATCAAGTATATCGGGGTGGGATATGGCGTAGTGATGTTGCAGTGCGGTTTTGTCACTTAGACCATCGTGTCGAAATGCGTTCCATAACGAACGGTGGGTAGACCAACGGATGGAAAACTTATTTTTGGTTTGCCCCATGTATTGTTCTTTACACAACGTGCATGTCGCAATGTATATACCGTAATTGCGGCAGGTAAGCGCTTCCTTAAGCACTATAGCATGGCTGCGTGTGGCTATGTGTGACGTTGAGCTCACCATTGCGATGTGTTTGATGAAGTGGCCACACAAAGCGCAATGTCCGCACGGGTGGGATCCCGCAGGTAGGGTCGCTTCTTTTTCAACGCCGTGCGCGATTCTTTTATAACCTTTGAGGAGGTTACCAAATGTAGCCGGCCTCTTGTAGGTGATGGAGATGCTCGGCTTGAGGATCAGCTCTTTTTTAGAAGGCCTTAATAGTTGAGGAAAATTGGTAGCCCAAATATCCCTCTCAACAGGTTCGTTCGATTGACTTGTTTGTGGTGGGAAGCATTCTGTCCACGTGCTTGCCAGGGTGATAATGCCTTCTGTCATACCTTTAGGGAACCCAGAGCGCAGTGCCTTTAATTTTAGGTTGTAGAGGCTGTCAAGATAATCCTGATGTTCCTCGTTGAGGCGTCGCATTCTGACGGATTCTCCGTAAACGATAGATTTAAAGATTGACAATGGGTGATGTGAGGACCCCTGAAGGAAGCAACGACCTATTGCAGTGTCCTTGGTGTGATTGACCGTCTTGAATCTAAATTTGGATGAGGTAATCTGATGTTCGACATCAAGGAACACCAGTTTGCTTCCCGTTTTGCTCGTGTTGGTTTGCGCAAAGGTCAGCCCTAAACCAAAAGTTTTAAAAATGTTGGCAAGAGTAGTGATGACATAAGCGTAGCTTTGTCACCGAAGCATAAAAATACCAAATCGTCAATAAAACGTTTAAAAAATTCTGTGCTGCTTAAGATAACAGTGGCTTGAAGAATGACATAGTGGACAGCAATGTTGGCAAGGGAGACCGAATGGTTATCTCCGGTGGCGATCCCGGTACTTAAATTTTTGCCATGTTGTAAAATGTTATTTTCTAGAGTGAGGAAAATAAGTTTTATAAGTAACCGTATTGACGTTGGTTTGAATGGTGATGCTGTACCAAGTGAATCCAGTAAGGCAGAGGAAATTAGCGTTCTGCAGAGGTTGGGGTAGACTGAATTTACGTCCGCTGCTACAAGGTGAAGGTTGTCTGTGGAAAACTTAAAATCGATGGTGTCGTAGTTATCAAGTTTCCACATCACCAGTTTCTTAATGTAATCGCTACTGTCTTGACAGTATTCCAATACACCTTGTTTACAATAGGAAACGCTGATGGGTTTTAAAATAAGTTCCAAAAAGGCAGTTATTCTCGACAGGGCGTATGGCCGGACGATTGCAGTAATCTGACAGGAATGTCATGAACACTGATTTTCCGTTTGTACGCGACGCACTTTGGCAATTGTCAGTCTTCCACAGCGCAAGAAGCGCTAATCTAGTTCAAATGACAGCATCATAAGGTAAACAACTTGATGTATAAAGATCGTTAACGCAAAGCGTGAAAATTTTTCGCACTTACATAGTTAAAATAGTCAAAAAGTATGAGAAATAGACTCGTGTCTAGTTTGTCAAAAGATAAATTACATTCCCAGGCCGGATCCGGCCCGCGGTCGACCTCTTGCTGTACAAAATATAAGTGTAACTTTTTAATTTCTTGTCATATCGCCACGGACCACCAGTGCAGTCGTCGCGGACCACAGTTTGGGAAACCCTGGTTTAGAGGTATGCTAGTTGTGTGACATCTTTGGGAAATGAAATGATTTATTAGATGATTTTCAAGCAAAAAATGCAATAATTTTATAACACAAAATGGAAGCCTTTATTAAAAGCTTACAATATGAAACAATAAATAACAAAATTATAATTTTTTAATTCTGATAATGGATTTTTTATAATCATTTAAATGGTCTTCTTGGAAAATCAAATCATATAAGAAATCACAGGTCTAAACTAAATAAATCATGTAAGTTTGATTAAATATTATTCTTTTACAACATTAAACATATTTATTAAGCAAATAGGCTTATCTATTGAGTAAACTATTTCCACCATACCTCTAAATCAGCCGCAAACATCAGGGCTCCCTTGGTCCTTTGGATTGTCATTATTGACTGATAAGTGTTTAAATCATGAATAGAAACAATGTTATCTGACAGACTTATAATAATTTTTACTTGAACTGAAACATACAGCTGTTGGATCATCTTTTTAGAGAAAAACCTGTTGGATCGATCAAGATTGACCTCAAGATTCTTAGCACTTCCTGGATTTTCAACAACCTATAAAAATATTGTATATTTAAATATATTTGTATTAGGGATGTTTAGATTTTTAAATTTTCACCCGCGCTTTAACCTTTAAAAAGGAATGAGAGAAAAATTGGGTAAAGAGTTCCTGTTGCTTAGCGTCCCTAAACTTTGCACTCAATTCTGTAACATCTGAGGAATACCCTATTAGCTGTAGCAAAATGGCTGGATTTTATTCCACATGTTGGAAGCGTTAGGGTTACTGTTTTAAATGTTTTTGAAACTTTTTCTTATTTTTGACATAAATATAATCCATTACTAAGTCCAAACCAAACAAAAAAAATTCAATAAGTTAAACCAGGGGTCGTATACCTTTAGTTAAGGGAGCCATAAAGGCCAAATATTCTTGGTTGAATTTCCATGAGAACCATATAATACTTTTTTAACATCTAGTTATAGGTTGGCAAAAAATAGTAAATTGAGCAGAGCTGTTTATTTTGTTCTCAATTAAAGGACAGGATATGCTATAAGCACCAAAGGTAAATTAGCTAAGTTTGCACTACTTTGATTACGGAGTTTCATTAAAGAATGTTTTTTTTTGGATATTAAGAGATTTCTTCAAACGGGATAACAGTTTTGAAAAACAAATAGGATTTGAGTGACATGCTGAAAATTGGTACTATGTGTAATAAAAATGAAATAAGTTAAGAAAGCGGCTGAGGCATGGGTAAATCATTTATATACATTAAAAACATACAGGCCATAGGAAATGAAAATTGGGAATGAAATCGGTGAGCGGGTGAGTGCAAAACCGCACAACGGAAATTTACTGAAGTCAAACCAGACTTTTACCCAACTAGCATTTAATAACAAAGGTATCCTTTGAACACACATTTTAAAAAAAATTCAGCCAAAAAATTTTTTGTTAATATGTTGTGGTTTGAGCATTTCAGTTGCTAAAAAATAAAGAGGTTTATTCTTCCATATTTAAAACATTATAGTTCCAATTATGAAAATATGACAACTAAAATTTGGTCCACTTTTTATTCTTCTAAAAATTGTTGTGATGTTTTGGAAATATCTTGTGAGTCACACTGATCCCGGGCAAATTATATTGTTTGAAAATACAAGACTATAGTCTGTTAAAAAACATAAAATAACGATACGCCGCCAGTAGCACAGTTCAAAATAATGTGCGAAACTTACGGTGTATGAAAGTATTGTTTATTACCAATTCTGTCTTTTTACCCATTTTACAAAATTTATTTATGCATCTGTTAAGTTTGTGTTTTAAGGGAAGATTTCTCCCCAAAGCGCCATGCACACCCTGAAACTATCAACTACGAAAGGTTCGTCTACCTTGTATATCTAATGCATTTAAACGCCCTCTTCATATTTCTTCTTTCATATACAAAATTGTCAAAAAAACTTTATTATGGGCTCAGCTATAGCATAGGGTTTCGCTCTGACATGAGTCTAAAAAAACGTTGCCGAAGTCAATTCCTTAAACGCTAATAAGAATTCTGTGTTTAAGGTTGAATCTCATCCGGTAAAATCTTCATCAAATCCAAATATGCATCAAAAAATGTTGCACTCGCTTTACTCGACACCTCTCCAGATATGCTATGACTTGTCAGCAAGTACAACTTAAATTCCATTCTAATTAAGTATTGTGAATAAATAACCGTGTATTTCCAAAGTATTATGTCGTTTACTGACAGACCACTTCTTTGTTATGAGCATAGTAGATCGACACTGTACTTAGGAACAGATTTAGTGCTTCTGAAAGTTCTTATTTTAAAAACAATGGGTGTAAAGCTCGGAAAATCTTCATACCGAATTGAAAATGCACGCTAAATGCATTCCTTCAGCTTTTAGCGTGCATTTGCAATTCGGTATGAAGGGTAACATATATCCCTACATATTTTTGATTACCTTGTAAACCAGGAGGTGCCCTTCCTTTGTACCAACAAGTAAAGTTGATTCATCCAACATACTATGAGGGGTACAATGCTTTGATGTTTCACCTAAACATGCATTAAATTTGTTAAGTAACATACAAGGTAGTTTAAGGTGCAATTCCAAATTCTAAGGATTGAAATTCTGATTTTTTAATAATATTGCTCAACTGAAAATATATATATATTATATTTATACAGGAACACTACTTGGCAGAAATTGGTAAAACATATATGTTAGCCAAGGATAATCTACATTCTGGTGCACATTGTTTCTTTTATTTATTTAGGTGATTTACAAAGTTTAAACCAGGGGTGTCAAACATGAGGCATGCCTGCCGAATGTGGAACGAGACCTAATAAAAAAATAGCATGCAAGCCCCCCAAAAATGCAGCCAATTGTCAAAAAAGCTAAATTTGTTATACAGCCAAATGTCATTGTTTATTCACATTACAAAACAATCCCAGCAACTACGACAACAAGCAATTACTTCTGATATTATAACACTATACTGTTTTTATTTTTTGTATAAAAGCGCTTTTAATATTAGAAAAAAAATTGTTGCTAAACTTTGGCACGGAAAGAAGTTATAAGATAAAAATTGGCACGTCGACATGTTTGAGTTGGACACCCCTGGTTTAAACCCACTACAACTAAGACACTAACCTATTTATAATCTATTGATAATTTTTTATCAAGTCAAAAAAATAATCACCTTAATAATAAACATTCTTGCAATTTTAAAAATTGAAAAATCTAACATTGTTGTTTGCCTATAAATGTTAATGTCTGTTGTAATGCTCCCAAAGCGTCAACTGTATACTCTTTTCCAAAGAAATTAATATTGTATAATTGGATTCAAAATATGCCTAAAAATTAATATTGTATAATTGGATTCAAAAAATATGTATATGATCAAAAATTCTCCGTGGGGGTAGTTTTGAAATTTCAAGGGTGGAATTGGAATTATGAGCTGAGCCCACTCCAAAATCTAAGTACTGATCCCGCTACCTGAAGTGTACAGTTCCCTATAATGTGGTTTGTGTGCCCTCTGTCATCACAGCACAGCATGTATTTTATATGACAATTTGTTTTTCATAGGGATGCCTAAAAACTTTGCGCTGAATGCGACTTATTTTAGTTTTTCTAAGGCAATATACTTTGTTTAAAACAGTCCAGCATGTAATTGCATTAACAATGTTTAAAAAAGTTTTGTACAGTTACATCATGAGAAGTGCACAGTTTGACTTCGCTTTGGCAACAATTTACTCCCAAGTCCCAAGGCAAGAAGCACACTGAAATGACACAGAAACCTTCTCATATATATAGAGATTTTTCAGCGGTTAGAATGTGAGCAGTTAACAACCTGTGGCCTCCTATTTAATATTTATTAATATGCTGTAGCATTATTTTCCTTAGTAGTAATGATAGCTAGGGGTGTTTAAAATGTAATACCTAGGGATTCTTGAATAGTAGGTTAAGATTTTAGCTTATGATTCATAATATTGAATTCGAGTCTGTGTTTAAATATTTTATGACAGATTCGATTAGTCTGCTTTGGCTTCCAGTGTAATATGATACATAAGCTGTTATCATTGGTCAAAAGGCAGTTTCAGAAGGGCTAGACCACAGTTGTTGTAAATGTATGTATATTAGGGTTGTTCAGATTTTACTTTTTTTGAAAATTTATGCTTCCTGCTTAAATTCCCATTATGTGTCACATACAAATGAGTTTCACAAGTTTTCAAAACAATTGGACAACATTTAGGGGCTCCCCAAGCACCCCAAAGTTATCACACTGGAATTGCTAAAATCTGGGACTTCCCCTAACACGATACTGTATGTTTTTCTTTAAAAACACAGAAGCCTTGTAATTTTTATATTAAACAATGGCAAGAAAGCATCATTAATCTATTTTCCAGTTTTATGTAACTTAAAATGTATTCTTAAAGCCCTCAAATCCCCACTTTACCCCATTTTTGGAGATGTCATTTAATTTATCACATATGTACAATAAAATACATTTTAACAAATTGTATATTATGAAAAGCAAGGTATTTTAATCAACAGTGAATAAAGAAGGAATATAGCAAAAGTATACCAATGTAATAGTTGTAATGAACAAATGTAATGAATAGCTTTTTTTATTTTTTAGCAAAGTTTTTATTTAGAAAATCTGGGTATGATTGCCTGTGATCTTCAACAGCCTGTAGCAAGTTGTTTGTTGTTGTGGATTGTCGGTTAATATAGCAGCACAATCAGTGTTTACTTTTAACCCCTCTTTCTGCGTCATCATTCACAACTTTAACAGTACATGAAGACTTTAACTCGTTGTACCCATTATGAGCACCATGAATCGGGAGAATGCGTCGGCCAATCACATATCTGATTGAGTAGCGTAAAATAAATCAGGAATCTGTGCCAATCAAAGATTCTCAAGTGGTATAACTTTTGATTTTATGATGCAAACCTTGAATGCCTTGGTGAAAATCTTCAGGTTTTGCAGTTGCAAGAAGATTTCGGGCAATTGCTGCCTTTGTATCCTTGGTCATTTGTGGGTGATTACTAAACAAGGAAAATGTGACAAGTTTGTCTAGAAAAATAGCATCATTACCCATCTGTTCAGACCACATAAACATTTTTGGCCATAGAAAACTTGTCCCATCCACCTTGTACTGTGTGTTGCACCTGCTTGATCGTCTTCTTCTTTCGTATGGACGATCTACACACGTTTAATTTCCTTGTTATTGAGGTGGACTAAGAGTCCTCTTAACACTGCGCCAATTCCCTTCAGCAGGCAAGATCGCCAAGTCATCAGCGTATGCTTGGAGACTGTGGCGGGCAGATCACTGTAATAAACATTAAACAGCAAAGGAGCCAAAACTGATCCCTGATGCATGCCGTTTCTAAGGCGTCATAACCTGCTTTGATGGAGCCGTTGTTTGTCTTAAAACAAAGCTGCGATTATGGACAAGTTCCATGATCATGCTGACCATGTGTTTGTTAAAAATATTAATCACTGATTATGCTGCTATGTTAAATGACAATCCTCAGCAACGTGCAAACTTGCTACAGGCTGTTGAAGATCACAGGCGATCATAAACAGGTTTTAAATAATTCGATAAAATGTATTTTATTGAATATATGTGATAAATCAAATGACAACTCTAAAAATGGGGTAAAGTAGGGCTTTGGGGGCTTTAAGAATACATTTTAAGTTACATAAAACTGAAAAATAGATTAGTGATGCTTTTTAGCCATTGTTTAATATAAAAATTACAAGGTTTCTTTGTTTTTAAAGAAAAACGTACAGTATCGTGTTAGGGGAAGTCCCGAATTTTATCAATTTTAGTGAGATAACTTTGGGGTGCCTGCGGAGCCCCTAAATGTTGTCCAATTGTTTTGAAAACTTGTGAAACTGATTTTTATGTGACACATAATGGGAAATCAAGCAGGAAGCATAAATTTTCAAAACAAAGTTGAATCTGAACATCCCTAATGTATATCTTTCAGGTTAAAATAATTTTCAAATTGCCCAAAATGCGATAAGTTTTAAAGTAACCTTCAATCATAAAATTATCTGGCCTTGTACATAATTTGCAACAATACAGGGTTAAGGTCAAATTTAGGCCTCTATTCAGAGAGGTTACACAAAGCTTAAATCGCAAGTCATGTTAACACATTACTGGCAATAGTAACTTTGTATTCTTCGCAGAATATAATTTGGCTTTTCAATATATTACTTGTAATAAAGTACAACTAAAACACCACAATGTTTTAACAAACAGACAGAATTTGTAAAAAGTTTATTATGTTCCACTGCATTCATAATAATGGCCAAAAATTTAAGTTTTTGCAAAACCTGATATTTGTATCAATTTTTTGCTTTTCTGTAGTTATGCATCACAATTCCTTGTAAAAATGACTTTGTACCATTTGTTTATGGCAATTAGCCATTTGTTTATAATTGCAACAATCTGCAATCTCATTTTTTATTACAATATTATTATTTTAGTATTGATTTGTGATTAATTTCTATTTAGTTACGTCTATTTTGATTAATCTCCCAAAAAATAAAAGTTAAAAATTAAACAAAAATATAGTTGGATTCTATCTACTATATTTTTTGGTGTGATCTGTTATTTTAGATTCATAATTTTCTATTCCAGAATATCTTGAAATTTTACTTTATAAACACCTAATTTTACTTTATAAACACCCTTTTCCGTCTGACGTTAATAACAATGACAATATGAAATAGCGATGGGTATGACGTCTTAAAAAATCTTGAAAAAAACACACAGCAAATTCTTTAAAATAACACAGCAAGTCTTGAAAAAACACAGCAAATTTATGTCCAGCAAAAACGGACCTTTAAGATAGTGATCGGCAAACTGTGGGCCGCAGAGCCATTTATAGAGGGCGTGAGTTACTTTTAAATAGTTTAGTATTATCAATGTAGTTGCAGGCCGCGTGGCAGCCGTACATTTATTGCACTGTAGCCTATTTAAAAAGTTGGTGTGAGTAGGAATTTTTATATTCTCTCAGTGTGGTTCAGACCCGCGAGCCAAATAGGGCCTTGTCAAACAAATATTTTTTGCCAACTTTAACTATATAAGCGCTACATTTTTCTTCTTTTTATGGTATGTTTTAAATTATGTCTTGTGTTTTTGGCATCAAGGCGCAGTGTAATATGTACCCTTTTCTTGGTGTCAACAGCTTAACACTAATGTGAACATAGACACCCTGCAAAGCGCAATTTTACCAAAATATATCTAGTTAATGTAATTTTCTATTTAACTTTGTAATATGGCTATTGTATCATGAGTAACATTTATCCATATTTTAAAACAAGATTAACGTAATATATTCCTTTTATGTTTTTCGTGCGAACTCTTTACGTGTGCGGGTGCCGCCATTCAGCTGTGGAAATGATATAGGGCCATTCCGTGTCAATTCACACAGTCAAGAAATTCAACCTCTCCGATTTTCCTTAAATTTTACACACCTTTTCACTATTCTATATAATGAACACCTGCAAAATTTGAGTGTAATTTGTCGACAAACGACAGAGTTATGAAGCTTTTAGTTTGGGGGGGTCTGCCGAGGGGGCGCAATTTTTATATTTTGGACCATGTTTGACGCCCTATTACTGCTAAACTAAATAAGGTAACAACCCAATTTTTACAGATGATAGTACTTCTACCAAATATTAAAAAAACAACATAGTTTACATTGTCACTCTAACAGGTCAAAGGTCATAGACATCCAAAGTTGGCGATTCCGAGCACTCGGCTAAAATTTTCCCTAATTTTGAAACCTCGCCAAGACCCCATTTTTGATTGCAATTGGCTAAAAATGGGTTGAAATGTTGTTTATAGAATTCTCTCTGAACTGCAAAAATTTCAGTACAAAATATTAAAGGGGTTGGGAGATATTTATTGTGAAACATGGGTTGAAATGTAAAAAAGCAAAAAGTGGGGTCCTTTTAATATCCCGGTTACCCATGACCCTAGTGAAAATTTGCACTGAAATTTTGTCCACATATTTACTAAGATATGACAAGTCTACCATGCAAAATTAATTCATGGTTCTCAATGTTTTCTGATAGAAATTCTGTGTCAAATTTGGACAAAAACACGAAAAATTACAAATGAAAAATTTTTTTTGTTGTGCTATGTAAAACCTTATTTTCTGTAATGGCAAAGAATTTACACTAGCAAACTAAAACTCACTTTTATACTATTCAAAATTGTGAAATAATAAACAACTTGATTGTGATATAGATGCTGACATAATTACATTGCCAAAATGGGAGGGGCAAGAGTTTTGAAAAATTAAGCTAATCGGGGTGCGGCACAAAAAGTTTGAGAACCCCTAAATAGAGGTTATCAAATTTTTAGTTTAAATACAATATATTGTTTAATGTTATAAACAGTTAGATGAAGACATCAGAGTTATACCTTTTATAATAAGGTTCAAGCAATAGCCTCATAGTGATCGAACGAACTTAACTGAGCATCTGAAAAGCCTAGATGACTTTATTGAATCATTGTGTGACACCTTTTTCTTCGAAGACTCATCACTTCATTAGTTAATCACAATCAAGTTACTTGAAACAGATTAAACGTAATTTAGCTGTTGATGAAGTCGTGATATTACTAGATTTTGCTGAGAACTACTCATTTATTGTCCAAGATGTCATGGAGCGGTTCAATAGTAATCACTCAACAATCCTTCGCCCTTTTGTAATATACTACAAAAAATATGGAGCTTTAATGTCAAAAAGCTTGCGCTTGCAATATCAGATTATTTGGAACATTTAACAAGCACAGTGCATGCATTCATTGATGATGGTGCTGCTTTACAATACAAAACCCACAAAAAAGTATTTTTGCAATCATTCAATGGAGTTTGGAACTGAAACTGAGTGGCATTTCTTTGCTAATTCTCATGGCAAAAGTCCATGTAATAGAATTGGTGGAACCACCAAAAGATTAGCTGCATGTGTAAGTCTTCAAGCAGCAACCAACAACCAAATTGTACAAATCAGAATCAAATCTGCAAGCCATATATTGGCCTACATTTGTATCATTTTCTGCAGTTGTAATTGACCTTGTTTCACATCCACAAGGGCAAATGAAATATCATCTGACAGTCAACGCATTTTTAAAGACTGACATGATTGTGGAATGAAGCTATGATGTGATCTTTTGCCTGTTGTTGTTTTACACCATGCATATCACTTTTCCAATTCAAATTTTGTGTTGAGGTCTTTAATTTTAGTTGAGGAAAGCCAAATATATTAAATCCCAGAACTGAGATCTTGTGCCCATTGGAAAAGATCTTGTGGTGTAAAAATTTGGTTGTTGGTTGCTGCTTGAAGACTTGCACATGCAAAAAAATCTTTTAGTAGTTCCACCAATCCCATCACATTTACTGATGTTCAAATGGAACCCCTACACGGCATCTTGGACAACTCAAAAAAATCAAGTAATATTACAACTTCATCATCAGCTAAATTCTGTTCATTTTGTTTTAAGTATATTTTTTATGAATTGCTAATGAAGCAATGGGTCTTCAAAGCAAGAAAGGAGTCACACACTGATTTAATAAAGTCATCCAGGCTTTTAGATGCTCAGTTAATTTTGTTCTATTAATATGAGCCTATTGCTTAAACTTATTATAAAAGATAAAAAACTGGTGTGACCGTTTAACTGTTTATAACATTTAACAATATATTGTATTTAAACTAAAAAATTGACCACCTCTATTTTAGGGGTTCTCAAACTTTTGGTCCACAACCCCATTGGCTTAATTTGGCGAAACTCTTGCCAACTGTAATTATGTCAGCATCTATGTCACAATCAAGTTATTATTTCACAATTTTGAATGATATAAAATTGAGTTATAGTTTGCTGCTAGGTTTAAATTCATTGCCATTTCAGGTTTTACATGGCACAACAAATGAGAAAATAAGGTTTTACATAGCACAACAAATGGGGCAGTGTGCATGGCAAGAAATGCATGACTTTTTTGTAAATTATACAGTAATCTGGCCAAAAAATAGAAAAATACTCAGTTTCAAGTTGTATATTACAGTCACAAGTATAACACTTGTGTTTTGTGAGGTAACAATTGTTAAAAACACAATTACAAATACATTTTTTTTTTTTTTCATTTGTAATTTTTCGCGTTTTTGTCCAAATTTGACACAGAATTTCTGTCAGAAAACATTGAGAACCATGAATTAATTTTGCATGGTAGACTTGTCATATCTTAGTAAATATGTGGACAAAATTTCAGTGCAAATTTTCACTAAGGTCATGGGTAACCGGGATATTAAAAGGACCCCACTTTTTGCTTTTTTACATTTCAACCCATGTTTCACAATAAATATCTCCCAACCCCTTTAATATTTTTTTTTTCTGAAATTTTTGCAGTTCAGAGAGAATTCTATAAACAACATTTCAACCCATTTTTTTATAATTTTTTTTTTTTATATTTCAATTAAACTGAATTTAAGCTTCATCGTGCGCATGAGTTTGTTCGAGAACAACAGGTGTTTCTAAGAACAACTGTTTGATAACGTCACTTTTTCATGTCATTCAAAAGCCACTAACTCAAAACAAATATCCTGAATTTGCCACTGTTTTCGGAGTGGGCCTTCAATAGCTCTGATACTTTGGGCCGCGACAAAAAAGTTTGCCGACCACTACTTTTAGACATAGAGCAAACACGTGCATGGAAACTGCTTAGTATGCAATCGTTAACTTCAGGCTTAGATTATACCAAGACAGTGAAATGTGTGATTAATTTTGGTAGAATCATGTTTCGACTATTAGCAGCGCAGTAACTAAAGTTCTATGTATGGGACTACGCTAAATTGCAAGCACGCCTTTTCGCAACCTGCAATACTAAACGAATATCGTTTTCCCCGGGTGTTATTATGCCACGCCATCAGAGTAAGATCTGCGCCAAGCAGTGTGCCAAATCAGCTAAAATACAAGCTACGATGAAGAGAAAATAAGTTGGGTCAATTACACACGTGGTCTTAGGATATGCTTAAAGAGAATAATTTTGCATTAACTATCATTACATAAAAGACGACTTTAAAAAGTTGCAGTTAGGCCACCTTTTAACAATCTGATTCAGTTACAAAAATTCCGATGTTACACCAAACATGGGATATTAGCTCTGGCAGCAAACATTGAGAAACATCAGCTCTACTAGACTTTATAAGGAAAAAAAGGAAAAAGGCTTGACATAGCATTGTCATTTGGTGAATACACCCTTGCTTATCAGCAAACCTCAACGAATAATGAAAGGCGAAAGAGGAAAACCTGCTGTTTACGGTAAACCAACACGTGACGAAAAAAGGCATTTTGCTTTTGATTTTGCATTAGCTTAAGACGGGTTACCTTAAAAACATTACCGCTTCGGATGATAAGTTAAACCCTGACAATAACGAACAAAAAATGATAATTTTAATGCTAAAACGGGGGTTCCAAACACCTAAACCCCCATGATGCCACTGTGCATAACATATACTCGTTTTGTTGTGTTCCTCTTATACTCTTTTAACAAACAGACAGCACAACACAAACAAAATGTTAAATATATGCATAATATATAAATAAACATATACAACGTTCTTACTGTAGCATGCAATGCATTGTATCGTCAAAGGAAGCCTTTCAAGAACAGGAACTGCTTCATATGCATCATGCATTTTGTGAACATATATTTAAAATAATTCTCTTGCTTTACCTTTAAAAAACAGTAATGTATATTCTTAAACAGTCCATTGGTCATTACAATAGCTGCCGAATTATCAGGTCAAGTTAAGTCAATATTATTAAAAATATATGTGGATAATCGAAAAACAGGTAATTATATTTGTATAGATAAGCCATTTAATTGGAAACGGAGAGCACATAAAATAATTTTTTGTGCAAAAATATTAATCTAATATTCTAATAGAACACTTACTTGAAAAAAACAAAAATAGCAATCTAGAACTGTAAATTTAATTATCAAATGCAAAGCAGATTAAGTAAAAATTAATAAATTTGGTAACGCTGCAAAAGGTTAACATTTTCTTTTGTAGTGGAGAGTGATTTATTACTCGAATATATACTAATTGTTTATTACTATAAAAGGGTTCTTTGAAAGGACTACCAAAATGAGGCGCCATGTAAGAATATTTATGGATACAGTAAAGGCTAAAAATACTAAGTTTGTGACGAAGTCACACATCAGCCCAATCAAAAAAGGTTGCTCAATCAACCAAGCTCTGCAGGCAAAATCAGAAATTGCTGACAAAATGTCATAGAGCACCATTGCCTTACTTCATTCAGTTCATTTCTACAGCTTCTATTAAGGTGTATAATATCATGAATAAAATCAATTAATTGATCTGCGCAGACAAACAAATAGTGGATTCTCTGTTGGTTCTTCCCAATGCGGCTGTGTAACATAACCAGTAGTGTGACAATCCCAATGGGAAGTGTGACTTTAAAACAGCTAGTTTAAACTTTTAAAATGTGTATATCAATAAACAAAATACAATAACATTTTAATTTTGTTTTTTGTTATAAGGCTTTAGATTTAAATGAATAAACAATAATGTATTATTTATTTTAAAGGTGTAGCAATAATTGGGTGTTTTAGTGAATCAGCAATATTCTGCTTGCATAGCAGAAAGTGCATCAAAGCAATTAAATATACCATTTAAAATTTGATTTGCAAGCAGTGGCGTATCCAGGGTAGGGGGGGGGGTCCGAACCTTTTCGTGACATTAACGTTTTTTGTTCGTTTTTGTCAAGGTTTAACTCACCGTCCGAAGCTGCGTGTTTTTTTTTCAGTGTAATTGGGTCACGCGTCTTGCTAATGCGAAACCAAAACAAACGCAAAACGCCTTTTTCGTTTCTTGTTTGGTCGACCGTAAACGCTTTTTTCTCTTGCGCCTTCTGTTATTCGTTCGGGTTGGCTGATCAGTAAGCGTGTGTTCGAATATTAATAACAATTAATCAAGGGGTCTCTGTAATTCATCGGGCCCGCTGCCTCTTCGACAAACTATTCACGAGCCCATTTTAAATACTTTTTGAGTATTTTAACTACATAAGTGCGAAAAATTTTCGCGCTTCGCGCGAATGTTCTTTCAACGTCCGTTCTTTTGCGTTTTGGTGCTTTCTTTTGAAGATCAGCGCTTTTCGACCGTTGCGCTGTGGAAGGCTGACAAGTGCGTCGCGGACAAACGAAAACGTATTCATAAATATTGGACATATATTTTTTAACGTTTTTTTTATTTTTATTTTTATTTTCGGCAATGTAATGAAAACTTGCAAGAAATTGAAAAGAAATGCCGTCATTCCCACCAAAAAAATCGCGCTTCCTTCGCTAGCCAGGTGTGCATTCAGTTAAAAAGGTTAAACACATTCAAATAGATTAACTATTGAAGTGGCGTCTTTGCAGATGTTGCGCTAATCAAATAACACCGGGGAAAAACGATCTACCACAATCGATCACAAATATTGCACGGTCTTGTTTTCGTTTTTCTCCTGAAGTTAACGATTGCACAATAAACGGTTTTGCAGCTGGCGCCTGGTGAGTGTCGGCGACGCACGTGTGCGCTTTGCGTCTAAAAGTTTGCTTTTGCTGGACGTTATTGGCTGTTTCTGGTATTACTTATGACGTCATTACAATCTCTATTTTATGACGTCATATCTGTCACTATTTTATAACGTCATTAACGTCAGAGAAAAAACGGGGAATTCCCTAAGTTGAAATTTCGCGACCCCCCCTTTTTGGATTTCTGGATATGCCCCTGTTTGCAAGGATCAATTATAAGGCTTGCAAGGATTGTCAGGACTATTCAAAAGGATTACTATCATAATCACCAATAAAAAGATATGTTTGAAAAAAAAATTAAGATTGTATAACGGTAATAATGTAAGTTTTTAGTCCTCTGAATAGCACAGGGATGAAAAGTTGTATAAATGTACAATATTATACAATGTGCTAACTCACACCCTAACCCAAATATTGTGGGTTAATTTAATACCAGCGGTAGGATTCCACCGCCGAATATTTGCAGTGCGTATTCGATCTATGGGTCTATAGCAGCCACTTCGTCATATTGTGTTTACACAAGAGAATTTTGTTTTAATCGATGTGTCGTAACGGAAAATTTTCAGTAAAAATCTATGGCCTAAATTCTTTGCAATCCTTTCAATGTTTGCATTACTTCTTGCAGCCAATGTGCAAACGATAAACGGAAAGTTTTCGGTAAAATTCCGTTACGTAGATTTCTTGCAACCACATTCTAATGTTTGCGATATCCTTGCAGCGAATTTGCAAAAATTCAAATTGCTGACACCAATTTTTATGCGTCAAGGCATTTACAACCGTTTTAGCATATGTTTTCAAAACACCGCGGTCTGAACATTAATCGGTTTCCCCGGTCGTGTGATTTCAAACTGTTGTCATTTAACTGAAGTCAGAAGCTGTTTCGCAATCGCGTTTTGACGTAAAATTGTATGTTTCGCGTCAGAAATAAGTGTGAAAAAGTCTTGAGTTACGCCCTTTTTGTCACGTGATATTTTGTTAAGTATTATAAGAATTAATGACGTAAATCTTTCTTTGTTTGCAGAAATTTTCTTAACTGATTCTCGTCTATAAATAGCGTGTTCAATCAATATAAAATGGGCTTTTACGGCTTTTACTCAGACAGCAAACTCGAGTGCTTTTGTGACTGAACCAGATAGGGGCTACTCACCCCAACCGCAGCAAGCGGACAGAACAGGCTTTGTACGCCGAGTATCAGAGTTCTCGCCAATCAGTTCTGCAAGCTCAGATTCAAGCAGAAATTCTCCTGTCAAGAAGATACGTAAACCCTTCGTTAATCTTGATAGACTTCAAGCATCTACTTCAGCAGCTGCTAATCATACAGCGAAAAGACAATTGAGGAAGCCATCTCGAGGTCCAAGAACTCCACCTTTGGTTAGACGAATTTCATGATCCAGATCGCCCATAAGATCTAGATCACCATCAAGCAGAAGATCACCACCAAGAAGAAGATATCTATCGGAAAGAAGAAGCAATTACAGAAGAAATAGCCACGAACGTTCTCCGGAATCCGAAGATTCTTACGAACTGTATCTCCCGCCAGCTCCAAGACCTTCGTGGCGAATCCACGTCCCGTTTAGTGCAGGCACATCAAGAGAGCAAATTGCTTCCGATCGGCTACTTGAAAATCAGGAATCTTACCCCTTTGTCGATTCTTATTTCAAAGCTCGTGCAGTAACTACTTAACAAATCAGACTTCAAGACGGATCTTTTGAGGCCATTATCAAGAGGACGGCCTTTGACCATTTTGCTATTCCTAGCATCAGCGAATTTCGGCATATCAACGATATAGACAATCTTGGAATTGTGGCTGTGCATTCTCTGCAAGTCAACAACGAACCAGGAGACGTGTTCGTGTGTCGATCAAGTCATACTCCAACATCAATTGAAGGCAAGGTCTTAACAGAGACGTTCTTGGCATTAAGAATATTCCTTAGGGTACCATTACGTCTTGTAACTAGCCTTGATCCTTCAGGTCTATGTTTCATTGTTTTATTCTATGCCAAGATCTCAGGAGTGCAGGACCCAATTTTAAGGTATCCAGTTATGATTTTTCCCTCCAGACCGCACTGAACAGGTCAAGCCCACGTTTGCCCGTCAGACCTTGCAGGGTTGGTTTAGGAAGACGCTATTTGCGTACCTTGCCCATTTAACAAAACCGGTGCATCTAAAGTATACAGGATCGCTAGGATCGCTCGCTAGGATTGCTCGCTAGGATCGCTAGGATCGCTAGGATCACTCGCTAGGATCGCTAGGATCGCAAGGATTGCAAGGATCGCTTGCTAGGATCGCTAGGATCGCTTGCTAGGATCGCTTTAAATGCTGCGACTGCTCCTGCTGTAATTTACCTAGCACCTAGCCAATCAGTATAACTCAGGGTTTCCCAAACTTTTTTGGACCACGGACCACTATCAGTAAATCTGTTTTTTCGCGGACCGCAATACAAAGCAAAAAATAAATAAAACCACATTTTATATATTTACTAAACTGACAACATCAATAGGACGGATGGGATTGCTTCTCTCTTTTTAAATCATCAATCATCAATTCATCATAAATTCAAAGCGCAACATAAGTAAGATTTACGATACTGGATAGCTAAAGCTTTCGAAATCAATAAGTTGTGAATAATTGCGGCAATTTTCTTTGAAAGGGTACACATACTGTACAACAGGGGTCGGCGACCTTTTTCTAGTCGCGTGCTAAAACCAAACTCAGAAAGGTCTCTGCGGGCCGCACAAAATGTTAACTAAGAATTGTGTTATTAAAATGTTAGAACAACTGTAAATCAGGCGGGCCTTGGATATTTTTTGCACTTAAAAACGTGTTTAGTAACTTTTAAAGAGGCAGTAAAGTATTGGCGCAAAGCGGAACAAAAAGTGTTTGTTTGGTTTAAAATTCGAGTCCACACGTCGTTATTCATATTGAAAAGTGTAAAAAGCACTTTGCGAAAACGCGATAACCTAAATGGTTAATCTAGTTCGGTGTTTGTTAACCTATTTAACTCCGGGCGAACCTGGCGAGTGAAGCGTTTTTTGTTTTTTTATCACATTTCAAAAATAAAAATTAAAAATGTATGTCCAATATTTTTGAACACCGTACGTTTTCCGTTTGTACACCACGCACTTTAACATTAGCAGTCAGTCTTCCACGGCGCAAGAAGCGCTAATCTAGTTCAAATGACAACATTATAACGTAAACAAACCCGATGTATAAACCTCGTTGACGCAAAGCGCGAAATTTTTTTACATGGTGAAAATAGTCAAAAAGTATGAAAAATGGACGTGTCTAGTTTGTTAAAGAGGCTGTTGGTCGGATAAATTACATTCGCGAGCCGGATCCGGGCTGGTGAGCCATCGACTTGATTTCAGGTATTTTTTGACGTTTAATCCACGTGATGCCTCGTCGGCCGGATTTACGTTCGTGCTTACGTGCCTCCATTAACTTGGACTAGAAAAATCTTCAATTTTGGCCAGGCGATTGGCCACAAACACGGGAAAGCGCTTCATGCTTTGCAAAACCGCCGTCGAATCCGTCCAGAATACCGATCGGCACTCGCCCAAATCCAATTCCCTTTTCACAAGTTGGTCCAATTTGACAGCGAGAACGGCCGCAGTTAACTCCAAGCGCGGAATTGAACATGTCTTTAGGGGAGCAACCTGCTTTGCCCATCACAAATGAACAGTGAATTAGTCCTCCGTCGTCTACGAATCTCAGGTAAGGCACCGCACCGTAGGCTGCAGGCGATGCATCTGCAAAGTGGTGTAATTTTGTGTTTCGCACCTTGCCCGAAAACGTGTGGCAGCACGTATCTAGGAAGAGTAACATCTTCCAGGCGCGGCAATTGATCCAGCCACTTCTTCCACGTTTCGGTGTCTTCTTCGGAAACCACGTCGTCCCATCCAAGCTGTTCCCTGCACAGATCCCTCTGCATAATCTTTGCCACCACGAGCACGGGTGCTGCAAAGCTAAGAGGGTCATATAACGAACTTACCACTGACAGAATTGCTCTTCTAGTGAACGCCTTCGGTTGCTTCACATCGACATTGAAACCGAACTCGTCGGAGCTAACGTTCCAACGGACCCCGAGGACTCTTTCGCACGAACCATCCAGGTTCAGCTCCTTCGCAGATTTCGCTTGTTCACTTTCATTAATAGACGCGAGTACTTGCCGGCTGTTACTAAGCCATTTCGTCAATCGAAACCCCTTCTTCTCAAGAAGTGTGCGGATGCTTTGGACCAGCAGAAGAGCTTCCGCTTCTGTTGGCACGGACTTTAAACAGTCGTCGACATAGAAATTCTTCTTTTCGACAACTACTGTTTCGACAACTTCTTTCGGAAATTCATTTCGCAGGTCCTCGGCGGCTTGCTTCAAGCAGAAGCTCGCGCATGAGGGTGAGGAAGCAGCCCCAAACAAGTGTACTACCATCCTGTGAGCAGTAGGCCTTTTCGAAATGTCACCCCCCGGCCACCATAAAAACCGAGGTGCGTCGCAATCTGTCGGTTTCACGCGTATCTGATGGAACATAGCCTCAACGTCCGACACGAGAGCGACCCGTTCCATCCGAAATCTTGAAAGAAGGCCGACTAACGAGTTGGTTAGGTCAGGTCCTTGGAGTAGAGTTTCGTTCAGCGACTGTCCACGATACTTGGCAGCACAGTCGAATACCACACGTACTTTACCAGGCTTGTGCGGATTTGTAACAGGGTTGGGGGTAAGTACCACACTACGTCTTCAGAGTGTTCCTCTTCAGGGATCGCCTCGGCATAGCCTTTAGCTATGTAGCCCTCAACGGTATCGGTGTAAGCGCGGCGCAACGCGTCATCACGAACAAAGCGGCGTTCCAATGAGCTCAAACGATTAAGAGCCGTGACACGTTTGTTACGCAACGGCTGTTCATTTGGGCGCCACGGCAACGGCAGCACGTAAAGTCCTTGTTCGAACTTAACTTCTCTCTTCATTTGATCCAAAATATAGCGATCCTCCCGTGGCATCGGCATCTCGGTGCCATTGGTGTCATGGAAGTCGGTCTTCCAGAGTCGTTCCAACTTTTCCTGCAGCAAGTCATCAGCCACACGAGTGAAGTTAACAGAGATCAAATCACTAGATCGTATTCCGATGGGTCCTGCCAATGCCCATCCCAGCGGAACTTTAAACGCAATGGGTTGCTTCGGTTTGCCCTTCCGCACGTCTTCTACGATAAAAGCCTCTGGAACATCCAGCCCAATAAGCAGTAGAGCTTCACTGCAGTCAACACGTGGGAATGACAGATCCTTGATGTGTGACAGTCTGTCCAACTCTGCTCTTCTTGGAAATATGTTAGCCGTGATTGGCAGTCAACAGCAAACACTTCGTAGGAAGTTTCACCGTCGTGGCACCGTCAAGCGAGGCTACGGACAAGCTCACCTTTTTACTGTCTCTCCGGCGGCTGTCTCCGTTCACCGTTTTAATAGTCACACTGCTAGGCTCTCCTTGTAATCCAAGCTTATCCGTCAGTTTCTTGTCACACAAAGTGACACCAGAGCCGGTATCCAAAAGGGCATATGTGTTCACAGCTTTGCCATTGACACTGACCCGCACCGCAACCATCATCAAATTTACGGCCTGGCGACGACCAGATGGAGCATGACAATCTTCCTCTCTCGCCGACACGACCGAGCATACTGTACGTTCCGGCGCTGAACCTTTAGTAGGTGGGAGGTCCTCATCTCTCTTCTCTGGAGGGTGCAGCAGGTCGTGATGAGCTCCGTTACAGCCCTTCACGGAACATGCATTTGGGCTATAACACTTAACAGCGAAATGTCCGTATCGAAAGCAGTTGTCGCACAACCTGCTGCGTCGGACAACGAGCACGCGGTCACTGTACGACCGGGCTTTGAATTCTTTGCACTCTGTAAGACTATGATTTTCTGAGCAGCAGGGGCACAGTCGGTTCGTGGGAAGCTTGGAGAATCCAGCGCGAGCCTGGGCTACGGGCCCTCCCTCTGTCACAATAGCGTGACTTGAGGCCCTTACATTATTACCTTTACCTTTGACTTTCTTGGCTTCACTCCTATGCTCGTCCAGCTTTCGACTAAAGAGTGAATTCGCGATTCGGTCTTCAGTTTCCACAAAGTCAACGAGATGCTTGAACAGAGGCTCACGACCAGTTTTCTTGACAATCTTGTCAACGCGACGCTTCCAAGCTTCCTGCATCTTGAACGGGAGACGGCTTGCAACAGCAATCAGTGTAGGATAGTTGTTCATTTCTGAGTGCTCATCAATGTCCGAAAGAGTGAGTAAACAGTCGCGCAGCGATTGCGCTAATTCGCTTAATCCAACGACATCATTCGGACGTAACTCCGGACCATCAACTACGCACCTTACACATGCATGCGCAATAATATGCGGCTTGCCGTATTGATCATATACCAGTTGTCTTCCTTGTCGATAACCATTGTCCCTCAGTCTGTAGCAATATTCAATCAACCTTCGGGCCTTGCCCTCACAGTGCTGGACCAAATACGATAATTTGGCACCTTCGTCATCGACCATGTCGTCGATACGAGAATCAAAATTGCGAATAAATCTCCAATAATCCATTGGGTCGAATATAATAACTTCGGGCTTTGGTCTGTTTATATGCGTCACGAGCGAGGCGAGTTCGCTATCATGCATGGTTTGTGGTTTGACCGTTCTATTTGTACAAACGGGTAGAACTTTCGTTTTTTCTGACGTAGGGTAACCTCGTTCGTCAAACGAGGGCCCTGTGTTAGAGATATATCGCGACGGGGGATCACATAAAGTAACACGGTCAACTATATACCGTTGATCCGAGGGGCTTCTCCTGTACGTGACAGGTGGTGACGTAAACATGACGCGACGCTGCTCCTCGAGCGGCTGCTCTCGTACTGACGTAGGCGTTCCTGCAAAACCTTCCTTTACCGTCACGTACTCTGTGTTTCCTGACACCTCGTCCCAGACTTTCTCTTCCACCTCAGCTGCTTGTAGTTGATGTTGCAGTTTTAACATCTCCATCGCGTTCTTTTTTACGTCGTTCGTCTTCTTCGTGCTGCTGCTCCTGTTCTTGTCGTTGCACAGTTTGTTGAATCGCAAGACGCGCAAGTCGTGTTGTCGCTTTAACACGGACTCTACTGCTAATAGTAGAACTAGAACGCACGCTGCGACCGCAAACTGATTCGCTTTCCTTTGGACCCCCACTTTGGTTTCCATCGGGGGCTCCAGGGCTGGCTGTGTGCCAAGGTAAAACAACATTTGGCTTCAAACTAATGCGACGAACCCAAGTAGAAACTCGGTCGTCGAACTAATTTTTCTTTTTCTTTACGCTTGCTAAATCATCAGAAAGTTCAGGATAGGGTTGATACGCTTCTACCGTGGCCACAAAGAGCTGCTCCAGAGTAACTAACGCAACCTCAAGAGCTTCCTTGTTGCGGCTATCCTTCATCAAGCACTTTTCGACTAGGTATTGACTACTTGGTCGTTGTCGACAGTCGGCGACCACATCAGGAATTGTCAGTTTGGACAGTTTTGAATTATCCATAGTAAGGTGTTGGACTTGTATATTTCAACAGGTGAGACATGACCACCGTGCTATCTGAACTCCACTAAATCGAAACTAAACAAACTGTCATAGCATTTCAAAGTGCATACTGTCCGGTCGCTTATAGATTTATTGTACATTCACATAATTTAGCATAGCTCGCTTTCAATAAAAGAGCTTACAGCGCAGTAAAAACGGGTCTCGCAAGTAAGGCATGCATCAGTTGACTGTAGTGTTTAATCCAACAGCAGCGTGACACTATATAGCACAAGAGCGACTGCGATGGAGATTAGCTGAGTCGAATGTCGGCTAGATTTGCCAGAACGGCCACGAAAGGAAATGAGTATCTAGGTGAAATATTTAACACTTTACCAGGCGAACACGCTATAATTACAAGCACAAACAGACATGCGTCGTTTCTCTACATCATTTCCTTCCTCCCTGGAAAACGAAAAAGGTCTCGAGAAGTTCGTTGGGCCGCGCTTCTTCTTTAAAATCTTTCCAGGATCCGATCACGAGTCGACCAGCAAACGCAGAATGTGTGACATTTGTGCAATATCGATCCAGCACGTATTGGAAATCGTGGTGTTCAATAGAGCGAAAAATGTTCATGAATTCCTTGTCTGGGCGGCAAACGGACAATTCCAGGGGTAGCTGATCGTACGACACGATGCAAGTCTGAAATGGTACTTAAAAGGCACAATAAACAACAATGCAAAACACTTTTGAATAGCCTATAATGCAGAAAATGATCGTCTTAAAACGCAATTCGAATTTCAAATCGCAAAACTGAAGTTAGTTGCTTAGAGTCTTTTGCTCTAGAATACCAATTAAAAGGGGGTAAGGTGCTAATCTCAAAAACGCGAAAACAAATTACATCACCTAGTCCACATTTGATGGGTTCCCTAAATAGCAGACATTATAACCTTGGCGCAAAAGGTCATTCTAGAAAGTTACTCTCTGCATGCTAGTAACTTCATGTGGACTACATGACGGTTATCTCACACCGTCTGAAAAGTAAATGAGGCATCAAAGGCCTTAAAAATCATGGGCTTATAATACCCAGAGCATTTTCGCTTGCAGTCACAAATGAGATAAATCTCGCGTTATGTTGGGAATTGGCAACAAGGTTTGGCCTTCTGCTCTGTTTTCCTTCTTTAAATCATAACGGTTGAGTGACGCAGGAATTTCAGACAAAGTGATCAGGTTATTTTGGGTGAGATATAAAACATCAATCACCATAACACGTGACCAGAGACAGTAGCCGCAGTGGCTTTGACACTTTAGAAGTAACGACTTCTGTAAGTGTTGGTTGAGATAGAATCTATCCGTTTATTGGTTTCGAGATTAGATATCACGAGAGGTGTTCGCAGTCAACCTCGATCGTAATATTTTCACCTTAAAAACTTTACCAAAAAAGGGCCATAATTTCGCAACAATAACTATAACAGTCTTGCGTAACCACTAATTTAAAGCGTCAAACGATTTTTCTCTGCATTACGGCTAATCAAATATCAAATTGACAAGCAATAACGCTGGCCTAAACTTGTTAACAAACGTTTCAACAAATCATAACTGATCGGCGTAGCTTAAAAATACTTACAAGCGAGAAACTGCGCTAGCAAACCAAATGAATACATACTTTCTATGCAACCTGACAGTATGCGTAAAATTTAAATCAGAAGGGTTTAATTGCGTGTCCATATCTCAGTCGGGGTCTCCAATGTATATTTCTACAGGTGAGACATGACCACCGTGCTATCTGACTCCACTAAATCGAAACTGAACAAACTGTCATAGCATTTCAAAGTGCATACTGTCCGGTCGCTTATAGATTGATTGTACATTCACATAATTTAGCATAGCTCGCTTTCAATAAAAGAGCTTACAGCGCAGTAAAAACGGGTCTCGCAAGTAAGGCATGCATCAGTTGACTGTAGTGTTTAATCCAACAGCAGCGTGACACTATATAGCACAAGAGCGACTGCGATGGAGATTAGCTGAGTCGAATGTCGGCTAGATTTGCCAGAACGGCAACGAAAGGAAATGAGTATCTAGGTGAAATATTTAACACTTTACCAGGCGAACCCGCTATAATTACAAGCACAAACATACATGCGTCGTTTCTCTACACTGCCAAAAGTGCGTCGCGGACAAACGAAAAACGTATTCACAATATTGTACATATAATTTTAACATTTTTTTATTTTCGACAATGTAATAAAAACTTGCAAGAAATTTAAAAGAAATGCCGGTATACCCCTAAAAGAAATGCCAGATTCTTAAAATTACTACACACTGAGTTAATGTTTACATGGCAACACACAATTAGACCTAAAAAGCAATAAGATAATAACTTAATCGCCTGAATAAGACATAAACCTGTCGAAATATGTGCTATTTTTTTCCGAAGAGGGCCTAATAGGCAAATAACGCCTCAAACTGTAGGGAGAGGGTATGGGACGATCGGGGGCCATGGGCTTGGCATCGACCGATCTGGTGTAGACGTTTGGGCGCCCTAATTTGAATGGCGCCGTTAGGGCGCCGCTGTTTTGGCACCAGATTTTTGTTCTCTGTTTGGGGTTGTTGGTTGGTAATGGGTGGGGTTATAAAATGGGTTGGGGTTGAAATTAATAGGGGAGTTAGTGATGTACTTAGGGATGGGTTTTGGGGCTAGCAAAAATGTTGTATAGGCCTGATTCTGACCATATAGGTGTTATTCCGATGGGTTTAGGTTTTAATCAGATTTTTTTGTATTACGACTATTAGGTATTAGTGCTATTTTGATGTTATTCCGAAGGGTGTTTTATTCCGACGTTGATGCTTTCTTATTTTGGTCTTATGGCTGGAGTCCGTTTACATGTTCATCTACAACAATCCAGGGCTGCATAGTCGGCGTCGGGACTCGGCGGAGTCGATTTGTTTTGCAGGAGTCGGACTCGGGACTCGAGTAAGACCACGTAAAACTACCCCAGTCCCGAGTCCGACGTCCGCATGCCCAGTACCAAATTTTGAAACTGATATTACGACAAACTGTAAATGTTAAAGGTGGTATAGCATATGGTGAATATTTTCCAACCATGTATTGTGAGTGGATGAATTATATGACATTTCTAGAAGTGGATTGCTGAATATATCCATCGTATTTAACTACGTTAATTGGCGAAATACAGGCGTAGAGTCTGAGCCGGACTCAGGACTCGACGAAATCGCACATTTGGCCGGAGTCGGACTCGGGACTCGGGGGTCGGACATGGGTTTATATTTTTGGCTGGAGTCGGACTCGGGTTAGTTTTAACCGACTCCGCAGACGGCGAGACGAGGATGCCAGCTTTTTTTGCACAATGCGCACGCGAAAGTGTGCAATAAATGTGCGCACATTTCAAATTGCCTTGAAAAATTTGCACATTTTTGCAGAATGTGCATACATTTTATAATGTCTTTAGAAATGTGCTCACTTTTTCAGAATGTGAGATGAACGTTAAAAAAAATGTGCGCACATTTTGCGACTCCAACTCTAATTTTAACTCCAACTCAAAAATGTGCGCACAGTTTTTAAGGCAGTTTAAAATGTGTGCACATTCTGAAAAAGTGCGCACTTTATAAAACCATTATAAAACAGGGAGTCGAACCGGAACCGAACCGAAACTTTATGTACCGGTTTTGGGTCAATTTTTTTCCGAACCGTAACCGAACCTGAACCGTTTTATGTAAGATTTTTAGGAGCCGAACCGGAACTGAACCGAATAAATTGAAAGAACCTGAATCTTAAATTGTGGGCGTTGGCGAGTTACAAGGGGGCGTTTTGGGTCTTTTTTTCATTTGGGGGGTGCTGTACGCACATAAGGGGGCGTTACGTAAAAGTACTTGTCGCAAAATTTAAAAGTTCACATAAAAATAGTAACAAACAGCAGTGTGAGTAACAGTTCAGCTTAAATGGCAACTTTCCTACTGCGGCTTGTAGTAGTTCTCCGCCTATTGGTAACTTCTGGCGTAACAATTGGCTTTATTATGTAAAGTTACTGATTGTTGTTGTGTTTCACCATTTTATACGCGGCAAAATGTTTGTATATTTACGGCAGGGCTCGCCAACCGACGACCCGCGGGCCGGATTCGACAACTAGATACGAGTCCATTTCAAATACTTTTTGACTATTTTCAACTAAATACGTACGCGAAACATTTTCGAATCACCTTTCTACGTCCGATTTGTTTACGTTTTGATGCTGTATTTTGCCTATATCAGCTCTTCTTCAGCGTTGTGCCGTTGAAGGCTGCCAAGTGCGTCGCGGACAAACGGAAAACATAAAAATATTGCACATATATTTTTTAACATTTTTTTTGTGTTTTTCGTCAATGTAATAAAAACTAACAAGAAATTTAAAAGAATTGCCGGTATTTCCCAAAAAAATCGCGCTCGTTTCGCTCGCCAGTTGTGCCCCAACTTAAAAAGGTTAACAAACACTGAACCAGATTAACTATTAAAGTTATCGCGTTGTCTCGAAGTAGTTTTATTACACTTTTCACTAATAGTATGGATGACGACGTATGGACTCGAATTTTAAACCGAACAAACGTTTTTTATCGCGCTTCGCGCCAACACTTTGGTACTGCCCCCTTAAATGCAATTAAAAACGTTTTTAAGTGCAAAAAAATCCGAGGCCAGCTTGATTCACAGTTGTTCGAACATTTCAATAACACAATTCTTAGTTAACATTTTGTGCTGCCCACAGAGACCTTTTTGAGTTTGGTTGGTGCCCGCGACTAGAAAAGGTTGCCGATGCCTGATTAAAAGTCTCGGTGCAGAAAGTTTAGTTTTTCCTGGTAATGACATAACCTCGGGAAATAATGTATGTATATTAGGAATTAATCTTTTATGTTGAGCTAACAACAAAACTGGATTTCATTATGAAACTATATAGGCTATTGAATCATCAGATATATTAATTGCAGTAGCGCAAAGTACTTTGTACAAGTGTGTTTAAACCTTAACGCAATTATTGTTGTATGTAAATTATATGTTCTGTTACCTATACATGCCTTAGTTTTTTAATAGGTTACGACGTCATTAATTTAGTTCCAATTGATACACATGTTCATGTAAATTCATATAGTGAATGTTTGTTAGACAACCTAAAATATGACCAATGTGATGTTAGACAATAATTAATATAATACTTTACTGTAAAGCAATGAGGGGGCGATATGAAATATTATGGAGCCCGAGGGGGCACTAGTGTAAAAAAGGTTGGGAAACCCTGCTCTAAATAAAAGCGGTTCACTCCAGCATGACGTCACATATATAAATATTGATTAAATAAAACGCTAATTTTTTATTTTTTAGATGTTTCAACAATAAGTTGCTGTTTTTTAATACGTCACGTAACTTAGATTTAAATGACTTTACAATTCAAAGATTATTCTCTATATTTATTCACCCACATTTTTAGATTTACCGCAACTTATATTGTATCCGAACCGGAACTTTATGAACCGGTTTTGAAATAACGATGATCGAACCGGAGCTGAACCGGACTTAAAAATTTCTTGAAACCGAAGCCGGAACTGAACAGTATTTCGAAAAAATCTTTGAACCCGACTCGAACCTGAACCGGAAAAGTCAAACGGTTCGACTCCCTGTAAAATGTGCGCACGTTTCTTGCAAATTTTTGCGCACATTATGCAAAACAACGCCACGTCCCCTGTTGACCGTAGTTATCTAAACAAAACGAGTATTATTCGAACAGTGTTTTATGATGATTACACAGATTACATACCTAGCACAACATACACAAACATAAGTAATGCTAATGGTATTATTATACTTCTGGGTTAACGCGTCACTGCCAAAAATAAAATACGATTTAGGGAGATTCCCAATACTGAGAATTTTTTTATCATACCAATGCTAAAAAAAACACCAAAAGCTAGCCAGCACACTAGCTAAACGAAGAAATTTCAAAGGCAAAAAAACATATTTAACCTCATTTTTTTAGAAAAAAAATTTTACCACAACAATAAGAATGTTCTATATTTACAAAATAAAAATTAAAAAATTAAAAATTAAAAAAAATATTAATATTCAAAATTAATATTCGCAATAATTTTTAATAAAAAATAATTTACGCAACTAGAGACCAACAAAATCGCATAGCGCTTGATAATACCTTTCCAACGATGCCACACATGACTCGGTGATAGTTGAGGCCATACGCTTTTATCGTCGATAACCGATCCTAAAATTCATAAGCGATCGCGGTAATTTTTAAACGCCCGTCACTTGCCCAATTCAAAGTGCAAGTGAACGAAATTTTATCAAGACATTTCTACAAGCCTTATAATGCCATAGAAAAAAAAAAAAAAAAAAAGCACTTTGAATTGGGCAAGTGACGGGCGTTTAAAAATTACCGCGATCGCTTATGAATTTTAGGATCGGTTATCGACGATAAAAGCGTATGGCCTCAACTATCACCGAGTCATGTGTGGCATCGTTGGAAAGGTATTATCAAGCGCTATGCGATTTTGTTGGTCTCTAGTTGCGTAAATTGATTTTTGGGTCTTTTTTGGTCGGATGTTGGTGGGATGAAAAAACTCGATATTACGCATAACAAATGCTAAATTTGAAATATTTTCAACATTAAAATTTTTTACTTTTTTCTCTTTCTATGGCATTATAAGGCTTGTAGAAATGACTTGATAAAATTTCGTTCACTTGCACTTTGAATTGGGCAAGTGACGGGCGTTTAAAAATTACCGCGATCGCTTACGAATTTTAGGATCGGTTATCGACGATAAAAGCGTATGGCCTCAACTATCACCAAGTCATGTGTGGCATCGTTGGAAAGGTATTATCAATCGCTATGCGATTTTGTTGGTCTCTAGTTGCGTAAATTATTTTTTATTAAAAATTATTGCGAATATTAATTTTGAATATTAATATTTTTTTTATTTTTTTATTTTTTAATTTTTATTTTGTAAATATAGAACATTCTTATTGTTGTGGTAAAATTTTTTTTCTAAAAAAATGAGGTTAAATATGTTTTTTTTGCCTTTGAAATTTCTTCGTTTAGCTAGTGTGCTGGCTAGCTTTTGGTGGTTTATAGCTATGCTGGTTTTATAATTTTTTTTCAATACAAATTGAAGTATTTGGCGCTGGTCTAGAATCCTACCACTTTTTTTTTTAAGCGGCAGAAGGTACAGTAGCAAAATTTAGATTTTAAAATTTAAATTCCAAAGGTTACAATAAAGCTGGTTAGGCTGGCCACATTTTTCCCAAAGGTGACAGCATTTTCCCAATAAATTTGTACAGGGGGGTATTATCTTGCAAGTGACGACACCTGGTGTATTTTATTGCAGGTTTACGGTCATTTATGTTTGCATTTTGCCCGAATTTAGAATTGTGTAGTTGCCCTTGTGCTGGGTCTACCGTCTACCCTAATGATGAACACGCCGTCAGAAAAAACCAACCCTCTTCTGTACAGCGAGAGCAAAAATAAACCCCTATATGCATATATGCATGGTGCGACGCCTAGTGGAACTCTTAGCGTACCCTATATTATAAAATACTTGTCACTAGGTGGCAGCACAGAAACTCTGGTCGAGACTTGGGGTAGCCTTATTCTATTCCCAAAACGTAACTATGGGTGCTTAGAGCATTAGCCATTCTTTACAGAGTCCATTCTTTGAGGGTAATTTTGCTGGAATATATACGGCCGCTTAGCATACGAAATTGCATTGACGTGCGCAAGTCTAGAATCCTACCACAATATTTCGGCTTTTTGCCCTAATTTAGAATTGTGTAGTTGCCCTTGTGCTGGGTCTACCCTAATGATGAACACACCGTCAGAAAGAGGATTCTAGACCAGCGCCAAGTATTTAAATATAACAAAATTTCATCTTTTATTTGTGAAATCCTTTGACCAAGGTGATATGTGGAAGTAGGTGATATCTATAGAAAGAAATTCGAACTACTTTAATCCAAAGGAATGTCTCGAGCTTCAAAAGTAAGTGTTTAAGAGGTGTTTAATGTCTTATAAAATTAATTTTACTAAGTTGTGTGTTTAGAAAGTGCCATAGTAAAACATTTTTTTTAACTATTTGTTTTGAATTGATCATGACGTATATATATATATATATATATAATTTTGATTTCAAATATTATTCAGAACACTTTAAATAATTCAATTTTAGGTTTTTAAAAAGTTTACTTGAAATACAAGGTAAAAAGAATGACGAACATTAACAAAGACCTAGCATATTATTAAAATAGGAAAGAAGTTAAAACATAAGCATCCTTATCAGCGAAAAACCTTTTGCAAAACTAACTGAACATCGTACAAAAGCTCTTTTTACTAAAGTTTTAATTGGCTTGTTAAAAACTTAAAATGAATTCAATTGCTTTCAGTGCCCAAGCCACTGGTTTTATAATATAATATAACTTTAAGCCACTGCTGTAAATATTACACTTGTGTTTATTTTTACAACTTCAATTAATTTTAGACTATATTACTAATATTTTACTTACTTAAAATCCATGAAGCCAGATAAATACTTAGCGACAAGCCTTTTATTACATATTATGTTAAGTGTGTAAGCAAACTATTATTTTTAATACCAAGTTACCTGGACTGGCGATCACTTTTTAACTTTATAGGATTTGTTGTGACTTTTGGCTTGTTGAAATGCTTAAATGAAATTATCTGCCTGATAGGCAGTTTAAAAAATAATAAATAATTTATTTTGTGTGGGCAATGTCAATAGTCAGGTTCAGGTATATTGTATATTATTGTAAGGAAAACTGTTCTTAGTATCAAAACCTTTTATTTAATTTAAAAAATGAGAATTTATGAGAAAATTGTAGTGTTTTATGCAAACAACAAACTTTAAATTATTCATTTTTTTAGTTTAGTCATACTTGTTTTCATCAGTGCCAATGAAGTAGTGCTTGACAGGTGAAAACATCTTGCCAAAGTATTCAAATTATTAAGGAAACACCATATAACCTTAAAAATATATAAATATAACAGTTTTTGTTACTTAGGAAGCTGTTGTCTTTTGCATTGATGTTGGCATTGGAATGCTAGATTCTCCAGTTCCAGATACTTCTTCCCTTGCATTAGCTTTTAAGGTGGCTTCAATGCTAATTCAACGCAAAGTAAGTGTGTATAGATTATATTTTTCATATGATTTCAAGATGTATAATTTGTCCAACCTTACTGTATTGACGGGTTGTTTTTTGGGGGCAAGACCTCCCATACTGGTTTAATTAGAAAAAAGTCATAACTCGTTTTTTAAAAGTCATCATACTTGAGCTAGAGCATACATTACTAATCTTTTTAACTTTGCTGTCCTTAAAGTTCCAAAAAATAAGACTTCATTTGCAATACTAAATAAAACAATACTTTGTTTAAAAGAATCACTACTAGATAAAAAGCAATGGTTGTTTACCAGTTTTTACACTATATGACAATTGGTTAGCTTGGTCGGCTTTACCTCCAAATTTTCTCTGGTACTTATGCCATAATTGTATACCAAAGGTATTTTGCCAACTCACGATTTGACAACAGTATATTCACAGTAGATATTTGAATAAACTGTTTTTTAAATTGTTTTATTTATATATTAGATATTTGCTCAATCGAAAGATGAAATAGCAGTGGTTTTATTTGGGACCCCAGATACGTCAAATCAACTGGCTGACAATGATAGTGAATCTTACTGCAATATAAGTGTTGTTTTTCCACTTGGAGTGCCAAATTTTGACTTGCTTGAATATTTTTCTAAAGGAATTCCAGAATTAAACTCATCTGCAGATTGTATCCTTTATCTTTTAATATTAGTAGCCTAGGTCAGTAACAATCAAGGAAGAATATTACGAATCTTATTGACTTTATTACCAAAGCTTTTAAAACCATATGTTTGGTACAGCACAGGGCCTTATTTTTTAAATATATATATATTTTTTTTTTATATATATGCGTGGTACATATGCCTTATTTTTTATATTGAATGTATATTTTTTTATACACAAGCACATGTACTACAAGTTGTTTACATGCTAAAAATGCAGTATGTTCACCAATTTAAGTGCTTACGCCCACAAAAAGTTCTTAAAACTGTACACGTCTTAGCACCTGACAGTGTGTGAGATGTTGCCACTTCATAATAATCTGAGTTGCTTTTAAGACTACACACTTTGTCAATGGTAAGCATGGTCGCAATAACAGTGCAACCAATAGGTGTTTTGTCCTTAATTAACATTTTTATATAGTTTTGCCATTGTTAACTCAACAGCTGAACATAATATACCTAATTTAATATTCTTGTCAAAATTGAATATTCTAGAATTTAAAGGATTTTATTGTGAACTTTTTTTAAACCAGATACATACATCTGTTTAACTTTCTTTTATGGTCTTATATGTATTTGTAGAAACACCTGAGATTAAGTAAAACACCTGAGATTCTAGAATCTAGGGTTTCTTGGCTAAACAAGTTTGATTACATTTGTATTTTGTAATAAAAAACAAAAAGATTTAAATGTAAGACAATGGCTGTTTAAAGCCATTTCGCAAGATCGATAATAATACATAACTATATTACAAATTATATAACAAATATATATATATATATAATATATATATCAATTAAAAATAGCAAGCATTGCCAAAACATTTTCCAGATAAGCAGGGATGTGCTTGCAGAGTAAAAATATTTTGCAAGCGACTTGCTTTAGTTTTTTTTTCAGTTACACAAATGTGACAATTAATTTTTTGGATTCGTCACACTTTATTTCGAAATAAAAGATTTATACTTAAAAAAACACAACTTGATGCACTTGGTGTGGTTGGCTGAGTCTATGATGTCATCTCCTAAAAAAAACATGTCATTACAAACAAATATCCTGATCCATTCCTGCTTACAGATAGTTTATGAAAATATTCAAGTTTAGCCTTTTGATCTAATCCAGATACGTATATTTGGCCAGTCAGTTTAAAGGTTGCAAAAAACTTGAACTGACTGGCCAAATATACGTATCTGGATAAGATCAAAGGCTAAACTTGAATTTTTCATAAACTATCTGTAAGCAGGTGCAACCTTTAAACTGACTGGCCAAATATCTGGATTAGATCAAAGGCCAAACTTGAATTTTTTTTCACCCATGCTATAAAAAATACCCTGTTACTACTGCAAGTACTGAACAAATATTACCAGACAATTCTGCTGTTTATCCATTGCAATATTGGTTAAAGTTGGCCTTAGCCTAGTGCTGAAAAGTAGTAGCCAGACTCAGACTTGGTTTATTTGACTCAACTCAGAGTCCTCGGTGCGCCTGTGCAGTGGTAAGTTCAAAATCTGATATAAATGGCACAATTTGATTTCTAATACCGCAATATAAATGACAGAATTGGATTGCTATACCTTTGGATTAGAATTCTAAAGATTGTATATTTTGCTTTCCAAATTACATCTAACTGATCTTCTACTTCCTACTTGTTGATCTTTAACTTGTTGATCTTTAGTTTTGGATGCACTCACTGTATCTTTGGACATTCTGTATAACAATACCAGGTAACTATGGTTCAAAACAATTTTTTTAGTTTTATACTTTTTCACTATAAAAAATTGTTAATTTTATAACATATTTACAAGCTTGACAACAATTATATATTTTTTACCAAATTCAAGCTGTACTACCAAAGAAATAGTAAATTGTATAGTTTTTTCCCCTCAGATCTATTTTTTCCCCCTTTAATCGACAATGTTTTATGTGTCATGACATACCAATGAAAAGTAGACATAAATGCAGAAAGAAACTCGTACAGAAGAATTGATTTACAGGTTGATCTTAATATACATAAGGAAAATATTATAGCAGTATTTTTTCTGTATGTTGTTAAATAAACTAGTTTTACTCTAAAATATTCAAGTTGGCAAAACTGTTATGAACTGTTTTGAAAATGAGAGTAATTGGGATGTTTTGAAACATGACTTGTTCACTAAGGCAAATGTCATTATCACTGTTGTTAGACTGATGGTGGTTCTCGCTCCTTCTACTGCTAAATTTTTTAGTTTTAATTATTGTTTATTCTGGTCAGTTTTTCATTTGAAATATAATACACTGCTACATGCCAGACAACCTCTTCCGACCCTTGGAGGTCGCCACCGTCCATTTGGAAACCATAGGTAATGTTTGTTTTTTTTCTACCAGGGAAAAAGTTTTTTCAAAAAGGCGAATTGCTCTATTTACCAATTTTGCTCACAACTTCAGTGATGATAATGTATCTGGGATAATTAATGGATTTAAGTCGGATGATATGGATGTTGAGTTGAGTGTTATGTAAGTAATTTAAAACAATTTTTTTTGGAAACAGAACTATAAAACTGAGAGCTTATTAGAAAGTTTAGTACATTAACAGTGTGATACGTTTTGATGCTATTTGGTGTTTGACAATGGTTTTAATGAAAAACTAAAGAATGATGATAATCCTATTGATTCTAATTTTTCTAAACCAATACTATTTTTTATAAAAGTGGTCCAGATTTGTCAAATTCTGGAATGTGTGTAAACAGAAGTATTGAAAATAATCAAGAACAAAATCTGTCGCCTGGCTGTTCATCTGATATTGGTCGACATCAGTCAATAACTCATTTAAAAAAAAAGCCCAAAACAGAACAACAACTACATGGACAGCAAGTTGTAACGCTTATGTTGTCCAGAGGTGTAGTTGGTACAATTTATTCTTTCAAGTGAGTTTTGCATTCAAATTTATGAAAATAATATTTTATAATATTTTAACATGATAACATTTGAAACAGTGATATTTTAAAGACAAATATTGGTTTTGAAAAGCGATCTGTTTCATCAGCTGCTTGGAAATGTCAGTTATCATTGGGATATTGTTTGTCAATACCTTGTGTAGCATATGCCAAAACCAAAGAAGCCAAACCTACACAAACATGGAAAAAGTAATAAACTATTACGTCCCTTGATTACCTTCCAATTATGTACAAAAGGAATAATATTACATTTAAATAAATCAGTTTGTTACATAACAGATCTCTAACACAAAACTTAATTAAATGGCGTTCAACATTTTATATGTAAAAGTTTGTAAAGCTTTTTTTATTTTCTTAGATGCCATGCCCAAACTGTAAAATCAGAGGATGTTATGAGAAACCATTATTATTTTCTAGACAATGAACAAAGAACAGAAATCCCTAAACAAGATTTAGCAAAGGGTGTGTGTTTACATTAATTAGATTTAAAAAAATATAAAGTAGTGTACCTATAAGTTATCTATTTTAGGTTATAAATATGGCAAAGACATTGTACCATTCAGTGCTGAAGATGAGAAGCAATTGAAATTTATATCTGGTGAAAAGCGTTTGGCTATTCTTGGCTTTACAGACATTGGCAATGTTCCTGCATATGTTCATGTGGATGACCAAGCTCACTATGTTATACCAGAGACTGGGGATAAGGTAGAATTTTTTTGTAACTCAAAGTCCATTAAAGTTTTCTCATGGATTAAAAGATTTTGTAAAAAAACATGCAATTTGCCAAATACGATATACACCAATTTTCAAAAATAAAACCTACATTAAGCTCTTTTTGGGGTTGTCATCAATGAACGATTTTACTTACAAACGGTTCACAGTTTTTTTCCTACGTTGGATTAGCGCCTCTTTATTAAACCTGCTCAAGTTTTGGGTATGGATTGCATATTTGTTTTGAATATCACACTTAAATTCCGCTTTCGTACAGACGTATCTTTATAATGTGTTCTTCTTGTTGTAGGAAAGTATTTACAGACACAATCTGCGACAAAGCGCATAAGAACAAGCGCCTTTTTGTTTTTCAATGTAGGCTACAAGTTTTATCCAATCACAATAAACTGCAAAAAGAACAGATCACATGACATTAACTTATAATTTGTTGAACATGTTGTGTTTCATAGTGCAAGTTTCAGGGCGATCATTTTTTCAAATGCACCGGCTAAACTACAAGGCTTCAACAAACAACATTAACAACATAATATGCAATAGTTATTAATAGGCTGTTGCTCAATGGATTCTTACATTTTGTTTAACCACCAAAATTTCTGGTAAATTTAAAAAGTTATCACGTTTATTGAAAATATGATACTAGTTGTTTTCTGACATGGGCTAAAATAGGGTTGATTTATTTTACAGTCAAATGTACAACATATTTTTCGACTATAAATAATTTTACTTAGAGATCAAGGGACTTAATGTCAGTTTTCTTTTAGTCACGCCTAGCCATAAAATATAAAAAAATAGATGTCAACAAATTTATATTTTTGTTAGGATGCGGCAGTCGCTTTGTCAGCTTTAGTCTCTGGATTGAAAAACCAAAACCTTTGTGCAATTGCCAGTTATGTCTATAGAAAGGGTTCTAATCCAAAGTTGGTTGCCCTTTTTCCACGTCCAGAGGTGGATCATCATTTCATGATAATGGTGGGAATTCCATTTTCAGAGGATATCAGGTAACAACAACATGCAGATTAAAACGGAACTTATTATGTTTATAGTGGTTAGTTTCGTTTAGAAATATATATTTTAGTTCTTGTTATGCTCCATATAACTTAAACATTTGCAATAACATATCTAAGAGTACAACATATGGTTTCTTTAAATTTTCCCTCGCCGTTTGGGTAAAGAATACTACTATCACTGTTGGATTTAAACAAATGTAGGATTTCTCATTAGTCAGTTTCATTAACTACTTTGAATTTGGTTTATACATATATGCATTTATAAATATATTCAGCTTAGCTTGTAAGCCGGGGCACCCATCGTGCTGTTATCAAATTTTAAACTAGTTTGTTTCGAATTACTTACAAACAAAAAAGTGCCCAAATTAGTTTTTTGTTCAAACAAAATAGTGCCCAATTTAGGTTTTTTTTAAACTACGTTTATGAACAAAAAAGTGCCCAAATGAGTGTTTTTCAACCTAACTACGAACAAACGGTGCCAAAATGAGTTTTTTGAGCTGTGTACGAAAAAAAATGTGCCCAAATTAGTTTTGTTTGAGATATGTGGGAACAAAAATAACAAGGAAGTCTTTTCATATATTAACATTGTTTTATCGAAACAGTAAACTTAAAATTTGTAACTTCGCCAATTGCACAATGTGTCTGCCAAAGAGTTATTCTAAGTCCTGACTGCGTAAAGAGTCAATGTATTTTAGACATAAAACCAAAACTGGCTTTTTCAAAAAACATGTCGTAAATAATAAATACAATAATTTTGTTTTAAAGAGTTTTACGCTGTTACACTAAGTGATTCATTGGAACTTTTATAATTGTGGTAATTTATAATATGCAGCGACATGTTATTATACTACTAAACACCCTAATAAGCCTGGTCAATACCCAGTATTTCGTATATTGATACATACGAATTATTTTGTTATATTAAAGACTTCACCTATACATACATTCTCCCAAGATATAGTATAAGATTTTAGACTGCTAAATTAATGTTTATTATTTTAATGATCCTGGTTAAATGAAAGAATGCTCCAATTTTCATCTTTGTTACAAAACAATCAAAACCACAGCAACCAAAGCAATGGAAACCTTCTTCAAAAGTTTATAAACGAAGCCAATTTAGAAGAAAAGTTAGTTGCATAAAATTATTTAGAATTTAAAGTACATAATACTTTCATACCATTTTTATAAATAAACTCATTTGTTATTAGTTTATTACCAATAATTTTTCTTGTTAAACATGTAGTGCAATTGCTATGTACATATTATTACAATTTAAAATATTCATTTTAGCGAACAACATGATGAACTATTTAAGCCAGAAAACATGCCTAATCCGCATTTTCAACACACATTTGATTGTCTCTCTCGACGCATAAGTGAGCAAAGTGAGATGTCAAGCTTGAACACTGCTCATTTACAATGTGCATCATACAGTAATCCGACTACACGGATGCTCACTCAACAACTAAAAGCATGCTATAAACTTGAGAAACAAATAGCTGAAAATAATTCAAAACCTAAACCATCCTGGAAAAATGTGTATGTTTGTTTTCTTGCACTACATTTGACTACCCATTTTTATTTGTTTTGTTTTTGTTGCTTTTAAGATGCTGTTCTAAATTTCAATGAAATAATTTGAACTGTTTCTGAGACAGACTTCCTTAAAATTTCCGTATTAGAATATTTACATTGTCGTCACTAATTTATCTGCAACAGATACGATTTTTAAGAACTATGTGTTTTACTTCAGTGAAGCTGACCCTACATTACAAGCTGAAAAAGTTGTTGCCAGTATAATTCCACTTTCAGAAATGGTTAAAGAGGACATTCATGCTGTTGGATCTGTCTCACCACACACGGATTTTGAAATCATGTTAAGTCGAAACTTGCCAACATCCATTGTCACTAGTGGTAAACATAAAAAACACTTAAATGTTGTGAAAAAATATCGGACAATATTTAATCTTACCATTATTAGTATTTCAGCAACTGCAAGAGCAAATAGAAAAATTTGTCAAAGATCCATTTGCAAATCAGTTAAAGGAAAAGATTGTATTGTGTCTGCAATCTCTTGTTAAACATGCACAGGTTATACAATTATACATGTTTAACAAGAATCGTTTTGTAAAAATGCATATTGAATTTTTTAAATTAAACTTTATGAATTGGTTTAAAGGAAAATGAGCAAGTTAATATTGTCAATTTATTTCTGTGGAAAATAAGAAGTATTGTATTGTCTTCAAATCGAGGGTTGTGGAGTTTTATTGTGAAGAGTAACATTAAGCTTGCAGGTAAGAAAGTATAGATAACCATCATTTTTTGCTTAAATGAATGTTTTGTAACTTTATCTAAGGTAACATAGAAAACATGCCGACTGAAGCAGAACAAAACAAGTTTTGTAATTTTCAACTCGACAAAGATTTTATTGCCTCACCGTGTGCAAAGGAGCCAACAACTGATGAAGCAGATGATTTGCTTGATATGTTAGAATAATCCAAGTATAACACACTTGTAAGCAACTTTATTTTTCAACATCTTGGCTGGTGCGGATTCGGGATTTTGGTGTTTTGGGGCAAGTTACGTTGTAACGAGATGTATAAAACAAAAACAAGTGGAGCAGTAGAAAGCTGCTGATTTACTTGGAGTTGATATTATATCGATTTGCTGGGTATTAATTTGGCAATAAAGGTAATTTTCCTCAGTGTTATGATTTTGAAGTTCAATACCCAGTAAAAATTACTTTGCGTTCTAATTAGTTTTGAAAGGCTAGCCTTCGCCCAGCGCATGTATTTTTGTAATGATTTTAGGAATTGGATGTCAGAAAGAGTAATATTAAGTTTAACTAACCCATTTTTGTTGTAGAACCGGCTGCAGAATAGCTTTACGTAAGATTCAGAAAAATTCGGACTCGGTTTTAAAAAATGGGTTAGTTAAATTTAATATTACTCATTCTGACAACCAATTCCTAAAGTTTTGAGATGGTTAAAAAATAAATACATGTTCTGGGTGAAAACACCATCCTAGTGGAAACGAAAAACTAGCCTCTCAAAACTAACGATATGCGTTGCTTGTTGCACTTGAAGTAATTTTTACTCGGTATCGAACTTCGAAATTTGCACTTCTGTCCACAGTTGAGCAAAATTACCTTATTGCCAAGACGTTTTCGTTCATCGATAAACCTAGCATCTTCATATGATAGGATTAAAATATAGCTTAAAAACACCTGGGCATACTACGGCCCAGCCCACCATGTAGGCATTTGCGATAATTTGACAAACGAATCTGCGACTCTTTCCTATAGCGTGTTCTTTTTTTAAAGAAAATAAAAAAGGCGCATGTGTACTGTGGCAGTGCTTCTTTATCTCCAGATTCCATTCACCCTTGTCTCGTGATATGATAAAACTATCTCGTCTATATATAACAGCTCAAATTACTAAAATTTTCAAATTACAGGTTGTTTCGCAAGCTATCATTGATTTCTGACGGTTCACCCTTATTCACTCCTGCAAAAATTTTATTCACCTTGGGGTGAACCATTCACCTGTTTAAGAAACACTGTACTATGGCACTGCAGTAAACCAAAGTGCCGCAAAATTACTTTTATTTAATGCGTTTTGCACTTCGATCGAAAGTATTTCGTCTTTGAAATATAAATAAACCATTAGTAAAGTCTAATAACAGTGGTTCTTAACCTTTTTTGCCTACGGACTAATTTCATTTTAGCATACGTTTTCGCGGACTCCAGTATTAGGGATAATAAATAAGTTTTACGGCACTATAACAAAAATGTAAAATCCTAAGCAATTTATTTACGTAAAACCTTGCAATTTTATTTTAGCTTGAAATACGTCAAATCGTCAATATCTGTTTGGGTAAAGTTTAAACATCAATTTGTCTGTTACCTGCAAAGGACCATTTAGTTGTTTGGTATTGCTGAAAAATACAGTAGGCCTAGTAACTTTAGCAATCCAATATGTTTTCTCAGATGCTGGTATTTTGTAAACAAAAGAGTTTTTTTTACAATTTTTATTGTTTCTTTTGTAGGTATAGCGATAAACAATTATGCTTTTCTCATAGCTCTAATGTTAGCCTAAATCAGGGGCGGGCAACATACGGCCCGCGGGCCGGATCCGGCCCGCGATAGGATTTTGAGCGGCACGCAGACAGTTTCCGGTTTTACATGATAATGTTGCCCGCGGCCAAAGTCTACCGCAATCCCCAATTACTTTCTTAATACGTCAAATAATAGCGATTGTTAGTTATTCGTTAGTTTTTGTTTTGGGTTAAAATTAGAGGACTCCAGCATCGAAATAAGGACAACATCAACATCACACAGTTCTGAAATAAAACTAACACGCAGTACGAAATAAGACCAAAATAGGACTAATATCAAATAGTCGTAATACCGTCTAAATCGGAATAAGTCATAAACCCGTAGTAATAAGACCTAATTGACCAGAATCAGGCCTATAAAACATTTTACCTAGCCCCAAACCTCACCCCTAAGTACATCACTAACTCCACTCATAATTTCATTCGTAACCCATTTTCTAACCCCACCCATTACCCACCGGCCACCAATAACCCCAAACAGGTCCAGAAAATCAGGAGCCAAAACAGCGACTTTAAACCAGGGCGCCCAACATTAAAAAGCGGCCAATGCCATGGCCCCCACAGTTTCAGGCGTTTTTTTGGTCATATATAGGCCTTATTCCGAAGAATTTAGGACTTTTCCGACAGATTTGTGTCTTATTTAGACGATGTTATTATTCTGTCGTAGATATTACTGCATGTTTGGCTTTATTATATCGTTGGTGTTAATACTATGGTATTATTGATTTTTCTGCTTTAGGTATTGTTGATTTTTAGGTCTGATTGGCGATCCAAATTTAGATTTAGAGTTTACATCAATATAATTCCTTGGATTTTGCTGAGAAACGTAAAGTTTAACAAAGATTGGATGCCGAAGTACTTTTTCAAGTCGGCAAGAAAGAAAAATCAGTTGTTTACAGGGCAATAAAAGTGTTGCCGTGTTTAAAGAGTAGAACATTAGCCGCCATTATGCGACAAAACATGTAGGCCATTGCAGTATTAATATATCGATCAGGAATCCGGCCCGCCAAGTAGTTTAGTTTCCTATCCGACTGGAGAAGTTGCCCGCCCCTGGCCTAAAGCTTTATTTTCTTTCCCATATACTTTAGCCGAAGTAAATAAAAAACCATTGATCATTTACCCATAGTGAATATTGAACCAACTTGTTGAATATTTTAACGTAGCTTAATTATAATTAATGTAATTTTGCCAAACTAATTTAAACGAATACACTTTAAAATCATCCATATCAACACCAAAATGTTTCATTGTCTGATCGACAGCACATTTTTAAGGAGGGCGTCTATAAGGTTTTACTTTTGGCATCATGATACTCAAATGGTAAACTCGGTACCGTGAAGAGGCTGCAAAAAATACCAAAATATTGGAATCTGGTTTGATAGCCTAGCTATGGGCGTAGGACTGCAGTTAGTTAAAAATACCCCGAGTCCAATTCTGGACAAGTATAAAAAAAGAGGCAGCCTTTATTTAATCCATTTACGCAGCTAATCTAAAGTGGATTAGCAATCCACTCATAGGGAGACCGGGCGACAGGGATGTTCAAATTTACCTTTTTTGAAAATTCATGTTTCCTGCTTGATTCCCCATTATGTGTCACATAAAAGTCAGTTTCATGAGTTTTCAAAACAATCGGACCACATTTAGGGGATCCGCAGACACCCCGAGGTTACCAACTTCCGCTAAAATTGCTAAGCAGAGGAATCTTAAAGCCCTAAAGTTTAACAAATGTCACAGTTAAATAAATGTAGTAAGCAAAAGTTAATCAATAGATTACCTCATTTTTTAGCTAAGTTTTTTTTAGAAAATATGGGTATGGTCGCCTGTGATCCTCAACAGCCTGCAGCAAGCTTGCACGTTACTGAGGATTGTCGGTTAATATAGCAGCATAATCAGTGTTTAATTTCCCCCCTCTTTTTGCGGCATCATTCACAACTTTAACAGAACAGTACGTACAAACGACCATAATTCGTACTACTCACAATATGAGTACCATGAATCGGGAGAATGCTTCAGCCAATCACATTCCTGAGTGACTAGCGTATAAATAAACCAGGAATCAAGGCCAACCAAATCCTCTAAAGTGGTATAACTGTTGATTTTATGATGCCTAACCGGAATGCCTTGGTGAAAGTCTTCAGGTTTTGCAGGGGCAAAAAGTTTTTGGGCAATTGCTGCCTCCTTGTCGTTGGTCATTTGTGGGTGATTACCAAACAAGGAAAATATGACATTTTTTTCAACAAGATACCCAAGGTGGCGATGAAGCTTATTAAAGGCAGCCTTACCGACTTTCGTTTAATTGTAATGTGTTTCAGCATTCAATGGAGAAACTTTCGGCCATTGATTGGTGCATCACTTCCAATCCTAGCTTTAAGCCAAAATGAAACATAGAATAACGCTAAAAATGTGTTTGAACCTTAGTTTTTCTAGAACTTTACATTGTGTTGTGGCGCCTAGTATAGCCAAAGTATTTCCTGCACATTCTTTGTAGTCTTCTCTTGATAGAATAAGGTGTGTTTTTTCTTATCAATTATATCATGATTTACCTATCCTTGACAACTTCCGGAACTCTTTCTTTTACCCAGTCAATGGAAAAATTGTGTAAGGTTTTAAATTGCTTCGTTTTGTCTACGTTTTTTTTCCCGAAAGATGATTTTCCGAACTGCATTAACAACCAGTTCATAAATGTGATGCCGGCATGCAAGAAGTTTTCTCCCAATGTTATCTTCCAATACTTTTGCAGCACCATTTTACATCCACTATTGCTTGCTGTAATGTCAAACACCAATGATCGCACATTTTTAGTGAGTTTCCATAACATTATCATATCCTGTGGCTTCTGCTTAACACATAACTTTCCATTGGTTTAGCGGGTTGTCGATCTTGAGTCAACTTCCCATCCCAATGAATTACAACATGCTTTGGTGGATTTGCAAAATTTTGAATCTGTTCGCAAGGTTGAACCTATATGTGTTGTTGATCTAGAATAGATAAAACAAAATCATTTAAAGTCACCCAATATGATTTGATGAACGATGACAGCAGCATTGTCGCAGAGATGTCTGTAATTTTCAGCCTGTCTAATACTTTTGTTATTTCACCACTGTCAAGTATATTCCTTAGTGCTCTTAATGTCACATGTGCACTCAGAGGTTATGTGTGTTGCATTAGAGGTCCCAGCACCACTGAAAAAACGTTCAGCACTTTCTGTTTCAGTTTCTGTAGAAAATAAAAGCCTTTCATCGGAATTGCTGCCTTCCTCTTTTGCCAGTCTTTCCAAAACCCGCTCTCGCTGCACACAAATTGAATGATGTTGTAGGGCAGGGTTGGGCAACGTGCGGGCCTCTTGATGTGCGGCCCTCCTGTAAGCATTACATTTCCTAACTGGCCCTTGTGTTAAAAAGGTTGCCCACCCCTGTTGTAGGCTACTTGAGCACGAAGAACTTTCGTATTTCGGTGCCAAAACAGTGGCGCCCTTACGGCGCCGGTCAGACTAGGGAGTCCAAACGTAGTCGCCAAAAAGGCCGATGCCAGATCGATGGCTCCCGATCGTCCCATACTCTCTACCCACAGGTTCAGACGTTATTTGGGCCATTTAAGCCTTCTTTCGGTGAATTTAGGACTTATTCCGATAAATTTAGTCCTTATTCCAAAAAATTTAGGGCTAATTCCGATGAATTTAGGACTAATTCCAATGAATTTAGGCCTTATAAAAATTTCGATGAATTTAGGCCTTACGATTTTGAGCTTATGCTGTACTGGATATTACTGCGTATTTGGCTGTATTATGTCGTTGGTCTTAATACTATGGTTTTATAGATGTTTTTGCTGTGTTCCCATCTTATAGGGGTGCCGCAATCTATTTTTTATTTTTGAGGGGTGCCGATATAGTCATATAAGGCTGAGAAACGCTGATCTAAAGTCTACCACAGTTTTTCTAGCCTAATCTATTCTATATAACCGTGTTGCCATAAAGAAGTAGGCCTATTTAAGAACACTACACAGTGCGTCTATTTCGTTAAAGCTTTAGGTTGGAAAGGTGTTACTTACAATACAAAGACGTTAAGAATTTATCGAAATATATTGCTAAACTGGATAAATTTGGAGCCTTTGTTTAAAAGATCACATAAAATGCGGACAAAAATACTTTCGGAAACGCAATATAATTACCGTTTATCTAGTTTAAAGTGTCGTGTCGTCCTAAAAACTACTTTTTTAGTTGGCAGAGCGAATTACGTCCACATTTCGTTTAAATTGAGTGCGATGAGACGAATTTTAACATCTTCTATAAAAGTAGAACGGTTCGACTACAAAAAACTCCAGGGTCAGCCCCTGGCTATTTAATATATAATTGAAAGCATATATATACTTTTTAGACAAAATGCATAAGAGTTTTTACCAGTTTTCTACATGTTAAGTAATTACCACTGCAAAAAGCGCGATAGTTTGCGAAATCAAGCTAAATTTGGAGTGCAAAATGTAAAAGGGCTCTTTGTTGCACATGTCCGTGAAAATTTGCTAACCTCATCTTATAGCCGATGATTATAAACACTAAACGTTGCAATTAATATCTAACCAAAAATACTGCTAGGGATAGCATAACATTTTCGTCAGGTAGGCTAAAAAATAGATTTTTTTCTTAATTTTGAATAGTGGGGGGAAAATGTACAGTATATACATCAAATGTTTGTTGTAACTGCCAAACAAGTCTTAAGTTACCCTACTTCGAAGAAATCATTTTTTTTGTGTGATGAATCTACAAAAGTTTGTGTTCGGCATCTGCATTACAAGTGGGAAAGATAGAGCATGGGAAAAATGGTTACCCACCCGGTAATATTAAGACCAAGGTTGTTTTTTCTCTTCATTTTAACTAAATGTCATTACAAAACTTTTAGAATGGTAAAAACTGTAAAAAATTAGGTTGGCAATTGATGTCAATTTACTGCACTGTGTTTTGGTCCTTGAGAATTTTGTGCTTTCATCAACTTGGTAATTACTGTAAATGATACATCACTATGAACTATATTTTTAGTATTGACTAAACAAAGAGTTTTAAGCAGTCATTGAAATGAAAAGTAACAGCATAATATATTAGCAAAACAAATTCACATAGTTAACAAGTCTATCAACCAGGAAACTCAAATGATTATGCCTTATTATTTTTACACTTACAAACGTCAAAGCTTGAATATAATAGCACATATTGAAACAACATCTCTAGGTATTTGACTTTAAGTTTTGTAATTAGCTTATTTTAATCTTTTCTTAAAGGAAATTTATGAGTTTTCACACCATCTTTATCTATAATTTCAATAAGTACACAATCTCCAGTAGTTATATCACGTTCAGCAGCTGAAATAAAACAGTCAATACATAGTTGCATTGCCCTTTGTTTCGATAATGGTGGAGAAACCTGGTTTTCCATATTCTTGTTACCGATTTGGTTATCTAGGAGAGGTTGAAGTAATTCATTAGCTGCACCAGCTGCTCGGTATTGCTCCCTTTCATAACTTCCGACTGGATCATAGCTGTACACACAACCTTTTCCATCAGCATCCAAGCCAGCAACAATGTTGTACACGTAGTAGGGGAAAAATCTTTTGTTGTAAAGCATCTTTGAAATCATAGCAGCAATTGCTGGAGTGCTAGTTAACTTTCCATGTTCATGTTCATACATCTCAATGCGTGACTTGATTCTTTTTTTCAAAGTTAGGATATCACCCTCGAATCCAGATTGGGCCAACACAGTGGATTGTGTTAACTGAATAGATTTCGGATGATCCCGTGTGTGAATCATAAATCCTTGACTAAGTCTGGTATCTGAAGCTACGATTGCAAAGTCATCACCAGATATTGCCAATATATTACCTCCATTAAAGGCATATGGATCAAATCGATTTTCCTTAGGTTGTACTAATAAATTTGCACAGCTAGTCATGACGAGATTCTTTTATATTTAATTGAAAATTCTAAAAATATTTTTGTGTTTGAATAATGAAAATCAAAACATAGTTTTTGTTTAGTTAATACAAAATGTATTACAAAAACTATAAAGTCAACATGTGGGGATTTAGAATTTAAATATTAAAAAAATCTTGAAACATCTAACTGAACACCAGTTCGAGATCGTCCAGTTTGGTTTGGTCAGGCCAAGGTGTTTCCATTGAGAAAATAAAAAAATAACAGTAATTTTTTTTACCCACTGTTTTTTAAATTATTAAACACTCCACTTTTTGCGATAATGGTTAAGATTAGTTGTAGATCCCTGCAAACTTCTGAGATGGTTTATAGTAATTATCATATTAAATTCTCCTAGTTTTGAATTTTGTAATGTATACTGGATATGGATTTTTTTTTAGTATACATGACTATCTAATCCAGTAATACTAAAGTTTAGGAACCACAAACATGCTGATTAAGGAGGGGGATTTTTAATTTTTAAGAATGTGAAGAAAATGTGAAACTTTTCCACAAGTTTTTGTTAAAAATCATCACAAAATTGCACTAATTTGTTTATTTTCGCACCATTTTCCAAAGTTCAAGGTAATTTGCCTGTACCTCCGGTTAATAATTATATATGGATTTAAACTACTTTTTAGGGCTGGTCTAGAATCCTACCACATGTTCGTCCAGGGATTTATTTTACTAACATTATTTGGGTTAGGGTGCGAGTTAGCGTTTGGGTGCAACTAGGTCAAGTATTATTATATACATTATTTAATATTAATACTTAACCCACCAAAAACCCAAACCATTCCCCTAAACCAAATAATATGCCTTGTGGTAGGATTCTGAACAAGCGCCGTTTTTCTTGGTAAACAGCCTTTTCTAGTTTTTTGTGCATATTCAGTGCGGGGCAATTAGATTAATTGTTCCTCTATTTTGTTTGTGTCACAAAATTTTCAGTTTTAGAAACTTGCGACTGGTATGCCCATATTGTGTACCACGAAAGCGTGGTTAGATGTGCGAATTTGGAAGTTCGGTTGGTGCCTTGTGGACGAGCCGGCTAAAGTACCATAATTATCCAAAAGTTTGCCGTGCATTTTCTACAAAACAATAGTGTCATAAATTGACAATCGCTAGTAATGCACATAAAAAGCGGACAAAAATACTTTCGGAAACGCAATATAATTACCGTTTATCAAGTTTAAAAGTGTCGTGTTGTTCTAAAAACTACTTTTTTAGTTGGCAGAGCGAATTACGTCCATATTTCGTTTAAATTGAGTGCGATGAGACGAATTTTAACATCATCTTTAAAAGTAAAATGGTTCGACTACAAAAAACTCCAGGGTCAGCCACTGCACTGGGCACTAGGGTTCCTCTTCGGGAATGTTTCAACGGGAAATTCCCGGGATTTCCCGCGAATTAGCAATCCCGAATCCCGGGAAATTTTTTTTATAATCCCGGGTATTCGGCAACCTAGCAAAACTTTAAAAATATTGCCGTTTTTGACTAATATAAAGAAAAAAATAGTACCAACCATGTTAACGTCGTTGCCTGAGTTGTTTTATTTGCGCTTACCAGCGAAAAAACGAATTAAATTTATTCTAACTAAAAAATGCGTCATGCATGCACAAATAAGGGTCCTGGACTCGTATTAGAGAAGGTCTGGCGCTCCTTCAGTTATGAACGTATAAATTAATAAAAAAAAACGGTCTTTAAATACCGCTTACCACAAAGCAAATGTTTTGGGTTAGAATGCGGGTTAGCGTTTGGGTGAGGGTGGGTCAAGCGTTATTATTAATAATAAACATGATAATACTTGACCCACCCTCACCCAAACGCTAACCCGCACCTTAACCCAAACAATATGCGTTGTGGTATGCGGTATTTCTTTCTTTTGTTTTTTTTGCATAACTTTCCACGTACATAAGTGAAAGAACGCATAAAAATGAGCTTAATTAAATGTTTGAAGCTAAAATAAAAAAAATACAAACCTCAAAATGACGTAATTTTATGTATAATTTTTTCGTCGGGATCCCGGGATTCCCGGGAAGTTTCATTTTTCAATCCCGTTTCCCGGGAGTGAAAAAATCCGGGAAAAAGAGGAACCCTACTGGGCACTGGCTATCTAATATATAAATGTATATACTTTTTAGACAAAATGCTTAAGAGTTTTCACCAGTTTGCTTCATGTTAAGTAATTACCACTGCAAAAAGCGCGATAGTTTGCGAAATCAAGCTAAATTTTGAGTGCAAAATGTAAAAGGGCTCTTTGCCGGCTAAAGTACCATAATTATCCAAAAGTTTGCCGTGCATTTTCTACAAAACAATAGTGTCATAAATTGACAATCGCTGGTAATGCACCACAAGACAATAGGAAAATACCATTGGACTACCACTTTTTAAATGGATACTGGATAGTTGAACTGTAGGATTTAGTTTAAGAATCACTGGTCTGACATGACCATGACAAGCATCTGCTTCACGGTGACCATTTTTGGTCTGAAGAAAACCCAAATTTATTTATCTTTCGAAGAGTAAAAAGTTTAATTAGTTGCAAAAATATAATAAAAACAAAATAAGGTATAATTTTGTATTAACCTTTTTTTTTTTATGAATGTCGCCTATAATATATATATATCAAATTTCGTATATACAATTAGTCAATTACTCTTGCATTGCATTTGATTCTTATAAAAAACTATATTAAAATCGTGAGTGGCAATTATTCCTGCGGTACTTTTTAGCATAACCTGTACTTTTTAGCTGGGCTGTGGAGTCGGAGTCGGTTTGTTTTGCTGGAGTCGGACTCGGGACTCGAGACTCGAGTTAGACCACGTAAAACTACCCGAGTCCCAAGTCCGACATAAGCATGCGCAGTACCAAATTTAAAAACTGATATGACCGCCAACTGAAAATTGTAAAGGTGGAATAGAATATGGTGGAACATTTTCCAACCATGTATTGTGAGTAAAAGTTATATGACACCCCTATAAGTGGATTACTGAATATCCAAGTTGTTTTAGTTACGTAAATTAGCGGAATACAGGCTGGCTGTATAGTCAGGGTCGGACTCGGGACTCGACGAAATCGCACATTTGACCGGAGTCGGACTTGGGACTCAGGAGTCGGGTCTTTTTAACCGACTCCGCAGCACTGCTTTTCACACTGTAAAATGCACATTATGACTGTTTAGTCGACCAATTAAATACAGACTTTCTACACTTATTTTACAGTTGTGCGCGCCGTTGTGCACTTTCGTCATACAGTAGGTAAACGCAAGAAGGTGGGTGTCGATGCTCGAAAATCATTACATCAGGCTTTAAATTTGCATGGTTTTCTTTTACAGCGTTCAATACAGTGTCTTCTAATAGCCTTAGCTATTCTTTAATTGTAAATGGGCGTTCAATTTTTCCAAACAGACTTCCACTTATGGCGATTTGCTATAGGCCCTACGTGTAATAACGTTTTCCGATATATTCCCCGCGTTACAGTGTTTCTATAAAAATATATCCTATTTAAGGCGTGTTCTGTGACCAGCGTTATCTCTTACGTGCGCCACTGGCCAACTGAGCAGAGATCAATTTAAAAATGTGCGCACATTTTGAAGGCATTTTAAAATGTGTGCACATTTTTTGCACATTTTGGCGTTCAAAATTTTGCGCACATTGTGCAAAAAATGTTCGCATCCCCGTCTACCAAAATAATACGACTAATCCCATTTAAACAAAACCTAGATATTCAAAACACGACTTAGATTGGCGCAAAACGCCAAAATCCACTTACGTCAGTGCTTCCCAACCTTTTTCAGTTCGCGACCCACTTTTAATGCAAGCTTTATTGTGCGACCCACAGTGAGATATGACCAAATTGTTTAACAATAATTTAAAACGCAATTGGAAATAAGATTAACAGTTACATAAAACCTGCATCTTTACTCCTGGCGTAGCCTACGTACTAAAATAGTCAATGCGACAAAACACATATAATTGTTACGTATTTGTTACATTGTTGCGTAAATGTTACGTAATCATTAGACAATAATTTCCTAAACTAATAGAAAACTGTAACATTTCGCCATCCACCTGAAATAGCTTTGCAACCAACTGGTTGGGATCTGGGAATTAGCACTGATTTACGTTGTAAATTTTGCAAAAAAATCAGTTCGGTGGGGGCAATGGCAGAATCAGGAAACGTTTCTTTCAGCAAAGATGACGTACAATTGATAAAAAGTTATTGCGGTGCTTAACAATGTAAATAATTTTCTCGCATTTCACTCGTGAATTTACATTTTCTCTTTGTCATTTTGTACAGTAAAACAACTGCGTAAAACTCTGCTTGAAACCTTTAAACGAGATGATGTTTATTATAGCAAATAGCAATTAGTCTAATAAACTGCACTTTTACCAGGTAAAAAAAAACTGTGTGTTTGCCAAATAATTAGTTTCGAACACCCCTTACTTAAAGTATGTTATAACAATAGATGTAGCCGTAGGTCCTATTGGTTTTATCTCAGTTTCATATTTTGTGAAAAAAATATATATAATCTTGCTTGTTTAGGTTTTGCCATTATTAAACTTGCAGTATAAAAATGAATAAACATGGTAATGGTTAAACTCACCAAAACTAACTAAAATAGAACGCAATACACAGAAGTATTATAAATTGTCGTTTTATTTGAAAAGAAACTTTATTCTTTGTTTGGCAACCCCTTAATTGTTCTTCCTTTTATTGTTGTGTCATTTTTTCACGCTATTTTTTAATTTCAAAGTTCTGCACCTGCCTTTCGTTTCACTGTTGCCTTTCTTGCCACTGCCTTATATTCTTTTCCCTGTTGTTCAAGTTTTAGTTTGTTTTTCGTTATATCTATTTTTACGAAGGTACCTCATGTGTTAACCTACAATTGTTGTATGCAATAACACCCCTATTTTATTTTGTTTTTGAAATAAGTAAAGTAAAAAAATTCGTAACGGTTTTATTGTTCCCAGTCATATTTTATAAAATACATTAACATGAGATGATTGTATTGCCAATGCCATGGAAGTTCTCCGTTTGGTGAATGAAAATATTGCTTAAATAAGCCACGAAAGCCCAATACTTGGGATGCAGGTCTTTACATGGACGTAAGAATGCGCTGCAACTTGTTCCATATCACAGAAAAAAAATGCTGCTTTCACAACTTTGTCGACTTGTTCTGGTTGCAGACATTTTCGAAAACCCGCCATTTAGCAGCCATCATTCCAAATGCACACTCAACACTTTTTCTCTCTCTAGATCAGTGGTTCTCAACCTTTTTTCTTTCGTGGCCCATTTACGTTGCAAAAAAACTCTGTGGCCCAATAGAACTTTATGAAAAAAATACCGTACTTTGAAATAGGTTTAGAACAAAACACAGCAGAACATATTTCAAAAGAAATTATTTATTCAACCGTGTATTAGTGAGATACTTGCGGCTGAACAATAAATTTACATCCCTTTTTAATTCCTCCCCAAGCCATTATTCCTGTAAAATTAAATATAATGACACAAATGAAACTAAATCTAGCTTTTTAAATTGCTCTGTGGCCCACCTCAAATGTTCTTATGGCCCACCAGTGAGCCATGGCCCACTGGTTGAGAACCGCTGCTCTAGACTAACAAGCGTTGAACACGCGTTTTTCTTCATCCAGAGCCATTCTCGGGTAAGGTCGCATAAGATTTTGTAGCATAGGGTATGCTTCGTCTCCGACCAACACACATGGAAAGTCATTTTCGGTTTCTCCTGGCTATGGGCAATTTCCGGGATGTTCAATGAATTTTTATTCATCCTTTGCCCAAACATAGAAGTGCGAAAAACCCCACCATCACTATTTCTTCCGTGATCCCCTACTTCGATAGAAGAAAAACAACCGTCGGCATCTGCAATTGCTTGCAATACAATTAAATTACAACTTTTATAATTGTAAAATTGCGATCTAGCTCGTACAGGACATTTGATGCGGACATGTTTGTCATCGATAGCACCAATGCAATTCGGGAAATTCCAAAGTTCCAAATATCGACGGGCATTCTCCAACCAGATTTCTTCGGTCACTTCTGGCATGTATAATGGCTGCGAAACGTTTCAAATTGCGTTGCATACCTCCGGAATAATTCGGGCAATTGTAGAATGTCCAATACGAAATTGATAATGGAGACTTTAGAAGCTGTCTTCAGTTATCAAATATCTATAGCAGAGACATATTTGAAAAAAATCTGTAATCATCATTTTATACTACAGCCCAAAAAAGTCTTACCTCAAAGTTAGCGTACCTCTTTCAGTTGGTGATATCGCCGCCCGATAATTCGTATCTTTCTTTTCGATGTCTGATTTTAACATCTTAACTAATTCAAAAAACTATTTAGAAGACATCCTTGCGTAATTTTAAAACTTGTCTTCATGTTTTAGTAAAGTGCGAAAAAGTGTTTGGAAATAACCCTCTTCATACCTTTTTTCACAAATAGGGTGCACCCAGTACTTTTTTTGTCGTGTAAACTGCCGATTGCGTTTCCAAATCCATATTATTGCCAAAATTTCCATTTCAGTTGCCTCCGCCATAATCACGACTGGATAATATAGCCTAGCTTAGACCAGTTAAAGTTTCGCGCGCTTTGTCGGTGGGGATTAGACACAGTCGCTTTCAGGCACGCGACAAGTCATCAGTCAGACATGTTTCGTCGCGTCGTGTCTGAAGTCCGGTGGGGATCCAGCCTTACAATAATCCTTCGATATTGTGAATGTATTGGCGATATATATATTATACTTGCCTGACATATGGCTACAGGGGCGTATCCCGAAAATCAAACAGGGGGTCATAAATTTCCAACTTAAGGAATTCCCCTATTTTTCGGTTTATCGTTAAATGAGTCATAACTGTCAGGCAACACAAACACTCCATAATGGCCAACTAAAATCAGATAGAACGCCTTTCCGACGCCTTGCACCACACAGTATGTTCGGTAGAGAAATTCGCCCGTATATGCGACATTATGCGAACGCCCGTATATGCGACCTTGCCAAATATGAGCTATTTACTACAGCACTTGATTAGTGTGACGTCACGATAAAGACATGATATGACGTTAAAACTGTCAGGAACACAAACACTTCATAATGGCCATTGGCCAACTAAAAACTGATAGAACACCATTTCGACGCCTTACACCACACAGTATGTTCGGTAGAGATATTCGCCCGTATATGCGACATCGGCTACTCTAGGAATGCACTAATTTCTAACGGATCGGATGGTGTGATTTATTTTGGTAGAATCATGTTTAGACTATCAGCAGCGCTATTTCCTAAGTTCCATGTATGGGCCTGTAACGCGAAATTTGGTCCGGGGCCGAAACTGATCCGGTCGGATCAATTTTGGCGTTGGAACAGCCGCTAAAACAGGTCCGGCTAGGCCAAAACTGGTCCGGCCTTCAAAATCCCTTATTTATCCTTAATTGTTATTATCGTTGTTGTTTTATACTATAATAATAAGAAGCCCTTGGTGGCCACTTGCCCCAAAGGCAAAAAAAATGATACTGATAGCAGTAATGACAACAACCTAAAATACTAATACTAATAATAATTAACGTTCTATATTTTATTATTAATCATTATTGAATAGGCCCAAGACGTTTTCAGTTTGTACATAATATCTAAGATCTTAGACAGAATATAAAATTACTGGAGGGCGCTATTAGTTTTAAACTAACTGAACAATAGAATATCTTAAAACCATACGTGTCTATACTGGGAAAACGTGAGTGCGTGGTTAAGTACTAAACTACGAATATCGTGTATTTTTTCCCGCGATCAATTACTTTTTGGAGTGCACAAAAACGAACCGTGCAAAACATTTGTGAATTGTGTCCTTTTATGCGCGCGATATGTTATTTATCAATGTAAATATGCCGACACTGTCCCGACTATGTTACGCTTTTTACTGTTGCTATCTTCTGTGCGAACTTCCGAGCGATATTCGGCTTTAAGAAAAGGAAGTATGACGATACACAAAATTAAATGGTCGTTAGCTGCTTGAGAGCTTTACTGTTTTGATTTGTTTTTCTTGTCCGTTTTTTTTTCGCTATTTATTTTATTAATAAAAAAAAATAAAAAATAAAAATGTCTTAAAACCATTCCAAGTCTGGCGCTCGTGGAGTGCGGAGACAAAAATGGCAAGCAGAGCAAGTTACGCTCAGGCAGTGAATAAAAATGCGGCCAGCTTTAAGAGGCCGAATTGCTTAAGTATGAGGATAGTTAATTTATTGAAAAGAGACGAAATTCTGAATCTTATAAAAAGTATCGATTATCCGCTGAAGAAATTAGTTGAGATTGCAGAAATGCGAGGCCAAAACGTCGACATAACTTGCACCAATAGACAAAATGTTTTGGAACTTTACACAAAGCCATGCGCAGCAGAATCAGTAAAATTTGTTAAACTATACGAAAATGACAAGATTAACATCGCAGTTGGCTGGGTGCCTATCCCTTTACCCAGTGAACTCATAGCAGAGGAAATATCGGCAAAATAAGGAAAAGTTGAAAAGGTGACACACAGGAAGGACAAGGTTGGGTTGCTAACCGGAATGAGAATCTTGACAATGAATTCAACGGACGTGGAAGAAAACCCTTTACCAAGTTATATTAAGATGGCGGACTGTGAATTTTACGTAACATATCATGGGCAAGTGTTCACTTGCAAGTATTGTGACGAGAAAGGTCACAAACAAGCAAACTGTTTCAAACGTCAAAAAGATTTTCCTCGGCTAGTAAAAAGACAAGAAGAGCACAAGCAACCCAAAGCACACGGAGAGACAAACGATAACGCAGATGCCCCCCAATCTAGCGCTGGCGTCAACAACGCTGATAACAATCCACACTTTACAACAGCCGTAAGCAGCATTGTTATCGATGCTGATAAGAACTCCCCAGACTTCAACTCTGAAAACAACGCCAACATCAAGTTAAGCACACCGAAGCTTACCAACAACTGGTCAAGGAAAAGGCTGCAACGAAGCCCAGACGAGCTTCCTAACAGCAAATCTATTAGCCTATGTGCGACCAGAATTTCGCTGACATGCCCTTGCTGCCAAGCTGAAGCTGTGGTTTCGGCTCAGTCGAAAACTTTCGTTTGCTGGAGTTGTTCCAACAAGTATTCCGTAGCAATGAAGTGCTGCACGGACGAGTTATTTCTGGTCGAAGAGGGTAAAGAAACATGTCAATGTCCTTCATGCGAAGGGACATTGAGACGTATGCCGTGCTGCGATGAGCTCCAGCCAGAATACAAGACGAAGGAAGATGTGCTTGAGTGCATACAGTGCGAAAGGTACTCTGTTGTCTGTAATTGTTTTACTGTTAACTCGCTACCTAAGGTTACCATGTGTAAAGCGTGTAGTAATACCCATTGCAAGTATAAAATAGTCAACTGTAGTTGCGGGAAAAAGCATTCCTGTCTTATGGGTCCCAATAAAGCGTTTAGATGTGAATGTGGCATGGAGTACGAATGGGACATATATATTGGTGTCGAACGCGTTTAAATACTATTTTTATGTCTTTAAATATTATTTTACACAACGTTCGAGGTTTAAACATTGCTATGAAAAGAAAAGCGATTTTTAATTTTTTACGTCGTAAAAAGTGCCACGTTGCCCTTTTGCAGGAAACCCATGGTAGTGCTAAGCACGAAAAGTTATGGGGTATGGAATGGGGAGGGGAAGCGTTTTGGGCGCACGGCACCTCAAACAGTAGAGGGGTGGCAATACTAATCGACAAAAACCTATCCTATTTCGTCTCAGGCACACGGGTAGACCAAGAAGGTCGATACTTAATGGTTGAAATTACAATAAATGCAACCCCAATAGTAATTGTTAATGTTTACGCGCCGAATAAGGACGATCCAGAATTTTTCATCAATTTATTCGCCGTACTTGACAGCTTTTCCGATGCCCCAATAATCATGGAAGGGGACTTTAATCTAGTTCTGGACAATGTCCTAGATCAAAATGGAAGTAAAAAACATCGTAACCGAAAAGCAAGAGAAAGTCGTTTGCAATATATGACACATTACAAACTAACAGATATTTTTCGCCACAAATTTCCAACCGTTAAAAAGTTTTTAAGGCTTCAGAAACTACCAGCGGCATCATCGCGTTTAGATTTCTTTTTAATTGACGGATCTCTCGTCGAAAACGTTAAAAATGTAGACATAGTCCCCGGTATAATGTCCGACCATAATATGGCAACTCTAGGGGCTGACATTAACCCAGCACCACGCGGTAGAGGCTACTGAAAATTTAATACATCACTATTAAATGACCAGCGTTACAAGGATAAAATAAGAAAGGTAATCACTTATTATAAAGCAGAAAACCATATAGGCGAAACTGACCCACATGTAAGATGGGACGCCTTGAAAGCAGTTGTTCGGGGAGAAACTATTAGATATGCGGCCGAACTAAACCGAAGGCTAAATATTAAGTAAATCGATTTGGAAAAAGTGATTGGCGAGACGCAAGACGCTATTTTAAAGAACTCTGAAACAGAATTAGGCCCCTTGCACGAAAAATTGTTCAAACTTAAATCGGAACTCGACCAACTAATGCTGCGCCAAACTAAAAGCGCCATAACGCGAAGTAGGGCTCGCTGGGCAGAGGAGGGCGAGTAAAATACAAAATACTTTTTAAATTTGGAAAAATACATTGCGAAAGAAAGGGTATTAACAGACTTTTTGTAGATGATGAAATAATAACTGACCAAAACAACATTTTGGACGGCCTAGTTGACTTTTACAAGTAACTCTACAAATAAAACGGAGATCTATTGAACAAAACCTTAATCGCCTCAAAATTAAAAACACTAAATCTCGCAAAAATTGAGGCAGAACAATCAAAACTATTAGAAGCGGAAACAACAGAAGCGGAATTATTCACTGCTCCCTGCAACATGGGTAAAAATAAATCCCCTGGGCTAGACGGTTTTCCAGCAGAGTTTTATATCACCTTTTGGGACAATATCAAATGCGTTTATATGGCAGCTTGGCGACATACAGTAAATTCAGGTAGGCTATCAGCTTCTCAGTCAAAAGCAGTGGTAACTCTACTTCCAAAAGCTTATAAAGATCATCTTCAACCGGGAAATTTTAGACCGATAACGCTTTTGAATGTAGACTACAAAATTGCTTCAAAAGTAGTTAACACCAGGATCCGAGGGGTACTAAACGACATTATCTCGCCTGCGCAAAATGGTTTTATTCCAAAACGATATAGGCACTAATATTCGTCTTTTGTTCGATATCATTGACTGCGCCGACTATTACGATATACCTGGCGCGATACTGTCTTTAGACATGTTCAAGGCCTTTGACACGGTAAACTGGGACTTCATATATACAGCCTTAGCTGCTTTCGGGTTCGGGACAAGATTATTAAATTGATCGAATGTTTTTACCAAAATCCTTCGAGCGTAATTGTTAACAACAACTTTTTATCAAAATCGTTTAACGTTGAACGTGGCGTACGCCAGGGAGACCCTCTCTCTCCCAACTTTATTTGTCCTGTGCATTGAATGCCTTGCCGCTGCGTTAAAACAGGGCCGCCAAAACGGCATCACAATAAATGGCAAAGAATTTAAAGTGTCCCTATTTGCTGACGACACTACAATATTTCTATCAGGTAGTGATCAGGATTTTACAGAAGTCTTTCGGATTATCGACGACTTCGGCGAAATGTCAGGCTGCAAGGTCAACATGTCCAAATCAAACGCCTTTTTTATCGGAACAAATCGTGAAAACTGTCACAAACCCATGGAACAAAGTGGACTTCTATGGCCATCAGGTACTATCAAATACTTAGGCGTTGAAATTTCCACTAGCTCGAGTAACGACGCCGATCTAATTGAAAAAAACTTCACACCACTTCTGAAAAAAAAAAAATATATATAGTATCAAATATTTGGTCCGCAAGGGGTCTCTCTCTTCTCGGAAAAATAACAGTTATCAAGACCCTCATGATTGGAAACAACATTTTACACTGGCTGCGGTGCTGCTACAACAACCCATCATGTAAAATCACAAACAATAACTTTCTATCCCGGGTATTCGGAATCGAACGTGGTGTGAGGCAAGGCGACCCACTCTCCCCTACCCTTTTTGTACTGTGCATAGAGTGCCTGGCCTCAGCACTACGCGCTGATGAATTTGTTGGTATTAAGCTTTTTAATAATGAGTTTAAAGTATCTCTACTTGCAGATGACACCTTGGTATTCCTTAAGGGTGATCAGGTAGATTTCGACAGAGTTTTTAATGTTCTCGACGAATACGGCCTAATGTCAGGTTGTAAAATTAACATGAATAAATCACTTGCGTTTTACGTCGGGCCCGGGCGACAGATTAGGACGGAGCGACCTTTTTCAGATAAAGGGTTAGCTTGGCCTGCAGAATCATTTAGGTATTTAGGCATAGAAGTTCCAATCATGTCACGAGATGATCTTTTTAAACTAAATTTCGGTAACTTCTTAAGCAATATAGGTACAATACTTAATGTATGGTCGTCACGAGGGCTCACCCTTTTAGGGCGAATATGTATTCTCAAAAGCCTGGTTATCCCATCACTAATTTATAAAGTCAGCGTCATCCCGATCAACCTTCCAAAAAACTTCCTGCATAAACTCAAAACAAAACTTTTTCAATTTATTTGGGGCTCTAAATGGGAGAGGATAAAACGAACAAAATTGTGCGCTAGCGTTGCTCAAGGTGGCGCTAACATGATCGATGTGGATGCCTACATCCTCGCGCTGAGTATGAAATGGGTAACAAAACTATTCGATGACAGTTATAAGGCGCCTTGGAAAAAACTGGAAAGAAGTAGTATAAGCAACAATGAAATAGAATGTTGGCTTCGCGGAAGCCAGTCTGCCCTCTCTCAAAAAGCCCGAAAACTGATTCCTTTGCAAACTATCAGAAAAACAATTGCGGACTGCAAACAGTTGATTAGCATAATGTTTACAAATCTAAGGGACGGTAGACCGTTGTGGATTAACGACCAGGTTCAATACCGTAAACAAACCTTTTTTATAAAGACTATGATTAATGCTGGCATATTGGATTACGCGCATCTTATCAACAATACAGATCATTACATGTCTTACGATAACCTCGCCCAATATTACAGCTTTTCCACCAACAATAATGATTATTTAGAACATTTAAAACTAATTTCGGCTATCCCTGGAAAATGGGACTTGAATGAACCTAGTAACATATCCATGATTGACAACAAGTTGCAGACTTGTACCAAATTTCTCTTAAAACTTGATACAGTTAAAAAAATTTATTCACATATTAAAGATGCTGGCTTGTCCCCCCCAGTCAAACAGCAAATCAAGTGGGAACAGATCTTGCAAGTTTTACCAAACCGAATCCCTTGGGACAAACTTTACCAAATTAACTACGACTGTACCGTGGAAAACAAACTTAGAAGTTTTCAGATAAAATTAAACCTTAGGGCCATCGTCACCAATGGCGCCCTGTGCTCATTTGGAATTAAAGACTCAGATAAATGTGTTTTCTGCTGCGATGCATTAGAAACTGTAGCGCACGTGTTTTATTTTTGTACCAAAGTAGTAACTTTCTGGGAAGAAGTAACTGCCTGGATCTCGGCGAAACTTCTTATTGATTTACGCCCTGACCCTGTTCATATGTTGTTTGGTGTTGTGGCGGATCAATCTGAAACCCTTTTGAATTGTTTGTTGTTGTGTTCGCGTTTCGTAATTTACCGCTGTAAGTACGCCGAATCCGTGCCGAATTTCAATATGGTCCTAAATATGGTTAAATCTGTTCAGAAGTCGGAACATCTTATCGCCATTCGGAATTGTAAAATTAACGACTTTCTTTGCAAGTGGCAAGGGCTATTTTAACGCTCACTTCATGTTACTCCGAATCCCCAACTGTATTTTAATGCCTTCCTGCTAGTTCGTCGCTTTCTGACATGTGTTTTATCTCGCCTCTTTTTTTTTCTTTCGCACTCGCTTTATTGTGTCGCTATATAATAATAAAACTTGTCAAGTAAAAAAAAAAAAAAAAAAAAAGACCCTCATGATTCCAATCTTAACCTTTAAAATGAGTGTTGTCCCGGTTAATAAACCCAAATGCTTTATCTCAAAAGTTAAACGAATCCTCTTTACATTCTTATGGGGGTCTAAATGGGAGAGGGTGAAAAGAAAGACTTTGCGTGCGAGTATTGCAAATGGGGGAACAGGAATGATCAATATAGATAATTAGTTGTTAGCCTTACATACGAAATGGATCTCTAAACTACTTGACGAAAACGCGGAAGCTGATTGGAAACAAATCGAAGGCCCCTTTATCCAAGGTAACAGATTAGAAGCGCTTCTTAATGGGAACATAGGAACAAACAATGCAATCACAAGGCGTATACTTCCTATGCGAACGTTACGTTGCGCGATAACGGCGTGCAAACAACTCTTGGAAATTATAGATCCAAAGTCAAACAGCCGTCCGCTTTGGCTAAACAAAAAAGTAAAATTCCTCTCAAATGTTTTTTTATGCCATCACTTATAGATTCCAATATAATTTTTCACCAGGATTTATTGAATAGAAACGGCGAGTATCTACAATATGACACATTAGTAAATAAATTTAGCTTTACACCTAACAACACAGATTTTGTCCAATTCATAAAATTAATATCGAGTCTCTCAGAAGAATGGGATTCGGGTAGCGCAACAACGTCCCTTTCGTATAGAACCCCAACATTAAAATTATTTATCCAGCAGTATAACTCCACCAAATCGGTTTACGAAAAAATACAAACAACAATTCTCTTTCCTCCAAAAGCTCAATTAAAATGGCACTGGACCTTAAATTGCGGGAGTGCACGTCTGCCATGGGAGAAAATTTACCGCAACCTCTACAATTCAACAATCGAAAACAAACTGAGAAGCTTTCAGATAAAGTTTAACTTGGGCGCAATTGTTACAAATGACTCCTTTTATTCGTTTGGTAAAACCGAATCTAACCAATGTACTTTTTGCAAAAAGGCCACGGAAACCCTGTACCACTTGTTTTATTTGTGTCCTGTTACGTGCCTATACTGGGAAAACGTGAGTGCGTGGTTAAGTACTAAACTACGAATATCGTGTGTTTTTTCCCACGAGCAATTACTCTTTGGAGTGCACAAAAACGAACCGTGCAAAACATTTGTGAATTGTGTCCTTTTATGCGCGCGATATGTTATTTATCAATGTAAATATGCCCATGTCCCGACTATGTTACGCTTTTTACTGTTGCTATCTTCTGTGCGAACTTCCGAGCGATATTCGGCTTTAAAATGAGGAAGTAAGACGATACACAAAATTAAATGGTCGTTAGCTGCTTGAGAGCTTTACTGTTTTGATTTGTTTTTCTTGTCCGTTTTTTTTTTCGCTATTTATTTTATTAATAAAAAAAAATATATATATATATATATATATCTTGAAAGCCGATTAGAGTTTCTTTATAATTAGTGTTTCGATGATTTTTTTTCGTTTGTACGGTTATATTTAGTATATTTACTTTAAGCATAGTTTACTTTAACCATTTGACCTGTTTGCAGGCTTCTTATCAGATTTTAAAGAATAAATAAGGGATTTTAAAGGCCGGACCAGTTTTGGGCGCTCTTTCACTTATGTACGTGAAAAGTTATGCAAAAAACAAAACAATACCGCATACCCCAACGCATATTGTTTGGGTTAGGGTACGGGTTAGCGTTTGGTTGAGGGTGGGTCAAGTAATATTATGTTTATTATTAATAATAACTTGACCCACCCTCAATCAAACGCTAACCCGCACCCTAACCCAAACAATATGTGTTGTGGTATGCGGCATTTGAAGAAAGTTTTTTTTTTATTAATTTTTACGTACAATAGTGAAAGAGCGCCCAGTTTTGGCCTAGCCAGTGTTTTAGCGGCTGTTCCAACGCCAAAATCGATCCGTCCGGACCTGATCACGTTTTGCAAGCACGTTTCTGGCCACCTGCAATACTAAACGAAGATCGGGTTTGCTGGGCCTGGGTGTTATTATGCCACGATAAGCGCAACATTTGAGCCGAGCGGTGTGCCGAATCATGTCAATTACACACTACATGGTTTTAGAATATGCCTATAAAGAATAATTTTGCGGTAACAGGACCAAAACGGTCCCCCAAATTTCTCCAGCGGTTTCCCAAATTTTGGACTTGCAACTTTTTGGTATTTAAATGAAACACTTGCGGTCTCTTAAAACTATTTAGCGGTCACCCAAACCAAACCTTAAAAAAAACCTGTCCAGAGCTATATGTCAATATGTGAAATCATCTCTTTTGTGGCCAGATTTAATAACCAATACATAGCCACTTCAAACTAAACAACTAATTATTAGCGTTTAATGTATAGCCAGTCTGCATTTCATGGCACTTTACTAGGTTGGAAATCCGGCGCTTAATCGATTTGGTACATAGAAAGTAACGCAAAAAACGATCTGCAAATACTGCATACCGCAACGCACATTATATGGATTAGGGTGCGAGTTTAGGTAATAATACTTACCAAGTATAATAATATTTACCCACCCACACAAAAAATCCGGTGTCAACACTAATTTCTTTGAAAAAAATATTGTGTGTGCAACTGTCACAGAATGCAGTCTGGGTGTAGATTCATGGGGTGTACAAGCCATGTCAAAACTATACTATTTGCCTGTCTAAGTGTCTGAAAAAAAGTTTTTCAAACCTTATACCTAGGGATGTTCAAAGTAGAATATCGAATCCTTGGATTCGAATCCTGATGAGATTCGAATCCAATTCTGCCGTTTATTTCGGGTAATTGGAACCAATATAATTTAATGTTTTACCGCCCCTTGTTGCGCCTAATTGCACAAACGCGTGTGGTAAGTTGGCCTGTCGCTGCGGCGACTAATTCATAGTGATTGCTTTAAATGTAATCTGCTAGTGCAGCGTCAGCGTTTTTTCGCGCGACCAATTACTTCGCGTCTCGCGATAACGTTCGTTCGTCTAATACAGGGATGTCCAACCTGCGGCCCGCGGGCTACATTGCGGCCCGTCTGAAATTTTTGTGCGGCCCGCAAGTCTTCTTGACTCCCAAGTAGTATTGTAAACGTTCAATATTGGCCTAATTAAAATGTACCAGTCAGCTTTTAGGGGCGCACTAATCGTATAGCATGGGTAAAAAAATATATATATGTAACTCGAAAGTCCCGTTTTAACTCTAAAGAGCAATACTTAATCTTGAAACGTAATAGGTTCTGCGTCCCATTAAATTATTTCAAGTGTTAATGCGGCCCACTATAATAAAATGTTGGACATCCCTGGTCTAATAATTAGGTGTCAATCAAGCATTATTGGGCGAGCGACTTACGCATAATTTCAGGTGGGGAGTTCATAATTTTCCTAAATGCATTAAGTTGAAAAAGTAACATTACGTTGTAAGAGGTGCTGGATGTCGACCTAATTCGCTATAGGGTTACTTAAAGTCAACTTTAGGCCAATATTCAGCGAGGTTATACAGTTAAGGCCCGTTTACACTACAGCTGCACTGAGCTGCGCTTGTGCGCACAATGTGCACTTGCTATATGTGCACCGCATTCGAAGGTGCACATTGTGCGCACAATGTGCACTTGTCATATGTGCACGAACCAAAATGTGCACATTGTGCGCACAATGTGCACTTGTTATATGTGCACCGCATTCGAAGGTGCACATTGTGCACTTGCGATATTTGCGCCAAATGTACATTAAATCTGCATCTAATGTGCACCTCACTTGAATTTGATGTGCTTTTAATGTGCCGGTTCGGCAAAGGTGGCTAAAAAGTTGCACACTCTTTTTTCCGTGGTCACTTTTTCCACCGCGTGTGATGGTATTGTTGTTTTGTTCCCTAATTGCTTTTGTGCTAAATGTGTGCCGTGACGCCTTCAATTTTCTGGTTTTATAAAATAAACTTTTGTGTTGAAGTTTTTTAAATTCGATAGAGCCGCCAATTACGAGGTCGATAGAGCCGCTAATTACGAAAGTTATTTTTAGGATTCATTGATCATTTAAAAACAAACACAAACAATCTAAGCAGACGTAACGCTATTCAATGTTCAACTAATTCTAACCAATTTTTTCTAAGTTAACAAAATTAAAATGCAATATTGCAGTTGAATTAGATTAAAAATGGTCAAACATAGATCTTTAAATACAAGAAGTGTTGCCTTACGATTAAAAGGTCCTATCAATATGCAATTGGGTAGGGGTGCCCAAAACGTGACATTTTTTCCGATAACCAATATCGTGAACAAAAAGTATCACAATCCGATACCCAATGACGTCATAACCATGCCCACATAAGCAGAGTAGTTAAAAATTACGAACGATTAAAAATACTTTTACGGGTTTTAAGGCTAAATTTGCAGGTTTAGTTACACCCAGTTGTTAACTTATTTGTTTGGTAAATTTAACCCATATAATCGAAAATCCATACAATTGGGACTCAATTAAAAAAAAAAAGAATTATAAAAAGAATCGATCGAAAAATAACATGCATAATAAATCCACTCCATTTAATCGGAAATCCGAACTCAAATAGAAAATATATCATAATAAAAAGAATGGCATGAAAAATAACATGTATTACTTGATCTTTTTCATACAAAAACATCATCGGAAAAATCGTTTAATATGAAGTTATTTATTTTTCTGTATAACGTTCACTGATACATTGTAAGTTGCACATTGAGCGATAGTACTCAATGTGCACTTAATCGTCACATATCGCAAGTGCACATTGTGCGCACAATGTGCATATTTCGGTTTGCGTACATATCACAAGTGCACAATGTGCACCGAACCGTGCACATATCGCAAGTGCACATTGTGCGCACAATGTGCACGTTTTGGTTTTGAGTCCTGTTGCGAGCTGGGCGTAAAAATCGCTCCAAACGTAACGTTTATCTATAGCTGCACTGTGCTTGAGTTTAGCAAAGCGTGAAACGCTCGCCACAATAGAATTTAAATGCAAATTACGCTTTGCTCAGCTCGGTGCAGCTGTAGTGTAAACGGGCCTTTATGCACAGCGTAATTGTCAAGTATTCGTTATGTCAATAGTAATTTATTTTTTTGCACTACATTATTTGGGTGGTACTAAATACCGAATGGTACCGAATGGTACCGAATGGTACCGAATGGTACCGAATGGTACCGAATGGCACCGAATGGTACCACATGGGATCGAATGCTAACGAATGCCAACCAAACTAAACGTCTGTTTTACTCCTAAATCTGATTTAATTTTACACTGAAGCATATCTTGTCGCATGAGAGTATTTTGAAACGTATGAGACCTAAGGAGGGTTGCAATGAACATGGTACCGAATGAAACCCAATGGAACCCATTGTAACACGAAATACCGAATGGACTCCAATGGAGCCCAAAACATTCCAATAGGACCTAATGTAGCTCGTTCGAGCAAATGAAACTCGTAGGAGAATTACCGTACTAAATACCGAATGGTACCGAATGGTATCGAATGGTAACGAGTGGAACCCAATGGAATCCAATGGAACCCAATACAACTCATAGGAGAATCACTCAATACCGAATGGTACCGAATGGAACCCAATGGTACCGTATTGAACCCAATAGAACCCATTGTAACTCGTAATAGAAACACTAAATACCGAATGGTACCGAATGGCAACGAATGGCAACGAATGGTACCGAATGGTACCGAATGGAACCGAATCGTACTGTATTGAATCCAATAGAACCCATTGTAACTCGTAATAAAAACACTAAATACCGAATGGTACTGAATGGCACTGAATGGCACCGAACGGAACCCAATAGAACCCAATAGAACCGAACGGAACCCAATAGAACCCATTGTAACTCGTAATAGAAACACTAAATACCGAATGGTACCGAATGGTACCGAATGGTACCGAATAGCACCGAACGGAACCCAATAGAACCGAACGGAACCCAATCGAACCCATTGTAACTCGTAATAGAAACACTAAATACCGAATGGTACCGAATGGTACCGAATGGTACCGAATGGTACCGAATGGTACCGAATGGTACCGAATGGTACCGAATGGTACCGAATGGTACCGAATGGTACCGAATGGTACCGAATGGTACCGAATGGTACCGAATGGCACCGAACGGAACCCAATAGAACCGAACGGAACCCAATATAACCCATTGTAACTCGTAATAGAAACACTAAATACCGAATGGTACCGAATGGAACCGAACAGAACCCAATAGAACCGAACGGAACCCAATAGAACCCATTGTAACTCGTAATAGAAACACTAAATACCGAATGGTACCGAATGGTACCGAATGGTACCGAATGGTACCGAATGGTACCGAATGGCACCGAATGGCACCGAATGGTACCGAATGGCACCGAATGGCACCGAATGGCACCGAATGGTACCGAATGGCACCGAATGGCACCGAATGGCACCGAATGGCACCGAATGGTACCGAATGGTACCGAATGGTACCGAATGGTACCGAATGGAACCGAATGGCACCGAATGGAACCACATGGGATCGAATGCTAACGAATGCCAACCAAACTAAACGTACAATGGGTTCTATTGGGTACCATACGGTACCATTCGGTACCATTCGGTATTTAGTGTTTCTATTACGAGTTACAATGGGTTCTATTGGGTTCCGTTCGGTTCTATTGGGTTCCGTTCGGTGCCATTCGGTTCAATACATTCGGTACCATTCGGTATTTAGTGTTTCTATTACGAGTTACAATGGGTTCTATTGGGTTCCGTTCGGTGCCATTCGATACCATTCGGTACCATTCGGTACCATTCGGTATTTAGTGTTTCTATTACGAGTTACAATGGGTTCTATTGGGTTCCGTTCGGTTCTATTGGGTTCCTTCGGTGCCATTCGGTACCATTCGGTATTTAGTGTTTCTATTACGAGTTACAATGGGTTCTATTGGGTTCTATTGGGTTCCGTTCGGTGCCATTCGGTGCCATTCGGTACCATTCGGTATTTAGTGTTTCTATTACGAGTTACAATGGGTTCTATTGGGTTCCGTTCGGTGCCATTCGGGCCATTCGATATTTAGTGTTTCTATTACGAGTTACAATGGGTTTTATTGGGTTCAATACGGTGCCACTCGGTTTCATTCGGTACCATGTTCATTGCAACCCTTCTTAGGCCTCATACGTTTTAAAATACTCTCATGCGACAAGATATGCTTCAGTGTAAAATTAAATCAGATTTAGGAGTAAAACAGACGTTTAGTTTGGTTGGCATTCGATCCCATGTTGTTCCATTCGGTGCCATTCGGTGCCATTCGGTGCCATTCGGTACCATTCGGTACCATTCGGTTCCATTCGGTACCATTCGGTATTTAGTACCACCCCATTATTTGACTGCATAACAGATCATTTTAGTCTAAAAAATAAGCACAAAAACCAAACAATGCTTTAAAAACAGGACCGAATTGCTTAAGACTTCTGTGTGCAGTGTTTCATTGTACTCACTATTGGAAAAAATATAAGTTTTGGCAAAAACCTGGACAGTGGACATATTACAGTTTCAACAAAGTCTGCTTTAAATGACAGTGTTAAGAATGTTAAACATATGGGAGATCTTTTTTATTATAATGTACACATGTTAGCAAAAAATCCCTTCCCCAAACAAAATCGAGGTTAAATAATTTAATAAAAATATACTAGGATTCAATATTCGGGATTCGTTATTCTAGATTCAAAACCTATTATTCTAGAATACCTTGGTAGTCTACTTTGAATATCCCTACTTATACCTCCAGCAGCTAGAATATGTCACTGACCCCTTTGAAAAATGTTTGGCAATTTATACCTAATATATGCAACTTATTTAAGTGCTTTGCGCTGATGCTTTCCCTCCATGTGTTTGCTTAATTTCTTTAGCGCACACAACATTGACTGGGAACAGCAAGTCTCCCCAAGGTTTTTGCCTTATGACGTCACGCAATGAAGTCATCTAATTATTTTTGATTAGTGCCTTTATGTATTTCCATTTTTTAGGCATTTTAATTTTTGATGTATACAAAGTTATTAATATGATGTTAAAGGTGTAAAAAATTTTTTACCGAAAACTGGTTAGGTTTATATTGCCTACACAATATGCATCCATTGGCTCGTCAAATTTTGTGTACAACTTGCAAAGTTGTTATTCTTTCACACAGGTTCAAAATGCTTATTTCAATAATATTTGTTTTGGAGAGAATGTGTTTTGCAGTCATTGGTTAAATAAAGAGGTTTAAAATGTCATTAAAACTTAAGCTTTTAATACCAAGGTTGCATTTTATAGCACATAATTTAACACCAAAACTGATATCGTGTAACAATAGTGCCTGTATAATAATGGATGATCAACCTCCTAATAAAAAGTCATGTGACCATAATGGTGACAGCACAACTAAAATTGGAACACACAATGGTACTTTTCACTGTGATGAAGTTCTTGCTTGCTTTTTACTACAGCAATTGCCACAGTACCAGGTAACTTCTAAGTTCTGTTTTATTATACTTTAATTTTGGTTGAAAACCTATTACTTAAAAGGTAATTTAACAAAAGTCTAAATAAAGTAATCACTCTAAACGTTATTTTCATTTAATATTCTTGAATGGAACATTATGTCTACCTATAACCATGATTGTAATAGAAAGCTGTCATTGTACGGACTAGGGATCCAACCTTACTAAAAGAATGTGATATTGTTGTTGACGTGGGCGGATTGTATGATCCTGAAAAAAATTTGTTTGATCACCATCAAAGGTTTATTTTGCAATACTCTTTTTTTATACACTAATCATATGAATTAAAAAGGAAAACATTACTTTTAGGTCATTCAATGAAAGTTTACATAGCATCCTTAATAAAAAGTGGACAACAAAGTTGAGTAGTGCTGGTTTAATATACAGTCACTTTGGAAGGCAAGTAATAGAAATAATAATTGGTGAACCTATTGATGAAAATACACTGTGTTTATTATTTGACAAAGTAAGTTTTTGTATACATTGTTCCATGCCTTTAATAAAGTAAGCATATTACATAAGCAGTTTTGAAACTAAAGCTAGTAATCCTATTTTATTTACCTATTTTAAAAAAAATATGTTTCTATAAAATTAATTTAATATCAACATCCCTTTGTAATATTCTTTATATTTTCTGCATAACAAGATGTATGAAAACTTTGTTGAAGAAATTGACGCAATTGATAATGGAATCGACCAGTTTCCTGGGCAACCTAAATACAAAGTGACAAGCAATATCAGTTCAAGGATTTCCCACCTTAATCCAAACTGGAATGAAACTGATGTTGATGAATTGGTATAAATGTGCTACAAGTCTAAAATTTTATAGTATTTTGGCCACTTAAAGCAGCAAATTATTTAGGTTCTGATGAACCTTAGTTTGTATTATATTTACAACAAAACCGAAAGACTATGATTGATTACAAATTGTATTTTGACATGTTTTCCAAAAGTAGAGACACATAACCCTCTTCTTTTCAGGTCTAAATATTTGAGCCATGTGGACCAGATAGGTAACAACTACATAAGTCAAAGTATAATATCGGTTTATCACAAATTAGAATCCAAATTGGATCCAATTTTGCAGTTTGTATCTGATAAAATGCTACAATTTATTCATTTTATTGCAAAAGGTTGGGACTAATTGTACATATGCAAGTAGAAAGTTTGTATTAGGGCCTGTAGCGGTGGCAAAACAGATACTATAATTGCTTTGACAGTAGCCAACGGAGTGCGGCATCAGTGTTTATTTGGGCGACCAAGTAACCTTCACCTTATTATTATCTGTCAATCGAATTTTATTATGTAATGCCAGTTGCAGAGATTTCACAACTTCAAGGTAAACTTTACTCCAATATTCAGTGAGGTTATTCGGCAGTGTGATTGTCAAGTAACAGTAACAGATTACTTGTTAGAATGTTAATCATATATAATTTAACTTTTGATTACAATATGTACAATATGGTCAAGTTAGCAAATAGTTGTTTCTGTCACCTTTTCTGTATATTATGGTTATCCCACCCTAAATGATGAAAGGTAAATAATTTATAAAAAATATACTAGGATTCAATATTCTGAATTCATTATTCAAGATTCGTAACCTATTATTATAGAATACCTTGGGATTCTACTTTGAAAATCCAAAAAAATAACAAATATAATGAAGCGTTAAAAGTATATTAAAGGGTCCACATTTGTTTGACAAAGCTTTTAGTTATTTTATAAGGCGAGTCCAGTGGTTCCCAACTGTGGGTGTTGGGATAAGAGTTGTCAGTTGTGCTGTTGGAAAATATTGTGTCTTTTCATGACACATCACTAAGTTGTGCATATCTAAATTGTTCCTACTAGCAAAACTCAAAACATTATAAAAATATTGAATGATTTTGCTTCATATTTATCAGTCTGTTGTAATTCATGACCTAAAAATACACATGATGTTAATGTATTTATATAATTCGCTTTTTATACAAGTTCATTGCTAATGTTATAAGTACACCAGGAGCCTTAAAAAATTGACAGGATCAGTAATTCAATGATGCACACAGGGTCAGGCTAGAAAACCAACAAGCATTGAAACACATATGTGTACAAGTACAACCATTGTGATCTATCCCTTTTAAAGTTGATACCACAGGCTATAGTTTTGTTTCTAACCCGATTTTGCTTGCATTATAAATCGACTGATAAGTTTAGTCGATTAAGACTTCCCGGTCTACTATGATACATAAGTTAGTCGCTCAAAAAACTTCTTCAGAAGGGCTACATTACACTCATATGTGTATGGATCTTTCATTGATTTAATCTTAAAAGGGGGTAAATATTTATCCATTGATGTTATGTACAGGTGCGGTTTCACAAAGCAATTGAGACAGTTGGAGCTGAATTTAGCAGCAAGTTAAGAGACTTTTTTGATGTATGGCTTCCAGCAAGATCTATAGTGAAATCTTCCCTGGATAAACGGTACCAGGTAAACTTACTTATTGTAAGTGATTTAATGTAAAACCTTAAAAATAATTTGGACTTTAGTAATAAAATTGTTATGTTGCACTCATTTGAACACCAACTACTGTACATGAATGACTAACTTATGTATATTTCATCATAGATTGACCCAAGTGGTGAAATAATATTACTGGAAAGATTTTGCCCATGGAAGGAACACCTATTTTTGTTAGAAGAGTCTGAAAATATTACCACAATGATAAAATATGTTCTTTACCAAGATAGTTCTAATAAATGGCGCATTCAGTGTGTGCCCGCTGGACGCAACACATTTGAAAACAGGTTAACTTAACACAATAATTTAATTATAAGATTTTGTTTATAGTTAGTATATTGGTTTCAACCAGGGATTCTTAAACTGGGTCCATGAACCCCTTGGGGGTCTATGAGCGTCAAAATTAAAATAGTAGTGTTTAGTGTATATTTAAGAAGTGATTATTTTATCAAAAAAAACAACGTTAAATTAAAAATAAAACAGTTTTGCACGGAATGTATTAGGACTTTTTTTCACTCTCACATTTTGGACTGAAATCAGCAGATTTATGCAGTCTATTTCTATTGTGACATAAATTTATGACGTAATTTTTGAAATTTTTTGGCCTACCGTGTTCCACGCGAGGCAAAAAAAAAATTTAGGAGTCCGCGGTAAAAAGTTTAAGAAGCCCTGGTTTAACTGAAGAAAAACTGTCTTTGCAGGCTTTCACTTCTTCAAGAATGGAGAGGCCTGCGTGATGATGAGCTATCTGCAAAATGTGATATAAAAGGTTGTGTTTTTGTCCATGCTACAGGCTTTATTGGGGGTAATTCAACTTATGAGGGTGTCTTAGAAATGGCCAGACGATGTTTATCAACACAAAAAACATAATAATTTGCCGATTGACCTGTGACATTTGTGGATAGTGAAAAGTCCAAAGAAGTTCAAAAGTCTGGGGTGGTTTGTTACCCTGGCTTCTCAACTCTGTTTCTGTTGCCGAATTTTACGAAGCTATTTTACCACGTTTTGGCCAAAAATATGTGTTCGTTTTGAACAATAGTAGTCTATGTTGAATCTATCTTGACACACTTGTTTGTAACAGTGGTTGCCTCTGAATAATAATGTGAATTGTATGAGTGTGACATAATAAAGCTGGTTTTCTCTAGAAGTGCAACGTATATCTATATATATATATAAATTTGAAAGTTTGTCGGTCGGTCTTCCACACAATAACACATGTTCGCCGCTTGGTCGCTGACGAGATTGTATGGAGACAGACAGCTCCCTTTTTAAAAGCGAGACGCCGGTCGAGAGGGTAAAGAGAACAAACGTACTGGAGACTCCCCACCGTGCGCTCGCTTCTCTACGGGACGGGTCGTATACGAACATACTTTGAATAAACATCGAGAAACCTGCCAGATATCGTACAACAAACCTTCCCAACAATATTGTGATAGTGTTTGAGGCCAAAGCCTAAGGGCTTCTTACAATGTGTTTAACCACGCAATACTTGTCAGAGTTTGAAAAAAAGTTAATTGAAGCAGTTTACCGATAAACATTTTTTATTTTCAATGGGGATTTTTTTCACGTATGACGCAGTTTAGCACCGGGATTATGTAATTGAATTAAATACCACGCTATCAAACAAGTATAAACAATTGCTGCTACAACCTAAATTTTTACGTTTTAGAGTTATTCTCAAGTAACAAATGTCTCTTTTTTTCGATAGTTAAAATATTTATGACATGCTTAGCCAAGTGTTGTGTGCTATAGTCGACTATTTAGTCGCACCATTTCAAAAACATCCTACCTTTGTTGCATGTTAAAAGGGCGCGCGTGCGACTTAACGCAAATCCCTTTGACGTAAAAGGGTAAAACGTTTCTAAACATTAATAGGGCAATGACCTGCGTGACCGTAACAATCAAGTCGAGTACATTTAGTAAAAATAAAATTTCATGTGGCAAAGTTTAAACTTATATATTTAATCTTTTTTCAGTTTGTTTAACCACGTAAAAGATAGTCTTAAGTTCTTAAAATATTGCGTTTATTCCAGCGTTTTCCTTACAGCAACCCTACCTGAGTATAAACTACGCAACGCAGCATTTGGACTAAATTTGCAAAATATCGCGTTAATTGCAGCGGTTTTGAAGCAAATTTATTTTTCAAGCGGGATTTTCTTTCGTTGGATGCAGTATGGTACCTACCAGGATTACCTATTTTGCTTTTCCCTTAATTTGAACAATTGCTGCTTCGACTTTACGTTTGTTATAGAGATTTTCGATCGATATATGTCGTCACGGGTTTTCGTTACGTAAAACATGCGAGACGTTTTTAGGCAAGGTTGTATGTTCATTAAAAAAACATACAAAGTTGTAATTTGGTTTTACGTTAAATAACCTAATATTTTTTTTTAAATCATCGGCTATAACATGCGGCTTCAGCAAGCTTATACAATGCTGGTAACACGTAAATCAGTGATTAAATGGTCACAGCGCGTTCGCGCCTTTCCTTTAGTGTTCTATTTCAGACACAAAACTGCTTTTTAGGTTATACGTTAATTTTTTATTTTTACACTGTTTTAACCAAATGCAAAAATTAATGGGAATCTACGGAGACAAAGAATTAGATCTTTATCTAACTATTTTAGGAATTTGTTGTACGATATCCATGTAAGTTTCCTGACGTTTATTCAAAGCATTTTAGAAAACGTTTTACCATGAACAAAAAGGATCATGGTATCCGGCAATCTACTCGCCGTTGTAGCTATAACGCAATAGCTGATACTTCAGCATACTTCAGCGACGTCTAGAATTATTAATTTTTATCTACAGTTTTTTCAATTTTTTACTTCTGCAGTATAAAATGGCTAACGCACTCTCGTTTTAATTATTAACCCTAATGAGGTCAGCTGGTATCTGCTGCCGAAACGTCGGTTTATACTTCGTTTACACCAGAAGAGCGATTTCTATCTATTGTTTATTCAAAGTATGTTTAGGATACGACCGTGTGGTAGCAATATTTTTTCGACTTGCGTGATATTCAAGCAAACACGTTATTTCGGTACCAAACGGCGACAAATATAAGTAAAATTCTTAATTCTCAAACTGCTTCACCGAATACGATAATTTGTGTATTACAGTTTTGCGTGTTTAATCTAAATGAAACAACTCATTATGCTATACGGGCTCGTTATCACTTTTGCATATTACGCTGAAGGCTACAGGTCCGCGTAAAATTGCAATGTCTCAATTTACAAATTAGTGCAACCAAAAAGTAATGTTACGGATAGCGTAAAAAAACTCTAGTCAGATGCCTAATAAAACGAAAAAATATTTTTTAATGGCATGACATTTTTACTTATGCCTAAACGTTGCACTAAGTTGCGCTACACGTTTAAAAAGGTTTAACTAAATGCTTCCCTTTGTTACGCTGCAATAAACGCGAACTGTGCTAACTCTGCCCAAATTTTGCATGGGTAAAAACACTGTTAAAAGTGATCGAGCCCAAATCACTATCAAATTATTAGGAGGTATAAGTTTGTTATACGATATATGCTTCTTATTACCTAATTAAATTATGTTATTGGCAAGACCTGTGTGTTAGCGGTAAATCGTAACATTCAGCCAAATACGGCATCCAACAAAAGGAAAATCCGTAACCTGTTTCAAAATTAAAATTGCTTACTGTTATTCGACTCAATAAATGCAAACAGTTTTGGTAACTTTTGCGTCGTTGAAAAACACAAGAAGCAAACAAACTTTAACCCGTGACCGCCGTTTAAAACTGAAAATTCCTTGCCATTGTAAAGATTATTACAACGACGCTCGCTTGAGACGCGCACTCATAGCCCATTAGCCCTCACTTATTTTTTCCGTATGGGAGAGTATCGCTTGAGTTGGAGCATTATGCGGTACGCTAAATTCTCTCTCTCGTCACCTCATCCGTCAGAAATCAGTGCAGTTCTAACGTTTGTCGGAGGACAAACCAAGCCACATAAATTTAGAGATTTAACTGCTTAGAATTACAAATCGTATTGCATTTCGAAATGGTTTATTGCAACGCGAGTCATAACTCCAAACTGACTCATGAGTGATTTCACGCGTTTTTTACCTTCGCTGAGAGGGTAAATGTTATTTGAAAAGCACAACCTGAAGACCTATATAAAATAAAACCGTCATTGGCAATCAAAAGTTGCTATAATGTGCGCAAATTAACCATTTTTAATAATCAGGATAATGTAGGCTAGAAAGCAATGCGCACAATACGCAACGACAGAAAAGAATAAAAAAAATGTTTACAAAAGTTGAATGTAGAATGAGGAAATCAGATAAAAGTATAATACCCCCCCTATACCGTTATAAAAAATAATATTTTATTTTTTAGGCTCTCTATGTGCGCTTGAAATCCAAAACAATAAAAAACGCTATACGAAAGGTGGTTTATTTTAGGTAAAAGCGAAACGCATCCAAATTTATCTTGGGGAAAAGTAGGATTTAATAGAGCGCGAGTGTTTTCGTTTTGGAGTGACGGTTTTTGGTGATGTATTGTTTGGTCTACTCTTTACTGCTGATTGTAGTTCAAATGCATTTTCCTTGTTGCCTTGATTGCTCTCCTGGCTGCCAAGATTCTCTTTTTTTAATATTTCGGGCTTGTTTGACGCACCTGTTTGCTTTAGCGGCGATTTGATCAGCCAATTTTTAATTGACTTAGTATAAATTGCTTTCACTGTATCGCAGTCCATTTCTGCAAATTTTCTTATTTCCGACGAATCCGGAGAAGATGGGGATGTCGAAGTTCCGTCTGGTTTAATTTTACAGTGGCTTTCGTTTTGAGAGTGGGAAACTGAAAAAGGTAATATTTTACAGGTTTTATCTCTATTAAAAAGCACATTGAATGAACATGAAATAGTTTTCCAATTAAGCAAATACAATTGGAATTTAGACTGTTGATTTGTTGGATGTTGGTATCCATGCAAAAGTGTATTTGTTTACCTAATGCTTCTTCAGAAATAATATCTGGTTTTGCACATTTACTGCTTTTGTCCATGCTGCTTTTTGATTTATGAGTTGGAATTTCCCACACTCTAACAGCACAATCATCTGAACATGAAACAACGCGCGCAACATCCTTCGGACACCAAGCCACTGCGGTCACCTGTTCCATTCCGCAACTTTTTAAACAATAGGATGGGACACGCGATTCATTGTTATGCCCAAATGTCTATAAAAAAGAAGTCTCAGATATAAATTAAAATAAATCACACAACAATTGAGTAATTCTTACATTCCAAATAAACGCCCCTTCATCATCAGATCCACTTAATAGAAACGAGTCATCAGGACTTAAGGCTATTCTTACATAAAATGAAGAGCTATAGTGACCAGTGTATCTGAAAGTAAATATTCATGAAATCATTGATGTACAAATTTATAACGTAATTACACAGTACTACATACTTTGCTTTAGGCATACGTTGGTTGATCACGCCACAAGTCAAATCATATTCATATACTGTGTTGTCTGTACAAGAAGTGAACAGCTTAGAGCCAGTAGAATCTAAACAAAGGCTGGTATAACCTCTTCTTCGTTCACTCGTTCCGGGATACCCAATACATTCTTTCGAGAAACCTCTATTTGATGTAGACTTGGTTGATTTGTTTGAAACAACTGCAATAGGTGCAAAGTTGAGAGAAACAAGTTGTGGCACTAACAACAATATTACTATATAAATATTATTTAGTCATATTAAAAATGTCAAAAGATGTAGATTTTACATTTATTTTTAATCATATGTATAAAATTGTTTGGCAATCATGCAGATTAGCACATTTTAATTTCTAACACATCACCGAACCTCTCTTTAATTCTGTTAAACTAAATAAAGGCTTGTACTAGTTGAATTACAGAAAATAATTGACTAAACTAGTGGTTGTTAAACTGGGGGCACGCCCCTTGAGGTGCTTGTGAGGTACACAAGGGTGCGCAAGAAATTGGCAAACTATGTATGAATAATGACTAAACATTAGGGCGTGACATTTCCCTGCTACTAATACTAGAATTAAACATTTGGTATCTAAAAAACAGTTACATTCTTAGCATTGATGCAACTTACCTGGAAATAAATTGCTGTTCTGTTTCATGTTTTTTTTATTTTGAAACAAGGTGTGGCACAAATTTTGGTAAAAAAGGGGGGCGTGTCTCACAAAGTTTAAGAACCACTGGACTAAACATTTATTCAACAGTTTTTTAGACTGAAATGTCTCACAGGGCCTTTTTTATGTTGTCACGTACAGCCACACTGGCTTGCCATAACAATCAATAAGTTTAAAAAAAATACTTAAAGCCAAATATGTCAAGAAAATTGACACAATCTTAAAAAAGAAGTTTTTTTTTCACACTTGCATCAATATGTCTTCATTAAGATAGAAGGTGTTTTACTCAACCTATTTGGCTTTGGTATTTATTATAAGCTACATTACAGCTTTGTGCAAAGTGCACCTACAGGTTGGTCATTTAAACAAAAAAACAGAGAAAAAGTAGAACAAATTTACATTAGGTAAGTGGATTTGAAAACTGTTTTACTTAACATTACACCCATATATATTTATTAATGTGTTCACTTTGAATATTTATTGTAACAGAGAACCTTTTATTTCAGGTGAATTTAAGCAATTCATATAGTTTTCAGTACAACTTGGATAATAATATGTTGACCAAGAACAATGCAAATTTAAATCATAAAATGTTCATTTCCTCCCTAAAGTTCATATTTTTACTTTACAAAACAAAAATACAATATTAGCTGTAGTCTTATTAAAATTGATCTAAATACAATATGCTTTGTAAAACAATATCTTAATACATTATGCTTAGTAATAACAGAATTTTTTTTTTATAGCATACAATGTTGATAGACTGTGTTACAAAAATTAAATAAACTAGAATTGTTTTACTAATTTTGAACAACCAAATAGATTAAATTTGATGTTTATTTGTAAACTGGGCATCAATAAATAACATATTAAACTGCAATTACAATATCGCTTCAGGTCTACTCAACACCTTTTTTTAAACAAACTAACTAATGTAAACGAACAATTAAATCTCTATAAAAACAAGATGTTTACTATACAAATTTGTTTATTATTTTTTTAATTTTTAAAAATCACCTGGGGTTTTCCGAACATCCCATAACTTCACTGTCCCATCCATGGCACCTGATGTTATAAGAGTGGTAGCATCTTGAAATACAACTGAAGTAACTGTTTGTCGCGAGTCCTGCATTTAAACAACTTGTAGTTTAAAACATTATTTTTTAACTGTATAGAGGAAATACAATTCACATACTGCCAAAAGAGGATTATTTTTGTCTCTGGCAAACCGCCGTCGCTTTCGTTGTGGTGTTAGTGCATCATAAACTGCATGTGCATCTTGGATTCTTAATATGGGAGAACTTTTAGAACCAGATCCAGACTTAGCTCGGCTATCCCAAAGTAAAACATTTCCATCCCGCGAACCAGTGGCAAGAATATCTAAAAAAACAGCAGAATATTAAAATTAAAGAGTCAATTGCACATGTTAACAAATAAATCTTATTATACAAAATATATTCTTTATCTTATTATACAAAAATAATTTATCTCACAAATATGTTTGGCGTGATTAAATTTAATATATCAAAATAAATGTATTTTTGCAGCTACAAATGTTTTGTTAATTAATTAGGAGTGACTTTATATTTCTTTTTAAAAGACAATATCATAAGTAGAACAGCTTTAACCTTATTTAAACAACATTAGTTTATAAACAAACAGAAGAATAATATATCAATTGTTGTTACTTGGATTGTGCTTAGACACGCTAATAGATTTCAAGCTGCAACTGTGGCCTTGGAATACATTCAACTTTTTCTTGGGGCAGGATACATCCCAAAGTATAGCAGTCGTATCTCCAGAAGCAGTTACAAAAAGGTTGCTTTTAGGTACCCAACACACATCAAAAGCTGCATTGTTATGACTTAACCATTTTGAAAGGAGCATAAAAGTAGCCTGATTGCTTTTTCCATTCCACTGATAGCAAGTATTGATAACAGAAACAAACCCTTCTTCATCAACCACTAAACATATATCTTCATAACCAGGTGCTGTAAAAATATAAAACACTGTGTTTAAATTAGCTCAAATTGAAAAAAATAATGCATTTTAGTAACTGTGTGCAACTTTAAGTTAAAAGTTCGGGACACAAGGAGTGAGTTTTAAAACCTAAATTTAAAGATCAATTAAAAAGTATTTTTTACAGTTAATTTTAGGTAAATAAAACAATTCCTTTTAATTGACTTGTCCAGTTTAAAACATTTGCGTCATTTTACTTTTTTGTGTTGTTGCATTCCCTTATAAAGGCATCTTGGATATGTAGCCGAAAATCAGGTACCTGAAGAACTTCTTTTCAGTATATACTATGCCTGGTAGCAACAGCATTTTTATTGACTAGAGTTGACTACCATTGTTTGATAAATTTAAAAAATCAATAGGTTGGATCACGACTCATGGCTGAAATTCCTACTAATTTTGTATCTGATTGGCACCGATACAATACAGATACTACCATCCCCACTGTTATATAGTGTGCATTGAATGAGACCCTTGACAGGAGGTAGTCTAGTAATATGAAATGCTGAAGTTATTGTTTTATGTGCTTTGGATTTATAGGTCAATGAAACCTTGCCCTATTGGGATACAAGAGTTATATGGTTTATACCGGTCATTTTTCATTAAAAGGATTAATATTTCAGATTAACATTAAAGAATTTTTAACCTGTAATATCTCAGGATTGTTGTTTCGATAATGATGCAAGTTATTTTTAGAATTAACTATGTGATTTATTTATAATACTACCTCATGACATGAATATACAACAATGTGAAAAATAGATCAGAAACACATGTTTTTTTTAACAACTTAACCACACCATGTTGTGCTAAGTCAGCTGGTTGTAAAACTCTTTAAAATTTACAAATTAAAGTAAAACTCACTCCTAAAAATTATTATAATGCCCAATTCAATTAAAAAATGTTTCCACAAAATAATATCCTATATACCGACCTGTGCAGTATGCACATGCATATGGTGGAACTCCATTCTGAAATAATAAAAAGTTGTTTTGAAAAGCAGCCTTATTAGCTGTTAATACATGCAGTAAGTTTTCTCTTATTTTGCAGTATATGACAGGACTCTCTGTGGACCCCCTAAAAGAGAAGATCTAGCGTTTTTATTTGAGAGGGCATGAAATATGTCAAAAATGACAATATTAAAGTTTTGTCATAACAACATTTAGCAAGAATCCTCAAACCTGTTGTTAATATACCTCATGTCAAATATTTAACTGAATTTGAACCTAAAGTTATCTCGCAGCACAAAAAGGTGCATTTATATATTTGGTTTAATCATCCAAACTTTCAATTAAAAAAGCCACCAAGTGTTCGCAGCACAAAAAGGTGCACTTATATATTTGGTTTAATCATCCAAACATTCAATCAAGAACAAAGCACTAAGTGTTCTATACACAACAAAGATTTCCACATTGCTTGATATCATGTCACTTAACAAGATAATTTTGCTGAATCGTAAGAGTTGTTAGCCGAGAAGAATCAAGGATTTTCACAAAGTTCTGTCTTTAGAAACATGACGTCACAAGTTACGTCATAAAGTTACCACAAAACAGGGCAAATTTTAGTAATTAAAATTAAAAACTCAAGTGTAGCCTAATACCTTTATATTGTTTAAGTTGCCAAAACTTTGTGTTTGTGATGAGACGACCACATATTCCAGCACAATTTTAAAACGGGCTAAGATAGAGGTGTCAAACATTGGGCCCGCGAAAATATTTTTGTAACAAAAAGATTTTAAATTGTTTGCATTGTTTTGTGTAAATGAAGGTGTCACAATTTTAGGTTGTTAGGGCAAAAATACTTTTTCAACACATCAATAATAACATTTGTTTGATTTAAAAAAAAGTTTTTGCAATTGATTTTGCTATGTGTAAATAATAAAAACGCTATCTTAAGTAGGTAGGTTAACTGTAATTCAACATTTTGGTCTCGATTTAAAAGCAAAATAAATTCAAAATTTGTAGCTTCCATTGGCATAAATTAAAGTTGTTTCATTTTAAGATTTCCTTCAAACATTTTTTTTTCAATCTACAAACAGTTTTCTGCTAAGGCAGTTTTGTAAAATTTAAGCTGTACACAAAATAAATTTGAAGATTTCAGAAAAACATTAGGTTTTTAAAGACAATCAAGTCATTTAAAAATTCAAAGACTTTGCAGGCAACCCTGTATCTATACTGTTAACTAGGCAGTGTTGATACAATACAACAATTGAATATAAAACAGTTTCTTTCTTCTATCGTTTGTTCCCCACTGACATACTTAAATCTTCTCATGTGGTCCTCAATAAGACTGGATGTTGACACCCCAAACATAAGACATACTACAAACAGAATTCAGATTTCAGATACATGCAAAGTGTGAAAATAATTGCGTTTATGTAGTTGGCAAAACATACATTTTAGGGGGGCATTGCCATATTGATTCAGCCCAGTTTGTTAGGGACATTAAGTTTTGACCAAACAGCCATACAGCTGCCTGACTCCATAACAATATGGCTAAAAATTGCATTTTTGAGAGACCTAACAGTCAAAGAGCCAAAAATAGCAAATTAATTACAACTGATTGTTGTTTAAGTAATTATTTATGTAATTAAAAACAAGTCAAAGTTGTTTTGAACAAAAATAGCAAGTCAAGTCATTTGCATCAAACAACAAAACATAAGCCAGGGAAACTTTTTTGTGTTAAAAGTTCGAGAAACGGACCAAATCCATATAGTAAAATTTGAGTAGCTATTGTTCACAAGGAGCAAAAATTTGCTACATTTGGTCCATTTTAAAACTAAAATTTGAATATAAGAATCATTTATTTATGCGCACTTTTTTCAATTAGATAACAAAAACAGTTTACGATTTCCACACAAAAAAGTGTAGATACCTTAAAACTAACAATGCACTGAATTATTCATACCCCATGCTGGTCACTAAAAGTGATTTTGTTGTCAAAATGTTGAAGTTTTGATAGCATTTTCTTCTGTAAGTTGTTGATCCAAATCTGATATTCTAAAATAAATAATACAAAATCAGAGAATGGAACAAGCTTGATAAATCTTCTCTTTGTGGAAATTGACAAGTCTAGCTGCCTAAAGCTCTGAAATAACAAGCGCTCTCAAGACTGCTTTACTTTTGCATTTTAAAATTCACTGTTTTACAAAAAGGTTGGCTACAACCAACTGAAAGTGAAAATAAGCACCATGTTTAAAGGGAAATTATGTAAAACAAAGTATGAAAGACATATGCTACCTCCTCTGTTTACTTTCCATCCATGAACTTCTCTTTTGCGGAGTTGTAGCATAGCATCCAATTTTATTTACTCAAATTTGTCAATATGAGTTAGTTGAAATCTGTCTTTAAAAAAGTACAAAATAATAAATCAATATATATAAAAGATTGACATGCAGCAAGAACAACATTGAAAATTCGGCATATGAAAACTGTGAATTTCAGGGAGCTCGAGTTGGGCATTTTATCACAAGCCAATCCTTATTATAGTGATTACACATACATGTAGTAACACAAGTGTGTGAAGTACATATCAGAAACGGATTAGGCTTAGCAAGCTTTTACGTTATTAACATAAAACGTGAAAACTCGAAATTAACATACAATGCCAGAATAGTAAGGGTTAAATATAATAGGCTCTTTTGAAAAAAAGACAGAAATTAACTGCTGCTAGCCCTTTATAGCCTACCAGTTAGATATGTGTATCCTCTTGGATATTGGCATAAGGTTGACCTTGAGTGACCCCATAGCATATTTTGTTTGACCAATCTAATACTTAAAACTATTATAGTCTTCGACTAAATATTTGCTATAAACTCCCATAGTTGTAATGTCACAACTAGGTATGTTCGATACTTGACATTTGATCCGATACCCAATATTTTAGACAAAAAGTATTGCGATTAGATACCAATGCTGTCATGACTATGCTCAAACAAACAAAACATATTAAATTAAACTGTTCAAAGCACATAGTTTAACTTCAGTGCTTATGACATTATTGTAGGCCCCTTTAGTAAAACTGAATAAAATATAAAGTATTATAAATATAAACAATAATAATAATCGCATTTGAAAATTCCAGGGCAATCAGGAAACAGCCCACATAATGAAACTTACCGTCTTTTGCTGTCTTTATTTCAATTACGATAACTAGTTCCATTGCTGTAATAAAAAGTGGTAGGTTTCTAGACCAGCGCCACACTACATTTTTCTCTCTGCATTTTATAGTCCTTTGCAGACAATTTGGGTATGGTGGCCAAAATTCAGATTTATACTACCAGTCAATTATTTTGCACATTTAGGTCAGGCCCAAGACAGGGTTTACATGGACCTAGGGCTTTATGTTATTATGGCTATTGATTTTATTCTGTTTATTACTGAACAGAAATAAATTTCTAGCCTGCATTTGTCTAAATCAAATGAAAAAAGAGGCGCTGGTCTAGAATCCTACCACAATTTTATTAAATCAACGTCCAATATTTAGGTAAAGGTGCAAGTTGGCGTTTGGCTGTGGGCCACTGTGGAAAGTATGGCAAGTGCACCCGCGAGATTTTTTCAACTTATTAAAAGTGCACCGCGAAAACATCCGAACTGCACCCGAAATATGTAAAATGATTGTGCGGAATACGTTTACAGTGCAATGCAACACAGAATGCATCGGAAAATCATAAAGTGCCCCCGAGGTGAGACGGGCTCAAAACCAAAATGTGCACATTGTGCGCACAATGTGCACTTGCTACATGTGCACCGCATTCGAAGGTGCACATTGTGCGCACAATGTGCACTTGTCATATGTGCACGAACCAAAATGTGCACATTGTGCGCACAATGTGCACTTGTTATATGTGCACCGCATTCGAAGGTGCACATTGTGCACTTGCGATATTTGCGCCAAATGTACACTAAATCTGCATCTTATGTGCACCTCACTTGAATTTGATGTGCTATTAATGTGCCGGTGCGGCAAAGGTGGCTAAAAAGTTGCACACTCTGTTTTCCGTGATCACTTTTTCCACCGCGTGTGATGGTAAGGCGCTATTTGTCCGGCAGCCGATTATTATTATCGAACTTAAAAACAGACAGACAGGCAGATTTAGGATTTGTACTTTTCTTACTTACCAGAAGATAGACAGATTGTCACAAATTTAATTATTGTAGACCCTTCGTTCCGGACTAATGCGTTTGTCCGCGGGAATCGCCGTTCGGGTCAGCTACCCACCGACTTGGTTTTCCCTCACGGACAGGACTTAGTGTGAATTTCGAAGTCTCAGTTTTTCTAGCGCTGCTGACAACTTTGTGTGCGGCTGCGTTTTGGATGGCGTTGTGTTGCATTGTCATTCGTCGGGTTGATACCGAGAGAATCGGACGCATTTTGAGCACGGTTTGCAATTTCGTTGGTTAGAGGCAAGAATAATTTTTGAATTGTAAAGTCATTTAAGCTAAGTTACGTGACGTATTAAAAAAACAGCAACTCATTGATAATATATAGAAAAAATGAAAAATCAACGTTTTTTTAATCAATATTCATATTTTTGTCATAAAATTACGAACATGGCGTTAACTTAACTCTGTAAAATACAAGTTGTGACGTCATGCTGGAGTGAACCGCTTTTGTTTACAGGTTGGGGTTCGGTTAAGGTTTATGTTCTTTCAAATTATTCCGTTCAGTTCCGGTTCTGGTCCTTAAAATTTTACAAAAGCGGTGATTCGGTAACAGTTCAGCATTCTTTACCTTTTTGGATGTTGCATAAATGTAGGCCTATGCCTTTACTTTTTATTTTCAGTAATTATTTTTTTCTCTGTAATCTAACATTATATATTTTTTATGTTTCTGTAGCATTTTTTTACGGTCGTCTTTAACTTTTCTTTAGTGTATGGATTTTTAATTTTTTTATTTCGATAGCCTTTCCTTTTTTATTCATTTTTTATTTACTTTACTGTAATTTCATTTTCCTTTGTCATTTAAGGTTATATTTAATTTGTTTCTGTCGCATTTTCATATTACCTACCTATCGATAGTATTTCGTTTATAATCTTGCTTAAAGTATTTTGCAAATATTGCTGCTGCAGTTTTCCGTTTAAAATTTTTCTATTCAACCATTTCCAACTTTATATCTTACGATTGGTATTTCGCCCTGAAGTGAGTATTGTTTTGTTCCCTAATTGCTTTTGTGCTATATGTGTGCCGTGACGCCTTCCATTTTCTGGTTTTATAAAATAAACTTTTGTGTTGAAGTTTTTTAAATTCGATAGAGCCACTAATTACGAGGTCGATAGAGCCACTAATTACGAAAGTTATTTTTAGGATTCATTGATCATTTAAAAACAAACACAAACAATCTAAGCAGACGTATCGCTATTCAATGTTCAACTAATTCTAACCAATTTTTTTTTAAGTTAACAAAATTAAAATGCAATAGTGCAGTTGAATTAGATTAAAAATGGTCAAACATAGATCTTTAAATACAAGAAGTGTTGCCTTACGTTTAAAATGTCCTATTAACATGCAATTGGTTAGGGGTGCCCAAAACGTGACATTTTTTCCGATAACCAATATCGTGAACAAAAAGTATCACAATCCGATACCCAATGACGTCATAACCATGCCCACATAAGCAGAGTAGTTAAAAATTATGAACGTTTAAAAATACTTTTACGGGTTTTAAGGCTAAATTTGCAGGTTTAGTTACCTCCAGTTGTTAACTTATTTGTTTGGTAAATTTAACCCATATAATCGAAAATCCATACAATTGGGACTCAATTAAAAAAAAAGAATTATCAAAAGAATCGATCGAAAAATAACATGCATAATAAATCCACTCCATATAATCGGAAATCCATAAAAGTGGAACTCAAATAAAAAATATATCATAATAAAAAGAATGGCACGAAAAATAACATTTATTACTTGATCTTTTCCATACAAAAACATCATCGGAAAAATCGTTTAATATGAAGTTATTTATTTTTCTGTATAACGTTCACTGATACATTGTAAGCTGCACATTGAACGATAGTGCACAATGTGCACTTAATCGTCACATATCGCAAGTGCACATTGTGCGCACAATGTGCACATTTCGGTTTGCGTACATATCACAAGTGCACAATGTGCGCACGATGTGCACCTTGGAATGTGCACCGAACCGTGCACATATCGCAAGTGCACATTGTGCGCACAATGTGCACGTTTTGGTTTTGAGTCCTGTTGCCCGAGGTGCACTTTTTTGGCCTTTGTTGCACCCGGTCACCCGAATTTCTTCGGCCGTGCACCCGCGAGACCTGCCATACTTTCCAGGCTGTGGGTTGGTCAAAGTATTATTATATTTATCATTTAATAATAATACTTGACCCACCCTAACCCAAATCGCTAACCCGCACCCTAACCCAAATAATGTGCGTTGTGGTAGGATTCTAGACCAGCCACTATGGAAAGTATGGCAAGTGCACCCGCAAGTTTTTTTCAACCTTTTAAAAGTGCACCCCGAAAAATATCTAAACTGCACCCCAATTATGTAAACCGCTACGTTTACAGTGCAATGTAATACAGAGTGGTTTGGAAAATCATAAAGTGCACCCGAGTTGTACTTTTTTGATATTTCTTGCACCCGGTCACCCGCATTTTTTCGGCCGTGCACCCGCGAGATCTCGTCGAAATCTGCCATACTTTCCAGACTTGTAGACCAGCCCTAAAAACTGATGTTGGCAATTGGCATTGATAACTAATTACTGTTCACTTTAAACGGACAAGTCTAACTTTAATTCAATTTTTATATACCTTCTTTTTTATTTAAATTAATTTAATCTGCCGATTTTACTTAAAAGTGCCTGAAGTTCTGTTTTTTGCGAATTCGGTAATACTTATCTTATTTGAAAAAGCGTAAAAAAATTGTTGTCCAAGTCTGGTTAAAAGCTATCTGAAATTCCCGCCAAAAGCCAGATAAGGCATAAGGTATGATGTCTATTATCGTATATACCGCGAAATCCTTATGCGATAATTGGATGGTTTCTTCCACTACTTGCGTTGCAATTGCATCCGCTCGCTTGTATCTTTCAAAGTAAGGGTCGCCAAAATGCTACCGCAGCACTCTATTTTTTGGCCTATTTTAACTACGCAAATGGTAAAATGTTTCTAGCTTTCGCTTCTTACATTTTGTTTCGCCGCCACTAGTAGACCTACAAAAAAAAAGTTTACCAGAAAACTGTTAAATATTATGCCTGGTAGCAATAGTAAATATGTATAAAAAATAAAGGTTGAGAAAAATATGCCCTTTTTAATGTAACGTTGTTTATTGTTAGTGACTGAGCGCCTGTTATGTGTACTTAAATACTTGTGCAATAAAATGTCAAAGAGTTTAACTAATCAAATTCTGCGTGTTTGCGATGAAGCCACCAGGAGATTTGTGCATGTCCACTTACAGAAAATCTCCCAGGTGGAAATTTCTTATTGTGTTTTCATTAAAACATATAAAGCCTAGGTTTGCGAATATAAATCAAGAGAGTGTGCTAGCCTACCACGAAGCGATATTACTTTGGCGAACCTAGGCGTTATATATTTTAATGAAGACACATAGGCTATAGGACTTTTTATCTGGGAGATTTTCTTTCATCTTAACTAACAATAGTGAAAAATCGGCAAAATATTGACCAGAATGTAATGTGTTTATTGATTTTTAACATATGTATATTTTGGAAGACATTTAAATGACTTGACTTTTGGATTTTACTTTGATAACAATGCCACTGCTGGTCAAGTGTTGTAATGACTAAAGTCAATTGGAGACAGCTGACTTCATGAGCGGTACACCTTTCACTGTCTCCTGGGATTGCTGGGAACGTTAAATATTGCAAAACATTTGGACTTCGTCGATTTACGTGTTTTTATTTTGATGTTCCAAATAAAAACTTATCAAGGACCAGACTATTGAATGTGCTTAAGTCACTGTTTTTAAATGACTTGACTGGCCTATATGCAAGTTTGGTTGGAGAAAGAAAGTTTTATATTTATTTTTGTGACAAGTGGGCTATTATCATTTTATTATTTATTAATAATTTTTTTTACTGTTCACTATATAGGCCTATAGACCGGTCGTAGAACGTCGGAATGTTTTTTAGAATACAACGTATAATCACGTATAGTTTTGCGATTGGAATAATTCTCAGATATTGTGTTTGGGCCAATGTAGCCTTCATTGTTTAAACTAGAGCTTTTTTTTAATTGTCTGCTTTCTGCAATCAAGGGCAGTTAATGTGTGCCTACTCGTTACCCCAAAAAACACTTTTGTACGACCAACAGATTGGGCAGCCCTGATTTAAACAGTATAGTGCTATCTAACGAATAATTGTTTTTTAACATTTATCGTTTTCTAAAAATGATTGATAACATTTTAGGATCTCAGTGGTTCGCCATCCCTGGACAAGTGGCTTTATTGTTTTCATTATAATATTTCATTCAGCAAAGTAGATGACTTGAACTTGGTACTAACATATACCGACTGAAAAGCTGGAGATTTTAAAGCTGTTAGTGGGAACTTTTTTCGTATAGGGAAGTGGTTCTCATCCTTTTTGTACCCGTGGACCCTTATTGGTGCTTTCAAGTGGTCGCGGACCCCTTACATTTTGCTGATGTTATCACTGGGTTTAGTTTTTTTTACTAACTCAGTATATCTGCCTAGTGCACCTTATGTTGAGTAAAGTAACAGACAACACCAAATTGATTCATGACACATTTATTTTAATGTGATTTATGTGGCGCTGGTCAAGAATCCTACCACAATTAATAAATCAACGCACAATATTTGGGTTAGGGTGCGAGTTAGCATTTGGGAGTGGGTGGGTCAAGTATTATTAAATTTATTTTTATACTTGACCCACCCTAACCCAAACGCTAACCTGCAGCCTAACCCAAATGATGTGCGTTGTGGTAGGATTCTAGACCAGCGCCAATTCTGCTGCTGCATCTCCGAAGCAAGTCCTGAAATGCGTGGGTCTGTTTCAATAATGATAGACGCATCACACATGTCATCTTTGCGAACGCCAGCGTAAACTAAAATCCAGTATATGCCTGTTGCCTGTTGTAATGCTGCCTTGTGTTTTACAATCTATTTCTGTTACATCACAATAGAAGTGTTACATCACACTCAATGCGATTTACAAAATGTTACAATGTGATTGTCATGCACTTACTCAGGTTGTAATTAAGCATGTTTCAAAGCGTTAATTAATGTAATAAAGGTAATTGAGATTTTTTTGCGGAGCCCCAGAAAACGTTTTGCGGACCCCTGGGGGTCCGCGGACCCCCGGTTGAGAACCACTGGTATAGGGCATATAGGCCTATCGATAAATTCACAGGTGCTGCCTTTCTTAGATGGGGAAGGCAGTTGTGAATAGCGTTGGCGTTTAGTCTAAGTTTCATGGACGAAAAAAAAGGGCCGTTACTTAATGAAAACGCTAAACATTATAAATGCGTCGCGTTTTTTAAAGAATGAACAATGAATTGCTTCGATAGTTCGCGCTAGCGTTGTTGCCTTAAGAACGTTTTTCTTTGTCAGTTGTAGGCCTACGAGGTTTTGTTAGATTTACAGTTTGGAGGCGTAAAGCAGGGGTGGGCAACTGGTAAGAGGCCATTTTCTCATATTTAGGTAAATGTGAAATTTTGTCAGCGTAATTATGTAGCATCACAAGCAATAATTAATGTATAACTTCACATGTAATGGAATATTTATTGTGTTGCGTAATTTCTGATGTGTTGCTGTTTTCGCTTTGGCGCTGTATGCCACTTTTGAATGCGCCGTTTAGTGATATTTCACATCCGCTAAGCTAAAAGCCGAGCTAGTTTCCTTAGCCTCGAGCTTTTTCCGTCATCCAAGATTTACAGTTCACATGAAACGATATGAGTAATCGCCAGTTCAAACATCCTCATCTTTTGAGAAGTAGGCCGCTGTAAAATGTTACCATATTAGGACAATATTTTATTTCCGTGCAAAAGACAATATTTTATTTCCATGCAAATTCTCAACTTGTATAAGCGAGAGCGTTATATGAATATACTCCAGTTGGTGTCAGTCAATACACAGAACGGTTGTGGCTGGCTGGCAACTTCTCTACCTTGAAGGAGTGAGGTTGATTCATCGGGCAAAGACAATTAATGAGACTTCATAATTAACCCACTTGCTTCAAATGGCGTCACCCGAGATGAGGAAGAACTCTAATTTCTTATGGACAAGAAAAGTCGTCGAACGAGCTCTAAAAACTATCATGTTTGGAACCTGCAAGAAGCCAGCTTTTGGAAGAATTGATCTCATCGAAAGATACGGTACGTCAAGAGACGCTCAATAGCGTCATCAAAGCATTTGCTTGTGATACGGAACACTAAATATAAACAAGCGTTGCCGATGAACGACATCACCGCTCGGAATTATGGAAACCGCAATTGCACATGGATTTCACAATAACTGATTCTGCCTAGTTTATCAGGTGAAAATCTACTATACTTTTAAAAATATTTAAAAATAAACAAGTAAGAAGTACCGACCGAAAGGTCTGTAAATTGTTTATGAGACTTTTTCTTAAACCATTATGTGTCGAATTTCGCAAATTATGTATAATCTACATCTATAAAGTCTAAATTGAAACGCCGATCGCAGGATCTTTTGATATATATTTAAAAGAGCTTGATTTTGTGCTTGGAGCTCAATAGTTTGAAATCAACGCAAACCCTTTAACGCCGCTTGTCGCCAATTCGCGACACACCACAACCTAAACCTATTCACTGCGATAACATATACTTATTGTCGTAATTCCTGTTGTCGCGAATTTACGCGAACTCCCGTTTAGCGCCGTTCAATCTAGTTGTCCAAGTCTGCCCACAGGATCCTTTCTGAAGTTGGTTTTGGCCCGCGACTAGGGTTGCCCACCCCTGGCGTAAAGGATAGGTTTGTCATTTATCCTGGGCATTTTTTAATATTTCCAGTGTAGCCTACTTCGTTAGAATGATTGGCTGATACGCTAACGAAGGGGGCATATGACACTTTTTTTCAGAGATGACGTTGCATAGTTACGTCGTAACATGACGTCACGTAGTTACTTCGTATCGTGACGTCACAAGGTTGCTTCAAAATGTGATGTCACAAAGTTACCTCTCTAAATAAAAGCAAATACGGGTCCAGCCTTTAATACGAGAACGTCTTGTAAGATTGCAGAAGCAATACTACAGGACATAAATGAGCTTAATTAAATGTTTAGAGCTAATATAAAGTAATTTTAAACCAGGGAGTCGAACCGTTTGACTTTTCTGGTTCAGGTTCGGTTCGGGTTCAAGAATTTTTTCGGAATCCGGTTCAGTTCCGATTTCGGATCGGAGGAATTTAAAAGTTCCGGTTCAGCTACGGTTCGACCATCGCTATTTCAAAACCGGTTCATAAAGTTCCGGTTCAGATACAATATATTTGCGTTAAATATCAAAATGTGGGTCAATAAATGTAGAGAATAATGTTTGAATTGTAAGTCATTTAATCTAAGTTACGTGACGTATTAAAAAAACAGCAACTCATTATTAAAATATCTAAAAAATAAAAAATCAACGATTTTTTCATTCAATATTCATATTTTTTTCATAAAATTTCGAATATGGCGTAACTTGACTCTGTAAAATAGAAGCTGTGACGTCATGCAGGAGCGAACCGCTTTTATTTACAGGTTCGGGTTCGGTTCAGGTACTTTCAAAATTTTCGGTTCAGCTCCTTAAAATCTTATAAAATCCGGTTCAGGTTCGGACAAAATTGACCCAAAACCGGTTCATAAAGTTCCGGTTCGGTTCCGGTTCGACTTCCTGTTTTAAACATCATAATCAAAGTCTCTATAGAAATCACAAGTTGCGCAGCTAACTCGCTCTTAGTTATAGCGACATGGACGCCATCTTGTTTCCCAAATAACAATAGACGCTTATGGCAGAAAAGCAAAAAATCGCAATTTATTAACGATTTTGCCGAATAAAAAATATTTGGATGAGTGGCAATAATTAATACTAGTCAAACTAAACATTTTAGATCAGAATAAATAAAATTTGCGTAAAAATGGCCGAAATATACTCGATATTAGCGTGTCATGTCAGGATCATACTTTGTCGTCCACAATACTTTAGTTAACTATGCAAACAAAAATATCAGTAACTAATGTAAAGTGTAATGAAAATAAAGAAAATGTTTGATTGTTACTATTGGTTCAACAAGCATTTAAATTTTAAAGTAACTTTCCCACTTTACAGCCTGCATTAAGGAGACATAATACGTTAAAAAAGTACTGTTGTCCATTGAAATAGACTCTTAATTATTGGTTTGTTAATAGATAATAGCTTTGTGTATGTTGAAAGCAAACTTTTATTTCCCATTTACAACTTGATATTAGGTTTATATTTTGTGGGTTTACTTTGCCAGCTATGCTTGTTGTCAACAAAGTCTATTACAACTGATTTTATCCCACACCACTTCTGTAGTCATTTGGTTTCCCTTTTTCAGTATGTTTGTGTTGCATTTTGTTTTTATAATTTATTTTGTGCATTGTTTTTATTATTTGTGAAAGAATGGAATTTATAATAAAACAAACTAAAAAAAATGTTTTTTTATTTTCCAAGCACATAGTTACAATTCTTATTGGCAAGTTTTAATCTTCAACTAAATAAACAAATTATTATAAATAACTATAAAATCACAATAATAATGCGTCACAGCTTATCGCATACTTCAGCGACGTCTAGAATTATTAATTTTAATCTACGTTTTTTCAATTTTTTACTTCTCAGTATATAAGATGGCTAACGCACTCTCGTTTTAATTATTAACCCTGATGAGGTCAGCTGGTATCTGCTGCCGAAACGTCAGTTTTTTCGTTTACACCAGAAGAGCGATTTATATTTATTGATATGTTGCCTGGTGGAGCTAACTCTATTTTTAAAATCAAGGAAGTTTATTTTTCACATTTACCATGTAGCTTAAAAACAAAGTTGAACATTCTTTTTTGTTAAATTATAATTTTCTTTAAAAAATCCATTGGATGCAGTGAAGATATCTTGCAATTCTTATAGGGAGTCCAGGAACAGGAGGATTTTAATTATTCTGTTAAAAACATGGGTATATAACCTGTAAGACAATATGCTAGGTTTCATTTTGAACATATTCAGATATTTAGATATCTCTTTATAGGAAAACTGCAAAAAAAATTGGCTATTTTAATTTTTAGATGATTGCATTATTTTTATGATTGATTTTCTAACTCATTTAAATAAATTTCTTAGCCGGGTAAATAAACAAAAAAGTACCTATTGGCTATATGCCTGGCACACTCGAGCAAGCATACACTAATTGTAATTATATATCGATTTACCTACTTATTAATCCGGGTAAATAGCTTCTTACCTAACAAAATGTCTAAACCTGTATAGTTGCTACCTTTTCGTTCGAACGCTAATCTAACCAAATTAATGCGATATATCACACAAATATAACATTTTTCAACGTAATTCGGTGCATTATACATATACGTTTGTATATTGGGTCGTCAAAATTTACAAAATTGCCGAAAAAAGTTAAAAACGATGATTTTCTATTTTGCTCCCATAAGCGCCCATTATAAATTAAGGCAATTTGGGAAACATTTGAGCGCGCATGAATCTGAGTTGCACAACTTGCACAATTTCTATGAACTTTGATCATAATGACTTAATTAGGACACGAAAATTACGTCAAGATTCCCGGGATTCCCGGGAATTTTTATTTTTCAATCCCGTTTCCCAGGAGTGAAAAAATCCGGGAAAAAGAGGAACCCTAATCGAAACGTCTTTAATCAAGTCAAGATTATATCGATTTCCTCGACCTTTTTGGTTTTGAGATTAATAGTCAAGCTTGGTTTACTAACAATAAATTTAAGCATAATGTTTTCGCGCAGAACAATGCCAAGTATTTGCTGCATCCTTTTTTGCCAGAATAGGCCACCAACACATACCTTGTTTGCTGTACCGAATAAAAAATTCTGTCATGGAACGAAATTGGAATGGGCAGAAAATTTAGAGAAAGTAATTTTAAGTCAGCGTGAAGATAAAAATATCAAACTTCTTTACAAAAAAGATAAGGTCAAAATTTGCGAAACGCACTTCACAGAGGAGGATATTATCAAAAGTTTGTATAAACTATATATATGTTCAGCCAGCTTTTTTTATATTATTTGCTAGTTTTACCATATAGTCTTTCTCAGTGCTATTTAAACAGTGATATGCATATAGCCAGGTAGTCAACTGAACCTGAATGATAAATGTTATTATACAGTAAAGATATCAGTTTTGTTTTAGTGTACCGGTAGTATATATGCATTACACTTGTTTTATGAGCAAGTTCTATAAAAATAAACCAAGTGGAGAAGTTTAACATTATAATAACATACTCCAATACTGAGCAATCAAATATAATATAATTTGCAAAATTATTAACTGAATTCAGTGACATCTGGTAACTACTGATTCCAAATGTAACTACCTTACAAATGCTAATTGCTTGCTTCACTCTCACAAACAGCACACCACCAATATTTGCTAGTTAAATATGACACACAGCAAACTGAGGTGCAAAAAAATTTCGTTTGAACGATGTTTTCAAAGAATTTGGTATTAATTTTCAGTTTATGGTATCAATTTCAATGTGTCTTAATTTGTAACACTGGAACAAGTATATAGAAGACTATTTAGAGCAGCAGTACGGCATAAATTTAATTTGCACACTGAACACTGGCATACTAAAGAAAAATTACTGTATGGAAAGTATATATTCTATAGGATAAGGATATATTTGCGTAAAGAACATTTCCTAAATGAGCAATGGCTGTTACCATTTACCAAGTAATGCAAATTTGTTTATTTAAATTAAATTGGTATACAACCAAATATTACACCGAAAAGCCATTGCAGACTCACCGAATCTGTCGATCAATGATGCAAGCAGAGCAGACTAGAAAAACAACTAGCCTGCAGTGAGGTTCGAACTCACGACCTCCGGTCAAGCCGGGACCGTCGCTCTACCAACTGAGCTATGCAGGCTCAGAAGGGAACGAGCAGGCTCAGAAGGGAACGAGTCGAGATGGTTGTTTCTCGACTCGTTCCCTTCTGAGCCTGCATAGCTCAGTTGGTAGAGCGACGGTCCCGGCTTGACCGGAGGTCGTGAGTTCGAACCTCACTGCAGGCTAGTTGTTTTTCTAGTCTGCTCTGCTTGCATCATTGATCGACAGATTCGGTGAGTCTGCAATGGCTTTTCGGTGTACTAATAATACGTAAGCCGTTATCGTTGGTCAAAAAGCAGCTTCAGAAGGGCTAGATCTCAGTTGTAAGCACACATATATGTGTGTACATATGTTTCACAACCAAATATTATTCCAACTTACTTTATGTAAGAAAAGCTGGCAAAATTACGTGAGAAAAGCTGGCAAATTAATTTTTAAGCTTAATTATCACCAAGGGGCAGACAAAATTTGAACTTCAAAATTTTTTCGCAAGCTGCATAGCACCACTGCACCCCACCGCTAAATTTGGGATCTTAAACAGTAGTATAGAAATAGATACATTTGTAATCCATTAGTAATGTAAGGCAGTGGTTCGCAAACTTTTTTGCGACGCCCTAGAAAAATAATTTTAATTTGCGGCACACTCATCAAATTTGGAATTCTACAATTTGTACACTAAAGCCAATTCATTTATAGGTTTGGTTTACCAAAAGTTGCCTTTTCTGTAATAGGCTCTGTACAGTGTACAATGCAAAATACCTATATCATTTACATTAAGAAGTTAACAATTAACACCGCCATATAGGCCTAGTTGGCGCTCTTTCACTATTGTACGTGAAAAGTTATGCAAAAAAAAATAATAATAATACCGCATACCACAACGAATATTGTTTGGGTTAGGGTGCGGGTTAGCGTTTGGGTGAGGGTGGGTCAAGTAATATTATGTTTATTATTAATAATAACTTGGCCCACCCTCAACCAAACGCTAACCCGCACCCTAACCCAAACAATATGTGTTGTGGTATGCGGCATTTGAAGAAAAACATTTTTTTATTAATTTTTACGTACAATAGTGAAAGAGCGTCGCCTAGTTAAGTTTAATGAGTTCGGCACCTTGAGATTTACAACAAACTAAGTGGTATCAATTTAATTTATTTGGCAATTCCTCACATAAATCTTAACGCCTAGAAGTGGAAACCAAGGCGCTCCATCGATTTGGTACGTAGAAACTAACGCAAAAAAGGTCAACAAATACCGCATACCGCAACGCACATTATTTGGGTTACGGTGCGGGTTTGAGTTTGGGTTGGTCGAGCATTATTATTAATAATAAAATAATAATGTGCGTTGCGTTATGCGGCATTTGTAGACCGTTTTTTGCGTTACTTTCTACGTCCCAAATGGAAAGAGCCCCGAAATCAACGACATAGCTCAATCGCGTAAATTTTAACAGTAATACACCTTTCAAAAATGTACAGTAGGGTCCTAAGAAAGTGTCACGCAACTTGTGATAACCTTGCCTGTCCTACCAAGTCAATTTTGTAAACAGAAAACGGTTTAAATTAGGACTAGGGGTCATTAAACAACAGATTACGCCAAAAGCGTACATTTTTATAACAGGCTTAAATGGAAAAGATGATGTTTTTCTTATTGTGAATCAGACCGTGACGGCTATCGAAAGTAGAATGCATTGCTTAAAGGCAAAAGAAAAAAGGCAAAAGTGAGAGTTTGTCCTCATGGTTATAATCTCTTTGGTTGGAACCGAGGGCGCAAACTGTTTAGCAAATTACCATTTCTTGTGAAAAAGTTACAAAATACTCAATACAAATCACAAAATAAATACATTAGTTGCAGTGGTAAAGTGACACTTTTTATTGTATTTAATCTTAGTTGTATTTTTGGGCTGTTAACAGATCTTAGCTAATTAAAAAATGGACATTACACGTGAAAACTTTTCACAAATGCTTCCTTATATAAAAAAGACCATGGAGGAAGCAAGTTTCATTGCAATTGATGGAGAATTTACAGGATTAACAAATGGTTCTTTTAATGTAACATCTTATGATTCCCCTGAAGAAAGATACCTAAAAATCCACAGTAACACCCATAACTTTCTTTTAATTCAGTTTGGTATGTATATTTTATGTATAAATGTATATAATATATATATATGTAATATTTTAGGGGAAATTCATCTTAGTGTGTTGTGTGTATTTCTACTTATTGGTTAATAGAAAAGCAAGGCTGACAAAAATTAAAAAAGACAAACAGGAGAACAAGATTAAAAACTATAACTCCTTCTTTAACTTCCTTTATTAAGTACTTTGCGCTATGGTACGTGTTTAAAAAAAAGTAGTATAAAGCATCTCCCATTGCAAAACCATGTAAATTCTTTTGCAATGCTTGAACTATTAAATTTGATCATTGTCTCAATAAAGGTATACTATATGCGCAAATTTTGTCTTAAATGCCACGCAAAAATTAAAATAACTGTCTTTGGCATATGGTTACAAAACATTATGTATTTTTGGTGTGCGATCTACAATGGGCTTCAATTTAAATTGTGCAATTTTTACTATATATTCAAAAGCTTTGTACCAAACCTGGTATGGAAATAGAATGTTTGGGTTTTACCAAATAAAACAACCTCCTGCCAACCACAGATAATTATGCTGCAGGAAAGGTTAGGTCCACACACCTGGATTTCGACCACATCTAAACTGGTTAACTTGACAACTTAATGATCTACTCATTCAAACTAGGCAAAATTGCTGCTTAAATTTTTGATAAATGTATTTCTGATTTAATTATTATAATGTAAATTGCAGTTATCTTTGTTTTACATAAGTCAAACTAACAAACAGTCCTGCAAAATATACTTCTATTTTACAGGAATGTGTACGTTTTGTTGGAATGAGGAAACACAAAAGTATAAAGCCTCTGCATTTAATTTTTATATATTTCCATTCAAATCAACTGTTGCAGGAATTCCTGACAGGTTTCAAATTTCTATAGTAGTGAATAAGACTTAAAATAATGGAACTTTTGTTTAGGGTATTTTCGTGCCAAAGTTCAAGCCTGGATTTTCTTACTAAACAAGGTTTTGATTTCAATAAGGTTTTTAAGAATGGTATTCCTTTTCTCCGGCCAAATGAGGAAGCTAATGTTCGTGCCGCACTGGAGGAAAAACAAGCTTTCCGTGAATGTTCTTTAAAATCACCAGGAAAACGTACCGAGATTTCAAATAAAATAAGTTATTTTGAAATGTCATTTTTAAAATGTATGTAATATTTTTAGGCAAGTCTAATTCTGGCTTGCAGAGCCCTGTATCTAATGGGAGTCCACCACTCTTTACTGACCAAAAAGCAAAAGATTTTTTAGACCAGGTAGTTAATAAAGTTCGGCAATATTTGGAAGATGATAAGCAAGAAAAAGAGTTGGTTCTAGATTCGTGCAACAGCTACTTTCGGTGAGTCCTTTTTAGTATTGTTTCTGTAGATACTCTGAAAAAATTTACCTAATTTTTTAAAATGTGGTTGATTAGCGATGTCAAAAATAATTTAAAATTTATTTATTTAACTCTAATTATACTATTAGCAAGTTTATCTAACTTAAGAATTTTAGTTTTGAAAAGTCAAGTAGGTCACTTTGTGACCCGCTGGTCAGTAGTTCACCATCTCTGGTCTAGAGCAGTGCTCCACAACCGGTGTTCCCTGACTATCCCATAGATGTGATTACTTGTATTTTCAAGGGTACTCTTTAATAATCAGATAAATTAATGTGAAAAATGTATATCTCATCAAGGCAGGGATTTTGACCTTCTATAATATATGTAATTTTAAAAACTTTCCAGAATATATATTTATAACTTTTTAAAACCTTTGTTACATTTTGTGATTGTATAATTAGTCTTGGCAGCTGTTTTAAAAAAAATTCTGCAAAAAAGTGCAAAGCACCAATGTCCGGTTTTTATTTTTATTTAATGTTCTCTGATCCACTATTGCAAAGGGGTACAATTTTCAGGATTTGGTCAGCTTCAGAAATTTTAGGAAGTCTGCAAAACCGCAGAATCAGAGATAAAATAATATATTATGACAAATTCAGTGCATTTAATCGTCAATCGCTCCTTTTATTGCCAATAGTCATATATATCGTTGGTGTTCCGCCTGTTTGTTTTTTACTCTGTTGGTGTTCCCTGTGACAAAAGGTTGCTGAGCACTGATGTAGAGTAAAGCAAGCTTTTTTGTAATACTCTATTCTTGGATAATGTTATGTTCCCTGACTAAAGGTTTAGTGCCCTACGATGTTTTGCAATTTTAACATAGTACAATTGTCTTTAAAATTCTCATATTTCAAGTGAATCAAACATTGTTGAATTTTTGTATTCAAGATTTTTACTGAACCTTAATATACATATCTAATTTTCGACCCAGTTCTGGATATGGTTTCTTTATCCAGAAAGATTTTGTACGAAACACTACCTGTGACATTTGCTGATCAAATTTTGGTTGAGTCTCGAACTGACGAGAACACAAATCAGCGTCATGTTGTGGTCGTAAGAGGGGGAAGTGAAGCTTTGAAAAAAGCTAGACAAGAGCAGACAAAATCACGTGAAAACTCGGATGTAGAAGATGCAGTTGGATTTTCCAAGTTTGTTTATATTTTTTACATTCCGTCATTTTATTTACAAAATTTATATATACTAATGTATGTCTAGGGTTATTTCCTTTTTGAGCCAGTGTCGAAAGTTAATTGTTGGACACAATATGCTTCTTGATATTATCTATACAATTCAGCAATTTGTTCACCCCTTGCCAAATGAACTAGATGAATTTAAATCACTTGTGACGTGCACATTTCCTCAAGTTCTTGACACAAAACTAATGGGGAGTATGATGCCATTCAGGGTAGGTTATTTAAAGTCCAATATAAATAAAATCATTGTTATCTTCCTGATCTGAAGCATACCATATTTTGTTTAGGATATACTTTCTTCAACAGCACTGGGTGAAATGAATACTCGTTTAAAAGCAAGTCCTTTCCGGCCTGTTGAACTAGAGGTCCCAGGAAAATATAACGTGGGAGGTTTAAAAGAACAGAATATTAACCTTCATGAAGCTGCCTATGATGCCTTTGTGACAGGTAGAATTAATTTTAGCAATTATTTAGAAAATACGATCTGCCAATGTTAAATGTTATTGAAATATATATTCTACATCTTTTTATTTTATAATTATATCATACGATTTCAGGATCTTCTTTTTTGTCAATGGTTCATTTTTTAGCGTCATTCCAAAAACCATTACGCAATGTTACTTCGTTTTCTGCTCTGTGCAACTTAGTTTCTCCATACATCAACAAGGTGAGTAAAGTCCTGTTTAAGATGATCTATTTTAAAAACACGGTGATATAAGATGGGCAAATAACATTTAAGCATGTCCATGATGAGTCCTTATTTCTAAGATTGTCCTTATTTTGAAGAGCCAGGTCTTTGAAAACCTAAATGTCCTTATTACTAAGAAATGTCCTTATTTTGTCTTATTTTCAACAACTACAGAATTTAAATCGTTTTCCTCTGGAAACCGGTGTTGAATAATATTCTAAAATTATGCTTTTACGCCGAGATTTTATGACATCATAAATGAAAAGGTACTCCCGTGGCGTAGGGATTTTACTTCTAAGTGGTGAGATAGGTAGGGCAGTGGTACAGCAATTTTTGATGCTGTACCAGGATAGAGCAGCTGACGGCATTTTAGCAGTAAACAGCAGTACAAGGTTACTGCAGTTTAGGCTACAGCAGCGGAATAGGGTGCGGCGAAGGCAGCATTTATAAGAAATGGTTGTTAATGGGGAAATGGATGCAGTGCTGTCGACACACTTGGATTAAAGCAGTAAAGCTATAGGAAGGGGTGGCCAACACGTCGATCGTGATCGACCGTTAGGTCGCCACCTTTCACCCGGTTGATTACGTTCTGTGCCGGATTTTTAAAAATAGCATTCTTCGAGCAACATTAACATGAGTAGACCAAAAACCAAACCATAAACCTTTATATATTGCTTGACCCAGGGGCGTATCCAGAAATTTGAAAAGGGGGGGTCCCGAATTTTCAACTTGGGGAATTCCCCGCTTTTTCGTCTGACGTTAATGACGTCATAAAATAGTGACGGATATGACGTCATAAAATAGCGATTGTGATAACGTCATAAATGATACCGCTTAGTGTGCAATCGTTAACTTCAGGAGTAAATCGAAAACAAGACCGTGAAATATTTGTAATTGATTTTGGTAGTTCCACGCTAAATTACAAGCACGTCTTTCGCCACCTGCAATACTAAACGAAGATCGTTTTCCCGGGTGTTATTCGACTAGCACAACATAAAAACACCACTTAAATAGTTCTAAAATCAGTGTTGTTAACCTTTTTAAGAGAGGGCACACCTGCGAGCTAAGCGAGCGCGATTTTTTTTTGATATAACAGCATTTCTTTTAATATTATTGCAAGTTTTATTACATTGCCGAAACTAAAAAATAAAAAAATATGTCCAAATTTTTGAATACGTTTTTCATTTGTTCGCGACGCACTTGGCATCCCTCCACGGCGCAACGATAAAGCAGCGCTGTTCAAAAGACAGCATTAAATTGTAAACAAAACGGACGTACAAAAGTCATTCGCGCAAAGCGCGAAAATTTTTCGCACTTGCGTAGAAAAAAAACTGCGAGACACATCAGCACCGCCTAACTCAACGTTATAAGCGAGAAAAAGGCGGAGACCGCTTGATTTATTGTTGTTAATTGTCGAACACACACTTGCTAATCAGCCAACCTGAACGAATAAGGAAATGCGAGAGAAAAAATATCCTGCGTTTACGGTCGACCAAACAAGAAACGAAAAACGGCGTTTTGCGTTTGATTTTGGTTTCGCATTAGGTTAAGACGCGTGACCCAATTACATTAAAAAAGACGCCGCTTCGGACGGTGAGTTTAAACACTGAGAAAAACGAACAAAAATCGATATTGTCACTTACGAAAAGTGGGGGGGGGGGGGGTCCGAACCCCCCCCTGAATACGCCACTGGCTTGACCAGATTGTTTCTGGCAAAAAGTATGGAATGTGATATGACACGGCTCGTATAAATACAATGCATTTCCAAAAACGTTTTTTAAATGCTAATCTTGGTTTTCGCTTGTCCGTATTTTTGGATCCATGTCGATGGCAACCATGAGTTTAGGTTAAACAAGATGTAAGATTCCATCAAGCTGTAGCCTATAATAACTATATTACATCTTATGTCGCACCCTGCGTCATTTGCTTGTGCCGCGTGTTATTGCCGATGATTTAAAAATGCAATGTACCATGTAACTAAAAAGTAATGTTACGGATACCGTAATATTCTAGCTAGAATGCTAAATACTGCGTAAAATGGTTAACATTTTAATTTCCCTGATCTCGCACTAAGTGGAGCTACACGTTCAGTAAAATAAATAAAATGTTATATGTATTTTTTTGTATTTCGCAGTGATCGGATAACTTTGATTGGCGTCATATTAAAAACAAATATGTAATCCCGGTGCCAAATCATTCTCGGGTGGCCTTAAAGCTGTTCCCTGTTAATCACAATTGCATTATATTGACCCATAACATGTCAGTGTGCTCATATCTCGCTTAAAATCGATAATTTAAAAATTACTTGTGGCAATTTCAGATGTAACCGAAGGGTAATGTTCCGTATTGTGTCTAAAATAGGTTGTCGAAATCACATTTACAATAAAACTTTTAAGGATACGGCCAGTGTTGTAGTTTAACGCCATTGTAGTTTAGCAAAGGCGATGGTCCGCCCTAACACATACGTATTTCCGGCGCTACATCATTATTCGGGATGGTTTAATAAGAGCTAACCCGCAATCGACTCCAACGTAACGAAATTTCGCGATATGTATATCGATCGGGAATCACTGACAAACCAAAAAAGTTGTAGGGCAACGGCTAAGCACGTCAAAAATCTTTCACGTAACGAAAACCGTGACATATATCGATAGGGAACCACTCACAAACGTAAAAGCTTAAGTTGTAGCAGCCATTGTGCGCATTGCGTGATATTCAAGCAAATACATAATCCCGTACGGAGGACAAATGTCATTTATTATAAGAGATTTTTAAGTTTTGTTAAACCGACAAAGTCAAGCAAACTTACTAAAATAAATTTTAAAACGGCATTCTGGCTCAGATTCCCGTAAAAAGGTTAAGATACGTACATTTTTTTATTATAGCAATCTACTTTTAACCAAATTTTGTGATTCGAGAAATATAAGTCTGACCGATAGTAATTTTTACATACATAAATGTAAGGCAAGCATCAATAGTTTACATTGGCTTTTTGATCGTTGTTGTTATCTTAGATGGCTGAATATAAATTCTAAACCAGAGTGGATTCTTTTTTAATAGGATGTAGTACTAACTTGCGTTATTTACACGTTGTTAATTCACCTCAATTTTGCTAGTATTTAATGAGCTCTAATCACTTTCAATCGAAATCAGCAACGAATGGCCACAAATAAAAAGTGTCTTCAAAGTTATGCAATGTACATGGCCTTGCCTGCCTAATAATAAAGATTGGATACCAAAAAGCACTATTAAATGTTCTATTGAGCCCGGAATACGTGACGTTTTTTTATGTAGAACAAAGTTTCAACTCTATTTAGACTACTACACCTAACACTTTTGTAGTTAAATACAAAGTTTCGCAATATATATTACCTTCACTATTATATATTTATTATCTTTACAATAAAAAACAACCAGCAGAGCTTAGGTTTTCAATTTGCTTAAAACGCCTAATGTTCGTAAGTAGCTAGTAAAAAAATGATGGTCGTCGTACTGGTAACATAAATTATCTTCCAATTTCATGCAGATTTTTCTGATGCGTAGTCATGACATTCCCTACTTAAATTTGTCGGGAGCGGATTTGACGCCAAATCGTGAACATATTTTCCATGTTGAATTTCCTCCTTCCTGGCGATCTAACGATATACGCCAGTTGTTTTCTCCAGTTGGGCAAATCAACATATCTTGGATAGATGAAACACACTGCCTTGTTGGATTATACAACAAGCAACAGGTTATAAAATTTTATTGGATTGCCACCTTAATTGGGGTCTATTTAATTAACGTAATGGTAAATGTTAATCTTTTCAGGCGAAGAACGTCAAGAATCTTGTCAATTCTGCAAATATTGAACCAATATCGTACAAGATTGTAACCTACAAAGAATACCAAAGTGAATTGTCGCCTCAAAATCATATAAAGACTAATTCTAAAAACCTTGTTTGGCAATCATCTAAACCTAATCGAAGTTCCTTAACGTTAAATTATCCACAAGTACTGAAGGCATCGTCATCCTTCACTTCCAGCCTTCAAGCAACAAAAATTACATGCGAGAAAAACGCTTCAAATGCAATACCAAGAAAGAGGCCGGAGCCATCCGGTGAGGACTCTGACAAATCCAGAATATTCTCAAGTTGTGCTGATGCTGATCAAGACGAGCCATTGTTAAAAAGACAAAAATCCCATGAGGATTGTGAAACGGCAGTCAAGCAAACAAATAACAAGACTTCTGAAATCTTAGAAAAAAAAGACAGTAGTCAATCAAATAGTCAACCAAACTTGTTTGCTGTCCCTACGGACTGGGAGTAACAACTAAAATCAGGTTTAACATTTTTCAACAAAAGGGTTAACTGTAATAGTTTCGTCCGTTATTCAGAAGAAAGCAAATTGTATTGTGTTCAACTTTGCAAGGAAAATGTTGTGAATATCGTTTAATATTGATCAGCAATAAACCATTTCGCTTTCTGAACCATTCATTTAACATGACAATTTTTCCCCCTTGACTTGGTAGTCAATGGTAAAAAATGGTTGTGATCTGCGTCTTTGTCGCACAAACTGTACATTCACCTATTTCAACAAACGTAGTTTGTAGCGGGGCAAGACGGACCTCTCATTTTTTTCGCGAACGAAACTTGCTAGGGCCATTATTTGTTTTTTTCGTGCCCCTGCCCAAATAAAAATTCTCAATCCGCGCCTGGTCAGGGCTCTGACATTGTACAGTAGGTGCACAGTTATTCAGAGCTAGTTGTGGATTTTATACATGCGGTTGTTTTTACAGACAAAACATTGACTAAGCGTAAGCACGTTTCGCATGAATACTAAAAAAATAAAAAAACACCATGTTAAGGATTTTTTTTACGAGTGGGGTCTACTAGGATTGGTTATGTCATGACAAAACAGTGTTTGTCAGTGAGCAACAGACAATAAGTGATTCTCCGCTAGGCAACATTAACAAAACATTAAGGTTACACTTTGTAAAACAGGGGTGCCCAACCTTGTCTTTATTGATCTCACGGCCGACAGTAAATTTTTTTTTAAAGATGACGTTAGAAATTGTCATTACGTGACGTCATAGAACAATTATTGTTAAACACATATATATATATACTTGTTGTTCCCTAATGATCTCGTGCAAAAATATAGTCTAATCCAGTGGTGCTCAAAGTTTTTTTCGTATTCCTCCCTTAAAGACTTAAACAATGTTAATTCCTCCCAAAAACAAGTATTGCCAAAATTTCACAGTATATGCAAGGCTTATATCACATTGTTTAGGTATTGGTATATGGATATTATATGCAAGGAGCGTTTTTATGATTTATCTTAGAGATAATAGTGCACATTACAAAAGTAGGGTATAAATAAAAAACAGTACAAAAATGCAAAAAACAATTTTACCGAACATAATATTTATAAAGTATTTACAAAGCGTTATTCGTTGTTAAAGCAATACCTATACAATACATGCCTGGACACGACTGCGATTCGTCAAAAATGCTTCTGCCGTGTTACGCTTCACTGAATTTACCACGCCTCGTTGATTTCTTAGCGCTCTTGGCTTCTTGGTATGTTTTTTACCACAGTTATTATAAGTCTTGTGCTTTAATATGGACAAAACCGAGAATTTTGATGACGAAGAAGGGTTGGATGAAGCCTTGGAGCAAATACTTATTGAAATAGAAATGGATATTTCGTCAAACCAAGCAGACAAAAAGTATATATGCGAATCGTGTAAAAAATCCTTTTCTACATCACGAGGTCGTCAGTCTCATATCAATAGACTGCATGTTGTTTCGGGATGCGACGCCATCACTATTGATAAATTAATGTCTCTTTGGAAAATTGCTGAAGAAAAATGTAAAACATACGTTTCTTCATTAACATTAGAAAATTTCGAGTTAACTTTGGATAGTGTATTGCAAATTTATAATCAAAATATAAAAATGGAGGATTTTAGCCAAAATTTTATGTTGACGGTTCACAGTCAAAATTTAAATACCAGGTCAGTGCTGATAGAGCTTTTTCCAGTTTTGTTGAAGGAAAAGGGCAAAAATTGCACTGATTTCGAAACACAACATGCTTCCATCAATGATACTGAAAGAGATATTTGCTACTACATAGGGGGGAGAGTTCTACGTCCCCTATATTACAAAACGGGCGAGGTTTTAATTCTGCAACTAAAAGAAGAAAATCCTAGCAGTGTTAAAAACCTTTGGGGTATAAATGAAGTTGCAAAAAATATTTTCCTACAGTCTGAATTAAATGTAAAATCAGTACATCAACAGGAATCTGCACGTGAACTTGATCCTGCATTGATTGCCGAAGAAGTTTTGCTTTCACAGAAAAAGTTAATTGGAAAATGGGTTCAAGACTTGCCAGTGGATGTCAACCAAACGCATTACTATGTGTTTTCAATTTTGTCTAATAGTATTAAAAAATATGTCCGGACTAGGGGGCATTCATATTCCACCCACTTTACACAACTGTTTCACAGTGCCCAAGTGTTAAAGCGGAAAGTTAAAAAAAGCAAAAGGTCAGGGTGCATCATGTCGTCAGCAATTGGCTTCTTCATCAAAATCTACAGTTTGATCATTTCAAGCTACATAACTGCTTTCATAGCAACAGCCAACAGTAACCAGTTTAATTTTCCCTAGTTTCCGAATTTGCCTATGGAGCTATGGGTTTCAGTTCTGGAATATAAAAATTGAAAACCTGGACAAAGGGCGACTCCTTGACGATGGTGTCCAGGCTTATTTACTAAGTTCGCCCGGCAAACAACCCGGTTTAAAGTTTATTATGCTCTTCAATAAAACAATGGTGAAAAACATGAATAAAAAAATATAAAACACAAAAAATGTATATATGTCATGGCGTGCAACATAAATCGGTTTGTAGCCCACCTCCATAGGGTGGGAAGGAAAAACAAAGCTTGATCCTTATCATTTTGAACCTACTACTTGTGTTATAAATATTTTAATTACACCATACTTCCCTCAGAAATTACATTGCCAAATACTGAACGCTTCAAGCCCCTTGTTACATTAAGTGCACGAGCCCGTTGGCTAAATTCCCTTAAATTGGGATGTAAATTACAACCACCCTGTTGCCGCACCTGTCCGAAAAATGCCTCCAAGACATCCTGGGATAGACGTCTCAGAATAACATATCTGGCCCACTAGACAAAATAATTTTTGTAATAGCAACTAAGGATTTAGCAGTGAAAATCAACCCTTTTTTTGTTGCATGGAAAAGCCTCATTTTTTCTTTTTCTGGTGCCGTAAAACTTTCTCCATTCTGTTTTTTTCTTGCTTCTACGACTCTGTCCCATTCCTGATATAAGCCTTGGTTAATGTCAACCATGAGCTTCATGTTTAAAACAAAAAAAAAATTAAAATTGAGCAGAAAAGCATGTAAGTTTTTCCGAAAATCATAAAGTGTTCCCCCCCTTTTTTTTAAATATCCGTAATGGCACTAAAACCACATGCAACTAAATATGTAGTCGGAAATAGAAGTGTTTGCTCTGCAACGGTTAATTTGGCATACTTCGAACAAACTTGTAGATCCAACCACATTAGCTGTTTTTTAAATAAATGAATTGGAAAAAGTCGCTCTCGAGCATTTGCTTTGGCATTTTGCAGAATTTAAAATATGTACTGGATCTGGGCAACCTTATGTTTTACCCTTTCTTTACTTTACTTTTACGTATCACTTTTACAAACATGCAAAACGTCAAAACAAACAAACAGTATAAAGCAGACACCTGGTGCTAGTGAACTTTACTTACTGTGACGAAACAATAGGTATTGTAAACCAAACAGAGTCTAGTATGACGTAGGTTTAACACAGTTAAAGCAGCATATTGTCTTCACTTCATATAAGGCTACTTTAAGACTTATAGTAGGTAGACGTTCCCATTTAAACTTTGTGCAGTTAGTTAGTTATGTGTGTTAATGATCAAATAATATAATGTGGGCCATTTTCATTCACTTTTCCTCCCCAATTCCTCCCTGGAACAAATTTCCTCCCCAATATTTAAAATTCCCCCTAAGTGAGCCAAGTGGCTCCCTTTGAGAACCACTGGTCTAATCGCACATAGCGCAAAAAATGCGTTTATTGGGGTTTTTCAATGTGACACGTGGCGCAGCTGAGTGGCTCATTGTTGCACCCTACTGTCTGTGATTTATGATTTATTCTTTTTTTTGGTTTTTGGCCTATTTGCTAAATACAGATTTTTTGTGTCTGGTTAATCCTAAATGCATTTTCTCTCCATTTGATCAATAACAGTTCAAGAAACACTTTACACAATCTTATTCGTTTAACCAAGGCTTTCTATAACTACCGCTCAACCGGTCTCACAGTTTTGCCATAATTCCACTCACAACTTGCATAAAACATGCCTGCTCAGCCGTTAATCATTTATCATCAATTCTTATTTTATCTTTTTGTGAAATCACCATTCAGATTGTTACATTTCTTCTACACTGATTTCTTAACAAACTTATCCTAATATTTATTTATTTTTTGCGCTTCGGTCGAATGCATTCCGTCTTTAAATTATGAACTAAATACCAGCCGTTTTCTAAACTCTGAAACATACCGATTTACATGTTGTCATCCTAGTTTAGTTAATGAACCCGATTTATACAGTCTTTGCAATATGGCCGTTGTACCGCAAATAACACATCGGCAACTTAAAGCCTCAAAAAAACACATTTTTTTGTGAGAAATTTTTACGTATTTTAATCCTAACTTTTGGGTCAATGTGCCCCACAACTTGATAAATGTCAACATATCAACAAGATATGTAGTTATATTGCGTGGATTTGGGATCTTATTTTTGACCTTGCCCGCTTCAGCATTTTAAGTTTCTCATTCGGCCCGCGGTTAAAAATAATTGTCCATCCCTGGTTTAGACGGTTTAGATCACTCTGGGTTATGTTAAATGATGTTAAAACAGTGTGTTGGAAGTCACCAAAATTAACCGTTTTTGGTACTTCTTGATGTTAACTAAAAGATCTCCAACCCGACGCCAACAAGAACGAGCTGGGGTTGATAATATTGTAACACACAAAAAGTGTAAAATGTTACATCCAGACCACAGCCCGAGTTATTCGCGCTCCCCACTTTAATAACCTCAAGATCTATCATGGGCACAGCAAACAAATTCCAACAGCCACGTTGGGAGTTTTAAAATTAGAAAAAAACTAGGCTGATGTACGAGTAGAACTGATATATTTGAACTTGTACAACTGAATAAACAAAGCAAAGCAATAATCAATCAACTAACGGAACGTTACAATGAGAGTAATCATGCTCCTCACAGTCACAGCTAAAGCAACAAAGACTCTCACTACACGACGATACAGTGGTTCGTCCAATGATATTACAGGCAGTTATTAAATACGTTTCAATACACAAAAAGGCCTTACACAAAGGAAATACTGCAGAGGACGGAACCGTTAGTGAATCATAAACCTAAAAGTCATTGTATCCCTCTGTATTCTCTGAGCGCTCCAGTGGTTCATGTGGGGCTGGAATTTTTAAATCGGGTTGAGGTTCTACTCCCCAGATATCTCTGGCATACTCGGCAATCGTCCGGTCGCTGGAAAACTTTCCAGAAGCGGCAATGTTTGCCAGGCACATTTGGGTCCATTTGTAGGAATCCTGTTTAGGAATTAATAAAAAACAAGCTTTATTACAAGGGTTTTCCAACCTCAACTTGTCAAGATGCATACGTAAGTCACACTGGTGTGCCGCGACACGCAATTCAGAGATCAAGCATTTAGCAACATCCATCGTAAAAAAAACATTAGATGCAAAGAAATAATATAATTTATCAAATTAATAAATAACTGAGCATACCTTATAGGCTTCGCTGACTTTATCTTGGCATTCGACATAAGACTGAAAGTCCGCAAGAAGCATAAAACGGTCGTGATTAATCAAGGTCTCAACAAAGTCTGAATATTGGCCTGGTTCGTTAGGATTAAAGTATCCGGAGGCCACTTGATCAAGGGCGGTTCTCAACTCGGGAACTTTCTCGTAAAACGAACGCGCGTTGTAACCTTCCCTGAAATGATAAATTTCAATATACAGGATGTCAGTTGAAAAAGTTCTTGTTTACACTTTTAGGCAAAAACACACAAAAAAACAGGCAAATATGTTGCACCTTTTCAGTTGCTCTACTTCATGAACCTTCATGCCGAATATGAAAATGTTTTCTCCATTCATTTCTTCGGCCATTTCGACATTTGCTCCATCCAATGTGCCGATAGTCAGCGCCCCATTTAGCTAAAACATAGTTAAACAACTATGTTTTATGTACAATTCTAATGGGCAAATTCCACATACCATAAACTTCATGTTCCCAGTTCCCGAAGCCTCGGTTCCTGCAGTTGAAATTTGTTCAGACAAGTCCGCAGCAGGAATCACTTTCTCAGCAAGAGAGACCCTTTGTGCAGAAAAATAACGAGGATTTATGTTTTACTTCTACCAGGACAAGTATTTTGCCTTAAATAAACAATAAAATTTAGATTATTTTTACCTGTAATTTTCAAGATAAACCACTTTAAGCCGGTTTCCAACAATCGGGTCGTGGTTGACCACATCTGCGATGTTGTTAATCAACTTAATAATCATTTTTGCGGTATGATAACCAGGTGCAGCCTAGGAAAAATAGGTTTACTTAATTAGGACACTACACAATGTGCGTTGGTAAATAAATAAATAAACAAATAGCTAAGAAACGTTGGTTATTCTTTAGTTTACGACCAAACTAACTTTTACCTTTCCTCCAATCATAATAGTTCTGGGAACAAAGTCTTTGTTAGGGTCAGACTTAATTCGATTGTACATGACAATGATGTGCAGGGCATTCATCAGTTGTCGCTTGTACTCGTGTATTCTTTTTACCTGATTCAACAAGGAATGTCAGAACATGCATTACGTAGGTCACCTCAATTAAAAGCTTTATATATACAAACCTGGACGTCAAACATTGATGAAGGGTCAACTTTAATTCCCCACTGCTTAGAGATAAATTCTGCCAACTTCATCTTGTTTTCCTAATAAAGAATATACAGCGTTACGATCAGTTTGTAAAGTTTAAAGTACATTTTAGTTGGTCGTTTAAAAACCTGAGTAAAACCAGGATCAGACACTTTGTTAAAGGAATATATATTTCGCCTATACTGGCATCGTCAGTTCCCATAATAAAATACATTATATTATAACTTTGCGATGTATATGTATTAAGGAACTGGCGATGCCAGTATAGGCGAAATTAATACGCCTTTAATAAAATGTCAGATCCTGGTTTCTCAGATTTTCAAACTTTCAATTTTTATTTGTTTATATACGCGTCAGCGGAACAGTGACCGACAGCATAAACCTGCTGCCAATGGTTTTGGATTCAATAAAGATACGCCCTTTTATACAGTCCTATCAATGTACACATATTCTTGTTAATTACAAAAGACCAAAGCAATACCGGGCTTTGCGCTATTTTGTGACAACTAAAAAATTAAACGAAGCGAAAGCCTTTCAGAAAATTGAAATAAAAATATATTAAATAATCAAAAAAATATACCTGCTTTATTTGGCTGACACGACGAATAAAACTTTGATTGTCTTTAAATGCTTCCAACTCTCTTAACTGAGTCAAATTTTTCGGCCAGTCTTCACCAATTTGCTAAACAAAATGTCGCATATTAAACAAACAAAAAATATCTAAATGTAAATATAACACCAGCGTACATTTTATCAATAATTATTAAGGGTTTTATTTTGCCCTAAACTTACTTCTGCAATAAGATCTGCAAGACCTGGATTGCATAGCAGCAACCATCTTCTTGGAGTAATTCCATTGGTTTTATTTTGGAACTTCTTGTGTTCGCCCATTTTCTCAGATAACTCGACAAAATCCTTAAACCTTTATAATTATAAAAAACGACCTGGTTAGCAAAACTAACAAATGAAATTTGGCCCAAATACTAACGAAGTTGCCAGGTGCGTAGGTCCACGACTGATTAAAGGGGGTATTTCTCCTAAATATTATAAATTTTCTTTCCAACGTGGCATTCTAGGGACTAGATTGCAGAATAAATAATAGCGTTAATAAAAACAAAAAGAGTGTAAAAACTGTACGCGAAACACAAACCAGCTTGTTTGTGTTGTAGAAAGATTTTCAGACTCACAACTCGTAAGATAGGAGCATCAAAAAATAGTGAGCCGACTCACGTCGATATGGCTAAATTGCAAACATTATTAAATACAAATCGCGGAAAAGCTTAGCGAAAAAAAACTTTAACGATAACCATTTGACTAAAGTAATATCTTGAACGAATTTATTAGACTTACAGAGGGCAAGTACCTTCTGATAATATAAGCTAGGACACATACTAAATTTGTTGAAAATGAAAATTTTTAGAGGTTTGGAAAGAATTCGTACAAAAATCCAAAAGTTGTTTACTATGTTTACCCTGGTCAATTTTATATTTAAAAGATACACAGGAGCTCTTTAAAAGGGCATTTAATGACACGTTTCTTTAAACTTGGTTTGATAAAAAAAATGTATGGACCACTGGTGGGAACACACATTTAGGACTTAAAATGCAACAATATCTAATGAGGATTATTTATATCAGTAATGCCATGGTGCTTCAATAATAAAATCAAATAGCCTACGCAGTTAAACCTAAGACGGAATACCAAACGTATCTAAATTTGGAAAATAACAGAGAAAACCCCCGGGAGAGGGGATGGAACGATGGTGTTTAATCATTCTGGCATAAGCGATTGGGCGCCTGACTGTTTTGCCATTGTTTTGGGTTAGCGGTGTGAAATGGGTTGTATTAGGAATTTAGTAGAGTTTACATTATGTATTGGAGAGCCTAAATCGAGCGTCGTCGCATTACTCTTAAAAATGGTCGTAGCAATTAGCAATTTTAACTTGGAACGGTCACGGGTTAAAACCTAATAGTTTTTTTGCGTAGGCAGATTTAAAAAAATGCAGAAATATGTAAAGACGTCGCCTTTATTGCAGAAGTTTGAACAGCAAACGGATTTTTTCTTACTTTTGTACCACAGTTACGTATTTGCTTGAATATCACGCAAGTCGAACAATTGTTGCTATAACTTAAGAAGTTCTCAGAAAGGGAATTTGTGTAAGAAATCGTATTTTTTTTATCGTTTTTGCAATATTGGTGCGAAAACGTAAATCAGTTGGCCGAAAATGTGCCGTAACCATGCAATGTAACCGGAAAATCTTTTTTTTTCTTGTGCTTTCTAGAGGTATAAGAATTATTCTAAAAAACGGTATAGGCATAACTATGTATTTCGTACAGTTAAACCAATTCAAACCAAATAAAGCACATTTTAGTTGGGGTGATATTCGCGTGCATATGCATATTGGAGCAGAGCTCACTGTTAAATCTAAACAGTAGAGGTCATTTTCGCAAGCGAGACAAAACTTTACGTTCAGTTGCTTAACAATACTTTTCAACGCGCTATGCGATTTGAGTTTGAATATCGGTTCAAGGTTTCCACAGAATGAAAAAGGGTTAAAAACCACCGACTTTTTAGGTTTATTAGTAAAAGTGTTGTGCTATAGTCGAGTATTTAGTAGTTTTATTTCAAAAAAATGGCAAGAGGCTGAGATGACCAGCGCCATTTCTGTTTTACAATGTAGGGTACATGTTTTCCGATGACCGCGAAATGCAAAAAAACACATGTTACCAAATTTATATTTAACAAACGTGTAGCGGCACGTAGTGCAACGTATAGGCATAAGTAAATATGTAATGAAGTTTTTCTATAATAAATGGATACAATACGATGCTAGCAAACGCATGTTACAAACAGTTTCATGAGCAATAGTGATAGAGGCCACATCATAATAAATTGTTTCCTGTTTTTAATCATGGAAAATATTTTTATCGCACGATTATTGCAGTTGCAGTTGATTTATATCGCCGGCCGGTAGAACGCCGGTAGTCATTTACCAGTAGTGATTAACCGGATAAAAAATTAAACTGATAGATACTCATTTGACCGGGGACAACGCCGGGTTAGAATCAAACTGGTTATTTCTCTTTAACTTGACGTCGCGGATTTTCGCCTAGTTTGGCAAAAGTTTTATTTCGAGAGCAGAGTCTAAAAACGTCAGGGAAGAAGAATAAAATCTAAACTCAACGGTTATCTACTGATTAGATAGCAAAAAAATTGTGGGGTAATTATATTTTTATTCTGGCTATCAATATTTGAAGTAATAATAAATGAAACTAAAATCTTTTTTTGCAGTTTTACACTTGGGTAAAATATTTGTGCGAACTTTTCCCCGTCTACCAAGGATAAGCAAATATTTTCCCGTTGGTTCTCGCTTTTTTTTACCTTCACCCTCGACACCGTTCCTCCGTTAGCACAAACTACATGCAGAACGATAAATTGAAAGACGCGTCTAAAAGTGGGATACGCTTGCCGCCACAAATAGGCCGACCGTTGTGCCTTTACTTGGTTAGTAGATGGCATACAGTTAAGCGATGCGACATGCAGAGATTTTATGTAAATCCTCTTTCATAGTGCAAACGACGCGTGAGCGTCATAATTTTAAATGTTCAACAATTACTTTACCGACGAATCATAACTAACGCCAAATCGCCGTGCCCACAAATTACCATTATATTTTTGCGACTACGGAAACTAGTTTATTTAAAAAGGTAACTTACACCGAGGTACGAATGATCTCCGAATGGATGGCAGCCACTCCGTTGACGGCGTGTGATCCAACAATACATAGATGAGCCATGTTGATACGTTTCTCACCCTCCTCTTCCACCAGCGACATTCGTCGAAGTCGATCTTCGTCATCAGGAAACAGGCGTGCAACGTTCTACAACAGAACCAGTGTTAATAAAATGAAACTGTATGTCATAGTTCTCGCGAACCTTTAGCTTTCGATAATTGCGCGACCACCCAATTATAGTGTATGATACATAAAAGGAGTCGATAAAAACACATTTTAAAATTGGCAAAATTTAATTTGTGAAACAAACGGGACGAATTATATCAAATTGGCTAAAATTTCCGGATTTAAGTAGTAAACGGTTTGAGCGTCTATTCATTTTTATTAAACATTTGTTACAATTGATTCATTAATTGAAAGGGTCATGGTGATGTCATAGACACGACTGCTTTACCCAAGGAAAAGTCACATAAACACAGATGTAAGACCGGCGGTTGCTTTTGCTCTTCTATACTGCTAGCTAAGCTTTTAGTTCAAATTGCTTATTTTTTATGAAGTTTTTTTTTTAAAGTAATATTGAAATAACGAAAGGCGTTAGATACACAGGACACTATTAACCTCCAAGTGCTTTTGGTTGATGACGTAAATAATCTCCAAATGTCTTGGAAGCATTCTCTCCATCAAGTGCACTGGCCAGCGCTCTAAAGCTTCAGGCAAAACTGTGTGGTTTGTGTAAGCACATGTTTTGTTTACAATGTTCCATGCACGATCCCAAGGCATTTTCTCCACATCCACAAACAGACGCATTAGCTCCGGGATTGCAAGTGCAGGGTGGGTGTCGTTCAATTGTATAGCAACCTGAACAGCATTTCCTTGTAGTTTAAGCGGTGATCGAGATATATTAATTTGCTACCTAACCTTAACATATCAAATTTAAACCTTTTTTGATTCACATTTACTTTATGGACTACCAATTTGCAATAACATGGATACCTTATCTGGAAATGCATCAAATGATGTTCGAATGGGATCTCTACAACCAAATATTGAAGATTTAAATCTGCGTATGATATCTTGGACAGTTGCACAGACCACAAAATATTCTTGTTTAAGTCGGAGTTCTTTGCCCTCAAAAAACTAAAAGCAAAATTGTTGACGAAAACAAATAGTGATTTAATCTTTTAAAAACTTACATTGTCATTTGGGTACAAAACTCGAGATATGTTTTCTGCAAGGTTGCGATCACATACAGCTTGAATGTAGTCTCCTGTATTAACTAAACAAGGAAAATACAAAAAAATAAACTGACTATCTTATTTAACAAATAAGTTAGAAATATTTCCATGCAGGTTTTTAGACTTACAAACATCTAGGTTGAAAGAATTAGGTGATTTAGCAGTGTATAGCCTTAAAGTATTGACAGTGTTGTTTCCATATCCAGGTGTTGGAGTATCATATGGCATTGCAAAAACAACCTAGAATAAAACATTTGCTAGATTTGTTATTTGTGACAATAAATAATATCTACAATTTGTTTAAAAATTAGTCAATTTAATTCAATCCATAATTTAAATAAAAAACCGAACACAAAGATAATAGAAGTACATTTTCTTTAAACTTACACTTGTATTCTTCCATTTGCTTGGTTTACACCAATCATCAGTTTCATGTTCTACAATTCCATAAAAGTGAACTGGAATCATATATTCTGGTCTCGCCTTGTCCCATGCATTGCCATACCTCAACCAGTCATCAGCTTCTTCCACCTGGTTTTAGAATACAATATTTTAATACGTTATTTCTGCATAATATTTCTGTAAGAATAATATTTCTGTAAAGTCATATCAGCCCGTAGAAACCTGCCATCCTTCACGAATCTTTTGATTGAAAATGCCATACTCATAGCGAATTCCATAACCATAGGATGCAAGACCTAAAGTTGCCATTGAATCCAAAAAACATGCAGCCAATCTTCCAAGGCCACCATTTCCCAAACCTACATTTGTGAATCAAAGGGGTGATACATAGTAAAACACGGCATGTAAATGTAGATTTTATTTTATTAAAATCTACTTCTGTCCCCTTAATCAAAAACTGTTTTGGGTTAGTAGTTAAACAATTAACATTATTAGTGTATAAATAGGTAATATCGGTGTAAACAATAAAAGAAAAAACAAAAGAATTAGGATTGTCAAAAATAAATTTCTGTCACACCTGCATCTTCTTCCATCTCTTCCAACTCTTCTATATCCAAACCAATTTGGTACATTGCCTCATCACAGGAACTTTGGATACCCAAATTAAGCATGGTATTTTGCAAAGCTCTTCCCATGTAAAACTCAAGTGACAGATAATATACCCTCTGGACAAAAGATTCTTGTTACAATAAGTATGGTTTCAAAAGCATTTGTTTTTTAAAACTGCTTTAAAAAAATTCATTAGATTAGTGCTTGCAGATTTACTTGTCACCTCAAACCTTAGACAACCCTGCAGTCAACACTATATAAGTAATTTTCGTTCTAAGCAGTGCATAATACTAATGGCCGAGTTGTAATTAGTTGTGTGAAATTTGGCATTTTTTTTTAACTTACTTTGAAGTAAAAAATGTAGTGAATTTTTTTATTTTTTAAATGCTTTTTCAAACAGTGAAATTTATTGGGTAAAATGAAGTATTTATATATACAAATGGCACACATACTTGTACCCTATAAATTGCACCACCCATAGCATTGCTTTTGCAACCAATTTTATACTAAATTATTTTGATATTGCCACTCTGCTGGGGATAAAAGTGAATAATTAAAAATGTACATTCTATAATCAAGAGTAAGATAGGAGATATAAAATTGTTGAGAATATTTTGCTTAGTTTAGATACTTATTATGTATAACTGTGTTAGACTCATTCAAATATACTGTTTTTTATTGCTATTAAGTTAGTGTTTAATATACACTACCTTTGGATCTTTTTCATAGTAATATTGTTGAGTTCTAATCCATCTTCCAACCATTTGATCCCTTACAGTGTTTGCCAATGCAAAGTAATAATCTCTTGGGGTGGCAACATTTCTATCTTTCACCAGAGTGTAATGCAAGTGGCGATTGAATGACTTTAAAAACAATGAAATAATAGCTACCTTTTTTAGCAAAACCATGACTATTTATAGCATTTAACATAAACTCACAGTATTACAAAGAGTTTTACATTTCATAAAAAATGCCTCTTAATTTAAAATTTGGTGTAAAACTTACCTTTTTTATGTCAGCAACGCCCTCCAAAGATGCAATGCCCCTAACCGAGATCTGTTTGCGTTTTTCTTGATCCGTTACTGGTTTTGCTGCCATGTTGATCTTTTCAATAGGTTTTGCCTATATCACAGTACAACTGTTTTTGTTGAAAGAAAAATAACATTTTAAAAGGTTCTTATACCGGCTTGCTTCCAGAAACCTTCGGTATTTCGATGTTAGCTGTTACTTGTTTTGCTTTGCTGCACAGTACTTTGGAAGGTCCTGAAAGCGAGGTTTAAGACTAATCAGGAGACTATACGATTTGTTTCCACAAAGCAAACGGCAAAATAAAAACTAATATTTTAAATACTGTTAGGGAAAAGGCAAATGCAATTGCTAAACTGACTTAAAGCAAGTCTGAACTGGCACTTAACGTTAAAATGCCGGTTTAGGACTGCTGGTAATAACGTCGTGTAGCCGGTCACGTTCCGATGTGACGTAATACTGAGTGAACTAAAAATCCCGTGTAACGCCTGTTCGAGGTCGCGAGAGAGATAAGACGACCTTGCAAATAGTCAAGAATAGTGATGTTCACGGTTGGCAGACTAGCGATGTTCACGATTAACTTTGAGGTCATAATACATTTGTAATATTACCCAAAAAAGTGTAATGTGTGTAGTCCTTCTTGTAAAGCACTAGTTCAAAATGTGCAATTTAAATACCCGCACCAATAGGCAAAACACGAACTAAAAACACTGCAACGAGCATTCCAATCGCGTTAAAAGCTTCAGATTTTGTGCAAGCCTGTTTTAATACTCCATAATTAAATTAATACGGTAGGGTGGTGCGAGTTTGGTAGCTTCTGGGGCCATATTTTTATTTGCAGACTGTTCGCGGGCCACACAGAGAAAGCAGGGCCAGGGCGTAATCAGGATTTCGTGCGATGAAAGCAGAAAAAATCAAAGATGACGTCACTCATTAAATGACTTTTGTTGCAAGTAACCGTAAGAAAGCTCCTGTTGACCTTCGAACTGATGCTTCATGTGCAGCTTTAGCCGTAGGCCTACCAATAAAAATGTTCTAACTATGCGATTTCAGTTGCATCTTTGTTGAGGATGTAGAGTGATAACCTCCGGTTTCTAACATGCTCGGTTTACACGTCCCGTTATGACGTAACTTCGTGACGTCATGTCTAAAACTTTTAATTTGTTTTAGCAAGAACAATTTCCCTTTCATTGTTCAGGTAAATAAAGTGTTCTATTTTTACGGGTGTGGAAACATAGAAACGGTTAGGATTACGCGACGCCTTTAGACTGAAAATTTACGCAATACCTAGTATAAATTCGATTTTTTTGTATTTAGGGTACCGGTAGTTAAAGTTAGGAAAAATAGAGTTTAAAGGCATGGCCTCGTGGTCCCGCCCTTCGTAATGTCATTTATAACTATCAGGCTTTTCGTATAGTTGTCGAGGTTACGGGCAGAGGCGTAGCCAGTCTATTTTGCACCCGGGGACAAATTATAAAATTGGCGCCCCCTCCTCCATGTTTAATCACATTTTCTATTACATTAACATAATATACCTTACTTTGTACGGAAAAACAATTCAAGTTTTAATAGAACATTGTATTTAAAGCAGCAGCAGCCTTTGGCATTTGTAAGCCTCATTTTGGCGCCCCTGTACCTTGGCGCCCGGGGACATATGTACCCCACCGCACCCCCCTAGCTACGCCTCTGGTTACGGGATAGGCTAATTGGCATACTTTGCGTTACGTCACGAAGGATACCAAAATGTACTTGCGTCACAGTTTGCTTTAAGCTCTGTGGCGAAGTAATTCTGACTTTTATAAGTATGTCGGTATACGATTTGTTTCAGATAGAATCAGGGCTAAAGGTAAAATTACATTTTCAAACCAGAATGCTTGAACATTTTTTCTTATCATTTATAACGCATGAAAGTTTAGTATAGGCCTGCCCTATAACGTAACAAAGATATTAAAAAAACCCAAAGTTGTCGTTCGATCTTTGTGTTGGCGACCATGCATCTGGGAGTTGTGTTTTTTCGATTACGGGTACTAAATTGAAATTTGCAAAACAAGAATTTTTACTATAATTGATTTTCACACGCCATTAAAAAATTAAAAAAAGTTGTTGCACGGCCGTGCAGCTCTCAGTCGCACAGGTAACCATATGGTTGAGCTGTATTGTGGTTAAACTTTTTCTCTTATAAGTTATCCTGTAATGTCTTTTTTACCCTAGCTATGTTTTTTAAATTAAATTTAGTAAATTTTTAACACTCAAAACTTTTATTTTATAGGACTTAATAGTGCTATGTTGGGACACTTTAAGAAAGTGATTGTCGTACTGCGTGACGCTGCACACTATATATAGTGTGCCTTGAGAGACTCAGTATGCCGCGTAACTTTTAGGTTTTGGTAACATATTTGTAACAGACAAACATTAGAGACAAAAATGTATACTATTCCTTTGAAACTAATATTAACAAAGTTACTACTATTGCTTGCCATATATTAAGGGCGATTGCCAAGTAATAAAATTGCTGTTTTTGTCGTGCGTTGCAAAATGTTTTGTATAGGTGTGTTGCGATTATTTTTTGCACAGTATGTCATCTTAAAAGAGTGTTACCTATTTTTGTAACTGGCATATAGTACGTATTTATATCATGTTGTAATAAACAAATAAAAATATCAGAAATTTTGGGCTAAACGTACCGCGACTGATACCAATCAAATGACGTCATTGCTATGACCAAATAAGCAAAATTTGATATAGATTTAAGAGTATTAAATTTGCTTATGCGTTAGGAAACCTATTATGACAAGTACCGATGCTATCACTTTGGTATCGGCTACGATCCTATATTATCACACATCCTCTGCCAGTTATTTAAACAATAGTAACATAATGTTTAAAATAAGCTCCGTAAAACCAAATCTTGATAACGAGAGTGCTTTCGGTGAAGCGCATTAAATAAAACATCTTAAAATAGTGTGCTCTCGAACACCGTGTTAATAGCGCTTGCAATCAAGTGCCACTGAAGAAAATTCCCGTCAGTCTTTCAGAAATATCACAAAAATCTGCGCAAAATGTTATTAGCGTCTCATTGGTTAACATAATATAAAAAAATATTGCCTTTCCGGAATTCGTAGATGCGCAGGTCAAGTTTCGACTTGAATGCGGGTAGGCCTATAGCTATTTATCCTGCGGCGTATACTACTGAGCCCTCAAGCATATTGCGTATATATAGGCTACCTCAAAATGGCGCGTTAATTTGTACTAATTATCCAACATTCGATTTGCAAATTGCGCTGCACTAGAGCAAGCTTTAGTCGGTTAGATTCAGCCTTTATTTACGAATGAACAGTTTTCCTGGCCGTAAATCATTGGGAGAACGATTGTACCACGTGGTCATTGAAGTTGACACACTAATATGGCCTCATAACAGGGCTTTTTTAGATAGGTTTTAATGATTACGTTTTTATATTAAATATTTAATTCAACACTTCTTTTACTAAAAGCGGAAAAATTGAACCACCAACTTATGTAATAGTTGACGTGGTTCCTTATTTATTACAAACCAACCTGCATCCTTAGATTCACTTTGTTGTTTCAGCGTTTTGTTTTTTCTTGCAAACATAACGATCGAAAAAATATAACTTCTAAACCTTACAAGTGAGTAACGCGAAATGAGTTAAAATCTGACAGAAATTAAGATTGGACACGTAGTAGAACGCCGCAGGTAAATATTACATGGTAAACGGCGTTTGGGAGTTAAACAACATAATAGTTTATATAAGATATCAGGTATTGCAAAACACACAAAACTTACCACTAAAATTTTAACTGTCTATTCAAAAATTTTCCACGGATAACATATTAAAAATTCGTAAGTCAATAACTTGGGTTTCGCCGAGATCCAGGCAGAATTAGTTCTTCCCAAAAAGTTACTATGCTTCACTCCAGAAGTAAAATACGTTCACTACAGATTCCAAATCATCAACTGAAAACACATTTATCCGAGCCTTTTAATTCCAAATAAGAACAGGGCGTCGTTTGTTACAATGACTCGAAGGTTAGTTTTATCTGAAATATTCTAAGTTTGTTTTCCACGGTACAATCGTATAGCTAGATAAAGATCACCTTAGGCTTAAGGGGTACGGTATGGCGAACCTTATAAGATCTGTTCCCACTTGATTTGCTGTTTGGTTGGGGGTCAAGCCAGAATCTTTAATAATTATATGAGTAACTGTTGTGTCAAAATTTGTAAGAATTTAGTGCTCTGCAACTTGTTGTCAGTCATGTATAGGTCGTTTAGTTCAGTCAAGTATCGTTCTCCAGGGATGCTGAAATTAGTTTATACTTTAAACTGTTCTAAAAATTGCTTATTGTTGGGGTAAAAACTGTACTGTTATGCGAGATTTTCGTAGGACTTATACTGCCCTGTATTGTTAATAGGTTTCCCGTAATCCTATATGCCAACGGACCTTTTTGTTGTCGCGATCTCCTTTCAACTTTTGGAACACCTACGTGACCTTCCGATTTTGGTGTGTTGAACACAACCTGATTTACAAACATATCCAATTTGAAAAAATGTCTACGTTAGGCCTACTAGACAGAATTTTCCAAAATTTAAAAGAAAGACAGGACTTACGCCATAAGCTTGCAAATCTTACTATAAAGTTACTTTTAAATAGGCTTGCCATTTTTTAGAAACGTAAATCCGGGACGCTTATTGAAAACTGCAAATTATGCAAATTATTAACTTAACGGGTTTGCTGTTGTTTTATATTTTGTCAGATGGCATTTTTCAGGGCCCTATTTTTAAGGGTGGTCTAGTAATTTAACTCTAAGTAATTTAAATTGTTACCGAAAGTAATGTTTTGTATTGTAAATAAAATGAGTCGGGTAAATACCTTCTAAAATTAAAGTATAGAATGTGGCCATCGTAAAAGCAGCAATAATATTAGGCCGTACTCATAAAACTATTACATATTATGTTGTAATCCGCGTAATTTGCATGATCCGCGTGTTATTGCCGATGATTTAAAAAAGTAATTTACCATGTTACTAAAAAGTAATGTTACGAATAGCGTAATATCCTGGCTTGAGTGCGAAATAGTGTGTAAAATGGTAAACATTTCAATTTTTTTCTAAATAAATTATTTGAATTTCTCTAATCGCTAATTGTTATACAGCATATTTGTTTGCCGTCCATTGACTATTTTATTTTGCTTATTGTGCCTGAAATGGGTTAACTTAGGGTGCTCTAAGGTTGACAGCATCGCGGGCCACAATATTTCTTTGATATACTTGGCGCGCCACATAAAGTAGGCTATACATGCGACATGTGTGCTAGGCGATCAACGATTTTTGTAAGGTCGGGGCATGAAATGTTTAAACATGACGACAAAAAGCATCGTCAAAAAGTAATGTGATAATGAGACTGCAGGCTAAATGGTGGGCGCGAAGCGCGAAAAAAATGCGTATTTGACAAAACAGAATACAGCATTTATAAGCGTAGAATGTTTTTTAACTAGATATATTTGGCTAGAATTGCACGATGGAAAGGTCCAGGGCGTTAACCTTTAGTCACAGTGAAATCCTGTAAAACAATACTTTCCCGAAGCGCTATATATTTCATCGTTCACTTACCTTAAAGTGGCAAATATATTAATTTATATAGGGTCTTACTTTTTATGTTATGTTTACTGGTCCATTAAAAATACGTAAAACAAAACGCAAATGTAACCTACAAGTTCGCAAAACAGCCATTTTGGAAAGTTCCATATAGGACGTACTGCGACTTTTAAACCGGCCACACATACCAAAATTAGGCGTTCTTGCCACCCCTGGAAACTTAATGGGCGATAGTAAATCGGTTAATTTATTTAATAATGTAACTAGGCCTATAATAACACAATTGCAATATGCTTGTCGATGATTGTTGGTCAGTTGTATTTCATTGATTTAACCCTCAACTTTACGTATTACAATAATTCAACAGTGCTTCGCGGGCCACAAAAAATGATGTCGCGGGCCACATGCGGCCCGCGGGCCTGCGTTTGGACCCCTAGGTTACCTAAATGCTTCCCCACAAATGGAGCCACATTATTTCGCCTGTGTGGAAGCAGAATTTAGTCGGCGTGTTATAAATTAACGCATTTATCTGCGTGACTGTGAAACATCTAATTATTTCGAGTAAAATTACAAATAATGTGTGCTTATTTGAAATGAAACGACCAAACACCCAACGGCTAAGGACGTCAAACATATTTCCAGCACCCGCCGGATAATATCCATTTAATTTTTTTTACCCACCACACACAAAAAAGAAACTAGCCCCAGCAACTTCACCCCAAGAAAAATATTTCTTATTACCGCTGGAAAAATAATTAATTGAACTGTTTCATTTTGTATAACCACGCAAAATTCAGATAGATTTCGAAAACTGTTGCGCTTATAACACTTAAGGCTGGTTCACACTAGCCGCGTTAACGTCTAGCGTCTGGCGGCTAACGGCTAACGTCGTCCAGTTCACACATAACGCGTTGCCAGCGTCAACGGCAAATTTACTCGCTTCTAACCGAAAGCCTCAAAGTTAAAATATTTCAACTTTTCGCAACCGAAAGCGTTTTTTAAAAACGTTTTACGTTAACGCTAGACGCGTCTAGTGTGAACCAGCCTTTAGAAACTCATTTTAAAGAACTCAATTTAAAACGGGATTATTTTGATGTTGGATATAGTTTGACATTGGTTTTTGGTTGCATATTAATTCGCATTGTAAAAAAACTGTGTACAAAGTAAGCTTGCTAATAATTTATACTACGCCAGTCGATTCAATGTATAGCTTGGAATCATTAAATAAACGCAGAAAACACATTACATGGAATGAGATTTATATTTACTGAAAGTGTAGCTATAGCGCCACCAAGTGCAAAGTTTAAGACTTTTAGGCTTGAAAAGTTCTTAAAGGATGTTTAACCACCAAATTTAAACAAGGTTCTCAAAATATCGCGTTGATTGCAGCAGTTTTAACAGTAAGCAATTTTTATTTTAAACGGGTTACGGGTTTGTCTGACGTTGGACGCATCTTTTTTGTGACTGTGTAAATTAAATCATGAAAGTTAAGAGTAATATGCTACACGTTCGGTAAATGGAATTTAACATATTTCCAGAGTAAGTTTTCAATCAAGCCGCGTATTATAAGCCTTTTGAAAAATCACCACTATTAAATTTACAGATTGTATTTCACACTGTTTTTAAAACACTATATCGCTATTTAGTCCTGTATTCATCTAGTTACTAATAATTTGATACTAATACAGCTAATCAAAATATAACAATTTTAAAGATCGTACACTCCCTTTTGTATTGACATATTTAAAGGTAAGTGCAAATTTTGCAAGTGCAAATTTTTTTGGGGACAATTCAGTTTTGAATAGCAGTTTAAAAGCGTTCACGGGAAGAAAATGATGACAACTACTGGACTATAGGCATATCATATCTGTTTAGGTTACTACATTAAAGACGTCTTGGTATAACATAATATTGTCATATCAAGCCTTAAAACTCATGCTCTTGTGGGTTTAAGCACAATGAAAGAATATTTATTGCAATTACACAAACGACAAACAGTACTTACAGGTACTTACGATACATACAATAAATTACCTCCGTATAACGTACGCGATCTGGACTCCACAATGAACAATATGCAAGACTGCTATTTTTGGTATAAAATGAAATCCCTTATATACAGCATTCTAGCTGGCGGTAATTAAATATCGTGACAATGCGGTTCGGCGACGCAACAAAAAACAGGAAATTTCGGAAACACGATCAGCAATATGCTGTTAAATTAATGAATACACACAGCAGGCTAGCGAGGCGACGACACAGTCCACCAGGCTGTTTCAATTGAATGACCGAAGTTTCAACTCGGTAACAATATGGAGCGCAAACGCTACACTCTCACCCAAACAAATTTAATAGTATCGCACTCATCAATTGTGCCACAACTGCTCCATTCAACAGACAGGCATATAATTTTTAATGACATTTATAACTCCGTCGTACGTGTTGCTAATTTGGTTAAAATATTTTTTTTTTATTCTCGTGGACGACTTCATAAAGTTTACACGTGGTCTATATGGCTAAAATGTTATTTATTTTCTATTACTAAACAAAAAACTTATATTTTATATGAAACCAATGCCATGTCTCTATGGCTAATATGACCGTTAAACACAATGTTTCTTAACCTCATTTTACATCGCGTTGCACACGTATATCTTCAAAAAACGAAGCTAGTTCTATTTTTTTGGTAAGACCAGTGCCGGATTAACTAAGTGCGGGGACTGTGGCAGATCGATCTGATGTACAAAAATAATCACCAGAAGTAATTAAATATTTTATGAATTTAATCTACATTCTACAACAAAAAAGTCCAATTTAATATTTTATTTGCAAGAAATATAAAACTTCAACAATATTATTTAAATGTATTTTCGGCGCATTTTGATTTCTGCAAATTTGGCAATTATTCAGATGAGTTTAGGGACTTTAGAACGTCATTTTCTATATTCAAAAGAACTAAATAGTGTAGCCGCTCTTCCCCCATTGTGTTTCGCAGATAGTTTTTAATTAATTCAATTATGAAAACGATCTTTATCCAGTACAATTATAGTTACCATCATACATAGATAAATACGTAACACATTGTTATTGTTAGGAAACGTGGTGTAAATATTGTTTTCTTTGATCAAAGTGAAATAGTTGAGTCCTGGAGAGGAGCAATCAATACCAATGTGCTTTACGAATTCTGAAAACTGAGGTAGTTCATCTTTTAATCCATCTTCCAAATCCTGAGGATATGCTTCTAAAAGTCTGTCAGCACTTTCTTGGATCTGCGCAGGTGTTTAGGTCATGCAGATTTCGCAAAAAACTAAACCGTGTGTTCAATTGGGTGTATGCCTCGCGACGTTTCTTCAGCGCAGATAATAGGCTGTCAATACTGCAAGAAAAACTTCTATGCTACCCAAAATCTGTCTTTAGGTGATTGATTATCCATTGCATCTGGGACTAAACGGCCACTGCCTACATCCTCATCATCGCGTCTTCGATTTCGGACAATTCTTCTTATTGTTCGGTAATCTGGCACTTGAGTCAGCTTCTGCGTCTGTGACTCAAACTTAGCGAATTGTTCTCTATAAGTATGTAGGGATTCTGCCAAAGAGGCACACAATGCTGAAGCAATGTTGAGGTTTTGCTGCTTTGATTGAAGAGAAGCTTGAGTTGCCTGAAAGCGCTCGAGTACGCTATTTCAAAAAAACAATGGACACGATTGTGCAGAGCATACACCAACTAAATTCAACGAATGAGCATAGCATGGCACATATTCTGCAACAGCATTACATTTTTTTGGACAAGTGCCTGTACTTTGTTATATTTCCCGCTCATGTTGGACGCACTGTCATAACTCTGTCCACGGCAATCGGCAAGATCGATACCCAATTCTCACTGGTGTACAGCACCAGGCTGTCGAAAATCTGCTGAGCAGTATGGCCCTCCATTGGCAGAAATGCAAGAAACCTTTCCACAGGCCCTGTTGGATTGGCATATCTTACTGTGAAACAAAGCTGGTCCGTGTGAGCAATGTCCGGGGTTGAATCTAGTGATATGGAAAAGTATTTAGCTTCTTTCAGTTCCCTGACGATTATATCTTCAGCTGCTTTTCCCAATGTCTCGACTACCTCTTCGCAAATAGTCTTTGATAAGTAGGAAGTGTACCCTTTTCCACGATTGGCATGCATCTTGATGTGTTGGTACAAGAATGGATCTACAGCTGCAATAAGCTCCAACAGTCCCAAATAGTTTCTGTTGTTAGGAGATCCTACTGTTTCATCTGTTCCTCTGAAGGCCAACCCTCTTTCACATAATAACTTTATGACATTTATGATCCTCTCCAGTAGGGAACCCCAGTATTTCTTCTCGTCCTCAAGTTGTTTCGTCAGGGCGGCATCATTTTTTTCTCCATTTTTTTTTAGATTGATCAGGTACAGGACCCCAGCTTTGTGCATCGAACTTATCTCGTGTCTCTGTATCAGCAGCTGAACATGCTTCCAGGCATTGAAACCTTCGCAAAATACGTTCAATTCAGTGTTGGATGAGGCTGCTAGTTTGCAGGCAAAACAATACAGATTGACTTTGGTCTCGCTGTAGCATAACCACTCCCTAAGCCGCTTTTCATTTGTAGCTTTATGAACATGTGTAAAATATTGCTTTACAAAATCTATTGTAACCTTCAGCCTCATAGAATCTTATTGATTTGGTAAAGTCACTGTTCATGTGTTGACATTGTGAACTGCCCCTTGCTGCCCATGTCTTTTTTTGTTCATATCTAAGAACTAGAGGCCACTCCCCCAAGTCATTGAATTGAGCTGCCAGATCTAGAACCTTAGATGTTGGTAAGTAGGAATGCTGTTGAGTTTCCATTTCCTCGGTTGGTTCCTGTTGTTCTTGCTCGGTAGTACCTGAGCTTGAGCAAGGCTGCTGAGGTTCCAGCATACTAGCATCATTATGAAAAGTTGAGCTAACAGATGGTGACGGAAATAACTAGATGGTGACGGAATAGAAAAAATAAATAGCATTTTTGCAGAAATTTCTGTTGCCGTTCTGATGCCTCTCTTTTCTTCTGGCTTTCTCTGTCCGGTAAAGATATTTCCTTATATCTCTGTTTCGTGAAGTCTTTGTGAAGTCGTCTCATAAGAGTTAGCATTAGATTGAACTTAATTAAATTTCACTGAATTAACTATTACAATCAGTTTACAGTTAGCCTGACAACATAAACTTAAAGTACAACAGACTACCATAGGAATTACTGTAGGCCTTCAGCTGACACCCAACCATTCAACCAGCTGGCTAAGTTTAGTACAAAAGGTGCTATAGTTCTCTCAATCACGAAATAGCTAGGTAGTTAGAACTTACTTACAATTTTTTCTCAGAAGCAATAGGCTAAATACAGTTTAAATCAAATGCGAAGCTGCCATTCCCTCGAATGTTTTCTTAAACAACTAGGACTAGTATCGTGGCCCTTGTCACAATTAGTATCTAACAGTGGTATTTAACATTCTTTTCAGATAAAAATACCTTAAAAAAGATAAAAAAATACCCTTATTAAACTTGTTTACGACTAAAACCGTTCGTTTTACGTCACAATGTCTAAAAGTGGCGTGATGTTTACTGCGTTAATATAAAGCAGAGCGTTCGATGTAAGAAAAATGCGAGCTAACATGAGTGATTTTTGTGCGATTGGGAAACCAAGCTGAAAGCGCAACTAATAGTTAACACTTCTGGGTATACAGGCTGAAATGTGTCTAAGTATTTCCGAAGTAGCGGTCACATTATTGTGTTCGTGACAGCACTCGATCAAGGCAGAATTGCCTCCAGTGAAAATTACTGTTTTTAAAGTTTACAATAATTAGAATATTTTGGGACTAGTAATTTAAACTTACAAGTTACAACTATAATATTATCCTACGCCATTCCAGTTTGCAAGCCAAAAATTTCTTACCAACTATGTTAGACATTTTTTTGCCAAAATAAAATTGTTTGCTCACCAAGCGCGGAGCCTTGTGAAGCGCGGGCCCGTAGCAGCTGCCACATCTGCCACTTATGTTAATCCGGCCCTGGGTAAGACCGATATCGCTCTGAATTTACTTGCGTCTTATATTTTATTTTCCTCCTAGTTTAGGGTTGCCATACGTCCGGATTTCCCCGGACATGTCCGGAATTTTAGTGTTCAAACTGCGTCCGGGGGGAAATGCCAAAATATGCTTAAATGTCCGGAATTATTTAAAATTGTTTGTTGCGGGTAATAATTTCATTGTTACGTCAAAAACGACAATACAGCGCTCTATTTGGGATACATGGATGAGTGGAGCTGGGCTAGTAGCTGAAGGCCTTATATCTTGGTCGATATTGCAAAATTTAGAGCATGTCTGAAACGATAAGAGCGTATGTTCGCTGAAAAAATTTTCAAAGCAGTAGAAAAATAGCGCAACAAGAAGTCTGTTGCAGACCAAATGAGAATACCAAGGAAATTGTCGTTTTGTTTAATGCTTAATGAGAACTCGCATTCGTGTATTGCAATACAACATTACTTTTCTGTTTGTGTATATAGTTTCGTGTTTATTCTTCCTTCACAAAAAAGCAATGGCGGTAATGTACTTTGGTATTGGTAATATTCTAAAATTGGTCAATCCAACTGAGATAAATTTGTTATGGATTGCGCAGTATCAAATATAGTAACCCTAGCCTAGAGATCACCAGAGGTCAAATCAGAGATGTCCCAATAGCCTAGTGAATTCACGACACTATGTTAAAAAATCCGCTCCGGTATACAATGGACAGGCAAAGCATTGCCAGTGTGACGTCATATTGACAGACAATGTGTTTCTACCTCATTTTAAAAACCGCTAGTGGGGACTAAAGAGTGTCCGGATTTTAGGGCACGAAAATATGGTAACCCTATCATAGTTGCCTTATCGTTAAATAACTTTGGGATGAATGAGCTAAGTCGAAAGAGAAATGTAATATAATAAGAACATATGTTTTACATTTAAGAATATTTTTCCACTTGCCATCGGCGCACATGGTATCGTTCCATGGCGAACCGGTTCATAAGCTCTGGTTTAGCCTATTATCAATTCTTAATGGTTATTTTACTTTAATTCAAATGTTTAAAACCTTGCATTGTTTCATTAAGTTACCAAAATAACACAATGACCCCTTAATTATCTTATGAATTCGTTTGATCGCTTTGGTCCAATATAATTTTTGTTACTTTGGTCGAATATAATTTTTTGTTATTATCTTACTTTAAAATATGGACTATTCATAGACGTTTTGAAGTGTTGTGGACCATAACGAATATGAATAACGCCATTATGGCGTCTTTAGGAGTTTCTGGAACCATTCTTGTGATGACCCAACAGAAAAATCTTCTGTTAAAGAAGGTTAATTAGTTGTTTAAACCATTTTTTGATTAATTTATTATCAAAACAAAAATTGCTACGCCTGAACGCTAATCATCTCTTAGATTTCAATATATATTATCCAATCGGCACCGATACCACACAATAGTATTGAAGGGTTGAAATTAAGCAACTTAATGCCCTAACGAAATAACATTCGCCAAAATATCGGCTCGCCAACTGCGAGAGGTGTTTTTATCAGTGTTTAATTCGTTTTTTTGTATTTGCACAATAATGATTTGCTAGCGATTTAAGCAATACTTGGCCTTTAACTTTGATATTTTTCGTCTATTAGATCTGATAACAATTAACTAAAATAGGAAAACTCGCCAGTCGGGCAAGTGGGTGTTGGTCAGCAATCGCCCCAAGCGAGTTGCACTCGTATTGGCGAGAGTGCAAATTGTCCACCCTGCGATACTACCAGTTGGCATGAAGCATGCTCTAATAACGTTTTTTCTTGTGAGGTATAACTTTCATTTCTTTTTTAGGCTTAATGCTCCTTTAAACCGAGCTAACTATCTGACCCTTTTGTTATGCTGATCGACTTTGCGTTATATACAGCAAATGTGCACCAACGAGCTTAAAGTGGGTTTCGAACCTTTCAATGTAGTTAGTAATAATAATGTTTATATACTTATCTCTGATATGTAGACTACGTTTCACAGTTATTGCGAAGGTCAAAGTATTAACAACGTATAACACAGGAATAGTTCACCGAATAACAATTTTGTCGTATAAGGCACTTTAAAAAGATTAATGCTTACAACAGCATAACAGCAGGAGTTATTATAATGTATGATATAATAAAAGTTCTCCCATCACCTTGTCCACCAAAAGCTAGAATCTTAGGATTTTACAGAAAAATGGTAGATCTCTCACTTGATATGAAGTAAGTATCAATAATCCACGAAAATAGTTTTACGGAAACGCGTCTGTGTTTTTGATTTGTAATGTTTAGTGCCATGGAACACTTTTGTTCAAACGGTACTCCAAACTTAAATAAGTTTAGGACTTTGGAAAAAGGGCAATTATGTCATACCTTTTATTTCAGCTACCCTTAAGTGCTCAAATACCACTAGTTCAATGTGTGTTACAAAGGTCAGCGTATTTTAAGGAAAAGCTTGGTGACGACGTGAATGGTAATTGGCATGTGATATAACGTTCTTGTTATACCGCAAACGTTGTTTGGCAATTATTGTTTTAAGCACACGGCTGGTGATCGTAGTAAATTATCCAAATACTGTTCTTGCTCGGTTTGTGATCCCCATGTGGGCTGAGAATGTTCAACTGTTTCTTGTACTTGTCCCAAATTTTCGCCAGATGCAGTTAACAGTGAACATGTTGGCTGAAGTTGTGCTTTGTTTTTGTTATCAGCAACTTCGTCTTGACCATACGCTGCGTTCGTGTGGTTTCCTATCGACGGACTGCGAACAATGCAGGTGGGTCTATGCAGGTTCAGAATGTACATCAGCTTCTGGCGCTCATCTTGCAGCTTTTCAATCTCCCTTTTTAACGTCAAATTGATGTGCTCCAAATGTTCTGATTCCTTTAATCAAAATGTATACTAAATAAACAATAGGAAATCAACGGGGGTTGGGGTTCCAAGGACTCTTTAGGAAAAACACTTTTTCGAGTTTGGCTTACACGAATTTTTTTTTTAAGTATTTTTTGTCTTGACTGACTCACATTATTTTAAGCCGATCACTTAATCTATTCTTCTCATTTATATTAGTCTTGTTTTGCCGTTTCTGAAATTTAGCTGATACGGTGACCTGACTACTCACTGTACAATGTGCAGTGTTGTCACGGGGGCTTGCACCAGGCCATTACCCAAACCATATTTTCGCAAGCTTTTACTATCATAGATTCTAGAAAGAAAACGCAATAAATAACCTAATCTTAGAAATATTCTTATACCGAGCAATTTGCGACTTATCTAAAATTCGTAATTATGACATAATAAACTCGTTTGCAGATGCTGAGTTACATGACTACAGTGCCAAACTAACGTTTAGCAAAATAAAATCACAGGTATTAAACAACTTTGGCACATTTTGCCAGTTTTACATGCAAGCGCCTTTTTTGCGCTGTTTATTCGTTGTTTCTATTACCTGAGGACGCTGTCTCTATTAAGTTCGGCGGAGCGAAGCGAAATCCTATAAATTAATGAGTCGGAGAAATTGTAAAAATAATACTAGCAAGCGAATTGAAGAAAACACATTCCCCAGCGTACAACTTTTTTTAAAGAAAATGATCAAACGGTTCGTGTCATGTTCAAGAAAATAAACTACACGAACATTTAAAAATGAAAAAGACAAATGGAAGTTTCTACTTGCAGCGTGTCGGTCATGCCAGGGCCGGATTAGATCAGGGGCTGATGGTGCTACAGTCCCATGCTCGCCTAAAAAATAGACTCACTGCGATCTTTGTAAAAAAAAGTGCAAATCTTTAATTGCAGTATTGCACACAGAAGTTTATTGAATACCGCACACTTCTTAATATTACTTAAATTATGACGTCACGTTATGACGAAATTTGTGGCGTCATAGCTGATTTTTATAGCCTCACAATTAATACGAAATCAATAGGCCTCACACTAGCATATATATCCCCAGGTCCACCAAAACCTTAATCCGGTCGTGGCTCATGCATCCTTACCAAGCAATAGTTAGATTTAGGATTCAAATAATGTACCTCTTGTAGCTTTTCTGACACCATTTTTTTCTTGAATCTACATTTTGCAGCGGCTACTTTGTTTCTTTCGCGTCTACGAGCCCGCTTAAGTATCGTATCCGGCGAGGGAACCTAAAACAGCAATTACTTGGTTAGGTACATCTATTTGAACTGGGTTGTAAGAAATGATCGGATTAAAGTCAAAAACATAATTAAAGTGAAAACCTGATTTATATATATATATAAGCAAGTTTTTCCATAATAGAAATTAACGATAGAAGGAAGCTAATCTCCAACGTAAAGCAATTTTTGATTGAAAAACCTAGAAATATCAACGTTCGTTGATGTTTACAAATTTGCCTGGAGACAACCTCTACTAATAAGATAAAAAACTGTCATTAAAAAAAATCGAAATCAAGCAAATGTTTAAAGTAAGGCATATTTGTTTGAAAAGGGTAGACAATTTATAGCCTACTTTTGCTCGGTACGTTGTTTGGGCACCGTTAGTTTTTAAACTGAAGGATGCTTTATTTACCTCATTTTCTGACAGAACATTTTCACTTTCAAAAGTTGTCGGAAGGCCACGAGCAATTCGCTTGCTTTGAATTGAATAACGCAATTCTTGCTTAATTAGCGGTCGAAGGTGTTCTTCAACAAGCATAAGTTCGTCGGATAGAACGCTGGACATCGAAGCACTGTCTTGGTGGTTTGCGGTGTCGTGTGTAGCAGATGGCATTGAGCACTGTTGATAAAATGGCTGGCTCCGCTCGAATTCGGTTGACAATCTACTTTGTCGCAGATCGACCGGGTAGTTTACATCTGAAATCCGCTCCTGGTGCAAGTTTGGAATGTAATAAGGTGATGTCCTTCCTTGAGTTAGATCATTCTGACCATGCGTCATCATTTGAAGTTTCATTCGACCAACAGATAGAAAAGCTACAAGGCAATGTTTAATATGATCTCATAAATCCTGTATTATAAAAAATCAAATAAAAGTCATTACATTTTTGCTTACAACAATTTCAAATCGTACGTATAAGCTTGTTGTCTCGCTATTCGAAGGCTTCTGACGATTGTTGCGTCACTGCGCCGAGTTTTTATATGGGCGTCACACGCTCGCTTCTCGTTTGGGATATCGGGTAATGGCTAATTTTAGTACTTGACTTCATTGCCTTTTTCCTTTCGCCGACGCGTCACGCGTCACGCGCGATCCGTTGACTTACGACGTAACATTTGTTTTGTATTATTCAAAGAAATGTGTACATAACCATATGAATCTTTAATTTTGTCTTCAAGTTTACTTATTTACGATAGTATGAACCATATCTAAAAAAATGCTACAAAGGTTGTAAAAATCTACAAAGATTCCAAGCTAACGCAATTATCTGACGCCGTACAATATGATGTCATCAGTAAACAATTGTTGGCGCCCATATCGATGCGACTATTCTTAACTATTACAACTGGTGTGATTCGTCATTGACTAACCAATGCATTTCTACACAGAAGTTTCGTAAGCAAAAAATCACTTGCCACCAATTTATCGATGTTTTACGTAAAGTCAGTGGAGTTTTTTTCCCGAGGTTGACACAGACAAAAAAAAGTTTGGAAAGGTTATGGCCGCTCAATAATCTCTTAACAATTTATGGCTTTATTAAACTATTTACGTTTGGTGTTTCAAAAGTAGGTCAAATAGGGCTGTTAGCGAATAGCTCAATTTGCTTAAATCCTTTATTGTATTTTAATGTTTGTTATTCAATTATGTGAAAAGACGTGAAAACAAAACAATGTTTAGGCAAATTGCTCGTTAAATTGATAGAGTGCTCTAACGACATCAAAAATAAATTCCGGGCGCTAAATAAACAACACCACATATTCTGAAATTTTTCACGCTGCACGCAAGTATATTCCTTCATTTTCAATGAAAAAAAAATAGGCAAATACTCAGTGATATAAAATATAAGTTTGATTAGATACTTAGAATAAAAAGGTTAAAATTGTATGCCAGTTAGAAGACCAACGGACCTTCTTGATACATATTTATAATACAACCTCACAAGACGACGGTCATTTTTTTTCTATTTCACGATGGGAAAAATTTATTTTTCACACCAAAAGGAATTGGAGCTTTAACGATGAAAAATCGTAATTAAATAGCCTACTGGAATAAATTATCTACGAAAAACTTTTTTTTTCGTTTTTTTTTAGTCCGACGAAGTCAACCAAGAATTTTTACTGCCTTAACGAACACCGATTGCGTGTTCATATAGCGCAAGCTGCTAAAAATGTGAATGTATACGAAAATTGTTCACACATTATATGCCCTTTTCCGCTACATCAGCACAACCTAATTAACTTTCGGAACAATTTATTCCAATGCATTTTTTGCTAAACTCGACACATTAGTATTTTAAGATACATATATCATGAAAATACCACGAAGTAAAAGACACTTTTTCACAATTGACGTTGGTGGTAATGCACAGAATAAGACCTAACCACTGGTTACGGTATGATGTAATGAAAAAAGTGTACCTGTTGTCCGTTTGTTGTCTATATTTATTTGAATTTCAATTAAAAACATGGGCGTTGAAAGTCCTTTGACAGCTCATGTTTTGGCTATTTCTCCTTGCGGTTTGTTGTCTAAGTATCTGATACATCTAGACCAGAGTCCCTGCACTTCGGCTTTACTCGTTACGCAGTAATATTTGGGATTTTAACACGGAAGCGAGTGCGCATAGATGCGCGTCATACAGATGGCAGCTAAACAAAAGGTAAACAGCGGTAATTGATAGGCCGGATATTGGTCGAGGGGTAAATTTCACGGAAGTTGCTGACATGTCCTATCAACTAAAACCACTATCATCAAAATAAGTAAAAAAGCACTCTATACAAATAACATTTCCAAAATGGCACCAATATAACAAGCGTCACCGAATTAAAATTTTAAGAAGCATAAATTATTTCTATTTTCATAAAGAGCAAAATAGAAGATCCCGCCTCTGAAGCAATTTATATGAAACGAGCACTTAAGCTTACATTCGTTTTGCAAAGTGAATTTCTCTTAACTCCGAGCAACGTCACTGAAACCACTGTCTGGTATGCGACTGCAGCGAAAAAAGATTTCTATTTACTTTTCTCCCTAAAGTGAGGATTAGGCTTCACGAAATATACAGATTAGAATTAAAAACGACAGGAAAGCCGTTTCAATGAAACTAATGTGATATTTTAACCACGTAGTTCTTGGAGATATTGCTCTGTTTTTTTGCAAAATAAAAAGCCTGTTTACTCTGCGGTTGTCTGACGCAGTTCGACAACACTGTGACGTGCGCAAAAAGCCTTAGGCTACGTGTGAGTAAAATCGTCGCATTTAAGAAGTGCACTTTTAGTCAGTTTTGTCATGCATTTTGCCAAGATATATTTAGAAACACAAGTCGACAAAATAAAAGTTGGAAACCTTGAACCTAGAGTCTAACTCAAGCGTATTTAGGGTAGCGGTTCGTGCTTTGAACCCTTCCTCAATAAAGTTAGACCCTTGTCATGCGAGACAAAACTGCAAATGGAACTGAGCGGTAATTTGTTTATACAGACCTATCTAGGCCACTTGGCGTACAACTATTTGTATGACGTAACAATGTATTTTTATTAGCTTTGTGTATGTCACATTCATCTAAGTAAAAATATTTTACACTATGATTAAGAGGCCATTAACGTAATAGACATAATATTATTTAGTTTAAACTAAAGCGAAGTATTAAAAAACGCACATTTTTGGACGTAACTTTGTAAAATGGCCTCGGAAAAAATCAGAAACAAAAATAGCCGATATAAGCCAGGGTAGAAAATCTCCCCCACCCATTTTTTTGCACCTAAATACGTGTTTGATTTCATTTAGGGAGGCAGTAAAAGGTTTGCGCAAAGCACGAAAAAAGGCATTTGTTTGTAAAATTCGAGTCCACACGTCTTCATCCATACAACTAATGAAAAATGTAATACAACCACTTTGAAGGACCGCGATAACTTTAATGGTTTTAATCTAGTTTAGTGTTTGTTAACCTTTTTAAGTCTGGGTGCACCTGGCGAGCGAATCGAGCGCAATTTTTTTTTTGGTATACAATACCGGCATTTTTTGTGAAGTGTTTATGACATTGCCAAAAATTAAAAAATGTCAGCCTTCCACGCCGCAACGGTAAAAAAGCGCTGATTTATAGTTGAAAAGACATCATCAAAACGTAAACAAATCGAATGTATCAAAAGTCATTCGCACTAAGCGCAAAAAATTTTCGCAATTGAGTAGTTAAAAGTCAAAAAGTATGTGAAATGAACTCGTGTCTATAGTTTGTCAAATAGGCGGCGGGCCGGATGAATTACATTGGCTGGCCGGATCTGGCCCGCGGGCAGTAGGTTGCCGACCCCTGGTATTCACTCAACTATCTGGAGAAGGGGTTTCTGATTGTGAGGCAAGCACGTCTAAATCATGGACATCTTATAAATGCTGCTTTTGTCAAAAAAACATGCATTGAAAAAATTCATTGAGAAGGCTGCCGCCTACCACACCGGGACACGTTTACCACAACGAAGCCACTTATGCTGCTAAAATTTTTGTCCCAAGCATAGAAACTGACAAAAATGTGTGTACGAGCTTGGAGGCAAAATATGCTGTAAAAGAGAGAAAATAGAAACACAATGACTTCTATTGTTAAGACTGTGCATGATATTCTGTGCCTCAAGGAACATAGCTGTGCGTGAAATTTCCCAGCATAAGGAAATTTTGGGAATCTTTTTCAATTTTGGATCTACGCCGTGGATGAAGGTTTAAAAAAGCATTTTGCTGGAATGGCAGAAAATGCGAAGTATACAAGCCCAATGATCTCAAATGAAATTCTCAGGGTAGCCAGCAATTTGATAGTGCACGAAATAGTCACCGAGGCAAACAACTCGTTTGTGTCTGTAATGGCTGACGAGTCGTGCGATATTTTTGGGGTTTACTTGCTATTCTTGGTTTTTTGATGAGAGAGGCAAGCAGTGAAGCGAGGGCCAAGGAGTTGTCTTTAAAATCTGCTCTAGAGAAGTCCGCTGTTACTTACGCTGTGTGTTTGATTTGGCGATTTTCGGCCCTCGTAGAACCATTAGCGCGTAAGCTTCACACTGTCGGAGTCAGAATACCATTTGTGATGAGCCTTATTCGTTCTCTTTAGAGCGTTCTTGAAGAAGAACGCATGGACTTTTTCATCGAACATTTATAGTGAAGCTAGTGAATTAGCTGGCATAAAAGAGCTGATAATGCCCATAGTAGTCGAGGTACAAGTTTATCGTGATAACTGTGCTGAACCGGCTTTACAGTACTTCATCGTTTAGTATATACCCCATACGGCCTGATCTGCTCTCTCAGGGAACGATTCAAAGACAACCCACAGTTTTTCGCTTTGCTATCAATTCCCCCTCCCGATAATATCAATTCCCCCTCCTGATAAATAAGCGCTTGTACTCTTAGTATAAGCTTGATAGCGAAGTAAGCCTGCGGAGATATTCTTTGGGCCCTTAAATCAACGAAGAATGCTTACAGGGGTTTTTTTAAACGCTCAAGATTACCCAAGCGTTAGCACCGCAATTGAAATTATCATGCCATTACTTACAACAATCGTTGAGCCTGAGCGGTCATTCCCGTGTATGAAACGGGTCAAAACCTGGTTACGCTCAGCGATGACTTTCCAGGCTCTTATAGTTTTATATGTGTTTCATTGTTAACGTGAAAGGATAAATGAAAAGACGATCAAGCTGTAACGAACCTCGCTGGCGGAAGCGACGAATGGACTTTTAATCGTAATGTCATTACTGAATTGTTGTAAATATAGTTATTTGCTAATGTTTTATATAAAGTCGATTTATCTCTGAGGTAGCAGCTTCAAGTTATTAAATTATAGTTTGCCTATTGAGCGTGTCTTGTCTTTTTCAGCATCGATAGGGGGTATCCAAAACAAATACTCTTACTGGTACAAGTTCAAACTCTTTCCCCCCCCCCAAAAAAAAATAATAATAATAATTTCGGCTGGCTACTGACTCGAAATCGCTATTAGGTTACTTTAGATTTCCAGAAAAACAACAGTTGGTTAAGTTGAATTTTTCTGCAAACTTTTAGGATGCTGACCAGTGTTATCTGTAAGACGCGAATTCAGCAAACCTACACTGCGGTGTAGGATTATACAGCAGTGCTTGTCAACCTTTTTCGGAATGGTAAACCCTTTTTATGTTTACTCAAAAGTTATACACCCCAGTCCACGCGTAATTCACCGAATTTATAGTAATCCTAATCAGGGGCGGATTAAGGCAGGGGCTAAGGGGGCTGCAGCCCCAGGCCCACCGAAAAAATAGGCCCATACGCAACAACTTAATAAGACCAACCGACGTTATCTTTGTAAAAAAACTGTAAAGTTATAATCTAGAGCAGCGTGGTCTAACTAAATTTTGCCACGGAAGCAATTCGTTTTATATGGCGGGCCAAAGATGTAAAGGTTGCCGACCCCTGCCCTAACCCAATCCCGAAGTACATCACTAACCAGTGAACTCTTTTTGTTTAGCTTTTGCCATTGTATGAACTGCGTATCGAACACAAATAAATATGCTGGTGTAGCGCACGACTATTTACCGACTAAGAGATTTTGTGTTTATTGTGCAATTTACGCTGTAACGGCTTATGCCCCAGATTTATTGTCTACTCGCACCTAAGTGTAAATGCTAAATGTCCTGTTCCGCGATTATCTCGGCGGTCAGCATTCGATTGTCTGTGGCTACTTAGGGCCGCTATCCGCTTGTAAACAAGGCCTCTTCTCAGTTAACGTGTTGTGCGGTTGACAGGGTGTGCGGTTTTTGTATATTTTTCCAGAGGGTATAGCGCGGTTCTACTATATTATATCAGGGGGTATGGTGCGGTTCTACTATATTATACCAGGGGGGTACAGCGCAGTTCTAATATACTTTACCAGGGTGTCATTCCTTAGTTATTCTATATTCTTTAAACGGGTCTTATTTGTCAGTGTCCATATACTCCCAATGTTGTGCTTCCAGTTTCGGTGCTTTAGCAGGCAAAAGCGGATGTGGCCCGAAGTTGCGTGGTATAGGTTGGACATGGTGCACTTTTACAAGAATGATTGTCAGTGGTCTTAATATAAATTTGGCTGCGAAGCAAACCTATAACTTGTCTTCATAATTAAAAAATATTTGACAATTTTTTCTTGCACCCCTGTACGCCTCTCATTGGGGACAAAAGTCAATAGTGTGACGTAATCGATTTAGTTCTTTACAGCTATATACTCTAACCTAGCGGCAGAAAACCTTCAATGCAGAATTTGTTCATATCGCTTGCTTTATTCTGGCCGCGAAGCGTCTGGCTGCCTACTGTGCTTTTTTTGTCCAGCGCGTGCAACATTCATTGTGCGAAGTGGCTTGTCTTACTGAAACTAAGCGCGTGCGACTTGCCTTTTAAAAAGAGGCTTCTCTTAGTAAATTAACTTATTGCTTTTACAAAACAACATATTTTACCGCCGCAGATTGAAATGAAAAATTGTGGAGGCAGTGTACACCACTCTGTTTCCAGTTTTTATTCTATGAATGAAATCACTTTAATTTCTATATTTTTGTTTAGTTATTTTCCCCCATAGGTTAATTATTTTAAATTGAAGTTCAAAATTGGCCTGAGGAGCAATCTATAATTTGTCTTTATAATTGAAAACTATTTAACAATGTTTTCTTTAGTTTTTTAGACACCTCTAAACACAAAAACGGCCGAATTTTAATTTTACCCCCCTAAATTACTCCCCTTTTTTTCAAGAGGTAAAATGTTTATTTTAACATCAGCTTTAAATGGTTCTCTAACATTTGTGAAATTTTCAGATGTTTATGTCATTTTCTTCTAGTGTAAATATATCATTGAAATTTCCTAAAGTGTTGTGCATTTTGACCCCCCGGATGAAAAGTTCAGGGGTAAGGTTTAAAATTTTGTTACTTAGCATTGTATATGTCATGTATCCATCATCCATAAATATATCAGATTTTTTTTACATTTTTTTATCTCTGAAAAGTGCTTAAAACCAAAATTAACAAAAAATGACAGTTTTGCCCCCCTAAAAACCTCCCCTTAGATCTTGTGCACAAAAATTTTATATTAGAAACAAATTTGGGAGGGTATTTACCAGTTGTGAAAATTTCATGTTCCAACTATGTTTTTTTCTTTGTCAAAAGTGAACAACAAAAAAATTGACTGAAAAAAAAAATAATAATTCGTACAAAAACAACATGTGTCCAAAAAAAAATTTTTTTTTTTCGGGCCACATTACAAGAATTTGAACTAGAATCACATTTAGTTTTTACAACCAATTTAATTTAATCACAATTTATTCTTTTAAGAACGTGAATGGTAAATATGTGTGTGCTAATTTGTATGCATTTTTATGCTTTTGAGACAGTAAAAATTACATACAAGTCGTTCCAGCCAGAAAATTTAAATTTAAATTCTGTGTTTGAACTGAGAGACTAAAAATGCAGTTGGACAAAGTAGCATTATTGGTAAAATACAAATTAGATTAGAAGTAGAATTAGCCGCATTTTTCTCTAATTCAATGAATTAGAAAACTAAAATTATCTAGTTGTCCAAGTCTCATCTGAAGAGAGGAACGGCTTGATCTGAAGAGAGGAACGGCGTTGCCTCACTTTGCGTATTTCAATGATTTTGACCGCGTGAACGCTTGATATGAAAAACGCAACAGAAATACAAAAAAATAAAGCACGCTTTAGGTATGGAAACGTAAAATTTGCGGTAGAGATTAACTGATATGACTTTTGCTTGATATATCTTCTGCTTTGCCAGATGTTGGCAGGTGAGGCAGTGCCTCATCACCTGCCTCCCCTGACTGCACGTTCCTGTCACTAACTCACCTAACAATTATCACTCTAACCATTTTCACACCCCACCGATTACCCACCAATAACCCTAAACAGAGCCAAAAATGCGGTACCAAAACAGCGGCGCTCTAACGCCGGTCAATCTCGGGTAGGGGTGGACAAATATTTTCCGCATGAGAAAACAAAATGATGTGGCGGGCCAGGTCTAAAATAGGATCCTAAATTACGTAATATGACGCTAAAAACCTAGTAAGCTAAATAACATATGTTATATTACGTTGGGAGTTGTGAGCAAATGTACGTACACCTGTAGACGATTTGAAGGCGACAAGACATCGCGCGAAATCGAAAATCGCGGCTATTTGGTTCAAATGTTTTAATTTATATTTAGAGGGGGACGTCACACATTGATTACAGATAAATATATGTACATTTCTTGATATGTTGGCATTAACCAAGTAGTCAGGGGCGTTAACTCATGCAACGCCCAAGGTTAAAATAAGTGAAAATTTTGCACAGAAAACCAAAAATGCCTTTTTTGCTTTTTGAGGCTTTATACGTTGCCGATGTGTTTGCTATACAATTTGACATATTGCAAAAACGGTATAAATTTGGAAAAACAAAAACATGTCATTAACCAAATTTATTTGTCAAAATGAGAAATCGATATGTTCAGAGGTTGGTAAACGGTTAATGTACTAATTTTCATTTAGATATTTTTAAGACGGAATATTAAGTTTGACAAACTTTCGTTTAAAAGAGTCACAGTACAGAGGGCGACTTCTGTCTAAAAAGACGCTCAAAAAACGCTTGGAACTTAAAAAAAAAAAAGAGATTTCCTTTTTGGTCTTAAAACTAAAATGGAGATTGGCGGGTAATAGATCCATCCTGGAAAGAGTGTTTATTTATCTTACAACCAAACATGTGAGTCACCATGGTTTTTATTTTAAGAAAAATGAGCCGCGTGCCAGATTAAATGGCTTGGTGGGCCGTATTTTGCCCAAGTCTGATTTGTAGGGCGTCCAAACGTCGACAGCGAAACGGCCGATGCCAGACCGACGTTCTCCGATCCTAATTACCCACTACCTATACAGTTTCAGGCGTGATGTTGGCAATTTAGGCTTTATTCCGATGCATTTAGGACGTATTCTGGCAGATTTATGTCTTATTTAGACGATTTTGATCTTATTCTGTTCTGAATATTAGCCTACAGCGCATTTGCCCTTATTATGTCGTTGGTCTAAATCAGGGGTCGGCAACCTTTTTCTATTCGCGGGCCAAAATCAAACTCACAAAGATCTCTGCGGGCCGCACAAAATGATAACTAATAATTGTGTTATTTTCATGTTAAAACCACCGTGAATCAGCCGGACCTCGGATCGTAATAACATTTAAGAAGGCTGTAAATTTTTTTGGTAGACCGGCATTTCTTTTAAATTTCTTGCAAGTTTTTATTACATTACCGAAAATAAAAATATGATAAAAAATATACGTCCAATTTGAATGCGTTTTCCGTGACGCACTTGGCTGCCTTCCACGGCGCAACGGTAAAGCAGCGCTAATATAGGTGAAAAGACAACATTAAAACGTAAACAAACCGGATGTAGAAGGATGTCGCGCGAAGCACTAAAAATTTTCGCACTTCCGTAGTTAAAATAGTCAAAAAATATATAAAACCGAGTCGTGTCTAAATTGTCAAAGAGGCGGCGGGCCGAATAAATTACATCGACGGGTCGGAAATACTTTTTATTGTGTGTTCCCATGCTAACCGGTTCGCTGATCTCATACAATTTCGTGAGACGGTTCTATAGAACTGGTGCGAACCGGCTGAATCAAACCACTGCAGTATAACCTTGTTTAGAGTGCTCCTATCATAAGCCTATAAACCAGACTTGGACAACTAGATAATTCTAGTTTTCTAATTTATTGAATTAGAGCAAAATGCGGCTAATTCTACTTCTAATCTAATTTGTGAATTGCTTGTTTTCTCTAATTCTAGTTCTAATATAATTTGGATTTTACCAAAAATGCTACTTTGTCCAACGGCATTTTTAGGCTCTCAGTTCAAACACAGAATTTCAATTAAAATTTTCTGGTTGGAACGACTTGTATGTAATTTTTACAGGCTACAAAGCTTTAAAAGGCATACAAATTAGCACACACATATTTACCATTCACGTTCTTATAAGAATAAATTGTGATTAAATTAAATTGGTTGTAAAAACTAAATGTGATTCTAGTTAAAATTCTAGTTGATTTTTTAGGAATTCGGTAATTCTAATTCTAATCTAATTTGAAAAAATTAGAAACGATCTAATTCTAATTCTAATCTAATTTGGAAAAACTAAAAATGCTCTAATTTTAATTCTAATCTAATTTTAAAAAGCTAAAATAAATCTAGTTGTCCAAGTCTGCTATAAACATCCTTGATAAAATTTCTTTTTTGTTTTTAATCTCAACAAGAGCAGAAAATCTTTGCTCGCAAAGGTATGTAGTGGGCATGCGAACAAGGATGAAATCGCTTTTTCACTGAGATTTCGGTATTTAGGAATGTTGAGAAGCGATACCCAAAATTCCACCCGATCTGTTAGAAATTAGTGCAGTTCTACGCAAAAAGGTCTACGACAATTATGGCATACGTTGGCAGAAAAGTCTGACTTTTAGCCCTTGAGGTCGTGGCAATGCACTAATTGGACAGTTAGGTAAACCCCCGGCATAGATAAATTGAAAGTATATTCGCTGAAAATTCACAAAAGATAGCAAAAAAGTGAGATAGAATTAACCCCAAATCCCAACCCAAATAATGTGCGTTACTTTAATAATTATTTGTACGCTGAGGGAAAAAGTCAAAACTCTGGTGGCCATAACACAATTTCTCGTCCAGGGTATATAGGATTGTTACGTCACACATTGATGTATTGAGACCTAAAGGGTTTATGTAATTATTAAATCAACGCACAATATTTGAGTTAGGGTGCTGGTTGGCATTTGGGTGGGTCAAGTATCATTAAACTTAATCTTCTTATGCAGATTTGTTAAGTCAAATTAGCGCATTGTTTAAGACCTCAAAGTCTAAAAGTCAGACCTTTTGATCCCTGGGGTGTACGATACACCTGGTTAAAAATCAATGCTATACAGGAGTGGTTCTCAACCTTTTTAGCTTATGGCCGGTAAAATTACAAAACAAATTTGGACCGGTGGACCTTCGAAAATCAAAATCAACCCAAAATGTTACGACAAAAGTATGCAACTTAAAAGCAAAAAACGAAACCTTCAATGTAATAAGCAATTTGCTGCTGTCTTTTTTTTCACGTACAACTGGTCTTAAAGTTTAATACTTTAACGAGTTGTAGCCCTCTTTTAAACAGTTGGGCACAACACTTGTAGCATTGTGACGTACGATAAAGTTCAAAGTAGACCAATAACTAACTTTATTTTACGTCGCAATGCTGCAAACTACAGAACTGGCGAAGTTCTAAATTTGATGGACAAGCAGCCTTTAACATCTTGTGTTTTGCAATTGAGATATAAAATTGTAAGATATTTGGCGGACCGGCAGGAAAGTTGATGCGGACCGGCACCGGTCGGCGGACCGGCGGTTGAGAGCCGCTATACAGGATACTCTATATTGGTCAAGTGGACACAGCTTGAAGGTTTTTTTTGCAGTGCAAAGCACAATTGGGGTAGGGTTAGCAAAATATCGCGTTTATATTAATTGTAATTATTTAATTTATATCGCCAAGATAGGCAAAGTTGCAATTGTTTTTATAACAAGTTTGGGGCGACAACGTATTTTAGCTAACAGTACTGTGTATTTTGTCAGTAATTAATAATTGTATAAATGTTTTTTTCGGCGAATTAATCTTAATGTATTTTGACTCAGATTTAGTTGCATAATCATGTACAAGTTGACTGAAGGGAGGACCTTGACTTTTTATTACCACCCTGTCAGTGTCACCAAATTTCTGGCAACTGTCACCTATTTGGTGACACTGACAAGGTGGTAATAAAAACCCCTGTTGGACTAAGCGCTGCATGTTTTTACTTATGTTAAACGTCATGGCATGAGGTGCTATTGTTACTTCGTGTTTTAAATGTTTATGTCCAGTGAACAAAATGCTTGGCCACTGTTTAGACTTTTTTACAATACAGAAGTCACAGTAGATAGATGTTATGGATTCGTGAAAAGAGAAAAACGCCTTTATATCATTGAAGTTCCTAAAAGTTTATTTATGAGGATACAATAAGCTGAATAGCGCCTTTGGTCTGAAATATTTTTTTGCGGCGGAGGAGTCTGGGTCGAATTTGTAACTCATGTACGACAACTGATCAATGATCATCGATTTAATGCGACGGCCTTGATCCCCTTCAATATAAGGTTGTCTGTACTTTTAGGATGCAACGAATAGTATTGCACAAATAATGGTAGGCTATATCATTGCGTTTATTCCCAATTGTTCCCCTTTGAGTTGGAAGAATGACAGTCTCTATGTGGCCGAGGTAGACCTACGTGAGTTAGAATTACACCGCAAGCCAGTTTTCTTTTTAAGGCCTTGCTTGCACGAAAATTCTTCATTGGTCGACTTATTCGGTTATCGTTCATCAAAGGATACAACTTTTGTTGTACTAGTTTTTGTGTGCATGCTTCATTAGCATAAAAAAGTTTTTATTTAATTAAAATGAAAGATAATAATTTCTTAAATTTGGGAAATCTTGCTGAAAACAAATCTCAAAAATCCTAATCATATGAACATAGTCAACTGCAGTCGGCGACCCAAACAAATCGAACTGCGAGTCAATATGAGGTCTCGACTCATTGGTTGGGGAAACATTAGCCCAGGGGCATGGGCGCCCCCAACGAAGGGGCAAGGGGGCACTTGCCCCCCACTGGAATTTCAAAATGGATTATTTTTATTGTTTATAAGTGTAATATTTAGGCTAATTTACGTCTGAAAGGCCGGGCAAAATACGACCTGACCCGCCAAGCATTTTAATCCGCCCCGCGATTCATTTTTCTTAAAATACAAACCAGGGCGACTTTCTACATGATTGGTTGGAACATATACACTCTTTCCAAGGACGGATCTATGTCCCGCTAACTCCATTTTTAGCTTGCTTTAAGACTAAAATGGAAATTGTTTTCGCGTTTCGCGCGAATTTCTCTAGTCTTTCTTGTTAGGCCCACGCGTTTTTTGGCGTCTTTTCAGCCAAAAGTTGCCCTCTGCACTGTGACACTTTTTGAAACGAGAGTTTATCAAACTTAGCCTATAATGTTTGTAAATGGATTTTTTGCTCTTCGATCGACAGTATAGGGTCTAAAATATAAAAACGAAAATTAGTATAACGACCGTTTCCTACCTCTAACACAGTGGTTTGTTAAGGGGAGCCAAGTGGTTGGTATAAGATTAGTACCTAGTATACCTATATATAGTAATCGTATGTCCAAACGAACTCTACTTTCAGACGATTAGCACATCCAAATTTTGTAAGTCTTGGCTTTTGGCGCAGATGTGTCTTTTGCAGTTTTGCAATTTTTTATTTTACTTTTGGCGACTGTTTCCTTATAGGTTTGACTTTCTGTCAGATAGGATACATCGAAAAGATAAATAAAAAGGTGGAATACTTCGTGTTTTTTCTGGGGAGGAATTGACAGTGCTTGGGCTTGAAGAAGAAAGGAATATAAAAAAACGAGAACTACTGATTTAAAACATATCGATTCACATTTGTCAACCCAATTTGATTAATGTCACGTTTGTGTTTCTCCTGATTTGTACCGTCTTTACAATATGTCCATTGTATCTCAAGGAACACATCGGCAACTTAAAGCCTCAATAAGCAAAAAAGTGGCATTGTGAGTCGTTCTGTGCAAAACGTATTTTAATATTGTGCTGTTTAAAGCCCACCACTTAATGACCTGGGCGAAGTTGGCGCGCTGGATTGGTTTTGGGCAATATCTCCAAAAGTTGTGACGATACAAAGTTGAAATTTCTACACAATCCTTATATTGCTTTACATCGTTCCAGCAATCACACTTTTAGCGAAAAAATATTAATATTCATTTTTATGAATACCGGTATTAATATTCAGCTATATATTAACACCCAATTTTCAAACTTTCTCGCTAATTTTTTCACGAAATAAACTACAAGGCATACTCTTCAAAAAGAGCCATCGCTTGTAGTCAATATCAATCGGGCCTTGCTTTAATATGCGATCAAAAATTTCATAACTGCTCAAGTTCGACATATGGCCTTTTGACTTCAAATGCCCCAAATAGCATCTAATGTTCAATGCGTCAAGTCACCCTCTATATTTCAATTAAAGTTTGCGTTTTAAATCATAGCTGCGGAGTCGGTTAAAAATGACCCGAGCCCGGCCAAAAAAGTAAACCCGAGTCCCGAGTCCGGTCAAATATGCTAGTTCGTCGAGTTCCGAGTCCGGCCCTGACTCAACAGCCTGTATTGCGTCAATTGAAGTACCGGTAACTAAATTGACGTGGAAATTCACCAGGATAGAGGTGTCATATAATGTATTCACTCACAATACATGATTGGAATATATTCTACCATTGCTACACCACCTTTGCAATTTCCAGTTTGCGGCCATATCAGTTTTAAAATTTGGTACTGCGCATGCTCATGTCGGACTCGGGTCTTTTACGTGGTCTAACTCGAGTCTCGAGTCCAACTCCAGCAAAACAAACTGACTCCTCGAGTCCCGATTCCCGCGCCGACTCCGCAACCCTGTTTTAAATCAAATAGGCCTAGTCGCGATTTTCAGGCGCTTCGCGCGATTCCTTGTCACCACCAAATCGACTTCAGTTGTAAATTTACGCACAACTCCAACGTAGTAACAGGTTCAATTAAATTGCGTGAATTTGAGTTCCTATTTTTGCCCTGGCCCGCCGCAACGTTTTATGTTTCTGCGGCCCGTGATAAAAAAATTGCCCACCCCTGCCTTAAGGAATAAATGCTATTTTCCGAGTTTAACAAAATAGTTTTTGATCAGTAGGGTAGCAACCGAAGGGTCTTAATGATAAGTTACTCCTATGCCAAACAAAAAACACTGAAAAAACACATTCTAAATGAATTACCCTTTTATGCCGTATTTTCACGGGGCATAACGGACCCCACTAATAAAAGATAGTTGAACTCCCTCGTTGTGTGAAAATGGTGGTTCAAGGATTTTTGTTTAGGATCGTATGAAAAATTTTCAGTCATATTGCAACAAGTTGCGTCAGAACGTGACGTAATAATTTAAGTAATGGTTATGGCGCCTTATAAGTTAAAAAATATTTTACAAAAGTAGGACAAAACATATAAGATAACCAAAATAGGACTACGCGTAGACTATTAGCATATGCTGCATAAATACTGTATTGGATTAATAAACAGATTCTATCTACAAATTATTTAGCAAAAAATAGCAATATCCCCGAAAACACATTTTCTCCCTCCCTGGTTTGTACAAAATCGAATCAGCCTGATTTTTGTCCACAAACGTTTTTTTTTCGACGATAGTCACTGTTCACTAAACAACTTTTGCCGCTGGCAATTTTCGCTCACGAGAAAAGTGAGTGATCCGTTTTGCCCCGCCTTCCATATATATTTATATTGACCCCTGGAAAATTTTCTGCGGGCGCCCCTGGCCTATGCCCACCCTTTGCCGCTTTCTCTTTAATTAAATATATTGGGACTCAATGTAAGTTGCAATGTTATGCGAGTTGACCGAGGACAGTGGGGTTTTATTATATGCTTTGGACTATGGACTAAGCTCTAGCCCAGGGTTGGCGAACCTTTTTATCGTGCGGGTGACAAACACGACCTTAATCCTTACAAAATGCACAAGTGGGTCATATATTTATTTATATGTTAATATTATGTTAAACTTTGCTGATACGTCGTTTTAAGTGTTATTCTCTGCGTTGGTATAATTCAAGGTTTTTGAATAATTTCCAAATTCGGATTCCCACAATTATTAAGAAGCTGAATAGTTAACAAATGCTGCAGCATTTTTTATGGGATTACAGGAGTTCAGCAGAAAGATTTTCACCATGGTTTATTGGTTTAACCAGAGTTTTTAGAACTTAGTCTGCGAACTATTAATTTTCTTTAAAGAACCGCCATTCTTCACGTTTTACAACGACAAACAAAATGTTTTTAGTTGTCTGCTTTTCTGCACGCATTTGTTGAAGTGCAGTTAATGTAGGCCTATACTCGTCAACCCTAAAACACTTTTGCACGACCCACAGATTTTCAACCTTAATTTAAACAGTATAGTGCTATCTACCGAAGAACTGTTTTTTTACATTTATGCTTTCACAAAAATGATTGATAACTATTCGGTATTTCTAGAGAGACAAGTGGGTCATTAAAAATCTTTGGTGGGTCACTTCGTGACCCGCGGGACAGTGGTTCGCCATCCCTGCCCTAGCCCTAGCCTATATGATACTTGATTTACGACATCACAATATGACGTAATTTGTCACGTCATATATGAAAAATTTCACAAACACAAACAAAAATCTAAATTCTTTTGAATCTGATTAAACCAACCTTATTTTTTGTCAATCTAGTTATAGGGCCTACACTCGTAGATTTCCTGCTTCAAATGACATTTTACGATAATATTTTTATAGTTTGACAGAGTGGTCGGTGGTAGGCTAGTTATTGTTTTGTAATTGACCTTAGACACAATGTGTGACATTTACCATACGGAGTGCTAAGAAAACCGCTGTATTGCAAATAGTCTTTGTTGTATTTAACGAATTGGTAAGAAAAGATAAACGAGATGTAGCCATATGTTATTGGCCATCACCCATAGTGATCGTAATCGTAAAAATTCACATGACACAGGCATAACCTTTCTTGACGATCACATTTTCGATCACGCTCCGTGAGTATCGCGCCGTATAATGTAGCTTTTCATGGCGTGAGTGCTTCAGGTCACGTGTTTCCCATTACCACAATACGTGCCAAACTAAAGTAACAATTATTTTAATAATAGATATAAAGAATGATTCGAATATTTTTTCACGGTGTTTTTATACGTTTTATAATATAAAATACCGTGACAGTTTGAAGGCTATAATATTCATCCTTTGCTTATTTTAAGTTTATCGTTCCTATTTGATACTTAAAGCAACGAGATTCGCTTTATCATGAAACCTAATGATACTATAATAAGATTTATGGCTTTTTCGTTGCCTGTGTTTTCACCGAGGCGCGTACGACTGTCTGTGTATCGATTTATCCACTTGGAGTGAGTAAATTGTTTAAATGACGAAATTGCACTATTTAACGCAATTTTATTATCGTTGTAGACTAATATAAGATTCACATAAAACTAAAACACATGCATATCTAGTTACGTCATAAATATTTTTTCTTTGGCGAAGGAGGCTGGCAAGACGAGACAGGCTGGCTATTTTTGCGGCGGTACATGCTGCATCTAACGTCGCATGGATGTAATTTTATAGTCGCCTTATATTGTTGTTTGGAACGTAAGTGTAGTTAAAGTTTGTTTATCATCATGGCGTCGAACAACATGTACCGTATTGGAGGTAAGTCAATTGAAAAATCTTTGGCGCTCGTCTAGAATCCTACCACAACGAACATTATTTGGGTTAGGGTGCCGGTTTGGGTTTGGGTGAGTCCAGTAATAGTGTTAAACAATATTACTTGACCTACCCACACCCTAACCCACATATTATGCATTGCTTAATAATCATTTCAACGTTGTGGTAGGATTCTAGACCAGCGCCAAATCTTTATTTAATTCAAATAAATTAGTTTTATAACACTTTTTAATTTTTTTTTAGTTGAAATAATTGTATTGTATGTCTTTCATTAAAACTTACACACGTATACCAAACTAAGAATTGCATATCAAGTTAGAAGATGTAGGCCTAACCACTAATATTTTACTTTTTTAAATAATTCACGTTTTTGGTTTTTATTTACCCTTCCAACAAACTAGGGCACTACTTTGGTTTGGGTGGGTCAAGAATTAATTTTTAAATAATAAATATAATAACACTTGACACACTCAAACACTAAAACCCTAACCCAAATATTGTGCGTTGATTTAATAATTGTTTGAACTCTGTGGTAGGAATCTAGACCAGCGCCCAAACTAGTTTTAATGGATGTATTCATAATCACTAATGGATGTACAGTACTCAATTGAGTGGAAAAAATAGTAAACCGATTAGGGAGTAAACCATAAAAAAATTTCCATCTCAAACGCCAACCCTAAACTTTGTCAATCTTTAAATTAAATCATTAATGAGTGCTTTTGTATCCAAGCAAGTAAGGCAAGTAGCCACTTCTAACATTTTAGGTTATTGTCATCATGGGTTATCTATAGGGATGCTCAAAGTAGAATCCCAAGGTATTCTAGAATAATAGGTTTCGAATCTAGAATAACGAATCCAGAATAGTGAATCCTAGTATATTTTTATTAAATTATTTAACCTCGATTTTGTTTGGGGTAGGGATTAATCTTAATCTACCCTACAGGGCCCACAATCACAGCAATAAATCTCCCAAACAATTTTCTAACATGTGTACATTATAATAAAAAAAATCTCCCATATGTTCAACATTCTTCACAAAGTTCTGTCATTTGAAGCAGTTGTGTAAACTGTAATATGTCAACTTTCCAGGTTGTTGCCTAAACTTATATTTTTGCCAATAGTGAGTACAATGCAACACTGCACACAGAAGTCTTAAGCAATTCGGTCCTGTTCATTGTTGGGTCTTGGGGCTTATTTTTTACTAACGTGATTTGTTATGCAGTCAAATAATGCACTGCAAAGAATACAAAGTTACTATTGACTTAACGAATTTTTAACAATTAAACTGCGCATAACTGCATAAGCTCGCTGAATATTGGCCTAAAGTAACCCTATAGCGCATTTTGTGGACGCGGCAAATTGGTCGCCCGAAAAAACGCTGACACTGCACTACCAGGTTACATTTAAAGCAAGCACTATAAATTGGTCGCCGCAGCGAGAGGCCAACTAACCACACGCGTTTGTGCAATTAGGCGCGACAATCGGCGGTAAAACATTAAATTATATCGGTTCCAATTACCCGAAATAAACGGCAGAATTGGATTCGAATCCAAGGATTCGGTATTCTACTTTGAACATCCCTAGTTATCTAATTTCTATAATACCTTAATATTTATGTTTCCACAGTGGTATATATATTTTTTTTATGTGCTAATGTCTGTCAGTACTCTTTTAGAAAGAAATTAAACTTTGTTCTCTATTTAAACCATTTTCCTACTAATCCTTATCCTTAATGCTATAGTTGGAAAACTTCTTTGGATAGAAATATGTCATGTTAAAAATAAAACACAAGAAGAGGGGATTGGTTGCTTTGTGGTAATTTACCACAACTTTTCATATATATTAAAAGAGGGATATAAGTTGATTTTTGTTGCGTTCCCTAAAATTAATTTGAAGAGGTGGCATTTGATTTTTGGAATTCCAAACTGTTTTATTTTTATTGCTAGACAAACAAATGATTCCACTTTCTGCTGTGCCTAATCCAAGTATATTATTTTTTATATTATTATGTATTTACTTAAATTGGTATTCGCTTAGGTTTATATCCTGAATATTAAATGTTGTGCCGGTACTTAGAACAACCAAAAAAAAAGAGAACAGGGAGTTCACCACTTGTTTTATTTGCGATATGTAGTAAAAAATCAACTTGACATTTATAAACATTAAATATAGCTGTGCAATGAACCACAATAAAAAAGACTACCCCATGAACTTTGTTTCACATAATTTTCTGCATATGTATGAAGTATAAGTATGCAATTTTAATATGTCAACACTTTATCAGTCTTAAGGAAAACATAAAAAAAAAATCTGGTAATATCTAAGTCAATGTGTTTATTTAACAAAATATGTTGTAGTGTTCTTTTGTATTTTTTTATGCCAGTATTAATCTGTGTATAGAACTGACACTAACTAACTCATGTACTTGTCTCTGTTTCAGATTATGTTTATTTTGAAAATTCTTCAAGTAATCCGTATCTCATTCGTCGAATTGAAGAGTTAAACAAGGTAATGTATAAGATATCAACTAATATCACTTTTGTACCCAATAGTGAATTTATATGCTTTGGCCAACCAATAACTGATACTTAACTATTTGAAAAATATCAACCCAAATTTACCGATGCAATTATATATCGGTTCGCGATAAACCGATACGTCATTTATCTCTTGTATCAACATAACTTAACAGACAATGTAGTTCATGGAGTGTTTTTTTATAATTTGGGTTTGTCTTTTGTTTTTGAAATTTATGCTAGTATTTGTTATTGCAGGCAAAAAACTTTCAAAATTCCTAGGGAATTTTTATCCCAACCATGCTAAATGCTTATCAATCACATAAATAAAGCAACGTTCAATAAAACAACAAATTTCTAGTGGGAATCTAGCTTGCTAATAAAAAAGAAACGATAAAAAAATCAATATATCGAACACAAGCAATTTGTTGTTTGCAAATGCGAAATGCCTCCTTAATTACAGTTTAGCCAATTCAACCAAGTAAACTCAATTTTTTTTACAACTACCCATTTACTCTTGTTGACATAAAATAGTGTCGGAATGACATTATAAAATAGTGAAGTGATTGTAATGACATTTAAAAAAAATAATTAGATACCGCCAATTACCTTCCAGCAAAAGCGAACCTTTAAGACACGAAGCGCAAACATATGTCAAACCGCTTAGTGTGCAATCGTTACCTTCAGGCTAAAAAACTAAACCAAGACGGTGAAATCTGTGTGATTGTTTTTTTGAGAAACGTTTGTTAATTTTAACCAATTAAATGCAAAATCTTATATGATGAAAATCCATAGGCTTTCAAAAGTTTGATGAACAACCGAGGCACGCTATATGAGACTATGTAAATGCAATGACATAGATAGACAGGTTAAATTAAATTAAAAACCATTATATAAAAGGAAAATTTGCAGACTTTTTGCCTTTTGTTTTTTGTCCGACCGTAGAAATTATATTTCAATGTCTACCCTAATTATGTAACATTTAAACTAGATATTGAGGTTGTTTCAGGTTTTCTGACTGTAGTTAGAAACAAAATTAGTGACAATTGAATGGTTATTAATTAAAGAATTAAAGAGAACACACAACTACTCATGAAAAATATCTTAGGAGACTACTAAATATTTATTCTTAGGTTGGTTATTTTTTTCACATAGCCTGAAAGCTTTGCGATTTGCCATATATTTATATATTCATGAAGTCCGCTAAATGTTAGGCCCCCAAATATTTATTCACTTTAGAATTAATAATGAATTAAAATTTCATTGACTAGTCCGGGTGAGTGTCTACCAACCAATAGTCACTCACCTAGACAAAATTACACTTGCCAAAATGTCAAGAATGCCTACTGCGAATTTTGTACTAATTTTTTTGTACCAATTGAACCCACCTTTCTATTGTGATGTGTTTAATTAGTTTTTGTATGCCAGGCAATTGTTTACAAACATATTAAATGTATAGGGTTAAATAGTTTGTTTATTGTTGCACAAAGCATTTATTAGAAGTGATTTATGGAATAATTGGTCTTAGCAGGTTTAACAAACTTCATTGCATACAAATTTAGTCCAGTAGGTCACAACCAAGCATTGCAGGATTTTTAGAAGATTTATCAAAACTTAAAAATAGGTTCATAAAGAGCCATATACCCAAGTTTTTAAATATTTTGATACACATATGTTTTTATATTTCAGCTATACATAATACATATAGTTCAAAAGTAGTATGTGGTGTGAATTACTGCCAAGCAGTTAAACATAGCATTTTCTATAATAAATTGCATTATTTTTTAGACATCAAGTGGAAATGTTGAAGCCAAAGTTATTTGCTTTTTTCGTCGCCGTGACATCTCAAACAGTTTACTACTACTTGCAGACAAACACGCAAGTATGTTTCAGTTTATGTGTCCAACTGACAAAAATATCTAATTTATAGGAAATCAGAGTTGTAGAAATGTTGACAAAAAATGTTAACTGTGTATTTGGCATTACCATTCTATTGATTTGGTAACGTCCTGCATGTTCCATACGCTTGTTTATTAATTATTACAGATGTTTACCCACCTTTGAAAATATGTGTTAGTACAGTCTGGCACAAATATGCAAAAATTAAATTAAAAACAAAATTTATTACCCGCAGGCTTTGTACATCTATATATATATAAATGAGAAAGTTTGTCTGCCAGGACTGGCATGGCAGACAGACCACGTCATCTTGGCCTAACAAAAGGAATGGCGGTGTTACACCGAGCGCTCAAGTTAAGGAGTAAATCTCCGAAAAAGTGGGCTCTCTTCTCCACGAGACGCGTTCGATGTATCGTAAAACTCTTAACGTAACCGCGGCATACAGTTCGCAAAATTTCGCGTTGAATGCGCGGTTTTAATATAACCAATTTTAGTACGTCGGACGCAATATGGTACCGGGATAACGTATTTGCTTTAAGGTTTAAGTTGTGAGTGGTTCCGCAATTGCTTTTTGGTTACAAACTTTGTTGGATTGTATAAAAAACTGTGTAAAATAGTAATTTAATCTCACAAGACGAAGAATTGATTTTGTTTCTTTAAAAATTGCTTTTTGGTTACATACTTCAATGAATATAAAAAACTTCCAAGCGTAATTACCTGCGTGAAGTAAAAAATCCAATTCAGCAAGTTCTTGGCTGGCTCTATTAAATTTCCACCAACATTTTTTTTATTAAAACATGTTAAGCATTTTAATATAATAACTGTTATCAGGGAGAGACCGAAATGTTTTACCCTATTGAGAACGAGTCTAATTATACTAAAACAAGTAGCAACATTCAAAGTTCAAAAAATGCATTTGTTTGGTTTAAATTGGCAAACCTTATAATTTACAAATTTACAAGGAGACATGATGACTAGGGATGTTCAAAGTAGAATCCCAAGGTATTCTAGAATAGGTTTCGAATCTAGAATAACGCATCCAGAATAGCGAATCCTAGTATATTTTTATTAAATTATTTAACCTCGATTTTCTTTGGGAAGGGATTAGTCTTAATATACCCTACTTGAAGCAGTTGTGTAAACTTGTAATACATGTCCAGGTTGTTAAAAACTTTATATTATGCCAAATGTCAATATTATAGTAAGTACAATGCAACACTCCAACTCAAACATGCCGGCATGCCAATTTTTATCTTAAAACTTCTTCCCATGCCAAAGTTTAGTAACTATTTTTTTTTTCTAACATTTAAAGGTTTATAAGCACATGAAAGCATTTCCTTATTTAATCCAGCAAACCATTAGGGCAGTGGTCGGCAAACCTTTTTGCCACGGCCCAAAGTACTATTTTTAAGGTGAAGTATTACACAGCGCCTGGATGGCCATAACACTGCCATACCATGATGTAAAACATAGTATAAAACAAAGAATATACGCGTGAAGCGCGAAAATTTGGCGTATACATATAGTTCAAGTTGGCAAAATATATAGTTTGACATGTAGGCTGCTCAGGACCACATTTGGCACGTGGGTCTGAACCACGCTGAGACAATATGAACATTCTAAGCCACATGTACTTTGGAAACAAAGTGCAATGAATGTATGGCTATCATGCGGCCCACAACTACACGATAACACTAAACTATTAAACAGATTGCCGACCACTACATTACCTTTAGCTGTGTAGTAGCAGTGCGCGTTATTGCATCTCCGTCGGTGAGCTGACTTTGCTACTTGTTTCTTTACAGTTTACACCAAGCTATATAATTATGTGAAGGCTTACATCCACTACAATTGTTAGTTGTTGTAATTCCCGCAATTGTTATATAATGTGAAAAAAACAATGGTAATTGGCTGTATAACAAATTTAGTATTTCTTGACAATTGGCCAAATAGCAAATAAAGTATTTTGGGGGGGCTTGCATGCCATTTTTTATTACGTGGCGTGCCACATTTGGCATACGTGCCGCTTGTTGGACACCCCTGGTCTTAGTGCTTCTTTTTTGACTAACATCATCTGTTATGCAGTCAAATAATGTACTGCAAAGAATACAAAGTAACTATTGACATAACAAATACTTGACAATTACACTGTGCATAACTGCATAACCTCGCTGAATATTGGCCTAAAGTTGACCTTAAGTAACCCTACAGCGCATTTTGTTGACGGCCAGCATGTTTTGCAATGTAATATTACTTTTGCAACTTGACGCATTTAGGGAAATTGCGAACTACGCACCTGGCATTACACTTTAGTCGCTCATTCAATAACGCTTGATTGACACTTAATGAAGTGTTTATTAGACGAAGGTTATCGCGAGATGCATATTTGGTCGCCCGAAAAAAAACGCTGACACTGCACTACAAGGCTGCATTTAAAGCAAGCACTATCAATGTGTCACTGCAGCGACAGGCCTTTATCGAAACTTGCCACTTGCGTATGTACAATTAGGCGCAACCATCGGCAGTAAAACATTAAAATATACCGGTTCCAATTACCCGAAATAAATGATAGAATTCGATTTGATATTCCACTTTGAACATCCCTAATGATGACGTATTGGGCACACACAAAATAGAATATATGAACATATTTCTGATACTTTTTTTGTTAATGTTTATCATAAAAGATGTAATACATCAGCGAAAAAGTTATATCGATTAAGTTGGAGAAACTTTTATATCTTAGAGAGTTACATGCTATGAAAAATTTCCAGTTAGATTCCATGCGCATGTCCCTTTGGTCTGAGAAGACTTCCTCAAATTAGATATCTCCTGAACTGGAAAATTTTGTACATTTTCATATAGGTAAAATGGACCATTGTGTCCAGTTTTGTAGAAACAGGCTGTAGGTTGCCGACCCCTGGTATTGATTAATTTTTTGTTTCATACACAGTTATTTATTTACAATTAGGAATGGTCAAAGTAGAAAATCGGATTTAAATCCAAACTGGGTTCGTATCCAATTTTGGTGTTATCATCAGGTAATTGGAACCGATATAATTTAATGTTTTACCAGTTAAGGTTGTGCCAAATTATACATACGCGAGTGGCAAGTTCGGAAAAAAAAATTGTATAGTGCAATGTCGACGTTTGTTCAAGCGACCAATTACTTTGTGAAATAATTGATAATGTTCTCCTAATAATTAAGTGCAATCAAGTCTTATGAGGTGCGCGACTAGTAACATTCCATCATATAACATGCTGGCCTTCTAAGACAAAATGGGCTACGGTTTAACTCAATACTTTACTTGAGGCCAATATATTCAGCGAGGTAACACACAACGTGTTTGTTAAGTAATGGTAACGCTTTTCTGGGAGAAGTAACTTTGTATTGTTTGCAGCATGATTGCTTAATCAACATATCATGTTTGTAGTAAAGTAAAACTAAAACACAACATTACCTTATAAAACAAACTGAATTTGTAACAAATTTATTGTGTTGAATTTCCACTTACTATAGTGGCAAAAAATTAAGTTCGGGTAACAACCTGTTTTTTTATATCATGTTTTTGTTTTGTATTTCATGTATTTATGCATCACATTTTAAACAACTGCTTCAAATTGCAGTGGTTAAAAATGTAAATCATTAGTTGCTGTTTATATTATGTATATTCCACCAAACAATTAGAAGGTAAATAATTAATTAAAAATATGCTAGGATTCAATATTTTGAATTCATTATTTTAGATTTGAAAACCTATTATTCTAGAATACCTTGGGATTTTACTTTGAACATCCCTATTCACATACTCAATTATAATGGCGTTTAAGTTATATTTACTGACAAAGTCGTAGCTTACCTGAAGACCTGGAAGTGTTTTTTTGATTTGCTAGAAGTTTTATTACATAGGCCTGATCATTGCAATATCTTTGAAGTACTGAACAACAAACTTGTTTTATGTTTTTTTCGATTAAAAGCTTCTGAATTAAAATTTTCTTATTATATTGTGCAACCAAACGAAAAACCATTTTTTTAAGATTTAGGAATTGTTACATCACATGAAGCAGTGTGTTAAACAGCATATCAAAGTTAGAAAAAAGTTATGTCTATTTCCGGCTCAGTTGATGGATTGATGCATATTTTACCAGAAGAGGTTTAAACCTAAATGCAGAATTCTTCAGTCTATAAGCTTGACCTATATCAGGGTTTGACAAATTTTTGTGTAAGCTTGTCAAAGCCAAACCTAAAATGTCTTGGCGCATGTCCCGTAATCAATTTAACTGACAAAGTTTTTTTAAACATGGTTAAATTGATTAAGATACACAAAATAGAATAAACTTTGATTGTTTGTAGTTTCTCGGTATGTATGGCGGCTGGCGCCTTTAGGGTGAAAAGTTTCGTCAAAATGCTACCTACCAGATACATAAATAAGAAATACGCAAAGCCGGAAAAAAATTGCACTTGCATAGTAGAAATACGTCGGTTTCTATAATTGCGGGTGTGAACAAATGTTTCCACACAGTGTAACGATCGCACATTATTTGGAACCAAAACTGTGCAACTCCGTGGCAGATTTTTATTATATATTTTCGGAAGTAAAATTTGCACACTTATCGCGTGTAACTAGGTCAAATTTCAGGGTACCATTGTCCCCATCTTTTTGGAATTATGGGCGATACACATTCAGGTTAATAAAATGAACATTAGGCAAAGCTTATAAAAAAGCAGAGCAATGATACACAACTCAGTGGTTATCTTTTAACTAATTTGCTTTGAAGTCTATTCGGTGGTTATCGCATTTGTATTGTCACCCTTATTTGTGTTGTTTTACTTTAATGGTGTTAAGCGTAGTGTTGTTGCATTCCCTGATGAAGGCATCCTGCTTAGGTAGCTGAAACGTTGGAGAAAGTCTTTAGTGATGTCTTGTTAGTATCTTGTTTTTTTGCCTCGTTTTGTAAGTCATGTTCCAATGTGGTATGGCATACATGTATTTTTCTCTAATGGCAAGTTTATTGCTGTGCAGAAGATTACTTTAATAGGTCATTAGTGGAACATCTAAAAAAATATTTGTCGGACGAACAATCTGTTGCTGTTGGCGCAGTAAACACTAGTGTTTGTTATGCTGTTGCACTCCAGTAGAATGGTTTGGGCATAAGTGATTTGAATGCATGATGATGCAGAATATCACAAAGGAGGTCTGGATGTGTTGTAGTTGCCAAATGGTTTGCACTATTTGATTTAGGAAACTGCCTTGTTTCAGGTGGCACCTCAAAGACTCGTTCACAGAAATCATAGCAAGGGTCCATACCATTTAAAAGCATTACAATGTAAGAAGTGATTGGTTTTATAATGCTTGAATGGAGGCTAAAAAATTGACATATCACAGTTGTAATAAGAGATATCATTACCTGGTGTATATATCATTAAACTTGGCGAAAAGGGCTGGTTAATCATGATGTGCTGTATAACTTAAGCTGTCGGATTTTATGTGGAAAATATGTTCGAAATAGAACACATAAAAACAAAACAGTATTTTATAGGACGATTTGTCAATGTTTTATGTGAGCTGAGCAACCTAAACTCGGCATTTAGACCTGGGTATTCTACTCTAAACAGCACTGTAAATGTTGTTTAAAGCCTGGACAATGCTAGCTCTGTGAAGTTTTACAATACAACAGAATATTATTTTAATTTATAATTTAGGTCTCTATTTTTTTTTCATATTGATGCAATTCTAACTCCTAAAATATTAAGCCATTGTACTTTGGGTATAATGTATTAGGATTATTTCTCACATAAAATTACCAAAATATATTGGAATGTTACACAATTGTGCTTACCTTATATCAAGATTGTGGTAATCATCTTATTATATAAAAGTTTTGTTTATCAACATTAGGGGACATGGAAGAAGATATGGATGAATCTTGTACAGACTTAACAGAAACAGACAGGCATCAGCTCAATCACAAAGAACTATACTTATCACGGCAATTGGATACATTGCCTGCAACTCATATACGGTAAATACTGAAAGTTTATTGTTTAAAACTGATTTATCTACAGTACAAATTTAATGTCATATTATTCTCTTTTGTGTAAAGGGGGAAATGCAGTGTTACACTTCTCAATGAAACAGAAGATCTTAAATGTTACTTAACAAAACAGGTATACTCGTAGGGGCTTGGCTATTATATTTCAAATTATTATAGACTGTCTACCATATTTTAATAACCAAGAAACGTTTTTTTTCTCAAACAGGCATGATTTTGTAGACATTGGACGCTTTTTCATTTGTATAACATAGTTGTTCTGTAGCATAATATTTAAAAATTATTTTATGGCTGCAACCTAAAATTAAATTCTTTAAACTGTTTATGTTGTTGCTGCAGGATACGTTTTTCTATTCCTTGGTGTATGATCCAGCTCAAAAGACTTTGTTAGCGGATAAAGGAGAAATAAGAGTAGGTTCTAAGTATCAAGCTGAAGTGCCTGGTCAAAAACCTGATGGTAAATACACTTTATATATATATATACATATAGTTTGTGGTAATTTTTTTTAAACGATTTTATTGTATCAAGTGTGCAACAAAACAAATGTGCCTCGATAAACATATTTATTGTTTGATAAAATGGTTAATTACCGAAACATTTTGTATGTTTACATACATATAAATATGTTTATGTTTACATACATGCTTACATACATACAAATGAACAAAATGTTTATGTTTAGTTCCAGAATGTAAACCTGAAAGTGAGTTGGAAGAATTGGTTTGGGATCCCAATAACTCCTTAACTGACCAACAAATTGATCAATTTTTAATTTTATCCAGGTACCCTTTAAATATATATATAAAATATTTTGGTATGTTTGGAAGGGTTGCTGAGTTGAACATAAATAGCAGACATAGTTCTTCCTCGTGTGATTGGACGTTTTGTTAATACAAGCAATGTTAAATATTGTTAGCACAACTAGTGTAGTTATATCTGAGTTTAAAAGTGGTTTATTTGCAAAATATTATAGGCGTTTATGTTTCCTTGCAAGTGTGGTGTTTTTTTATTTAATTGTGTCAACTACACATTTCCTTCGAATCGGATCGGTGACACTCCGTGTTAAATTGGCAGCGTAACAACTCCTTGAATTGGTATTCTTCCGCCGTGAGTCTTGCTTTGATTTCAACAAAACTCGCAAGCGCGTCTGTGCGAGTGTGTGTGCGCGTGCCTACTGTTTTTGTGCGCACTTGCTTGTGCCGTTTGAGAAGCATTTGATACCAACAAGCACGTGACTCAATAGGAGTTTTTCTCCCATGTTTAAAGTGTTAAGAATTTCGCTAACCGCTTCTCGTTCCGTGCAAGCTTCGTTATAGTCGACAATTAGACTATCTTTCCACTGTTATAATGTTGTTTGACTGACAACTACGGCAAATCATCTTAAAACACCTCATTTGTTTTGCCAAGCGCGATCCGTATACGGTTCGAGCAATCAATAGCCGTTTATGGCTCACCACATACGTGCGCCCCGGTGGCCTAATGGATAAGGCATTGGCCTCCTAAGCCAGGGATTGTGGGTTCGAGTCCCATCCGGGGTGTTTCCTTTTATCATCGTTTTTATTTGTATATTGCGCGAATTAATAGTTTTGGACTTTTCTTTTAGATCAGTTGGAACATTTGCGAGAGCATTAGACGGTAACAGCTCAGTAAGGCAACCAGCTTTACACTTGACCGCTGCTGCAGCGTCTCGAGATATAACATTAGTAAGTTTTCTAGTTATCTGCCTTTCGTCAGTTTTTTGGAGATGTGCCGAATAACACTTTTTAAAATGGTTTACATATTTGTGTTATGTGTAAGTTTTAACTTCTTGTTTTAGTTTCACGCAATGGACTGCTTACATGATAATAAGTACGATGTAGCACAAGCGATTGGCGACTTGATCCCAAAAGGGGGGCCGCATTTGTGCAAAGACGAAATGGAGGACTGGTCGCCTTCTGAGGCCAACTTGTTTGAAGAAGCTCTTGAGAAATACGGAAAGGATTTTTCAGATATTCAGCAAGATTTTGTATGGCAAATTTTAGTAAATTAAACAGAGGGAAAATTTACAAAAGTTGTCTTCTTTTTAGCTTCCTTGGAAATCATTAGCAAGCATCGTTGAATATTACTATATGTGGAAAACGTCAGATCGTTACGTTCAACAAAAACGGCTGAAGGCTGCTGAAGCGGAAAACAAGTTAAAACAAGTTTACATACCTAACTAGTAAGTAATTTAATATGTATCTAACATCAAATTACAAAACTATTACATCGTAGACATCACAACACATACAGTAGTTACTCAGTACTAAAAGCTGCTAGAATTTTCGTTAAGTTGTTTACTGCAATGCCACTATAAGCGAAACAGGGACAATACAATCAACTAAAATATCATTTGATTTATTATTCTAATGTCTAATCGTACACAAAGAGTTGTATCAAGAGGCAGACCAATAGAGCATAAATCAGATTACCTCTCGGTACCCTTGAATCGGTTAACTAAAAAAACGGAGATAAAAATGGGTTTGGGGGTTCCTACCCCACTTTCGTTAGTGGTATTATCGTTTTTGTCAGGGTTTAACTCATTGTCCGAAGCGGCAATGTTTTTAATGTAATTGGGTCACGCGTCTAATTCTAATGCTAAAGCAAAATCAAACGCAAAACGCCGATTTTGTCTCGTTTGATCGACCGTAAACGCAGGATATTTTTTTCCAATTCGCCTTTCGTTATTCGTTCAGGTTGGCTTATTTGTTAGGGTGTATTCGACAAATGACAACGGCAAATCAAGCCTTCTGCCTTTTTTGTAACAACGGATTTTTTGTAACTGAAGCAGAAGAGGTGGTTAACTGTGGATGTTCAAAGTCGCCCTTTTAATGTAGTGTGTTAACGCAAAATTATTATCTATAACCATATCCTAAGACCACGTGTTTAGTGTGCTTTAGACACAATTTATTTTCTCTCAACCGCATTCCGTATTTTAACTGACTTGGCACACTGCTTGGTGCAGATTTTGCGCTTATCGAGGCATAATAACACCTTGGAAAAACGATCTTCGTTTAGTATTGCAGCTGGCGAAAGGCGTGCTTGTATTTTAGCGTAGTCCCATGCATGAAACTTAAAAAAGTGCGCTGCTGATAGTCTAAACATGATTCTACCACAATCAATCACACATTTCACCGTCTTGGTTTAGTTTTTCGCCTGAAGTTAACGATTGCACACTAAGCAGTTTCGACGCACGTGTTCGACTTGCGTCTTAAAGGCAGGCTTTTGCTGGACGTAATTGGCTGTGTATGATTATTTTTTTATGACGTCATTATAATCACTTTTTTATGACGTTATTATTGATTAACGTCCGTCGGAAAATAGGGGAATTCCCTAAGTTAAAATTTCGGGACCCCCCCTTTTGATTTTCTTTATACGCCCCTGTGCTAACTGAATGTTTTTTTACGAGCCTTTTTTACAATCCGGTATTTCTTATGACAACTATTGTTTTTTTTTAGCAACAAACCAAATCCAAATCAAATCAAAATGTTAAACGGAGATACAGGCGGAAAGGCTTGTGAAGGGTGTTTTTGTAAGTATATATATGTATATACAATACATATAATGTTACCATGTAGGTTTTATGTGGGCTTTTTATATTATTTATCTCTTAGGTTCATCATCATTCCAGTGGTACACATGGGGGCCTCCAAACATGGGATGTCGCCTATGTTCAGTTTGTTGGGCATATTGGAAAAAATATGGCGGCCTCAAAATGCCCCCTGCAAGTCGACTTGAAAGAATGCAAAACCATAAAATCAAAGGAACCGATAAGGTATTAAAATATTACAATTAAAAGTCCTAAAAAATGTTAAATATTCTCGAAAGGGAGATAATGTACTACAATTGTTTTTTATATTTGCAGGAGTTACGTTACCGCCCGCCAACATCACTAAGTGTTTCACCTATTTCTGGCCCCCGTGCGTCGCGAGCATCGCATAAAACGAAGCAAGCTTTTTATTTAAATGCTACAAAGCTGACACGACTTGCTCGACGACTGTGTAGGGATATACTTGCCATACGACATTATAGCCGTCGCCCGTTTGAACCCATTAGCATAGCTGCAATAAAAGCGGAATGTAAGTATAAAAGCGAAATTTAACTTGCTATTTGTTTTTTTATGAAAATATTGTAATTATTTAGATCAGGGGTGAACAACAATTGTACAGGGTCACGGGACAACATCATAAACATAAATAATGGGAACCACGTCCTTTAATGGTATTCTGAATTCGATCTCAATGCTGGAGTATATTCAAATGTCAATATATAAGAGATGCGATTTCAACAATAAAATAGTCAAAACTGGTTTTATAGTTTGATTGGTATTATTATTTTTTTATATCTCTTACAAAGGAAACGTACAGGGCTTATACGATCTCTATAGCTGCTGAAAATGTTGTCAAATGTGGCGTGTATAAAGTAATTCTAAGTTATATTTTTGCGGTCTAATAGTGACTATGTTGGTTGCGTACGAAACCTATAAAACCGCCTATTAACCTAAATTTTCGAAACATACATCTGTTGTATTTAATTGTGTTCAGGTCAAGTCAGGCTTTCATCAAGTCCCCCAATTCCTGCCAAGTTTTCGCCAAGAGTATGGCCCTCCTTAGCAACGGTTCTCATTCGGATCGCCGCTATACAGCCAAAAATCAGCAACCGGGTTGGCGGAATCAAAAGTAAGTTTTTTTTGTATGGTTTTACTTGTACAGATAGATAAGGAACTTCCTTTCCGACTAAGTTATTACGATTTAAATCCTAACATTGTAACGCTATAAAATCACTATAGAAAATGGTCGGCAAATTGTTTGCAAACGTTTTGTTGTTATAAGTTGTCTCGCTTGCAAAAGTTGTTAAAAAATAATATTCTCTTTTCGTATTATAGAAGGCATGATGTGCAACAATCGCAAATCCGGCAACACCCCTCTGCGGGTCACAAGCAAACCCATTTTGGAACCCAATATACCAACAGGAAAACGACCACATCAAAACGGTAACTTCGATGGTAAATATTAATTATTTGCTTAAACAAATAGTATACCGCTTCAACGTCTGGTTGTTCTACAGGTGTTAAATCAACTCCGCCAATATCAGGAGCACTAGGCGTAAGTATACATTTACTCCGTATTTATTAATTGTTTCTCATATTATTTTGTTTTTTAAAGAGAATCACCAACGGACCACAAAGAAAGAAAAGATGTATAAATTCTACTGACGTTTCTGATGACATGCTATTTGTTTGCACTGAAAAGATTAGGTAATAATTATGCAGAATACGTCAAGTCATTCACTAATTATACTAAAATCAATTTATACCCCTATTTTTTATTGGAGTATCAAATTCCTGCACTTGTTCCAAGTAACACAATGCGAAACAATATCTTAGTGTACGTTAGATGAGGGAAACTTTTGGGGCCGCGCCCAAAAAAATGTGGTGGTGCAACTGGTGATCGGAGCGAGTGCAAATAGAAAAGGACTAATGTTAGAACACTGTAGGGCAGGGGTTGTTAAACTGGGGTCCATGGACCCCTTGGGGGTCCGTGAACTAATTTCAGGGGGTCCATGAAGGCCAAATTGAAATATTAGTGTACGTTTAAAAAGTAAATAAATTAAAAAAAGAGTTTAATTAAAAATGAAACGTTTTACCAGTGAATGTTAGACTCCTTTTTACTTAAACCATCAGCATATTTCTGACAGGCTATTTGATTGTGACGTCAATTTATGAGATCATTTTTAATAATTTCTTACCTACAGGGGTCCACGTGAAGCAAAAAATAATTTTAGGGGTCCGCGGTGAAAAAAGTTTAAGAACCCCTGCTGTAGGGTGTGTAATTGTGTAGTAAGTATCGCATTACATTTCAGGTTACTTCAACTGAGTCTAAACGGGAAAACACAATTTATATCACAGAGGAGAATTAAGATTAAGTAATTGGTATAAAATAATATGCCAGTTACAGCAAAAAATAATAGTAAATTAATTAAAAATAAAACCCTCAAGCCCCCAGGGGGTGCGCCTCTTAAGTTTAAGAAGCATTTTATTAGAATATTAGATGGACTGAAGTGCGTGTGTCCATAGTAACGGAGTATATATTTTTTTCATGTGTATATATTTTAGGGAATACCGAAAGGAGCTTAAAGCAACAACATTACGTGGTGCAGCAAGAAGACCTACCAAACATGTCATTGTGATGCCTAAAACTTTTCCAAAATTGGCTGCCCTTCAAAGGCCATTGAAAAACGTAAATCCGGAGCCAATAGTGATTGACGATTAATAGCAACATCGAACTCAATACACATTCATAAAAGCAAATTTATTATCTCCTATTTTTATAAATTTGCCTCGATGGTGCTGGACGCAGTATTAAACGTAAATAATACAGCAACATCATCACGTTAACGTATACCAGAGAAGACGAGGAATTTCCCATGAAAGCGAAATGAACAAACATTTTATCCCTTCCCAGATAGAACCTGTGGGAAGCAAAAAGATCAGACGGTTTAAATTATTTGCTGCTATGTTAGTTTGCTACAAAACTAACCTGCTCTTGTAGGAACTCCACCTCTTGGTTCAATACATCTTTCCTTTTAGTCAAATGCGTGTGCTTGTCTAAAAGATCCAATACTTTATTGGAACTAAGGTATGCGCGTTTATTTAGCTCGTTGAGACGGTCTTGCATTACTCTATGTGTAAGTCCGTGTTGAATGCACTGCTCCGAAAGTTCCTTATTCTTTTCGGTCAACCTGCGATGCACGGAAACATGATTTTTTCGGCGTTTTTTCAATGAGGCTGTCACTAGCCGCAAGTATTACAAAGTTTTCATTTCGTTTAATGTTTAATAAATAAACTCTGGCACCTGTACGTTTGGAGTGTTAGTTTCTCGTTCTCTTGACCTAAAATCCCGATCTTCTCTCTGTGTTTTTCTGAAAGCTTATGTAGCCTTTCATCCAAAAATTTGCATTCTTTGCGTAACTTCTTAATAATATTAGCCTGCTTAGTGCTTATGGCTTCAACAGACGAAAGTCGTTGTTCTGTAAGGTAAAGTAGGTTTAGGGACATGAAAAAGAAGCATTACAACAGTTAATATTTTACCGTGCAGCTTGCTGGATATTTCAATTTGTTTCTTGGAATCTTCAATCGATTGTTCTGAAGAGGATTTAAGCAGATTATAGCTAGTTTTAGATGTCGTGTTCAACTTTTCCATACTTTGTTTCGTTTTGTTGAGCTTAAAAAAGTAAAGTGAGATTAATAGGTGATGCAGTAAGTGGCATTTAAAACGGCTTACGACTACTACCTCTGACAACTTTTCGTTGAGTTGTTCGGATAAGGTTACGTTTAATTCTTGCAAGCTGCAAGCACGTTTCTCGGAATTTTCTGTTCGCCTTCGCAGTTCTACAACGAGAGTTTCTTTTCTTAGACGTTCCTATAATTTAAACTTTTCGTTGAACAAATTTGGGATAATCCATATAAAAGCAAAAGGAGAAGATTTCCGTGAATGTGTTCTCGTTCTGATTAGATTACGTGATATAGGGGAAGGCGGGGAAAAACGGACCCCTTAATAAATAAATCCTATTCTCATAGTTTTAAATATATTTTGATGGCAGGGTAGCAAACGAAAGGAGTTTCCTTGTAGGTTACGCCTGCGCTAAAAAGACCTAAAAGAAGCATTCCTTCTGACTAAATGAACGTTATTGAACAGGGCAAAACGGACCCCACTCATAAAATATTATTTAATTGCTTTGGTGCGTGTAAGTACCGGATCAAGGATTTTTGTTTACAGGGCGCTTTAAATTTTTTAGAGCTATTTTCACAAGTTGCCTCACACAATGATTTATAAATAGGTCGTACATGAAATGCTTTATATTTCTCATTATACGCTATACACACTCCTTAGTAAAAATATCAATCGACCTTTTTAACAGAAGATCTTGTTGCAATTTCTCATTGTCTAGCAAAAGTAATCTAAACATAAAATAATAAGATATTAAGTAATATTTATTCCAGTTCCAAAATAAGCAAAAAAGTAACTTAACCCTTTACTTGGTATTCAATACATTAATTTTACTGTACTATCCTTATGTTAGCATCCCCCAAAACACATTTTATCCCCCCTCCTTGTTTGTGCAAAATCAAATCTGTTTTTTCGATGATAGTCACTGTTGAGCTGGTAGTTCACGTTTTTGAGAAAAGTGAGGGGTCCGTTTTGCCCCCGCTTTCCCCTATCGGTCATGTGAGAAAGGTATTTAGCAGCGTATAAAACAACTTGTGACTTTCTACTGTAGATGTATATTAACGAACAATAGGCTATCTTGCTCAATTTTAAAAATGACTATTAAAACATGCATAATTTAGGTTGTTTCATTCAAAATATGTTTGCTATTCTATTGGCGCAAGTTTTGTTTACTCTAATCTAAACAAGCAACTTGAATTTCTATTTGCTTAGCGGTAAAACTCAGCTATGTTCATGTTAAAAGGCACGTGTCGAGACTCCGTGTGCGATACGCTGACTTTCAAATTAATTTAATCAAAATAAACAAAACGTGAAGAATTTTTTTTGACATCAGGAAAAAATACTCGGTTTTACAATTATTAGTCGCTTGGAAAATAATTTCAATAATTTGAGACCATAGGTTTTTCATATATTAGCCAGCCTTCAGTAGTGTACTTCATCAGTGGAAATGTATTATGGAATATGTCACTTTAAGTTAAGTACAAAAACAACAATTTTCATATAAGGCCTTTAAATAAAATAATAATATTATTTTAACCAAAAAAGATTTACCAATCGTTTATTAGGAGTTTGAGTGTTGCTAAAGTAGGCTACCTCTAAAATTGGTAAATATAATGCATGTTGGCCTTCTGTATAATAAACAAATAAAATAGCACTTGCGAAACAAACATAAAAGACAGACCGCGCTTTTTGGGCGAAATAATTCAAGTAATGAATTTAAAGTAAAAGACTATTAGTCCTGCTACAAAATCACCTATTTTTATACAATATAATTGGCATGTAAAATGGAAGACAAGCCAGTGGGCCAAACACAGTTATATATAATATTTGCTAGGTCTTCTGTGTTATTTTTCCTCGGTTTGTTTTAAATGAGCAACTTGTCATCGTAATATCGATCCCCGTCGGTAGTAAATCTTTCAGGTCATTGTTAAGACCAATACTTTTCAAACTTTGTATCCTGCCACGTCGTTCATTGATTGAAACTTTCCCTCCCCTTTACGATTGACTTTACTAATTTTTTTAACACAACACTGCTCTGCCTGTGCACACAATTTAAAAAATAATGTGCAACTCACTAGAGCGGGGGTTCTTAAACTGTGGTCTATGGACCCCTTGGGGTTCCGTAAATTCGTTTTAGGGGGTTCATGAAGGCCTAATTGAAATATTAGTGTATATTTAAAAAGTAATCGTTTTTTCAAAGAAAGCAGTTTACTGAAAAACAAAACGGTTTTGCACTAAGTGTATTTCGACTTAATTTCACTTTCACATATTTTAGACCGAAATTAACAGATTTATGAAGTTTATTTGTATGGTAACGTCAATTTATGACGTCATTTAAAAAAATGTTTTGCCTATTGGGGTCCGCGGTAAAAATAGTTTAAGAACCCTTGCACTAGAGATTGTGGCTTGAATAAGTTCTGATACTTGCATACCAAAAGTGAACATTTTTTTATAGATGAAATGTAGCAGTTACTCGAGAACCACATTTTAACTAAATTTGGTGAAGTTCTCACTTATCTTAGCGTAACTAACGGCACTTTTTTTTAGCGTAACTTCTTAACTAAAGATGTAACGCTCAACTTTAATTTCGGCACTTTTTAGTGAACAAAGTCAGCTAAACCACTCGAAGGTAATAAGCGTAATTGGTAAAACACGGGTCCTGTGTTTTGTATTGTGTATTGAGACCTCTGTATTACGTCTGGGTAAAAAGGTTCCAAATTAGGTGTTCTACTATGTCGAGACTCGTGATCAACGAATTTTAGTAAAATTACGCATAAACCAGAGTCATTTCGAATCACTTCCAAAACGATATAAACAAGCAGGCTAGTATAAAGGACAACTTAACGAAAAATGTTAACATCAACGTAAGAATTTACTTTAGCTAGTGTGGAAGCGGTAAACAGTAATTAACTAAAGGCGTGATATTCAGAAAAGTTCCCAATCGTCTTGGGGTGAGTTTTGATATTTGTTGAGTTTATTATCTACGAGTCTACCCCACTATAACAAAAGAAATACATAAAATGTTATGAACTCTTGAAGCCGCAAGAAGAGACGGCAACCCTATTTGGCTTTGAAAAAGATAGTTTGACCACATTTTGGGCAAAACTAAGCAATTCGTACCCTAAGCTTATTGAAATTATCATGCCTTTGCTGTTGCCTTTTCCGTCAACACATCGTTGTGAATGTGGGTTTTCAATAATGTTACAAATAAAGACAAAGCAGCGCAGTGCCTTGGATATTCAATATGACATGCGGCTGGCTCCATCACTGAACCAGCAATTAAGACATCGTCAAAGCAAAACAAGCTCAACCATCACATTAACTGAATACTAATAAGTAATTAAAGTACTCTCATGTTTATAGTGTGTTGTATGTACATCATTTTATTATTCTAACTAGCCAACTGGTTACTGTATAAACCAGTTTGTTAATTCAAATGACCTTTCTTAATTTTTTCAAAAGGTTGAAAACATAGGGGGGCCATCGATTTCTCAAAATTTTCAAAGGGGGCCACAGTGTAAAAAAGGTTGGGAACCCCTGCCCTATACAAAGTATAGCAATATAATTATTTATTAGTAAATCTAACAGTTATAATAGAATCTATTCTGTTTGATATGTAGTCAATTAGTATCTCGCAACACCCAAATTGGCATATCAGTAATGAATATAGACAATTAGAGAATGTACTTGGTAATAGCACTCCAGCAAACTTACATGACCGTATAATATTTTTAGAAATATATGGTTAAGATTCACAATAACCACAATAGTATGCGATGAATACACCACCTATGCATACATTGCGCTGTTTCATCTTGTAAGTCTGTGTACAAGACTTTTTGGAGTCACCTAAATATACACTGGTAGCTTCAAGAGAACTAACCGAATTTACCATCTGCATTTTTTCCCCTTTTTATAAACATGTTTATAACTGTGATCTGACACTTTTAACGGTTACATTTTTCACATAATAAAATCTGTTAACCCATTGCACAAAATAGCTAATGGTTAGGAATGTTGTAATGGAAAACGGATACATAATTTCTAAAGTAAATAAAGTGTTCGTTTGCAAAAACTACTGTATTATGAATTTCAGACTATTCTCGAATGCGAAGGTCTTAGTAAAATATAGGCAAATTATCAATAGTAGTGTTTTGAAAACCTAATGGGTTTATATTTACTAGTATTGTACGGTTTCACTTTATTGAGGTTATAATCAAATTCATTTATTCTGGAAATTTGTTTTAGTTAATGCTCACCTGGCACTGGACATGAATCATATGTAACATAAATAACTCTAATAGATTTTGTTTTTAAACAGTCAATCATAATACAGTATTTTAAATTACATCATTTGATAAACCTGTTTATTCTTCATTAACATTTCCTCAAGTGTGTTTCTTGCTGTTCGAAGTTCTTGTTCAGCTGTTGAGTGTCCTGAGTGAATTGAATATGTGAAATTTCCTAAAAGCTAACTTGATCCAAGGAAGCAACAAGTTACAAACTATTACTCTTTAATTATGCTACTACTTAAAGTTATTATAAAACAAATAATAATGAAGCTTGGCTTAGCTTTACAATCTATTATACAACCTTTTAGTGCAGATTGAATTTCACCCTTGACTTCTGCATTTAATCTTGCCAAGTCTTTTTCATTTTGTAGCAACTGATTTCTTGATTCTTGTACTGTTACAATCAATTGCGCCTTTTCACGCTCTGTTTTTTCTATTCTATCCTCATAATTTGAGCAAGTTGCTGCCAATTCACTAATCTATAACAATATAGAAAGGAATTATTAAACTCATTGAGTTAAAGAAGTGCTTCTTAACAATTTTCACAGGTACTCAAAAAAACTAAGTGTAAGTACAACAAAGAAGCTTTGACAACCCATTCTTTTCACTGGACTGTTTTAAGCTAAAAGTGAACAAACAAGTAAGAAAATAGCTTCAATAAATGACATGTCTGTTATTGCTTTAGCAATTTTTCCAGAATTTTGGAGAATCTCGCACCTAAAAAAAATTTTTTTAACTTTATTTTTATCAATTTTTAACTTTATTTTAACTTAACGAAATTGCTTATTTGTAGAGGCTACAGTTCTTCCTTGAATTGATGCCAGTTACCCAAATATAATATTTTGTCGATTTCAGACTCAACGTAATATTTTGTCGAAAAGTCAAGGTGTTTTATGGATTTAAACACAAAAACTTTGTCAAAAGCCATAATTTGACAAATTTTGACTTTATTGAAAATTTTGACTTTATTGTAAATTTTAACTTTATTTTAACCTACAAACTTCTTAGAAACAGTCCCCTAGGTGCTGAAAATAACTTTATTCCTTGAATCGTGGACAGACGAGCTCCTTAAAAAAATTTAACTTTATTGACTTTTGCGGGCCCTAGTCATAACCAAATCACATGGCAACTGAACAAACACCAGTTACTTTTGTTTGCATTTGTGCAATTTCCTCTGAATAGAATAACCGATGTTCAGTCGACAAATTTGTAATGATTTGTTGTCCTTGTCTGATTTCCTCATCTAGCTTTTGTTGTGTTGTAATTAAGTTTTCTTTTAGCTGTTCTTTTTCAACCTATAATTTCAAAGTATAATAATAATTACAATAAATAAACCAAATGTTTATTGCTGGCATGCAACCCTTACCATCACTTTGCTTTTTTCAAGTTCTGTATCTTCAAGCAAAGCTAAACATTTTTGTAAATCAAACCTTAATAAAGCTTCATTTTGTTGATATTCAAAGACTTGTTTTTGCAGGGTTAAAATAGTTGAATTAGATTCATTTTTCTCCCTTTTTGCAAAACAAAAAAGTATTATTTTTTAGAAAAAAGGTTATCTGGACTGTTATGAAACAGCTGATATTGAAATAAAAATGATATTGAATAAAATTTGCACTTGCCAGTCACCACTCAAGCAAGTGTCTACCAGTCAGCACTGGTCTGGCATAACAACAACAAAAATTTGACAATGTCGTCATTAAATTTTGTCCCACCTATTTGCTTTTAAACAAATGATTTAACCTGCTATTCTGGTCAGTCTCAAATTGTAACTGGACTAGTGCATGTTTGTACATTACAACTTTCTGTCTTTTTAGTTTCACATAACTTGTCATAGATAAACAACAACAACCAATGTTCCAATTGCACTCACATTGACAAGAGGGTGGGTGAGTGCAAAATCTTATCCCTGGATCAATGAATTAGGTATGATATATTACTAGGGTTGATATCAAATTATAAGTTGTATTTGCCAGTTGGGAGAGTGTCTACTGTCTACCAATCAGAAATTACCTATACAAAATAGCATTCTACAAAATGTTTGCATGCCATCTGTTAATTTCCGACAAACCAAATGTATTGTCAAATAATTCAACCTGTCTTTCTAATTCAGAGTGTATACATAGTTCTTGTTATGGCAGATCTTCATCTTCATAGACACTCACCAGTGAGCTTTATAGGCACTCACCAGTCTAAAATAACAATTTAGTATGTCAACAATTTTATTATTTAACATAAAACCTTGTTAATCTTTCAATTAAAGGGGCTTTTCCAGAACATTCTTTTTCTTCATTTTTCGTAATGTCCGGATTTAATTTTGTTTCTGGATATATTTCTTTATGAGAAGATTGTTGTTTCTATAAATAAACATGTTAAGTTGTTTGAGAAGAAACTAATCAATGAAAATCAAGCTATAATTCTTACTTGACTTAATTGAATTTGAAGTGACCTGTTCTCCAGACGAGAACTTTCTAATATTTTCTCGGTCATTTTCATACTTTCCTTTAAACCACTAATTTGACTTGTGTAAAGATTTTTTATTGACTCCTAAAACACAAACCTAATATAAATATATACTTAACTACATAAAAATAAATTAAAAATAAACTAAGAATTTCAGACAACATTTGTACCAGTTCATTTTTCCAGTTTGAGTGCATTTCATCAGTTATTTCAGTCCTATCCAAAAAAGTAAGACTTCATTATAAGACATGAAGTAATATACCTAATTTCTCATCTTGTCTATGTGATACCTGTTGTGTCGATTTTCAATTTCTCGATTTGACATCTGTTCATACAAAAAAATGTCTTTTGTGGTGTTCATAATTTGTCCACTGCATTGGTTGATTGTTTCAGCAATAATGTTACCCTGCATCTCATCATGGATCAATTGATTTTCATTAACAACTTGAGATAGTCTTTCTTTAAACTGATCCAGACTTCTCTAAATTTTCAATACATACAGTTTGATACAAAACTAACGAAGAATTCTTTAAACAATTACGTACTGATATTTCAGCATTTTCGGTTTCAAGTTGTTTGATGTATTCGGTTTGATGATGGATGAGATGAATCACATTTCTAGGCAATCCATCTTTTTCAATGGTTGTTAAATGGGAAAAAGACATTTCATTTAGAATTGATTTGCAAACAATATTTCAGATACTTAAATTGTAAATCTATTGATAAACACATTACTGAGGACTGCTTTTAAAGGGCATTAAACATACAATAGGTAGGGGGCCAAAATTTATTTTTGCAATATGGTCCATATATTAAAGAATTTAAGTTTATGCAAATAATTTGCAAAAAGGTATTTTACACAACATTAAACTTGCACACTATCAGTTAATTGAGCAATAAAAAATATTAAATGTGCGAAATACAGAGTGGATCTAGAAGGGGCGCTTGCAGCATCTCCCCCTTAAATGCCAAAATTCTATTGTTCAGTTTCCCATATTCGCTGTTTGTACCATAAAAAAAGTCAGAAATCTCGTCGATATTGCATCACTACAGGAGTTTTTTTCCTTTGTCTTGCAATTATACAGTCACAACATGCCATTTCCTTACTTATTACTTTCATTTAGTTAATAAATTTTCCTATCCTGTAATTGTTAATCAGGAAAAATAGCGAACAAATGTTGTATTGGCAGTGAATGAAATACACGACACTCCTATAAGTGGATGTCTTATTATCGACTTTATTTTAGTTAGGTACGTAAATAGCGGAACAAACAAAACCTCCTAGGTTTTAAAAATTGTTGTGAAAACAAATCTGGTTCCGGTCCAGTGGGTTCGTTGTTAAAAATTTGCTATAGCGATTTCTTATATTTGGCAACTTTTGATTTCATGAGCAACATAACAACGATGAAACAAAGCCATAAACAATTGATTGTAAATTTATTGTTTTGAATTAAACCTATTTTTTGTTTGAACATTTAAAGCTTTGTGTGCGACTCGCTTGTTTTAACTTTTATTATTTTTCGCGCGAGATATGTTTAACATGGTCATGCTTGACCATTGTCATTCTGGCAGGATTTTTTTGGAATTTATTTCGCTCAAATTTTGCCTATTTTTAAATTGATTTTTGATGCGCATACCACATAAAGTGTTTATAATCATTTTTTTGAAGAAAAAAATATTTCTATTTTCATTCCTTATTTTGGTTTGTTTTATTTTATTTCACCCACCCATTATAAAACCTTTATTACTTAACCAGCAATTTTTATTTTTATATAAAGAAAACAAAATATCTCTTTTCTTAAGCTTATATCTGATATTATTTAATTTTTTGGCTTTAAACTTATTGAATAATTTATCAGCATGATAAAATACACTGGTTTACAAATTTAGAGTCATTGAAAGTTCCAGCCACCCTATTAGGCGTTTCCCCCTATTTCGAGGTCACTGATTCGGAAAATGGCAGCAGTTTTTCTCTATCACGTCAAATTTTTTCTGTACATAATTTGGAAATTTTATAAAAAAGCAGCAATTCATGTTTTTTTTTATGTAAGTCTGCGCTGTTTGTGACAACATATTTTAACATGTTACGACACTATTATGTTGACTGAAAAAGAATTAGTGAAATTCTTAAAAAATGGCTTGTTTAGAATCAATATATTTTTGCAACGCGTTAATACAGTCTGTCTTCCGGAATAGTTGGAACATATATAGTAAGGGCGGGTCGTCAAATATATTTTTTTTCAAACCCACCTGCCTCATATGGATTTTAATAGATAGACACCTAAAACCGTTATATACAAAATTTAAGCTCATTTGAACATGTACAGGTATAAGAAAATCGAGTTGTTTTTTTGCCGAAAAGCGCAAAATTGGGTAAAAATGCGAAATTTTAGGTTATTTATGTTTTTCAAGTGAAATTTATCTTGTCGACTCTGCCAGAGCATGCGCTTGAACTTCGACACGGAATTAACTGGGATAATTGTTAACTCCTAGAACCCTAAAACCGCACTTTTACAAAAACGGTTCATCGCATCCTTCCGACTCAGCCAAGGTCATTACACCATGAACAAAAAGGGTTCGTCGTTTCCGGCAATCTTCACGTCGCTGAAGCTGACTGATAAAACCTTATTGTTCGAAGTTGACCGGATGGCCCGTCGCGCCACAGATTATCTTATACTTCCATCTCTAATCCAAAGTCTTTTTCATTTAACTATTTCACAATTATATAAGTTGGTTAACGTATGCTTGTTTTCAATATTTTTAGTGATTAGGTTCTGATGCAATATTACAGCCGAACAGACGATTTATAACTTCGTTTACACCATGGTAGCGATATTGATTGATTGATAGGTTGCCTGGTGCAAGTTTTTTATGTTTTGTTATTTTTCTTGGGTTTCATTCTTAACACAACAAGGCTCTTCACTAGTCATTTTCTATGCGCATATCCCGCTGGCCAACACGCCGCCGAGACGCTTTGTCATAGGAGTAACCACCGCTCAATTATTCAGTATTGCTAGAATACATCTTAGTCGACAATGCTGTAAAGTAATTTTGATGACCCCATACCTAGAACGCCCAGCAGAACGGTCTAAGGGTGGCCTATTTTATTAATTGGCGAAACTTGGTTCTACATTGTTGAAGGAATGCAACAAGGCGCTTCGCTAGACATTTTCTATGCGCATATCCCGCTGGGCCACACGCCGCCGAGACGCTTTGTCATAGGGGTAACCACCGCTCGCATTACGCGGCTCGTATTGTTATTTGACGTCAGCGACGTTGATCAGCATAGTTCATTTGAAGTTAAGTTATTTGTTTGCACGAAAGCAGGACGACCAGAATTTAATGTTCGGTTGTAGTAATAGTTATATTTGCAGGGGAAGACGAGGAAGGATTTTTATGTGATTTAAAATAATATTTTTTGACATAACTTGGTTGTGCAGCATAAAAGTAAAGACAAATAAAATAGTTTTCCGTACAATAGACTGTTTTTAACTTTTTAGGATTGCTAGAATACATCTTAGTCGACAATGCTGTAAAGTCATTTTGATGACCCCATAGCTAGAACGTCTAACTGAACGATTTAAGCTTGACCTGTTTTATTACTTTTTAAAACAGTGTTTTAGAGGGTCAAATCAACGACGGTTTTAAGAACTTTTCAGTCCATAGAGTTTTATAATTTTTTCAGCATCGTAAGAATCAAACTTAAAAAATAACAACCTACATTTTAAAAAACTTACGCCAAAACTAGTTTTCGAGTATTACACACTTCAAGATATGTCGTTTTATTTTTTTTGGAATTTTTGTCAAAATCAAAGCGATTTTTAATAACTTTCCGAGCAATAGATTTTTTTAAATTATTCAGTATTGCTAGTTTAAATCTTAGTCGACAATGCTGGATAATCATTTTGATGACCCCATAACTAGAACGCCCAGCTGAACGATTTAAGCTTGGCCTGTTTTATCACTTTTCAAAACAGCGTTTTAGAGGGTCAAATCAACGACGGTTTTAAGAACTTTCCCGTCCATAGAGTTTTATAATTTTTTCAGCTTCGTAAGAATCAAATTTAAAAAATAACAACCTACAATTTAAAAACTTACGCCAAAAGTAGTTTTCGAGTATCACACACTTCAAGATATGTCGTTTTATATTTTTTGGAATTTTTGTCAAAATTAAAGCGATTTTTAATAACTTTCCGAGCAATAGATTTTTTTAAATTATTCAGTATTGCTAGTTTACATCTTAGTCGACAATGCTGTAAAGTCATTTTGATGACCCCATACCTGGAACGCCCAGCAGAACGGTCTAAGGGTGGCCTATTTTATAAATTGGCGAAACTTGGTTCTACATTGTTGAAGGAATGCAACAAGGCGCTTTGCTAGACATTTTCTCTGCGCATATCCCGCTGGGCCACACGCCGCCGAGACGCTTTGTCATAGGGGTAACCACCGCTCGCATTACGCGGCTCGTATTGTTATTTGACGTCAGCGACGTAGATCAGCATAGTTCATTTGAAGTTAAGTTATTTGTTTGCACGAAAGCAGGACGACCAGAATTTAATATTCGGTTGTAGTAATAGTTATATTTACAGGGGAAGACGAGGAAGGATTTTTATGTGATTTAAAATAATATTTTTTGACATAACTTGGTTGTGCAGCATAAAAGTAAAGACAAATAAAATAGTTTTCTAACAATAGACTGTTTTTAACTTTTTAGGATTGCTAGAATACATCTTAGTCGACAATGCTGTAAAGTCATTTTGATGACCCCATAACTAGAACGCGCAGCTGAACGATTTAAGCTTGACCTGTTTTATCACTTTACGAAACAGCGTTTTAGAGGGTCAAATCAATGGCGGTTTTAACAACTTTCCAATCCACAGAGTTTTTTAATTTTTTCGGCATCGTAACAATCAAACTTATAAAATAACAACCTACAATTTAAAAACTGACGCCAAAACTAGTTTTCGAGTATTACACACTTCAAGATATGTCGTTTTATATTTTTTGGAATTTTTGTCAAAATTAGAGCGATTGTTAATAACTTTCCGGGCAATAGATTTTTTTAAATTATTCAGTATTGCTAGTTTAAATCTTAGTCGCCAATGCTGGATAATCATTTTGATGACCCCATAACTAGAACGCCCAGCTGAACGGTCCTCCAAGCCCCTAACTAAGGCGACCGTCCCAAGTACCTCAGGTACACATCCCACCCACCCAACGGAGCAACGGTCCTCCAAGCCCCTAACTAAGGCGACCGTCCCAAGTACCTCAGGTTCACAACCCACCCACTCAAAGGAGCAACGGTCCTCCAAGCCCCTAACTAAGGCGACCGTCCCAAGTACCTCAGGTTCACAACCCACCCACTCAAAGGAGCAACGGTCCTCCAAGCCCCTAACTAAGGCGACCGTCCCAAGTACCTCAGGTACACAACCCACCCACTCAAAGGAGCAACGGTCCTCCAAGCCCCTAACTAAGGCGACCGTCCCAAGTACCTCAGGTTCACAACCCACCCACTCAAAGGAGCAACGGTCCTCCAAGCCCCTAACTAAGGCGACCGTCCCAAGTACCTCAGGTACACAACCCACCCACTCAAAGGAGCAACGGTCCTCCAAGCCCCTAACTAAGGCGACCGTCCCAAGTACCTCAGGTTCACATCCCACCCACTCAAAGAAGCAACGGTCCTTCAAGCCCCTAACTAAGGCGACCGTCACAAGTACCTCAGGTACACTTCCCACCACAGTTAAAAATTATATAATCGAGCACAATAGGTCCCTTACAGTAGACAAACGGACACACAATAATTCAAGTTGGCACAGAGCCATTATTGGCATTTTCACATTTTTTCTGTTTGTTCCCGTGAGCTTGTTTTGTTACACACTTTTTTGCATGCTATTTTTTCGTTTTTTGTTACATACCTTGGTGAAAATATTTTTTGTGGACGCATTAATTCAAACGTTTTGCGAAATTGTCAAACTTTTATTTTGCCGGAGAACAAAACATATGAAACTACGGTTTTATCAAGTATATCGTGTTTATAAAACAAAAAGAACTTTATTACGCAGCAAAACTCGAAATCATCGTATTAAGACAGGTGGCTATAGACATTTCGATCACAAAACAAAAATTACTGAAATTGCGAACTATTTCATTAAAAACAAAATAAATGTATTTGACCAGAATGCGGCAAAGAGATTTCTCAAACAGAACAACTTATTTGCCGCTAATTCATATACGATTCGTGTAAAGAGACTTTTCAGATTTTGTGAAACTTTTAAAACTGAAATCACAGCTAAGTTAACCTTCCGCAGAAATGATGGCGTGATAGAAAAATGTCAAAAAACCAAGGGTATAATGGCTTTAGTGACAAATATGACTTTTATTCCGGAGAAAACAAATAACCTTCCCCGCCGAGCGGTCGTTGCTTATTTAAAGTGTTGTAACTCTAAACGAGGCAGAAAGCAAATTAGCGAAGTCAATACTAAATGGAAGTCAAATGCGCATTTTCGCCAACTTGTTTCAGACACATTTATTATTAATGATGAACATAATAACTACAGCCCCTCTGGCAATTTAGCTTCATTGCCAGATATTCCTTTAGTAGGTAGTGTAGATAACAAACAGGTGTATTGTAAGTGTCGTAATCCTTGGAACCCTAAAGATTTAATGGTAGAATGTTCGACATGCAAAGAATGGTTTCACCCTCTTTGCATTTTTCCGAATTCTGCCCCGGGCCACTTTACTCGAAACCAATGGCGTCGGTGTTATTTGATTTGTGATGGTAAAAATTTGCAGAACGTTCCACCCAACAAAATTTACTATCATTCCACTGATATCTGTAATTTACCAGAATCACAACAAGATCTTAATAACCCTTTAATAGATTTTGAAAGCGATAGTTTTACAAATGATGTAGACGGAAATTCTCGTGAAGATTTTTCAATTGATATGGTTAATTCTTCAAACAGTGAACAAAAAGATCACTTTTCTTGCAACGATTCCCCGGCTGCCCAGGATGTCACTGCATCAGATACTGATTGGGTTAATAAAGAAACACTGTGCAATCTTGCAAAAATTTCTCAAAAGACACTAAGTAACTCAAAGCAAAATATCCGAATTGATATTAAAGGCTTCTTTAAAATTTCGTTACAAGACTGGACAAAAATGATTGAAATTCGAACCGAACATCACTTTGGAAGCGATCTGTACAGGGAAATTGTTGTTCGGGGTTTGTCGAAGTTGTATCGCGGTTGCGTTCCAAACGTTCTTAATCATTATTTGGTTGCGCCAGATGGAGTTATGCGCATTATAGAAAACGACAATTGCTTTCGCGAAGGAAACATCAAGTTATACTGTGGATATAATAAATGTTGCGGCTGTCAAGTTGAATACTCGGTACTATTTTTATCCTATGTGAGTCATGTCGAAGCAGTTGTCGAAATTAGTGGTCAACGGAAACACGAAACCGGATGTAGGCGAAGTAGACGTGTCACCGGGGAACGCAGAAAGAAATTGTGCAAAGATTTGCAATACAAAACTGCTGTAAAGCAACACCGCGAGCTTTTTGACGAATTAACCGGTGAAGAGCGCAGCTTAGGATCTAACACATTTTTACCTTCAACCTCTGTTTTAAACAATATTAAGAGCCAGGGCAACCACCGAATAAGCAAATTATGGAGTATCAATCTATTAAAAATCCAAAAAGACTTAACGCCATTTATTCGATGTTTCGGCAACCATCCACCTGCGGTAGAAATGTATTCCGATAGCCAAATTAAAATTTATTTTGATCTTTGTGATAAAGATATTATCTATTTTGATTCTACTGGTAGCGTATTACGACGACACGAAGGGTATAGCGACTTTCAGGTATATACTTTGTTGGTTCGTAACCCGACTAAAGGTTATCTTAGTCTTCCTGTTGCTACGTGGGTTAGTTCGCGACACGATGGTGTCAGTATAAGTCACTTTTTGGAAAGGTTTTTGTTTAATGTTTTAAAGTTGTGTCGCTCCACAAAGAAACCGTCGTTAGTTGTTATCGATGGCTCTATGGCGTTATGGTACGGTGTTCTAAAAGCATTTTCATTCGAAACACGGTTGGAATATTATTTTCGCTGCTATAGAATTGTTACAGGGTTACCTCGGGAAAAAGATCTAGAAAAAACGTTTGTTCATAATTGCTATAGCCACGCCATGAAAGCTGCTAAAATTTTGTGTAGGAAACATACGACAAAGCCAACATTGGTATATTCATTTTTGTACTGGATAAATTTAATGTTTTGCTGTAGCACTTTAAGGGAGTTGGATGATGTTGTGTATAGTTTTCTTATTGTTACAAACTCCCCTAACTATTCGAATGATGTAAAACAGCATTGGCATTTTTTACAATCTAAAAGAAATATTGTCGAAATTGACACGGACTTTGATCATGGGGCAATCAACGAACATAAAAGTGATTATTTTTTTACCGAAAAATCGGAGGATCTTTTGCAAGAAATGCGTTCACCTTTTTTTATACGTTACAATGATATGCTAAATGATGTTTTCATTTCAGTGTTGATGGCTAATAAGCCGCAGTCCACAAAACCAAACAACTTTTATTATTCCGTTAAATTATGTAAACGAATCGTTGAAGTTATCATTAGCAGAATATGTTCCACCTCAAAATTGTTACTTGGTGATTTGTCACGACACTTACAAAGCAACAACAAGGCAATGCAAGAACAGCAAAGCAGGTTTACTGCATATAAATTGAAATACAATAATTTAAAGCGATTTCCATATCAAAACATTATGTCAGACAATTTAACGCAGGGGGTTATAGAAGCACATTTTCGAGACATGAAAACTAACTATTTGGACAATAAACGTCTTACAGGTTTGGATAATTTTGTTGTTAAGTATCATGATGCTTTAAAAACTCAAGAAAAACAATTTGCTGATTCTGTTCTGTTTTTACCGGGAAAAAAATCAAAAACCAGCAAAATAAGACCATACTTACAAAAGTTATCCTCTTCGGATAAAAATAAAAAAGTTTCTGTTGTAGAATCAAAATTTAAAAAACGAAGTAAAAAAAAAAGTCATTATTCTTCTGCAGAATGCGCAAAGCGGCTAAAATATAACAATCCTGAAATTCCTAGCGAAAAAAATGACCCAAATCCACCGTTTTTTCTGGACTGCAAAGTGGTTCTTGATAACTTAAAACTGCTATCAAACTATGTTATGCATCACACGGTTATTAATAAAAACAGAATAACCTCGACGGCAGTGCAGCTTTCTAACAATCACGTCGTAAAATGGTTGGATATATGTTCTCTGTTTTTAAACCCAAACCCGAAAATACTTTCTGCCTGGAATGTGATTACGAATAACTCGCCCGCGGGATGGTTGACAGACAATGTTGTGGACAGCTATATCGGTCGCTCTGTAAACGTTTGCAACACTCTACTTAGAGGACTTCATGTTGGATTTTTAGAATGCGATTTGATCACACAACTTTTACAAGGCAAGAAACCAAAAAACATAAACAACTTTTTACGTAGTATTCTTACGAAGAATATGTTGCTCCGAAATGATATTTTTTTTCCTGTCTTGTTTGAACGCCATTTCGTTTTGTTATGGTTTAACAAGCTTGATAACAAACTTGTATTGTACGATTCAATGGGTTCTCCAGACAAATATTTGGTGACACAGGTAAAGAAAAGCATTTTACCTGTGTTAAATCAATATACAAACCAAAAAATAAGGTTTGCAACGCGAAAAAAGGTTGTCCAGGCGGATCAATCAAGTTGTGGAGTTTGTGTTTGTTACACAGTTGATGACATTTGTTGCAAATTAGTGAATTTCCGTCAATCTAGTTTTAATAGCTATAACTTTAGAATGTGGATGTTTTATTCTTTGCTTCAAATGAGCGAAACATATGACCCGGAATTAAAACAATTTGTTAAACCGACTAGTTTCAAAAATATCTCTTTTACTTTAAATTCAAATTTTGATCATCAAGAAATGATCTCTAAACAAATACCGCAAACCTCTGTTTCTAATGACCTTTTATCTAATAATGAACAACAAAATCAACTTGATGATCTCGTCTCCCTTACAAACATTGATGATCACTCAATAACACATATTGATAACACAACCGTTGACGTTTCTCCTGCCCCTTTTAATGAAACAAACAATACCGACCAGGCTGTAATGCAAAATGATTTGCGAATTGCATTTTCCCCAGGGGGCCCTCCAACAAGTTCCCAGGAACCGTTAGGCGAACTATTGCCGGACAAATTACACGGTGGCCTTCCGAATTTTGCAAACAATTGTTGGCTGAGTTCAGTGGTACAGGCTGTCGGGTGCCTTGTTAGGAAAACGCAAAGTTGTAAACCAATAAACATGACCACTGTATCTGGCCAAATTGTAACAATTATTAACTTGTTAAAATCCAATAACCTTGATGAAACTACTTTCAAAAAAATGTATGCTAGTATTTGTAGAGAATTATCTTGGAACCAAGGTGAACAACATGATGCGTGTGAGTTGGTAGTCAGGTCTGATTTTTCATCAATTGTAAAAGCGGTTGGGCTAAGTTGCTTGTTTAGCACTCGAATTACAAGAAGTTGTACCGTTTGTCATGTATCCACGTATATTAATTTACCGTGTGAGCAGGTTTTGTCGGTTCAAATCAACCTTACGGTTGGAGATAATGCCCCCCTAAGTATCTATTGCCGAAAATCATTAATTGATAACATTGACGTTCATTGTGATAACTGTAATGAACAACGTTTGGTTAAATTCGAAAAAGAAATGTTGTCAATGTCGGAAACAATTTGTATTATCCTTCACAGGAACATCAATAACGAAAAGTGCGAAAAGCAAGTTATTCCCGACAGCGTTTTGGATTTCAGTTGCTTGGGGTTTGAAGTTCGTTTTGCGCTGTCGTCTGCTATTGTTCATATTGGAGATCGCGTTAACAGTGGTCACTACATTACCTATCATTTTTGCGAGAACGGTGTATTTGTATACAATGACGAATTAGTTAACTTGACTAGTAGAACATTAATTGAACCAACTTTGACACGAAATGGCGTTTTTTTTATTTATAAAAAAGTATCAAGTTTAGAAACGACCGTTGTTTGTCCGCCACCCACAGGTGAAATGCCTTTATTAATCAACACCGAACCCGGTGAATATGATAGTGAAAAAAGCGCTTCGCATATTTTAAAAGACTCTTTACCAAATAATTCATCTGTTGGCGATAAAGCAAACACTTGTATGTCTTCTGGTATAAGATCCCCTGAGAATTGCATCAGTAAGCCTCGAAAAATTTCAAGACTAATCGAGAGCACCTCGGAAAGCAGCGATGACGAGATGCCGCGAACTATAACAGTGATAAAGCGAAAAAAACGAAAAATACCAAGTGCCGAAGACATGCAAATGAGTACCCAATACGTTACAGAAAACATTTCTTTTAATTTTGAAGAATTGGCGTTAGAACACTTTTCTGTGAAAGTCCACATGGAAATAAAAAAACGCTTTTCTGAAGTTACTGAACAAATTATAACGATGATTAACACACCAAAATTGGAAGCGGAAAACGTTTATGAATGCTGCCGCCACCAGTTATTTATTAACGAGCGCATGTCGTATTTGAGATTTATCAATTTAACTTCGAAATTATACGAAGGCAGTTTAAATGAGGGACAACATAATTTTCTGTGGAGCTACATGCAAAGCCATTTTTGTACAAATAGATATCGTCTAAGGGTCTGTAATGTGGACCAAGCAATTTTTTCTAAATATATGTGCGGACTAGAGCTAAAAGTTGATTTACACGAGGGTTCAGTTTTTCAGAATTTTGCAAACCAAGCGAAGAAAAATGCTAATACGTATCTCCGTTTAGTTTTAGTAAACGAGGCCTTTATACGTTATGAAATGATTGCCTGTAATCTCTGTTATATGGAAGCTTCCAAAAAGCTTGGTTGGAAGCCACTTACATATAATATGGCCAAAGAGAGCGGTTTCATGGCAGGTCACTATGAAGCTTTGAGAAATCTGAACCCATTTCCAAAACTTTAATTATTTACTATCTTTGTTGTCTTTGAATAATTTGGCTGCACTTAAAAAGCTGAAGTTGTTAATAAAACGTGCTAAAATAATCGTTGTTGCTTTCTGTGATTGCATCAATTTGCTTAAAGTAATGAAATCATTTGGTATCGGTTGGGGTGTCTGTACGTTTTGCAAAAAAATATCGAGTATCGGTAACGGCATGAATACGAGATATAGGAAATACAAAAACTAACATCATCTGATTATTATCCGATAAAATAAATCCATTTGACTGTTATCATTTTAATGCCTGTTTTATTAAGCATGTTTTAATATTGTAAAAGCGAGTGTAAGAAACAAAAAACTGCCGGAAAAAATTGATTTTGTAGCTCAAGAACTGATGACAAAAGTAGTTGGATACAGTGTTCGATGTTTCCTGACAGCCACCCCTAAACATCGCTACTTGCTTCAACCAATAACAACGTACATGCCAAGCTACCCGTCTTAAAAGAATTACGACGTGCGCCGTCAACTACCTAAGAACACCCACCTTCACACTACAATGGATTGGCGGCAATTAGGACAGTCCACGGGACATTTGGGTCTGCTAAAAGATCATCGGAAACGTTCTATGAACCAAGCTGGTGTTTCCTTTTGTGCGGGTTTTGAGTTTGGCCAGCGGAGCCTGCGGGTTCAATAACATACATCTTATGCGACCAGTTGTTCCCCGCAAAGTCAAACCAACTGGTTGCGATCATTTTCAGCAAAGAAACATCGCCAAACTAAACAATTTAAATGCACGTAAAAAAGTATTTTTATATGGCGTATGTTTTGTTAAATCGTATGCACATTGTTAATTGCGATTAAAACATGAACATATGAAAAAGGGTGTTTTACAGCAGGGCAAACATCGTAGGAAACTCTTTTACAACATGGCGAAAATCGCGAAATAAAAGAAGATCAGGTCAGGCTTAATCAGGTTATGTAAACACTTTCGCGTTTCGCTTTCTAAAGCTTCCTTTATGGTTCGTATAGCAGAAAAATTATTAATTAATCGGGAATTTCCTTGTTGTAATATTTAACAAATTTTCTCCACAAAATACAAAAGCAAATATTTATTAAAAAATTTGTAAATTACCATTATAAAAGCATATAAAACTAATGAAAGTTTTTAAAAATTGCCTTCTTTTTACGTCCAAAACTCGTATCATGAAAAAAGCGAAAATAGGCCCCGAACAATTTATTATGTTGGGGTAACCAGGTATGGGGTCACTTTTTTGACTTTGTCGTTTGAATAAGGAACATTTATTCTAGAACTGCCGAAAGTTTGAAAAAAATCTATTGTTCGGAAAGTTTTTAAAAATTGCCTTCTTTTTACGTCCAAAACTCGTATCATGAAAAAAGCGAAAATAGGCCCCGAACAATTTATTATGTTGGGGTAACCAGGTATGGGGTCACTTTTTTGACTTTGTCGTTTGAATAAGGAACATTTATTCTACAATTGCAAAGAGTTTGAAAAAAATCTATTGTTCGGAAAGTTTTAAAAAATTGCCTTCTTTTTACGTCCAAAACTCGTATCATGAAAAAAGCGAAAATAGGCCCCGAACAATTTATTATGTTGGGGTAACCAGGTATGGGGTCACTTTTTTGACTTTGTCGTTTGAATAAGGAACATTTATTCTACAATTGCAAAGAGTTTGAAAAAAATCTATTGTTCGGAAAGTTTTAAAAAATTGCCTTCTTTTTACGTCCAAAACTCGTATCATGAAAAAAGCGAAAATAGGCCCCGAACAATTTATTATGTTGGGGTAACCAGGTATGGGGTCACTTTTTTGACTTTGTCGTTTGAATAAGGAACATTTATTCTAGAATTGCAAAGAGTTTGAAAAAAATCTATTGTTCGGAAAGTTTTAAAAAATTGCCTTCTTTTTACGTCCAAAACTCGTATCATGAAAAAAGCGAAAATAGGCCCCGAACAATTTATTATGTTGGGGTAACCAGGTATGGGGTCACTTTTTTGACTTTGTCGTTTGAATAAGGAACATTTATTCTAGAACTGCCGAAAGTTTGAAAAAAATCTATTGTTCGGAAAGTTTTTAAAAATTGCCTTCTTTTTACGTCCAAAACTCGTATCATGAAAAAAGCGAAAATAGGCCCCGAACAATTTATTATGTTGGGGTAACCAGGTATGGGGTCACTTTTTTGACTTTGTCGTTTGAATAAGGAACATTTATTCTAGAACTGCCGAAAGTTTGAAAAAAATCTATTGTTCGGAAAGTTTTTAAAAATTGCCTTCTTTTTACGTCCAAAACTCGTATCATGAAAAAAGCGAAAATAGGCCCCGAACAATTTATTATGTTGGGGTAACCAGGTATGGGGTCACTTTTTTGACTTTGTCGTTTGAATAAGGAACATTTATTCTACAATTGCAAAGAGTTTGAAAAAAATCTATTGTTCGGAAAGTTTTAAAAAATTGCCTTCTTTTTACGTCCAAAACTCGTATCATGAAAAAAGCGAAAATAGGCCCCGAACAATTTATTATGTTGGGGTAACCAGGTATGGGGTCACTTTTTTGACTTTGTCGTTTGAATAAGGAACATTTATTCTAGAATTGCAAAGAGTTTGAAAAAAATCTATTGTTCGGAAAGTTTTAAAAAATTGCCTTCTTTTTACGTCCAAAACTCGTATCATGAAAAAAGCGAAAATAGGCCCCGAACAATTTATTATGTTGGGGTAACCAGGTATGGGGTCACTTTTTTGACTTTGTCGTTTGAATAAGGAACATTTATTCTACAATTGCAAAGAGTTTGAAAAAAATCTATTGTTCGGAAAGTTTTAAAAAATTGCCTTCTTTTTACGTCCAAAACTCGTATCATGAAAAAAGCGAAAATAGGCCCCGAACAATTTATTATGTTGGGGTAACCAGGTATGGGGTCACTTTTTTGACTTTGTCGTTTGAATAAGGAACATTTATTCTAGAATTGCAAAGAGTTTGAAAAAAATCTATTGTTCGGAAAGTTTTAAAAAATTGCCTTCTTTTTACGTCCAAAACTCGTATCATGAAAAAAGCGAAAATAGGCCCCGAACAATTTATTATGTTGGGGTAACCAGGTATGGGGTCACTTTTTTGACTTTGTCGTTTGAATAAGGAACATTTATTCTACAATTGCAAAGAGTTTGAAAAAAATCTATTGTTCGGAAAGTTTTTAAAAATTGCCTTCTTTTTACGTCCAAAACTCGTATCATGAAAAAAGCGAAAATAGGCCCCGAACAATTTATTATGTTGGGGTAACCAGGTATGGGGTCACTTTTTTGTCTTTGTCGTTTGAATAAGGAACATTTATTCTAGAACTGCCGAAAGTTTGAAAAAAATCTATTGTTCGGAAAGTTTTTAAAAATTGCCTTCTTTTTACGTCCAAAACTCGTATCATGAAAAAAGCGAAAATAGGCCCCGAACAATTTATTATGTTGGGGTAACCAGGTATGGGGTCACTTTTTTGACTTTGTCGTTTGAATAAGGAACCTTTCTTCTAGAACTGCCGAAAGTTTGAAAAAAATCTATTGTTCGGAAAGTTTTGCATTTGTATTTTTTTCCTAAAAGTCGTTTCTTACAAAGCTACGAAGTAGGTCCCGAACAAACGTTGAGAATGCCTAATAGCGATGACGAAATTTTGAATAACTGAAAGGTTCAGAAACATTCAATATAATTTTTATATAGTGCATCATTAAATTGATTTACAAGTAAAATATTTGTATTGTTTTTATTACATCATTTTACTTTTTTCAAAAATATTTGGAAACATTTAAAATAAAAAATCGTTTTGAAAAAGACTAAAAATCAAAAAAATCCTGGCAGGATGATTATGGTCATGCTTGAGCAGCTCGCATGGCATTGTTGGGCATCTTATGTGCATTGCCTACTGCAGTGCCGACTATCAGGGTTGCCACTCATAGTGGTTTTCCACTAGATCTAGTGGTTTTTGAAATAATCTAGTGGTTTAGTGTTTTTTTGGAGAATCTAGTGGTTTTTATAACCTTGAAATGGAGTAATAAACTTTAAGTTTTTCCCGGCTCCCATTGTTAAAAATGGTAAAGTGAATGAAAAATTCCCTTTTTAAATCAAATGTAAAAGCCTGATCATGTTTGGTGATCGTCGATGGTTCGATGCTTGGTAATAACAAGTTTCTATACTGATTACTGTTAGTGTCAGACAGCAGACTATATTTAGAAGTTTGTACAGCTATAGTGCTGCACTGTAGGGTGTGGGCCTACCAGGTTGGAAAGTTTGGCCTGCGCGGGGGATTTATCCCCCGCGCAGTAGCACTTTCAGCCGCGGTCACAACCGCGCATTTTATAGAAAATGTATTCAGCCGCGCAAATCTGACTCGAGCAAGCGCAAACTTCTGTATGAAACTTAACAAGCACAAAAAAAATTGGCGGGTCGCATACTGAAGTTGCATAACATTTTTTAACGCTAGTCTACAAGACGTATATAATATAATGTATCATATAGAATCATTCGCTAAAAACGCACAGTTCGGCGATTTGGTCACGCATCAGTGGACAACGGTCACGTGTTTAGTGACGTCAAATTAGGCAATTTCGAGTAATATTGCATATTAAATGCTATACTATCCAGCTTTTTAAATATTTACCTGCGCACTGCGCCCGCACACCAACCAAAAATTGCGCAGTGATTCAAGTATTCTATGAACGCTGTAAGTTTAACATAAATTCGCCATTTACAACTTTCGGTAGCCTGATGGTTTAGTTTCAGCCGCGCAAGTTCAAGTCGAAATTTTATTTTCAGCCGCGCATTTTTTCAGCTGCAAAACATCTCCCCCGCGCAATATCCAAAGTTTCCAATCTGGTGGGCCTATTTAATCACCGCTTGCCAACCAAAGGTGCTAAAGGGAGAAGAGGGGAATGAGAGAGGGAGCAGGTCTAGGTAGGGTATATAGGTAAAGCTGATAAATTAGCCGGCAAAATAAAAATTCCTTTTTCAAAAAGTCGACCTCTAGGGAGAAATTTTTGGCAATCTCTCCCCAGGGTCAGTTATACTCATTTATAGTGAATACTTTACAGTTCAATTGATATCATAGTCGGAGTGTGACGCAACTCCACCACGAAAAAACATTTATTGCCTGTTTTACCGTGAATTAGTTGAATAATGACAATTTAAAGCCTGACTGAAACCGGACAAGACTGATAGATATACAGCAATATGCCAAGCTTGCTATATAAAGTTAAAACAACCAAACACAAGTGGCGTTTAATGTACCGTACAAAGACAGTGTTAAGCATAAAAGAAGAATACTGCCAAACTCAAAACCACTGTTGCTACATTTTTTTAAGTAGGTGCCTTAATATTCAACAAAAAACGGTAATAAAAGCAGAGCTTTTGTTGTGTATATTTAGCAAATAGTAGCTTTAATAAAGCAATTATGGCACACAGACTTGAAAAATAGTCTGTTTTACATTGATTAAACATCTGGAGATGTTAAATCAACATAAAAATGGCAATATGTTGTCGCGATAACAATCTAGTGGTTTTTCTCCGAATCTAGTGTTTTTTTATGGTCCAATCTAGTGTTTTTTTAATTTTGAGAGTGGCAGCCCTGCCGACTATAAATAAGATGTACTGTTAGATTGTTTAGTTTATTCCATATTGGAAATTTGCGGAATAAAGGGGATGGCGGTCTCTGACGAAGACAGTTAGGCACAGCAGAAGCATATAAGCAGAAACGAGAAGAGGACGATAAAATAATTTAACAGAATATCGTTTGGCAGATAAAGTTACGCAAGACAGAGGAGCGGCGGGCTAAAAAAATGTGCTCATTGTGCACCGGCGAAATGTGCACATCGCGCGAATGTGCAATTTATGTGCACCAAAGGTGCAATGTTCACGGAATGTGCATTTGAACAGCGGATGGTGACGGTCTAGAATCCTACGAACATTGGGTTAGGGTGTGGGTTAGCATTTGAGGAAGGTTAAGCAATATTAATAGATAATAAATATGTTAATACTTAACCCACCCTCACCTAAACACTAACCGACACCCTAACCCAAACATTGGGCCTTGTTTTAATATTTGTTTCAACGCTGTAAGCTAAGCCGTACTACAAGAAGGTACTTCTTAGTTGCAAACTAGTTCTATAGCCATTTACCAAACTTCCATGACCGGCCCATTGTTATATATTTAACAAATGGTCGGTTACCATACTAATTCACCTTCTATCTTGAACTGTTAGATGCATACTGGCAGAATCTTGCCAGCCTTCTGATGACAAGCATTTTTGATCTAAATTCTTCGTTTTTTTGGTTGCTCCCCTAAAGTTAAATGATGTGTTTGCCTAAGGAATGTATCAACATAGCCATGTTTAGATGGTAAACAAGGTTATTAACAAGTATATAATTAACAAAAAAAATTTCTGAAAGCGCAAACTTTTTTGTGTCATAAACAGATGCATACGGGGCATGCTAAAGTACAACCTGGGGCCTGGGGGTGCACTTGTCATCTGTTTTTCTTACTCAATCACTGTTTCATAGATAGGCTGTTTTTGGGCGAACCCGTGTGAAAACATGCAGCGAAAAATCAGATAAAAGACACGAAAAAAATTCTTTGGTTAAGTTGGGACAAATTTTTAATATATATTGCTTCATATAATGATATTTATAATCAAATTTAATAGAAATTGTTTGCCGAGGTTAGGGTCACACAGTCAAGTGAAGAAACATGCCATAGTATAATGCCTATGATGGGCTGAACAGATATGTTTAAATAAGAGACAACTTTTTGCACTTAAGAATTAAAACAGTCAAAAATATAGTTAAAGCCGTAGTTTAAGGAGCATGGCCTGGTACATCCTAGTTATGCCCATGCGAATGTCATACTTATATCTGTCTATTTAACAAGAATTGCGACTATCGTGATTGCTTTTTAACACAATATAGGAGTACATGCCAAATCAGAGTAAAACTACAATCACACAAAAATCCTATAACGCAAATTGAGTACTTATAACATGATTTTATATGTCTAACACTGGTTTTTCTTCACCAAACAACGTGCTTCGCACTTCCGTAACTTTTTTAAGAATAGCACAACAAAATTAATTCTTTATTACTGTAGTGCGTAATGTTTCTGTGTATTTTGCATTTCAAAAATATAAGTAATTAAGTATGTCTAGAAACAAAAAAAAAAGTTTTATTTCTGTGAAATGGTTCTTTGAAAAATATTTTTTTTATTTAAAAAAAATTTTTTTTTTGTATGAATTTTTTTTTTCACCAGTTTCTTCTGTTTTCAGGCTCATTTTTCGGCCGACATAGTCGCCAAGTCACCACATTCTGCATACTGGGTGCACATATCGTTTGTGCACATTATGTCATTATTTGCACCTTCGAATGTGCACCGAATATTACAAGTGCATATTGTGTGCACTAGAGGAGGTACAGTCGCTACTTTATAATTGTGAATGCTTTCTAGATTATTTGGTCTAGCTCAGGGGGGCAACTTCTCAGTCGGCGGGCCTGATATGGGAAATGAAGTAAATCGATATATTAATTGTACTGCCATAGTCTATATGTTTTGTCGCATAATGGCGGCTAATGTTGTACTCTTTAAACTCGGCAACACTTTCATTGCACAGCAAACATACTGCTTTTCTTGCTGACAAAGTAGGCTACTTGGGCATCCAAACCTTGTTAATTTGCAATTTAATTTTCTTAACAAAATCCAAGGGAAAATATTGATTGTAAATTCTTAATCTAATTTGGGAACACACAATAAGACTTAAAAGGCAACAATACCTAAACCAGAAAATCAATAACACCTTAGTATTAACACCAACGACATAATAAACCAAAATATGCAGTTATACCCACGACAGAATAAGAACTGATCGTCAAAATAAGACATACATCTGTCTGAATAAGTCCTAAGTTGTTGGGAGTCGGGCCTAAATGGCCAAAATAACACATGAAACTGTAGAAAGAGGGTATCGGACGATCGGGGGCCATGGGTCTGGTATCGAACGTTTTGGTGTCTAATTTTGGGCGCCCTAGTTTGAAGGGCGCTGTTATGCTGCCGCTGTTTTGGCCTCTGATTTTCTGGCCCTGTTTGGGGTTTATTGGTATGGTGGGTAATAGGTTTGGTTAGAAAATGGGTTAGGGTTTAAATTATTAGGGGAGTTAGTAATGTACTTAGGGGTGAGGTTTGGGGTTAGGTAAAATGTTTTATAGGCCTGATTCTGGTCATTTAGGACTTATTCCGACCGGTTTATAACTTATTCCGATTTAGATGGTATTACGAGACCCGGCTCGTGGACCGTATGTTGCCCGCCCCTGGTTGAAAGTAGGCCGAAATGGTCTGGAACAACCCTTAAACGGCAAAAAGTGGGTGTTGGTGTAAAATCCCACCACAGGATTATAATGTTAATATTTTATCAATGTTTTTTGCTAAAAGTTTGTTTGCTGGATTTCTGAAGAAAATATAAGATTTATCAAAAAACTTCACATCACAAACATGAATATTAGAAAGCAGAATCTCCTAAGGGACTTTTGATGTGAAAGGCCTAATTTTACCCCTAAGCTGTTTTGATACTATTCTATAATCTATATGTAGGATTATACAATCTAAAATTTTAGATTATAATTTAAATTTTTATATCACTCAATATTGCTTTTTTTTATAGGTACGGATTTCTTATGGCGGAAAAATACAGTAGGATTCGTTTTTAGTGACAAATAAAGGGTCCGAATCAAGTTAGTTATTTTTTTGAGTTTATGCAAAACTCATGAAAATGCTTAGTTGATATTATTGTCATTTGAAAAAGACAAACAACTATAAAAATGCCAAATAAATCAAAACGCTGGTATTTTAGAAAAATGTTGTGTAAACATTTGAAATACAACATAAAAATAATTGCAGAAAATTAACAATGACCTAGCATAATATCGAATACGGATATGGAATACTTGGAAATCATAAGCGAAAAAAAACAGCAAATATTGTCCAATACATTTGTCCAAATCAGAGATAAACAATGCAAAATATAAGTTTGAGCTGAACCTACTGTAACGTGATAAACTAGGCCCGAGTGAATAATTTTCCAAGTTTGTCAAGATTTTGAAGTAAAAAATAATCGCCCTAGTCATTGCCCTTGAGTAACCTTGAGGCATTTTATTCAAGGTCAGCGCATTTTTATGTAGGATTGTTACTTAATTGCAACACAACACATTTTAAGGAAACAAATTTTTCATATAGATTTACACATTATTTGCTCGTCAAACAACCTCTCATTGATGCTTAGTAATGATTAGGCAAAGGTTATCGGCAAGTAATTGGTTGCCCGTAAAAAACGCTGACACTACACTACATAGTTTTATATATTTAAAGCAAGCACTATAAATGTTTCTCTACACCAACAGGCCCCAATCAAAACATTCCAATCATGTATGTACAGTTGAGCGCAACTGTGGTAAAACAAAAAAATTGTAGGGGTTTCAATTACATTAGAAAATTATAGGGGTTTTATTTACCTGATATAAACAACAAAATTTAAATTGAATACATCTGGTTTCAAGTCCCAAGGATTAGGTATTTTACCTTAAACATCCCTAGTGAAGACAAACAAATGTTTTTATAATTATTATATAAATCTAACCTCTGTGTCTTTCAGATATGTATTCAATTGTTAATTTTTAGGATTTTTTAAAAATATAAATATACTAGCCATTCATGATGTACAATAGAAGACCTGTTTCTGATGACATAGAAGAAGATCTTTTAAGATTTCAGCAACAATTTTTGTTAAGTGGACAAAAGTCATCGACTACTCTTGTTAAATGTGTAAATAAAACAAAAGAAGATGGCAGTTTAGTTGTCCATGATGATAAGTTTCAAAAACGACAATCGGATGAACCATTTAAATGTGTTGGTAGGTGGTATATATTTATAACCCTTATCAGTTTTGTTGTTATCATTTCAATATCTGGCACTATAAATCAGAGGGTAGGGTCAGTTATTGAACATTTTCAAAAGCCTATTGCTTGAAGCTCCCTTTTACACCTTTCAATTTTTTTCCTAAAAAGAGAGCTTAATCATATAATTAGGGATGTTCAAAGTAGAATCCCAAGGTATTCTAGAATAATAGGTTTCGAATCTAGAATAACAAATAGGGATGTTCAAAGTAGAATCCCAAGGTATTCTAGAATGATAGGTTTCGAATCTAGAATAACAAATCCAGAATAGCGAATCCTAGTATATTTTTATTAAATTATTTAACCTCGATTTTGTTTGGGGAAGGGATTAATCTTAATCTTCCCTACAGGGCCCACAATCACAGCAATAAATCGCCCAAACAATTTTCTAACATGTGTATATTATAATAAAAAAAACTCTCTCTTATGTTTAACATTTTTAACAACTGTCATCTGAAGCCGTTCTGTAAACTGGAATATGTCAACTGTCCAGGTTGTGTCCAAAACTTATATTTTTGCCAATAGTGAGTACAATGCAACACTGCACATAGAAGTCTTAAGCAATTCGGTCCTGTTTTTTGTTAAGATAAGCATTGTTAAGTCTTATTGCTTCTTTTTTGACTAACATGATCTGTTATGCAGTAAAATGATACTGCAAAGAATACAAAGTTATTATTGACATAACGAATTCTTGACAATTACGTTGTGCATAACTGCATAACTTCCCTGAATATTGGCCTAAAGTTGACCTTAAGTAACCCCATAGCGCATTTTGTGGACGGCCAGCACGTTTTGCAACGCTATGTTACTTTTGCAACTTAACGCATTTAGGGCAACTGCGAACTCCACACCAGACATTACACGTTAGCCGCTCGCCCAATAACGCTTGATTGACACTTAATTATTAGACGCACGTTATCGCAAGACGCGGTAATTGGTCGGCCGAAAAAACGCTGACACTGCACTACGAGGTTACATTTAAAGCAAGCACAAATTGGTCGCCGCGGCGACAGGCCAACTTGCCACACGCGTTTGTGCAATTAGGCGCAACAATCCGCGGTAAAACATTAAATTATATCGGTTCCAATTACCCGAAATAAATGGCAGAATTGGATTCGATATTCTACTTTGAGCATCCCTAATAACGAATCCAGAATAGCGAATCCTAGTATATTTTTATTAAATTATTTAACCTCGATTTTGTTTGGGGAAGGGATTAATCTTAATCTACCCTACAGGGCCCACAATCACAGCAATAAATCGCCCAAACAATTTTCTAGCATGTGTACATTATAATAAAAAAACTCTCTCATATGTTTAACATTCTTAACAACTGTCATCTGAAGCCGTTCTGTAAACTGGAATATGTCAACTGACCAGGTTGTGTCCAAAACTTATATTTTTGCCAATAGTGAGAAAATGCAACACTGCACACAGAAGTCTTAAGCAATTCGGTCCTGATTTTGAAAGCATTGTTAAGTCTTATTGCTTCTTTTTTGACTAACATGATCTGTCATGCAGTCAAATGATGTACTGCAAAGAATACAAAGTTATTATTGACATAACGAATTCTTGACAATTACGTTGTGCATAACTGCATAACTTCCCTGAATATTGGCCTAAAGTTGACCTTAAGTAACCCCATAGCGCATTTTGTGGACGGCCAGCACGTTTTGCAACGCTATGTTACTTTTGCAACTTAACGCATTTAGGGAAATTGCGAACTCCACACCAGACATTACATGTTAGTCGCTCGCCCAATAACGCTTGATTGACACTTAATTATTAGACAAACGTTATCACGAGACGCGGTAATTGGTCGCGAGAAAAAACGCTAACACTGCACCACGAGGTTACATTTAAAGGCCAACTTACCACACGCGTTTGTGCCATTAGGCGCAACAATCGGCGGTAAAACATTAAATTATATCGGTTCCAATTACCCGAAATAAATGGCAGAATTGGATTCGAATCCCATCTGGATTCGAATCCAAGGATTCGATATTCTACTTTGAGCATCCCTACATATAATACACATTGTGTAAATGTCTATTTCAGTTGCATCCCAGTATAATTCACACCCATTTAAGTTGACTGTAGTTTTTAAAATGATAAACAATTTATATGTCAAGTAATGCCTTTCTTCCCATTGAGCAACTCAGACCTTAAATTAACTTTTTTTTTACCAATTTTTTCAATACACCCTTGTTAAATGCATTATTTATGTCTTATCCAATATAGCATTTCAGGAAAGTCAACAGTAGAGACAGAGTGTATCTGAGAAGCCTGCTCTATTCTGTTAAACCACTGCCATTATGCTTATCTTAAAATATTTTTGTTGTTCAACAATCTGCTTGACCAGCAATTCCTGACCTTTTTGTTTTCGCGACCCACTTACAGTTTTCAAAAACTTAAGCAACCCTCCAATTTTGATGTAGGATACATAAAGTACAGTCTATTAGTATTGCATTCAAATTGGTGAAATCGTTTTAAAATTTTGCCAAAATGTCGTGATTTACGCCACAAGCAGGGGCGTATCCAGAAATCCAAAAAGGGGGGGGGTCCCGAATTTTCAACTTCGGGAATTCCCCGTTTTTCCGTCTGACGTAAATGACATCATAAAATATTGACAGATATGGCGTCATAAAACAGCGATTGTAATGACGTCATAAATAATAAAAAAATCATCAGAAACAGCCAATTAACGTCCAGCAAAAGCAAACTTTTAGACGCAAAACACAACGTCACACGTACATCGTTGACACTCCTGCCAGGCGCCAGCTGCGAAACCGCTTAGTGTACAATCGTTAACTTCAGGAGAAAAACGAAAACAAGTCCGTGAAATATATGTGATCGATTTTGGTAAATCCATTTACGGGACTACGCTAAATTAAAAGCACGTCTTTCGCCACCTGCAATACTAAACGAAGATCGCTTTTCCCCGGTGTTATTTGATTAGCGCAACATCTGCAAAAACGCCACTTCAATAGTTAATCTAGTTCAGTGTTTTTAATTTTTTTAACTGAGTACACACCTGTTTAGCGAAGCGAGCGCGATTTTTTTTGTGGGGGAAAATGGCATTGTTTAAAATTTCTTGCAAGTTTTTATTACATTGCCGAAAATAAAAAAAAATAAATGTTGGAAAATATATGTGCAATATTTTTGAATACGTTTTCCGTTTGGCTGCGAGGCACTTGGCAGCCTTCCACGGCGCAACGGTAGAGAAGCGCTAATCTAGTTTAATAGACAGCGTCAAAAGTAAAAATAACATTCGCGCGAAGCGCGAAAATATTTCGCACTTTGCGTAGTTAAAATACTCAAAAAGTATTCAAAATGGACTCGTGTATAGTTTGTTAAAGAGGCAGCGGGCCCAATTAATTACAGCGACCGCTTGATTGACTGTTATTAATTGTCGAACACCCACTTGTTCATCAGCCAACCCGAACGAATAACGAAAGGCGAAAGACAAAAAAATATCCTGCGTTTACGGTCGACCAAACAAGAAACGAAAAAGGCGTTTTGCCTTTGATTTTGGTTTCGCATTAGCAAGACGTGTGACCCAATTACACTGAAAAAAACACGCAGCTTCGGACGGTGAGGTAAACCCTGACAAAAACGAACGATAAACGTTAATGTCACTTCCGAAAAGGGGGGGGTCCGAATAAACATGACTGGTTCAATGCAGCAAATGCCACACAAACACAATTTTAGACTTACAATTACTTTTGCTCCTTATACTGCTAAAGTTTTCATTTAGTTTGCTACTTCTTGGCAACTTTTACTTTATCAAATTCTACACGCGAGTGTGGGACAGTTTCCGTTTGCAGATATATAAACCGAGGCCCTGAACTCACAAAATACGACCCGCCAAGGTTAAATATCCAGCCTGCAACCTTTTTACCAACTGGCCACAAGGCCAGTCCCAGTATTTTTTTTTTAGGTATATAACAATGTAAATGCATTTTTTGCAATATACAAGAATATGCAAGCAGGACCGCACTGATTAAAAAAAGAAGCAAAAACTACAAAAAATTCATTGTGGGCCGCAAAAAAGGTTGCGATATGTTATGCAGGCCTGCTTTTTTGTCATATAAATACTTTGTATAATGAGAAGATGTATGTATTGGCACTTTTCTGAGTTTTCTGCAAAATAAACAGATGATGAACTCAAACATCAAAGTTTGGACGATGCAAGTTCTGAACAATGTGATCCGAGCAATTCAAATGTTTTAAATTCAACTATAAAAGAGCGGAACATCCAAGAGTTGCATGTGAAATATCCAGCTCCGAGAAGAAATGCTTTTCCAAGTACCTTTAAATGTTTACAAAAAAAAGAGTCGAAATTTGTTCAGCCAAATTATCAAAAGTAAGGAAAATAAATTTTAATTGTTAATTTTTCAGGCCCTAAATATTTTATATGTGACCTTTTTTATTTAGACGTAGCCTGTTTTACCAACAATGCATGGAAAAGAAATCAGGTTCGCAAAAAAAAACTGTTGCGAATTGCAAGCCACAATATTTGGAAAAGGATGTTTTAAGGACAAATTTTAATCAAAATTGTACAACTAATCCAGAAATTAGGTAAAACAGTTCTAAATGTATATTTCATTATTGCATATAAATTTACACTTTATTGGACCTTAGCTTTCTTAAATATTAGATATTCATTATTATTCTTTTGGGTTTACTAAAAGTTTATGTTTAATAGAATACCATTTCATTTGAATCCATAGGGCATAAGCATAAGACAGTTTAGGCAAAACCGGCCCCATTTGGGAATAATTATACCTGCATTTTGGACATTAGTTCTAAGTTGTAATACACTTTTTCTCCGATATCTAATAATGTTATTGTATTTAACATTGTCCTAATAAGTTGTAAGAATGATAAAGCAACTTTGTTCTGTTTAAAATTTGCCAATAATATTTTTCAAAACAACCTGGTAAACAAAATAGTTTATTAGTTTGAAAGTGTGGGAATTAAATGGGACTGCAGCCAACCAATACTTTAGTTTGATGGTCATGGATTTCTGCTGAAGGACATCTTGTTTGTACCCTCTGTACTGTAAACTAACAACTGTAGCCATGCATTGTCAGTTCATACAGTTTTGGTAATCATAAAACTATTCAGTTACTTTTAAAAATGTGTATGTTATACAAAATATTTTTCCCTAGATAAATATCATGGGTATTTTGCAAATTATCCATACAACATAAAATAATATTAAAAGGGGAAAATATGGTTACCAATATTCAAACTTTCAGTTGACATTTTCAGCCCCTAAAAAATACCTCCATTAACTTCAGACCATTTTGTATCTGCACTACATTTCAAATGGAGACAACAGGCATCATGGGCATGTCTTTATTGTGATTTATTTTTTCCGTTTTATACGTGAGAGGAAAACAATTCAAGATTTCCCTTGTTTTGTGTTAGTGTAATGTTTGTTATACAGAAATAATTCAAGTGTTTATTAAGGGTAAATAGCCTTTTTGGAGGTTTGACTCTTTTTGCAATTTTTAGAACCACCAACAACACCACTTAGCAGTTATTTATTGCTATTGATAAACTTTATGCAAGACTATATTTTACTTTTAAAATAAATTTTTGGTACTTGTTACTTTAAAATACCAACATTTGACTTGTGCAGCATGACTGTCAGACAACAAATTCATACTGAAAATCTTACCAAATTGGATAATATGACCAAAGAGGAGATTTTACAAGAGCAGCATAAACTTATCTCCACAATGGATCATAAAGTTCTGGACTTTATTAGAAGCAAAAGTGAGTGTCATGGTGAATAATATGAGCTTGTAAGTTTGTGCTCTTGCTCAGTTAGCAAGCTTCGCCACCTGCACAATTTTATTTAACTGCAATTAAGTCAAGGTTGCAACATTAAACGAATTGGAAACCAATATAAAAACATCACAAACACACAATGCATATCGTTTGTTTTTCAATTTAAAAATACCATCATGAGGAGATTTAACACTCACTAAAATATCTAATTTAGTTAACATTCCCAATAAGTTTCTGGTGGTTTACAGCTTAGAAGTATTCTATTGGAATTTATATATATTGAACATATCTAAATATATTATTAAAAATAGGGATGTCCAAAGTAGAATTACAAGGTATTTTAGAATAATAGGTTTCTAACCTAGAGTATTGGATCCGACTACATTTTTCTATTAAAAACACTGGTCAACAGCAAATAAAAGGAAATGTGATAGATAGGATGTTTAAAGTAGAATCCCAAGGTATTCTAGAATAATAGGTTTCGAAATCCTGGTATATTTATATTAAATACTTAACCTCAATTTGTTTGGGAAAGGGATTAATCTTAATCTACAGGGCTCAACTGTCCAGGTCAACTGTCCATAAGTCAATTGTCCAGGTTGTTGCCAAAACTTGTTTTGCCAATAGTGAATACAATGCACACTGCACACAGAACTCTTTAGCAATTCGGTCCTGTTTTTTAAAGCATTGTTTGGTCTTAGTGCTTCTTTTTTGACTAACATGATCTGTTATGCAGTCAAATAATGTTCTGCAAAGAATGCAAAGTTACTATTGACATAACGAATACTTGACGATTACGCTGTGCATAACTGCATAACCTCACTGAGTATTGGAGAATTGGATTTGAATCCCATCTGGATTGGAATCCAAGGATTCAATATTCTACTTTGAACATCCCTAGTGATAAATAGATTGATTCTGAAACTGTTTTCAATTTTTTTTTAGCACATCAGGTTTTTGAAATATTCACATTTTTATTTTTTTAATGTTGTGCTGTACTATTTTAGAGGCACATTGTGCATGGTGACATTACTTACATTATACAACATTGATGTGAACATCAATCTGGTTTTACTAACAACTTTAAAAAGAACAGAAAAGGGAAGATCTTTTCAACGTTTTTTAGACAATCATACTTTAGTTGACCATTAAGAAACCCAAGACAAAACATGAACAGTTGTACAATATACAGCATGTTTATGTGGCTTACACAACTGGCTAAACAAACAATCAATATCCATGTATTTTGCTGTTCCTCATGTTGTAATAAGAAGGACTGCTATGTTTTCTTTGTCAATAAGAATTTTCTAAAACCATAAAAGTAAAATTGTATGTGCCAAATTGGATTTAGCAGGGAGACCTGTACCACATAATGCCCAATACATGCATTCCCACCTTAAGGAAGTCTTGAATTATCCCTGATAAAGTGGAAAATGTTTGTGAATGGAGTTTTAAGAACCAAACAAAAGTTCAAAACCAATTCTTTTCTCCAGCCAGGTTTAAACAGCCTTACTAGATATGTGTCTCTTCCACAAGAGAAGTCTGAAATGCTCGTATTAGAATCAAGATAAAATAAAACCCTTTTAAAATAAAACTTGGACCTACAGTAGATGGTCCTTTTTGCGACAGTCATAGCATTATTTAATTAATATGAATATAAGTAGCAGGATTTATTAAAACATGCTGATTTATGTGCCTACCAACAGCCCTACTGTAGAAGAGACCGGCCTATAAGAGAACCGTAATTGGCCGCTTTTACAATCGTTACCCCCCCTCAAAATTTTTATTCTTGCTCCAGGAATGGGAAATATTTGGGTTCTAAAATCTTAGCACTTCTCTACAAAAAGTTTCCCTTACTGAGCTGAGTAAAATGTAAGGAATCTTGATAGGCCAACATATGAGGAAAATTCAGGATGCATGTTGTAAAATGTTAAAATCATGTGCTTGGCTAGCATTTAGTGGCTGTGTGCTAACTTTTTAGAAAATTCAAATGGCGTTGTTTTCTGGTAGGTGTTAATGATCTGCTTAGCTTAACATTTACATGGGTTCTGCAAGTCACTCAAAATTCATTTTCAGCACTTTTACATGAATGACCTTCTTTTCAGAATACCTTGGTGCAAAAAAAAAAAAAATTAAGCTATGATATACTGCCAAGGATTTAATTATGGGGCAATAATTCAAAACATCTTGATGGAAATACTTTCTACTGTAATTCTCAATATTTGTAAAAAATAATGTTTTATGAATGTTATTGCATTTAAGGATTCTCCAAGCCCCCAAAAGTTGCTTTCACAGCATCAGGGAGATTTCCAAAGTTATGTCGCTTTGTTTGCCTATAAACTAGAGATGCATTATGATTAAGCTTTGGTATCTGGTATAGTCTCATAAAATAAAAATAGTTTTCTTTGGATTTGTCAATGTTTGTAACGGCACTTGTAATGCCCTCACCGCCCTGAATATGTGACATTACAAGCACCGATGAACCAAGCAAACAGCCGTGAAGTAACAAAAGTATTCAACAGGCTAAAATTAACAGCTGAACAATGATGTTGTTGTCATCATTCAAAACTCACTTAATGATTTTGCTTTGTCTAGAATCTAGACATAGACTCTAGATCTACAGCTCATTAAGGCTTGCAAACAGATTTAAAATATCACAAAACATTTTTAAACAGGTTTCCCCAATTTATTGGGGTGAAAAGTTGACTCAAGATCACCTTTACTTCTTTCAGGTCTTGCTGTATTTGCTTCAGAGTGTTTGCGTCAATCACCATGATTTTGGTGATATTGAATTAATAAATAAAATTTATTAGCTTTGTTATTAGTGTGGTTATTTGCCTAATACCTTAATTCGAATGAATGAGTGTTCTAGTGTGCAAAGAGTGTTCTAAAAGTACCTGATCTATACCAGTTGCCACAATGCCAAGTAAGGTCTCCCACCGTCAGCCAGATGCAACATACAGTGCAAGGTAGATGTTGTAAGGTAAGATTGTCAAAAAATGCTCAAGAGATCTGATCAGATTGGTTATAATGCTATTTTTATTTGAACTTCACGGTGAGGCTGATATCTTGTTGTTGACATTGATATCTTGTTGAAAAATGTGTCTTATTTTTCTTGTTCAGCAATCATATTTAAATGACCAACGTAGAGAAGGCATCAAATGCCCAAAAGCTTCTTGCAACTGCAAAACTGGAAGGGTTTTGCCAAGGCATTACAGTTTTGCATCATAAAAATAAACAAATTTTACCTGATTCCTGGTTTATTATTTTGCTACTTCATTAGAAATTTGATTGGCTGAAGCATATTCCTAATTATCGGTCCTTATATATCGGTTACAATAAATTAAAGTAGTTGGTACTTTAAAGTTAAAGTTGTTAATGATGCCGAGGAAAAGGGGTAGAATTAAACACTGCTATATTAGCTAAAAGTTTTAAGCAATGGGCAAACCGCTGCCCGCTGTTGAAGATCATAGGCGATCATACCTGGATTTTTGAAAAAAAATTGACTGAAAAAAATAAATAAATACAATTTCTGCCTCCTTCCTGCTTTTATACAACTGTGACATTGTTATCGTTTTATTGTACTACTTCTTTCTTCACTGTTTATAGAAATGCATTGCTTTTCAAAATAACTAGTTCAGTAAAAATGTTTTTAGTATATATATTTTATGTCTCGAAATAGGGCTGCGTTTGGGTTAAGGATTGAATACATTTTAAGTTACCTAAAGCAGGAAAATAGATGATTGATGCTTTTTTACCCTTGTTTAGCATAAACGTCACAAAATTTCACTGTTTTCTTTTAAATACAGAGCATTGTGTTTGGGATAATCCTTGATTTTAAAAAGGCTCCATTTTTTTTTTACTTTTTGTAACAAATACAGGAAAATCAGGCAGAAATAACGAGTTTAAAAATCAATATTGGTTAACATTCCATACAACTGTCATTTAAAGTGTTTGTTTAAAATGTGATGCATATTTATATACAAAAAACAGTAAACGTGGTAGAAACATCAGGTTATTGCCAAAACTTAATTTTTTGCCTAATAGTGGGTGTAATGCTACACTATTTGCTACAAATTAAGTTCATTTTTATAAAAACATTTTGGTTTTTAGTTCTACATTACTGCAAGCATGATCTGTAAAACAAGCAGTAAAATAATATGCTGCCAAGAATACAAAGTTACTAATGCATGTAATATGTTACTCCTACTTAAACAACTATGCTCTGGCATAAACTCCCTGAAAATTGACCTAAAGTTGACATTAAGTAACCCTTTAGCAATAGCATATTTTTTTGTCCCAAGTTGTACAATGGAAGGTAATTTTGGTAACTTTATGCATTTAAGTAAATTGAGAATTTTCTGCACCTGTCATTACATGTTAGCCGCTTGTACAATATATTTTACATTATTTAATGATGAAACGAAGGTTGGCGCCAAGTTTCCATGAATAATTCTACATAAGTTTTACTTAAAGCTTGGATAAAATTATGCAGGGTGGTAAACTACTATGTCATCACAGATCAGGGTCCTTACTATGGGTTACATAGAAACTGGTTTTAAGGGCTGTGTTAGTCAAACCTATCTAGTGCACAACTTTGTTATGGATAGGCTGTAAACCAAGGCTTACATCTGGCATGCATTTATTTGTAATGTTTGCCAGTAATTTTGGTAGTGTGCTTCGCAGGAACTTACAACGGAAAAAATATGCATTGAAACTTCTTTTTTAACTGTTCATAAATCTGCTTTATCCTAAATGTTAATTTTTTATTTTATATACGTTATTTCTAGATAGTTTTTGGGATGAGTTGTTTCTAAGTCATTATTTTCTAGAACATGGAACACCTTCTAATTCAAAATCTTTAAGTATGGGTCCTGTAGAGATTGACAAACCTGATTGGATGAAAGAGGTTCCTCTTCTTGTGCAAAACAAGCAAATTCAAATTTCATTAAGGTAGTTTGTTTCTGACCAAGGGTAAACTTAGTTTATTACGTTTACATTGCAATAGATTTGACTTCACTGGAAATATATTATCAAATGAAGACCAAACAAATACTCCAACATACCTTGGACTACACCATCACGGAGATAAACCTGGTTTAGCTGGGTATACACTACAGGAACTAATGGATATGACACGTAGTGGAGTAATACAGCAGAGAGTTTTATCCCTTCGAATTATTGCCAAAATAATTAAACAGGTTGTGTGTTTTTTAATTTTAAAGTAGTATTGCAATCCAAAGCCTTGAACGCTTTACATTATGATTGTTATTATGATATACAAAAAGAACATGAATGTACAAAGCGTTTTTAGACACACTAGATTTCTGGCAAGCCTCACAACTGCCTTGTACCCAGACGAACTTATCAAAAAAAAATTCACTCCTGATAGTTTAATCAAGAAGTTCGCATAATATATTCTGCTAGTCATAGGCACCAAACTTTAAAAAATCCAGGACATTTTTTTAAAACCAGTACAAAATTCTTACTGATCACCTTTAAACTTGATCACCATTTGATACCCCTTTTCTAGGAGTCTTGACAACCCGTTTTGAAATCTCAGTAAATTATAATTACAAAAATTAAACTCGTGATTGCTGCAAGCTACATCGGCAACATTGAACCTGGCATTGAAAACCATCCGTGTTTATCACTGCCACCTCCTTATCGCTGCTTGTTACAGTGGTCTCCTTAAAATGTTTACTCCCTAACAGGCATGATAACAAAAAACTATTAGTTGATGAAATGACCTGTCATCAACGTAGAAACCAGGCTCGTAATTATATACAAAATTAATATGTTGTTCCCAAGTTTTGGGGTATAATCTTATTCACAGAATATTTAATATCTTGTGCACATTTATTAGCATGAAATCGGTCAAACGCTCTTTACCGAAGGTCGCTTGGTTGAAAGTTTTAATTAGCCTCAGTCTTGAAAAGGACTGTTGTGGCTTCATGAAACAAGGTACTAACTTTTTGGCTAGTTTTAACCTCGGTGCAACAAGCTACTAAGTCACTAGATTCGGTAGTTAATGTAATCTATAGTGATAAAATTAAAAATATTCATGAAATCAATCTGAAATATTTTTGCATTAAATTTGCCAAAAATATAAGCATGGTGCAATTCCCTCGGATAACACGTTATACAGTTTGTATAGTGAGTATCCTAATACATTTACTGTAACTGAATATTGATTTAGCTATTTTAACAACTAACAACTTTGTCACCAAGAAATAATTTAAAAAATTTAAAAATGTCATCATTGGAAATAAAAAATCATGTAACAAGGAAAAGGTTTTTAAATATGACAGATTCACAAAAATCAGGTGTTCATTTCTTTATTATGAGCAGAGCAGATTGCAGCTAGACCAGTGGTTCTCAAAGGGGGCCACTTGGCTCTTTTAAATTTTGGGGAGGGAAATTTGTTCCAGGGAGGAATTGGGGAGGAAAAGTGGATAAAAATGGCTCACTTATTATTATTTGATATTTAACACATATAACTAACTGCACAGAGTTTTAATGGGAACGTCTACTTACTATACGACTTAAAGTAGCCTTATGTCAGTGCTTCTCAACCTATGGGTCGCGACTCAAAATTGGGTCGCTGTTTGATTTGGTTGGGTCGCCGACCGCAGTAGCTCACATGTTTATACTGATTGAGATTGGTTCTGAGAAATAAATTTGGAAAATTAAGAAGGCAATATAAATAATGTCTTAGAATAATTATTAAAATTCGAAATTCTTTATGCTAATGCCTATTTTTTGTTCGCTTACAAGAAGCTAGTTTTTAGTTCGCTTACAAGAAAAAACAATTGGGTCGCCAAAGCTTAGTCGTCATACTTACGCCTAATATTAGGGTCGCCGCGAAAAAAGGTTGAGAAGCACTGCTTTATGTGAAGACAATATTCTGCTTTAACTGTGTTAAACCTACGGCATAATAGACTCTGTTTGGTTTACAATATCTATTGTTTCGTCACAATAAGTAAAGTTCACTAGCACCAGGTGTCGGTTTTCTACTGTTTGTTTTAGCATGGTTGCAAAAGCATGGCAAAAGTAATACGTATAAGTAAAGTAAAGAAATGGTGAAACATAAGATTGCCCAGATCCAGTATATAATTTAAATTCTGCAAAATGCCAAAGCAAATGCTCGAGAGCAACTTTTTTCCAAATCATTCATTTAAAAAACATGTGCTTTGATCCACAAGTTTGTGCTAAGTATGCCTAATTGACCGTTGCAGAGCAAACACTTCTCCCATTTCCGACTACATATTAAGTTGAATGTGGTTTTAGTGCCATTACAGATATTTTAACCAAACAAAGGTGCACTATACATTTGCAAACACGGTGATCTTCGGGAAAAACCGACATACTTTTCTGCTCAATTTTCATTGTTTTTTTTATGAAGCTCATGGTTCACATTAACAATGAATAACGCTTTGTACCCTACTTTTGTAATGTTCACTGTTATCTATGAGATGAATAAGAAAAACGCACCTTGCACATCATATCCATATACTGTGAAATTTTGGCAATATTTCTTTTAAGATTTTTTGGGGAGGAATTAACATTGTTTAAGTCTTTAAGGGAGGAATACGAAAAAAACTTTTGAGAACCACTGAGCTAGACCTTCATAGCCACAAAGTTACGAAAGACATACCACTTTTTATTTTAAATATTACAGATATGTGTTTACACTTTATGTTTAATGTTAACAATCAAATGTTTTGAGAAAGTAAACCTGGTTTATTTGTTTTCTAGGAAGCACTTGGACAATATAGTATGACTTCTTCCATATCCATTCTTAGTGTTTTGCTTGATGCTGGCTTTGCATTTATTTTGAGATGGGCTTTAGATGAGAATTCAAATAACTGTCTTCATGCAGCAATAGACACACTGTGGGCCCTTCTTTGTCCAGGTGACACAGAGGTAAATGCTTTAAAAAATAGCATTGTTTTTGAAAGCTATTTAATGTTCTTACTATTTTCAGGTAAAAATTTTAAACTTTCAATTTTTAAGTTCCCGAGGATGTGAAATTCCAGCATTGTGTTGTTTAACCTCTCATGCTGAAAAGTGTAATGATTTTCAACTTGTTCAAAAGGATTTAATATATGGACTGGAAAAAACGAATATAATATTTAGATTAAGGTATGTTTCACACTTCACTTCCTACCTACCAATAAAATTTCTACCCTATTGAAAAGCAATAAATTCTTGATTTCTTAAACTGAAAGAATTTCTAATAGAATACTTTGCAGCAGTGTTTTAAAAACTAGGCAGTCTAGCATGCTGTAGGTGCTGCAGTTCACAGTTCATTTAAAGTTTTTTCAAAATTATTTTTGCTTTTAACTCCTAAGTCTGGGTTACCTTCCTGAAACTGCCCTGTTCAGGTAACTCTTGTTAACCAACATATAAAATTATAAGTAATATCCCCATAACTTTATGTAACTCTAAAGGCTTTTATACTGATTATATGGCCTTCAGCATATCCAAGATGTTCTGTATAGGAATTCAATGTTTTTTCTTTTATTTAAATTTAAAATTAATTTATTTTTACCCTCCAACAGAATTTTGTTGAAGTTTTTTGAAAGTCGTAATAAGAATATTAAAGCCCATACAGAAGTAGCTATTATTTTGAACGTTTCACTTAGTGTGCCTCTGTATTTTGAAAATCAATAAGAGTTATTCGAATTGTTCAAACTTACACCTACTAATTTAGATATTTTTTTTTGAAGTCATTGTTTATATTCTGGTCAATCCTTTTCCTACTAATAACTATAGACCAATCATTGACAGGGCTTTTTAATTTAGTTGGGCGCTTCTCTCAAATGCTTGTATTAATTTCAAATAGTTTTTGTTCCCTGCAAACTTTAGTGACTTTTTATTAATTTTAATAAGGGATTTCTTTTATAAAATGCTCTATTAAATATATAAATAAAACAGTCAGGGTTTCCCAGGTTAAGTTGAGTATATTTTGTCGTTTGACCAAAATTAACCTTTTCATAAAAAATATAGGTAAAGTATTTTGGATGATTTGCAAATTAGGATTCAAACAAATTTTAGGAACAATGGTTTACTAAGTTACAGTAATTTTTTAAGGTATCAAATTAATTTAGCAGAAAGCTTTTTAGTGTGGTTTTAACAAGGGATCCCGGAAGATATCAGGCTATGAGCTTTTAATTTTCTTAATCTTTGCCACCCTTTACGTTTCACAGAGGTAATCAAAATGCTTTTATGTTGTCTGAAGTTCTGCATGCATTTGTTAAAGCGATGTTAATCTAGAGTCTAGACCAGTGGTTCTCAAAGTTTTTTTCGTATTCCTCCCTTAAAGACTTGAACAATGTTAAATCCTCCCCAAAAAATCTCAAAAGGAATATTGCCAAAATTTCACAGTATATGGATATGATGTGCAAGGTGCGTTTTTCTTATTCATCTCATAGATAACAGTGAACATTACAAAAGTAGGGTACAAAGCGTTATTCATTGTTAATGTGAACCATGAGCTTCATAAAAAAAAACAATGAAAATTGAGCAGAAAAGTATGTCAGTTTTTCCCGAAGATCACCGTGTTTGCAAATGTAAAGTGTACCTTTTTTTTGTTAAAATATCTGTAATGGCACTAAAACCACATTCAACTTAATATGTAGTCGAAAATGGGAGAAGTGTTTGCTCTGCAATGATTAATTTGGCATACTTAGCACAAATTTGTGGATCAAAGCACATGTTTTTTAAATGAATGATTTGGAAAAAGTTGCTCTCGAGCATTTGCTTTGGCATTTTGCAGAATTTAAATTATATACTGGATCTGGGCAATAATATGTTTCACCATTTCTTTACTTTACTTTTACGTATTACTTTTGCTATGCTTTTGCAACCATGCTAAAACAAACAAACAGTAGAAAACCGACACCTGGTGCTAGTGAACTTTACTTACTGTGACGAAACAATAGATATTGTAAACCAAACAGAGTCTATTATGACGTAGGTTTAACACAGTTAAAGCAGAATATTGTCGTCTTCACATAAGGCAGTGCTTCTCAACCTTTTTTCGCCTTTTTTTTTTTTTTTTTTTCTTAATTTTCCAAATATATTTCTCAGAACCAATCTCAATTAGTATAAACATGTGAGCTACTGCGGTCAGCGACCCAACCAAATCAAACGGCGACCCAATTTTTGGTCGCGACCCATAGGTTGAGAAGCACTGACATAAGGCTACTTTAAGTCGTATAGTAAGTAGACATTCCCATTTAAACTCTGTGCAGTTAGTTATATGTGTTAAATATCAAATAATAATAAGTGAGCCATTTTTATCCACTTTTCCTCCCCAATTCCTCCCTGGAACAAATTTCCTCCTCCAAATTTAAAATTCCCCACAAAGGGAGCCAAGTGGCTCCCTTTGAGAACCACTGGTCTAGACCCACTTTTAACACTTTAAACCGTTTGCACAACCCCAGTTTTGAAATCCTTGGTGCAAACAGTAGTGTCAAATAACAAAAAAAAACATTTATTCTTTCCTGTAATATTTGATTTTATTTCTTTTTTTCTAAAAGAGACAAGTGGGTCATTTAATAAAAATTAGTTTAATATCCATGGGTCAGTGGTTTGCCAACCCTGTCCTATGCCAGATTAGTGATCCAATTTGAAGCTTTATGCAAGAGCCCAACTAGCTGCCTAAACAACTTCCAAGGAAGTCACTTCATTATGTTTACAGGCAAATGTTTTTAAACGAACAAACCACCACTGCTGGGCAAACTGTTCAATAAATATACATAAATAAAGATGATTTAAATCAGGTACATTCTTGAGGTATGCAACCCACCAGATGAAATTATAATAAAATGTTTGGAAATTCTGATGAGATTTTGTTCCCACTCAATGAACATTGCCGCAAAAGTACTTACTTGTCCAAGACTTGTTCCATTTCTTGTTCGACAATATTTCGCAGTGCCATCTTGCTGTGGGTATTTATTAGTTTTTTATTATTATAAATAATATATACTTGAGTGTTGGATTAAGTTTGTGTTTTTTTACCAGCTGAAATAAGTTCTGATATTCAATGTCGCGTGGTTCAGCTACTACAGAAAATTGCTCAATCTGGACAGCATGCTTGCTCTCGATTGATTCACAATTTTCAAAATATTCAGTCTTACCTCACTATTGTTTTTTCTGATTTTGAATTATGCAAACTGAAAGGTGAGCAAGGATGTATTGTGATGAAATTGGGTTAAGGCAATTAGACCTTGTTTAAAATAAATGTAAAATATGAAGTTGAATTATAGTAATTTTTCATAAAAATAAATTTAGCATGAAGTAGTAATATTATTTATAATGCAACTTGTTTAATTTATCTAACAAATTGTCAACGTAACTCTTTGCTGAATTACTATTATAAGACAGTTTGTTCATATAAATGAAGAATGGCAATAAATATAAAAATGTGCCAACCTATTGAAGGTACAACAATTTTAGTTAAATTTACATAAAATTTAGTATGGTGCCTCTCCACTGGAAAACAGCCTACAAGGCCACTATAAAATGTTATATTAAGGGAAATATGATACCTTACTTCATTATATGGAGCGAGTGGTTCTTAAACTTTCCACCTTAGTTTATTGAACTAGAAAGACAGCCAGCATTTTGTGATATAGCATTAGGAATTTTCTATCCTTGGTTTGTTATGGTAAAATACATAAAAAGTGAAAGAGAAAGCAAGTAAATCACACCTGGGCATACTGTATATCCAAAACAGCGAAAGTAAGTCAGATAAATACATGTAACATGCTTAAAGTTACAAAATACTTAGCTTATTATCATAAAAAATCAAGTTGTTATGATTATATAATTCTCTGTGACAAAAAATTGTTTTAGTCTGACGTCTGTCGGTAGAGCGTAAAATTTAAAGTAAAATCTTACTGTGTTATTTATGAATGGGATTTATCATGATGTTAGAATACCTTCCTTCAAATAACACACCAAGGTTTTATTGCCACTTTTGAAGATAACTTTTATTCGCAAATCTAATACTTGTGTATTAGGCTTCTTTTTTTGGGTGGACCACTTTTTATGGAGGTGCAAGCTGCTAATCTAATACTTTTGAATACTTTTTCGAACTATATGGGTAATACAAATTTTAAGCTGAATGCTTAAAACACTTGATTAGTACTACATACCTTTTATGTTATTCACTAAAGGTACAAAGTACATACATAAATTTATAAAGTTTACTGAATCGTGTTATTATATGTCTTACTTTAGATGCAAGGGTTTCACTTTTAAACCTGGAATTGTTAAAGTTGTGGATTATTTTCTTGTCATATGGTTTGCAACTACAAACATTTTGGTAAGTTTTTTAGTATATTAGCATACCCAAAGTGTATGAAGTAAACTGAGTTTAGATTGCCTTACAAAAGACCTTATTTGTTTTATATTAATGTCTGTATACAACACAGATATTATAAAGCAGACAATTATTTTAAACAAGCAACGTTGTTTAAATTGTTAAACGTGTGTTTCACCAAAAGTATTAAAAATTTATTTTTAAGGGATTTTGGTCACTCAATACTACTTGGCCTTCAGTCTTGCCTTGTTTTGCTAAATAACAAGAATTTGAAATTATGTCAGCTCACTTGGATGCAGATGGTATTGAAAGTCGTATCTGTACTGTTAAGAAACATAAAGCATAAAACTTGTGTTTGTAATATCAACAAAGTGCACGGGCTTATAGAACTTGTTAAAGAAATTATTCATGATTCTATTACTGTGCTTCTGTCCAAGGAATATCAAGAAGCTAAGGTCAGTACAATTATATTAAAGACTTAAAGCTCTAAGATTAATTTCCAACATGTTTCGTTGTATTAGTATATTCTCTAATTTTTGTGCAGAATGATTTTTTGGTTTTAATATCAATTGGAATTGAAACAATTGGTTTATACTATGGTACACTTCTGAATTTGAAAACAACTTCTATTTTGGAAGCTGAAGGGGAAATAGAAACACTCATGAGCACCATTATTATAAAGTTACACTCAACAATAATAAACTGCTCCTCTGAACTGTATGTTGTGTTTTTTAAATGGTTTCATTGTTTTTAAATAATCATTACAAATTGTATATTTTTTTCAAGTTTTGAAGATATTAATTTGAAAAGACAATATTCAGTTGCAAATCTTCCCAGCCTTGAAGTTGGTCCTATGAATCAAAATGATTTTTTGAAATGGCAAAGCAGTGCAGCTATACAAATGCTCACATCAACCTATTTGCAAACCGCCATATCTTTATGCAGGTATGTTTCTTTTTTTACTGGGAACCATTTCTAATAACCTGTGGGATCGATTTATTATAACCGTTGAAATCCAAAGTGGCTGAGTTTCAAAGACTTGTTTTCACTTTTTTACATATTTAGTAAATATTGTGCTCTTTGTGTATTTTACTGATGATATAATAGTAACGATATACAACAATATTACTTGTACAGATACAACAAACTGCTTTCCTCTAACTTCGTCAATGTTTTGTCATGTCTTACTGACAGCTTTTCCTCCCCAGAATGTCGCTTGCTGGATAGTTTTCTTTGTCGCCATAAGCTGTACACAATGTACTGGATAGTCAAATGTTTTGTTTTTATGGTAAAGTATGTTTATTGTTCAATGTTTATGATAATTCACCAAATGCAGAATGTTACCTTATATGCCAATTTAGCTAGGTCATAGTAGTCCAAAATAGTTATTTTTGAATGGCTCTTCCTTCTGCTTTGAAACCAACTAAGTAACTGAAGTTTCTTATCTTTGTTTTCATTAGCAAATAATTGCCAGCTAAATATGTTAAATCTGCTGGATAAAGGCTAATACCACATTATTGCTTTCTGTAATTGAGTATATTTTGTTTAGACTCATACGCTGCGGATTTTTTTTAATCCAAAGTATTTATTCGGAACCATTCCGAAAAGCTCACAGAAATCTATGGCGTCTAAAAATGCTCTGCATATCCACTTTTGGTGCCTATATTTCGCCTTATTATTGTTTTATTTCGTAAATGGTATTGCTTTTTTTAAATGATTTAGTTACCATTTCAACATGGTCTGAAGAAATATATCGCACCTATCCACCAAATGGCATTGCAGTGTTTTTCTACATTATTTAGCGGTGACGAATTTTTAGCTCATGATCTTATCAGCAGCTGTATCTTTCATACTGATTTTATGAGGTAAATATCCACCAGTATTTGAAACAAATTATGGTTTATTAACTGCAAATATGTTTTTTGTTGCACTTATTTTTTAATTATTACTTTTTTGGTAAAATGATACCTATATAGGTAGTAAAACCAAGTTATGTCTCAGGGATCTTGATGATGATATTTTGATTAACACAAGTAAATTGACCTCAATTCATTCTACATATTCATCTTGTTTCAACGTTTTACCAAAGAAAATGATAGATTCAAAAACTTGGTAGGTGTGAGTAAAAAAGAAATTATTATACTTATATAGAAATTATGTGTAAACGTTTGTTTTTGAAAGTTTTGTCAAAACTAAATGTATGCGTTTAATTAACATTAAACATTAGGAGTATTCTGTAGTCACTTACCTTGCACAAAAGTACCAAAAAAGGATCACATACTTGCATTATTGAAATTACCAATCAATAAATCCTGTTCAAACCGCCTTTGGCAGATGTGCTAGGCAATATAAAATGTACTAATTTAAAAACTCATATTCAAATGCATTTCCTTTTGGGATAGGTGTTGCTCTGATCCTTCCTCTGTGCAATCGTTTTTGATTCCTTACACCCGGATTCCATTGGTTTCTACAGACTGGCCATTTTTACCATTGTTGCAAATATATGACATAACTGTTCAAAGGTAAACTGAATTTAAAATGCGAGTACGGTGATCACCAGGGCTGATCCAGTAGTACACTGGTTCTCAAAAAGAGATACGCAAGCGGGTTCATATTACTAGAACTGTGACGATTTTTCGTAACAGTGATTTTAACAAATTGTTGTAACAAAAGTTTAGGCTTATTAAGTGCAGGGTATAAGCTTACAAAATAATCACGGATATTGGAATCGTATTATTATCCAAACGATTAAATATTTTCGCCATAAGCAACGTTTTGTTTTTACACTATTCTTTCGCCCTTAAGATGTCATTATTATTTGTTTCGCATCACATGAGCTTTTACAATGCTTTGTTACATAACTGCCCAGTACTACAGTAAAGGTATTCAATTTCAGTTTATTAACTGCCGTGCATGAGCTAATAGTCCGAACATGTATTTTTACCTAAGTTTCAGATAGACCAAACTTATGGCTTCCAACCCTTAACAAAAGCGATAGAACACCATCGGTTCTTTTCATGCGTAAAGTTTACTTACTTTAACTACACCAACAGTTTTCATTTCTGCTAAAGAAATGAAATAGCATAGTAAAACATTTTAGTAGAAAGTAGAAAGAATTTGAACTTGGTGCAACAGTTTTGAACTAGACACTTCGTGTTGAAAAGGACTCCAGTCATAAGGCCGAGATAAGAACAACCCCAACGTCAGAATAGAACACAATTCGTAATAAGGCCAAAATGGTACTAATACCTAATGGTACGGTTGGTACCTAATGGTATAAGTGCCCTCTAAATCGGAACAAATAGTAATTCCTTTGGAATAAGACCTAAAAGCTCAGAATTAGGCCTAAACAACACTTTAACTTACCCCAAACCCCATCGTCCCATACCCTACCCACAGGTTCGGGCGTTATTTTGGCCCTTTCGGCCTTCTTCCGATGAATTTAACCTTATTTTGATGAATTAAGGCCTTATTGCGATGTATTTAGACCTTATTTCGATGAATTTAGGTCTTATTTCGATGAATTTAGGACTAATTCCGATAAATTTGAGCCTTATTTCGATGAATTTAGGCCTTATTCAGACGATTTTAACCTAATGCTGTACTGGATATTACTGCGTATTTGGCTGTATTATGTCGTTGGTCTTAATACTATGGTTTTATAGTTTTTTCTGCTTTAGGTAATGTTGCTATTTAGGTCTTATTGTGTGTTACCGTAGAAAATGGGTATGTTTTATTAAGTTTATTTTTTCATATTATTCCCCTTGTTTTAAAAAGCATCTTTTTCGAATGTCTGTTATTTTCCGTTGGTATATATTTATGTTTGTTGTAGTGGCGAACCAACTGACCTGTGCACTGTACAGGCAACAATGAACGCAACAAGATCATCTCTGCGCTTTATCCACTTTCTTGAGAGTCATCGTCCTTTTGCATTGTCACACATTGGCGTCGAAACCAAAATAGCTCGGCTGATGTGTGTTTTTCTGCAAGGTAACCTGTTTTAATGCAGCTGCGAGCACTAAAACCTATTGTTATACTATGTCTACTGTATACATCCCACACTACAATGATTCAATACTGTGCAATGTGGTAGGCGAACCTCAGACAACTCGGCTAATTCAAAAATTTAGTTTACCGTTCCGCATATGTATATGCGCAAGTGGCAAGGTTACTTACCCGTTACTGTGGTTAAATATTTAAAATTCAGTACTTGCTTAAATGTGTTTCGAGCGGCTGACGTGTAATCCAAAAAACTCCAAATAGTACTGCCAGGGGTTCTTAAACCTTTTTTGCCCCGCCCCCCCTTTTGTTTTAAGTGAGTCCTTCGCGCCTCCCTTACAAGGCCTTCATGTCCCCCCACCCTAGGGGTCTCGCCTCCCAGTTTAAGAATGCCTGCCCTAAAACATGAAAAGTTAAATTTGTCAAGTAACGTTACAGTATGAATATGCTTGCAAATAACTAGGTGTACTAACTACGTGTTATTATTACTAATGAGACCAAGATTGTTCAAAAAGTGTCTTATCGGTTCTTTGTGCCTACGCCCTACATATATTTAGCTTCCCAACAAAATTTATACTCGCTTTAGTAAAATCAATCCGAAAATAGATTTGGTTCAAACCATGTTGTCTGTATCTTGTTTATCCTTGAAATCGTTTTTAATTGACCTATATTTGTTGTTTAGGTAGCGACTTTTTTTTAGACGAAACCATTAATTATTTTTTGGAAAAGTTACTTGAAAGATACTGTTCAAATGCAAAATCCCTAAATTTTAATGACGCAATTCCGGGATTGACTTCATTTTACGATTTGTAAGTTATACTGTCTTTGTGAGTTCCAACAGCAGTTAGTGAATAGTATTAAAAAGCAAATGATTTTTTTTTTAAGTTACGCATCGTTGGTGGAGCATTACGAAGCTGTATCCTTTGGTAACGATTTGTTTTCAAAAGTTGTTTTAATGCCTTTTGGAGCACAGAAGGTCGACAGCAAGTACAAACTTGTTTTGTGGTCGCAACATCGTGACGCGTTGCGAACAATTACTTTAAGAGCTGAGCAGGTAACAGCCTTCGTAAATCATTTTGAGCTTTTTATGTGTGTTTTTATATTAATATTTACAAAACTATAATATTTTATAACCGAGTGTTGCTCATCCAGCAGTATTAATCAATCGACGTTTCGACGTCCTATACAGAACGTCTTCAAGACTTGGATGAGCAACACTGGATGAGCAACACTCGGTTATATATTATGCCTGGCAGCAATAGATTATTTCTATAATTTTTTATTGACTTTATATAACAAAAATATTTAGGTTTTTAGTGCAAATGAATATCTGGGTACGCCCGAAAAAAGTTACGAAGTTTTGTGTGCTTATGTGCGATCTGTACTGGTGGGATGCTGTAACGAAGAAAGAAATCCGTTTTTGTATCGCGTTGTCGTACAACAAGTTGCCACAGCTTTGTCAAATGAGGTTTGTATGTTAATTTATCAGTTTTTTTAGCGTTGTTTTTAACAAATTGTAATCTTTAAGGCAGCGTCCCATGAAAGTGCTAACGCCTAATCCCCAACTAAAAGGTGCTTTTATTTGGTTAAAATTGGCATTTTTTCAACTAGAAACAATGTCCCCCCCAAAAAAAATGGCTACGCCACTGCTTGGTATGCAGCCCTAGTCGCCAAAAGTAATACCTAGCGTATATGCCGTAGTTAATAGTAAGCTATTATGTTTCTAGTAGTTGATAATAAACTATATTATGTTTCTTTTTAGTTCTCCTTTCTTAAGGACGATGAACGAGAAAACTTGCTGTTGCTGATACAGTCATCCACCAACCTTCGCTTTAAAAAGCACATTTTTAAATATCAGCCTTTTGTTTAACCCATTTATTTTTATCGCAATTTGTCTGTTTGCTCGCTAAAATAAATGGCCTGTCAATATAATTTCCCAAGTGTGTACAATTATATTAGACACATAAAAAATGGCCGAACTTGACATTCTCCAAATACAAAGAACTCCTTCGAAATTGTTTTGTAGCTTTTTCCGATTTCATTACACTATTGAAACCCCATAGATTTAAAGAGTTTTGCTGGTTTGTTTATTTAGAATGAAATACTATGTGGAATCCAGACCGAAAATTTTATGTAGACAAATGAATGAGCTGATTTTCTGTCTGACGCAATATTGATGTATTTTTTTTAATGCAATAGGCTGTTACTTCTTTCAATTTCTTTGAAATGGTAGCGGGGCGGCCTTGATAGCTCAAGCAAAGCTTTACGTTTGATTTTCAACATCATATTGTTTTTTTATGTTTTTAAACGCGGAAAGCTTAATTTTATTTTGACAAACATCTATATCAGTCTCTTCAATACGCTTCTTGAAAACCTGTTTTAACTTGCGCGTAAGTTATGTTGAATGCCTTCGTTAAGACGCATCTATACCAGGTGTGTCCAACTCAACGTGCCGACCTGCCATTTTTTATCTTATAACTTCTTCCCGTGCCAATGTTTAGCAACTATTTTTTTTTTCTAATATTAAAAGCGCTTTTATACAAAAAATAAAAACAGTATAGTGTTACAATATCAGAAGTAATTGTTTGTTGTCCTTGCTGGGATTGTTTTGTATTGCGAAAAACAATGACATTTTTTGGCATTTTTGTTTCCCATGTATTAATACCAATACAGAATGATAGAGGTTATCTGTGTATAGATGTGGTACGTAAATGTTAATAACACCTCTGAATTGTAGCACGAATAGCAAACTTTGAATCGCTGAATCACACAAAGCTGCGCGGCAACATGTGACTGGTGCAGTGGCGTAGTCAGCCGAAAATTTTTGGAGGGACCAAAAAGTCTGAACTTTTTTGTTTAGCTTTTGTCATTGTATTAACTGCCGTAACGAAGACAAATAGCAATGTTAGCAAACCGTTTCAAGCAGCAACTGACTGAGTGTTAACGTAATACCCAAAAAACATTTAAAGAGCAAAAACTGTATAAAAGTAGTAAAACTACACTAATGTATAGCAAACGTAATATTAACTACATCGCTTTTGACGTAACAATGTATGATAATTGAAGGTATGGCATGTCTGTGATCGACTGTTGTGGTACTACTCATAAATGCTAAAAAACAAATTATTAAGAGTAAAATATTTATAAATTTTCCTGGCCTATGGGCTGGTGGGCCTATAGTTTGACCCAATATGGACTTTAAGTTAGGCCTACCAGATGTCCTCTTTTCTCAAAAAAAGTGAATAGTCCTCCGAGGACGCTCAAAAATGCCCAAATGTCCTATTTTTTGGCATTTCAAATTAGTTGCTTATACTGTACTTTCAACAATACTTTTAGGCGAGACGTTGTGTTTATTTCTTTTTTCAACTAATTGCCCCACCAGCCCTACCTTCTTGATGGTTATTGCAAACATTGCGCCCAGAACCAAATAAATGTTTAGTGAACTGTTAAAAATCGCGCAATTTTACTTCAGCATTATGGCCAATAATGCAAATGTTAAACGCATTTTTTTCTTTGATGTAGCCGCAATGGTGCAAAGAAAGAGACAGCCTAGTTGGATCAGATGCGAGCATCTTGACGGTTGTATATAATTTCAATGATATTTCGTGCAAACAAGTTCACGATCTCGTTAAAAATGATCATTCCTTTTTGGAAAAAGTTAAGGGAACCGCAAAATATTCATGGGCTGAATCCGAAAAACAAATTTGATTTGTTGTTTTTGTAACTTTTTCCTTGCGTTTATTTTTGTAACTTTTGCCCGCAACTACCAAGGAAATGTAAAACAACATTAAACTCAAATGTAACAATTCTACTTTCGTTTTACTTGCCGGCAAAAAAATGTCCTCTTTTTGGGTGCTGAAATTATGGTAGCCCTAATTTAAGTTAATTAGTGGATGTATTGTTTATTCGATTGAAGGGCGTTCTAGTTGAAACCTTTTTAGTTCCCAAACTCGCGAGCCAACGACAATGAACAACTGTGGCTTCACTTACACATTGTTGATAAAGAAATGGCCGAAATTTCAACTTCTAAATTGGCGGGATAACTAGCATTAGCAGATGTAAATTACAAAATGACTCGGCGCAGTTAATCGGTATTTGAATTGATAATTTAGAGCAGCGTTTCTAAACCGATGCGCCGTGGAAAGTTATACCTGGTGAGCCGCGAGGAAATGAAAAAAATAGGCCTATTAAACAAATTCTGTATTATTTTGAAATTAGCGACTAAAAGTGGGTTCCAGCAATAAGACCAAAAATAATTTAGCATCAACGTCGGATTAAAACACAATTCGGAATAAGATCTTTATAGGACTAATAAAGATTAAACTAAGTACAGAACTTAGTAAACCGAAAATCAGTTTGTTTAGATGTTATAATATGATAAATATATTTCGCTATTAAAAGCATGATCAGTATCTTAATCAAATAGAACACATTTGGAACATGTCACTTCCCATATCGATAAAGGTTACTCAATTGATACAATTAGACTTTGCTAAAGCTTTTGACAGAGTTTCCCATATAAATATTTATAAATGTTTGGTAGTCAATCTGAAAGAATCCGGCATTGAAGGCCAGGTTTTAAACTGGATTGCTATATTTGGATAAAAAAATCGCCGGCAAAGTGTTGTTATTTTATAAAAGACCCTTTTAACGCTCGGTTTTGGATACCAATGTCACAAACAAGTATTTTTAAGGGACCGTGAACAATTAAAAAAATTGTTGGGGTACCGTTGCGTATTTTTTTAAAAAAAGTTTGAGAACCACTGGTGTAAATGATCATTTATTGCAGAATGGAAAGTTAACTTTATTGAAAAAAAAATGTAAGGTGATTCACTTTGTCTATAAACCCCTTGTCCAACTATATTCCGTGAATGGTATACGACTGGAAACTGTTACTGCTGGCAGCTGAGAGGATCATAAAATTTATATGACCCAAATTTTTCTGTACAAAATATGCTGTTACAACAATAGGCTCACACGGTTTTTTTTTAACGGGTTTTCATTATAATTTAACAAAAAATTGCATTTTATTAGGTTTATGGCAAAAAATGCAATAAATATGCATACAGCACATTTGGCGATTTTATTGAAACAGCCCAAAACATAGTAAAAACGTAAAAAAACTTCATAGCGGGATGGGCCCCTGGATCCTACTGTGGTTACAAGCTGTATAGTTTACATGCTGAGAGACAAACGTTTTATATTTGAATAAACTGTAATTCACTATTTACATTATTGCGATATATTCAATAATATCGACTTCGAAGCGAACATACATTCGACTTTAATAATACAGATAACGACTGCTGGTGTTTTTAACATTTTTACCTGGCCTTATGTAGCATACGCTTTTATTGCTGTTGTCTCGAACATTTATAAGGCATTTTTATATTTTTTACGAAGTTGTATAAAAACAAACGTTTGAAAGATTCGATTTTGTTTCGCTCAAAATAATAACATATTTCAGCTGCCCAATATTTTTTTAAATATCCCACCGCTTTTAAAAGAAGTGTATTTAATAAGTGTTTACCGCTACATTTACCGTCAACGTGAATCTTGGTGTAAAATGTTTATGCTGTATGAAATCCGTTTTATATGTTTAATGCAATTTAATTATAGGCTCTTGTGAAAGTATGACAGAGTTTGACTAAAACTAAAAGGTCAAAGTTATACTAACCTGTTAGATATATGGAAAAACATGGGTGCCTATTCGATTTGCGGGGTGCAACCGTGCAGGTTTCGAGTGAGAAGACCCGTATAGGTTTTACAATATAGGAGTCACTTTTTGAACGCTTAATTTTTAAGGCCGAATATAATTTTATTGGCTGAATAAATTCTTAAATATGAATTATAATATTTTTAATAGTTTTTTGCTAAAAGAGCTGATTGATTTGTTCCTTTTAAAAATATTACTATAACTTTGGAGCTGCTTGCTTCTCTAATCCCTTGAGTGTTTGGACTAAATTTCTCAAAGAAATGCCACCCTTTCTTTCCAAATTGGTTTATAAGAAATTACAAATCACGATTCCATTGAAATATTTATATTACTATGTGAATTTCTTGTACATTAAAGAATTTATATAACGTCAGAATAATAGTTTAATATTCCTGAATTCTGTTAGAACACATACAATGGCTGAGGAAGGTAGGCGTGGTGCACAAGAAGAAGATGAACATGGGCCAGGTGAAAGTTGTTTTGTTTGAAATATTTTAATACGTTAGCGAACCATGGGTGTTAAAACACATCAAATTGGGTACGGCTGAAATTCACATTAGAAACTTGAAAATTGCACATGGAGGACCTTTAAAATTTGTTCGGGCTGTAAATAAAGTTGCCATAAGCATGGCTTGAGTTAAGTTTGCTGACTCAAGTTCATAGAGCTGAATAAATTTCACAGCGATTAAAAGACTAATATTGTATTTTATACTAAATTAGTTGTTGTATGCATATATTTGACACATTTAGTATTCAATATTAGAAACCAACTGATAGCATTCCATACTTTGAACAATGGCTGCACCACAGTCCACGATGCTTTATATCTAAAATCTTATATTTTATGTTTAGGTGCTTTATTTCAAATGTTTGATGTTATGGCAGAACTTATCGACAAACTGAAGCTTTTAAATTTTGAAGAACATTTTTTAAAGAAATACAACATCAAACCAATTTCAAGGTACCAATGAAGTTTAATGGCAAATCCTAAGTCAGATATTTTTATTTTTCTAATTTCTAATTTTCTTTTATTTCTTTACTTTCTTTAATGCTTTTTGTTAAGGTATATGTATAACAACTATTGGAGAAACTTATTTTAGTTACCGTAACTTAAATCTTAAATAGGTGTATTTTTTAACAGACATTACTTTGCATTGCCAACAAACCCTGGTGAGCAGTTTTATATTTTCACTGCATTAAGTGCTTGGCTGATTAATGTTGCTGGAAGACCCTTTGAAATGCCCCAGGAGTATGATGATCCCAATGCCACCATTTCAAATATTTTAGATGACCTGCGAAGATTTGTAAGTGTTTTTTTCTGATTAAATACAAAATTATTAAATCGATTGGCTGTGAATCTTTTTGACATTACTCGGGTGTATATATTTATAAGTGAGATGGTACACTTTCGCAGATGGTATTTTCCTACACTATAATTAAGGAAAGTTTTGCACACTGTTATTGAACCTAAACTGTAAAACAGGCTGCATATCTTTAATAAAGTTTTCTCAGCAGTGAAGTTTGCACACTAGTTGCGCTTGTAACTTGTTCGGATCCAGGGCGTGAAACAATTGAGATAAATAGCTCAATTTTATGATAAATACAATGTTGAATAAAAACGCTTAATCTCACTCCAAGTCACTTGACTCAATGACTAAAGTTCAAGTCAAATCATTTGTCAAAAATAGTTGAGTCAAGTCAAGTCAATTTACAGAAACCATTTAAGTCAAATCATTTAAAAACTGTGACTTAAGTGCACTTAATTCAAGTCATTTACTTAAGTCATTACAACACTGAAGTTTTTCTCAAAATATGCTGTCAATCAAATGTGTTGACTGACTGTATCTTTTTGTTTATTGGTAGGTTGTTAGTTCATAGAAGTGCATAGAAAAAACATACTTTTGCACTTTTCACATTTTAGCTCTTGTGCAGTGAATATCAAGCAATATAAAACTACCATTTTTTATTTTTGACCTATCATCTTCCAGGTTAAAATACTTTTACAATGTTTATACATTTGTCTTGACTGGATCAAAATTGTCCTATCGGTGTAAACAAAGGTATTAATCAAAGCTTTAGCAGCAGATACTGGCTGACCTCATCAGGGTAAACAATTAAAACAACAATACAAAAAAACTTGGATTCAAGAGAAAATAGTTCTATGTGTTGGATTTTTAAGATGGCAGAAACATTTACTTTACTATTGTGAAAAAATATTAAACTAAACCAAACATTGATAGAAAAAGAAAATCAATAGAAAGTATTTGGTTCATACAATTAAAATTAGTAAAAAGGCTGTGTATATTTTTTTAACTAAACCTCACCAATGTAGGAGGTCTTCATCAGGTAACAAATTGTTGGTTAAAAAAATGATCCATTTTGGTCATGCTTTGAAGCTTTGAAAGTAAAAACAAAATATTTTTTTAATACCTTTGTTTTGAGAAAAAAACTTTTGTATTCATGAACTCCTTTTAAATAACGTAACCACTTAAATAGTATGAACTTTTGTAAAGTAGTGTAGATAAGCAATGTGCAATTTCCCCAGTTCACAGATTATGACAAACATCTTGATTTACTTTCTAAACCCTCAATAGAATTTATGAAGTACTTAAGTAAAACTAATCACACAACTCAAGAGACAAAGCCATAAATGCAATTCCAGGTGTCCTATTTAAATACTGCTAAATAGACTAATTTTATCTATATAGCTCCAAACAAGATTTGCTTTTTTTTCAACCAATTTAGGATTTTATCTACTTAATTGAAACAAACCTACTGACATACCCATAGTAAATAGCTAGTGGATATTATCTTAACTAACATTTTTTTTTTCAGTTTAATTAATTGATTGTTTTTTTTACCTTTTTTGAGTTGACATAGACATTTTTTAATAAAGTATTAACAATTTTTGGTACAAATTAAAAGGTTTTGCTACAATAAAGATCAATTGATAACAAATAATGTGTAGTCTGTATAGCTTTGGGGTAGTTGTTTAACATTAGGTAGTTTTTATGTGGTATAAAAATAAAAATTTTAAAATGTTATGTAGGGTGTGAGCACTGACTTCCCACCATCAAAACTAAAAACAGGAAGTGGGGAATTTGCTTGTTTTGTGCTGGACAGACTGGCTGATGCAGCATTGCTAACCAATCAATTTGCGTGGAGCAGGTAGCAACCAAGGCTATTTTATTGTTTATAATTATTTATTAGTTTTTTTTTCAGATCCATGTTTGAAATTTGTAAAATAAAACTCACCATTATACAACAGAAGCACGGATTCCAGCAAAATTATTTATTTACATTATAGACCTGTGTATCCATATGAAGAACAAGAAGATGATGAGAACATAATTGATGAGGACGAAGCAGAATTAAAGCTTGACAAATTGGAAGAGGATATTGATGGTTTTAATGAAAATGATGTTTCGGATGATGATGGTGCAGAACCTTTTCTGGACTTAAGATCAAAATCCTCCTTAAATGTTATTGTGTGTAATATTTCGATTATACAATTTTATGATCGATTTATAATTAATACCGTACCCTTGTTTAGGATGCTGGGAATTTCAAGCCATCTGAGATCATGCTGTCATCGACAAATGCAGATGAATGGAAACTTCAAGTTGAGCGAGTAGCCCCATCACTAAAAGGTAAGATGTAAAAAAATAACTAAATGTTTACCGTTGTTAACACAACCCTTTTACTATTGTCTACATAACCCTCTTACACCTGTCCAACTAGTCACCCTAAGAACTGACAATAAAGATTGGAGAACTCACGTTGACCAAATGCACCAACACAGAAAAGGAATTGATTCCTCGCTAGTTGAAGCCAAGGTACTTGACGTAATATTTATGTAATCATAGTTCCAGTTCTACTATGGTTATATAACAAATAGTTAACCAAAACCTAAGAAAATTATTCTGTATAAATAAAGTCAAAATTGTTTTAAAATATTTTTAATGTAATCCAAAAATTAAAAACGAACATTTTCAGACTCATTTGGACAAACTGCACAGTGAAATACGACGCACACTTGAAAAGATTTCAAGCCGGGAAAAATATATCAATACCCAACTGGAACATCATGTTCAAGAGTACCGCAGTGCTCAGGATCAATTAGCCCAGGTATTGTAATCTTGTGATACATAATTCTATATATCAGGAGCATGTAACCTGGATACATTTAGCCGCTCAACAATTTAATGTGTCCTACATTGAAATTTTGCGATAGTATACACAATGACAGCATAAATAATTTTTAAGTACAAACAATCCTATAAGTTAACTTTTGGCATTATTTACGATTTATATACAACATTTCAAATTTAACACTTTATTGTCGTCAAACTTCCGTAAAAAACCTATTCACGGCTTATATTTCACATAACACGCAGCTACTTACAGTACTAATGTTTTGCATTTTATGTAGCACCAAGTAGCTTTACTAACCCAGCATTGTGCTTATATCAGCCATCATTTTTCGAAATATCTATTTTCTTTGACTGAATCAAAAGTTTTACCTATTCTGTAACGTTTAATATACTGGATTTCTCTGCGTTGTTCCCCGTTTTGTAGTTGTACCTATTGGTCTATGTTTTTTGTATATGTGTTCATATTAATAAAACTAGGCAAAGGAGAAGTATAAGCAAGGAAGTGGCGGAGTTACAGATCACTCAAGATCACTTGCCGAACTTACTGAAGAGTTGGATAAAGTTAAGCTTGAGATGGAAGAAAGAGGAAGCAGTATGACCGACGGAGGTAAAAATACTGTCGGGAAATTCTTAGTTTTATATTGCATTTGCGAAACAAACCTCTATTTTATTTCAGCGCCTCTCGTTAAAATCAAGCAGACCCTGAACCGACTAAAAAACGAATCTGTCCAAATGGATATCCGAATTGGCGTTATAGAACATGTCTTAATGCAGGTGTGTAACTTTTTGTATTGACACAAGTTTTTTTTCTGTTGGTAGTAATGTAGTTGTAGTGGTGCTTCACGACTCGTTTGAACTTTAACCTAAATACTAGACACAAGGTTTTAACGATTTTTTGCTGAACTTTTTCGGAAGCTAAAAACAAATAGAATACTGCAGCAAAGCAACGAAATATTGGTACATTTGGAAAACACTAATGGAAAAAAATGTTATGCAAATTCATATGTCAATATTAAGGCAAGTTTATCTTGTTTTGTTTATTGTGAAATCCCTTTTTGTACAACTGCTCCCTTTTTTAAACTCTAATATTTAATTATATAAATGTACGTTAAGTTTGGGAGGGCTAAGGGTGCTCCGAGAACTTTATAAGCCCCTTAAATAACGAATCTACCTGTAAAATACTGAATATTTATGTTTGGTTCTACGATTTAAGATCCTAATTCCGCATGAATTACGGCTAAATGGGTCAATCATACATGGAACATTATTTCCCACGATCACTGGGAAATTTTAATTTTATTTTGCGTGCAGTCGTATAATTGACCTATACCTACAGTACGACGGCTCATAACAGACTTGCAGAAATTGTTTCGCTCACCTCATATCAAGAGCGCCCGTCAACAATCTTCACAGCTAGTCCAAATTTTCTTCCTTTCGCTATTTTTATTTTTATTTTTCCGATCATTTTTATATCTACTTATGAACTCATTAAATGTTTATAAAGCCGGTCGAATATGTTAAAATAAAGCAGACGAATTAACTAGCTGCCACTCTCGGTTAAACGGCCGCTTAACATAACGGTTTGTTTAACTAGCGTATCGCGACTATTGCGTTTATTATTCTTATCATAGTTAATTACCATTGTCGGACCCTTGTTTTTTTGAGATTTCGGCAAAAAGAAAAAAATATAAGGAAATCGTTTGAAATTTATGGAGAGCTGTAAAAATATTGGCCATCGCTATTACACAATAAATATTTTGACACCGAAATAAAGTGGTTTGTTGAATAAGAAACAAAAGAACCTTTTATAAATGCGGAGTTATATTTTCTAAATGCACAGGTAGTTTTTCGAATTTATTGGGAAATAAAAATATTGTATACCAACAGTTAAATTAACTACTTGGGTACATCACAACATCAGTGGGTATTTTGTGACATCGTTAAACAAAAGCCTGTTTAAACCAAAAGTCGGCGACAAAGTATTAAACAGGCTCTTTAAAACTGCGAGTATAAACAAAGGTATAAGTTTGTCTGATAAATAAAAAACAAACAAAAAATGTCACCCCTGTTTTACCCCTGTTTAAGGGAATTTTACCCCTACTTAGTAGATTTGACATTAAAACACTTTTTACACCTTTGCCACAATTTAGCCAATTGGTAAAATCTGTTGAAAAGTGGAAAATAAAAATATACATAATTGCTGTGCGAAACCATTTTATACCCGACTATAAAGCGTCAAACAACTATTTCGATGCCGTACTGTTTTTCTGTCATGCGGAGCTTTGGTTATAAATGTTTTAACGATTGTGAAGAAAGTTTTATAATTAAAATGCAAACGGTTACCGATTAAATCGAACTGACTGATTTGTTAAACCTAGCCTTTCCCAGTGGCAACAAAAACAGCCACCGCGCAAATTTTTACCAATCTCTATATGCAATGCGAACTAATTGTAGAATAAATTCTAAAGACGACCAGTGTTAGACTGTCTACTTCACAATGCGGACACAAACGTGAAATATAAACCAGAATAATGTAGGACCTGGGAAAAATATGACCTGATTCGGCCCGCCAAGCAGTTTAATTCGGACCGCTGCTTACAGGCCCAATTGACCATTAAGCATAATAAGCACGTGCTTAGGGCACCAAGGAAAGGAGGCACCCCCGAAATTTGTATAGCTGAGTTTTCAATGGCCGTTTAGTTTTTAATTAATTATTTCAAGTTGGTTAGACGACTCAGAACTCAATAGTGGCCCAGTTGAAATACATTTTTGCTTATTTTTTTTCTGAAGTATCATCTTAAACCTCTCTATAAATGTTTGTAGGTATGGAATATTTCCAAACCAAAAATCATAAATTTATCAAAACTTTACCCTCAATTATATTTTGAATGACACATATAGGGCACCATAGTCTCAAGCGCATATAGCCTCTAAAAGGCCTGATCCGGCCCTGTCTGCTTATTTTCTTTGAAACAATTTTTTCGGTACTATTTGCGCTAACTTCAAAACACATGCAACTCTATCCAAGCATTTTGTTTTTAATAAAATATTCAGTAAGAAGTCATTGAGGCACATAAGCAAAACCAAGCGCGACTTTTTAGATGTATGGTTGTAACATATATAAATACACTAAACTTTTCAGTTACGGAACCAGTCATGACCCCGCCAAACTTTGTTTTTTTTCTGTTTTAAATACAACAATCGAAATTGTTTCGCGAATCTCATCTGCCTTACTTGCATTTTTTTGCATCTTTACAGAAAAAAGGCCTGTGGCACTGTTTGCAATAAAAGTTTGACAAACTTGATATTTAGAAATGATTTTTTGCGCTTTAATCGAATATATCCTGTCTATAAATTATGAACAAAAATTAATTGCTTAAACATACCAATTCCTATTTATTTAACCTAATTTAGTTAATACTATTTTTTCGTGTTTCGCCCAAATCATAACGTCTTTTCAAAATAGCCATTGTATCGGAAGCAACATGTCTGTAGCTTAAAACCTCAATAAGGTGAACGCATTGTAAGGGGTTTTGTGCTTTTAACGACATTTTTACGTGTTTTCTGTGCAACCTTGCAGCAGTTGGGTCAACCGCCACCACAACTTGATAAATGCTAATTCGAGTAATATCCAATATTTTATCTGTGCTCAACGCGTCACGCACATTCAAAATCTAAATTAAAGTTTTGTGTTTTTGTGTTTTTTAGCGCATCGTGCGACGCCTTGTCGTATTTTTTTAAATTCGAATTTACCATTTTTTTAACTTTTTTTTTTTTTTTTTAACTCCCAACCTAGTAACAGGTTTCTTTATCTTACATGTTTTATAGCGTCACAGTATGACGCAGTGGTAAAATTATGCCGGAACGGTCCGCAACGGCGTTCCGGTAAAATAATTATTAAAAAAATATTTTTTCAAAGAACATTCATTTGTCACCAGGCCATGTCCTTTTTTCATCAGGCCATCGCGTTATCTCCTTGACTGCATTTAAACTAAGATTTCAGTTAGATTTATGCACGACATCGAACGATAACTCCAGGTTTCGTGAATTATTTTTCTTTTGACTTAACATTGTGCCATTATCTCTCTTAATAATTTTTCATCGTCCTGGTAAAAATATTTCACTTTCACCCTTGGTGTATCCTGGTTGATGATTTGTAAATACCTCTTTGAACTCTATGGTAGCACTACCTACAAAAAAACAAGAGGTTACTTTATTTTTATTTTTGATTAGAGTAAGTAAACATGGCAAGTGTTGCTTCAAAAGAGCTCGTATTTTTCTACTATGTTCGTTGCACTATACATATGCCAACTTTAAATGGGCTGTTTTTTAATTAAACTTACCTGATTGGAGTCGTCAGATACACTGTGTTTTGCATTAATGTTTTTTGTAGTGGCCCAGGGGTTTTAGTAATTTCGAAAATTGAAAAGTTTTGGCAACTTAAACGATTTAAAGGCATCTTTTTCGCTTTGCGAGAATCGATAACATATTTATCATGTAACTTTTGTAGTGAAAGTAACACCTCTTCAACCTAAAACTTTAACAAAATAAACGAAATATGTAGTGGTGTTCTAAATACTTATTTATGACGTCACGTTTGGATGTTATTTGTGACGTTACGTTCTGACGTAGTTTTGTGACGTCACATTATGACATAACTTTGTGACATCTAGCCTTAAAGAAATGTCATGCTTCTCAAGCTAAAATCCTAGATCCGCGCCTGGAATATCTAATTAAGGGGTAAAATACAAAGCCGTAATGTCTTCCACAAGACAGTAGGCTTTTGTTTTGGTGGCGTCACATGTCAGTTATAGTACATGATAAAAATGTACTTATAATTTATCGCAATCATTTATCCATGGTGATCCAAGATTGGCCACAATATATTTGTTTAGTTCGCGGGCCTCACACTAGGCCGTGTATTCATGGGAGCAGGAATAGTCAGACTATTTTTAAAGCGTTATGTTCGTTTTTATTTTTTATTTTCCGCTTGCTAATCAAAACGGGTTTCACTTTTTACTTTATCAGATATTCACGCCATGACCAGAACAATATTTTTGAGTCCCATATTGTCAAATTTAAGTAAATATTTCAGTCGTATTTCTCGATCCAAATAGGCCTCTTTACTAATAAGATTGCTTTTTTTAAAACAGTGTAACTTAAGCCTGGTAAATTTTCCAAAACAGTGCAACTTTAACTTTAGACAACGAAACTTCTTACCGCTTAAGCAAAATATGCCCTGGTTACATGGTTTAAATGATCTTGCAACTAATATAGGTGTAATTAAAAGGTTTTATAACCAACGTTTAAAGGTTTTTATTCAGGGTTACCATGTTAAGACCAAAATATAAGCACACAGATATGTAATGACGTAGTAGTGTACCACCCGTAATTGTGGAAAGCCTTGTTGTATTTTTTCTTCGGACTGCCAAAACTGGGCTTATTTAGCTTAGAATCAAGATTAGTAGTTGTAAACACTCTTAGAAATAAATTTAGACTAAAACTAAGCACGCAACTTAAAAATCAGCACATTTCTTAGAAATTATCACGGTAGTGTTTTTTAGGACATTGCACTAAAAATAAGCAGATATATAAGGAATAGCACGGAATGGCAGTGTTGTAAACAAGTCATTTTTTTAAACAACTTATGTTCAAGTCAAGTAATTTGTAAAGTAACCTAAGTTCAAGTCGAGTCGTTTTGAATGCATAGCAAGTCAAGTCCTAGTCGAGTCATAATTAGAGCAAGTCAATTCCAAGTCAAGCCCTTGTCGTAAAAAGTTAACGTTATACTATTAAAAAAGTCTTCCAATTATGAGGATGTAGTAATAATTGGGCGTTGATGTGGAATTCTATTAACCAAAGACGCTGAAAAACAACCTGTATTGTGTTCACTTACGTATGGTATACTTTTCTTTTCATGACCACAAACACATTAAAAGTCTGTGTTCCTGGCTCATAATTAGCGTCCCGGTAAATGAAAACATAACTTTTCGCAGTGCGCCGTACCTGCAAAAAAAGTTTTCTTTTCACCAAGTTATGCCCCTTGTTTTACCAGACCATCCCGCCATCTTCTTAAATGTTCAAAGTTAGATTCCAGTTGCATATTTGTGCGCTTCAACAAAAAATAAGATTTGACTGATAAAATCAGGTTTCCTAATTGCTTGTTTTGGATTTTCTGTTTTGACGTAACTTTTTGACGTAATCTCAAAAAAAATTGTTATGCATTGCGGTAAGAATTTTTTTTTATTGTTCCGGTTAGAAAATTATTCTACTTTCATCTCTGGTATGACGTCATGGACCCATGTTCTGTGCGTTTAAGATTCTATTTCTGACGCGGCATGCCACAACATTTTATATTTGTCATGCGGCCCACTGTAAAAAATGCCCACCCCAGCCTTCGATTGTACAACTAACTAGGTTTGCGCGATACGTTCATCAAACTTAAATGCTATATACATGATTGGCGCTTGGAGATCCAGGGTGACCAATTTTCGGTTATAGCTTTGATTAAAGGCTTTGAAACAGCAGTTTTATGCTGTTGCTGACTTGTTGTTGTTTTTTTAATTAGAAAGTCTAATATTGTTTGTAAAGCTACATTTACTAGCAAAGTTCCTTAAAATCTCGTCTTGATATCGCGATTCCACCGAATTACCTTGTTTATTTGGCTTCTTTATAGTGACGATATTTTGGTGCTGATCTAAGCGCCCCTAACTCCTAAATACATAGTTGAGTAGGCTATAGTCATACTGTGGGGTGATTATCTGAAATAAGTTTGCCCTAAAGATTTTCTTCACTATATTTTTTCTACATTTATTTGATAAAAACGTTTTCTTTTAATCTGACTATTTTAAAATATATATTTGTATTCGCTTTCAAAATTTCCGACGGTAAGTAAATCACCTTCTATTCTTAAATATCGTGTTTTTGCAGGCTCGTTTACGCGACAAGTCGATAATGCACAATGACATGAATAAACAGCACTTCACGTCGATGTCCAACAACATTTCTGCTATCGAAGATAATATAAATGGCGGTGGAAAATATTTTGCCAATGTCTGATATATGTTAAGCTTATATAATACACGTATTTTCTACTACCAGGAGTTTATATATTTTATATTGTTGGTTGATACATCATAAAAGTATTTTTTATCAGCGTATTAGAATCGGAAGTCTTACTACGGGACAACGCTGCACTGATCAGTTTATTTTTGCGTCGTGACATTTTAACCGAGAGAAAAAGGGGCATGCTTAAACTGTGAAACAACGGATGTTTATTACGGTAATCTGCATTCAATAAACAACCAAAACGCGCTGTCGCATTACCGTGAGAAACTTTCTAAAGCGGATGAAACCGTTGTTTGTGTTGTCATCGTAAATCTCCACGTTGTCTCGGCGTGCTTTAAGGTCAATATGTTTTGCAGTTCAAGGTAAATCGTTTTACAATTGTTTATTATTTTATAGTGCGTGAAGTTAAATATAACAATCGTTAAATTGAACGACAGGTACCCACGCGAACGAAGGCATTTTACTATTATTGTGTTTTAAATCGCGAGAGAGGCGTAAACAAAACGCTATATCTTGATTTACTGAAATCGCCTAATTGTATGATGAAAAAGTTCTCGTCACCTTGAATGTGTAGATCAGGGGTTCTTAACCTTTTCCCCCCTATTACCCATTTCTGTCCAGATCAAAGTCTCACTACCCAAAATATTATTTATTTTGCTATTTTACCGTACTAAATACATAAAAAAATTATCACTATAACGAAACAATTCCAAAACTGATGCTTGTTTGGTTGTTTTAAAAGAACTCAAAACATAAAAAAGGTGTAAGTAATAAAGCAACTTTACCACTTACAGCTGTGACATTGTTTGTTACATCCATAATTCTAAATATTCTAGTTCAGCTGATTACCCACCTGCTATCCTGAAATTACCCACAGGTTAAGAACCGCTGGTGTAGATGTAGTGTTTACCTGAAAAGGTCCACAGACAAAGCTTTATACAGGGAAAAGTTTTTTGTCTGTATTTCACCAATTATATTTATTTACGCGCAAAACATACTAGCTGTATAATTTAGTAGCTGACATTTTCCTCAAAGTAACGTTAAAGATGACAAACGGTCCGAACATACACCTGGTAAGACGACGTTTTTGTTATTCTACCCTATTCCCAAGTAAAACAGCACTAACAAGCGTAAATATATAATTAATTTAGGACAACTGTATAAAAGTTTAGGTTTTTAATATAAGAATCTGCTTTTGTGTGATTGATTAAACTAACAATGTAAATATAATAACTGATGTTCGGTTTCTTAATTTTGTACTTAAAATATGTTAAATGCCATTGATGGAACAAGGGATGTAAAAGACTAGTAGGCTACTTAAGAGAAATGAGAACTTGTAAACGTGATTTCAAAGAATATTGTTATTCCGTTAAGCAAGGTAATATAAATGCTATGTAAACAACCAAACTCTCGACAGGGCAATTGACCGCTCTTTCTATAATGCCAACCATAAATAGAGCAACACATTGGCGCGATGCTGTAAAATAAGGCGTTAAAGCAGAAACAGGGTTAGTTTTACCGAAGGCTAATTTTTGTTATGATTTCCCACAAATATTGTCGGTTGTGATGTTGGGCCTGTAGCCTTAACTCGTTTCATTGATATTGTTATGCTGTTGTGGTTCTGAAAACAATGCTATAATAAAAAAATTCGATGTAAAAACTGAAAACAAGATGCCTGGTAAACGAATTGCATTTTAAGGTTTTGGAGATTTCGCACTGCTTTTCTGTTTAATATATTTCTTCCCTACAATATGTGCATTGCACCGAGAGTATTATGGCTAGAAGCGGGATTCAACCGGTTCGCGCGAATTGCTTCTAAAGAATAACAAAATTCAGAGAACTCTTTCCCGGCCAACTTCCACGAAGCATTATCCTCAGAAATTCCAAGTTATCCTGATATAATCACTTTACATAGGGTTCCCAGCTGTGGTTAGTTTCAAATAATGGGACTATTTTACATGCAGTGGTTATTACCTAAATCATTTCTATTTTTAATACCCGTACAAAGAATATGTTGGCCTCCAGTTTTGGGTAAGTGAGCAAACCGGTGGTTAACTAGCGCGATTCTCGCCACTCATTATAATGATATAATTATGCTCCAATGAACATTTCCCCCTATTTAGCAATTTAATTTTGTTTGTTTTTATGCGGCTGTGAGGCGTATAACCAATTCCAAGTTAATACCTTCGTCAATATCAATATAACCTAATACATTTCTTCGCGGTCTGCGCGAATGTTCATAAAGTAGCCAACACTTCACCAAATTGAAATTTAGTATGAATATTTCCATGTCTCCAAACCAAACTCTAATAAATCCCATAGCAATATTACAAACTACTACTAAACTTAACCACCAAGAGCATACTTTCCGACTTGATTTAATATAAAATGTTAGCGCTTCAACGTGCAATCTTGCATTGTGTTTTAAAAAAAGAATTATTTTTAATCGTTAGTAAGCGATTAATGTTTGACATGGGTTTCACTTGTTGCCCATTTGTGGATATTAAGTGTTTATGCTACAACAAGGCAGATCCAGGGTTTTTCGTTAGAACAATGAACTTTTTTAGAGATGACGTTACAAATATACATCATAACACAGACAAACGTTAATAAACCTAATGTATTCGGTCAAACTTCTACGCAAATATGCAAATGAAATCAAATTCAGATTTATTCAAAGAGAAGGCGCAACGCGAGAAAAAATATTTCCTTATTTAGTGTTAAAAGATTTTAAATTTAGTGGTGACGAATTGAGCACTCATAAAATATTCTCACATAGCTCGACTTAATATCATTTATAAATGTGATTTCGGCAAACTTATAACAAAGTTACGGGAAAAACTTATGGTGGGGGGGTGCATTTACCCAACAGCGGTTAAACTTCACATAAACCACGCGCTGGCTAATAGCCTAAGCGCAATGTGCAAAACTTCTGCGTTGCGCTTATTGTGTTAAAAAGATTTTTGTGGAGATGGAGTTACGATATGTGTCCTATTGCAAAAATATTTTGTATTTACGCAAAGCACAAAAATGCAAATTTAAACCAAATATAAGCATTTTTTCGATTATACTTTATTTTAGCCACATATTTGCGCACGAGTTCGCTCGATAACAGCAGGTGTTGTTAACATTAATTATTTCATGATGCAACTTTATGACATTCCCTATATATATAAATTATTTGTTTTATTTCGCTTGACTTATATATGTTATGCTTGTTAAGAACTTTTTTACCTAAAATGTGTTTTGATTATTTTTTGCGCATGATAAAGATAAAATATTTTGCTTCGAAACGAGCTTGTTGGCGGCGTTTCAATTTGTGACGTCGTGTTGGTCAGTGCGCCATAATTCAATATACTGTATACAAGAGTTTACATTGTTCGACAGCTCTTTTGTGGGTTGCTTTACAGCTCAAGGTGTTTCGACAATGCCCGCGAGGCTTTTGCAAGTGGCCCGTTGTATTTTGTCGTTTTCCCACGTGGACCGGAATAAATGCGCATGCATTTGCGTTGTGTTAGTTCTATGTTAAGTGGCTGAGGACAAAACACTACTGATATAACTTAGCAGGTTTTTCACGAAGTTCTGTTTTTTTATAGCAAAGCAATGTCAGAGTTATAGAAAATTTATAAAAATGTTTTTTAAAAGTGATTTTTATTGTGGTGTGGTTATTTTTCTTTATATTGTGGTACCAACTACCTCTAAAGCAACATGTGACGTATCATTAGTATCCAGGCAACGTTGCGGACCTCAAATTTTCAACCAGTTTCAGTGCATTAACAGGTAAAACATTTTACGTAATATAACAAAATATAATATTTTTGAAACGCGTTAATAATAAATTAAACAAAACACTTTTTATCGCAGTGGTTGCTGCTACGACTCTAGTAGTTTCATGGCTTGTTACCGAAAAGGTAAGTTTTGTTCGGAGGCGCCACAGTAAGGCTTTCATAAAGTGTCAACTTATGGTAATCAAAAACAACACGAAATTAATGTTAATAAAAGCATTTTTCCCCTAGAAAACGTCCTGAACATGAATGTTAGTCCCAGAATACTAAAGCAGTATGACGATTCTTCAGACGCAGGTTTGTGCACTTATAATATGTTAGGCACTAAAAAGGTTAATAAGTGGTTGGTACTTACGAGATTTATAGCCTGTTTTATTTAGCCTACATACAATAAATATGCTATATTTCACAGAAAAGGTGAAAGTCAAAAAAAAGCGTTTGGTGTCCTACAAACATTTAATGCTTATAAACGTACCGCTACCACAAAGTAAAAAATTTTAACCATGACATCTCCTACACTCTTTCAATGAAATTAACTTTTTAGGGCCGAACCAACCTTTTTACGTTCTTGTACCACTTGGACGCTCTGTACTGTCACGCGTGCCACTTCTTACAGAACAACTAATTTGTTCGAATGATGTTTTAATGTATTTTTAGCTTACAACTAGCATTATTAAACTCTATTTGTAGATTAAGCCATAAAACAGTAGATGCTATCTATCAAAAGCAATGATTTGACATAGTTAACGCCCACTGTCTCACAGCGTTGTACGGCTTTTCAAACTGCTGTGCTCCTTGTTGACAATTGACATGGCCTGTATTTTCAAGATCGTAATGGTACGAAACAACAGGGATGTTTACGTAACAGTGAATGGGCTTCGGATTTTTTTTTTGTAAACCAAACCAGATGAACCAAACATAAAGTTGTGAATCCAGGTTTTTGTGAAAAAACGAAAGCTACTCGCGTACTACCTGAAAAACCTTCGCGTACCACCTGAAAAACCTTCGCGTACCACAGGTTGGGAACCCCTGAATTAGGGATTTAAACACAAGTTGATATTATGCATTACGGTTAAAAAAACCTTTCACAAAATATATTTTTCAAACAACCTTTCACGACAGATATACGTCTTTATTCGTCTAATTGTCGCGCTATCAAAATAAATAGTACAAAAAGTTTAAGGTACGCAAACACGTTTCGGGTTATTAGGTGAGGTAAGCAAAAAATATTTTCTGTTTATCAGAAACAAACAAAGTGTTTTAGCCTCAAAACAAAAACAAAAAACAGTAATATGTTAAATAGCGTATTTAAAACAATGTAGTATCTCTAGATAAGCCCGATAATTTGCGAAATCTACCTGAATTTTGTGTGTTCAAACAAAATGTACGAAGCCATCAAGATGCAGATCACTATTGTATGTTAAGTTGTTAAATGTCCTTGTTAATTAGCTGAAGTCTCATACTATAGTCCAGGTGTAGCGAAATTATAATGGATTGCGATCGACTGAAATAATTTTTAGAGACTCGCGATCATCTGGTTGACTAAAAAAGTCACAAGAAAACTTATTAAACGTTTTGAGCGTTAATTGCATTCCACGAAAGCGATGATGGTTAACACAACAACTAGTCATTTTAATGTTTCGCTTTTGTGTGACAGTTGCTGTTCTTAGTTTTCTTAAATGAAGCAAAAATATAGGCAAAATCTTTTTTTCGTACTGTTGCATACTATGTCGATGAACGTTCGGTAAACCGAAATCATAAAATTTTACATCCTAGCTAGTCAAAGCATGTAGCCTAAATTGTAAAATGCAATGGGCTTGGCGTCCCTGTGCTGTATGCCGCTGATTTAGTTCAACTGGCAATATTCGACAACTAGGTCACAAATCTTTCTCGTGTATAAGTTTAACGGAGTGGTGCTCACGCAAACGGTCTACATTCTACAACGTAAAAAAACGTCACCAGTTTGCAGTAATATTGTTCATAGGCGACACATTAAAGCGTTAAACGCGAGTGTGTACCGGTCAATTTTTCCACCAAGTTAGGCTCCCTAAACATGTTGTATATACACGTGTAAGTTTGTTCAAGCTTAGTGTTATCGCTCATGTATAAACAAAATAATTTTGGCAATTTAACATATAAAGCACTGTTGTGTAATGTGTCTGAAATCGATCGACAAAATACACTGTAGAGCCCCACACAATTAGCTAAATACGGCACACATACTACCAAGGAACTTCCCCATTTGGTCATTCTGTCAATTTAGGTCAGTTTGGGCGAACTGCAGGCCCGCAGGCCAAAGTTGGCCAGTGAGTTTCGCTTTTTTGGCCCGCGAACTGATCGTCAGCTTGCTGCAATCTATATCACTTCAATTTTTGTTTCTTTCTTATTGCAATGGACAAAAAAACTTTGTAAATGATCCTTTCTGATTTTATAACTATACCGTAGCTGAACAAAGGTGTAGATTTCAAAGTTAATATATAAGCCATATGCCAGTGGTTCTTAACCTGGTGGGCGCGCCCCCCTAGGGAGGCGTCAAGCAATTCTTAGGGGGTTGCGAGTTCCAAGTTAATATTTAAATTGTTTGCAATGATTTTAATGTTTCGTTTGGGTTTTACACCACTCCTAAAGCGCTGTAGGCTACAAACTCTGTTTTTGCCATGTTTAACATTGAAACTGCAAGAAATTTTCGAGCTTTGCGCGAATCTTGTTTTTCTACTTTTCTTGACTATGTTTTAGCCCAAAGTCTCTTTGAGTGCCATTGCATGTTTTCATATCATCGAATGTAGAACGGCCCTATTTAATTACAATTTTTCTAACTTAATTATAGATAAACGATAAATGTCATTGTTCCCCGGTCAAACTATTTTTATCCATATTTTATATATAACAACAGGCTTGCAACAGGGGGACTCAAACTTTTTTGCGCGAATCTATAATGTTTTTGCAATATGGCCGTTGTATTGTGTGTCGTCACATCTTTTGTAGCAAGATAACGTACTGTTTAAATCAATGTGTCGAGCATGAGCAATTTGTTGTGTGTCCAATGCGAAAAGCCTCCTGAATTTACAGTTTAGCGCCAATTCAACCAATTCAACTCAATTTTTTTCGCGCTTCGTGCGACCGACAACAGCCTTTACTATTTTCAAGTTGTCTCGGTGTTATTTAATTAAAATTGCCGAATTGCTTCTCGTAGGGGTGGCGAAAGGCATATGCAAATTATCAAAGTGGGGCGCGGCTGAAAAGAGGTTAAGAACCACTGCCATGGGCTATGTATAATTTGCCACCAATAAGCCTAGAATCCCTATTTGAAAACATTGGCCCGCAAGATAAAAAAAATTGTTTTTGGCCCGCGATGAAAAGAAGTTAGACCACGCTGATCTAGGTAATCTAGGGTATATTATTTTATTTTATCTATTTGGAGTAACATGTCATCTCGCAACAAATAAACCTCTTGCGAGCGAACAACCCGAGCGACCGACTGGCGAACAAATCTCGACAAGTTTAACCAGAAACTGTCGAAACACGTTTTAACCAGAAAACGTGCCTCATTAGCGTTTGACTTCACAGCGTCAACAGCCTTTTCTAATTGCCTAAAAACGTGATTAAAAACCTAACGTTTTTTTACGATAATTTTTTAGAGAAGACGTCACAAAGTCATGTCATAACGTGAATTCACATAGTTATTTCATACCGCAATGTCCCAAGGTTACGTCAAAATGTGACGTCATAAAAGGTAACCCTATGCACACGGTTCGTTATTTGGTTAAAGCTTTAGATTGAACATGTTTTGCTTTCAATACAAATACAACAACGAAGTAATCCATTAATTCCTAACCTTTGACAACCTTGGCGAACCTCCATGTTATTCTGCAAGCTTTCGTCGAACCCCAAACATTCGCTCAGTATTCGTTTCTTCCTCCTATGTTTGCCATTAAAATGGCCGGATCTAAGATTTTTGTTTCGCGGAAAAATGAAAGTTTTCAGGTATGACTCAAACATGGCGTCATAAAACATTTATTCTTATTTCAAACATATGTTGTTCTTTAGCGATCTCGTTCGCTAATATGCAGCTAAAACTGGGCATAATCAAATTATTATATTGCATTTAAATAGGTTAATTGGCCAAACTTTCAATTTGAAAGGTTACATGAAGCCTTGGCACATAAAAGAGATAAAACTTAGATAGAAATAATAGCATTTATGTTTCAGAGGACGTTCTCGCCGAACTCCTGAAAACGGTTTTGATTGCACTCTGGTTAAGAACAACTGATGTAATCGATTCGCGCAAAGCGCAACGGGTTTATATCGTTTAAGTTACCCAAACTTTTACTAAAAACCTAATTAGACTTGCGTAAAGCGCTAAATTCTCGTTTTAGGACAGAGCCGCATGGGTTATGATACACTAACTCTTTCCAAACGCCAACATCAACCCTTACCCGTACCCCAACTAACCCAAACCCGTAACCCAACTAACGCAAACCGCGTTGTCGTACAAACCTCTTGTTATGTTTTCAAATCCAGATTACTGCAAAGTTTCCATTCCATTCCCCCCGCCATGATCAAGACTGAATTATATAGCCCGACCTAGCTTTGTTCAATATCGCGCTCTTTGCCGGTGGGGATTCGACAGAGTCGCTTTTAGACACGAAGCGATCAGTCAGAAAAATTTTGTCGCGTCGTGCTTGAAGTTCCGTGGGGATACAGCCTAAGCGAGACGTGTTACGTCACAAAATGAGATATTGGGGCCTAAAGCGTTTATGTAATTATTAATTCAACGCACATTATTTGGGTTCGGGTGCTGGTTTGCGTTTGGGTTTAGGCGGGTCAAGTATTATTAAGCTTAATCTTTTTAAGCACATTGTTAAGTCAAATTAGTGCATTGTCCGAGACCAAGTCTAAAAGTCATACTTTTTGATCCTTTGGATGCACTAATTGTCGTAGACCTTTTTGCTTAAAAATGGTACTAATTTCTAAGGAATCGGGTGCAATGATCCTACCGATTATTGCGGTTCTCGGACCACCTTGGCCCAGTTGTTGGAATATTTAGATCAAATTGCAGTGCTTCTTACCTTTTGAAAAATTCTTGCTAGGTTTACGCAGGTAAATTTACTATTGACTTCGTTACTAATGCTTTAGAATGGGGATATCCCTAAAATAAAACTGATTCTCTTGACATAACTACGGTCAATTCGATTTTTTTTTAATTTTTCACTGATGTTTACCATATAGGTAACCACACCAGTTTCAGAAAATTGACAAAAAGTAAACACCATTTTACAAAATTGATTGACAAAAATGTATTGTTACAAGAATAAAAGTAACTCCTATTATACTTTTACGTCAAATTCTACATTACGTGTTCAAACATTCTTTAACCCAGCGCTTCTTAATCGATGTACCGCGGCGAACGTTGGCAGGTGCGCCCCGTCAAGTAGAAAAAATACTCTGAAATATGAAACATATATTTTTTTATTATTTTTATTTTATCGTTTGGTTTAGCCCAGAGGTTCCCGAAATGTGAATGATGGCCCGGGAGTAGGCACTAGGCAACAAAGACTATTTTTCAGTGGCCCATAAAATTGCAACTAAATATTTTTTGGTTTTACTAAAACAATTTTGACATTTGTCTAAAACTATATAGAACGAGGCTACTTGCCATATTTTTTGGCTATTTCTGAACTATATATGTAGTACGTAAAGGCAAAATCTCACCACTTGGCCTATGTTTTTTATTCGCAACCGGTACGCAGTTAGCACGGCAGATTACTTTAAATTCAGTGTGTTGTCAGACATATTCAATTCCAATCTAAAAAATGAACTGGAATTAAAAAGGATTATTTGGATTTTGTTAGCATTTATTGCTACCCGCCAGGTTTTTAGAGATGTACGGGTTCGCCGTGAGGTAATAACGTTTAAGAAACACCGCTCTAACAATTCATTTTCCGAAGATTACTTTAGCCTAAAACTGTAAAATCAATGATACTATAATTATCATTGGTCAAATAATATGTTTGCAGTAGTCCGGAGTCCCAGCTCCAACTTCGCAACACCGATTCAGGATTAAAGTTTCCTTTCGATACTGCTGTAGTTTAAGTTATGGTAAACGGTAATAAATCCAAATGTAGAGAACTTTTTCCTGAAGCGTAGGCTACGCATAGTTGCCATTCTAGATTATTTTAATCTAGATTTAGATGTTTTGGTTTGAATCTAGATGTAGGATTATACAATCTAGATGTTAGATGTTTTTTTAGATTATTATAAAAAAATATTGTATAATCTAAATTAGTGACAGATTCGCTATTGACGATAAATATTTCAGTAATTTCAAAAGTTTTGTTTTTTTCAAATTGAAAAAAAAAAATGATGAGATATAAAATCGAAATTTCAGTAACTCGTCATGTTCAGTAAAATGTTTTATAAAGCAGAAATCTTAAATCTAAAGCATCAAGCAAGTCCCTTTATGCAACTTTATACGGCATTAAGCCAACGCCTCAGGCGTTCATTAAGCTTTTAATGTTGATTTTTTGTCTAAAAGTATTAAATATTTTCAAAAATCATTTTTAGATTATTTTTTAGATTTCTCCATAAAAATATAGATGTTTTTAGATTATTTTTTTGGTAAATCTAGATGATTACTGTGAGAAAAAAATGGCAACTATGAGGCTACGTTTTACTTCAGGATTTTTAAACTTTTTTGCACCGTGTTTTGACAATTTTGAGAAATGCATGCCCCCTATGTTTTTCAACCTTTTAAAAAGAAACATCATTTAAAAAAAATGGTTTATTTTATGGTCCTTTATCTCTAACTTGGACTAATGTATTGATCAGTATTTGCTGTCTTTTTTCGCTTGTGATTCACAATTATCACGTTTCCTATGTCGATAACTAAGTATGTTGTATTTCAAATGTTTACACAACATTTTTCTAAAGTAATTTTTCTTTGGTATTTTTATATTTGTTTTGTCTTTAAAATGACAAAAATAGTAAGGCATTTTCATGAGTTTTGCATAAACCCGAAAAAATAAGTGATTTGTGTTCTACTGTTAGTCAGTAAAACATCAAAAACGTTTTGTTGACGATGCCAAGACACTTATGCAGTACTTTAAACAACAATGTGTTGTTTAAATCAATATATTTTCTAATAGGTCAACATTTTGTCAAATTTTTTTTTAGGTCAAAATTTCAATTTTTTAGGTCAAAAAAATAATCGCCCCAGTTATTACATATTCAGTTAATCTGATGGTTGAGCTTCTTTTTTTTGTCTGACAATGTCTTTGCTGGTTTGGTGGTGGAAAGAGCCAGCGGCATATCATATTGAATATCCAAAACACTGTGCTGCTTTGTCTATAGAAGTAACAATGTTGAAAACCCACATTAACAATGATATGTTCATAGAAATGGCAACAGCAATGGCATGAAAATTTCATTAGGCTTAGGGTACGATTTACATAGTTTTGCCCCACATGTGGTCATTAAAATTTAATGTATATAAACGACATTAACAATAATTTTTTATCTTCAAAAAGCAGCATGACAACCTAAAATAGAACTCCTAGAATAGAACAAAAAATGTACATTATTTGGGTCAGGGTGTGGATCAGAGTTTGGCTTTAGGTGGTTCAAGTATTACTATTGAATAATAAATATAATATTACTTGACCCACCCACTGTTCCACACCCAAACGCTAACCCAAATATTCTGCGTTAATTTAATAATTATTATTTGAATGTTGTGGTAGGATTCTAGACTAGTGCCTAGAACTTTGTTAAAGAATGTTTGAATGTACATTAACAGCAATATTCAATTTTTTAAACATGGTAAGCTGACTTACTTACACTGTTTTACAGGTTTATCGGCAGCAGATTTGTACGCCACTCTACAAATTGCACAGCAAACACCATCCAACTACCTCAGCATTATGCTTTTTAGTAAGTAGTGTTGTATGCAACATTTAAAATACCAGCTTTGTTAATGCTTGGGAAAGAGTGCACTTACTCACTTTTTAAATGATTTGACTTGACTCAGCTCTTTGAGGCCAAATAACTCAACTTGAAGTCAATTGGGCAAATAATTTGACTGTTTTTTGAAACACAAACAAGGTGTTTACTCACAATTTTCATTTGTGCACATAAAAAGTGTCTCTACTTTATGAATTGGCTATTCATCTTAAAAGTGGAAATTTACAATGACTAGGATTTCAATAAAATTAATCAATTTCAAATCTGCTGTCCAAAGAGGATATGGGAAACTGCTAAAACTTATTTTAAAAGTGTTGTTTTATTGCATAAAGTTTTGCTTAATTGGTATGTTCAAGAATGGCTAAGTTGTATAAAGTGCTATTGTTGTTGCAAAATATTTATACGGCTCATTATAGAATTAGTAGTAAGTCAGGCAAACAATTATTTCCTGGTGTTGTTTCTCTTTCTATTTCATATTGATTGTCAATTAGTTGTTACTGGAAAAGCGGCTACAATACCAGGATGCCACCCGGTATGGATAATATATCACAATTTATTTTGCCTTTAACTAACATTATGGCAGAAAGCTGGCGACTTGGCTACTATTTCGGCTGAAGAATCAGACAGAAAACCGAAGAAATTGGTCAAAAAAAAAAATTGTGAAAAAAAAAATTTGTCAAAAATTTTAATTTTTTTTTTTAATTTTTTTGAAAGATCAATTTACCAAAACAAACGTGTGCTTGTTCTACACATATTCAATCCAATATTTTTTTTTAAATGCTGAATATGTAGGTACATTATGCACTAAAATTGGCAGGAAATAATTTTTTCGTGCCATTCTGAAAAAAGTGCGTAGCGCGTTGTAACAGGGAAAAATTTATAGATTGTTTATTAGTTTAAAAAGTACTAACTTTCGATAGAACTGTTGTATATTTGCAGTTTTACTTGATTTGGCAAATACTTTTTTATTGAGTTAAAAAGCAAACATGATAGTCGTCATTCCTGTTGAATAGTCAGCTATGACATTCGCATGGGCATAACAAGGATGTACTAGGCCATGCTGTTCCATCTCAGGCTTAAACTATATTTTTGGCTGTTTTAATTACGTAAACGCAAAAAATTTCCGCGCTTCGCAAAAAACTTCGGTCTCCTTTAGCTATGCTTGTGTCTCTCAACAATATCTATTCAGGCAAGAGGTATGCATACTATGGCATGTTGCACTTCACTGTGTTAATTTCGGCAAATAATTTCTATTAACTTGGATTATAACACACTGTTATTTTTTTATTAAAAATGTCTCCCACTTCAAAAAAAAAATGCTCCCCAATTTTAGGACTTTTTTTTCGCTTTTTAATCTGATTTTGAGCTGCATGTGTGCACATGAGTTCGCCCCACAACAGCTTATTTATGTAACAGTGTTAGAGTAAGAAAAGCAGACATGTGCACCCCCAGTCCCCCTGACAGTACTTCAGTATACCCCATATGTATTTCTTTATGTCACCGAAAAATTTCGGCACAACTTTGTGCCAATTCATATTTCATTACTTTTTAATAATCTTTTCATCGCCTAAACATGACAAGGTTGGTACATTCCTTAGACGAGCACATCATTTAAGTTTGGGGACATGACCAAAAAACCGAAGAATTTACGCCAAAAATGCTTGTCACCAGAAGGCTGGCAAGATTCTGCCAGCCTGTTAACTAATATATTTGTATCAGGTTATTCAAGTTTCCTTTTATCCAAATATCTAGTAATTTTAATGATTTATATTTTTTTATTACAATATACATAGTTAGTGATTTGTTTTCTAATAAATTGCTATTTTGTCACCAAGGAGTATATTGTGCTTTATCCCAAAGCAAAAGTAGCAATTACCTGGAAATTATTCTTTAAAGATTCCTGATGTTTTCTATTGTATTATATCAAATACCTAAACATCACAAAGTCCCTTTCTATGACTGTTTAAAAGTTAAATATATTAACAGACTGATATGTAATTTATACATATGCATCATGTTGGTTTTGTTTATTGGTTCTGAAAGGTGCACAAAATTGTGTATTTGGTACAGCATTTCAGGTACAAACAAGTTTTAAATTGTAAAATTTGTTTTGTTTGTAACAACATAAATGTTTAAAATGATAATTTCACACTTGCAAATAAACGTATGAAACATGCATGACCATTATTTATTTTTTTTGTTCATATAGCAATAACTTGTGTTTAAATTTAGTGTACGGAAACTATCTATATGTTGCATTGCAGCTGGCAGCATGCATATTTGTATAAAGCACAGTCTGCAAGACATTTTTATACTGTCTTGAGCAACCTTAAATCCATCATGATGATATTTTGTTGCAATAAAAAAAAAATAAAAGTCACCCATGAGTTGCAATAAAAAAAGTAACCCATGTCAACACTTGAATAAATTAATGCTGAAAACCAAAACTTCTGAGAGAGATCTTGGTGTTAAATGCAATATAACAACAGCTAATCTTTCAAAATAATGTGTAGGGTTTTAAAACAACAACTGAACTTAGTAACATACAAGTGTGATCTTGTCGTTCTAAATTATTGAGTAACATAAGCATTAATATTACACTGGTAACTTCTTGTTTGGCCAGAACATACCTATACAGAGGGTTAGTGTACATGTTGCAGTTTTTAGTTTTTATAAGCCAAATCATAACCTTCTTGAGAATTTTTTTTAGAGGTCAAAGACTAAACACGGTTTGATTCCACTGATCTATATATTAAAGTTTTTCAAACTGGGCAATAGTTTTAGGAAAAGCTTTGCTTTAGGTTACACAAATTAAAGATATTTGACCCACCTTTCAGACATCAGTTATTCAATAAAAATAATAAAGCCATACTATTCGATAAGGTCAACATTTTGTTGTTTACAAACGTTTTGGCATTACCTCTTGCCATCATCAATGTAAAATTTCAAGTGAAGATAAAAGCAATAAAAAATTTCAGACCTCATTGTTTTACCGCTTCATTTTATAAGGAAAATTTACTATTCTGACTATACTCTTTTCTTTTCGTAATCATTTGGGGAAACTAACACATTCATTTAATCTGCATTTGTGCACTGAGAAGCAAAATATTATGACAAAACTGGCACTCTATAACATGTTCCATAGTTACCAGTTTAGCAGTACAATAAGTTTTACTATGTTCTTCAAAATTCTATATTTTACAGGTACAAGGCTAAATAGAGCAGGAGCACAAAATTATGCAAGTATGTAATTTTGGAATTTTAGCAAGTAGTTCCTTAGACTAAAAACAATAATCAAGTGTTTGTTGATTCGTTTTGGGGGATAACACATTCTCAATGGATTTGTGGTGATCAATAATGTGTCCTGTAATTCTGCATGGATTATATTGTACTAGCAGTTTGTCATACAATTAGCTAAAAAAATCTGTATCACAAACTTTGTAGGATATCATGAATTTGGTGGTGAACCAGGTTACCCGGGCTCCAGTTTGTTGTCAAATTGTGACCGCTTGAAACTTGCTGACAACTGTGGTAGTGGATACAACACCACATGGTATGCTCAACTTTGTTTACAATTTTTGTTTTTGTAAAATTTGCTTGCTTATATTTATTTTAAACGTTTAAATGTTGTTTAGTATTAATCAGTGTTGTAATCACTCAAGTCAATGATTTTGAGTTAAATCACTTTAAGTTGCCATTTGCAAATGACTTGACCTGACTCTGTTGGGTAAAATAACCCAACGTTACTTAAGTCATGTGACAAAAGACAAAAGAAAATCTAATTACTTTAAGCTGTAACCAATATTCTATTACTTTTAGGTCTGATTGCTACAGATGGAATTGTTGCTGGGACGTAGAAACTGGTGTTTGTTATGAATCAACGAATAACAGTAAATAACATAGTTTTACTATAAAATATGGTGTTGTTAATGTAATTAAACTCAGTGAACAACCAGTAAAGGTTGTCCAATGGTTGGAATTAGGTTTATATATAAAAAAACTGAAAAAGGTCCTATTTATGATGATTCATTAGTGAAAATATTCTCAAACCACCTGGGGTTTTCTAATAAATGAAAAACATATCTTTAAACCCTATTATATAACCTTTAAACCATATAGATGTCAAAAAGTTAACCGTAAAAGATGTTTGTTTAAAGCCCTTTACTTGCCCATATTTTATCGCCTTAATAATTCTAATTTTGGCACTTGGTTATATTCAGGCGAGTTAAATGTCCATTGTTCGTTTTAATTTTGTACCATGCATACATGTGTATACATACATGTGTTTAACAACATACATACAAATTGTTTAATTTTTTTACCACTTCTACCAACTGTGTCCTGTTTACCGATGTATGCAATTTTTTTTTTATTTTTTTTATAATTACATTAGTGTAACCTAGAACAGACAACTTGGCAAAGCATAATTTAGAAACGCCAGACGCTATTTTTTCTAGTTGAACTCTGTTTAAATGCTTGTTAGCTCCTTTGAATACTAAACTTATTTTTATTATTATTTGGTGCATACAAAACTTCCAAAATGTAAAGCTCTCACAACAAGCCAGGGCAGTGGTCGTTGTGGCCCATAATGCTCTTCGAAGAGCCACTATGTCAAACAAAAGTAACTCAAATATTTAACAAATTGACTGCTTTCTACATGTAAATACAGTTTATTATGGTATTTTTAAATGATTTTGGTGCTGTTAATACTGTTTTCATAAGATTTTGGCGCTGTAAAAGTTGTGTGATATTTGTCCCCTCAGTCCCATTCAGAGACAATCAGATTAAACACCATAGTGACGAATTAATGATAAGGCTTTCACTCTTCAATGTCCATGTTTCCTTGACCAATTATGCAAAAAATGATTTAGGTTTTTCTATTTATTTAATCCAAAGCACCAGTTACAAACAATATTTTTGTTCTGTTGTTAACAGTTAACTGTTGCTATCGCTGTTGCTTGCAAAGATAAATGCTGGGTTGATAAATAAAAATGTAATAATTAATGAGGGATAATGCCTTCCTAATTTAAAGTTTTTTTAAGGTAACAAGAAATGCAAATTTCATGAACCTTTTTTTTGGAATCACCTGCTGCCTTTATCTTAAGTTACCTGATTGTACGTGAACTTGTGTTTTAAAAAGTGTAATAAGAAAAAAAATAACCTGTTATAATGCTTCATCAAGTTTGAAAGTTAAAAACAAACTAACAAAAAATACATTAACAAGATTAAGTTGACCAGATTGTTTTGAAGGGTGCCAACGGTGCCCAAGCAACCTGTTTGTTTAACTAGGTCAATAGCAGAAATGCATTAAAATGTGCTAAGCTATCTATTGTTGGAAGTATAGGCGTGAAAGGTGTCGGTTAGAGCCAAAATGTCAAGCCTATTCCCTAAACTTTAGAAAAGTGTGACAAAGCAATATTGTGCCCATAAGCATATTGTAGTAACACTTTTTAAAAAAAGTAAAAAGCATGAAGATGCATAAAACATTCTATTAGGCTAGAAAACACATTTTCAAGTGTATATAGTTATATAAATTTGGTTACACAAGTGCATTCAAATTATATGGGCCGAAAATTTATTTTCTGGACATATCTTGTTTTTGCCGTTATTATATGGGCCGAAAATTTATTTTCGGGACATATCTTGTTTTTGCCGTTATTATATGGGCCGAAAATTTATTTTCGGGACATATCTTGTTTTTGCCGTTATTCTTTTTTGGTTTCCTATGGTTTCCTATGGTATGTTTCAGACCGATTTTTGTCCGAAGCTTTATAGAAAAAGTAGACATCGTAGAACCTTCAAATTTTCAGACATGGCGTAGAGTGGTATGTAGGTGCTTTGTAAAAGTTTATGAGGCTGCACCCCCAGGGGCCTTTGCTTGGGGGGTAAAAACCTGAAATATTGCGTTTTAGCACTTTGTAGCTAACGACTGCCATCTAGCAGCAGAAAAACTTTCATACAGAATTCGTTCATATTCGCTTGCTTTGTCCAGCTTGTGAAGTGACGAAGCGACTTACCGCCTGCTGGGCTTTATTGTCCCGCGCGTGAGACTTTCATTGTGCGAAGTGGCACGTCCTTAACTGGGCTCGTGCGACTTGCATTTTAAAACGAGGCTTCTCTTTAGTAAAATTACTTAATGCTGTTAAGAAACAACTTATTTTACCGCCGCAAATTTAAATGCGAAATCTGGTGGCAACTCTAATCCAACATATCAACACCATGCCTACACAACTTAAAATTGTGTGTTGATATGTTGGATTGGAGTAACATACTATACAGGTGCAAATAGCAAATATTCTCCAAATACGATTTTTCCAATATTCTCCAAATCGTATTTCATCGTATTGTCGCGAGGTAAGGCCGTGAATAAAGTTTCACCCACCGTACAATTAACGGAGGGAAGCATTGCGAGTAGAGATGTTCAAAGCAGAATATCGGCGAATCATTTATAAAGCTTGCTTTCAATGCGGCGTTAGTTTTTTTTCGGGCGACCAATTACTTTGCGATAATCTTCGCCTAATAATTAAGTGTCAATAGGGTGTATTTACCGCCACAAGTTTAAATGCGAAATCTTAAGGCAGTCTACGCCTCTCTGTTAGCACCTGTCGTGCATCTTGCTCCAACCAGCATACTACCAACATCAGGCCTAAACATCTAGCAAAACTTTCGATTTAATAGTTTGCGTATTGAGAACATAATATTGTTTTTCATATTGTTTAAAACTACAGATTTAAAGCCTGTTTTAACAGTGATTGCTCGGACCAAGCCATGGTAAAAAATTACCGAGTAAAAGTTTGCAAAAGTATAGCAAACCATAGGCGTTAAACCATTTTTAGTCTTTAAGAGAATAATAATATTTGCTTTTCAAACACGAAAGCTGGTCAAAATGTAATAAAATGACCATACGCATTATCTAAGTAAATTCTATTTATCAAATATATGTTTCGATCATTCCCCAAAATCTACGCCATCTTTGAACCCCTTTCGCATCAAAGGCATAAGTTAAGTGGGGAAGTTTTCGGCCCATATCTGTTTTTGCTTGCAGAAACAAGTTAAGGAAAATGAAAAACAAAATATATAATATAAAGTACACAATACAAAATATAAAAAAAAAAAAAATAAAAAAAAATAAAAAAAATAAAATAAAGTAAAAATTGAAAATAAACACTAAGCCCTGAAAATATACCCCCTGACAAAATATACAACAACCGCACCCCCGTCTAGTTCTTTTTTGGTTTCCTATGGTATGTTTCAGACCGATTTTTGTCCGAAGCTTTATAGAAAAAGTAGACATCGTAGAACCTTCAAATTTTCAGACATGGCGAAGAGTGGTATGTAGGTGCTTTGTAAAAGTTTATGAGGCTGCACCCCCAGGGGCCTTTGCTTGGGGGGCAAAAACCTTAAATATTGCGTTTTAGCACTTTGTAGCTAACGACTGCCATCTAGCAGCAGAAAAACTTTCATACAGAATTCGTTCATATTCGCTTGCTTTGTCCAGCTTGTGAAGTGACGAAGCGACTTACCGCCTGCTGGGCTTTATTGTCCCGAGCGTGAGACTTTCATTGTGCGAAGTGGCACTTCCTAAACTGGGCTCGTGCGACTTGCATTTTAAAACGAGGCTTCTCTTTAGTAAAATTACTTAATGCTGTTAAGAAACAACTTATTTTACCGCCGCAAATTTAAATGCGAAATCTGGTGGCAACTCTAATCCAACATATCAACACCAGGCCTACACAACTTAAAATTGTGTGTTGATATGTTGGATTGGAGTAACATACTATGCAGGTGCAAATAGCAAATATTCTCCAAATACGATTTTTCCAATATTCTCCAAATCGTATTTCATCGTATTGTCGCGGTAATACACAAAGAGGTAAGGCCGTGAATAAAGTTTCACCCACCGTACAATTAACGGAGGGAAGCATTGCGAGTAGAGATGTTCAAAGCAGAATATCGGCGACTCATTTATAATGCTTGCTTTCAATGCGGCGTTAGCTTTTTTTCGGGCGACCAATTACTTCGCGATAATCTTCGCCTAATAATTAAGTATCAATAGGGTGTATTTACCGCCGCAAGTTCAAATGCGAAATCTTAAGGCAGTCTACGCCTCTCTGTTAACACCTGTCGTGCATCTTGCTCCAACCAGCATACTACCAACATCAGGCCTAAACATCTAGCAAAACTTTCGATTCAATAGTTTGCGTATTGAGAACATAATAGTGTGTTTCATGTTGTTTAAAACTACAGATTTAAACCCTGTTTTAACAGTGATTGCTCGGCCCAAGCCATGGTAAAAAATTACCGAGTAAAAGTTTGCAAAAGTATAGCAAACCATAGGCGTTAAACCATTTTTAGTCTTTAAGAGAATAATAATATTTGCTTTTCAAACATGTAAGCTGGTCAAAATTTAATAAAATGACCATACGCATTATCTACGTAAATTCTATTTATCAAATATATGTTTCGATCATTCCCCAAATTCTACGCCATATTTGAACCCCTTTCGCATCAAAGGCATATTTTAAGTGGGAAGTTTTCGGCCCATATCTGTTTTTGCTTGCAGAAACAAGTTAAGGAAAATAAAAAACAAAATATATAATATAAAGTACACAATACAAAATATTAAAAAAAAAAATAAATAAAATAAAAAAAAAAAAAAAAATAAAGTAAAAATTGAAAATAAACACTAAGCCCTAAAAATATACCCCCTGACAAAATATACAACAACCGCACCCTCGTCTAGTTCTTTTTTGGTTTCCTATGGCGATTTTTGTCCGAAGCTTTATAGAAAAAGTAGACATCGTAGAACCTTTAAATTTTCAGACATGGCGTAGAGGTGTATGTAGGTGCTTTGTAGAAGTTTATGAGGCTGCACCCCCAGGGGCCTTTGCTTGGGGGGCAAAATGCTGAAATATTGCGTTTTAGCTCTTTGTAGCTAACGACTGCCATCTAGAAGCAGAAAAACTTTCATACATAATTCGTTCATATTCGCTTGCTTCGTCCAGCTTGTGATGTGACGAAGCGACTGACCGCCTGCTGCGTTTAAAAAAAAAAATCAAAATAAAGTAAAAATTGAAAATAAACACTAAGCCCTGAAAATATACCCCCTGACAAAATATACAACAACCGCACCCCCGTCTAGTTAAATATTTGTTTTTAAATTATACTTTTTCCACAGTTTTAAAGCTTCGAGGAGAATGTCCACCAGGCTTTATTAATCCACCAAGATGCGATGGTAATAAATTTGTTGGAAAATAAATATTTGACTCAGTTTACCAGATATTTTGGAATAATATTTTTGTTTTTACAGAAATCAATGAGTGTATCCCTAATCCATGTTTAAACGGTGGAATGTGTACAGATCTAATTAATGGATATAGTTGCACATGCCCATTTCCAAATGGTGGACCAAGCTGTGAAAAACGTGAAATTATTAACATAAAATAAAAATATAAAAGTTGCCTATGGTTGACTAACTTTTGTTTTTAGCATGCATATCACCCCCAGTTCCAAATAATGGATATTTCTCTCCAAAACAATCTACACCTTTCTATGATGTGTCTGTTACTATAAACTATTTTTGTAACTTTGGATATACTTTGGAAGGCTCTGATATGAACACATGTTTATTTACTGGACAATGGAGTACAACTGCACCAATCTGTTCCCTTATTGGTATTTTATGTTTGTAATAATTTTGATACAATATTACTGTTTTGCGCTAATGTCAATATTGACATTAATTATACACCGGATTGATTTTATGATTTCTTATTATCTAGAGTGTGCTGACCCACCAAACTTAGAAAATGGTCAATATTATCCCAACAAGGTTCCAGCCCTTTATTCGATTAATGAAGTTGTTTCATATACATGTAATGATCCCTACATTCTTGATGCTGCAACAACATCAATCTGTCAAGAAAACGGATTGTTTTCGCCAATTTCTGCCACATGCAGAATAGGTTTGTGTTTTAAGTGCTGTTCGCTTTGATAACACGTATTGCCTTTATTACTTATCACAAATATGTTTTTAAATCTAAATAATGATTAACTATAGAAAAGTATCAATAATAATTAAAACACATTTTTAGGTTATTTTTTGTTGTAGGTTTAATGGTTATTATTTAGTTATTGTTATAATGCAATCCATTTTAAATTGGATTTCAACCAGTTTAAATTATGCTTATTTCCATTTTACTAGTTTGCAAAACACCACCTACTTTACCTGATGGCACATTTTCTCCTGTTGCACCTTCTTCTATCTATGAAGTTGGCCAAACACTTGTATATACTTGTAATGATGAATTTCAGTTAAACGGAATAAGCAATGTGGTGTGTGAAAAAAATGGAGAATTTTCTAGTCTTCAAGCATCGTGCTCTGGAGGTTAAGCAATTACTTGTAATGTTTTTATTAGGGGGAAGAGTACTACAAAATGTAATAATTACTGTAATTTTTTCTTGCAATTTTTATTCAAAACTTGCTTTATTAGTTTGTGGCCAACCACCTCGTTTGAAGCATGGAAACGTGGAATCTATTTCCAAATCATATGTTGTAAATGATGTTGTTTCATATGTTTGTAAAAGTGGTTATGTGTTAGAAGGCGATTCGACAATCAGATGCAAAAAAAATAGACAGTTTCAATCCTTAAGGGCAAAGTGTGTCAGAGGTAAGTATAACAAATATTTAAAAAAAATTGAGTAACTTCTGTTCATTAAGCAGCTTATGTTTTTTATATCTTCTATACAGTCTGCTTCAACCCCCCTTCTCTTAATAATGGATTTGTCCTATCTGAACAAGAGTATTTTCAAGTAAACGATTTTGTGCAATATGATTGCAATGAAGGATATATATTGGAAGGAGAAGATAGAGTGAGATGTCTTTCTAGTGGACGTTTTACCAAACTCAGAGCAACATGCAATAAGGGTATCTATTTACTTTTATTATAATATATATTTTGTTCACAGCAGGTAACAGAAAGCTCAGGGGCAGACTTTGACAACTAGATTTAATTAAGCTTTATAAATTCAGATTAAAACTTCAACCAAAAGACTAAAGTATCGATTGGCAAAATAGCATTTTTGATAAAACCTACATTAAATTAACTAGAATTGCAGTACATGAGCCATTCACAAATTGGATTTAGAATTAGAATTAATTACATTTTGCTGTAATCCTTTGAATCATATAGTTGTACAAGTTTGCTTGTGGACATATTGTTACAGTTAAAATGCAAATTGATTATAAATTTATAATTAGCCATATCTTTCCATTAGCATTGTAAACGGGTTCCCATTCCTTGCTTATTTCATAGATTTGTGCTAATCTAACTAAAATGTCTTAAAAAATATTACTTTTTTTTTCCTTCCAAAAAAGAATACCTATTTTTTTTATTCTGTGCAAGTTTGACCATAGTCGATGAATTATCTTCAGTCCTTTCGTCAGACTATGTAAACATTGTATACTACTATTTAATAGCAATGGTTTGTTTCAAAACATACATTGCAATCTACAGCATTGCAGCTTGTGCCTTGGGGTCAGTAAACTTTCTGTTGCAGTATGCTAGTCAGGACATTGTCCATTGTATGTTTATCTTAGGGCTGATTGTGTATTAAATACATGCGATTTATATTACCTATTGAACATAATTAAGAAAATATGCTAATGTAAGCACATTTTTGTGATGAGTCGGAGAATGAAATGTCAAATCAAAATTTAGAACTAGCCTTTTAGTTCTTTTTCTTCAGGGCAACTACCTATTTTAATGCTAAGTATGTGAAATCCCTTTATAAGGTATTTATCAACAGCCAACGTCGTGGCAACAGTTTTGTCAACAGAGCATATTTTACACAATGAGAAAAAATACTTTATTTAATATGGGCAATGAATTTTCACAGTTTGTTCTAATCCTGTGAGACTTGAGAATGGACAATTTACACCTGTACGAGATCCATCAGTTTATGAAATTAATGAGGTTGTTACTTACACATGCAATGATGGCTTTGCACTAGAAGGTGGAAATACAATAATTTGTGAAAGTAATGGCAAATTTGGTGATCTTACTGCAAATTGCAAACAAGGTAAATTTAAATGCAATATTTTACCAGAATTTGTTCAATACCAAAAAGTTGTATTTCTAATGTTTAATAATAACATTAACATCTGAAATGTGGCAGTGTCCTGCTATCATAGAAAAATGTTGCACTATTTTTATATTTGTGAATCTAATAAATATATCTACTTGTTGTGGTTTAATCTTTGCAATGCTTATTTTATTTACAGTTTGTTTGAATCCCCCACTCCTCAACAATGGACAGTTAACACCTGTAAGGAATCCACCAATTTTTAATATTGATGAGGTTGTGACTTATACATGTAATGATGGCTTTACCCTATATGGTGGAAACACAATCACTTGTGAGAGTGATGGCAAATTTAGTGATTTTACAGCAAATTGCAAACAAGGTGAACTTTTGTTTATTTTATTTGCCATTGCTTTCTAAAGGCATTGTTACTGCTGTTGGGCAAGAATTTATGTTTGTAACACAGTGTTTTACTATACATACAATGAGTGCAAACAATTTATATTTTCATAAAACACAGTGGTTTTAATACTGCAGAATATTGTGCATCTTAGAGAATGTACCGCATTTATTGTATATGGGTTATCTTTTTTACAGTTTGTTCTAATCCTGTTGAGCTTGACAATGGACAATTTACACCTGTACGAGATCCATCAGTTTATGAAATTGAAGAAGTTGTGACTTACACATGCAATGATGGCTTTATACTAGAAGGTGGAAATACAGTAACTTGTGGAGTTGATGGCAAGTTTAATGAACTTACTGCAAATTGCAAACAAGGTGAACTAAATGCCATATTTTACCAGAATTTGTTCAATACCAAAAAGTTGTATTTCTAATGTTTAATAATAACATTAACATCTGAAATGTGGCAGTGTTCTGCTATCATAGAAAAATGTTCTACTATTTTTATATTTGTTAATCTAATAAATATATGTACTTGTTGTGGTTTAATCTTTACAATGCTAATTTTATTTACAGTTTGTTTGAATCCCCCACTCCTCAACAATGGACAGTTAACACCTGTAAGGAATCCACCAATTTTTAATATTGATGAGGTTGTGACTTATACATGTAATGATGGCTTTACCCTATATGGTGGAAACACAATCACTTGTGAGAGTGATGGCAAATTTAGTGATTTTACAGCAAATTGCAAACAAGGTGAACTTTTGTTTATTTTATTTGCCATTGCTTTCTAAAGGCATTGTTACTGCTGTTGGGCAAGAATTTATGTTTGTAACACAGTGTTTTACTATACATACAATGAGTGCAAACAATTTATATTTTCATAAAACACAGTGGTTTTAATACTGCAGAATATTGTGCATCTTAGAGAATGTACCGCATTTATTGTATATGGGTTATCTTTTTTACAGTTTGTTCTAATCCTGTTGAGCTTGACAATGGACAATTTACACCTGTACGAGATCCATCAGTTTATGAAATTGAAGAAGTTGTGACTTACACATGCAATGATGGCTTTATACTAGAAGGTGGAAATACAGTAACTTGTGGAGTTGATGGCAAGTTTAATGAACTTACTGCAAATTGCAAACAAGGTGAACTAAATGCCATATTTTACCAGAATTTGTTCAATACCAAAAAGTTGTATTTCTAATGTTTAATAATAACATTAACATCTGAAATGTGGCAGTGTTCTGCTATCATAGAAAAATGTTCTACTATTTTTATATTTGTTAATCTAATAAATATATGTACTTGTTGTGGTTTAATCTTTACAATGCTAATTTTATTTACAGTTTGTTTGAATCCCCCACTCCTCAACAATGGACAGTTAACACCTGTAAGGAATCCACCAATTTTTAATATTGATGAGGTTGTGACTTATACATGTAATGATGGCTTTACCCTATATGGTGGAAACACAATCACTTGTGAGAGTGATGGCAAATTTAGTGATTTTACAGCAAATTGCAAACAAGGTGAACATTTGTTTATTTTATTTGCCAATGCTTTCTAAAGGCATTGTTACTGCTGTTGGGCAAGAATTTATGTTTGTAACACAAGTGTTTTAGTATACATACAATGAGTGCAAACAATTTATATTTGCATAAAACACAGTGGTTTTAATAATGCAGAATATTGTGCATCCTAGAGCATGTACCGCATTTATTATATATAGGTTAACTTTTTTACAGTTTGTTCTAATCCTGTTGAGCTTGACAATGGACAATTTACACCTGTACGAGATCCATCAGTTTATGAAATTGAAGAAGTTGTGACTTACACATGCAATGATGGCTTTATACTAGAAGGTGGAAATACAGTAACTTGTGGAGTTGATGGCAAGTTTAATGAACTTACTGCAAATTGCAAACAAGGTGAACTAAATGCCATATTTTACCAGAATTTGTTCAATACCAAAAAGTTGTATTTCTAATGTTTAATAATAACATTAACATCTGAAATGTGGCAGTGTTCTGCTATCATAGAAAAATGTTGCACTATTTTTATATTTGTTAATCTAATAAATATATGTACTTGTTGTGGTTTAATCTTTACAATGCTAATTTTATTTACAGTTTGTTTGAATCCCCCACTCCTCAACAATGGACAGTTAACACCTGTAAGGAATCCACCAATTTTTAATATTGATGAGGTTGTGACTTATACATGTAATGATGGCTTTACCCTATATGGTGGAAACACAATCACTTGTGAGAGTGATGGCAAATTTAGTGATTTTACAGCAAATTGCAAACAAGGTGAACATTTGTTTATTTTATTTGCCAATGCTTTCTAAAGGCATTGTTACTGCTGTTGGGCAAGAATTTATGTTTGTAACACAAGTGTTTTAGTATACATACAATGAGTGCAAACAATTTATATTTGCATAAAACACAGTGGTTTTAATAATGCAGAATATTGTGCATCCTAGAGCATGTACCACATTTATTATATATAGGTTAACTTTTTTACAGTTTGTTCTAATCCTGTTGAGCTTGACAATGGACAATTTACACCTGTACGAGATCCATCAGTTTATGAAATTGAAGAAGTTGTGACTTACACATGCAATGATGGCTTTATACTAGAAGGTGGAAATACAGTAACTTGTGGAGTTGATGGCAAGTTTAGTGAACTTACTGCAAATTGCAAACAAGGTGAACTAAATGCCATATTTTATAAACAAAATAAATAAACCCTAGTATGAAGAATATTCAACTTTTGTTTGTGCTTTTTTTATATAGAAATTGTATATTGTTTGCTTAATATTATCAAATTTTATTTCCATAAGTGTTTTATCTTAGTATGTTATCTAGGGATTGGCAGTTGAAGTTAATCGTTAGGTAGTTTTGGACTCTGTTCGTATTTATCAACTTAATAATAGATTACCTTTGTTTTGATTTAATTTTTTGCAAAACTACCTACAGTTTGTTCAAATCCCCTCCTCCTTAACAATGGACAATTTGCACCTGTACGAGATCCACCAGTTTATGAAATTAATGAGGTTGTGACTTACACATGCAATAGTGGCTTTGCCCTAGATGGTGGAAATACAGTAACTTGTGAGAGTGATGGCAAATTTAGTGAACTTACAGCAAATTGCAAACAAGGTAAATTTAAATGCAATATATATTTCACAAGAAATCAATAAACTACTTCATTTAACTGTTGTTTGTGACTAATTTAAAACACATGAAATAGTGTATTTTATATTGTTTGATCACTACCATTATGTCGTATTTCTAATGTTAAATAATAGTATAAACATCTAAAATGTGGTAGTGTCCTGCAATCATAAAAATGTTGCACTATTTATGTGACCCGAAAAAAAAAAATTTTTTTTTGGACACATGTTGTTTTTGTCTGAATTATTATGTGGCCCGAAAAAAAAAATTTTTTTTGGACACATGTTGTTTTTGTCCGAATTATTTATTTATTTATTTATTATGTGGCCCGAAAAAAAAAAAATTTTTTTTTGGACACATGTTGTTTTTATCCGAAATATTTTTATTTTTATTTTTTTCAGTCAATTTTTTTGTTGTTCACTTTTGACAAGGAAAAAAACATAGTTGGAACATGAAATTTTCACAACTGGTAAATACCCTCCCAAAGTTGTTTCTAATATAAAATTTTTGTGCACAAGATCTAAGGGGAGGTTTTTAGGGGGGAAAAACTGTCATTTTTTACTAATTTTGGTTTTAAGCACTTTTCAGAGATAAAAAAATGTAAAAAAAATCTGATATATTTATGGATGATGGATACATGACATATACATTGCTAAGTAACAAATTTTAAACCTTACCCCTGAACTTTTCATCCGGGGGGTCAAAATGCACAACACTTTAGGAAATTTCAATGATATATTTACACTAGAAGGAAATGACATAAACATCTAAAAATTTCACAAATGTTAGAGAACCATTTAAAGCTGATGTTAAAATAAACATTTTACCTCTTGAAAAAAAGGGGAGTAATTTAGGGGGGTAAAATTAAAATTCGGCCGTTTTTGTGTTTAGAGGTGTCTAAAAAATTAAAGAAAACATTGTTAAATAGTTTTCAATTATAAAGACAAATTATAGATTGCTCATCAGGCCAATTTTGAACTTCAATTTAAAATAATTAACCTATGAGGGAAAATAACTAAACAAAAATATAGAAATTAAAGTGATTTCATTCATAGAATAAAAACTGGAAACAGAGTGGTGTACATTGCCTCCACAATTTTTCATTTCAATCTGCGGCGGTAAAATATGTTGTTTTGTAAAAGCAATAAGTTAATTTACTAAGAGAAGCCTCTTTTTAAAAGGCAAGTCGCACGTGCTTAGTTTCACTGAGACAAGCCACTTCGCACAATGAATGTTGCACGCGCTGGACAAAAAAAGCACAGTAGGCAGCCAGACGCTTCGCGGCCAGAATAAAGCAAGCGATATGAACAAATTCTGCATTGAAGGTTTTCTGCCGCTAGGTTAGAGTATGCAGCTGTAAAGAACTAAATCGATTACGTCACACTATTGACTTTTGTCCCCAATGAGAGGCGTACAGGGGTGCAAGAAAAAATTGTCAAATATTTTTTAATTATAAAGACAAGTTATAGGTTTGCTTCGCAGCCAAATTTACATTAAGACCACTAGCAATCAATCTTGTAAAAGTGCACCATGTCCAACCTATACCACGCAACTTCGGGCCACATCCGCTTTTGCCTGCTAAAGCACCGAAACTGGAAGCACAACATTGGGAGTATATGGACACTGACAAATAAGACCCGTTGAAAGAATGTAGAATAACTAAGGAATGACACCCTGGTAAAATATAGTAGAACTGCGCTGTACCCCCCTGGTATAATATAGTAGAACCGCACCATACCCCCTGATATAATAGAGTAGAACCGCGCTATACCCCCTGGAAAAATATACAAAAACCGCACACCCTGTCTAGTTTATTTTATTTTTTTTTTTCAGTCAATTTTTTATGGCTCAGTTTTGACAAGGAAAAAAACATAGTTGGAACTTGAAATTTTCACAACTGTTAAATACCCTCCCAAAGTTGTTTCTAATATAAAAAAAATTGCCTAGGTTCTAAGGGGTGGTTTTTAGGGGGGTAAAACTGTCATTTTTTGGTAATTTTGGTTTTCGGCACTTTTCAGAGATGAAAAAATGTAAAAAAAATCTGATATATTTATGGATGATGGATACATGACATATACAATGCTAAGTAACAAAATTTTAAACATTAGCCCTGAACTGTTTATCCGGGGGGTCAAAATGCACAACACTTTAGGAAATTTCAATGATATATTTACACTAGAAGGAAATGACATAAAAATCTGAAAATTTCACAAATGTTAGAGAACCATTTAAAGCTGATGTTGAAATAAACATTTTACCTCTTGAAAATAGGGGAGTATTTTAGGGGGGCAAAATTAAAATTCGGCCATTTTTGTGTTTAGAGGTGTCTAAAAAACTAAAGAAAACATTGTTAAATAGTTTTCAATTATAAAGACAAATTATAGGTTGCTTCACAGCAAAATTTTGACCTTCAACTCAAAATAATTAACCCATGGGGGAAAATAATTAACCAAAAATATAGAAATTAAAGTGATTTTTTGATGGAAAAAAAATTGCAAACAAAGTGGTGTACACTGCCTGGCAGATTTTTTATTTAAACTTGCGGCGGTAAAATATGTTGTTTTGTAAGAGCAATACGTTAATTCACTAAGAGAAGCCTCTTTCTAAAAGACAAGTCGCACGCGCTTAGTTTCACTAAGACGAGACACTTTGCTCAATGGATGTTGCACGCGCTGGACAAAAAAAGCACCACAGGGAGCCAGCCGCTTCGCGGCCAGAATAAGGCAAGCGATATGAACAAATTCTGTATTGAAGGTTTTCTGCCGCTAGATTAGAGTAGATAGCTGTAAAGAACTAAATCGAACACATCACACTATTGATTTTTGTCCCCAATTAGAGGCGTATAGGGGTGCAAGACAAAATTGTCAAATATTTTTCAATTATAAAGACAAGTTATAGGTTTGCTTCGCAGCCAAATTTATATTAAGACCACTGGCTATCAATCTTGTAAAAGTGCACCATGCCCAACCTATAACACGCAACTTCGGGCCACATCCGCTTTTGCCTGCTAAAGCACCGAAACTGGAAGCACAACATTGGGAGTATATGGACACTGACAAATAAGACCCGTTGAAAGAATATAGAATAACCAAGGAATAACACCCTGGTAAAGTATAGTGGAACTGCGCTATACCCCCCCTGGTATAATATAGTAGAACCGCGCTATAACCCCCTAGCAAAATATACAAAAACCGCACACCCTGTCTAGTTGTTTATTATTATTTTTTTTCAGTCAATTTTAATGTGGCTCACTTTTGACAAGGAAAAAAACATAGTTGGAACATGAAATTTTCACAACTGTTAAATACCCTCCCAAAGTTGTTTCTAATATAAAAAAAATTTGCCTAGGTTCTAAGGGGTGGATTTTAGGGGGGAAAAACTGTCATTTTTTGTTAATTTTGGTTTTAGGCACTTTTCAGAGATAAAAAAATGTAAAAAAAATCTGATATATTTATGGATGATGAATACATGACATATACAATGCTAAGTAACAAAATTTTAAACCTTACCCCTGAACTGTTTATCCGGTGGGTCAAAATGCACAACCCTTTAGGAAATTTCAATGATGTATTTACACTAGAAGGAAATGACATAAAAATCTGAAAATTTCACAAATGTTAGAGAACCATTTAAAGCTGATGTTAAAATAAACATTTTACCTCTTGAAAAAAGGGGAGTATTTTAGGGGGGCAAAATTAAAATTCGGCCGTTTTTGTGTTTAGAGGTGTCTAAAAAACTAAAGAAAACATTGTAATACAGTTTTCAATTATAAAGACAAATTATAGGTTGCTTCACAGCAAAATTTTGACCTTCAACTCAAAATAATTAACCCATGTGGGAAAATATTTAACCAAAAATATAGAAATTAAAGTGATTTTTTTATGGAATAAAAATTGCAAACAGAGTGGTGTACAGTGCCTGGCAGATTTTTCATTTAAAATTGCGTCGGTAAAATATGTTGTTTTGTAAAAGCAATAAGTTAATTTACTAAGAGAAGCCTCTTTCTAAAAGGCAAGTCGCACGCGCTTAGTTTCACTGAGACGAGACACTTTGCACGATGAATGTTGCACGCGCTGGACAAAATAAGCACAGCAGGGAGCCAGCCGCTCGCGGCCAGAATAAAGCAAGCGATATGAACAAATTCTGTATTAAAGGTTTTGATTGGTGTAGATAGCTGTAAAGAACTAAATCGATTACGTCACAATATTGACTTTTGTCCCCAATTAGAGGCGTATAGGGGTGCAAGAAAAAATTGACAAATATTTATTAATTATAAAGACAAGTTATAGGTTTGCTTCGCAGCAAAATTTATATTAAGACCACTGGCAATCTATCTTGTAAAAGTGCACCATGTCCAACCTATAACACAACCAACTTCGGGCCAAATCCGCTTTTGCCTGCTAAAGCACCGAAACTGGAAGCACAACATTGGGAGTATATGGACACTGACAAATAAGACCCGTTTAAAGAATATAGAATAACTAAGGAATAACACCCTGGTAAAGTATAGTGGAACTGCGCTATACCCCCCTGGTATAATATAGTAGAACCGCGCTATAACCCCTTAGCAAAATATACAAAAACCGCACACCCTGTCTAGTTCACATTGCTGTGCTCTAGTGCTGGGCCTTTTAGCATTGCGGACCGGTTTAATACTGAAATTTTGTCATGGACCGGCCTTTAAATATTATTATGGGGCATTGTTTCTATGATTTTATTCTACTGCAGTTAAGCTGCGAACGCTTTAACATAAAAAACATGATATTTTTTACCTTTTTTTTCTTGGTATATAATATGTACGGGAGGTTAGAGTTTACAATAAAGAATGCATTTTTGGATGTTGTGAAAGTGCCATGTAACTCATTTTATATTTGTTATTCTAATAATATATTTAACTTGTTTTGGTTTAATCTTTGCAATGCTTATTTTATTTTAAGTTTGTTCAAATCCATCACTCCTCAACAATGGTCAATTTACACCAGTGCGAGATCCATCACTTTATGAAAGTAATGAGGTTGTAACTTACACATGTAATGATGGCTTTACACTAGAAGGTGGAAATACAGTAACTTGTGGAAATGATGGCCAGTTTAGTGAACTTACAGCAAATTGCAAACAAGGTAAGTTAGATGCTATAATTTATAAATAAAATAAATAAACCCTTGTATGAAAAATATTCAACTTTTTCATTATTATTTAGGAACCCAAAATAATGTATTTTATATTGTTTGATTAATATTAAAAAAAATTGTATTGCTTTACGTTTTAATAATTGTATTTATCTAGGAATTGGCAGCTGAAGTTAATCAAGAAATAGTCTTGCACTCTTTTTTTATGTTTTTTGATCTAATAATACATTAACTTTGTTGTGACTTAATCTTTTGCAAAACTACCTACAGTTTGTTTAAATCCCCTACTCCTCAACAATGGACAATTTACACCGGTACGAGATCCACCAGTTTATGAAAATAATGAGGTTGTAACTTACACATGCAATGATGGCTTTACACTAGAAGGTGGAAATACAGTGACTTGTGGAATTGATGGCAAATTTAGTGATCTTACTGCAAATTGCAAACAAGGTGAATTTAGAAAATGTTTGTTGCAAAAAACTTTAGTAAGCCTTAATAAGTTGTTGTTCTGTTTCGTTTTTATCAAAATCTAGTTTGAAATTCATCCAACAATATTTCAACTGTTCATTGTAAAATTTACTCTGCAGGAATGCTCCAGCCTGCTGGTTGTAGTTTTTACCCATTCCCTGGTTAAATGCTAACATTAGCATTATAAAGCGTTTTGGGAAAATAGACAGCTAAAATAAAAAAAAATCTCTTAATTTGAAAAATATTTAAAAAAGTCTTTCATCCTTTATTGAAAGGGTCGAAACTGCTAAACGTTTGCATATTTAAACGTTTAATATTATTAATATGAAATATTTTTCAGTGTGTTCTAACCCCCCACTCCTGAACAATGGAGAATTAAGACCTGTAAGAGATCCATCAATTTTTAATATTGATGAGGTTGTAACTTACACATGTAATGATGGCTATTCATTGGAAGGTGGGAATAAAGTAATTTGTGAAAGTGATGGCAGATTCAGTGATTTCACAGCTGTTTGTAAACCAGGTAATTTTGAAGGAATTGTTATTTTTGTCTGTGTATGTTTGCTTTTTATATATTTCTGTGTTATATTAAAACAAAAACAATGTTGTACTGTATTTATTGCTGATATATTTTAGTAATATCCTGTCCGGAACCAAGTGGATTAAGAAATGCAAACTTTTCACCTGTGAAAGATCCACCTGTATATAGTGTAAATGATGTTGTTACATACACTTGTAATGATGGATACAGGCTAGATGGTACAGAAACTGTTACTTGTCAAGATACTGGAGAATTCACAAGTTTTATGGCAATTTGTGTTCTTGGTAATCATTTTTATTGCTATTGAATTAGATGTAAAAAATATTTTAGCAATTTGCTGAATTAGAAGACACTAAACAAAAATCATTTTTTCAAATTTCTAATGATATTGGATTGACATTGTTCAACTTACGAAACTAAGCTTGTAAGGCTTTGTCGAGTATTTATAATAATAATGCTGTATGTTTTGTATGACGAAAACTTTATAAAACAATGACAATAAACAAAGTAATATTAGGTTATATTCTTAAGATAAATTAATTGTTTTACTTTTATTTAAAACTGGTTTATTGTTGTAGATTGTTTAATAACTTTTTATTTTTGTCCAGTTTGTTCTAATCCTGTTGCACTTGATGATGGTCGATATGCCCCAGTTCGAGATCCATCAGTTTATGAAATTAATGAGGTTGTGACTTACACATGCAATGATGGCTTTACACTAGAAGGTGAAAGTACAGTAACTTGTGGAATTGATGGCCAGTTTAGTGTTCTTGTAGCAAGATGCAAACAAGGTAACCATTATTTTTGTCTTTTTTTTAATGTCTTCTGTTTGTTAATAAATTATTATTATGTTTATAAATTTTAGTTATATCCTGTCCGGAACCAAGTGCATTGATAAATGCAAACTTTTCACCTGTGAAAGATCCACCTGTATATAGTGTAAATGATGTTGTTATATACACTTGTAATGATGGATACAGGCTAGATGGTACAGAAACTGTTACTTGTCAAGATACTGGAGAATTCACAAATACGATGGCAATTTGTGTTCTTGGTAATCATTTTTATTGCTTTTGATCTATAAATGAATAATATTTTTTTAATTTGCTGTTTTAAACAATAAATATTTTTTAACAACAGTCCTGTAGTTCATTCTTTAAGCTAAAAACTTTACAGAAGCAGAATCTCAAAACAAATTATACCTGGGTTATTTTTTTTAGATAATTTTATTTTAATCGTTTTAAAAACTCATTTATTACTGCAGGTTGAATAATAACATTTTTTTTATTTCCAGTATGTTCTAATCCTGTTGCACTTGACAATGGTCGATTTTCCCCAGTTCGAGATCCATCAGTTTATGAAATTGATGAAGTTGTGACTTATACATGTGATGATGGCTTTTCATTGGAAGGTGGAAATACAATTACTTGTGGAATTGATGGCAAATTTAGTGATCTTACAGCAAATTGCAAACAAGGTATTTTAGTTATAGGTGTGGAAATTTATGTTTATGTGAAGTAATTTGCTTGATTTCACTGCTGTTATGTTTTTTTGTGTTTACTGCCATCAATGCCATCTAGTTAAATTTAAGTTGCCATATATAAGCAGAATAAATATAAAAAATAGCTTGTAAAACAATAAAGATAGTTTGCAGGCTCTAGTGTTACAGAAGGTATTGTTCTGTTTGTTATGATGCTATTTGTCTTGGAATGTAACCATGCCACTGAAGGCAACGACTTCTTGGTTTTGTTGCAAGTGTTTTTACGATATGTTTTAGGAAAAAAGAATGTTTTTATTTTGAGAATAATTAATTATTTATAGTTATTTTATTACAAAACATAGTAAACTAGATGTTGGTGCAGTTGTTGTATTTTCAGGGCCTAGTGTTTATTTTGTGTTAGCTGGTTGTTATAAATAGTGTTACTTACCATGGTTACTTATAAATATTATTAATTTCACTTTGGTTTGTTGTGTATATGTTGTTTGTTGTATACATGCCATAACTTGTTTCTGCAAGCAAAAACAGAAATTGGCCGATTAATTTCTTATACATTAGTTTGGTGAAGAATATGCAAAATTAATTTTAGAATCATTTTGCAATTAAAATATTATTTATTTTTATTTTTGCCGGTTTAAATCAAAATCCCATTCCCAGACACATGGCACTTGACGCCTAAAAGCTGTACCTTTAAAAAAACTTTCGAGCACTTTCGAACTTTTTTGACTCATGGTCTAATCTGGCAACATAGTTCATGAATGACATATAAATAATGCTTCTAGCAATGCTTCCCTGGGTTCTATGATGGGTGAAACTTTATTACATGGCCTTGCCCCTCATCTATTACCGTGATAAAAAATTCAATTACGAGAGGATAATGAGTACAGCCATGTTATTAAATTTGGGCCAGCTAACATGTTTAAAGAGCAAATATATATTCATTCTCTTAAAATGGCTTTATGCCTATTGTTTACTATACTTTAGCAAACTACTCTGTAAATGCATTTTTCATGCCTTGGTCCGTGCAATCACTTGTAAAACAGAGTTTAAATCTGTTTCAGGAGCTAACAGAAAGGTCTACTTTACCACCAGATTTCGCATTTAAAAAAATAAGTAATAAAAAAACAAAAGTGAACAATCTGCAAAACTCTTTTATGTGCCTACTACGCCAAGTTTAAACCAAGTATTTTGCTTGCTGCGTTTCAAAACAGGGGCGAGCAGAGAGGTGTACACTGCAACAAGATTTCACTCACATACAGTTTAAGTTGACAAAAAATATAGTTCGACAGGCTCCCAGGACCATATTTGGCATGTGGGCCTTTTCAAGCTGAGCCAATTTCAAAATCCCATGCCACGCCAACTTTTAAAATAAGGTGCAATGAATGTACGTCGAACGACGGTACGACTATCACGTGGCCCACAACTACATGATAACACTAAGCTTTTCAAAAGTAACTCGCGGGCAACTTAAAATGGCTCTGCGGCCCACAGTTTGCCGACCACATGCTCATGTCTGAAAATTTGATTGTTTTGCGATGTATACTTTTTCTATAAAGCTCCGACTGAAAATTGGTCTGATACATACCATAGGAAACCAAAAAAGAATAATGGCAAAAACAGGATATGTCGGGAAAATAAATTTTCAGCCCATATAACTAAATATATCACTTGAGTCTGAAGATTGATTCATTATTTGGTTGTAGATATTTGATGCTTTGTTCACTGTGCATGCACGTTTTACTAAGAAAATTATACTTTCAACTTCCATATATATTTTTAATTCCAGGTATTTTGGGTAAACATAGCGGTCTGATATGATCACAACTTGTAAAAAAGCAATATTACATTGGTAACATATAATCAGGCCTGCATTAATGAACTTTACCAAATAGGTTAAGGAGATTTGCTTATTAAATGCTACCGGGTAACCATTTTTTAATATTTTTTATAGTATGTCTTCAGCCTACTGATATTATTAATGGATTTTACTTGCCTGTAAAGGATCCTTTACAATACAATATTAATGATGTGCTGACATATTCATGCAATGATGGATATAATTTGGATGGCACAAATACAGTAACTTGCCAAAGTGATGGAAAATTTAGCACTCTTTCTGCAACGTGTGCTAAAGGTATTGTTAATGTTATTTTTTGTTGATTAGTTAAGGGGTGTGCAACCTGCAGTCCGCAGAGCCTAAATATGTGACTGTGTCTGGTTTAGTTTTATGCCTGAGACATGAATACACTCATAATTACAAACAATAAAACTTAAAGTTTGAAAACCTGAGTAAAACCAGGAACAGATATTTTACAAAGGAATATATATTTCGCCTATACTGGCAACGTCAGTTCCTATAAAGGAAAGCTGACTTATATTCAATAAGAACAAGTCGCAATGGAAAGGGAAAAAAAGAGAAGTTCTTATGGCATATATTGTGTAAAATGGGCTATCTTATGCAAGGTAAAATCATTTTTTGCATTTTTTTTTGTGACATTAGGTATTTTTAACCATTTTGTTTCGCTAAATTCCAATTGACTCATTGGCGGCTGTTCCAAAAATTCAATTTCAAAACATTCCAAAATTGCAGGTTTTGTATTCAAATTTATAGATGTGTTTAACAGCATAGTGCCGTAAAAGAGCCGCTTTGTTGTTCTTTTCCTTCTAGTTCAATGTTTTCCATGTTGCTCTATGACCCCTTCATCTAGTTGAAAACGAGTTCTTTGTTTGTCCCACGTACCTTGCCCAACAAAGTTTACACATGTATATTTATATAGAAGAAAAATTTAGAAAAAAAGTATGAAGCAAGAAGTTTATCAGACCAAAATAAAATTCTATTTCTAAAACTGTTTTTTCAGTTTAGAAACTTTTTTTCTAAATCGCTTACAATTACAAGAGTATTTTTAAAAGTGGTATTTTTTATTTAGGCTACTTAATAAGGCTATTTTTGCTTTGCTTTAATATATACATACAAATGTTTTATTCCTTGTTGAAATAAGTTGTTGTAAATGTGTTTTACAGAGTTTCTAAATAGTTGTTTTTGCACAGATTGCACTCAGCCTTCTGATCTTCCTAATGGAATTTATTCACCTGTTAATGATCCATTGCAATATAATGTTCATGATGTTCTTACATATTCTTGTAATACAGGATATAAATTAGATGGTTTAAATACGGCAATATGCCAAAGTAATGGCCAATTTTCTACTCTTTCTGCTGTTTGTTTGCAAGGTGAGTCCTTTAGTTATGCATGTAATGTGTATACTTTTTTGTAGAAGTAATTTAGAATGATGGAAGTTTTATTCAATAAGCTTTTTTATTGTTATGTTTCAGTTTGTACTCAACCTCCTAATCTTTCTAATGGGATTTATTCGCCAATAAATAATCCTTTACAATACAACATTAATGACATACTAACTTATTCTTGTGATGTTGGTTACAAGTTGGATGGTCTAAGTACAGTAACTTGTTTAAGTAATGGTCAGTTTTCAACCTTTTCCGCCACTTGCAAAAAAGGTAATTTAGAGATAGATTGGTTTGTAGTAAATGCTAATTTAGTGATTTGAACTCATGTAAATATTTTGTAATAAATATACCCTAATATAATATTGTTTTTTTGTCACAATAAATCAATTGTGCTCAACCTGGGGTCCCATAAGGGTTTATGAAGCAGTTTTATTGTGACTGCGAGTCAGTGATGCTCTTAAAAAAATAAAAAATGTATTTTTGCATGTGCTTTTTATGCACCTATACGTGTTGGACATAACATACGGGAATAAAGGATAGCCAAAATGGTGGTTTAATCTCCCACACAGCTTCGAGCTCAAAAGCGAGTGTCAAAGATAATAAAGAAACAATAAAAGTGACAATAATTTGTTTGGAATATTTCAAGTTTAATTGGGGAAAAATAAGACTATAAATAAAAGAAGTGTTATTTTTGTTGAATGCCACAAATAGGCTCTTCTGATCCTTTATAATATTTCTACTTGCAATTGAATTTCAGCTATATTTTAAGTTTGCATTACTGTGAGGTTCATATTTATATAATTGTAGGGTTCCGTATTCCTTAATAAAAATAACTGTCATGTCTACGAAAATATCCTTGAGGTGACAAATTGTCACATTTCTATTCTTAGAAATATATTTCTTGGTATTTTTCTGATTTACAGGATTTAAAAAATGTGTATTCTCAGTTAAAGATTGTTTTAGAGGTCAATTTAATTCAAAAACTGTACTGTAGTTACTAAGCAAAATGACCGGCCTTATTTTGTGGATAATTTTTTGTTTAAAAATGACCTTTTTGTTTGGTTGATTGCCTTTCGTTTTATACTGGGCCGTGAATCATGTAAACCAGACCTGGACGGAATACTGCCTGCTCCATTCTGCCAAGCAATTTATCTGGCTCGCATCGCATCTTTCTTAAAATACAAACCAGGGCAACTTTCTACATATTGGATTAAAACATATATATATATACTCTCTTTCCAGGGACTGATCTATGTCCCCACCAAATTCCATTTTTTTCCTGTTTTAAAAACTAAAACAGAAACTGATTTTACATTTCCCGCTAACTGTTTTTGTCTTTTTCGTAAGTTCTACATGTTTTTTGCATCTTTGCAGACAAATGTTGCCTTCTGCACTGTGACACTTTTTCAAACGAAAATTTGTCAAACTTAATTTGTTAATTGATAGCAAGGATTCCGTATTTAATATATGAACGACCCTTAGTATAACAGCCGTTTTCAAACCTCTTACCAATTAATATTTTGTCAACCTAATTTAGTTAATGCCATGTTTTCGTTTCTCCCGATTCATACCATCTTTGCAATAATTCCATTACATCACAAAAAACACATCGGCAACTTAAAGTCTCAAAAAGCAAAAAAAATCATTGTTATTTTTTTAGTGCAAATTTTTCACATATTTTAACTTTGAGCTGTTGGGTTAACGCTCCTACAACTTGCTAAAATCCAACATATCAAGGAATGGATTATTTTATCTGTGCTCAATGCATCATGTCACCCTTTAAATCTCAACTAAAGTTTAAATTCTACCAAATAGCTGATTTTCCAAGCTTTGAGCGATCCCTTGTCTCCTGTTTTTCAAATTGACTTGTACATTTACGCACAACTCTCACATAATAACAGACTTTTAGCCTACTTGTTTTCAAGCGTTATAGTATGACATCATATTGCATGTTTTTGCGATCCTATTTTCGACCTGGTCCGGCCTGCAGTAAAAAAAATTGCCCAATCCTGATCTAAACAGTTGTCAGGGGACCGCCCTGTAAATTTCTTCCAGAAGGTTAGAACTACTGTACTAAACATTCCTAAGCAAGGCAAGCAGCAAAGGTATAGGTTGAAAACCTCAAATTTTCATACATGTTAAATATTTATCTTTTTATGAGTCTATAGTTCCCCAATTTTTTTTTAACAATTTATGTGTTTTTATGTACATAAAGCATGATCACCACTTTCATTCTTACTTTTATTTTAAATGCGAAGCTTTTGTTTTTTTATATGCAGTTTGTACAGAGCCTGCTGATCTTTCGAATGGAGTTTATTTACCAGTTACTAATCCTTTACAATATGACATTGATGCTATTCTCACATATTCATGTAAAAATGGATATAGATTGGATGGCATTAGTACAGTAACTTGTCAAAGTGATGGGACATTCACAATACTTTCTGCTGTTTGTGTGCAAGGTAATCAAATATTCAGATTTATATTTTTGGCTGAAGTTTAATGAAATTTAATCTTTCAATAAGTATTCTTTATAATTAAAACAGTTTAAGAAACTATTTGCAATTTAGTTAATATATAAAACACAATTAACAAATATGTAAAAATATTTTATTCTTTATTTAAAAAATGAATGGTTACCACAAACCCCTATTTGAAAGGTGGACCGGTTGTGTTGTGAAAGATTGTGTTTGTTTAGAGTTGTTCAAGGCATAAAAATATGTGCAACTACATGAACACTAAATGGACACAAAACAGATGACATATTTGTATATACAATCTGCAACGCCAACATAAGAGTGTAACAAATATTTGCAATATTGTTGTTTGCTAAAGATCACATGAAATGTTATGGTTTTGTTTAAATACCATTGATACCGAACAATCATAAATACAAAATGTTGCCATTTATTGTTGTGATTTAAAAAAAAAAAAAAAAAAAATAGTAAAAATGAATTTCATTAACATGCAAGCTAAACTTACATCCATTTAAGTTCGCATCTCAATTAGGTTTGGCAAATTTAGTGAACAAGCTACATTACAGTGCTAAAATTCATGATTTTAGTAACATCACTAATTGTCTGCGGGTAGATCTTATACTGGCTTTTTCATTGAGCTTTCAAAACCACCTGCATTAATTTTTGCTTAAAGAAACCTTGTGGTTCATTATAATGCCCCGTTTGCACATCAGGACACCCTAACATGGGTGGTCCGGCGCTGGCATTGCGTTCAGTGCAGCTCTTTACGTTCAATCTATTTGCAGAGTTTAGGGGTCTGTAAGTGTGGATTTTGTTTGCTTTATTGATTGCAGGCTTAAAATTTACATTCTTTTACTTTTTGTTGTACAATCAAAGTCATTATATTGGTTATTACAGCCTGATGGCCTTTTTTAACAAACCTTCATGGTGAAAAACAATTAGCTTTAATGTAGCCTACTCAATATTTTTAATGTGCAGTGTTTACAATAAATATAGCTGAGCCAAGGTAAGTGTTTGAGTAAAATGTGGTGATATTTATTTACACTCATGTGTGAGGTGTTCCTCTTGACACATAAGAAACAACATAGAGAAGAGCTACACTAGGTTTGTGACAGGTTGGCCATCCCTGTTCTACAGCACATTAGCCCTAATGATCAGTGACTTTTGTTGATTTATGTCTTTTAATACATAATAATATGCAATACACTGTAATTATATTGGAGAATCATTAGTCTTTTAATACATAATAATATGCAATACACTGTAATTATATTGGAGAATCATTATGTTCACACCTACTGTTCAGGTTCAAATTGTGAACGTAACTTAGATGTTACTGTGCCCACATGCTTGTCTTGGATTGCAAAAAAGCCAAATTTAATGCAATTAAAAATTATGCTGCAGGATATTATAAGCTCTAGCATTAAAGAAAATTTTGGCATACAACTGACCTTTTAGATAAATAATAGTTCCCCTGGCTTATGTTTCATTCTTTTTGTTTGCCTTGCAAAGCAAAGAACATGGTATCAGAAAGTGACTTGACTTGCTATTTGGTGAAAATGACTTTACTTATAGTTAAACTATTTTGCCGATGACTTGTCTTGGACTTCCTCCCTGAGAGGATTTCACTCGCATTAGCAAATGGGCGAGTGCAAAATATCAACCCTGTTACTTAACCAACAATCTTATTTGCTTTGCAGTGTTTTTGAGCAAGTTTTGATTTTTTTTAAGCCAAAAACCATACATACAATATTATTCTCTGACAATGTTTTACATACTCAATCTATATACACTCTTTTTTAAATGTTTTTTTTTTATTTCAATAATAAATATAAAAACTGCTCAGTTGAGGTTATGAGTACGTGACTTTTAACCTTACTGCAGGCAAGTTGTTTTCTAGCCTGGCTTCGAAGAATATCTTTAATTTATCTATTGATTTGGTTAGTGTGTGGAAGACTTACGGCGAACTGCTCGGCTTCATTTAATTTCTTGTTTTTGGCACAGTGAATATATAAAAGTTCAAGTTTAGTCATACAGCTGTTCATTTGTGCAGCCATACAACTGTTGGGTTAATAATTTTGGCCCAAAACAACTGTTTTAATTTGGCAGAATCATCTTGATAAACGACATTATATTAAGCACTTTACAGGCAAACTTTAGGCTTGCACTCAATTAAACATTTAGCACAAGTTTGACCGACAATTAAAAGCTTCCTAAGGGTTCTTACCTAATTACTTGCTATGACGTAAATTTGTAACTTCACCTGTTGGTATTTTCATGGCCCCTCTCTAACAAAAAACCCAGATTCACCTCTACAGTTGACTGGTTTCATTAGGGGTCCACAGGTTTCAGTCAAACTAATAAAAAAGGCCATCAGGCAAAAAAGGTAGACAAGCACTGTAAGATACATTATTGCACTTGGTAATTGTTTTCTATATTTATTTTTTAACCTTTTGTGTTTCAGTTTGTTCCAACCCTACTGTTATTTCCAATGGAGTTTATTCACCTGTAAATGACCCATTACAATATGATATTAATGCTATGTTGACATATTCATGTAATGATGGCTACAAATTGGATGGAACTAGTACAGTAACTTGTCAAAATGATGGAACATTTACTACGCTTTCTGCTAGTTGTTCCAAAGGTAACAAAGACATGTTTTGAAAGTTTAAACCAGGAAGGCAGAGTTGGTTTAAAACGTTCGCTGCAATCCCGAATTTTCGTTGTTTTCTTGTGGTGCGATTACCTTTACCTTTCTGTAACGCTAGCTGCCGCCAGAGCTTTCCCGCCAAATTTCTTCAACATGTTTTCTTCGCTTTAAGGAGTGATTTCAGACAGTTTAATCATTTGTTCACCGGTGGGTCAAATCACGTATCCGTTTTTAATTTTTAAACTGATATGGCCGCCAACTGGAAACTGTAAAGGTGGAATATGTTCCAAGTTTCGTAAATTGGCGGAAATACAGAGTCAGGGTCGGCTAGGGACTCGACAAAATCGCACATTTGACCGGAGTCGGACTCGGTTTTATTTTTTTGGCCGGAGTCCGACTCGGGTTACTTTCAACCGACTCCGCAGCCCTGGTTAGTCGTAAACAACAAGTTTAACGCCCACAAAAAATAATGTTAATAGAACTGTTGCAAGACACTAATTTGTGACACGAACACTGCCGAATCATGTGGCGTGCTCTGAAAAATCATCTTGCGGGCCACTTTTGGCACGCATGCCAGGGGGGAACTTAACTTCACACTATTTTATAGCAAAAAAATAGTACCCGCACATAATTTTGAACCAATAAACCCAATTAACATAATAAACATAAATCTGAATATGTTAAGAAAGCCGAATATGTTAAGTTTTAAAGTTTAACTTTATGATTACCATATTATAAACCCTCAAAACGATTTGAGGCGCAATTAACATCGCATCGCCGTGAACGTGCAAAAAACAGTAATTTTTTTCGTACAACCCACCGGTGGGTCACAATGCAGTAGCTAAATTTTAAGCATAACCCACTGATGGGTCGCATCGCCGTGAACGTGGTAATACAATACTCAGTAAGTTCCAAGATTTGAGTCCCATAGCCTGTATTCTACCTCTCCCCTTAACTAATATAGAGTGCATGCACAGCAATTTACGAGGGATGTAATGCAACTCACAAACCAACATAAGTATGGTTAAAAATATTTCACCCTATGGTATTCAACCTTTACGATTTACAGCCTTATCTGTTCTGAACTTTTGACTGTTCAAGCGCACATCGGACGGTAGTCTTACTTGAGTCCCAAGTTTGAGTTGAGCCAATTACCTGACTCTGTCGAGTCCATGATACAGTTACAAGTCAGACGGCAAAGGCCATCTTTAGAAAACAAATTAATTTGCCCAAATTAAATAATTAGCTTTTTCAAAAAAAATCTTTCCTATTAAAATCCCCACTTATCATGATTAAGAGATCTACAATATATATTGGTATTAGCTGTATCGTTAATATATGGACTTTTGCGTTAATGAGATAATCTTGGACATCGAATTATAACATGTAGTGCAGGGTTATTTACTTATATGTAAACCAAGAGACATTAAATTTGTTCAATTTGTTTAAAGTAAATACTTGTAATTTGTCTTTATAGTATGCCTTCAGCCTACTGATATTGTTAATGGATTTTACTCACCTGTAAATGATCCCTTGCAATACAATATTAATGATGTGCTGACATATTCGTGCAATGATGGATATAATTTGGATGGCACAAATACAGTAACTTGCCAAAGTGATGGAAAATTTGACGTGCTGTCTGCAACGTGTGCTAAAGGTAGTGTTTATACTGCTTAACTCTAAAAACCTTTCATACTTATTAAAACAGTAAAATATTGATTTTTGACAATTTAAGAAAAAATTGAAATCAGGGGTGTTTGACAAAATAAATTAAGTTTACTATATCAGCGTTGGATTAATTTTTTTCTAAATTGCCGCACAGTAACCAGAATATCTTTAAAGAACATATTTGTATCTTTTAAGAGGTTACTTATCAATGGGTTTCGCTTCGTATAATTCATATATAAATGTGCTTTATTATGTACCACTAATTAAATATATTTTATGGAATGTATAAATTATTTTTATTGTTTAGATTGCATTAAGCCACCAGATCTTGTCAATGGAATTTATTCACCTGTAAATGACCCGCTGCAATATAATGTTCATGATGTTCTTACATATTCTTGTAATACAGGATATAAATTAGATGGTTTAAATACGGCAATATGCCAAAGTAATGGCCAATTTTCTACTCTTTCTGCTGTTTGTTTGCAAGGTGAGTCCTTTAGTTATGCATGTAATGTGTATACTTTTTTGTAGAAGTAATTTAGAATGATGGAAGTTTTATTCAATAAGCTTTTTTATTGTTATGTTTCAGTTTGTACTCAACCTCCTAATCTTTCTAATGGGATTTATTCGCCAATAAATAATCCTTTACAATACAACATTAATGACATACTAACTTATTCTTGTGATGTTGGTTACAAGTTGGATGGTCTAAGTACAGTAACTTGTTTAAGTAATGGTCAGTTTTCAACCTTTTCCGCCACTTGCAAAAAAGGTAATTTAGAGATAGATTGGTTTGTAGTAAATGCTAATTTAGTGATTTGAACTCATGTAAATATTTTGTAATAAATATACCCTAATATAATATTGTTTTTTTGTCACAATAAATCAATTGTGCTCAACCTGGGGTCCCATAAGGGTTTATGAAGCAGTTTTATTGTGACTGCGAGTCAGTGATGCTCTTAAAAAAATAAAAAATGTATTTTTGCATGTGCTTTTTATGCACCTATACGTGTTGGACATAACATACGGGAATAAAGGATAGCCAAAATGGTGGTTTAATCTCGCACACAGCTACGAGCTCAAAAGCGAGTGTCAAAGATAATAAAGAAACAATAAAAGTGACAATAATTTGTTTGGAATATTTCAAGTTTTATTGGGGAAAAATAAGACTATAAATAAAAGAAGTGTTATTTTTGTTGAATGCCACAAATAGGCTCTTCTGATTCTTTATAATATTTCTACTTGCAATTGAATTTCAGCTATATTTTAAGTTTGCATTACTGTGAGGTTCATATTTATATAATTGTAGGGTTCCGTATTCCTTAATAAAAATAACTGTCATGTCTACGAAAATATCCTTGAGGTGACAAATTGTCACATTTCTATTTTTAGAAATATATTTCTTGGTATTTTTCTGATTTACAGGATTTAAAAAATGTGTATTCTCAGTTAAAGATTGTTTTAGAGGTCAATTTAATTCAAAAACTGTACTGTAGTTACTAAGCAAAATGACCGGCCTTATTTTGTGGATAATTTTTTGTTTAAAAATGACCTTTTTGTTTGGTTGATTGCCTTTCGTTTTATACTGGGCCGTGAATCATGTAAACCAGACCTGGACGGAATACTGCCTGCTCCATTCTTCCAAGCAATTTATCTGGCTCGCATCGCATCTTTCTTAAAATACAAACCAGGGCAACTTTCTACATATTGGATTAAAACATATATATATATACTCTCTTTCCAGGGACTGATCTATGTCCCCACCAAATTCCATTTTTTTCCTGTTTTAAAAACTAAAACAGAAACTGATTTTACATTTCCCGCTAACTGTTTTTGTCTTTTTCGTAAGTTCCACATGTTTTTTGCATCTTTGCAGACAAATGTTGCCTTCTGCACTGTGACACTTTTGTAAACGAAAATTTGTCAAACTTAATTTGTTAATTGATAGCAAGGATTCCGTATTTAATATATGAACGACCCTTAGTATAACAGCCGTTTTCAAACCTCTTACCGATTAATATTTTGTCAACCTAATTTAGTTAATGCCATGTTTGCGTTTCTCCCGATTCATACCATCTTTGCAATAATTCCATTACATCACAAAAAACACATCGGCAACTTAAAGTCTCAAAAAGCAAAAAAAATCATTGTTATTTTTTTAGTGCAAATTTTTCACATATTTTAACTTTGAGCTGTTGGGTTAACGCTCCTACAACTTGCTAAAATCCAACATATCAAGGAATGGATATATTTTATCTGTGCTCAAAGCATCATGTCACCCTTAAATCTCAACTAAAGTTTAAATTCTACCAAATAGCTGATTTACCAAGCTTTGAGCGATCCCTTGTCTCCTGTTTTTCAAATTGACTTGTACATTTATGCACAACTCTCACATAATAACAGACTTTTAGCCTACTTGTTTTCAAGCGTTATAGTATGACATCATATTGCATGTTTTTGCGATCCTATTTTCGACCTGGTCCGGCCTGCAGTAAAAAAAATTGCCCAATCCTGATCTAAACAGTTGTCAGGGGAGTTAGAACTACTGTACTAAACATTCCTAAGCAAGGCAAGCAGCAAAGGTATAGGTTGAAAACCTCAAATTTTCATACATGTTAAATATTTATCTTTTTATTAGTCTATAGTTCCCCAATTTTTTTTTAACAATTTATGTGTTTTTATGTACATAAAGCATGATCACCACTTTCATTCTTACTTTTATTTTAAATGCGAAGCTTTTGTTTTTTTATATGCAGTTTGTACAGAGCCTGCTGATCTTTCGAATGGAGTTTATTTACCAGTTACTAATCCTTTACAATATGACATTGATGCTATTCTCACATATTCATGTAAAAATGGATATAGATTGGATGGCATTAGTACAGTAACTTGTCAAAGTGATGGGACATTCACAGCACTTTCTGCTATGTGTGTTCAAGGTAAAAAAACATTAAAACTTTGAAGCTGTTCCTAATATTTAAATCAATTTATTAAACTCTTTGATTCTTTTGCTATATAAAACATTGAAATAAAAGGTATATAGCAAATGCCTAGTTGTTTTTATATTTTAGTGGTATAACATACAATTGTCAAGTGATTTTCACTGAACTCACATTACCATCATTGTCAAAAAGTTTCATTGTATATATTTCTAGTTGTAGGAGAATTGATATATATTGATAAAATTAAAATAAAGATCTTTATTATTTTTTACTTTTTGTTCTGTTTATCTTAAACATGGACTATAGTATTGTACACCAACTCAATGCAATTTTTAGTACATGTTAGCTGTATATGGATACAAATATTCAGTTTTTACGTTTCGTTTTTTAGTTTGCACTCAACCTACTGATCTTTCCAATGGAATTTATTCACCTGTAAATGTTCCGTTACAATATGATATTAATGCTGTATTGACATATTCCTGTAATAATGGATACAAATTGGATGGCTCAAATACAGTTTCTTGCCAAAATGATGGACAGTTTTCAAGCTTGATGGCGACTTGTGTTTTAGGTATGAAAATCGTTTTGTTTTAACCAAAATCTTGTACTATAATTTCATAATAAATGACATGTTTGTTGTTCCATTTTTATGCTCCTACCTACTTCGGTATGGTGTTTTATTTTTTATCTTTATTTCACTGCAGCCTCTGTTTCTATTTAAAAAATAAATACAAACTTTTTGCTTTAGTTTGCACTCAGCCTGCTGATCTTTTAAATGGGGTTTACACACCTATAAATAATCCTCTTCAATACAACATCAACGATATGCTGACATATTCATGTAATGATGGATATAACTTGGATGGTCCCAGCAGTGTTACTTGCCAAAATGATGGCAGTTTTTCAATGCTTGATGCCACTTGTATTCTAGGTATGACAAAGCACGCTTTTTATTTCAAATGCATGAATAAAAATTTGGAGATATTTCATGACATTTAGATTTTTTTGCTAATCGATGTTGTGATGTCATCAGCAGATTAAACTACTTGCATATGCTTCCCAAATAAAGTCAAGTGTCTCATATGGTGTTCATTTTAGTTTTAAAAACTTTAAGTGATATTTTACCCAATCTCTTTTTTATTTTTATAGTTATATCCTGTCCTGAACCCAGTGCATTGCTAAATGGAAAGTTTTCACCTACAAAAGACCCATCAATATATAATGTAAATGATGTTGTTACATACTCTTGTAATGATGGATATAGGTTGGATGGTACAAATTTAATAACCTGCCAAGATACTGGAGAATTTACTACTTTAACAGCAACTTGTGTTTTAGGTAAAGTCTCCAATAATGCAATTTTGGCATACAATTAAGTTTAAACACAATTTAGTTGTGTTTTAAATTAAAGAAACCATGAAGAGTGGGTTATGGCCCTAGTTTAGGTTGTTATACCATTTACTTTTGGTGGCAAAAACCCTTATTGTGTATAATTGTTTTTTGTTTTGAATTAATACAAAAAAGTTATGTACAACAAAGTCCTCTTCCTATTAGTTTTACTTACTTTAAACATGTAGCATTGTAACACAGCACATACACTGAGTCTAATAAAGTATTGTGATGCCTTCACATTGATTCAGGTGAAGGGCAATAACTGCCGTTTGTTCTTCTAAATAAAACGATTGTCAAGTGAAAAGTTTTTATGGAAAGCGTCTATGCCCTTTATAAAAACCTATTAATAAATAAGTTCCTAAATTCGTTTTGTCATCCAATTGGAACATCCACAAATCATAACACTTGGTTTTGAGCTTATATGCTTAGCCATGTTACAGATGCTATTGAAACATAATTTCTGTGTAGCAATATGGCCATGTTTCTGTTTATTGTAATATTTTGTCTAAAACTTTTACAGTTTGTGTCAATCCTCCAATGTTGACAAATGGCGACTATTCACCGACCAACATTCCATCTCTTTATGACATAAATGATGTTGTAACTTATTCTTGTCATAATGGATATGAAATTAGTGGTGATAACACTATTACCTGCCAAAATAGTGGGATATTTTCTTCTTTGCTTGCAACTTGTTTGCCAGGTAGGTTATTAAATAATACTTATAGGACGGTAAAGAGCAAGGATGACTAAAGTGCAACTGGTGAGCCACATAATGCGCTCCAAAAAGTGTATCCACTCTATGCATTTAAAAAAAAATATACATATAGAGCCTGACTACTAAAAAAAATACAATCTACCAAACATGATTACCTATGAGTTGGTAAAAGTAACACAAAATTTTCGTAATGCATATCTAAGGAAAGTTGCTAGAAATGTTTATTTTTCACACAAAACGCTGTGAAAGGAGTAAAATTAGTCTTCTACATTTAAACTAAAATTAATTTCTAGTTGGTAGGTCTTCTACTTAGTTTGGTTTGCTCTAGGGCTAAGAATTATAGTATAACAGTGGTTCTCAAACTTTTTTACCTGGTGGAATCTTTTATTTCAAATTTAAAAACAAGAACATAAAAGTGACCCCAGAAACACTCCCGTGGACCCCCACGATTTCACAAACATTTTTTAACAAAATAAACAAACAAATTTTTTTAGAATATATAACCCTGACTTTCACTTTTCTGTTGTTTTGTTTATTAAAATCCTTGCCTAACAGCATTTTTAGTATAGCTATTTATTGTTATAGTTGTTCAATGTGAAAATCCAAGTATCCTTGAGAATGGTATGTTTTCTCCTGAGCGAAATCCTTTGACATATTTCGTAGATGAAATTTTAACTTACACATGCAATGATGGATATAAACTGGATGGTGCAAGTTTTATAACTTGTCAAAGTGATGGTCTATTTACAGATTTCACTGCAGTTTGCATTCAAGGTAAATGCATTTTTTGTTTTTTTATTAGCCATAAATACAATAATTGAGTCCCAATTGTACTGTATTTTTACATTTTTGTTGTGATGCTAAAACAAATATACCATGTTAGTCAATGTCTGTTTGCTAACATTGTAATATAAAAAATATTAGTCAAATTATAGACTAGGCACTGTAAGTAGCATATAATAATATAAAAATATTTTACTACACATGATGTGTGTACTGTGTAACTTGTGCCATCATTAATCTTTATAAATGCATTTCAGTCTGCCTCCAGCCTTTAGATCTTTCCAATGGTTTCTATTTACCTGTCAACCAACCTTTACAATATGATATTAATGACGTGCTGACATATTCCTGTAATACTGGATATAAATTGGATGGGACTAGTACAGTAACTTGTCAAAGTGATGGAAAGTTCACTTCACTTTTGGCGACATGTGTACAAGGTAACATGGAAGATTTCTTAAATTAGTTGTAAAGTTAAACAAGCTTATCTCAAAGTGCTATTTAATGTAGCTTAAATATTGATTAGCTAAAATTCGTAACATTTTGTTTAGGGATTTGTAATGATTCAAAAATTATTTAAATGCCTGATATTTTAAATAAATTATGTTTGGAATTATTTTTTTATGATATACAAAATTGATTAAATTGATAAATACGAATGCTACATTATATTGCAGTGGTTCCCAAACTTTATCTACTAGCGTACTTGTTTTTTTGTTTGACGAAATCATCGTACCACCTACATATAGAAAACTCCAGAATTCACAACATAACACGAAAAGTCCATCTGTTTAATGAATACCATTAAATCAATACTTGAAGCACTTAGGTAAAACAATTAAAAATGGGGAATATTAATAAAAACACAAAACAGTATTTTTTTCCACTACAATTGGCAGGAATAAATTTTGTTGTGCCATTCTGACAAAAGTTCTGAAAGTGCGAAGTATGTTGTTTTGTGAGGAAAAGCTATTGTTAGGCATATAGATTGTTTATTATTTTAAAAAGTACTGTAGTTTTACTTTGATTTGGCAAGTACTTCTATATTGAGTTGTAAAAGCAATCACGATAGTTACCATTCCTGTTATGTAGGCAGGTATGACATTCCCTTGGAAATATCGAAGTTGTACCAGGCCATGCTTCTCCGCCTAAGGCTTAAACTATATGTTTGGCTGTTTTAATTACGTGAATGCAAAAAAAATGGGTTAGGTTTCATTGCTTCTTTATAAAGGGTCTTCATACAATCTAAACACTGTGATAGAGTTTCTCCTTCGTGCTCATTAGCGATGAACTCCTGTATAAGCTTTGTTATACCATTATTTTGGCAGTGTATTCAAGGCTTGTGAGTATTGAACAAAACTAATCAAATGTTGACTTACCTTACTAAAGTGCTACAATATAACCAACTTATAACTAAACTGACTTGACGTACATACTATGTTGTATTAATAGACTACTAGACCAATGCTCCGCAACACATTTTTTCATGTGCGGCACACCTGTCGGGTTTTACAAATTTGGAGGCACAACTGTTGACTAAATCACGAAAAGTTCTATTCACAATGCTTAATACATGACAATTTTTGTACCATTCAAGATTTTAGGTAGTGCGATACTTGTGCTTGTTCTTAAGAGCACAGACGGGGTGTATTTGGCTTAATATTTGAAAAAGCAACACATACATCGCTGTCCACAAAGGATCTTTTTGTCCATTTAATTTTAACTATTTTTTATCCATATTTCATAAGTGATAACAGGCTAGCAACCGGGGAACTAAAACTTTTTTGCGCAAATCTATAATGTTTTTGCAATATTGCCATTGTACATCCCATTTTTTGAACAACGCAATGCTAAATTTTTGCGCTTGCCATTTTTATTTCCGCTTGACATCACAGCCTTACAACTGTAGAGTATATTCCCTCACAACACATGTGTCAAAATCAGCTTGATAAAAATCAATGTGTTGAGCACGAGCAATTTGTTGTGTGCCCAATGCGAAAATGTCTCCTACTTTACAGTTTAACCAATGCAACCAAACAAAACTCAATTTTGTTCGGGGTCGGCTAAAAAAAGTTTAAGAACACTGAGCTATAGGTTACCAAGATTTCAGCAAATAAATATTTACTTTTGGGCTTCGATGCAATTAATTTATCTGACTTTGTCCAATTTTGTGAGTTGACTACTCATTCCATTTTCAACCAAATGGTCTAATGACATTCAGCGCAATGGGCTTATTAAAAATGAAACATCGTAAATCGCCTGTAGAGCATTACATATGCAAAGTGGAGTCACGTTTTCCAGAACTGGTGGACACTATATGCAGGCGCAACCATCACACTAAATGCAATTTAGTGCTGAAACAAATTGAAATTTTTGTGTTCGTTCGTGAGCTAAATTCAAATTCATAATTCAAATAAAACTTTCTAAAATAAATCATTTTGGTGCACATGTGTAGCCACAGTTCTTTGAAAATGTGTATAATTTACCCATATTCTCTTGTGTTGCTTAATTCCAGCAGTATTATATATGAAAACAAAAATGGGGTTGTAATGTTAAGTCAGATTTTAATGTATTTAAATTGGGGTCGCTTATCAAAAAGGTTGGAGACCACTGGCCTAGAGTATATTTTTGGTTGTTTTAAATACGGAAATGCAAAAAATAAAAAATAAACGCGCATTTTTGGTTGGTTTTGCTCTTACTCTTCCAGAGGTAATATGCATACTATATCGCAATGTGCCATGTTGCACTGTGACAGTGATAATTTCTATTAAATTTTATTATAAATATCATTATTTCGAGCAATAGAAATTGGAAATTTAACCTAAAATATCCAAAGAATATTTTTGTTCGTGCTTTTCGATCTGGTTTTGAGCTGCCTGTTTTTACACAAGTTCACCTGAAAATAGCTTATCTTATAACAGTTTTAGAGTAAGAAAAGCAGTACACCCCAAGACCCCAGGTTGTACCTTCACATGCCCCTTATGTATTTGTTAATGACTTAATGTTACAAAAAATTTTGCGCCTGCGGCGCAACGTTTTGTTGTCTAATTTACTTATTAATAGCCTTGTTTATCGCAAAAACATGGCAAGGTACATTCGGGGCGCGACCAAAAACCAAAGAATTTAGGCAAAAATGCTTGTCACCAGAAGGCTAGCAAGACTTTGCCAGCCTGGTGTTCGGATCCCATTTCTTTACAGAGTTTTGTAAATATTAGCGAATTTAAAGCTACATTTTAATCATCAACATTTTAATCATCAGCACTTTCATGTGTATGCAAGAATGTGGTATTTGTATTGCTGGATTTTCATGTTTTATGCAAGAAGAAAATCTTTTATCTTGGCCTATTGTTACTGAAAATGTTTTAGATAGGATTTGCTTTCTAATTAAAGAATCAAGAATATCCTTGGACATGTCTTTAAGGTTTTAATAGTGTTTTACCAATAGGATTTTCTAGCGCCCAACTTATGGCACAATATCAAAACTAGCTTTTAATGCATCTTTTGAGACTGTACAAGATGTCTTCATAATTTACTTTTGCTGTGTATTTTGACTACAAAGTCTCTAAAAGTATTCTTTACGTTTGCTGGCAAGACTGGCATGTTTAGTTTTTAGGTGTTTAGGTGCTGTTCGCCATAAATCACACATAGTGGTTTGGGTTCCTTTTCATTGCCACATTTCAAAAACCCATATCGGATAGCTCATCACAATATTGCTTTAGAATCCCTTTTTTGTTAAAATGCTGCTTGTTCTGGGCACATTTCTCGAACTTTGAAACTAACCTGAACATAAAATTACAGCTTTGCCCAGCAGTAATATGAAAAATACAAAAAACTTTTATTATGTGCAATACGGCCACAAGCAACCTGGCGTGTCAATTATCATCCTACCCGTTATATATTAGTGCAGTTCTAAGCAAAAAAGGTCTACGACAATAAGGGCATTTAAAGAATCAAAAAGTCTGACTTTTAGACTTTGAGGTCTTAAACAATGCGCTAATTTGGCTTAACAAATCTGCATAAGAAGATTAAGTTTAATAATTGACACACCCAAACCCAAACACTAACCAGCACCCTAACCAAAATAATGTGCGTTGATTTAATAATTACATAAACGCTTTAGGTCCCAATACATCAATGGGTGACGTAACTATCCTATATACCCTGGACGAAAAATAATTTTATGTCCACTAGAGTTTGGGCTTTTTCTCCAGCGTTCAAATAATTATTATATTAACGCACATTATTTGGGTTAGGGTTCGGTTTAGCGTCGGGTTCAGGTAGGTCAAGTATTATTAATTCTATCTCACATTTTTTTCTTTTATCTTTTGTAACTTTCAGCAAATATTTTCAACTTATCTTTGCCAAGAGTTTACCTAAAGGTCCAATTCCAATTAGTGTATTGCCACGACTTCAAGGTTTAAAAGTCAGACTTTTATGCCCTTGGATGCCCTAATTGTCACAGACCCTTTTGCTTAGAACTACACTAATTCTGATGGATCGGGTGCTATTATGTAGTGGATTGTATTAGATTTAGTAGGTAATGGCATATTTCACAGCGTATGATCTGTAGTTCTGCCTAGTCAAATAAAGCTATTTTTTTCTTATTTTTAACTTAAATGTAAAAGCCCTGGCTTTGCCGCGGCACACCAGTAACTAGCTTGTAAACCATAAATTATTTAAACAGGGCACACTATTACATCACAAAAGAACCCAATACACCAATCAACAATAACTCAAAATTAAATAGCATGTGGGATTTCATGTTCTATTTTTTTGGTAAATTAAAACAGATCATTAACAATCTTACCATAGTCTGGAAAACACTGGTATATAGCCATGATATTCACAAGTGTTTACATATTGCTAGGAAGTAAACACGCTGTATGTTGGCTTTAATACAAAAGCAAAATTATAATATATTTTTTAGTCTCAAATTTTTGAATAAGTTTGCTGTTTAAATTTTAAATTTGTTCCGAACCAGTAACGTTATTGTGTTTTTATTTGTTGGTGACCGCTACATGCGGTATGTGAACCAACATATTTAATTCAGTTTGTGATAACAATAACACAGGTTTAAAGACTAATTTTTCCCTGATGATTACTTTTTAGTTTGCACCCAACCAACTGATTTAACCAATGGAGTTTATTCGCCAGTCAATGGTCCCTTACAATATGACATTAATGATGTGTTGACATATTCCTGTAATAACGGATACAAATTGGATGGAACTAGTACAGTAACTTGCCAAAGCGATGGGACATTCACTACCCTCTCTTCAACTTGCATTCAAGGTATGTCTACTGCTAATGCAGAATCAATACATTTTACACACATATATATATCTATATATGCACAATTTGATTAGAATACAACTAAAACATGATATAAAAACGTTAACATGAATAATAACATCACCATGGAGTGCAATGGAATGCAGGGTGGTTAAATTAAATTTTGGGGTAACTTGGTAATGACTGAGGTATCTCTTTCATGCTATTTAATGTTTTTGTTAATATGTTAGTGCACTGGGCAGTGCCAAATATTTTTATAATGCATATTAATTATATATTATTATCATATAATGCTAAACAAAATCTCTAAAACCTTACTGATTCTTTTTGGCAGTTTGTACACAACCCACTGATCTTTCCAATGGTGTTTATACACCAGTAAATAATCCTTTGGAATACAGCATTAATGATGTGCTCACATATTCATGTAATGATGGATTTACATTAGATGGTGTCAGTGTTGTTACATGTAAAGATGATGGCCAGTTTACCCCATTGACCGCAAGATGTGTACCAGGTAAGGTACCCAACATGCAATTTTATGTGACTATTGTTATATGTGTGATTGCCGGTAACGCCATTTAATTGTAGTACTATATATAAACAACAGTGACAATATCCAATATTTTTTTTTAAACTGCCAATATTGTCAATTAAGATAAACAATTGCTGCTAATGTTGTTAATGTAAAGCTACAACAGTCTGCTAATATTCAAAATACTATCTTTAGTTTGCACAATGCCAACATCTCTTGAAAACGGGGTGTACTCTCCTATTATTAGTTCATCAGAATATGAGGTAAATGATGTAATTACATATACATGTAATGATGGGTTCAGTCTTGTTGGAACGAACACTGTGGTCTGTCAGAACACTGGTACATTTTCATCACTCTCTGCAACATGCATTCAAGGTTCGTGTTAACAAAATGCATCTTTCGTCTTTAAGAGTAACATAATATTTAGTTGTAAAAATTGTTTAGTGAAAGCCAAATAATTGTTGTTGATTAGTTGTTTTATAATATCAATATTTATTGAAAATTACATTATCAATATGTAGGTAAACTATTTTTTTTTATTTTGTTTTGGCAATGGTTCCTAACCAGGGGTCTGTTAGTACACTGAAATCTGACAAAATATTTAAGTTTGTGTCCTGGTAGGCACTAAAAATGAAATAAAGCCATTGTATGTATCAAATATTTGCTTATATGATTTTTAATGTGATTTTAAGTTTGTGTTGATCAAGTATCACAATTACCAAATCTCAGAGGTTAAGATTACATGTTGAACCATAGTATTTATTATGTCACAATTAATCATGTTTTAAAGCGAAGTAGTAGCTGCAAATCAGATGTAATTTTTAGGTGGAACACAGCCATTTGTTGGCAACCCATGTTTTATTTTATTATTTAGAAGTACATTAGCGTTTTAAGGCAAAGTTTTAATGATTACAGAAGCTCAAAAAATGTTTTTAAAAGAAAAACAAGCCCCACTTTTCTTAAAAATTGAGTAAAAACCATTTAGGTATGGCCTTTTCTATAATTGCAGTCAGACAATAAGTTCTTCCGGCAATATAGTTTTCCAAAATTATTGGTTAGGGTTAGCCTTGAAAAACTTAGGGGTACGTAAGCTTGAATTTTTTTTTAAAAGGGTTGGCAACTTAAAAAGGTTGGGAACCACTGGGTTATCGTGATGTTGATTCTGTCTAAGCCCTTAATGTTTCCATGCTGTTGCTGAGTTACTTTTGTTATATTAAGACGCAGGCACCCACGCAACTGAATTGTCGTCAAATTCCGTCCTTGCATTAATAGCAACAGGATTTTGTTACCACTAAAATCTAACTGTGCTATTCTGTCATGAGCATCATTTTCTTGATGACTTTCAGTTTTAATTACAAGTAGTGTGTTATCACTATTTGCATTTCTCGGTGATAACCACTCTGGTGTTAAGCAAGTGTATACACCAACACAACAAGCCATATACATTGTATAAGTCCCAAGCTGGGATATTTGTGTTTATCATTTATCAAGAATAAATATTTTATTTGCTACTGGTAATGAGTTAGTTAGTTAGTATTTTCTATGATTTTTTCTATATACAGTTTGCACTCAACCAACTGATTTATCCAATGGAGTTTATTCACCAGTCAATGATCCCTTACAATATGACATTAATGATGTTTTGACATATTCCTGTAATAATGGATACAAGTTGGATGGAACTAGTACAGTAACTTGTCAAAGTGATGGAACATTTACAACACTTTCTGCATCTTGCATTCAAGGTAATATTGAGACCATTGTATGATAACCACAAACAATTTTGTGGTTTTATACAAATCTTATATAAGAAATTAGTTTCCAACCCTATAACCAAATTGGATTTCTCAACCTATTTCTATTGAACAAAACTAAGGATTGAGTTTATCCGAGTCCATATTTTTGTTTCAAGTATTTGTACGAATTGATTAATTAAACCTTCCTAAGTGAACTATTTTATTGAGAATCTCATTTCTAAATACTTCCAGTTTAGCTTGTTTGATTTTTAGTTTCATGAAATTGATTTATTCTTTTAATTTCTGCTTTTAGTCTGTACTCAACCAACTGATCTTTCCAATGGAGTTTATTCACCAGTCAATGATCCATTACAATATGACATTAATGATGTGTTGACATATTTATGTAATAATGGATACAAATTGGATGGAACTAGTACTGCTACTTGTCAAAGTGATGGGACATTCACTACACTCGCTGCAACTTGCATTCAAGGTAATATAGAGATCATAGTTTAATCACTGTATGGTATGCTAACCACAAACAATTTTGTAGTTTTATACAAATCTTATAATAAATTTGTTTCTAACTCTATAACCAAATTGGATTTTTTTAATTTATTTCGATTGTATAAAACTAAGCATACAGTTTTTTCTGAGTCAATATTTTTTTAAGTATTTGTACGAATTGGTTAATTAAGTACTGTTTCTGAAGTATTTCATTGTGAAACACATTTCTAAATACTTTCAGTTTATTTTGTTTGCTATTCGGTTTCATAAAACTGCTTTATTCTTTAAATTCTTTTAATTTGTTCTTTCAGTTTGTACTCAACCTACTGATCTTTCCAATGGAGTTTATTCACCAGTCAATGATCCGTTACAATATGACATTAATGATGTTCTGACATATTCCTGTAATAATGGATACAAATTGGATGGAACTAGTACAGTAACTTGTCAAAGTGATGGGACATTCACTACACTTTCTGCCACATGTGTACAAGGTAATTATTTATTGTTTTTTGTTTTTTTTAATTATGTATGAAACCAGTTTATCAATAAATATTGTTGTATAATTTCTGTTCTGGGGCGAACATTTACTGCTAAATTTTTGTTTATCCAATTGTTTTTTGAATTTTATTGAGTTAATAAATTACTTTTCAAATGGTACATTTTTAATTGTTATTTCATTGATTAATTGTTTATTATTTACAACTCTATATTTAGATTTTTTGCAATTAGTAATTTCAATGTAATTTTATGTCTTTAGTGTGTACTCAACCAACTGATCTTTCAAATGGAGTTTATTCACCAGTCAATGATCCCTTACAATATGACATTAATGATGTTTTAACATATTCTTGTAATAATGGATACAAGTTGGATGGAACTAGTACAGTAACTTGTCAAAGTGATGGGACATTCACTACACTCTCTGCAACTTGCACTCAAGGTAATATTGAGACCATAGTTTAATTACTGTACTGGTATGATGTCCACAAACAATTTGGTGGTTTTATACCAATCTTATAAGAAATTATTTTCCAACCCTATAACCAAATTGGATTTTTAAACTTGTTTTGATTGAGCAAAACTAAGCATTGAGTTTTTTGAGTCAATATTTTTGTTTTAAGTGTTTGTACGAATGGGTTAATTAAACCTTCCTAAATGAAATATTTTATTGAGAATCTCATTTTTAAATACTTCCAGTTTAGTTTGTTTGCTTTAGTTTTGAGTTTCATAAAATAGCTTCATTCTTTTAATTTCTTCTTTCAGTTTGTACTCAACCTACTGATCTTTCCAATGGAGTTTATTCACCAGTCAATGATCCATTACAATATGACATTAATGATGTGTTGACATATTCATGTAATAATGGATACAAATTGGATGGAACTAGTACTGCTACTTGTCAAAGTGATGGGACATTCACTACACTCGCTGCAACTTGCATTCAAGGTAATATAGAGATCATAGTTTAATCACTGTATGGTATGCTAACCACAAACAATTTTGTAGTTTTATACAAATCTTATAAGAAATTATTTTCCAACCCTATAACCAAATTGGATTTTTAAACTTGTTTTGATTGAGCAAAACTAAGCATTGAGTTTTTTGAGTCAATATTTTTGTTTTAAGTGTTTGTACGAATGGGTTAATTAAACCTTCTTAAGTGAAATATTTTATTGAGAATCTCATTTTTAAATACTTCCAGTTTAGTTTGTTTGCTTTAGTTTTGAGTTTCATAAAATTGCTTCATTCTTTTAATTTATTCTTTCAGTTTGTACTCAACCTACTGATCTTTCCAATGGAGTTTATTCACCAGTCAATGATCCATTACAATATGACATTAATGATGTGTTGACATATTCATGTAATAATGGATACAAATTGGATGGAACTAGTACAGCAACTTGTCAAAGTGATGGGACATTCACTACCCTCTCTGCAACTTGCATTCAAGGTAATATAGAGACCATAGTTTAATCCTGGGGTTCTTAAACTGGGGTCCATGGACCCCTTGGGGGTCCGTGAACTAGTTTTGGGGGTTCATGAAGCCCTAATTAAAATATGAGTGTATATTTAGGAAGTAATTATTTTTTCAATGTTCACTACACGTTCTGCAACTTGTATTCAAGGTAATGGTGAAGTTGTAGTTAAAATATATTGTTTAAAACACAAACAAATTTTTTTATAAAGAAAAAAACTTTAAGAAATTAGCCTTGGTTGATATCTGTATTTATCTTACTTAAAAATTCAAAAAAAGTCGTACTGTTAACAACTTGTATATCACTGTTGAAGAGGTTTTGTTTCACCATGCTGTATCAGGTCAGAGTAAGACTACCCATGGTAAAAACTTTGCTAACCTGATAAAGCAAGGTTGTCCGAAAGCTTGTTAACAGTGGATACAAGTAGTTAACAGTTACCCTTGTTTTTCAGCATAATAAATTATTTGTCAACCTTTTTAGCAAATTTCATTTTTTATGTTTTTTAATAAAAAAAAAATGTACATTGCAAACTATTTTCTGAGTCATTAGTTTTGTTTGAAATATCTTTACATATTGATTAATCAAGTACTACTAGTGAAACATTTTATTGTGGTCAACATTACAAAATAATTTCATTAGGTATATTTGTTGATTAAAGTCATAATATTGCATGATTATGTATTTATTTTAATTTCGGCTTTTAGTTTGTACTCAACCTACTGATCTTTCCAATGGAGTTTATTCACCTGTAAATGTTCCGTTACAATATGACATTAATGACATGTTGACATATTCCTGTAATAATGGATATAAATTGGATGGAACTAGTACAGTAACTTGTCAAAGTGATGGAACATTCACTACACTTTCTGCCACTTGTGTTCAAGGTAATGATTTATTGTTATATTTTTAAATTGTTTTTAAAACCAATACCATTAAATGTTGTTGTATAATTTCTGTTCTGAGGCCAACATTTAATGCTAAATTTTTGTTTATGAATTTTATTGAGATATTAAAAAACTTTTCAAATAGTACATTTCAAATTGTTATTACCTTGATTAATTGTTTATTATAAACAAATACGTATTTGGATTTTTGCAAATTGCATTTTCAATATTACTTTATATCTACAGTCTGTACTCAACCTACTGATCTTTCCAATGGAGTTTATTCACCAGTCAATGATCCCTTACAATATGACGTTAATGATGTTTTAACATATTCTTGTAATAGTGGATATAAATTGGATGGAACTAGTACAGTAACTTGTCAAAGTGATGGGACATTCACTACACTTTCTGCAACTTGCATTAAAAGTAATAATGAGACCATAGTTTAATTACTTTATGATAACCACAAACAATTTTTGTAGTTTTATACAAATTTTATGAGAAATTAGTTTCTAACCCTATAACCAAATTGGATTTTTTTAACTTATTTTGATTGTATAAAACTAAGCATACAGTTTTTTCTGAGTCAATATTTTTTTTAAGTATTTGTGCGAATTGGTTAATCAAGCACTGTTTCTGAAGTATTTCATTGTAAAACACATTTCTAAATACTTTCAGTTTAATTTGTTTGCTATTTAGTTTCATAAAATTGCTTTATTCTTTAAAATCTTTGAATTTCTGCTTTCAGTCTGTACTCAACCTACTGATCTTTCCAATGGAGTTTATTCACCAGTCAATGATCCCTTACAATATGACATTAATGATGTTCTGACATATTCCTGTAATAATGGATACAAATTGGATGGAACTAGTACAGTAACCTGTCAAAGTGATGGGACATTCACTACACTTTCTGCCACATGTGTTCAAGGTAATTATTTTTTGTTGTATTTTATAATTATGTATGAAACCAGTTTATCAATAAATGTTGTTGTATAATATTTTATTGAGTTAATAAATTACTTTTCAAATGGTACATTTTTAATTGTTATTACATTGATTAATTGTTTATTATTTATAACTCTATATTAAGATTTTTTGCAGTTAGCATTTTCAATGTATTTTATGTCTTTAGTCTGTACTCAACCAACTGATCTTTCCAATGGAGTTTATTCACCAGTCAATGATCCCTTACAATATGACATAAATGATGTGTTGACATATTCATGTAATAATGGATACAAATTGGATGGAACTAGTACAGTAACTTGCCAAATCGATGGAACATTCACTACACTCACTGCAACTTGCATTCAAGGTAATATAGAGATCATAGTTTAATCACTGTATGGTATGCTAACCACAAACAATTTTGTAGTTTTATACAAATCTTATAAGAAATTAGTTTCTAACTCTATAACCAAATTGGATTTTTTAACTTATTTTGATTGTACAAAACTAAGCATAAAGGTTTTTCTGAGTCAATATTTTTGTTTTAAGTATTTGTACGAATTGATTACTTAAATACTCTTCATGAAATACTTTGTAGCGAAACACATTTTTAAATATGTCCAGTTTAATTTGTTTGCTATTCCATTAAATGTTGTTGTATAATTTATGTTCTGAGGTAAACATTTAATGCTGAATTTTTGTTTATGAATTTTATTGAGTTAATAAAAAACTTTTTAAATTGTACATTTCAAATTGTTATTACCTTGATTAATTGTTAATAATTTACAAATATATATTAAGATTTTTTGCAGTTGGCATTTTTAATGTAACTTTATGTCTTTAGTCTGTACTCAACCTACTGATCTTTCCAATGGAGTTTATTCACCAGTCAATGATCCCTTACAATATGACATTAATGATGTTTTAACATATTCTTGTAATAATGGATACAAATTGGATGGAACTAGTACAGTAACTTGTCAAAGTGGTGGAACATTCACTACACTTTCTGCATCTTGCATTCAAGGTAATATTGAGACCATTGTATGATAACCACAAATCATTTTGTAGTTTTATGCAAATCTTATAAGAAATTAGTTTCCAACCCTATAACCAAATTGGATTTTTTTATTTATTTCGATTGAACAAAACTAAGCATTGAGTTTATCTGAGTCAATATTTTTGTTATAGATATTTGTATGAATTGATTAATTTAACACTCTTAGTGAAATATTTCATTGTGAATCACATTTTTAAATACTTTCAGTTTAGTTTGTTTGCTTTTTAGTTTCATAAAATTGCTTTATTCTTTGAAATCTTTGAATTTCTGCTTTCAGTTTGTACTCAACCTACTGATCTTTCCAATGGAGTTTATTCACCAGTCAATGATCCCTTACAATATGACATTAATGATGTTTTAACATATTCTTGTAATAATGGATACAAATTGGGTGGAACTAGTACAGTAACTTGCCAAAGCGATGGAACATTCACTACACTTTCTGCAACTTGCATTCAAGGTAATTATTTATTGTTGTACTTTTCAAATTGTTTTTGAAACCAATTTACCATTAAATGTTGTTGTATAATTTTTGTTCTGAGGCGAACAGTTAATGCTAAATTTTTGTTTATGCAATTGTTTATGACTTTTATTGAGTTAATAAAAAACTTCAAATAGTACATTTCAAATTGTTATTACCTTGATTAATTGTTTATCATTTACAAATATATATTTAGATTTTTTGCAGTTAACATTTTTAATTTAACTTTATGTCTTTAGTCTGTACTCAACCTACTGATCTTTCCAATGGAGTTTATTCACCAGTCAATGATCCCTTACAATATGACATTAATGATGTTCTGACATATTCCTGTAATAATGGGTACAAATTGGATGGAACTAGTACAGTAACTTGCCAAAGCGATGGAACATTTACTACACTTTCTGCCACATGTGTTCAAGGTAATGATTTATTGTTATACTTTATAAATTATTTTTGAAACCAATTAACCATTAAATGTTGTTGTATAATTTATGATCTGAGGCGAACATTTAATGCTAAATTTTTGTTTATGAATTTTATTGAGTTAATAAAAAACTTTTCAAATAGTATATTTCAAATTGTTATTACCTTGATTAATTGTTTATTATTTACAAATATATATTTAGATTTTTTGCAGTTAGCGTTTTTAATTTAACTTTATGTCTTTAGTCTGTACTCAACCTACTGATCTTTCCAATGGAGTTTATTCACCAGTCAATGATCCCTTACAATATGACATTAATGATGTTTTAACATATTCTTGTAATAATGGATACAAATTGGATGGAACTAGTACAGTAACTTGTCAAAGTGATGGAACATTCATTACACTTTCTGCAACTTGCATTCAAGGTAATATTGACACCATAGTTTAATTACTGTATGATAACCACAAATAATTTTGTGGTTTTATACAAATCTTATAAGAAATTAGTTTCCAACCCTATAACCCAATTGGATTTTTGTAATTATTTCGATTGAACAAAACTAAGCATTGAGTTTATCTGAGTCAATATTTTTGTTTTAGATATTTGTATGAATTGATTAATTAAACACTCTTAGTGAAATATTTAATTGCGAATCACATTTTTAAATACTTTCAGTTTAGTTTGTTTGCTTTTTAGTTTCATAAAATTGCTTTATTCTTTGAAATCTTTGAATTTCTGCTTTCAGTTTGTACTCAACCTACTGATATTTCCAATGGAGTTTATTCACCAGTCAATGATCCCTTACAATATGACATTAATGATGTTTTAACATATTCTTGTAATAATGGATACAAATTGGATGGAACTAGTACAGTAACTTGCCAAAGCGATGGAACATTCACTACACTTTCTGCCACATGTGTTCAAGGTAATTATTTATTGTTGTACTTTTTAAATTGTTTTTGAAACCAATTTACCATTAAATGTTGTTGTATATTTTTGTTCTGAGGCGAACAGTTAGTGCTAAATTTTTGTTTATGCAATTGTTTATGACTTTTATTGAGTTAATAAAAATCTTTGCAAATAGTACATTTCAAATTGTTATTACCTTGATTAATTGTTTATTATTTACAAATATATATTTAGATTTTTTGCAGTTAGCATTTTTAATTTAACTTTATGTCTTTAGTCTGTACTCAACCTACTGATCTTTCCAATGGAGTTTATTCACCAGTCAATGATCCCTTACAATATGACATTAATGATGTTTTAACATATTCTTGTAATAATGGATACAAATTGGATGGAACTAGTACAGTAACTTGTCAAAGTGGTGGAACATTCACTACACTTTCTGCATCTTGCATTCAAGGTAATATTGAGACCATTGTATGATAACCACAAATCATTTTGTAGTTTTATGCAAATCTTATAAGAAATTAGTTTCCAACCCTATAACCAAATTGGATTTTTTTATTTATTTCGATTGATCAAAACTAAGCATTGAGTTTATCTGAGTCAATATTTTTGTTATAGATATTTGTATGAATTGATTAATTTAACACTCTTAGTGAAATATTTCATTGTGAATCACATTTTTAAATACTTTCAGTTTAGTTTGTTTGCTTTTTAGTTTCATAAAATTGCTTTATTCTTTGAAATCTTTGAATTTCTGCTTTCAGTTTGTACTCAACCTACTGATCTTTCCAATGGAGTTTATTCACCAGTCAATGATCCCTTACAATATGACATTAATGATGTTTTAACATATTCTTGTAATAATGGATACAAATTGGGTGGAACTAGTACAGTATCTTGCCAAAGCGATGGAACATTCACTACACTTTCTGCAACTTGCATTCAAGGTAATTATTTATTGATGTACTTTTCAAATTGTTTTTGAAACCAATTTACCATTAAATGCTGTTGTATAATTTTTGTTCTGAGGCGAACAGTTAATGCTAAATTTTTGTTTATGCAATTGTTTATGACTTTTATTGAGTTAATAAAAAACTTCAAATAGTACATTTCAAATTGTTATTACCTTGATTAATTGTTTATCATTTACAAATATATATTTAGATTTTTTGCAGTTAACATTTTTAATTTAACTTTATGTCTTTAGTCTGTACTCAACCTACTGATCTTTCCAATGGAGTTTATTCACCAGTCAATGATCCCTTACAATATGACATTAATGATGTTCTGACATATTCCTGTAATAATGGGTACAAATTGGATGGAACTAGTACAGTAACTTGCCAAAGCGATGGAACATTTACTACACTTTCTGCCACATGTGTTCAAGGTAATGATTTATTGTTATACTTTATAAATTATTTTTGAAACCAATTTACCATTAAATGTTGTTGTATAATTTATGATCTGAGGCAAACATTTAATGCTAAATTTTTGTTTATGAATTTTATTGAGTTAATAAAAAACTTTTCAAATAGTATATTTCAAATTGTTATTACCTTGATTAATTGTTTATTATTTACAAATATATATTTAGATTTTTTGCAGTTAGCGTTTTTAATTTAACTTTATGTCTTTAGTCTGTACTCAACCTACTGATCTTTCCAATGGAGTTTATTCACCAGTCAATGATCCCTTACAATATGACATTAATGATGTTTTAACATATTCTTGTAATAATGGATACCAATTGGATGGAACTAGTACAGTAACTTGTCAAAGTGATGGAACATTCACTACACTTTCTGCAACTTGCATTCAAGGTAATATTGACACCATAGTTTAATTACTGTATGATAACCACAAATAATTTTGGGGTTTTATACAAATCTTATAAGAAATTAGTTTCCAACCCTATAACTCAATTGGATTTTTGTAATTATTTCGATTGAACAAAACTAAGCATTGAGTTTATCTGAGTCAATATTTTTGTTTTAGATATTTGTATGAATTGATTAACTAAACACTCTTAGTGAAATATTTAATTGCGAATCACATTTTTAAATACTTTCAGTTTAGTTTGTTTGCTTTTTAGTTTCATAAAATTGCTTTATTCTTTGAAATCTTTGAATTTCTGCTTTCAGTTTGTACTCAACCTACTGATATTTCCAATGGAGTTTATTCACCAGTCAATGATCCCTTACAATATGACATTAATGATGTTTTAACATATTCTTGTAATAATGGATACAAATTGGATGGAACTAGTACAGTAACTTGCCAAAGCGATGGAACATTCACTACACTTTCTGCCACATGTGTTCAAGGTAATTATTTATTGTTGTACTTTTTAAATTGTTTTTGAAACCAATTTACCATTAAATGTTGTTGTATATTTTTGTTCTGAGGCGAACAGTTAGTGCTAAATTTTTGTTTATGCAATTGTTTATGACTTTTATTGAGTTAATAAAAATCTTTTCAAATAGTACATTTCAAATTGTTATTACCTTGATTAATTGTTTATTATTTACAAATATATATTTAGATTTTTTGCAGTTAGCATTTTTAATTTAACTTCATGTCTTTAGTCTGTACTCAACCTACTGATCTTTCCAATGGAGTTTATTCACCAGTCAATGGTCCCTTACAATATGACATTAATGATGTTTTAACATATTCTTGTAATAATGGATACAAATTGGATGGAACTAGTACAGTAACTTGTCAAAGTGGTGGAACATTCACTACACTTTCTGCATCTTGCATTCAAGGTAATATTGAGACCATTGTATGATAACCACAAATAATTTTGTGGTTTTATGCAAATGTTATAAGAAATTAGTTTCCAACCCTATAACCAAATTGGATTTTTTTAATTATTTCGATTGAACAAAACTAAGCATTGAGTTTATCTGAGTCAATATTTTTGTTTTAGATATTTGTATGAATTGATTAATTAAACACTCTTAGTGAAATATTTGATTGTGAATCACATTTTTAAATACTTTCAGTTTAGTTTGTTTGCTTTTTAGTTTCATAAAATTGCTTTATTCTTTGAATTTCTGCTTTCAGTTTGTACTCGACCTACTGATCTTTCCAATGGAGTTTATTCACCAGTCAATGATCCCTTACAATATGACATTAATGATGTTTTAACATATTCTTGTAATAATGGATACAAATTGGATGGAACTAGTACAGTAACTTGCCAAAGCGATGGAACATTCACTACACTTTCTGCCACATGTGTTCAAGGTAATTATTTATTGTTGTACTTTTTAAATTGTTTTTGAAACCAATTTACCATTAAATGTTGTTGTATATTTTTGTTCTGAGGCGAACAGTTAATGCTAAATTTTTGTTTATGCAATTGTTTATGACTTTTATTGAGTTAATAAAAAACTTTTCAAATAGTTCATTTCAAATTGTTATTACCTTGATTAATTGTTTATTATTTACAAATATATATTTAGATTTTTTGCAGTTAGCATTTTTAATTTAACTTTATGTCTTTAGTCTGTACTCAACCTACTGATCTTTCCAATGGAGTTTATTCACCAGTCAATGATCCCTTACAATATGACATTAATGATGTTTTAACATATTCTTGTAATAATGGATACAAATTGGATGGAACTAGTACAGTAACTTGTCAAAGTGGTGGAACATTCACTACACTTTCTGCATCTTGCATTCAAGGTAATATTGAGACCATTGTATGATAACCACAAATAATTTTGTGGTTTTATGCAAATGTTATAAGAAATTAGTTTCCAACCCTATAACCAAATTGGATTTTTTTAATTATTTTGATTGAACAAAACTAAGCATTGAGTTTATCTGAGTCAATATTTTTGTTTTAGATATTTGTATGAATTGATTAATTAAACACTCTTAGTGAAATATTTGATTGTGAATCACATTTTTAAATACTTTCAGTTTAGTTTGTTTGCTTTTTAGTTTCATAAAATTGCTTTATTCTTTGAATTTCTGCTTTCAGTTTGTACTCGACCTACTGATCTTTCCAATGGAGTTTATTCACCAGTCAATGATCCCTTACAATATGACATTAATGATGTTTTAACGTATTCTTGTAATAATGGATACAAATTGGATGGAACTAGTACAGTAACTTGCCAAAGCGATGGAACATTCACTACACTTTCTGCCACATGTGTTCAAGGTAATTATTTATTGTTGTACTTTTTAAATTGTTTTTGAAACCAATTTACCATTAAATGTTGTTGTATATTTTTGTTCTGAGGCGAACAGTTAATGCTAAATTTTTGTTTATGCAATTGTTTATGACTTTTATTGAGTTAATAAAAAACTTTTCAAATAGTTCATTTCAAATTGTTATTACCTTGATTAATTGTTTATTATTTACAAATATATATTTAGATTTTTTGCAGTTAGCATTTTTAATTTAACTTTATGTCTTTAGTCTGTACTCAACCTACTGATCTTTCCAATGGAGTTTATTCACCAGTCAATGATCCCTTACAATATGACATTAATGATGTTTTAACATATTCTTGTAATAATGGATACAAATTGGATGGAACTAGTACAGTAACTTGTCAAAGTGGTGGAACATTCACTACACTTTCTGCATCTTGCATTCAAGGTAATATTGAGACCATTGTATGATAACCACAAATAATTTTGTGGTTTTATGCAAATGTTATAAGAAATTAGTTTCCAACCCTATAACCAAATTGGATTTTTTTATTTATTTCGATTGAACAAAACTAAGCATTGAGTTTATCTGAGTCAATATTTTTGTTTTAGATATTTGTATGAATTGATTAATTAAACACTCTTAGTGAAATATTTGATTGTGAATCACATTTTTAAATACTTTCAGTTTAGTTTGTTTGATTTTTAGTTTCATAAAATTGCTTTATTCTTTGAAATCTTTGAATTTCTGCTTTCAGTCTGTACTCAACCTACTGATCTTTCCAATGGAGTTTATTCACCAGTCAATGATCCCTTACAATATGACATTAATGATGTTTTAACATATTCTTGTAATAATGGATACAAATTGGATGGAACTAGTACAGTAACTTGCCAAAGCGATGGAACATTCACTACACTTTCTGCCACATGTGTTCAAGGTAATTATTTATTGTTGTACTTTTTAAATTGTTTTTGAAACCAATTTACCATTAAATGTTGTTGTATATTTTTGTTCTGAGGCGAACAGTTAGTGCTAAATTTTTGTTTATGCAATTGTTTATGACTTTTATTGAGTTAATAAAAAACTTTTCAAATAGTACATTTCAAATTGTTATTACCTTGATTGATTGTTTATTATTTACAAATATATATTTAGATTTTTTTCAGTTAGCATTTTTAATTTAACTTTATGTCTTTAGTCTGTACTCAACCTACTGATCTTTCCAATGGAGTTTATTCACCAGTCAATGATCCCTTACAATATGACATTAATGATGTTTTAACATATTCTTGTAATAATGGATACAAATTGGATGGAACTAGTACAGTAACTTGTCAAAGTGATGGAACATTCACTACACTTTCTGCATCTTGTATTCAAGGTAATATTGAGACCATTGTATGATAACCACAAATAATTTTGTGGTTTTATGCAAATGTTATAAGAAATTAGTTTCCAACCCTATCACCAAATTGGATTTTTTTAATTATTTCGATTGAACAAAACTAAGCATTGAGTTTATCTGAGTCAATATTTTTGTTTTAGATATTTGTATGAATTGATTAATTAAACACTCTTAGTGAAATATTTGATTGTGAATCACATTTTTAAATACTTTCAGTTTAGTTTGTTTGCTTTTTAGTTTCATAAAATTGCTTTATTCTTTGAAATCTTTGAAATCTTTGAAATCTTTGAAATCTTTGAATTTCTGCTTTCAGTTTGTACTCAACCTACTGATCTTTCCAATGGAGTTTATTCACCAGTCAATGATCCCTTACAATATGACATTAATGATGTTCTGACATATTCCTGTAATAATGGATACAAATTGGATGGAACTAGTACAGTAACTTGCCAAAGCGATGGAACATTCACTACACTTTCTGCCACATGTGTTCAAGGTAATTAATTATGTTGTACTTTTCAAATTGTTTTTGAAACCAATTTACCATTAAATGTTGTTGTATAATTTATGTTCTGAGGTGAACAGTTAATGCTAAATTGTTGTTTATGCAAGTGTTTATGACTTTTATTGAGTTAATAAAATCTTTTCAAATAGTGCATTTCAAATTGTTATTACCTTGATTAATTGTTTATTATTTACAAATATATATTTAGATTTTTTTCAGTTAACATTTTTCATTTAACTTTATGTCTTTAGTCTGTACTCAACCTACTGATCTTTCCAATGGAGTTTATTCACCAGTCAATGATCCCTTACAATATGATATTAATGATGTTTTAACATATTCTTGTAATAATGGATACAAATTGGATGGAACTAGTACAGTAACTTGTCAAAGTGATGGAACATTCACTACACTTTCTGCAACTTGCATTCAAGGTAATATTGACACCATAGTTTAATTATTGTATGATAACCACAAATAATTTTGTGGTTTTATACAAATCTTATAAGAAATTAGTTTCCAACCCTATAACCAAATTGGATTTTTTTAATTATTTCGATTGAACAAAACTAAGCATTGAGTTATCTGAGTCAATATTTTTGTTATAGATATTGGTATGAATTGATTAATTAAACACTCTTAGTGAAATATTTAATTGCGAATCACATTTTTAAATACTTTCAGTTAGTTTGTTTGCTTTTTAGTTTCATAAAATTGCTTAATTCTTTGAAATCTTTGAATTTTTGCTTTCAGTTTGTACTCAACCTACTGATCTTTCCAATGGAGTTTATTCACCAGTCAATGATCCCTTACAATATGACATTAATGATGTTTTAACATATTCCTGTAATAATGGATACAAATTGGATGGAACTAGTACAGTAACTTGTCAAAGCGATGGAACTTTCACCATGCTTTCTGCAACATGTGTCCAAGGCAATTATATATTGTTTTACTTTTTAATTTATTTATTAAACTAATTTAACCTTGAAACTTGGCTTATTGGTTGGTTTCTAAGATGAATTTTTTTTAGTCAATTCTATATTTGCGGTTAAATTGTCATTAATCAAAATGATCAGTGTTTTATTGAGTTAGCATTTTTTGTACACTTTCTATTGTTGCCACTTTGGTAAATAGGAGGTTTTTTGTCCACAGTTTGTACTCAACCTACTGATCTTTCCAATGGAGTTTATTCACCAGTCAATGATCCCTTACAATATGACATTAATGATGTTTTAACATATTCCTGTAATAATGGATACAAATTGGATGGGACTAGTACAGTAACTTGTCAAAGTGATGGAACATTCACTACACTTTCTGCCACATGTGTGCAAGGTATATATGAATATACAAATAAATAATTTTTATAAGTTTGTTCAGTCTGATCTGGTGAAATAAGAAATGTGCATTTTTTTAAATGATAAAAAAATTTGTTTGTGTGCTAACATAATTATAATTTACAATATATTTTATAAGTCTTGATTTTTATTGGCTTTATTTTTTTCAGTTTGCACTCAACCTACTGATCTTTCAAATGGAGTGTATTCACCAGTTAATGATCCCTTACAATATGACATTAATGATGTTCTAACATATTCCTGCAAAAGTGGATATAATTTGGATGGTACAAATACAGTAACTTGTCAAAGTGATGGAACTTTTTCTTCACTGGCTGCCACTTGTACAGAAAGTGAGTTAAAAAATTTTCATTTGTATTTTAATTTTCAGAAAGTTTGTATTCCTTTTCGAAGAGTTAAAGCTTTTATATAGCTAAGATCTGTGGTTTGTGTATTTCTGTAAAAAAAAATTAAATAATAGTAGAAAATTTAACTTGTAATTCAAAATATAAAAGTCTTGCTTTAAAACACAACATTGCAACGTTTTATAAGTTTTAAGTTTACTTTTTTGTGACTTTTTTAGAACATTTAAAATATGTAGTATAATTTGTTTTTCTTTGATATATATAGACTATTATCCTTGTATTTTATTTAAACAAAACAAAGTGCACTTTTCGCTGTTGTCCTAGTGTTATATAGATTTATATCACTTTGTTTTTATTTAAGATTGTAATTCGAAAGGATGCAACAATTTAGGATTGTGTGTTGAAATTTCTTCTTCATTTTGTTGCCTTTGTGAAGCAGGTTACAATGGATTATTTTGTGGTGAGTTATCACTTTTAATTGCTTTTTTGAATATCCAAAGGCAAAAATAAAAATATATGAATAAAATGTGACAAATACAATGTGCAATACTGATAGAATGCAATACAAATACACACCACATACAATAAGCAGTACATATGGTTAACTTTCTATAAAAATTGTTTGATGGATAATGCTGTACAACGATTTCACCTTTGCCACTTTTACCTCCTTTATCAATGGTAGCATTTTTATATTACTTATTATCCAAGAAAAATAAGTAAACTCTTTCCAAGTGTAAGGCTATGTTAAATTATTATAACAAACATGTTTGGGTGATAAAAATTAATGTTTTGTTCAGAGTGGTATGTAATAAACAGCATCGAATATCAACCACTGGTCACGGTGGCGACGTCCTATAACAACGCCGCGGCAACCTGCATTTCCGTAGATGCAAATGCAATAATAACCCAGCCAGACGTGTCATCTCGCTCTGAAATTGAAATTTCGTTAAGCCTGACAACAACTGTGTTTTCAACTGGTCTACTTTGGATCAATGTAATCAAAGATTCTCGTAAGTACCTCGACTCGGATTTACCAAGGCTGTTGTAGATATAATGTTGAATTGGATCAACTTAATTTATAATACTTACAGAAAGCGGAAATTGGATATATGGAACAAGCGGCTCAGCAGTATCCGTCCTAAATTTTGATTCTAGTGCCGGTTTAACTGAAAGTTGTGTAGTAATGCAGACCGTTTCACCGTATCATTGGTTTGACGTTTCTTGCGACGGCACATCTGCAAATGTTTTTTGCCAAAGATCGTATGTGGCTGAAACGTGTATATAAAAACGTTTTTAAAATTCCAATATCTACATTGCTATCTTTTATCAGTATCATGACGCACTTGTTCCGTTTTATTTTTGTGTTGTGCCTTTTTTGACCTCGTTAATAACAGTTTAAAATAGAGTTTTCTTGCCCAAATGAAAACCAAAATTGTTAATTAAATGGACGTTTAAGTATGTATACACTTGGTTTCTATAAGCATTTATTATTAAGTGTAAAAAATGTAAATAGTAAATAAATTATATTTATTTTTTATATTACTGCTTTGTTTTGCCAACTTTCTATTATACTTTGTTCGGTAGAGTAACTGTTTATTCTTGCGTTTGGAAGAAATAGTAAAAGATTCCTACTTGCTAACTCGTGATCATCATATTATGCTAACAATATTATGGTTCAGTAGTTCCCAACCTTTGTAGTGTGATGGACCCTTTAGATGTTTTTTTAGAAAGCTGTGGACCGGCAACCTTTTTCTAGTCACGGGCCAAAACCAAACTCAGAAAGAACTCTGCGGCCGCACAAAATGTTAACTAAGAATTGTGTTATTTTCATGTAAGAACAACTGTGAATCAGCCGGGTCTCGAATCGTTTTTTCACTTAAAATCGTGTTTAGTTACATTTTAGGGGGGAGTGTTGGCGCAAAGCGCTAAAAAGGCGTTTGTTTGGTTTAAAATTCGACTTAACACGTTGGCATCCATACTACTAATGAAAAGTGTATTAAAACTATACTTTGAGGGAACGCGATAACATTCCCAATTTAATCTAGCTCCGTGTTTGACTTTTTTAAGTCAAGGCACACCTGGCGAGCGAAGCGAGCGCGATTTTTTTTTTGGTATACCGGCATTTCTTTTCTTGTAAGTTTTTATTACATTGCCGAAAAAAAAATTAAGAAATATATTTCCATCATTTTGAATACGTTTTCCGTTTTTCCGTAAGCACTTGGCGGCCTTCCACGGAGCAACGGTAGAGAAGCGCTGATCTAGGTGAAAAAACAGCATCAAAACGTAAACAAACCGGACGCAGAATGATGATTCGCGCGAAGCGCCAAATTTTTTCGCACTTACGTAGTTGAAATAGTCAAAGAGGCGGCGGGCCGGATGAATTACATCGGCCAGTTAAACTCTAGTGGCTGATCCAGTGTTTTTGTTTTAGGGCACGTGAATGTTTTAAAGATGACTTCATAAAGTAATGTCATACCAAGCAAATAATAACCCCTGTTGTCGGTCACATTCGTGCTTAATTCCCAACTAAATTGGATAAAATTTGCGTTTACTTGATTTAGTCAACAAAACTTTTAACATAGAACAAGGCCTGAAGTATAAGATTCACGCATTGATATAAAATATTTGTTGGTATTGTTGAGCATTGATCCTACAACCCTATGGCTGCACAAGTGACCAAATAGCTATACGACTCAAAATTGCATTTTTAAGAAACTAGACGCCCAACGAAATGGCAGTTTAAGTATTGTACAGCTAAACAGATTTTGTTTTTATTTTAAAGACAAAAATGCATTATCGTACGTATAAAGTATAGGCAAAAAATCCTCACACTAAAGCGAAATAAAATTGGTTAAGTAAGTAGCAAACAATTTTAGAATTGCATTAAATATTACCGGTACAGCCACGCACATGAGTGGTTTGCTTTTACTATATTGATTTTGTGCATGCGAAGCTCGTGGATCCTCCGTTTGGTTGTAGTGTCCAGTGTTATTTATATAAGTTTAATCACAGATGATTAGGTTTAGATCAATTAACAATATAAAAACGAAATACTATCGATAGGTAGGTAATATGAAAATGCGACAGTAAATGCACCATCGAATGTGAACTGTTAGGTGCACATATCGTTAGTGCACAATGTGCACCGAATATCGTAAGTGCACATTTTGGTTTTGAGTCCTGTTGCAATTTGGCCGGATGGATGTAACGACTGATTAACGCGGGTCGGATAAAAATGAGGTACAAATTTTTTATTAACTTGGTTGTTATTGAACGAAGAAAACTTGCACGAGTAACCGATTCGATTTCAGTGCATTTTTTCAAAATAATATTTTTTGACACTGTAAATTATATTTCATTGACTGAAATTTTGAAATATGTTGACTAGGGATTGTAGTGCCTTACTCGCGCTTTTCGGCATTTAACCAATTTGTTATTGTTGCTGTCCATTAGGCAGCACACGCTAGGTAAAATACCAATGTACGCACCGGTTTATTTTGTAGAGAGTAAGTTTTTGATTAATGAGTCTCAATTAAATGTTCTTTTACCACGATCAAATCACCAACTTCTACAATGGGTATTGTCTGAGTCTGATTACAAATCCACACAGTGTTTGTAGGCTGGTGTTTAGCAAACCAGCCAGAAGCCGGCAATCAACACAACCTTTCTGTAGTTAACTGGCGACCAACTGAGTATATTGAAACGCCAATACACTTCGCATGACGGAAACAGGTTACGTGTCATAGCACGCTACAAATACTCGCACACAAAATTTGTTGCCGTCCGTGAATATAACACGACGGCTGATTTTCGCAATATACCCGAAAGGTTGCTATATTTTTTAACACAATTGACTTTTGTTAGAAAGTACTTAATACGATTCGAGCGAAATGAACATGAACAAGGCAATGAGTCACACGAGTTGTAGCTTTTAGCAACACGTTCAACAACAAGCTGTTTTCTTCTGTCGATAAGTCAACGAACGACAGGCGTTATATGTTTTTGTCTCTTTGTCTCGCTCACGTCCTATCGTCATACATGGTGAAAAACGTGAAACTGTGAAGACAAAAGAAAGGAGGGGCAGTTATTTGTTCGGAATTAAATTCTATTGATTTTTAACATTGAGCAACATCTCCTTATAAATTTGCATTTTTTTTAGTTTGCACAATTCGTTCAATGTAAGTTTTAAAATAACGACGCATCACAAGAAAATACGCTTTGAAGTTGGGGTGGTCCTAAAGTTGTGATTTGAAAGCTAATGTTTCGCGTGTGGATAAACCATTATGCTTTTTCATACGAGGTATTTAAACTCGTGTGTAAACGCGGCTGCGTGATGAGAGAAAAACAGACAAAAACCCAAAACGTACCAAATGTTTAAAAGAATTCGGAAATTTAACACGAAATTATTTCGTGCACAACAAAATTAAGTCGTGATTCACAAGTTTAACGCGTTGATTTCAAACTATTGAGCTCCAAGCACAAAAATTAAGCTCTTTTAACATTTATCAAAAGATCGTGCGATCGACGTTTAAGCTTAGACTTAGATAATAGACCAGGGGTCGGCAACCCCTGGCACAAGTGGCACGCGAGATGTTTTTTTTTTCACGGCACGCCAATTGATTCAACGCTCATATTACATCACCTTACGAAAGAACAACAGTTACATCACTACCACATTATCAACATTATTATTACATCACTAACACTAGTGCTAACTAAATGGTTGAACATTCCAAGTTCGTTAGATAGAAATCGCTCTTCTGGTGTAAACGAAGTATAAACCGACGTTTCGGCAGCAGATACCAGCTGACCTCATCAGGGTTAATAATTAAAACGAGACTGAGTTAGCCATCTTATATACTGAGAAGTAAAAAATTGAAAAAACGTAGATTAAAATTAATAATTCTAGACGTCGCTGAAGTATGCGATAAGCTGTGACACGTCGGAGTCATCCGGTGCGGAACTGCGCCGTCGGACAACGAGCGTTTATCAGCTATTGCGTATAGCTACAACGACGAGTAGATTGCCGGATACCATGAATCCTTTTTATTCATGGTGTTAGGAAATTTGTCAATCCGGAATGATTCAATGAACCGTCTTTTGTAATAGTGCGGTTCCCAGTCTAGAATTTTACAGTTATCCCAATCAATTCCGTGTCGGAGTTCAACCGCATGCTCTGCCAGAGCTGACCGGGATGCCTTTTCGTGGCGGACATCACGCATGTGTTCGAGTTTCCTGGTATGAAAGGAACGTTTAGTTTCCCCTATATATGTTGCTGAGCAACCTCCACAGGGAATCTCATAAACAGCCCCTTGACGTTTTTCTGGTATGACTGGATCTTTAGTTGAAGGTAAAATGTTTCCAATTTTTCTGGCTGGTTTAAAAGCTGGTTCCAAACGTGGCAGTTTTTAGGCGGTCGTTTGTAGGTGGTCCGTACAGATTAAGGCACATCTTTTCTTTGAGCTTCGTTTCTTCACTCGGAGGGCAATTTGTAGAGAGTAGGTTTTCGATTAATGAGTCTCAATTAAATGTTCTTTTACCACGATCAATCACCAACTTCTACAATGGGTATTGTCTGAGTCTGATTACAAATCCACACAGTGTTTGTAGGCTGGTGTTTAGCAAACCAGCCAGAAGCCGGCAAGCAACACAACCTTTCTGTATTTAACTGGCGACCAACTGAGTATATCGAAACACCAACACATAAATATATTTACACTTCGCATGACGGAAACAGGTTACGTGTGCACGAAAAACCTTTTTTAGGGCAGCGGAAATGTGTGTCATCACATAACTCCGCGTTTTGCTGGGAATGTTTTGGTTAGCAAGTTCTTACGAGCGGCAAAATAACGGTAAATTTCCATTACGTCATAGCGATAAAAGACAGGTTTTATGTGAAAACAAACGAGGTAAAAATATGCAATACGATAAATTCCAAATTATCCACTAATTATTACTTATGACGCTACAATTTAACAGAAGACACGAGATGGTAACCGGCACATTACAAAACACTACATCCCTCCCCTTTTACTTTAAACATCACAACAAAGAAATTAAAACACATGTACGGTACATGACAATATCACATAAAAAAAAAAGCAGTTTTGGACACTGTATCTGAATCAGTTCTGCAGTACCCTTTCCCAGTAAGGTGTGACCCTTTCTTTCTGTAACAATGAAATCTACCTTGCACTTATGAAGACTGTCTTTAGACTTCACCTGAGCTGTAAAAGTTCCTAAGGTAGCAAGAACCCCACTTCCATAGGCATACTTTACTTCCATATGCATACATTACAGCGTCTTGGCAGACTTTCTGGTTCCTGCCATAATTTTCTTCTTCTTCAGCCATTCCCATGTATCCTTTTCAACAATATTGGCTGACGCCCCTAAATCAACCAAAATTTTTGGCAACGTAACACCACCAATTACCACCAGTGTCACTGTATAAAACTTTTTTAAAGGTTTCAGACCAAAAACGAATCCATCACCATCTCCCTTCTCTATTCCGTTTTGGACAGTGTTATTATTGTAATGCCTTTCAAAAGTACGATGCCCTCTTCACCGTTATATTTTGATGGCTTGAAAGCATTGGACGAACACTTTGACTTGAAGTGTCCTACTCTACAACATTTAGCACAAGCCTTTCTTCTAGCTTGACATTGTATTATTTTAGACATGTTTTTCGTAAGTTATTTAACCACTTGCTTTGTGTTTATCAGTCATATTTCAAAACGAAAGAGACTTCTCTTTAAACTGCGTTGAAAATGTTTTTTTTCTTCCCTTAATTAGTTTCACAAGACGACTAAAACATTTCGTTAAAGAAAAGAAAATATTAAATGAAATCGTTTAAAGATGCATGGTTCGTCGATAAAATTTTTAAGGAATAGCTGAGAAGAGGCGCTGTAAAAATAAAAACATTAGTTATGTGATGTATAGCCTACGAAGCTAATTAATGTAGGTATATATGAAGGAAGCAGGCGCGGATCTAGGATTTCAGTTTGGGGAGGGCCATGAAATTTTTTCAGATATGACGTCACAATTTTTTCAGATATGACGTCACAAAAGTATACCATTGCGTGACGTCATAATTCAGCGATTTTTTTGGTATACCGGTATTTCTTTTAAATTTCTTGTTTTTGTTACATTTAAAAAAAATGGTTAAAAATATTTGTCGATTATGTTTGAATACGTTTTTTGTCCGCGACGCACTTGGCAGCTTTCCACGGCGCAACAGTAAAGAAGCGCTGATCTAGTTGAAAAATAGCATCAAAACGTAAACACACTGGATGTATAAAGATCATTAGCGCGAAGCGCGAAAATTTTTGCATTTACACACTTAAAATAGTCAAAAAGTATTTAAAATGGACTCGTGTCTAATTTGTCAAAGAGGCGGCGGGCCGGATGAAGTATATTGGCAGGCTGGTTGTGATACAGATTTGCATTAACAACAAAAAAGCTTTTAATTGTACTTGGATATAAGTTAGTTATTATATAGTCGAGGTCAGCGTACGGTCACTTACGGTCAACGCCGCTTTGCGCGAGTGCGCGAAACGAATTTTACCATCTTTTTGAAATATTCATTATATGGCGCCATAAGCTCGAACACCACTACAAAGCTTAAAAATATGTCTTTTTTTGTAGGCCATATTACCTAGGGAACCGCGAAAATAAGCTGCCTATTAAGTAAAAAAATGTACATATTTTTTAGTTTGGGGGGGCCATGGCCATATCGCCCCCCCCTAGATCCGCCCCTGGAAGGAAGTGATGTCAAATAAATGAAATACTTCATAGAATTAGATTAGGAAGATGGCAATCCAGAAATTCTTTTCAGATGAAATGAATAAAATTTGTATTTTTTTATATTTCTACGTTTTTTTGTGCAAAATCTAGGTTTTTCTATAAATTTTTTTTCCTGATTTGGACAATTGCTTGGCTTCCTAGTGACGCCGAAGATTGTAACTTTTTTAAACAACAACAAGTCGTTACATGAGGCAACTGATGACTGCATGGTTATCGCTTTCAACAAGAAAGTAGCCTATACCTTTCCCAGTTTTTCATTAATCACGCAATACTCAGCGTCTATTTGCTGTCATTTCTGTAAGAAGTACGCATGGAACAAACTGGTTTCAATGCCAAATTAAATTCAAACTCTCCTTTCTAATAATTGCACTTTCCTTAGCAATTTCTTTAATTGTCACAAACTAACTAAATTTATTTTGACCCACCTTTATAAGCCATATAGCTGCGCTGCGTAGTAGGCTAGTGTGCCTCCAGTGACTGACGCAGGTTGACATCAACAGTTACTTGATTGCGTGAAGATTTAAAAACTAAAAAAACACGCAAATAATGGTGTTTTGTCTTTTTGTGAAAATATGTGGCTGGCTGAAAAAAATCTCCTCGCGGGCCAGGCCGTAGTTGGTAACACCTAGATTAGAGTATGGCTGGCAACAATAAAATCTATTAATGTCAGGTTTTAAATCTTAATAAATAGTCGGCAAACGCTAGGTCACTAGCATCATTCTCCATAAGCCTAAGTTCAAATTAACCACTTTATAGTTGCGCTATCCAGGTTTTATGACAAATAATAATTTTACTACAAAGAGCTTAATCTGTGTTTCGCAACCTTTTTTGGCTTGTGATACCCTAAAGAAATAATAAATAACTTGAGGCACCCTTGCTCGAATTTTTGATGCGTGGTTAACTGTCACGTTACAATAAACGAGATTGAAACAGTACATTAACTGTGGTTGAAAAACCCTTTTTAATTTTTAGCGGCTTTTTCGTTTACAAAAATAGTACCAAGAAGGTTACTTATTGAGCAAATATTGAAATCCTAAATAATTTGAAATATCTCTCGGCACCCTTGAGCGTTAAAATGGCACCCTAGAGCAGGGGTCCGCAAATACTTTTTGGCGCGACCCAAAATTGCCAATAACGAGGTCTCGCGACCCAAATACTTCGAATTTTTTTAATAGAATAGCTTTGCTAAAAAAACAGTAATTTATTGTGTCTCTATTCATTAAGACAGATCTGTTATGCGTTTTTAAAGAGAAAGATTTCTGTAACACAACTGAAAAGAAGCCTTGAGTTTTACTACTTCTAATGTCTCATTCGGATGACAAATATGATTTAGCAACCAATATGGGTTGCAGGCCTGCAGCCCCACCAATTCCCCGCCATAACCCCTTCAACCCGCGTCCGCTATTGCGCTTTTTTAGTGCAATAATTACGTGGCAAGGTTTGTAATGATTTTTTGGCGCGAATCACTAAAAATGCCCGACGTCTCATAGCAATCGTTTTAGGAAACTCAACATTATAAGGCTCGCATATAAGGATTTGTCAGAGGGCAATATAATTTTTAAGACAGAGGTCGACAACCTTTACCAAGTCGCGGACCAGACCAAACTTAACAAGTTCTCGGCGGGCCGTATTAAATTTGCGCTAACAATTTTTTTTTTTTTTTTTTACGTGTTGCCTTTAAGCACTTTAATATAATAACTCTTAATCAGGGACAAACCCAAATGTTTGATGCAGTGAAAATGAGTCTTAGTTACACTACCACAAGGAAGCAACGGGCGTAGCGCGAAAACAAATGTTTGAATTGAAAAACCTTTAAATTTACAAGTATAGACGTGGCGCATTTTCCACACACGAAATAAAATACAAATATATTTCTTATGCTATTTTTGTTAATGTTTATCATTAAATAATACATCAGCGAATTAATTTGGAAAAAATGATTTTAGATCAGCGGTTCTTAACCGGGGGGGCGCGCCCCCCTATGGGGGCGCCAAGCAATTCTAAGGGGGGCGCGAGCTCGACTTCAATATTTTAACTTTTTGCAGTGATTTTAATGGTTTCGTTTGGGTTAGGCATAATTCCTACATACAAACTCTGTTTTTTGCCAACTTTAACATTAAAACCGCAAACATTTTTCGCGCTGCGCGCAAATCTTCTATTTCCCTTTCAGAAAATCCATGGTATCACTGCCCTATTAAATTAACTTATAGACAAACGATAAAAGCTATCGCCCTTTCGGACTATTTTTTATCCATATTTTATATATGATAACAGGCTATAGCAACAGGGGGAGTCGAACTTTTTTTGCGCGAAACTATATTGTTTTTGCAATATTGCCGTTGTATTGTGTGTCGTTACATCTTTTCAAACACGATAACACAATGTTTAATATTTGCGCTTGACATTGTTTGCGCTCGACACCATACAACTCTTACAACTGTGGAGTCAATACCCTCGCAACACGTTTGTCAAACTCAGCTCGATAAAATCAATGTGTCGAGCTCGCGCAATTTGTTGTGTGCCCAATGCGAAACGCCTCTTCGGTTGCAGTTTAGCCAATTCGACCAAATGAAACTCAAACATTTTTTTTTTTTTTTTTTTTTTTTTCGCGACCAACAACACCCTTCACTATTTTCCTCTTTTATTAGTGATATTTAATTGCAAAATGTCGAAATATTTTCATAGGGGGGGCGCGGCTGAAAAAAGGTTAAGAACCACTGTTTTAGATGGTTTTATGCTCATTACAAGTCTGGCGCTCGTGGAGTGCGGAGCGAAAAATGGCAAGCAGAGCAAGTTACGCTCAGGCAGTGAATAAAAATGCGGCCAGCTTTAAGAGGCCGAATTGCTTAAGTATGAGGACAGTTAATTTATTGTAAAGAGACGAAATTCTGAATCTTATAAAAAGTATGGACTATCCGCTGAAGAAATTAGTTGGGATTGCAGAAATGCGAGGCCAAAACGTCGACATAACTTGCACCAATAGACAAAATGTTTTGGAACTTTACACAAAGCTATGCGCAGCAGAATCAGTGAAATTTGTTAAACTATACGAAAATGACAAGATTAACATCGCAGTTGGCTGGGTGCCTATCCCTTTCCCCAGTGAACTCATAGCAGAGAAAATATCGGCAAAATATGGAAAAGTTGAAAAGGTGACACACAGGAAGGACAAGATTGGGTTGCAAACCGGAATGAGAATCTTGACAATGAATTCAACGGACGTGGAAGAAAACCCTTTACCAAGTTATATTAGGATGGCGGACTGTGAATTTTACGTAACATATCATGGGCAAGTGTTCACTTGCAAGTATTGTGACGAGAAAGGTCACAAACAAGCAAACTGTCCCAAACGTCAAAAAGATTTTCCTCGGCTAGTAAAAAGACAAGAAGAGCACAAGCAAGCCAAAGCACACGGAGAGACAAACGATAACGCAGTTGCCCCCAACTCTAGCGCTGGCGTCAACAATGCTGATAACAATCCACACTCTACAACAGCCGTAAGCAGCATTCTAAACGATGGTGAAAAGAACTCCCCGGACTTCAACTCTGAAAACAACGCCAACATCAAGTCAAGCACACCGAAGCTTTCCAACAACTGGTCAAGGAAAAGGCTGCAACAAAGCCCAGACGAGCTTCCTAACAGCAAATCTATTAGCCTATGTGCGACCAGAATTTCGCTGACATGCCCTGGCTGCCAAGTTGAAGCTGTGGTTTCGGCTCAGTCGAAAACTTTCGTTTGCTGGAGTTGTTCCAACAAGTATTCCGTAGCAATGAAGTGCTGCACGGACGAGTTATTTCTGGTCGAAGAGGGTAAAGAAACATGTCAATGTCCTTCATGCGAAGGGACATTGAGACGTATGCCGTGCTGCGATGAGCTCCAGCCAGAATACAAGACGAAGGAAGATGTGCTTGAGTGCATACAGTGCGAAAGGTACTCTGTTGTTTGTAATTGTTTTACTGTTAACTCGCTACCTAAGGTTACCATGTGTAAAGCGTGTAGTAATACCCATTGCAAGTATAAGATAGTCAACTGTAGTTGCGGGAAAAAGCATTCCTGTCTTATGGGTCCCAATAAAGCGTTTAGATGTGATTGTGGCATGGAGTACGAGTGGGACATTGATATTGGTGTCGAACGCGTTTAAATACTATTTTTATGTCTTTAAATATTATTTCACACAACGTTCGAGGTTTAAACATTGCTATGAAAAGAAAATCGATTTTTAATTTTTTACGTCGTAAAAAGTGTCACGTTGCCCTTTTGCAGGAAACCCATGGTAGTGCTAAGCACGAAAAGTTATGGGGTATGGAATGGGGAGGGGAAGCGTTTTGGGCGCACGGCACCTCAAGCAGTAGAGGGGTGGCAATACTAATCGACAAAAACTTATCCTATTCCGTCTCAGGCACACGGGTAGACCAAGAAGGTCGATACTTAATGGTTGAAATGACAATAAATGCAACCCCAATAGTAATTGTTAATGTTTACGCGCCGAATAAGGACGATCCAGAATTTTTCATCAATTTATTCGCCGTACTTGACAGCTTTTCCGATGCCCCAATAATCATGGGAGGGAACTTTAATCTAGTTCTGGACAATGTCCTAGATCAAAATGGAAGTAAAAAACATCGTAACCGAAAAGCGGAGAAAGTCTTTTGCAATATATGACACATTACAAACTAACAGATATTTTTCGCCACAAATTTCCAACCGTTAAAAAGTTCTCAAGGCTTCAGAAACTACTAGCGGCATCATCGCGTTTAGATTTCTTTTTAATTGACGGATCTCTCGTCGAAAACGTTAAAAATGTAGACATAGTCCCCGGTATTATGTCCGACGATAATATGGCAACTCTAGGGGCTCACATTAACCCAGCACCACGCGGTAGAGGCTACTGGAAATTTAATACATCACTATTAAATGACCAGCGTTACAAGGATAAAATAAGAAAGGTAATCACTTATTATAAAGCAGAAAACCATATAGGCGAAACCGACCCACATGTAAGATAGGACGCCTTGAAAGCAGTTGTTCGGGGAGAAACTATTAGATATGCGGCCGAACTAAAACGAAGGCTAAATATTAAGCAAATCGATTTGGAAAAACTGATTGGCGAGACGCAAGACGCTATTTTAAAGAACTCTGAAACAGAATTAGGCCCCTTGCACGAAAAATTGTCCAAACTTAAATCGGAACTCGACCAACTAATGCTGCGCCAAACTAAAAGCGCCATAACGCGAAGTAGGGCTCGCTGGGCAGAGGAGGGCGAGAAAAATACAAAATACTTTTTAAATTTGGAAAAAAGGCATTGCAAAAAAAAAGGGTATTAACAGACTTTTTGTAGATGATAAAATAATAACTGACCAAAACAACATTTTGGACGGTCTAGTTGACTTTTACAAGCAACTCTACAAACAAAACGGAGATCTATTGAACAAAACCTTAATCGCCTCAAAATTAAAAATTAAGGCAGAACAATCAAAACTATTAGAAGCGGAAACAACAGAAGCGGAATTCTTTATTGCTCTCTGCAACATGGGTAAAAATAAATCCCCTGGGCTAGACGGTTTTCCAGCAGAGTTTTATATCACCTTTTGGGACAATATCAAATGCGTCTATATGGCAGCTTGGCGACATACAGTAAATACAGGTAGGCTATCAGCTTCTCAGTCCGAAGCAGTGGTAACTCTACTTCCAAAAGCTTATAAAGATCATCTTCAACCGGGGAATTTTAGACCGATAACGCTTTTGAATGTAGACTACAAAATTGATTCAAAAGTAGTTAACACCAGGATCCGAGGGGTACTAAACGACATTATCTCGCCTGCGCAAAATGGTTTTATTCCAAAACGATACATAGCCACTAATATTCGTCTTTTGTTCGATATCATTGACTGCGCCGACTATTACAATATACCTGGCGCGATACTGTCTTTAGACATGTTCAAGGCCTTCGACACGGTAAACTGGGACTTCATATATACAGCCTTAGCTGCTTTCGGGTTCGGGGACAAGATTATTAAATTGATCGAATGTTTTTACCAAAATCCTTCGTGCGTAATTGTTAACAACAACTTTTTATCAAAATCGTTTAACGTTGAACGTGGCGTACGCCAGGGAGACCCTCTCTCTCCAACTTTATTTGTCCTGTGCATTGAATGCCTTGCCGCTGCGTTAAAACAGGGCCGCCAAAACGGCATCACAATAAATGGCAAAGAATTTAAAGTGTCCCTATTTGCTGACGACACTACAATATTTCTATCGGGTAGTGATCAGGATTTTACAAGTCTTTCGGATTATCGACGACTTCGGCGAAATGTCAGGCTGCAAGGTCAACATGTCCAAATCAAACGCCTTTTTTATCGGAACAAATCGTGAAAACTGTCACAAACCCATGGAACAAAGTGGACTTCAATGGCCATCAGGTACTATCAAATACTTAGGCGTTGAAATTCCCACTAGCTCGAGTAACGACGCCGAGCTAATTGAAAAAAATTTCACACCAAAAATTAAAATAGTATCAAATATTTGGTCCGCGAGGGGTCTCTCTCTTCTCGTAAAAATAACAGTTATCAAGACCCTCATGATTCCAATCTTAACCTTTAAAATGAGTGTTGTCCCGGTTAATATACCCAAATGCTTTATCTCAAAAGTTAAACGAATCCTCTTTACATTCTTATGGGGGTCCAAATGGGAGAGGGTGAAAAGAGAGACTTTGAGTGCGAGTATTGCAAATGGGGGGGCAGGAATGATCAATATAGATAATTACTTGTTAGCCTTACATACGAAATGGATCTCTAAACTACTTGACGAAAACGCGGAAGCTGATTGGAAACAAATCGAAGGCCCCTTTATCCAAGGTAACAGATTAGAAGCGCTTCTTAATGGGAACATAGGAACAAACAATGCAATCACAAGGCGTATACTTCCTATGCGAACGTTACGTTGCGCAATAACGGCGTGCAAACAACTCTTGGAAATTATAGATCCAAAGTCAAACAGCCGTCCGCTTTGGCTAAACAAAAAAGTAAAATTCCGCTCAAATGTTTTTTTTATGCCATCACTTATAGATTCCAAGTCATGCGGTCATGCGCACGTCACCTTTGGTCTGAGAAGACTACATCAAAACGCCAATGTAATTCAAAGTCAAATTTGATACGCGCGTTTTTGTGCAACTTCGTATAGTGAAAACAGTTAAAAATATTGAGCATGCGGATCCGTCCCGAGAATGTAATTTATCTTATGACAAACTAGACACGAGTCCATTTCTCATACTTTTTGACTATTTTAACGAAAAATTTTCACGCTTTGCGTTAACGATCTTTATACATCAGGTTTGTTTACCTTATGATGCTGTCATTTGAACTAGATTAGCGCTTCTTGCGCTGTGGAAGACTGAAGTGCCAAAGTGCGTCGCGTACAAACGGAAAACGTGTTCAAAAATATGAACATACATTTTTATTTTTATTTTTGAAATGTAATAAAAACTTGCAAGAAATTCGAAAGAAATGTCGGTATACCCCGAATAAATTCGCGCTCGCTTCGCTCGCCAGGTGCGCCCGGACTTAAATACAGTACGTTAACAAACACTGAACTACATTAACCATTAAGGTTATCGCGTTAAGTGGTTTCATTACACTTTTCAATATGAATAACGACGTGTGGACTCGAATTTTGAACCTAACAAACGCTTTTTTTCCCGCTTTGCGCCAACACTTTACTGCCTCCTTAAAAGTAACTAAACACGATTTTAAGTGCAAAAACATATCCGAAGCCCGCCTGATTAACAGTTGTTCTAACATTTTAATAACATAATTCGTAGTTAACATTTTGTGCGGCCCGCAGAGACCTTTCTGAATTTTGTTTTAGCCCGCGACTAGAAAAAGTTTGCCGACCCCTCTTGTACAGTATGTGTAGGCTACTCTTTCAACCAGGGCTGGGGAGCCACCGTAAAATAGCATTAGCTCCGGCTCCAGCTCCGGAGCCATCAGGCAATTATTGAATGGCTCCGGCTCCAGCTCCGGAGTCGTAAAACTCAATCCTTTGGCTCCGGCTCCAGCTCCGGAGTAGTAAAACTCAAATCCTTTGGCTCCGGAGCTGGAGCATCAAACACACACCCAATGACTCCGGCTCCAGCTCCGGTGCCACCAGTCACTTATTCAATGGCAAGTTTTAAAAAGTTTTTAAAAAAGCTTTTGGCTAACTAACGTTGGAGATGCAACAAAATATAATTTCTTAGCTTTAGCACCACAAACTGAAAAATGGCCCCAGCTCCACAAAAATAATAAAAAGGGCTCCGGCTCCGGCTCCACAAAAATAATAAAAATGGCTCCGGCTCCGGCTCCAGCTCCGGCTCCGGCTCCCCAGCCCTGCTTTCAACAATAATTAAATTGCCGCAGTTATTCACAACTTATTGATTTCGAAATCTTTTGCTATCCAGTATCGTAAATCTTACTTGTTGCGCTTTTGAATTTATTATCACTTGCCCCCCCCCCCCCTGGAATTTTCAAAAAGTTCTTACCCTTTTTTTGTAAGTGATATTATCGTTTTTTGTTCGGTTTTGTCATGGTTTAACAAACTGTTCGAAGAGACGTGCCTTTTAAGTAAGTGGATCACGCGTCTTAATCTTATGAGAAACCAAAATCGAACGCAAAACGCCGTTTTTTGTCTTTAGTTTGGTCGACCGTAAACGCTGGATAGTTTATCTCTTCGTTATTTGTTTAGGAACTTTAGGTTAGGGTTACCATATTTTCGTGGCCTGAAATCCGGACACTCTTTAGTCCCCACAAGCGGTTTTTAAAATGAGGTATGAACACATTGTCTGTCAATATGACGTCACACTAGCAATGCTTTGCCTATCCATTGTATACCGGAGTGGATTTTTGAACATAGTGTCTTGAAATCACTAGTCCAGGGGTGTTCAAATTATTTCTGCCATGATCCACCATAGCCAAACCTGACAACATGAGATCCACCAAATACGAATAGTAAACATATTGGACACGCTTTAATTATTATGGTGCTTTATTTATGTAAATGTACCCTACAAAATATTGATAACTTTGTAAAAACCCAAAAGTGAAGTGTGCTATACAGCACCAAGATTTTAGTGAGAACAATGATAGGTTGGTTTAGACCAGGGTCGGGAACATTTTTCTAGTCGCGGGCCAAAACCATACTCAGAAAGGTCTTTGTGCGCCGCACACAATGTTAACTGAGAAAAATTTTGTTTTTTCACTTAAAAACTTGTTTAATTACATTGAAGAAGGCAGAAAGCGTTGGCGCACAGCGCGAAAAAAAGCGTTGTTTGGTTTAAAATTGGAGCCCAAACGTTGTTATCGATACTACAAATGAAAATAGTAATAAAATAGTTTGAAGAAACGCGATAACTTCCAGGCGCACATGGCGAGCGAAGCGAGCGCGATTTTTTAGGTATACCAGCATTTCTTTTAAATTTCTGGCAAGTTTTTATTACATTGCCGAAAATAAAAATATTAAAAATGTAATACGTTTTCCGTTAACGGTAAAGAAGCGCTGATCTAATTCAAAAGACCGCATCAAAACGTAAACAAGTTGGACGTAGAAAGGTCATTCGCGCCAAGCGGGAAAATTTTTCGCACTTACGTAGTTAAAATAGTCAAAAAGTATTTAAAATGGACTCGTATCCAGTTTGTCAAAGAGGCGGCGGGCCAAATGAATTACATTGGCGGGGCGCATTCGGCCCGCGGGGCGCATTCGGCCCGCGGGCCGTAGGTTGTCGACCCCTGTTTTAGACTTTAGGTCTTACAATAGCATCGAATTGGGGCTTTCTGTCGCTTAATGATATCCTCAAACGCTCACAAAGATTAGCATTTGGGAGTCTCCCTCTATGCTTGATTTTTTACAAAATTCATCGACACTGGCAATTGGTATTCACATGAAAACACTGTAGAAAGTTTTTTTTTTCAAAGACTACATTGGAAGATCCGCACAAAACGCTGAAAAGATCCGGAACCGGATCGCGATCCGCCATTTGAACATGACCGCACTAGGCTAGTATTGGGCCATCTCTGATTTGACCTCTGGTGATCTCTAGGCTAGGGTTACTATATTTGATAATGCGCAAATCCATAACAAATTTACCTCAGTTCATTGACCAACTTTAGAATATTACGAAAGTACTTTACCGCCATTGTTTTTTGTGAAAGAAGGATAAACACGAAACTATACACAAACAGAAAATAAATGTTGTATTGCAATACACGTATGCAAGTTCTCATTTGGTCTGCAACAGACTTCTTGTTGCGCTATTTTTCTACTGCTTTTACTGCTTTATAATTTTCTTCAGCGAATATACGCTCTTATCGTTTCAGACATGATCTAAATTTTGCAATATCTACCAAGATATAAGGCCTTTAGCTATTAGCCCAGCTCCACTCAATCATCCATGTATCCCAAATAAAGCGCAGTATTGTCGTTTATGACGTAACAATGAAATTATTACCCGTAACGCAACAAACAATTTAAAAAAATTCCGGACATTTAAGCATATTTTGGCATTTCCCCCCGGACGCAGTTTGAACACTAAAATTCCGGACATGTCCGGGGAAATCCGGACGTATGGCAACCCTACTTTAGGTTGACTGATTAGCAAGTGTGCATTCGACAATTGACAAGGCTAAGTCAAACCTTCTTTCTTTTCTTTTTTTCTCGCTAAAAAACGTCGAGTTATACGCAGTATGTTCCTCGCTGTTCGGTCTCTGCGCTAATATCCGATGTTGGTGTAACATCAACATTTGTTGAACTGAAGCAGATTCTTAAAAGGGGTAGATACTTAAACGTCCATAGTAGGATTCCAAATCCAAGCGTTTTCAGAACGCTTCGTAATAGATTTCTTATTAAGCGCAAATGTACTGTAGTACTTGACGAAAAATAAAAAGTCAAAACATCGTTTATTGTCGTGTCGGTAAATAGGAGAAAATTAATTGGCTTATGGGTAAATACTTTGACACCGTTTTGAATTTTACGCCGTAAAAGAAGCGCAAAATAACCACACCACTGTTCTGTTAAAAAACAAGCGTTAGCAGTATATGTCTCAAAAATTAGTTCAAGTGTGTTTAAACTTGACCAATAATATCCCTAGCCAAAACGAGTTGTGTGTGAATGCAGGTGTGCAAAGCCAAAACAGGCCATTACAAAAAAAATTGCGTACAGTCTGCTTAAATGACCGTACGCAACTATGCTGGGTATGCGTTGCGTACTAAAGTTAAATAACTTCGTTTTGTTTATTATTTATTAAAATATAAATATTTTTTGTCATGTGCGTTTGAACAACCAACTTAATTGGCAATTGTTTTTTGGCTGCCGTTTACTCATTTCCAGCTGCCATTTTAGTAACAATAGCCTGCAGTTTCCTGATTGCAAATATCATACAACTTGAATAAATAGGATTAAAAACTTCAGCCTTTACTGTAAAAGTAATGATGATCAAATCTGCAATTGTGTGACAAACTTTGTATTATTTACCAGGCGGCGTGCCACTTTCCTTTAGGTTAGAATTAGTTAATTATGAACTCTAATCTGTTGTGGTGGTCTAAGTAGGCTAAATGAAGCACACAACTTTAAATGAGTTGGAACTATATTAGTGTAAAAAGTCAATTTTACCCACCATTAGTGAATGTTAAACACACCTTAGGATTAGCTATATAAGACTGATTGACTTGATTGTATTTTAAGTTGGCACTTTGGTGCCATATCTAAAACACTTACAATTTTTGTTTTTCTGATTTTCATTAAGATCTTAATTAGCAATTTTTGAGTATGAATAAAGTGCAACAAATTAAGAAGGGTTTTCTGCTTGTGTACAGTTGGTGTGTACTGTTTCAATCATAGTTACCATTTTTTCTAACGATAATAAATTAAATCAAAAACATCAAGATTTATTATAAAGAAATCTAAAAACTATTTTTGAAAATATTTAATACGCTTGGACATAACGGGTTTTGCCTTAAGCTTTAGATTTGCTGTTTTAAAAAACATTTTACTGAATATGGACCAGTTATGGAAATCTTGATTTATTAACTCACTAATTAATTGTTTTTCAATTAGCAAAAAATTTAAACTCAAGAAATTACTAAAATAATTATCCTTGACATTAAATCTGCCACAAGTTTAGATTACACAACATTTTTTTATAATAATCTAAAGAAACATCTAAAATATGAATTATATATTTAAGATCCTAAACAGTAAATCTCATTTTAAAAAAATGCCTGATTGATAGGAATGGGATGTTAAGTAGAATACCAGAGGTATTATTAATGGTAGTTTCAAATCCAGAATGTTCTAAGTTTTTTAATTGCAAATATTCATTTGTTGGTCCATAACATGAATGACATTAAAGCAATTAGGATTCAAATTGTAACAATGGACTTACTTTACCGTTTGGTTACGACCTAAAAGGGTGAAAACTAAACTATGATGTTCTTGTATATATAATATTTCTTTTGTGTTGTAATGCATTTTATTTCAACTTTCTTAATTTGATAGGCATTTCTATTTATAACTAACTAGGTTTAACATGCTATGAATAGTCTTTTAGATCATCTTCAATGCGGTTGTAAATGTAACAGAAGGGAGCAGGCAATGTGGATGGTTGTTCCTTAACCCGTTCTCATGGAGCCCTATGTAGCTCAGGTGAAAAAGTGACTGTCCCTGTTGGGCCAAGATATTGGATGCAAGCCTCATGTCATGGCTAGATGTTGCTTACATCACAGCCTGAATTACTGAAACTGATTTTAAATGAATTATTTCAAATATTACAGTTTAATTTTAATCATATTAATTGCAAATTCACTAAGCCGGAGAATGTGTATGAAAAGTTTAAAGTCATTTTTATTTAATCTGTGAAGTGTTTTTTGTGATTTTTTCTGTTTTTTTACGTAAGTCTCCTTATCTAGTGTTGTCAGTTTTTGGTGTAATAAAGAAAGCATGGTCAATGCATATGTTAGGTATGTGAACATTTAAAAACAAATACATTTTTTGTGAAAACAGTTGTTTCTAGAATATATATATCAGGGGTGGCCACATGCGGCTCTTTACCCAGTTGTGTACGGCTCTTCCGTTCATGTTGCAAATATGATTTTTTTAGAATGTTTTGATTTCGTTTGGTCAACTTTATGGTGTGGATTATTGCCGGTTCCGAGTTAGTCTGCATCTTTAACAATACTTTTGAAACAAGATAAACGCAAACAAATTAAATAAAAAAATAATAGGGAGAGGCTATTCTTTTTGTTTCATGTGTGTAAGGTGTGGCTCTTTGTGGTTAACCAAGTAACAAAATGTGGTTCAACATGTAGGCATAAATTAAAAAGAGCCTCATTAAAAATCCCACCACAATGCATATTATTTTGGTTAGGGACTGGTTTAAGTTTTGGGTTGGGTTGGTTAAACATTATTAATAAATATAATAATACTTGACGTAAGCCCAAAACGCTAACACGAATAATGTTAGCAATATAAGCCCCCGGACGAAAATGTGGCACGACAGCATTGCAGCGGCTCGACGTGTCCTATGGTATTTTTCTTCTGTAAGAAAACTAAATTATCTAGTAGGCCGTTCAGCTGATCGTGTGTTACGTCTTAAAATTTCAGCTGTGACGTCATAAAATTTCAGCCAATAGGAAGCGTTCTGAAAACGCTTGGATTTAGAATCCTATCTATGGACGTTTGAGTATCTACCGTTAAAAGGAGGTATAATCATAGAATAATTAGTATTCTATGGTATAATGGTGACCAAAGTCTCCATTTTTAAATAATGATGGTTAACGCAAAATTATGCTCTTTAAGCATATTCCGAGACCAAGCGCTAAGTGTGCAATGGACACAACTTATTTCCCCTCAACCGCAGCTTGTAAATTAGCTGACTTGGCACACAGCTCGGCGAAGATGTTGCGCTAATCGTGGTATAATAACACCCGGAAAAAACGATCTTCGTTTAGTATTGCAGGTGGTGAAAGACGTGTGATTCTACCACAATTAATAACACATATTTCACGGTTTTGGTTTGTTTTTTTGCCTGAAGTTAATGATTGCACAGTGCACACCGTAGTTTCGCAGCTGGCGCCTGACAGGATTGTCGACGACGCACGTGATCGCTTTTGCTGGACGTATTTGGCCGTTTCTGATTAGTTTTTTTTATCACGTTTTGCAATCATCAATCTATGACGTCATACTGTCACTGTTTTTTGACGTCATTATTCATTAACGTCAGACGAAAAATAGGGGAATTCCCTAAGGTAAAAATTCAGGAACCCCCTTTTTGATTTTCTGGTTACGCCCCTGATTTCTCCCCCCCCCCTGGAAAATTTTATGCGGGCGCCCCTGGCCCTAACTCAGGGGTCGCCACGTTACGACTCACAGGCCCTCCAATGAAAATCATCCGGCCCGCCACCTTTTTTACAAACTGGGAACGAGGCCATTTCCTATCTTTTATCGCTATTTTAAGTAACTGCAGAAATATTTTGCGCTTAGTGTAAATATTTTTCATAGCTTGCATCTGGTATGTGTGCGTTTTAGGGAAATATTTTCCGTCTAAAAGGACAAAACCTGGAAATATTAACAATTGAAGTTTACCAACTTGGTAGGCTATATCTGACTGCATTTTAATCCGCTTCGATAAAGAATGTACTGCGTCGTACTTTTAACGCAATTAGAACCATTTTCATTTCGCAAGTTCTAGGTTAACCGCTGATAAACATTTATTGTCATAAAATTTAAACACCACACAATTTGCCACCAAATTTGTACTTTGTTTCGGCCCACCTAAAACTATCTGCGTTGACTTGGGCCATCCTCTTGGAAAAAGTTGCCAACCCCTGCCCCAAATCTTCCAACGTGTTAAAAAAACTATTGACACATTTTTTAATAAGAATCATACCTCATAGTTCGTACTCGAGAACTGTTTATCCAACCTCCCTTTCACAATATTTTTTCTTGTATAGGCGGCTTCCCGAAAAAAAAAAAATATCTACTTACCCCTGTTCTTAAAATACAGTTTGGGTAAGTGAATGATAAAAAAGGTGTTTTGAGAGCAGCGCAATGTTTTTCCGACATTTAAATTGGTTATTTTAAAAACTACACTTTTGTCATTTTCAACTAGCTCATTGCGGGCAATTATTTTTGACTGGGGTCCGCACAAGAATAAGAAAATTTCTACGAGGGCCGGGTCAAAAATTGGATCGCAATAACACATTGAGAAGTGTGAATCATTTTTAACAATGCTGGAAAAAGCATTGTTTAGATAAGCTGGTATAAGAGTACTGAAAAGTGAGGTTGCCTTAGTAACCTATATGTTTTCAATAACATATTCTAAAAACAAGATAGAAACATTTTAAGGTTATTTTTACTATTTTTAGTTTTATTGAAAATGCGACGCTGGCCGGATTAAATCTCTTGGTAGGCTGTAGTTTACATAGGTCTGAATATGTTTTTTAACAAAATGCAATTTGGGTCAAATTTATCCGCTTTTTGCGTGACTTGAAAACATATTTGCAATGTGACCTCTGTATTGTTAGGTAACACCTCTTCAACCAAAATACACACACTGTATGCAGGGACGTGCTCACCTGTCAACATCTGGCAAAGCAAAAGATATATCAAGCAAAAGTTATATCAGTTATATCTACGTTTCTATACCTAAATCGTGCTAATGGGGCGCCCGCAGAAAATTTTCCAGCGGGGGGGCAATCAGGGGAAAATCAAAAAGGGGGGTCCTGAATTTTCAACTTAGGGAATTTCCCCTATTTTTTTTTTAATAATGACGTCATAAAACAGTGACAGTATGACGTCATAGAATGGTGATTGCAAGACGTGATAAAAAAAAAAACTAATCAGAAACAGCCAAATACGTCCAGCAAAAGCGACCATCGTGCGTCGTCAACAATCCTGTCAGGCGCCAGCTGCGAAACACGGTAACTTCAGGCAAAAAAAGCAAACCAAGACCGTAAAATATCTGTGATTAATTGTGGTAGAATCACACATAATTCGACTATCAGCAGCGCATTTTTTTCCATGAACGGAACGAGCGCTAAAAAATTGTCTTCACCACCTGCAATACTAAACGAAGAACGTTTTTTCCTGGTGGTATTATGCCACAATTAGCGCAACAATTGCGCCGAGCTGTGTGCCAAGTCAGCTAAATTGCAAGCCGCGGTTGAGGGAAAATAAGTTTCACGTGGTCTAAGAGTATGCTTAAAGAGCATAATTTTGCGTTAATCACGGTGTTACACTAACATCGGATATTAGCGCAGAGACCGAACAGCGAGAAACATACTGCGTATAACTTGACGTTTTTTAGCGAGAAAAAAGAAAGAAGGTTTGACTTAGAGTTGTCAATTGTAGAATACACACTTGCTAATCAGTCAACCTAAACAAATAACGAAAGAGAAAAACTTCCAGCGTTTACGGTCGGCCAAACAAAAGACGAAAAACGACGTGTTGCACTCGATTTTGGTTTCGCATTAGATTAAGACGCGTGACCCAATTACTTTAAAAGCACGCCGCTTCAAACAGTTTGTTAAACCATGACAAAAACGAACAAAAAACGATAATATCACTTACAAAAAGAGGGTAAGAACTCGCGCCCCCTGGATACGCCACTGGGGGCAATGGATAATGTATAATATTTTTAACCTTAATATACATATTACACTTAAATATAATACTAATAATCGCATTTTGAAATACCTGAGGGGGGGGGGGGGGCAAGTGCCCCCCCCCCGTGCGGGCGCCCATGATCGTGCTATATTTTTTTCTTCCATTTCTTTGCGTTATTCATATCAAGCGTTCACGCGGTCAAAATCATTAAAATACGCGAAGAGAGGCAGCGCCAAGCCGTGCGGCGTGCGTCTCTTCAGATCACAGAAGTGTTATACATTGCATTATTTTTTTCTTTCGCAAATTCTCTCTGAAAACATGATGAACGATTTAGCTATGATTTGAGGCATGTCTCAAGTGTGACGTCCCAGCTATAAAACCTTTCTTCGTCCAGCTTGAATGCCCGCATAGTACGTGTGCATTGACTTTTTGTAGTGTAAAGCTCCAAAGTTGAAGTCATAATTAAACGCAGACCTGTTGCAAATTGAAAAGTTTTGCATCAGACGACTGGACAAAAAAAATACACGCAACTTTCAAAGAGATTGGTAAAAAGGAGTGGATGTGTGGCTGTCATAGGCGTAGCCAAGGGGGCCATGGCCACCCAAAAGTTTATAAATATTGTACTCTTGATAATAATTTGTTTTGTAGCTTTTATGAGCTACGGCTACCACAACAGTCAATCACAGGCATGCCACACCTTCAATTGTCATGTTCTGTTACGTCATAAACGATGTAGTCATTATTACGTTTGCTATATTAATGTAGTTTGGGAACACACAATAAGACCTAAAAATCAACAATACCTAAAGCAGAAAAATCTATAAAACCTAGTATTAAGACCAACGACATAATACAGCCAAATACGCAGTAATATCCAGTACAGCACAAGATCAAAATCGTCCGAAAAAGACCTAAATCTGTCGGAATAAAGCCTAAATTCATCGGAATTAGTCCTAAATTTATCGGAATAAAGCCTAAAATCATCGGAATAAGGCCTAAATTCATCGGAATAAGGTCTAAATTCATCGAAATATGGCGTAAATTCATCGGAATAAGGCCTAAATTCTTCGGAATAAGGCCTAAATTCATCAGAAGAAGGCCTAAATGGCCAAAATAACGCCCAACCTGTGGTTAGAGGGTATTGGACGATCGGGCCATAGGTCTGGCATCGACCGTTAGGACTTCCGATTTAGACGGTACTAGGCCCAATACCACTCATTAGGTATTAGTCCTATTTTGGCATTATTCTGAATTGTGTTTTTTTATTATTTTGTTGCTGTTCTTATCTTGGTCTTATGGCTGGAGTCCATGTAGTTTTACTACTTTTTAATCATTTTGTTTTTGCTCTCTGAATGGTTTTTGAGTTTTTTTTTAATTTGTATTAGTACGACACCGTTTTTGTGGTTGTTAAAAAAAGGTGACTCGAAAAAGTTTGTACCTCACCATCTAGCAACCTCACCGCACGTCACTGAATGGTGTTCTTAAGGTTACCTTTTGTTTGCGCCTTGTTTAGGCGTAACTTTTTGACGACATCTCTGTAAATTTTACGCCACACAAACAAAAAAAAACTGCATCTTTCTTTTCCAGTAATATGGAATGGTAAACCAGTCAAATGCAATTTTGCTTTACTGTCAACTATACCAGGAGGTTGGTGCCTTCTTAACCAAAGGTAACCTTATTATCGAGAAAAGCTGAAAGTGGGAGGGCCTATAAAGACCTTCATACCTTACTTTTCGTCGCATCGACCCATGGCTATTGCTAGGTTTAGTTGCAAGTTTGCGTAAAAGAAAGGCGTTTTGACGCCTTTTTAAAAACATAAATTACAGCACGAATAAAGATAGAAGTGTTGACACTAAAAAGTGTCCCCTATTATTCGAATTCCTATAGCGGATAGTCCATAGTTTCAAACACTGCCAAAATTCACCTCCGATTGATAAAACTAAATATGAAATCATAAATAAAATAATAAGGGTCTGTCTATTGTACCGGCAAAATAATGTTTGACTTAATTTGATACATTTCTAGTTATAATTTTATTGTTTTCAAACAAATTTACAAAAACCGGTGTTGGACAGAACTTGTTCGATTTTAAAGACTATGACGTGGCGATGCGTGATATAAGTTTAAGGCGTTTCTCTAACACGTTATAAGTCGCTTCAAGGCAAATAACCGCAATATACAAAACATTTTCGCCGATCAACTGACGTGTCCATTGTCTACAAAAGGCTTGCGGCAACAAACTCTCATTAAAAAAGGAATTGTCTTCGAACGTTTAGTGTTAGTTTAGTATTGTAGAAAACACATGTTGATTGTGTTTATTTTTTATTTTGATATATATTTATTTCTGTGGTATTTCCTTATCAGTGGTAGTTTATCAGTTTGTTAAAACAAGTTACGCATAAGGTTTTAACAATTTAAGAAATAATGATTTATTTAAGTTGGACTTGTTTAATTCTCTCACTTATTGGTTTGTCAAACGCGTATTTGTCTTGTAAAACTTCGTCCTACCCAAAACGTCCTTGTGTCAAACCATTTATTCTCCGCCGAGAACAATGCGTTCGAATGTAAGTGAGCAAGTCAATAGAGTTATCAGTTACGTATATTTAAATCTGTTTTATTAATTATTGTCCCACAAATTTACTTCTACCATTTTTCTAGGAAGTGCTGCTTTGATGAAGATATTGAAAATCCATTTTTGAGATGCTATCGTAAAGGTAATGAACAAGTAAAATAGAAAAGTTCAAAAATAATACAATAAATAAAAAGATATATAAATATTGTTAACGTATATTTATATATCCTTCTAAAATGTAATAAAACCTTTAGGAAAACTTACGAGAACATTTTTTCAAACCACTGGAAAACCATATTTACTTCAATCAAAAGATAAAGACGAAATAATGTCTGGCGATGGTGATTCTTCGGTAGACAGCCTGCCTCGAGGTAGCGACTCTTTGCATTTGGTTTTGGTTTGTTGTCATTGTACATTGTAAATGTTTTATTTTTTCTAAATGTTACGAAAAACGTTGACTATATGGGCTTGGGATGTTTCGAAACAAACAATGAGGTACTAATATTAAATATACTGATTTTGCATTTTAGGTAAAAAGGGTTATGAAACAAAATGTTGTTAACGTGGTCGAATTTAAATTTTTAGTTTTGGTTCATCTGATATAATCTATGTGACAAAAGTGAGGCGTAGCTTAAGAAAGGTTTTACCTTGATAGACCCTATGTTATAGGTTAAACCAGTGGTTCTCAACCTTTTTGCTTTTGTGGCCCATTTTCGTTGCACAAAAATTCTGTGGCCCAAAAAATGTTTATGAAAGAACAAACTATAAAAAGGTTTAGCACAAAAAATAGTGGAGCATATATCAAAACAGATTATTATTTATTCAACCATACATTAGTGAGGTGCTTGCTTCTGAACAATAGATTTATGTTTCATTTACATTCCAAGCCATTATTCCTGTAAAATTAGGTGTAGTGACACAAATGAAACTAAATTCTTCAATAAATCTAGCTTTTTTAAAATTGGTCTGTGGCCCACCTAAAAAGTTTTCATGGCCCACCAGTGATCCATGGCCCACTGGTTGAGAACCGCTGGGCTAAGCGATCTAAAAAACGTCCTGACACTTTAAGCAATACAAGAAATCAAAATTCACAAACTTTGTCTAAATAGAACTTTATTAAATTTTGGGATAAATGTAGTTCTGTTAATGACAATATGCAATACTAATACGAAAGACAGTATACAAAGACGCCGTAAAACTTAAAAGTAATTTATAAAAATGTAAAATAGTCACGTTATTGAGAACCTTTACCACCACTTACATGTGACTGACAGTGAAAATTTTTATATTTATAGTACGTTGTCATGCAACGGTAACTAACACCAAAACCGAGCCCGTTGGGATAATTACCCACACGTCGGAATATGTCTTAAATTGCCTATAAGTGATATAGAATAAAAAAAATAAAAATATGCCTAAACACAAAGAAATGTCTGGAGAAATACCGTGTAAGGCTAAGTAGTCATAATGACGCCATCCATATTCGTTATTGAATAGAAAATTAAAATACATTTAAACGCCCAAGATTGTTCTTACATAAAATAATATATTGAGTGTAACACAAAAGTCTAATAAACCTAACCAAACGACAACGAATCGATGATGTCATTAAAAAAGTTCTATCTACTCCAATTATTCAAATTTATCGTAGGCTATAAGGCAGGGGTTCTTAAACTTTTTTTGCCACGGACCCCTAATTTTTTTTTGCCTTGCGTGGAACACGGTAGGCAAGAAATTTTCAAAAATGATGCCATAGTCCTGAGAAATAAGCATTTTTTTTAGTCCACAAAAAGTGAAAGCAAAATGGAGTCTAAATGCATTCAGTGCATAACCGTTTTAATTCTTAAATATAGACTAATATTGTAACTGATCCTTTATGTACCCCCTAAAACTAGTTCACGGACCAATAAGGGGTTCATAGACCCCAATTCAAGAACTCCTGCTTTAAGGAGTGGTTAGATATGGAATCTAAATCACAAACGCTTAAATCATTAATTTGGTAACTGCATGAAACAATGCACGATGTTGCTATAACGTCAAGTGTTTCAGCTATTGACAATAAAGTTCAACAACCATTCAAAATTGACAATAAAGGCTACGTTTCGTTAATTAGCCATAGATAGCGGAATTGGTGGTGTCATGTCTACATAAAATTTGTTGGACAAAAAACTTAGTTAGCTTAAATCAATTATACTAAAAAATGACGCTATATTGACATTGAAAGCTTTAGCTCTGGGGACAAACGTGTATTAACAAGAAAGAAATGAAATATAAGCCATGTAAACAATAAACTAATTAGCGAAAGTCTCCTACGCTAGGATCAAAACAGTTATATTTGAAATCGATAATCTCAGACTCAGTGACACAAACTGCTAGCAATATTTATGATGTTGATGTTTACTTTTAAAATTGAATATAAGCAGTTATTTGTTTTTTTTTACATACGTAAAACAGTGACGTTATAATGACGTCAGGTATTGTTTTATTAAGTTGTTGTGTGCTTTTCGAGTTTCCCTAGCATATGTGGCCACTCCTAAGTCTATATACGCTAAACTGCAAATTTTACGACATTCTAAGCAGTCTTTGTTGACGACGCATTCATGACGTCTGATAGATCGAAAATGACTTTTTTGTTACACTTATCATACATTTTATTCAGAAACCATTCTGATTAAGTGTCTATCGGCATTTTGATATTTAATCCAATATTATATGGATGGTGTCATGAAATATGAATTACATCATGCAAATATATGAATCTTATTATGTTCATAGAGTGTCTTAATTCATTTTATTAAAAACGTTTTCGCCCAAAGGCGTCGTGCGTCCCATCGCACCCTCGAAAATAAAAGTTCGGGCAACCTAAACGATAAAAAGTTTTTTGCGCTTTGTGCAAATCGATATCGTCGTAGCTTTTGAGTTTTGAAAGTGACACCTGTCTAATCTAAAACTTCAACAAAATAAACGAACTGTGTGGTGAAGGTTTACTTTACTTTTTATGACGCCTCGTTTTGATATAACTATTGCGACGTCACATTTTAACGTAACTTTATGACTTCACGGTATGACGTAACTTTGTAACATAATCTCTGAAAAATTGTCAATCCTAGGTCTGCACCTGACATTTGTCTTAGGTTTTGTCGCGAAAAACACTTCGCGTCCGAAAAATACCTGCAACTGTTTAAAAGTGGGCCCTGCTGATTACTTGTAAAATTCATAAAAATAACCAGTAACTATAATATATTTTTATTTGGTTTAAATTTGTAATTTTTTAAAACGCATTTTTTATAATGCGTTGTAATTGTTTTTTAAAACAAATTTAATAATGTTCTGGAAAGTTTGTAAAGACAATCTAAATTATTGCATATCGCGTCGGTTTCGAAAAACTGATTTAGGAGGATACGTCCAGGGGCGTATCCAGAAACATAAGAAGGGGGTCCCGAATTTTTAACTTAGAGAATTCTTGTTTCAGTTAAAAAATGCCGCTTTTTACACCAACATCGGATATTAGTGCAGACGAGACATTAGCCTAACTAGCCTAAATTAGCCTAACTCGGCGTTTTTAGCGAGAAAAAAAAAAGAAGGCTTGAGTTAGCGTTGTCATTAGTCGAATACACCCTTGCTAATCAGCCAACCTGAACGAATCACCAAAGGCGAAACTGAAAAAATATCCTGCGATTGCGGCTCGACCAAACAAGGTACACAAAACGACGTTTTGTGTTTGATTTGGTTTCGCATTATAGCTTAAGACGCGTGACCGAATTACATTAAAAACATTGCCGCTTTGGAAAGTTTGTTGACAAAAACAAACAACAAATATATCACTTACCGGTACGAAAAAGAAGGGGTCCGAAGCCCCCAAACCCATACGTCACTGATCACGTGACGCATGTCGCAAAAGAAAAAATATAGAACGTTGCGTTAAATGGATAATTTGGTTAAAACATCAAGTGGTGCATTTGATCTCAAGTAAGGTCAAGTGCACCACACCCCTACCTTTCCCCAGTGACCACTCCTGATTTGTCTAAACACGCGTGTTGGCTATATAACAGCAGGGGAGACATTGGCCACCCTAATATCTACCTCTACTAAATCGATCCTGAACAAGTGTCACGGCATTTCAAAGTGCTTATTGTCAGGTCTCTAGATTTACTCTCTATTCCAAAGTTCAGCATAGCTCCGCTTTCAATGAATACAGCTTACAGCGCAGCAAAACACGTCGCGAAAGTGCAATATAATTCTTGTGTTTAGTTGAGTGTAATTACGCGTTAATATAGCACAAGAGCTACTCCGTTGGGGAGTAGCTGGTCAGTTCCCGGCTTCGGCAAGCAGGACGCATAGGAAGATAAGGAAATGTGCTAAACCGATTTTAAGCGAGATTTCGTCTACAGGCGCGAAACAAACATGTTATGATCACAAATACAGATGCTCGATTTTCTACACGTGCATTAAACTATTGCACAAAAAATATTGAAAAGAACAGAAAAAAAGATTGTTGCTCAATTAATACAAATACTGACGATAAAAATCACCTAATTTCGATTTTTTACCCAAGTATCTTTAAACTTTTCTCCTCGTGCGGAATTCCCCCGTTTAAAACCCTATTTACTTATAACTAGGGCGATTATTTTTCGACCTAAACAATGATAATTTTTTACAAATTTTAACATAAAAATATATTTGTTCATAAAATTTGGACCTATGAGAAATGCATTGATTTAAACAACATATTGTTGTTTTGAAGTATTGCATCATTTTGGCTTCGTCAACTGCAGCTCCTTAGCCTAATGTTTTACTTTACTGACTGAGTGACTGGCTATACTGGTCGAACACAAATCAGTTAATTTTAGGGGTTTATGCAGAACTCAGGAAAATGCTTATAGTTGATATTTTGAAAAAAGGTAAACAACTATAAAAATGCCAAGGAAAACAAAACGCTGGTTATTCAAAGAATGTTTTGTAAACAGTTGAACTACAAGGTAAAAAATTGCACAAAATCGATCAAGACCTAGCATATTATCAAAATAGAAAATGGAATAGTTGCAAATCACAAGCGAAAAAAGCAAAATACTGTTTAATACATTTGTTCAAATCAGAAGTACACAACTATACCTGCACGAACTTGGCGCGCTGGAATAGGTTTTGGGCAATATCTCCGAAAGTTGTGACGATACAGAGTTGAAATTTTTACACAGTCCTTGTATTGGTTACATCTTTCCAGCAATCACACTTTTAACAAAAAATATTGAAAAAAAATTAATATTCAAAAATATGAATATTAATATATATTAATTACGAAAGGCGTTTTTTCGAATTTGGGCAGTTATGAATTTTCAAAGAAACAGTAAACACCCAGTTCGAATGAATTTAAACATGATTTATGTCTCATTTTGAAGGTGGTGCCTCCTAGTTTATATCGTTAAAATTTGAACTTGTTGGCTCAACAGTTAAGGGTTAATATCGCTGAATATTAATATTCATATTTTTGAATATTAATTTTTTTTCAATATTTTTTGCTAAAAGTGTGATTGCTGGAAAGATGTAACCAATACAAGGACTGTGTAAAAATTTCAACTCTGTATGCGCCAAGTTCGCGCAGGTCACAACTATATAGCAAAATAACTTAAGTCCAAGTCTAGTCTTTTTGAATAAAAACTAAGTCAAGTCTCAGTCAAGTCATAGAGCAAGTCAACTTCAAGTCCAGCCCTTGTCAAAAAAATAAAACTTCAAATTATGAAAACGGCAAACTCCTCCTATTATTATGAGCAACTCAAGTAAAATAACATAAAGCAACATATTACAAGCAAATTCTTTTATGTGCAAAGATTGGAAAAAATAGCACAATTTTATAAATAATTGCTTAATTAAAATAATTTATTTTAACCCAAGTCATTTGTCCAAATGACTTAAGTCAAGTTAAGTCATTTGCTTAAAAGCATTAAGTCAAGTCAAGTCATTTAAAAACAGTGACTCAAGTGCAGTCATTGACTTAAGTCATTACAACACTGCTATATAAGCCTTAAGCAAAAACAAAGTTCCAGCTAAGCGATTTATGTGCTATTATAGTTGAAAATAAACAAAAAAAAGGCTAAAATCACAAAATTTTTAATGGCTATAATTTTCAGTGCTGCAATCTTTTGGCGGGGAGCAGAAGCATCTTGGTTCAAAGATTTTGAAATTTTGTGATCCATATGAGGGAAATGAAATATGTATATCCGGAAAAGAATTAGAAAGGTAAACTATTTTTAATATTATTCAACTGTACTATTAATAAGATTAGGGAGAATACTGATGCTATACAGCCTAGTTAGGTTATATATGAAATGGGTTATTCAATGTTAAATTGTACACTGTAACTGGCAAACTGGGTTGTTCCTAAGCAAAAATTTACACTTGCCAGCCGGCGAGCGAGCGGCTATCAATCAACACTTACCCGGACGAAGTAACACTCGCCAATTTAGTTGGCACGCAGTTTGCAAATCTCCATCCTAGCACGGTCGTTTTCTTCTTGGGTTATCATTAACCTGTTTTATGGTTTCTATGCGTAAACATTAGTTTTTATAAAATTCTGGCCGTTTATTTCCTTGTATGGATTAACAAATTAATGACCCATACAGCAGTTTACGGTTAAAACAATGTTTTTTAGCCAAAATAATTTTTACAATTTTTGGTGAAAAAATCACACTGACAATTTAGTAGCCACGGCCTGCCTGTTTTCCATTTTTTTTCGTATTCTAGTCTTTCTGTGCTTGAAGGACATTTCACTACATGTTGCTTCTTGCCACACAAAATGCCACATTTCGCCTAACACTATAGTTACTGGTTGAACAACAAATAACGACAAAATAATTGTAAATTTACAACTAAACCATTCTTTTGTATTAGTTAAAAACCATATGCACCAGAGGTTCTGTGCTGCGCGACGCTCTATATGGGGTTGTTTTGATTTTTCAAGGGCGTCCGCAATGGTTTTAATTTGTATCTAAACATAAATTGCTCCAAAGTTGTCAATGACCGGGTTAAACATTAAAAAATTAACAACGTTTAAATTAAACAATGAACCTCATAACTATTTACCACTGCAGCAATGACGTCTTTGATTGTTTGGCTGTAAAAGTTTTTTTAAAACGTTACAAAGCTGACTTCGATTAACCTTATTTGTGTAGTGTTGAATGAGTTGGCGCCTTTGTGTTTAAGGAAATAACTGGCGTAATATTTTGCTTGTGGTGCTTAACACAAGTTGTCTTACACCAACTAATTAATTTTTTCGCCAAAGCCACTCGCCAGTAGTGTGATTGGGTATCAATCAGCACTCGCCCATAGTGATTTGCAATCGCTTTGGCAAGCGTACACGTGCTTAATCCCAACCCTGCAAACATTTTAGGCTACACTAAAAACAAGTTTGTTTAAAAAAAATTATGCATCTTGATGTTTGTTTATTTGCCATAAGTTCAATAAAGAGTTGTTTATATTAAACTAGTTCTACTTTTATGAAGATGACAACTCTTCCAAACAGAGCTATATATAGTTTTACAAATTTAGACCATTCAACCACTGGTTGCAATTGACATTATTCTTACATTTTATGTTGTTCTTCGTTTATCGTGATATTTCGGGTGTTGGGTGTATTATGGGAGTGTTTTAACATTAGTGGGGCTCCAAAGGGCACAGGCTATGCTCCCCCCCCAAAAAAAAAATATATATTTTGTGGCAAGTACTTTGCATGAATCTTTTTTGATTTTCTAGAAGTTTGTTTTATGGAAATCTACCCAGCCAGGCCAGTGCACAGTGCATACCAAGCTATTTAAAAAAGAAAACAAGTACAGATGCAAAATTGCAATCTTATTAATATCTAGGATTTATATAAACTGGCAAGGAAAGTCTTAAAGTGTAGATCTAATTTAAAAAAAATATTGGTTTATTTGGTTTAAAACTTCAATTTAGAAGACATGAAAAATTGGACACACAAAAAATTGTACATTGCTTGTGCTCAATATATTGACATTTATCAAGATGCTTTTTACAAACAGTTATGAGTATTTTTAATCGACAGAAAACATGCAATGGTATGCGCCAAGACGTATTTAAAAACGTGTACAAAATACTATCAAACAAAAGTAGAAAGCAAATGATTCCTGCAAAGCAATAAAAAACGTTGTAGTTACATTGATTAAGTTGGTAAAAAATACAGTTTTGGGGAGGTGGACATGGGCCCAAACAACAAGAAACTAGTTAAGATTTGGAGCATTTTGCAAAATTGTAAAATAATTAATATACCATTTTTTGCAGTCACTTAACTTTATATGTGCAATTTTGATGTACAGCATGGGACAGAACAGCAGAATTAACACCAAAAGTAGAATTTATGTTATAAAGAAAACACTATGCTGGTATTTTGCATTTACATGATAAAAATAGGCAAAAAACAACTTGGGGACATTGCCTCATGAAAAAAAAAAATATATTCATGAGGCCAGGTCCAATATATTTTTACCGATATATATCATTGTCAGCCCATCATTATTTTATTTATCGGAACTAGTTCCTTCTTACTTTCACCACTGGTCTTTGTGAAATAATACATATATGTTAACTTACCAGATAAAATTCTAACACACTATTTGACAGGTGTGGCCAACTAGTCAGAGACCAAGCCACATTTCTAACTTGGTTAAGAACCACACCTTGAACATTGACAGAACTGAATATCACCCTTATTCTTCCTGACTTTACATTTAAAAAACATGCCTTTTCTGAGCTAATGTTATTTTTTAGGTTTGTTTCAATGAAGAAAGGGATAAACAATTTTAAAATATTAATTTATAACAAAATGTTTGTTAAGATGTCTGTGTTAAACCCTCATTTATGTTTTTATTAATATAATTAAAAGATTTTTCTGTGATAATATGAATGTTAGTGCAAATGTATAACCTACTTTAAAATACTGTAAAACTTAATATTCCCTTATAACTTATATATACATATAACTGTATATTATATGTACCTTAGTTTGTTGTTTTTATTGAAGGTCAACATGCGAAAGATTAAATTGTTGCTGGGATGAAATCAAAATGCTTTGCTATAAGGCAACTAATTATGGTAAATTTTTTTTTTAAAGTATTGTTTTGAGTAAAAACTGAGGAGAATATTAGTCTATTCAGAGCTATGACTAAACATTATTCCTTAAGCACTGTTTATTTTTTTTGGTTTTTAATTGCCGAATTAAGTTTTAATATTTTTTTATATTTCTATACATTTTTTTTAAACTACACCTTAAAGATGTTTGTATCCCAAACTTAAATACATTTTATTGATAATCTTTTGTCATTATCTTTCAGTAACACACCTGAGGCAATCCTGTGCCCCTGGCTTTAAGAATCCACCACGTTGTGATGGTAAGTTAAACAAGACTATTTTCATAAATATAAAAAAAGTTTTAGTTCAGTGCTATTTACTATAGCGTTTTAATTTGTTTGTAATTTATTTTTTTGTAGATATCGATGAGTGTGACTCAAATCCATGTTTGTATGGTGGAATTTGCATCAATCAAATAAATGGATATGTGTGTGAATGTTTACAACCATCAATTGGGCCCAATTGTGAAAAAGGTTTTCGTTTTAAATCAATATCTATTTTTTAAATATTATTAAATTAATAAGCATTTATATTACTCGACAGCTTGTGATTCTAAACCTTGTAAAAATGATGGATTGTGCCAAAATGTTTTGTTGTCCTATGTGTGTGTTTGCCCATCTGGGTTTATAGGAAAGAACTGTGAAATTAGTAAGTTTCATTGCAAAATTGTTTGCACAGCCAAATAATAGTAGAAAAAAAAGTGTACTGCTTTGTTTGCAGGTAATAATTTATGTCTTCCCAATCCATGTACAAATGGTATATGCATGGAAACAACTGATTCTTTTTTGTGTAACTGTGATCCTGGTTGGATAGGAACAAATTGTGACATAGGTATATTGAAGCTTTTATTTATCTAGATTAATTATTCAATATTTAAAAAATAGGTTTTTACTTTTTTAAGTTTTACTACATAATTAATTTATTAGCAGGTGACTTCAAATGGTGATAAAAATGCCCTTATCAGAATGTGTCTTTTGGAAATAATTAGAGATCAACTTAGTATTATTTAATATTTTTTAAATTTACATAAATTTAAACGAATGTTATATTAGATTTAAAATGTTTTATTTACAGATAACAATGAATGTAGCTCTAGTCCATGTCAGAATGGTATGTGCTCTGATGGAGTTAATTCATACTCCTGTACCTGTACTGCTGGGTATAATGGATTAAATTGTGAAACAAGTATGGTATTTGATGGTGTTATATAAATAGTGAAATATTTTATGTGGTAAACTTTTTGTGTTACATTTCAATATAGATGTAGATGAATGCACCAGTAATCCATGTGTAAATGGAGTTTGTGTTGATGAAATTAATTCATTCACGTGTCGTTGCTCAGCAGGGTATTCTGGAATAAATTGTGAAACAAGTATGTCCAATTTAATGTTTAACATTTTGGGTTAATGTGTTTGCTCAGAATATATATAACAGTGTTGTATATATACCTTCAAAAAGGTTAAATGTGTTGTCCTCAGATGCATTTCAGTGTCCTATGAATAAAAATGCTCTTGTACAATAATTATAAAATCCTTATTTTTAACACATTACGAATAACTTTCGAACACTTAGCAACTGGACCTGTAGAAATTAGTTAACTTGCTATTTAATATTATTACCAGGGAAAGAATAGCATGCAAAAAATGTCCCATCAGTTATTTATTAACCATCACACAAATCAGTTCCTATTTTTACCTATTTTTAGACTAAATACATTTCAATCACGTGATTTAGATTGGTATGTTGCATTAAAATTATTATTTACTATGCAATAATGGTGGAAAATTTATGTTTTAGATGAGTAACATTACAATTATTGCTTTAAATAACATAGTTAAACAAAGGTAATTTCAATAAAAAAAAAAATTATCAAATTCTCCCTAAAGAGTATTGTTGAGTCCACATGCTTTAACTAGATTTATCTTATTTTCTGGTCAGCATACTATAAAACATTCTAAAACTAATATATTCTAGAACAGGGGTTCTTAACCTTTTTTGTATGTTTTACCCCTTTAACAAAGATGAATATCAGATTTACCCCCCATTATATAAAAAAGTTCTCATCTATTGGAAAAAGGAAAGTAACAAATTACACCAGGTATAATCAATGCGACGGGTTCCCTTGCGTTTGGCAACGAGTTGTTGTCAAAACATTCCAGTTTGGTCTATTTTTTTTTATGTCAGACTGGACAGTTTTGACTGAAAAACGCTAGTTTTTGCTCATCATAATTGGATGAGAATTTGCAAGGTGCCTTTTTAAAAGAGTCGGTTTCATGGTACTGTTTAAAAATGTTTCCACGCATGAGATACACTGAGGAACTTAAAGACCATTCTCAATAAAATATGTAAATCTAAAATTAAAATAATTTTTCTGGTATTTCTCTTCTTTTGGGAGACGCCATTTTTAAGATTACATTTTTTGTTACCTTTACAGACTATAATAATCAGTCAATGAGTTGTTTAAAGCCTTTAAACTAACTTGGCCAGTTAAGCCGTACCCAGTGACAAAATTAGGCAATCACATCTCGCAGACACGTTCTCCAGTGGTCTCCAATCTTTGAAATAAGCGACCCCAATTTAAATAAGATGTAATCAGAATTTACATTGCGACCCCATTTTGGAGACAATTATAGGCAATGTTAAAACAAGTGCTAGAATGCAGCAGAACGGGCACCTACTTCGAGGAATGTATTCATAATGACCAGTAAAAAATGTTTTTAGCGATAAGCCTCTTCGCCTGTTTGTGTTTCTAAGTGTATATGCTTTCTAATTTGCCCTGTGGAATGCAACCTCAGAAAATGCGGATGTTTTACTAGAAATCAACAGCATTTGTTATGATGTTACAAATGAGGGACGATTTTAAACATCTCCGTCTACTGTCTACGTTTGACACACTTGTACATGTAACTTGGTGTGGTTTCAGAAAAAGTGCAACATTTGCTGCGCTAAATCAAAATCACAAATTTTGTGAAATGACTGATATAGCAGCTCTTTAAGAGCTAAAACAGCAATTTTTATGTAGAAGATGCACTCAGTCATGTTTATTAGTGGGACCTCATTGTAAAGAAAACTAAATACATAAATCGTACTAAAACATTACGAATATGGTGAGTTATGGCGACCCCACAAAAATTTTAGACGACCTCACTTGGGGTCGCGACCCACAGGTTGGAGACCACTGCCTTAATCTATGCCGTGACTGCCGAAGAACCTGATTTATGCAAACAGTAAATGACGTAATAATGAAGTAACTGAAAGATAAGAATATTGTCAAGAAACTAAAAAAATGATCAATTAGCGAAGCATAACGTTATCGATACAAGGCGATAAAAAATCAATAGGGTACTAGGCCATCTTTAAAAAAGCAGTTCTAGGAAACTATGCTACCAATACCTACAGCTGGCACTATTTTTCTGTCTCGTCAGCTGATGTGGATATTTCAATTGATAGCTAATTTACCCCCTAAAGTGAGGAAATTTACCCCAGGTTAAGAAAGGCTGTTCTAGAACTTAATATATAAAATATAACTAATATAATATATAGGCAAATATTTAGCATTGTCCAAATAGGATTCAAAAAAGTATATGTTTAAAAATGTGTTGGACTATAATGTTATACTAGCAAAAGGAATTACACATTAACACATATATGCCACCCCATCTACATTTAATTGAATTTACTCTTTAAAGTAAGCCACCAAGAAGTACACCATATGCGTGATATGCTAACTGTAAAATAATAAATAATAGTACAACTTTTTGAAATAATTAAAATGAATGCTAGCAATATGGTTAGAATTTATACAACATGTATTCAGTAATTTGTACATATTTTAAATTCATAATACTATTTGTTTTTTGAATGAATATATAATTTTTTGACAGATGTTGATGAATGTGGTTCAAATCCTTGTGTAAATGGAAATTGTGTAGATGCGATTAATTTATACACATGCACTTGTATAGCTGGATACACTGGAACCAATTGTGAAACAGGCAATTATTACTAATATGCATAAAATTTTAATAAAATATTATGATTCTAATCAAAAATTTTTTTACACCTTTAGATATTGATGAATGCAGTTCTACTCCTTGTCTCAATAATGGAATTTGTATTAACAGTATTAACTCTTATCAATGCAATTGCCCACTGGGATTTACTGGAATTAACTGTGACACAGGTCATATGTTTTTCCAATATTAAAGACAAGCTTTGAGCAGTATTCCTTCTAATTTTTTACCATGTGTGTAGGTGTTGAAAATTTTGCGCAATTGCCCAAAATCAGTGCAGTCACCATTATACCACCTATTAGGAATCTGCTTCAGTTAAAAAAATGCTGTTTTTACACCAACATGGGATATTAATGCACGAATAACAAAACAGAAAACTATGTAATGAATAAGAAAAATATATATATAAAAAATATCCTGCGTTTACAGTCGAATCAACAAGAAATGAAAAACAGCTTTTTGCGTTAGCTTAAGACGCGTGACCCTATTACTTAAAAAACATTGTGAATTCAGAAAGTTTGTTAAAACCTGACAAACAGGAACAAAAAAGTAAGCAATTTATTTCTGAAACTTTTTTCTTTCGCGCAACTCAGTTTGGAACCGGTATTACGTTTTCATGAACATCGCGCAAGGTAATTAACTTTCATTCCGGGGACAACGCAAATTTTGCCATTTACAAGTTAGAATTAAACTGGTAAATACTCTATTTAACCCGGACAACGCTGAAATTTTTTTCTAATAAGGTATAAAATAAAACACATACAAAAAAAGATGACACATTTTTATGCAGGTAGCTCATATAAAGTTCATTTGGGCACTTTTTTTGCCGTATGTAGCTCGGATAAAATTAATTTGGAGTAGCTTGAACAACACTCAATTGGCTCAGATAAAATTAGTTTGGGCACTTTTTGAAACTTAAATTAAGTGAACATGGAGTACATAAGGTATAATATTCGATTGCAAAATATGTTCATGTGGATTGTTGTCTCCAGGAGATGACTGGAGATTAAATGATATAAAAAAAACAGCATTTACTTTTTTTGCTTGTGAACTTTTGTAAAAAAAGGCACAAGTGCTCAAAATTTTATGCAAATGCACTTAGCGGGAACACTGACTCTTCCACTAAATAAAATGACTTATTGTGGCTAAATTATTTGGATTTCTATAATTTTGCAGTTGTCAATAATTGTACCCCAAACCCCTGCAACAATGATGGAACATGCACTACTCAAGGAAATTCATATACATGTACCTGTTCATCTGGTTGGACTGGTGTTAACTGTAATACAAGTCAGTAAAGATATACATATAAATATTTTATTGTTGCTATGCCCAAATCTTCCATAAAAGAATCAGCACACCAAGCCATAAGGAAGCTGGTCTGTTTTTTACAGTCATTTTCTACATTTAATAGTGGTTAAAAAAAGGAACATTTAAAAGGTAAAAAGACAGCAACAAAAACTTTGATACAACATTGTTTCTACACTATATTTAAATCAAGTCATGTAGTTTTACAAAAAATAATTATGTCATGTCAAGTCCTTTCTGAACTCTGCTATGTCCAATACTTCAGTAACACAAACTTTTTAGCAATATTGAATGAAATCCAATATTTTTTATTTTGCAGTTTGTATTTCATTTATTAATACTAACTTAGTGTCACCATGTTATTGTTTTTGCCATCACAAATTAAATAATTAGGTTGAAATGATACACCCAAAAGCCATTGCAGATTCACCGAATCTGTCGATCGATGATGCAAGCAGAGCAGACTATAAAAACAACTAGCCTGCAGTAAGGTTCGAACTCACGACCTCCGGTCAAGCCGGGACCGTCGCTCTACCAACTGAGCTATGCAGGCTCAGAAGGGAACGAGTCGAGAAACAACCATACGCCAAAGCTTGCTCAATTTGTTAGTACAGCAACTTCATAATGAAGGGGATCGCCAGTATCATATCATAATACAATGAAAAAACTAATAATACGTAAGCCGTTATCATTGGTCAAAAAGCAGTTTCAGAAGGGCTAGATCTCAGTTGTAAGCACACATATATGTGTGTACATATGTTTCATTGTATTACGATATGATACTGGCGATCCCCTTCATTATGAAGTTGCTTGACTAACAGATTAAGCAAGCATTGGCGTATGGTTGTTTCTCGACTCGTTCCCTTCTGAGCCTGCATAGCTCAGTTGGTAGAGCGATGGTCCCGGCTTGACACCGGAGGTCGTGAGTTCGAACCTCACTGCAGGCTAGTTGTTTGTCTAGTCTGCTCTGCTTGTATTATTGATCGACAGATTCGATGAGTCTGCAATGGCTTTTCGGTGTACTAATAATACATAAGCAGTTATCGTTGGTGAAAAAGCAGCTTCAGAAGGGCTAGATCTCAGTTGTAAGCACATATATATGTGTGTACATATGTTTCGTTGAAATGATATTAACAGTATTTAACTAAATGGCTTTAAATATTTTAGAAGAGACACACAAATTGAGCATTTTCATAAATTTTAAGTCTTTTTTAAAATGTTGGATACAACTGATCTATAGAAAGTATTTTATTCACAAACAATTTTATTCACAATAGAATAGTAACACATAGCATGTAAAACAAATTTAAAAATTTTTGCAAGATTATATATATATATTTTATTTACGTGTATTAATACTAAATTATTGAGTTGTTTTTTTTGCTTTACATAACAGACATTGATGAATGCAGTTCTAATCCATGTATAAATGGAAATTGTGTTGATGGTATCAATTCATTTACATGTACATGTTCAACTGGATATACTGGAACCAATTGTGAAACAAGTACATAAAATTATAGGTTAACGTTTCTCAACGTGCTTTAACATCTGTAGTTTTAATCAATGTACATTTTATTCTAATACGAAAAAAATGCTTTAAAATTGCACTGATAAATACTTTTAGTTTACTATCGAATGTTAATTCAACGCAATATTGGAACATTTGTTGTCTATCACCCCTGTTATCAGTTATGGAATTACCTAAAAATACCTTTGTAGAATTTGCTTAACAGCAATAGGCACTAGGTAGTTCAATGAGTTTGTAATTATATGGGATTTCCACTTCTTTTTCAGACCTTTAGGCTCAGCAAATTTCATTTACCTGTGTTTAAAATAATAAATATCTTTACAACACATTGTATTTAGCTCTCAACAATATATAATGTTGTACTGCTTAAAAGGCTGCCCTACCACAATATTTCCTTTTTGTCAAATTTTATTATGGGTTACAGAAAAAGGAGCAGTGTGTAGATGGTAAAATAATGATTGAAGATGTCTAACATGCTCTATTGCATGGTGTTTCATATGTTGAATACTATTTACAGTACATTCGCATTATGTTTAACTTTCCTAAAAATGTACCACACATAGTAGGCAAACACCATAGTTTTAATTTATCTATACCTAAAACTTCGTTTTATGTTTTATTACCCTTGTTTCAATCTTGTGGTTTGTGTTTGTGGGTATTTTATCAGTTTCTGTGTAGTATAAACTAAAGAATTTGTTCACACTACAAATAAAAACAGACTTGTGTTTTATAGATATTTATGATATAGATGTAGTCTAATTGTATGTCACAGTTTTATTTCTATATTCTCTAACTTTAACACAAAAAATATTTCATTACCCAGACATTGATGAATGTAGTTCAAATCCATGTTTGAATGGAGTTTGTGTTGATGGAATAAACTCATACACATGTACATGTATAGCTGGCTATGCTGGGACTAATTGTGAAACAAGTAAAACATTTTATATTTTTAAGGCAATTTCCAACTCTGTTTATATATTTTGGACTTGTCTTAAACAAAATGTGAATATTTTTCCCGAAAATGGGCCTTTTGATGAAAACAGTTAGCTGCTAAGCATAGTAATGAACAGACTTTGCTGTGTAAAATAATATTCAGAAAGTACTTCTGGTTATCACAAATCTGATATTAAACGAAAATAAAAAGCAATTTTGCAAAACTATTAGGTTTTACAAACATTAACCCAGTAAAACCTTTTATATTTACTTAAGATAATTTGTTTGGGTTATTTAGCATTATTTTCCAGATTTTAAAACTGTTTGCTAGTTAAAGGTACTTGCATAAAACATTGTACTAACCACGTTTAGATATTGATGAGTGCAGTTCTGGACCTTGCCAAAACGGAATTTGTCGCGATGGTCTTAATTCCTATACATGCGTTTGCTCTCCTGGATATGTCGGAACTAACTGTGAAACAAGTGAGTGCTAAAATGAAATTGAAAATATCCTACTTAATATTAAAGGTATTATTTAAGTTTCTCATAATGATGAATTGTAAACAAAGTTCCTAAAGTGGACCACAATAAAACTGGGTTTTGATTTAGATATTAATGAATGCAGTTCAAATCCTTGTGTAAATGGAGAATGTGTTGATGGAATTAATTCATACACATGTACTTGTACAGCTGGATATACTGGAACCAATTGTGATACGAGTAAGAATAAAATTTTCACTTAATACAAATTGGTAACAATACAATATGGGTAGTAGGTATATCCATTATTAAATTATGTATCTTAATTTAAAAAATAAATTGTATAGTTTGGTATGGTTAAAACATTTTTAAAATGCAATTAATTAACTAAATCTAAAATTAACAGATATTGATGAATGTAGTTCAAGTCCTTGTTTAAATGGAGTTTGTGCTGATGGAATTAATTCATACACATGTACTTGTACGGTTGGATATACTGGGACTAATTGTGACACAAGTAAATAGATATAAAATATCCAAGTCATCTTTATTCTTTAAATCTTTTTAATTTAGTAATGGTAAATTTATTGTGTTTTAATTCAGCAAATCTATAGGTTTATTTTTGTTAAATGCTTTTTAAATGTATTTTGTCAGTTGTTTTTTGAAAAAACTTGCTAAAAGTAGATTTTGCAAATTAAAGTTCCATTCAGGTATGCCTAAAATAAACCAGTGATATTGTACATTCAAAGTTAGTTTTATTATTATATTTATAAATCTTATCCAATTTGGATTTTTTTTAGACTTAAAACATAACAAAATTAGGCAGTTTATTTTATAAAATTCTTATACTTTACAATATCAAAATTGAGAAACAAAATTGAATATTTAAAAAAAGAATTTTCAAGATAGACAAACAAATGTTTTCTTGAGGTAATATTTGAGTGGTAATAGATAAGATTTTCGGATAATAAGATACCTGCCTCTAACCTTCATTAGTCTGCCTCTAACCTTCATTATTTCTTTCATTTTTGAAGAATAAAAGTGAAATATTTTAAATTTAACTTACTTTTTTGATTGTATGCAATCGTGTGGTTTTGTGTAAGTTATGTAACTTATACAAACATAAAACAGCATCAAAATAGAAATAAAATAAATAATGCAACTAAATTTTGATCAGTACGCAGATCCTTTGGACAAAATAAAGTAAAGCCACAACAAGCTCCTGGGAAAATAAAAATTAATTTTTTTTAAATACCAATTGACCACTACATTTTACCATAAAGCCTAACATCTAATCTATTAGAAAAAAATTACAATAAAACATCTATTTTATTTGATTAGGATTGTACAACATCACTTAATTATTTTTTGCATACCTTGAAGAAATGCAGGTTCACGTTTATAATAAATTAGCACAACCCACGATTTTAGCAACAATAATTTAAACCAGTGGTTCTCCAGACGTTTATCACTAGGGAACACTAAAAACTCTTAAATATTTCGCGGAACACTTTTAACAGAACAACAATAGAGTAATTTTACCACCTCCCTAAAGGTCTAAACACAAGACAAGCTATATGAAAATTTCTCAATATTATTTATTTTGTAATGGACAGTGCAAATTTAAGTCTAAAATGCTTGTGTGTATGCCTATTGGTAATACGAATAACTTATTTTCTAAAATTACAAAAAGTTGCGCCGCACACTTGACAATTTCTCGAGGGACACTAGTGTGCCACGGCGCACAGTTTGGAAATTACTGATTTAAACTAACACATACTTACTTTTTTAGCCCAATTAACACTTATAAATATAATTCAAAATAAGTTTTATAAAATATCCAAGTTATTTCTGATAAATGCTTGGTGTATAGATATTGACGAATGCAGCTCAAGTCCTTGTATAAATGGAGAATGTGTTGATGGAATTAATTCCTACACATGCACTTGTACAGCTGGATATACTGGAACCAATTGTAACACAAGTAATTAACATTAATTTATTGTTGTTAAAATTTAATAATTACATCTTTAATGATCTCATTCTGCTTTTATTGGGAATTTAAGCCAAAATATTTTAAGCTTGTTTCAGGCTTAGTTTCAGGCTTAGTTTGGTCATTTACTGATATGGCAGTAAGGAACAAGCAGCTATAAGTTTACTTGCATTGTCATAAGAACTAAAAGCTGTTTTCATATCTTAATAAATGTAAAACAAAGAATAAAATATATTTAATTCAAATTTCATAAACTTAATTTGAAGACATTGATGAATGCGCAAGCAGCCCCTGTCTTAACAGTGGAGTTTGTCAAGATGCGGTGAATTCATATACCTGCCAATGTACTGGATTTTTCACGGGAACAAATTGTGAAACAGGTTAGTTTTGTCGAAAAGAAAGTTAAATGTTTCTCACCAAATTAACACATACCAATAAAGTGTTTTAATAAATGCCAGATGTGAACGAGTGTAACGATGCCGAACAGAACTGTAATTTTTGCAACAATCTTGATGGATCATATTTTTGCATCTGTGAGCCTGGAATTTTTGAAGGAACATTGTGTAGTAAGACTACCATTTCTTTTTAACGTTTTTCTTATTCTAATTTTATACTTATTTTTGTAATTAAGCCAAACAGAAGTGAAACTCATGTAAACCAATTAACTGGTTAGTTAGCCATACAACTGTTTGTTAAAAGTGTTTTGGGTTGAATCCTATATATGGCCAATGTGTCACGGATCTTTTCAAATTGTATGTTATGCGAACTCAAATAAGTTACTCACAACTTTTCAAGCAACGCCTTTCGATTTGTTTTGCATAATATTAGTGCGAGTTAGCTTTGCGTCACCTGAGCCGTAATTGCGTTATTAACAGTAAAGTGTACATAAAAACGGTAAATAGATTAAGGGTATCAAACTAAAATTTCGCTGAGGGCCAAATGTATCAATGTAGATCAACTCGCGGACAGCACTACACTTCACCAGGGTGTCAAAGTTGCCATTACCTTGGGCCAAAATATTATGTGAGCCTATTATATGAGGGACAAACACAGTAGGTTAGTATTTTTCAACTGCTGCCAATCCTAATCGCGCGTTGCGCGAAAAAATACATTTATTTCATTTAAATTGGCAACGCTTCCGCATTAGAAAGAGACTTTACGAATTGGGCACATAAAACAAGACCATTCTCAATACAATGATGTTTACCGCGATGAGTTTGGAAACTAAGAAAAATCTTAAATCCCGTTTTAAAGTTATACTGATGTCATTTAAAATACAATAGCCATATAGCAAAGACGATTCGCATAAACAGCAACAATTGCATAAGCAGATGGACTTCGCATTATTACGGTTCAATGGCCTGGTGATCCAACCCTCTTACACCCTATAAGCATATTTGAGATGCTTTCTGTATATTGGTGAGACACGAACACTGTACAGTGTACACTGTGTATATTCCGATCGAAATGGAAAAAGTTTGCCTATCACTAAATTAAACCATGTTCATTGGGCCACAGAAACAGATAGTGATATCTTGGACACATGTGACATGTGTGGAACTGGACTTAATGTCCTATTTATTTAGCCTTACTATTTCGCCGAGTGTTATTGTATTTGGCGTTTCAGTCCAATTACATCCATTACATAAGATACTGTTAAAAATCGATTAGTTGGCTTACGGTGGACTTCAATTCATAGCTAGGATTTTAACCACCCAATGCATAGTTTTCTAACTTGTAGATGTTCGTTAATAAAATTACACAAAATTTACAGTACAGACTGTAATGAAATTCTCACAGTTCCAGCAAGTTGTGACCCCACACTGCGATTACAATAATGTAATTACGTATTTTGATTATTCAAATCAAGAAATAAATACCCTTATTGAAGGTTCTGTTTTTCCTTAAATTTGTTCGATATTGTAAAAAATATTTGCATATGCCTCGTTGACATATACCGTTGCTTTAGAATGGCGAATAGTATCTGACAAAGCATTCAGAATTCCAACTGCTGTTACGACTGCTTATTCAACGGCTGTCGCCGCTTGTAACACACTTTCGTCAGGATCTATACTTGGTGAACCAAGTGCGAATTACTTAACTGGAATTCAAAATATTGTGACTGCGGGACAGTCAAGATTTCAAAATTCCTACGTTTGGATTAACGTCGTCAGGACTGCAGGTGAATTACGCTTATACACTTAAAAAGATGACTAGATATCCAATAAATGTCAATTAATTAACGGTGTGTAAAACTCTGGCCAAAATACTCTGATTTCAATGTATACTCTAAAACCACTCAATTTTAGGCGTCTGGACTTACGGAAGCACCAATACTGTTGCCACAATCAATTTTGATGCGACAAGCACAGAAAATGGAAATTGCGCTGTTATGAGGATAACAGACTTTAAGTGGTTGGCTGTTTCTTGTTTATCATTTGAAGCGCAATACTTGTGTGAGCGTACCCCTACAAATGTTTTCACATCTCCCTAATTTTATATGTAGTAAATTTATTGGCAAAAGTGTTTAAAAATAAAAAAAAAAAAATTAATTTGCAGATAATTATTATATTTTTTTCGGATAATGACGGCAATAACCTAAAGGCAATAGTTATCCAACAAATGTGTTGATTTAAGTTTTTGCGAATGGGTTTTAAACATGATGAAAATGCTTAAACCCTATAGTATCAAGGTATTTGCGCAACAGCTATTTACACCATATTTTGTCTTATATTGAAAATTTATGTACTATAATATACTGTTCTTTTTATTATATTTCGAATATAATATTGCGAAAAAGAAAAGTATTGTTATTTACAAGTATATACAAGAGTATAGTGATTCAAATCATTCCGTCCCCTCCGCCACCGCCGTCGTCATGTTGATCCATTTCTTGATTGTTTCCACCGATATCTTGAAAGTCATCTAGGTCCGCTTGTTCCTCTCTATCGAGTTCAATTTCGAGGTCTTCCCTTTCTTCCTCTGAATCAAGAACGAATGTCATGTAATCCCTGTTGTGCATGTCGTGGCCAAAAGCGTGCATGCCATCTGTACCGGAGGATTCGGTAAGCTTTTTTCGCGAGTATGGTTTTTCTTGACGTATTCTGTTGCCGAATTTGTCGTACACAACGCGGTAAGGAAATGAGTTGCCGTTATGATACAAAAGTTTGTCGTTTTCCAAGTCTATTTCTTCTGGATGTAAACCGTGATTTGATCCTGCACCTTTCCATACCAGCTGACCTTTTTCATCTATGTGCCATGTTGGTTTGATCTTTTTATCGGTGCTGGAAGACACCATCTTGCTTATCAGACGTTTGGTGGAATATTTTGTAACTGAGGCGTAGATTAAATAAATGAATTCCGCAAAATTAAGTACAACACATATGCAACTGTATATAAACATAAACCAAAGAAAAATTGTTTTTTCCATAGGGCGTGATATAAAACAATCGACCATATTTGGACAAGGCCATCGGTTACACTTGTATAACTCCGGTACAAATAAACCAAATAAATAATACTGCATAACCAAGAACGCGCATTCCATGCACAAGCGCAAAAATACACTTACGACGTACCACCGAAAATGTTGTGCAAACGAAGGCAATTGCGCCTTAAATTTGTTCTTACTGGATTTAGGCATTATTTTCAATTGGTCATCGTACATGTTTGGATCTATTTTTCCAAGTAATCTAGTATTATCGTTTCTTGTACTGTGGTCTATTCCCAAAGAAATCTTTGATGGGGAACCATGGCCGTCTTTGTCAAAGCCTGTATAAAAAACATTTAATAATTATGTTTTTAATGTTGAAATAGAACAAAAATGGTCAAAAAGGTAAAAGATCCTGTTACTGAACTACAATTTTTTAATAATTAAATTATTATCTATGAATATGATGTTTGTATCGGGTCCCCCAATATGTTACAAGGCAGGCACGTAGTTAAACTAAAGTATTACACGAGCCTGAAGGTATTTTAAAGAGCACATAAAAACGCGGCCAATGTCATTACAAGTGCCTATACGGCACGGCATAAAATTGACTACCGGTTCCCTACTTGGATACGTGGTTTAAAGTGACGACAAACTAAGAAATGACAATATATATTTGGAATGCTCAAAAGGTAGGCTACTGCAAATCTCACTGGGTTTATCGTGTAACGTAGTTTGGAACTAAATGAAGTAGGACTATTATTTTAAATAAGTGATTTTTGTTTTGAATATAATGTTCACTTAAAAAATACCTATCCCGGCCACCAAAAAACTAAGGGGCAAGCAGTATCAAGGACACAACAGGTCTTGTCGCAAAAAACGAATTTAAAAAAGTCACACGCCATGTCTTCTTATCGAAGAACCCAGTAGGTTAACAATTAAGTGAAAGTTAGAGAACTTTTTCGCGCTTTAATTAAATAGTTCAAATTGATAACAATATTCCCAGACACTATAAATAAGACAAACCAAGCATAAACCTAATAAATAAGTACGTTTCTTATAAATAAACACACCGGTATTTTCTAAGCATGAGAATTTTTGTCATAACATGACATAATAAAACAAGTAATCTAAAACAAACTACAGAAGTCTAATCGCACGAAGCACAAGAAAGGCAAAGCTGTTATACTTGTGAAGTAAATATAACACGTTGTTGTGAAGGATTTTTACTTCGAACCTGTATGGCTGAACATAATCCAGGTAAAAAGTTTTCGCAAAGGTTAGAAAGGCATAAACTGCGTTTATTTTGTTAAAATGTTATAATTTTTTGTTAAAATGTTTTTTTTGTTAAAATGTTTTTTTTGTTAAAAATGAGGTGCAACGATCCACTGGACATATTGCATAGACGCTATAGATTTGCAAAATTGAATAGACGTCATAAAACAACCGCAAAAAATGCAATTTGATTAAATAAAAATGGCAAAAATTGCATTTTGTAGGCAGAACGCGAAGCGACAAACAACTTTTCATTAAATTTGTCAGATGTTGAACCTAGAAGTACTAAGTATGCTTGTTCCTTGTATGATAAAATAAAAATACAAAGAGTTGCAATTAGGTGATAGTAACTTTTTTTCAAAATTGCCTAGATTGAGAGCTTGTATTAAATGTGCGATTAACATGTATAATTTAAATGGGAAATAAATAGGAACACAAATTAGGACATATAAAACAAAAAAACAACAGCGAAATACCCCATTATGTCATATTATTAAGAGCAGCGACATAATGAAACCAATCGAGCAACAATATCTATGACAGAAAAACACCCAAACCTACCGGAAAACTCGTCCGAAATAAGTCGCAAATTGCCTGAATAACATATAAAACCGTAGGCATGGGGTATCGGGTGATTTGGATACTTGGCACTGCATGGTCATTCTGGTATCGCCATTGGGACAACGTGGTTTAAAACTTTAAACCCCCCATTATTTGGGCGCCGCTGTTTAGGCACCGCGTATTATTTACTCTCAATAGTTAGAGTGGGTAATAGGTGGGGTTAGAAGAAGGATGGAGTTATTTGTGCAGTTAGTGATGAAGTAGGGTGTAGTTTAGTGTTAGGTAAAATGTTATGTATATCACTTTCAAGTGTTAGCCTAATTTGGTCTTCCGACGTTGATGTTATTCCAAGTTCGGTCTCTTAAATAAAAATTATAAAAATCAGATAGGAAGTTACGTATTTCTTCGTTCAAAACATTATCCAAGCATTTTAAAACAGTAAAAAAGTACTAGGCCTATGATTTAATCAAATAAATTACTACATTAATACAAGGTTATACAAACCCAGGCCCGCGGGCCACATGTGGCCCGCGACATCATTTTTGTGGCCCGCGAAGCACTGTTGAATTATTGTAATGCGGACCGTTGAGGGTTCAAACAAATATATGTGATCAACGAACAGTAGGTATACTGCAATTGTTTGGTTATGATTACATTTTCCTGTTATACCATTAAATAAACCAGTTTCCTATCGCTCACCAAATTTGGATCCAGGGGTGGCAAGAACGCCTAATTTTTGGATGTGTTAGACCGGTTTAAATGAAGCCGCACTGCTTCCTGTATGGAACTTTCTAAAATGGCTGTTTTACGAACTTATAAGTTATATATGCGTTTTTTCCGTCTTTTTAATATGAACGTAACATTAAAAGTACGACCCTATATAAATTACTATTTTTCAAGGTAAATGAACAACAAAATATATCGCGCTACTGGAAAGTATTGTTTTAGAGGTTTCACTGTGACTTTATAAGCTAACGCTTCTATCCTTTTCAAGATGCAATTTCAGCCAAATTTAACTGGGTAAAACTTTTTGCGCGAAACTTTTTACTAAATCAACTTTAACGCTGTTTTTACGGAGCATTTTCCAATCACCTAAGTTTAAGAACTACTGAGTTAATGAATGCCAACAGATTTGTTTTGCCTTAAGTCCTTCTTAAAACACATGAATAAAATAAGTTTGGCCTTGGTTAAGTTGTCGTGATTAATATTTTCATTCGGATCAGTAAAATGCAATTTCTGCCATTCTCTTGATAAGTGTAATTTTCCTAATAATTTTTGGATATTTCGATCCACAGTTACACCTTTTCTGCGGTTTTACACGTTTTATAAGGATTTTTTTTATATTTTGTGATACCATTGCTCTAGAAATGCAATGTTCTGTTTACCAAAATAAAAAAAATGTTTAGATGATATTAAAATATATTATGGTATTTTGTGATTATTTTAATCGATTTTTTTTGAACTAAAAAAAATTGCCTACGGTACCTAAACTAGAGAAAACCAACCCTAAAGGTATAACTTTTCGTGCCTAATCATCTGGACACAATATATTTTTAGTATTATTAAATTTGCCCTTAGTGTCAAAATATGGCGACGTATACATAGGCTTACCATTCGTCCCGTTTCCGGCGAAACGGTCTGGATTTTTAGGGATTTGTTCTAAATCTTAGGTCGTAATTAGTCAACCAAAATGTCCCGCATTTTAGTCGGCCAACATTTTGCACACATTATAAATATATTTTTTTGATGACCTGCTTTGACAATTTGGTGAAGATTGAAGAGTGATGCCTATAAAGGGCTTTTTTATTTCCCTGTGTTAAATCTGAATCTATACGTAATTGTTACGTCACTTAGCGTGAAATTGGTTGTAATCGGTTGATTGTTTGCGCTTTAGATCAGGGGCGTGCAATCTGCGGCCCGCGGAACCAAAATATGTGGCCCGCGGTGTGCTTTAGTTTTTGGCCCGCACCACTAAACATTCAGGTAACTGTTAAAATACTGAAACTTCCTGACAGTTCCTTAGACTAGGTCGCCTTATATAGCATGTAAATTTTTAGTTTATTAGAATTAGAATAGAATGTGACCTGCTAACAAAATATAACAAAAAATGTGTTTTGGATGCTGTTGCGGAAAGTGTACAACTTTGTGTGAAAGTGAATTGCACTGAGCGCTGCAATTTTTTTGTTCTTGAAATGCTTTCGAATAGCTACTTATGGCCATGTAAAGAAAGCATATTAAAAATGTCCGTTAGATCGTTTTCTCTCATTTGAAATGAAATTGTTTTATTTTCAATTTCAATGTTCATGTGAGTTGTAAAAAAAAGAAACAAATTTCTTTCTTCGCAGCTAAAAAGTAGTTTTTTCCGCGAACATCTCAAACTAAATAAGTTTCCACAGCTGAGAAAATTTGTCGCTTTTCAGGTGGCATTGTTCGGTTCAACGTACGTACTTTTTTTGTGGTAGTTATAACACAGTCGTAGGCCAACTGTGGACCGCGAGTTATTTTTTAATAGCTTGGTGCTATCATGTACCGTAGTTGTTGGCCGCATGATAGCCGTACAATTATTGCACTATATTATAACAATTGGTGTGGCATATAATGTTTTAAATTGGCTCAGCTTGGAAAGCTCACGTGCCAAATGTGGTATTGTGAGCCTGTAAAACTATTTTTTGCCAACTTTAACTCTATGTAAACGCAAATTTTTTTTTTTTTTTTTTTTTATAGCCTGAATACGCCACTGTTTTTGTATAGTGGTTTTCCATAGATGGCTTTTAAGTAGCTCTGAAAAGAGTACTTTGGGCCGCAACAAAAAGTTTGCCGACCACTGCACTAACAGGTAGACGACGAGATATGCAAGTGGCCCGTGGTCTAATCCGAATACACATATTTGGCCCGGCAGTATAAAAGGTTGCACGCAGCTGCTTTGGATAGTTCAGTATTAGTATGATATTCGGGGGGTTTGGTTCCTGATAGAAATTCAAAATAGTTCTATACTACCTAAAATAATATAGAATTCCGCTGTATATATTGTTACTTTATGCGTTTTAGTGTCTAAAAATTTGGAGAAATATTGCTGAAAACAAATTTCAATAAATCTAATCGTGTAAACTGGATTTGGCAACCCAAATGGGTTGAAAAACTATTATTTTATTTTTACAGATGGTTAGTATTTTATTGAAATAAAAGGTTTTTAATAAGTATATTGCGGGAAGGTAATATTGTTGAGAGACCAAATAAAAGTATGCGCTATATTAATGATTAATATACTCTTAGTTCAGTAGTTTCAAACCTACAAATAGCGATGACTATAAGGCTTAAGGCCGGTTCACATTAGATGTGTCTAGCGTTAACGTTTCTTGAAAAACGCTTTCGGTTGGGAAAGTTTAAATAATTAAACTTTGACGCTTTCGGTTAGAAGCGAGGAAATATGCCGTTAACGCTGGCATCGCGTTTTGTGTGAACTGCACGATGCTAGCGTTGGACGCTGGACGCTAACGCTAGACGCTAACGCTAGACGCTAACGCTAGACGCTAACGCTAGACGCTAACGCTAGACGCTAACGCTAGACGCTAACGCTAGACGCTAACGCTAGACGTTAACGCTAGACGTTAACGCGTCTAGTGTGAACCAGCCTTTACCACTACATTTTATCATACAATCTGAGAACAAAATCGGAAAGGGAATATCACCTGATCCGTTAGAAATTAGTGCATTTCTAAGCAAAAATGTCTAAGACAATTAGGGAATCCAAGGGCAGAAAAGTCTGACTTTTAGACCTTGAGGTCGTGGCAATGCACTAATTTGGACCTTTAGGTAAACTCCCATCGTCGATTAGTTAAAAATATTCGCTGAAAATTCAGAAAAGATAACAAAAAATGTGAGATAGCAATAATAACACTTGACACACCTTAACCAAAACGCTAACCCGAATCCTGACCCAAATAATGTGCATTATTTTAATAATTATTTGAATGCTGGGAAAAAAGCCCGAACTCGGGTGGGCAGCTGGACATAAGATAATTTCTCGTCCATGTTACCATAGGATTGTTACGTCACAAATTGAGGTATTGGGATCTAAAGCGTTTATATAATTATTAAATAAACGCGCATTATTTGGATTAGAGTGCTGGTTAGCGTTTGGGTTTGGGTGGGTCAAGTATCATTAAACTCAATCTTCTTATGCACATTTGTTAGGTCAAATTAGTGCATTGTCCAAGATCTCAAAGTCTAAAAGTCCGACTTTTTGATCTTTTGGATGCACTAATTGTCGTACACCTTTTTGCTTGGAACTGCACTAATTTCTAATGGATAAAGTGGGAATATATTGCATGGAGTCAACTCCAAATTATCACTAAACGAATAATAAAACAATAACCTGGATATTCCGGCGGAGCAGATGGCATACTTCTGCTTTTAGTTTCGTTAATTTTTTCAGATTCCTGGAAATAAATTCCCTGTTCGTAACGATATCTGTTGTCAACATCTACATGCATGTCTGCTTCTGCCAATGAACTACGTTGAGTCTAGAAAACATCCATATAATGCAATACCGACGATTTTAAAGATGCGTAGTTGATTTAAAAAGGAAATATTGTGAAGGGTTTATGAATTGATATAAAACCTGATGTCTTGACCGCAATAAGATATATGAAATGAAGTTATAATATTGGCATGCTAAACACGTATAATCATGTGCGTTTATCACCAAGTGGTGTTATATTTATATATAAGCCAATCTCTCCCTAAATTAAAAATTCGACGTGGTTAGCGATACCAATTTTTTGGTTTGTTGAAATAATATAACACAACAATGTTAACTTTTGTTATCTACATTACTCAAAGAGCGATAAAGCGTTCTACAGAGCGCTGAAAACTAAGCGATTTCAGTTACGAAACAAATCTCACTTACTTACGTTTCTTATTTTTTCATCTTCTTGACCAGTTGGAAACCACACCGCCATCTCATTTATTTTTTGCGGCAATCTATTACCACTTGATGATTGTACGCCTTTATTTTCATTTAAAATTGTTCCCTGGTTATTTGTAGCAATTTTGGGTTCACGCCAGACAAACACATTTTCATTTTCTGTGTTATTGTTATTGTTCACGTTGACGTTATTGGCATGTTTGTTTAAAACTAAGTTTGCTGCTTGTTGTTCAAACGTTCCAACGCCGCTCGTAAAACTACTACTTCTTTCATTGTGACTTTTGTAATCCAAGTATTTATTTGTTTTGTAGTTACTGTTGATACTACTTTTATTTTTTCGTCCAACGTAGGGTAATTTAATTATCGTACTTCTGGGAAGAGCATTGTTCAGGTTGGAAGTTCCCCGATCATCTTCATCTCCATTACTCGATTTGTGAGGCCCGAACTGTTTTACACTTGGTCGACTATGAAATCTTTCCTCCAATTTTCTTTCTTGATAACCACGTTTGCGACTTCCTTTTGAATGCTTTGCTTTAGCATGGTCTGACGTCAGTCTGCCGTTGTAAAACCGAGTCCTTTTTCCGCTAAAGTAAAAAAACAGATTAGGTTAAACCAATGAAACCTGAACACACATATGTGTGTTTACAACTGAAATCTAGCCCTTCTGAAGCTGCTTTTTAACCAACGATTACAGCTTACATATCATACCGAAAGCCATTGCAGACTCTTCACCGAATCTGTCGATCAATGATGCAAGCAGGACAGACTAGAAAACAACTAGCCTGCAGTGAGGTTTGAGCTCACGACCTCCGGTCAAAATATGTTAGTTTAGATTCTTGAAATGTTTCGATTTCGTTTGGTTAAGGTATGGATTATTGTGGGTTCCGAATCAGCCTTAATGCCAATGCATTTTAAAGCAATACTTTTGAAACAAGATAAACGCAAAAAATATGCCAAATAATATTGATAAATGACATTATGTCGAGAAATGTGTATTTTTTATTCAATGCGTCGCGTCTTCTTATAAATTGAAATTTTTTCTAGTTAACAAAATAAAGGCACTTTTTTTGGCGCTTCGTGTGAGTGAGTAAGAAATGGAGTGATAGGCTAGTGTTTTCGTTCTATGTGTGTAACGTGTGGCTCTTTGCGGTTAACCAAATGCAAATGTGGCTCTTGGTATCTCATTGGTTGGCCACCCCTGTTCTATACCAATATCAATGATAAAACTTGTTTCAGCGCAGATTGATCTAATTAACTGCACTCCCTAAAATCGTAAACATCTCTAATTTAGAATATTAACCATTAGCGCATGCCAGCACGGGCACGGCCGCCATAACATGCTAAATATAATACGTGTTAACAGCCGCAGGTTGGACACCGTTGGATTAGGGCAAACACTAATTTTACGCAAGACAGCCGAGTAGCTTCATCTTCATTTTTAAAATGTCGGGCTTTTGGCGATCGTACCGCCAGGGGAGTGGAAAATGATAGTGTCTATTTACAAATTTCACAGAATCCTTTATTTAACGACGTATCTTCTGCTTTCAGTATGGGGAGTGGTGTTTCAAAATTCTCATCCTCCTCATCAGTCGGTAGCTGATCACTCTCGCAACTTAACATAGCGTGCGCGGTTTTAACGGAAGAAGTAAAGTTGGCACAGGTATGATGATCTGTGGACTTAAAGCTGCTCTCAAGTAACGATCAGCCTAGCGGCGTCTTCACGGTATCCGGGCAGGATCAATTTCATGGTCGAATAGACTTTACTCTGCGAGCTACTGAAGCATTAGTAAATATTAGTAATATGATAGTGGAGGATGTTCCTAACTTTTGCGATGTATAGGAACCGCGTCCATTTCTTGTGAAGGGAGAAAATAATTTCCCTCTGCCTCCGTACCTATAGGTTATCCTTTAATGGCCTTTGCACATACTTTATGGAAGGTTTGCCATGCGAGTCTGTGTCCGTCAGCAGGTTTCCTATAGCATTAAAACGACCCCTTCTCACAAATAGGTGGTTGGCAGTGCCGACGCAGAAACCTAATTCTTAGAAAGTCTTATTTCTGATGGTGTGGATGTTTCTATTGGTTTTGCAAACGGGTTTCTAAGGATTGGAAAAGGCAGTATAGCTTGCGTCCCTCAGAATTGGTTGGCACCCCCAGGTTAAAACCTCTGATTTAAACAGTCGAGTCTCATAAACACCGCTACATGTATAAAATTACATTGACGATAAGAATGACATTGTATTGTTTGCAGCGAATTTTACACAGTATCTTCTGAGAATACTTATAGCACGCTGTTAAGCTGGTCGTTACTCAGTAGCAGCTAAGTCTACTTTACAGACTATCGTTCTCGCCGTGCCACCTTTACTTCTGCTGTTTGAAATCGCGAACGTTGTCGCTGAGTGATGAGAGTGATGAGAGTGATCAGTTACACGACCTACCGACGAGGAGGTTGAGTTTCTTAAAATACCACTACTCTCTATAAAATACAGGAGAACACACATCGTTCAATGAAGAATTGTATGAACTTTAATTATCAAATGATGCCAGGCAGTTTAAAAATGGAAAAACTGACTCTTCAAACGCCGTATATGCAATTGAGATGTACACAATGATCAAAAATAATTACGCCGAAGAGTTATAACAAGAAGAGTAATAAAGGTAATGTTCTTTAGCGTGCTTATATTATAAGGTGGCCCGGGGGCATTTCTTTCAGGAGCCAACCCAGCAACAAAATAAAGTTTGGTCTCCATGGTGTGCTGGGTTCGGTTTACGGTAGTGTGCTGCGTTTTTGTTTAAGTCACCATTCACCTAGGTGGCCAATTTGAACCAATCGTTCATCAATTGTAACAAGTTATTTAATTGGATGATTAGTTTTTCTGATGCGACCTCATTACATGTCTTAAAATGTGCGCTCAGGTCACAAAAAGCTTGTATCCCCGTCTAACAACAATGTGTTATTATAGTATAACATTTTCAGTCATGGTTGGTGATTATAACAGCGTTTTTACATTGTAGCAAATATTCCTATAATGCCAAAAAATTATTTCACATAACCATTGTTATACACAATATCTGTTATATACGCTAGGTAGTTTCACATTGTTTTTCCTGAAAGGGTCTGGAGAAATAGTCCTTTATTTGTTAACTGTTATATACGTGTCCGTTATATGCAAGTCTACTGTTGCCTAAATAGCGATAGTTAAATCGGCTATTTTCAAGTATAACAATTTATTAAAAAGTTGGTGGACCCCTTCGATAGGCAAATGTGAACCCTTACGATGTTTTAACCCCCATTGGAAAAGCTCTGGTCTTATACAGGCTCTACACTATACAGACATGTTTTTATTTACTTTCCAATAAAATCGATTTTTTTCTGGACTTCAAAATGAATCACTTTAAAATCGAGAATTTACCAAATATAGGAAGACAGTCACGCTATAATGCATTCATCGCAAAACTATGGTATATATTTTGTTTTACGCTGGATGAAATTCAGAACAAGGTATTAAACGGCTTACTTTAGTCATTAAGTTTTTCTTTAAGGATCAGAGCACGCAATTAATGAAACCAGAATCTCTCGGTGCAAGTCCTGCGCCTTCTTCGTAATCTAAACCAGTGGTTCTCAACCTTTTTCTATCGCACCCCATTTTGTAATTGCTATCTGTTGCGCCGCCCCAATCAGGTATATTAAACAAATATTATACCAAAAGAAATTCGGTATAGGCCGATTACACACAGTGAGACAATACTAAAAGTCGGTACCTATAACGCGCAAAGCTCGAAAAAAATGCGTTTGTATGATTTAAACCGGATAAAATCACGTAAAAATTGTACGTTATTTCAAAAGGTGTTATACACATTTGTGTGTCTCGTGCCCAACTCCTGTGCACAACTTAGATTTTTAGACGTTGTACCGTTTTTAGTAATTCTCTGTTTTACAGAGCCAATTATTTCCCTGTTTTACACAGTACTATTATCACAAATGAAACTATAACGAAAACATGTTTGATTACTGTAGGGAGTGTAGGCCTACCATTAAGTGAACAATCTTTGTGTTTGCAATGTTTTCAAATAACTTTTTAAATATAGGTAGTTGGAGTTCCTGCAATGCTATTTGACCGAATTTCATTAACTTTAATATCTCTCGTATATTGTAGCCTACCCGGAATTTTCTTTATCACTGGCATACTCATCTTCTTCATTTGAGGGTCTATTCTTTTTTATTGCTTTTTTCATCTTAGATTTGTGAGCTGAGTAGACAACGAACATCACTGAAGGCGTTGCAACGAAAAGGATTTGGAAGCTCCAAAATCTAATCATTCAAACAGCCATTAATCTCTCAATGCCGGATCTATGATGAGCTGCTTCGCAAATTTTAAATAATTATTAAAATAAAAAATCTGTAACACAAAGCATGCAACTGTATTTGCATTTAGTTAAATAAATAAAAAAGCTTTGTACTAACTGCTGCTTCTGTGTTGTAGTTGTACAAGTATAAGCTATTTTATGGACTATAGAAGTCCAGTCTATAGTTTGTTTCCCTTCATAAAACTAAACAATTTTTTGAAAACATGTTTAAGCTGTTAAACATATTTATTTTACCTTAAATGCGATATTGGTGAAAAAGAATTAAAGCAAACATTTGTACATCCAGGTTGAAGAGTATTGCATTTAAATTCGCTTTGTTCATCATTGTAAACACGGTCGCCTTAACAAAAAGAAATAAGACCATTAATTGCCCACACATATATGGAAAATAGCAGTAATGCAGAAAAACGAATATAATCGTTATTGTAGGTCAATATCACGTTTGCTAAATTTAATTCCAGCACGAGTGCTAAAAATAGGTAAATTACAACAACAGCAAAAAAGCCAAATATCACAACATCAGACAAAGAAAGACACATGTCGCATATGTTACTTTTTCTTTAAATGGCATAATCACTTACCAACTGACGCTACAATCACCATTCTGCATACAATCAGAAAAGTAATCCAAAACTTTCCTATCAGAGTTGAATGTTGATTGGCTTTTTCAACCCATCTTTCCAAAAAATGCCACGACATTTCCTATTTAAACAGCCAATCCCTTTTAAACGTAAACAGAATCTCGCTGTTCCAAAACTGCCTACTTCAAAATAGTCCTGTTAATAGTCTTTAAAAAAAGATTACCGAAATACGATTTCGTTCGATAATTTCTTCAAGCATAATCAAATTGGGAACAAATGCTGCTTTCAGGTTCGTTGTTTCGTATCTATAGAAAACTTTAAACGGAAGCTTGACGTGAAAGAGCTCGCCGTTTTAATAAAGCCTTTCCTAATAATGGTTCCAGTCGATATAGACGTTCAGCAAATTGTAGCACCTTTAAGCACCATGTTTCTCTCAATTTCACAGTCTGCAATCGATCACCTATTGTAATCTCTCGTCCATATCCTTGGATGCTGCCAAAATGCATTAGTTTGACAAGAAATAATCGATGTCGTGGCAATAGTACGTTTTACGGGACGATCGCTTTCCTAATTGACTTCAATTGCCGTCGAGCAGCCACCGAAACAGTGGTGTCATTTGCCTTCCTTCCTAATTAGAACCGCAATTACAACGAATGTTGTCATTATACCTTGTTCAACTTAACGTAATTAATAAGTTTTAGAAATAGGACCATATTTAATAAATAAATGCCAACTACTGTCGCCCTACTAGGTAATACCATTCCTATCCAGTTTAACATAATTTATTTTTCTCCTGTAGGCTTATCAGTTAGTGTAAGGGCAAGAAAAGCCTATCTATAAGACATAGCATTGACTATACATTTAAACTATTTGAGTAATTCTTTTTAGGGATTCTTGCTTTAAAGAACTCTGTAATATTAATGACTTATTGTAGAACGATCAATCACTAACCAAAACGTTCGAAGCAAATCCGAAGGGAATGACAATGATAAAAATCAATAATAAAATAGATGTATCGGATAACAAGCTATGCTTCAGATTGCATGAATACTACATCGTTCTAGCTTTCAACAGTCATTCGTCGTTTTTAACCTTGGGTTCTTTCAACAATTTCTTATTATTTCTTGATTTTCCTATATATATATATAATTTTACTTGTGTATAGAAATTTGCTTAACTCTAATATTTGCTTAGTTAAAAATGGACAATTTTCTTCTCCCATGGCTTAAAGCTGGTCTTCGTGCATAATTAATTTACTTATGCGAAAGAGTATGCAGTTCGTGTGCTGAGATTCACTATAACTCGTCGTAATGCACCAATGGCTGAAAAAACGAAACTGAAATTAATTATTAAACAGGTGCGTCCAGCCTGGTTAAATCCAAATGAAACACTTTTCAACAAAATTGTAATAAAAAAATATTTCAATCTTTCATTGTATGGCTGCGTACTTACAAATTAAATAAGGCTTTTATCATGAGAGTCAAGTATTGGCCTACAATGCTTATGTTACTTAACATAGACCAACACAACCTGCCAAGTCGATGATCGACTTCAAACCTCAGCCGATGGCGTATTTACTTCGAAGTCGCTAAATAATTTATGACTACAGTCTTCTAATATCATTAATGGTACCATTTATTCGAATCACAAACCAGTGAGACATTCCTGCTGCCCATCTAGCCAAGGCAATGTTTCAATTATGGGCTCAACCTAACAAAGGGCACAATATAACTTTTCTGCGGGTGTTTTTTTTCTCCCACATGTAGCCTATCAGCAGCTTAATTGACATTTTCTCGAATCTGACTTGTAACCTGCTGATCAAAATATAAATAATAAAATGTGGCCAACGATAGCAAATTATGTGAATCATTTGGCAGGTTTAGTTAAGGCTGTTAGATATCTGTTATAGTGTCGTTGCCTCTCAGGTAAACTTCATCAGTTTCAAGTGTCCCTTTTTAAATTGGAAAGTTATTGCATTCAATTAACGGACCAGCAGCGCTAGAATTACATAATAATTTGCATTAAAAATTTAACATAATAATTTTAACAGCCCTAAGGCTGAATTTCCTTTTCTCATTCAGTTATCAAAGTTAGCATGTCATATTTTTAATTTGTATTTTACTTCTTTAAAGGCATCAAAACACAACGCAGAAAAAACGATTTTTTGTTTAAGCCCTGTTGCGGCTGTTAATTGTTCTGTTAACGGTCCACCACGTTGAGTAGTGATCAAACAATCACGAGACGCAATTTGCCGTACGACAACCACACGCAACAAAACAAAAACTGTAGCTTGCGAGACGTTGCCGTTGAACCTGAAAATGGTGTTAACAATGTTAACATAGATCCAAATATATGGATGCCTCAAGTTGGAACTCGTGGCACATAATGTTTTAGTTTATAATTATATTATTTTATTTTGTGTTTGGTATTGAGCTTAGGTTCATTCGTCTGCAGCTTAGTTTTACTTTTTTAATTGTGGCGTTACAAGTTAAACAAATTCATATGAAATGACTTTCATAAAATATTCCTCTATACGCGTTGCTTTTAACAAAGGTATTTGGTCGCACAATTTTACCTGTTTTATATTTTTTTTATAAATTGTGGGTCGCTTAAAAAACGGCTGTGCGCCACTCTAGTTGTCATGAAAAGATCACGCGGTTCTACTGCGGAGAGTTTGCCCGCGGTTTTTGCGTATTGGTTGTATCGTATGCAAATTACGCGGCCACTTGCCTCTAAATCCTGGTCTAAAACATTTTGTTTACCCATTGGAGCTAAACACCTGCATAATTTTAACGTATTGTTAAACTAGAAATACAAAAAAAGGTTAAAAACTTTTCTATTAGAATATTGGATTTATTTTGATTCCTTTCAGAGAAGGAAAAAGTGTATTTTCCATTTAGGAAGTTTTAAAATTAGGCACGATAAATTTGTTTATTTTTAACGTACGCTACGAAACGAAATATATGTTCATACGTTATGGCGACATTTTCAGAGACTAAGTAGATTCCTCAAAAGCTTAAAAAAAAAGAAATTAAGTCTTCCAAATCCCCACGGCCCTCAGGGTGGTCCACGGTTGACTGCATCGCGGGCCACAATATTTATTGCATATATTTTGCGGGCCACATAAAGTAGGCTACGTGCGTACCAGGAGCGGATGAACGATTTTCGTTTGGTCGGGGCATGAAATGATTAAAGATAACGTCACAAAGTAACATCGAAAGACATATAAGCTCCAGGAACTTGCTTATGTCGTCGAACTAATGCGCAAATAAAATCGAATTTCATGAGACTGGGAAAAATGGTACGCGCGAAGCGCGAAAAATTTGCCTATTTCACAAAAAGTGTAATTAGAAGACTGCATTTTATAAGCGTAGAATGTTCGCGTAAGCGATATGTTGCATACTACACAATCACTAAATTACAAAGACGTTATCATTTAGCGCAAAAAGGTTTTATTAACCAGATCAATTTAGCTAAATTGCATCTTGGAAAGGGTCAGGGCGCTTAGCCTCAAGTCACAGGGAAAACCTGTAAAACAATACTTTCTAGCAGCGCGATATATTTTGTCGTACATTTGCTTTAAAACGCAAATACAACTTATAAGTTCACAAAACAGCCATTTTAGAAAGAAAGTGCCATATAGGACGCACTTCTCTCAAACCGGTCCAACACATCCCAAAAATTAGGTGTTCTTGCCACCCCCTGGATCCCAATTTGGTGAGCGATAGGACACTGGTTTATTCAATGGTATAAAGTTAAACGGAAAAATGTGACCATAACCAAACAATTGCAGTATGCTTACTGTTCATTGGTCACTTAGATTTCTTGAATCACAATTGTTTATCTAATTATATTTAAACAAATGTGCATTTTTAGGATTAAATTTTCATAGCCTGTTTAAAAGAGTGCTAACGGCTAACACGTTCGATAGATTTGCCGAAGGTCGAAATAAAAACCGCAAAAATCGAAAAAGTATTTGCATTTATGTAGCTGTGGAGTAAGACTTTACACGACAAAGAGTTTGGGGATCATGGCCTCGTACATGAAGACGAAGAGAAACCACTGAATACTAGCAGAACATTGCAAATTTTACGTTTCAGGTTTTACGGATTTTGTTTAGTGACAAAGAAACAAGCTATAAAAACAACAGTAAAATGAAATACGATAAATATTCTGAAAAGAGAAGGCTTGGGGTCGAGTACACTAAAAATAACTGTTAAACTACAGCAGTGGTTCTCAATATTTTTTAGTCACTTACCACTTATTGCCGAATTTGATATAATTTACTAATGCCAAACTTAACAAGAGCAATTTCCTTTACAACATTTTCCCCCAATTAACACAAATCGGCAACACACCGCTCACAACAATCAGATAAAAGGCCATATGTCTTCAGGTTCAAGAAATACAGTTACAACAAAACACAAACATCGGGCAGTAATTGCGAACACAACTTACACACGGTAAACCACGCTTCGTGTTATTGCGGTACAACAAGCACCAGCCAACCGCGAAATCTCATCAGGGTTTACAGGCTGTCCGAAGCGGCAGATTTTAATGTAATTGGGTCACGCGTCTTAAGCGAATGCGAAACCAAAATCGAGCGCAAAACGTCGTTTTTCGTCTGTTACATCGCAAATCTACATTATTGTAAACTGTTCCCCTTTTTGTGTAATTTAAATAGTTAAAAACACCGCCTCATGCGGTCACGATGTCGCCTCGTTTTTTGTTGGAAAAGTAGCCGTTTTGTTTGCTGAATTTAAAAATGCTAATGTTTTATTGTTAATGCCTTTACAGAAGTAATTTAAAAGCTTAACTTGAATAACTGTGTAAAGTTACGTTTGCTGTGTTAATTGAAAGTAATTTGAACCCAAGCTGTATTTTGGTAAGTGTTGTGTTGACTGTTGTAGATGAACATGTAAACAATAACTCAGTATACAGTAATTTTAAGAATTGTCATTGTTGTTCATTGCCTCGGCGATTGTTTTCATTGTGCCAACTATAACTGGCCTAAATATCATGTTATAATTACAGTTTGGCTTCGTACCGACACATTTAACTGAAGACCCAGGCACAAACGTTTCGGTGAGATTTGTGCTATTTGTTTTTTTTGGTGTTGTAAAATGTATATATAATGTGCCTATTTCGTTGATTTTAGAAAACCGCTCACTCGCCTACATAATTGCTCGTCCTGCTATTTCAAGCCTAAAGCGTGTCACCAATAATAAAGTTTTGGTTGGATACCTTTTGTGGAGTTTTTCGAGGAGAGAATTGTGTAGGAGAGCGCGTTTTCGAATTGTCAAACCTAAAGTACCCGATTGGGCGTCTGCGTAGGCCTGGACGCGGAAGTAGACGCTACATTCGAAGTTTTCGAAACGTTTTGCACCGAAGATAATAATTAAATTTTCAAGAAGAACAAGCCACTTTGCCCACAATGCCCGGAAGTGAGAGTGGACATTCCTATAAATCTTCTCCTAAGAATAGGAGAACAGTTCAGCTACATAAACATGCTGCACCCTCAATGCAGGAACTTAAGCATGATAAAGGTCTGCTGAAAGACTGGTACAGAACTGCCGAAAATGCAATGATGTATAAAGATGCATCATTGGTAAAATCAGTTACTAAACGAATAGAAGAAGTCTCAGTGCGTCTAATGAATAATTATTCAAAGTTTTTGGACTGGTTACCACCTGGTGAAAAGCATGATGATTTCCAGCAGCAATTAGATGGAGTCATTCATGGCAAAACGGAAATGGAAAATAGAATTAAGCAGTTTGAACAAAAGCTGATAGATAACATTGGACACGACCTCACTTCAAGTTCCTTGACATTTCTAACATCTCCTGTTGCTCAACGAACAATTTCAGCTGTGAAGCATATACCTGTTGCTAGTGAAAGCTCACACTCTTTGAAGTCTACACATCGTTCTGGAAGTGTTGCAAAGACTGTGTCAAGTACCTCATCCAGTACAAAGAGACTTGAAGCTAAAGTTAGACTTGAGAAGGCACGGGTAAGAACATCACATGTTGAAAAGGAACAGAAACTTGAAACTGAAAAGCTGAAACTTGAAGCAGAACTTAAAGCCCAAAGCCAGAAACTTGAAGCTGAAAGTCGAAAACTGGCAGCACGAAGGGAACTTGAAGAAGCAGAAGCCGAAGTTAAAGTGTGGGAGACAGCGTCAAGGCTGTCTGTAGAAGATCATGATGAAGCACATGTTAATACCTGTGATCCTCCTGTTCCGAAATCACCTAATGAAATCGTTTCTGATGATGTTCGTTCTCCATTTGAACTGGTGCTGCCTCAGTCTACCCTTACACACGAGCACAAAAATGATTATGATCCCCCAGCTAAGGAGGAAATTACGCAAAGGGAAAGTAATGCTGTAGTTCGTGGAATTGTGACTGCAGTTGGAGAAGCAATGTACACCCCAAAAAACGATGCTGTAAAGTTTAATGGAGAACCAATGGAATATTGGCAATTTATCAGAAGTTTTGAAACAAGGATAGAGAAGAAGGCACCATCTGACCAGGTGAAATTGAATTATCTGTTGGGACATTGTAAAGGAAAGGCATACTCTCTTATAGAACATTGTAGAGTTTTACCCCCAACTGCTGGATACAATGAAGCTCGATCCATATTATATGATAACTTTGGTAAACCATATATTGTATCGAGGGCGCTTGTTTGCCAACTTACCAGTGGGCCAAACCTTAAACCTGATGATTCAGAAGGCTTGCAGCATTTTGCTACCTCATTGCGAAAATGCCTTTTAATTTTGAAAAGTTTGGGGAATTTTAGTGACCTAAATACTACTGATCGCCTAGTAGAGTTAATACTCAAACTACCCTACAGTTCACAGAATCTGTGGAAGCGACGTGTGGCTACCATCCTCAGGGAGTCTGGTAAAAAAGCAAATTTCCAGCATCTGGTAGAATTTGTTGAAGAAGAATCCGAGGTTACCAATACTGTTTTTGGAAAGCTGTTGGTTCCTTGCAAAAGAGAAGAAAAGAAGCAGACAGAAAGACAAACGAAAATGAGCTCTGTTCACACCGTTGTAACAAAGGTGAACAGAGCGCCAGCCCAGCCAGTTTTTGCTAGGCCAGTACCAAGATGTTTGTTTTGCAGTCAAGCACATTTATTTGTGAATTGTCCATGTTTAAAGGCAAAGACAGTTTCGTGAAAGAGCCAGCTGGCTACGTGAAAAGAATCTGTGCTTTAATTGTTTACAGAGTGGCCACATTGCAAGACTCTGTAAAGAAGCTGTTACCTGTATCGTTCAAGGCTGTGGAAGAAGGCATAATGCACTGCTGCATTTGCCTCCGAAAAGCATTCCTGTCTCAAGAAGTCCTGAAGCGAGAGAGAGGCACCCACCTGAAAATGACGTGCCTTCGACATCCAAAGTGAGTTGTAACAGAGTAAAGGACGGATACAGCGCCTATATGAGTGTTGTCCCTGTCAGGTTTCTCGCCAATGGCAAGGAAGTGGAGTCCTTTGCTTTCCTTGATATTGGTTCAGATTTAACGTTTTGCCACACCAAGCTGATACAGATGCTTGGCTTATCTGGAAAACAAAAACGAGTACAAATGGATACACTTGGCAGAAGACCAAATATACTAGAAGGAATTGGAGTTGATTTACAGGTTGTGTCCATGGATGGAAAGGAAGTCATTGATATAGGAGACGCAATGTCTGTGGACCATATTCCGGTTTGTCCATACACCTATCCTACTGAGGAGCAATTGCAGCATTTACCTCATTTAAAGGGACTGGATATGCCAAGAGTTGATAGCCAGGAAATAATGTTGTTAATTGTCACCGATACGCCATATGCTCACCGAACCTTAGAAATTAGAACTGGAAGAAAGAAGGAGCCATTTGCAGCTCGAACACCTCTAGGTTGGTCTCTGATCGGTCCTTCTCCAGACAAGGACGCATTAAAGCAAACCGAATTCAGACAGTGGAGCTTGATCACCAAATTCAAAGATCGTGGTATCAAGATTTTCAAAAGGAACCTGGAGATCTGGAAATCCCAACTTTCAAGGGGGACAGAGAAGTTTTCAAGTTGATGAAGGAAGAAGTTCAGTATGTCAATGGACACTACCTACTACCTTCCTCTACCATGGAGGCCAGGCATGAAAGTACTAGAGAGCAATTTCATTCTGGCAGAAAGAAGACTGCAGTATTTAAAGAAGCGCCTGCAAAGAGACGAAGCGCTTCGCAAAAACTATGTGGATAAAATGCAAGAGTACATTGCAAAGGGCTTTGCCCGCGAAGTGCCTTCCAATGAGCCTGTCGCTGGACAGGAGTGGTATCTTCCTCACCACCCAGTTTACCATCCACAGAAGCCGGGCAAAGTCAGAATTGTGTTTGACTGCGCTGCGAAGTACAAGGGCCTGTCCTTAAACGATGCCCTCATGCAAGGCCCTGATCTCGTTAATAGTTTGATCAGTGTGTTGACCCGATTCCGTCAAAATCCGATTGCGATTGTCGGTGATGTGGAAGCGATGTTCCACCAAGTTCGAGTCAAGGAGAGCGATGCCAATTCGCTTAGATTCTTATGGTGGCCAGAAGGCAACATGGAAAGAAGACCCACTGTTCACCAAATGTTGGTTCATATTTTCGGAGCCACATCGTCTCCATGCTGTGCCACATTTTGCATGAAGCACACAGCCGACGAATTCGGACACGAGTTCGACAAGCATGTGTCTGACATAGTGAAAAACAATTTTTAAGTAGATGATTGTTTAGCATCTGCTTCCACAGGAAAGGAAGCCATAAGCACCATCTCCCAACTTAGCCAGTTGTTACAAAAAGGTGGGTTCCATCTAACAAAGTGGATTTCAAACAGCCAAGCGGTTTTGGATGCGATACCTGAAACAGAAAGGGCAAAGTCAATGAAGGAAATATTTCCACAGGAGGGATTCAAGAGCGTGTGCTTGGTGTGTTCTGGGATGTTTTTCGAGACACATTTGGATTTCGTACAAAGGAAACTAAAGAGGAAACTACGCTTACCCGAAGGAAAATGCTATCAGTCATCAATTCGCTGTATAATCCACTTGGTTTTGCAGCACCTGTTATTCTTGTCGCCAAGAAAATACAGCAAGAGGTCATTCAGTTGAAACTAGGCTGGGATGATGCAATCCCAACGCCTCTCTTAGTAAAGTGGAAGGAATGGTGTTGCCAACTTCCAGAGCTAAAACGCCTGACATTGCCAAGGTGGTTTACTCCACCCAATTTTGGCAAAGTAATAAACCGTCAAATACATTACTTCTGCGACGCATCTGTGAACGGATATGGTTTTGTTGCTTAGGTCACGCCACCAAAGAGTGAAAGCATTCCAAGGTTGGAACTTGTTGCAGCTGTTCTTGCAATAAAAGCTGACAAGTGGTTAAGAAAAAATTTGAATTTCCCTGAGTGTGAATCTGTTTTTTGGACAGACTCAAACGCTGTTTTATTCAGCATTCGCAATGAACGAAAACGATTTTCAACTTTTGTGGCAAATCGTTTGTCAAAAATTCACCAGCAAACTACTCCATTTCAGTGAAGGCACGTGAGGACTAAGCTAAACCCCACTGACGAAGCATCACGTGGGGTCACCGTGAAGAGGTTGCTAGGATCCAGTACATGGCTAAAAGGTCCAGCATATTTATGGAAAAGTAAGGAGTTTTGGCCATGCAAAAACGTCAATGGCGACTTGTTGCGGCTCTATAAGCCCATTGGAAACCTTTGTTCAACGATATTCGTCTCTGAATCGCCTGAAAAAGACAGTAGCGTGGCTGTTGCGCTACAAACGTTTCCTACGTTTCAAGAAAGAAGGATTTTGGAGCATAATGGTTGGAGGTTGTAGTAAGACGTAATAAGAATATCAAAGCCCATACAGAAGTAGGTATCATTTTGAATGTTTCGAATAACTCTTTATTCATTTTCAACAGATGTTGAACTTCTGTATAAGAAAGAAGGAGTTCCACAAGGAAGACTTACAGTTCAAGAGATTAATGAAGCAGAGTTGGAAATTGTGAAGTTTGTTCAACGCTCCGCCTTTCCAGCTGCATTCAAAGCACTATCAAAGTCAAATTCAAACACTGATCGGCAGACCCGTCGCTGTCTTATGAAGTGCGACCAAACGAAGTGTTTAAATAAACTGAATACCCTACTAATGAATGGTGTCATAAGACTTGGAGGAAGATCGGACAATGCACCTATACCATTTGAGTCCAAGCATCCGATTATTTTGCCTAGCTACCATCACCTTACGAAGCTGATAATAACTCATTATCATAAAGAAGCGGGTTATTACGGAACTGCGCACACTTGGACGTTAATTCGCCAAAGGTTTTGGATTATCAAAGGCGGTGCCGCAGTTCGCCGCACTATGGCCCATTGCATACTATGTCGCAAGCGCAATGCGCCGCGCAGCCGGCAACTGATGGCAGAACTATCCGTGGCTCGTTTGAAGAATAGCGAACCACCGTTCGCACACACCGGAATTGATTATTTTGGCCAGTTTATTGTAAAACGTGGCTGTATTTTCACGTGTATGACTATGCGCGCAGTGCACATTGAAATCGCTGAGGATTTATCAACCGACGCATTTATTAATGCCTTACGAAGATTCATTGCAAGACGAGAAAAGCCAATTGAGATATACAGCGACATGGAACCAATTTCGTTGGCGCTGAACGTGTTTTACGCGAATTACTGGAACCAATAGACCAAAAAAGGCTGGAAACGCACCTTCAGCAACAAGGAATCAAATGGTCGTTCAATCCGCCTGCAGCCAGCCATATGGGCGGAATATGGGAAAGGATGATCCGTTCGATTAAAAATATTTTGAGTGGAATGTTGCATAAAGCACCGAGCATCAGCGAGGACACCCTTCACACGCTGACGATAGAAGTTGAGAATATCCTCAACTCTCGACCACTGACGCCTGTCACGTTTACCCCCAGTAACGTAGAACCGCTGACACAAAATCACATTCTACTGCAAAGGCCCAGTCCTGTTATGTCACCTGGGCAGCTCGATGAAAAGGAACTACAAAGTCCAGTTTCTAGCTGACGAGTTTTGGAGGAGGTGGACGAAAGAGTACCTGCCCACCATCGCTTTGCGACAGAAGTGGCCCGAAAGAAGAAACCTCGAAGAAGGAGATATCGTTCTCATCGTAAACGAATCCTTGCCCCGCCGTGGCTGGGACATGGGTCGTGTGATCCAAACCTATCCGGACAAACATGGAGTTGTCCGACATGTGGATCTTAAAACGCAATCCAGTGTCGTAAAGCGACCGATTGCAAAATTATGCCTCATCGTAGAGGCGCGCACCGGCGCGCATCCGACAACTAGTCGTCGATTACTAGATCGGAGTGTGGTGCACGAAAGAAGGAAGATATGGAAACGAACGCTATGCTGGTTCACGCTTGCCCATATACAGGCGTGACTATCGCGATTGGGAATGTACATACAGAGAGGCTTCGTTCTTTAGACTTTGCGTTGATTTGCTACGTTTTTCGATGTCAATTGAAATGTACTGTCCTGTGTCGTACATTTAGGGGGGAGGATGTTATATCGCAAATCTACATTATTGTAAACTGTTCCCCTTTTTGTGTAATTTAAATAGTTAAAAACACCGCCTCATGCGGTCTCGATGTCGCCTCGTTTTTTGTTGGAAACGTAGCCATTTTGTTTGCTGAATTTAAAAATGCTAATGTTTTATTGTTAATGCCTTTACAGAAGTAATTTAAAAGCTTAACTTGAATAACTGTGTAAAGTTACGTTTGCTGTGTTAATTGAAAGTAATTTGAACCCAAGCTGTATTTTGGTATGTGTTGTGTTGACTGTTGTAGATGAACATGTAAACATTAACTCAGTGTACAGTAATTTTAAGAATTGTCATTGTTGTTCATTGTTACCGCGATTGTTTTCATTGTGCCAACTATAACTGCCCTAAATATCATGTTATAATTACAGTTTGGCTTCGTACCGACCAGGCGCGGATCTAGGATTTCAGTTTGGGGAGGGCCATGAAATTTTTTCAGATATGACGTCACAATTTTTTCAGATATGACGTCACAAAAGTATACCATTGCGTGACGTCATAATTCAGGTAAAAATAACATCGGCTGGCCGAATAAACTAACTCCTGCAAAATAACGAGAAAAACAGACCTTTTGAAAGCACGAAAAAGTAATAAGTTTAGCCTCTACCAGTGTTGTAAACAAGTCATTTTGAAATAACTTAAGTCCCAGTCAAGTCATTCGTAAAATAACTTAAGTACAAGTCAAGTCTTTTTGAATAAATAGCAAGTCAAGTCCCAGTCCAAGTCATCAGTTGCCCAAGTCAAGTCCCAGTCAAGTCATAATTAGAGCAAGTCAACTTCAAGTCCAGCCCTTGTCAAAAAAATAAAACTTTAAATTATGAAAACCGGCAAACTCCTCCGATTATTATGAGCAACTCAAGTAAAAAATAACATAAAAGCAGCATATAACAAGCAAATTTTTTTTTTTCTTTTATGTGCAAAGATTGGGATAAATAACGCAATTTTATAAATAATTGCTTAATTAAAACAATTTATTTTAACCCAAGTCATTTGTCCAAATGACTTAAGTCAAGTCATTTGCCCAAAAGACTTAAGTCAAGTCAAGTCATTTAAAAACAGTGACTTAAGTCAAGTCATTGACTTAAGTAATTACAACACTGGCCTCTACAGTGGGCCGGTTTCCTAGTTTGACCCGGTATGAAATATCGCTGACAGACGCTACCATGTCTATTGTCTACACATCTTGCTTTTTCCCGAAAAGGCGAGAGCAACCGCACATGCCACCGAAAAAGCGACGAGGCCACGTCGCAATAAAACCAGAGCGTTGTCTGCAGCGGTCAGCTGTGGTTCTTTCATGACACTTCTCTCAATTTTTAAGTTACTGTAGTTGGTTTTGGCCAAATAAGGTTGCTGAAATGAGCAAAACTCTATGCAGAGTTAATCCTAACATTGGATAGGTTATTCAAATCCTTACACAAGGGTCGGCAACCTTTGTGTAGTAGTCGCGGGCTAAAACCAAACTCAGAAAGGTCTCTACGGGCCGCACAACATATGTTAAATGAGATTTTGTGTTATTACAACTTTATAACAATTGTGAATCAGGTGGGCGTCGGATTTTTTTGCACTTTAAAAACGTGTTTATAATTACTTTTAAGGAGGCAGTAAAGTCTTGGCGCAAATTGGCTAAAAAAGCGTATACTTGGTTTAAAATTCGAGTCCACACGTCGCCACCCCCCTACTACTATTAAAAAGCGTAGCCTAATAAAACTACTTTGAGAAAACGCGATAAATTTTATAGTTAATCTATTTTAGTGTTTGTTAACCATTTGGGGCAGACCTGGCGAGCGAAGCGAGCGCGATTTTTTGGTATACCGGTATTTCTTTTTTTTTCTTGTTTTTGTTACATTTAAAAAAAAATGGTTAAAAAATATTTGTCGATTATGTTTGAATACGTTTTTCGTTTGTCCGCGACGCACCTGGCAGCTTTCCACGGCGCAACAGTAAAGAAGCGCTGATCTAGTTCAAAAAGAGCATCAAACTTAATGTAACACACTGGATGTATTAAGATCATTAGCGCGAAGCGTGAAAATTTTTTGCATTTACACACTTACAATAGTCAAAAAGTATTTAAAATGGACTCGTGTCTAATTTGTCAGAGGCGGCGGGCCGAATGAAGTATATTGGCAGGCTGGTTCTAATACAGATTTGCATTAACAACAAAAAAGCTTTTAATTGTACTTAGATATAAGTTAGTTATTATATAGTCAAGGTCAGCGTACGGTCACTTAAGCCGTCTCTGCAAATCTGAAAAAACGCCGCTTTGCGCGAGTGCGCGAAACGAATTTTACCATTTTTTTGAAATATTCATTATATTGCGCCATAAGCTCGTACACCACTACAAAGCTTAAAAAGATGTCTTATTTTGGCGAAAATAGGCCATACTACCTAGGGAACCGCGAAAATAAGCTGCCTATTAAGTAAAAAAAATGTACATATTTTTTAGTTTGGGGGGGGCCATGGCCATATCGCCCCCCTAGATCCGCCCCTGGTACCGACACATTTAACTGAAGACCCAGGCACAAACGTTTCGGTGAGATTTGTGCTATTTGTTGTTTGGTGTTGTAAAATGTATATACAATGTGTCTATTTCGTTGATTTTAGAAAACCGCTCACTCGCCTACATAGTTGCACGTCCTGCTATTTCAAGCCTAAAGCGTGTCACCAATAATAAAGTTTTGGTTGGATACCTTTTGTGGAGTGTTTTTCGAGGAGAGAACTGTGTAGGAGAGCGCTTTTTCGAATTGTCAAACCTGAAGTACCCGATTGGGCGTCTGCGTAGGCCTGGACGCGGAAGTAGACGCTACATCGTCCTTTGTTTGGTGGACCGTAAACGCAGGATAGTTTTTCTCTTTCGTTAATCGCTTAGGTTCGCTGATTAGCAAGTGTATATTTCGACAATCGCCAAAAAGTCAAACCTTCTTTCTTATTTTCTTGGTAAAAAACGTCCAGTTAGGCGCACCTAACATTTCTCGCTGTTCGCTCTCTGCGCAAATATCCGATGTTAGTGTAACATCGGCATTTGTCTAACAACTGAAGCAGATTCTTAAAAGGAAAAAGGTGACTGTCTTGCGCGTTTTAAAGTTTCCATTTTTATGTAATGATATAGTTTACGCAAAATTATGTTCTTTAGGCATATTCTAAGACCACGTGTTAAGTGTGCAATTGACACAACCTATTTTCCGACAACCGCAGCTTTAGTTTTAGCTGACTTGGCACACTGCTCGGCGCAGATGTTGCGCTGATCGTAGCATAATAACACCCGGGAAAAACGATCTTCGTTTAGTAGGTATTACAGGTGGCTAAAGACGTGCTTGTAATTTAGAGCTAGTTCCATACATGGAAGTTTCCGTATGACGGAACTTAGGAAACTGCGCTGCTGATAGTCTAATTATGACTCTACCACAATTAATCACACAATCACACATATTTTACGGTCTTGATTTATTTTTTCGCCTGAAGTTAACGATTGTACACTAAGTCAGTGTTTCTTAAAGTGGTGAATGGTTCACCCCCGGGTTAATAAAATATTTGCACGGGTGAACCAACCAAAAGGGGTGAATAAGGGTAACGAAAATTTCAGCAACATCCTATAGTCACTAGTAAACAAATTTCTGAAGTAAATCGACTACTGAACTGTTGTTTTTTGGTGTTTTTTGCTTATTGTAATAGTTAAGTTGGTTTGCACTGAGTGTAAAAGTTAGGCCTACCATATGTCCTCTTTTAGGAGGATTTGTCCCTTTTTCTCAAGAAAACTGAATCGTCCTCCGAGGACGCTCAAAAATGTCCAAATGTCCTCTTTTTTCGCATTTCGAGTTAGTTGCTTATACTTTTAACAAGACTTTTAGGCGAGAGGTTGTATTTATTTCCAAAAAATACTTATTCATAAAAGATGCTGAATTGCTGGTTTAAAAAGGGTTTCTAGGGGGGCTCCAAGAAATTCGTAAGGGGGGAGGCGAGCTCTAAGTTAATATTTAATTTTTTTGCTATGATTCTAATGGTATCGTTTTGGTTGTACACCACTCCTACAGCGCTGTACAAACTCTGTTTTTGCCAACTTTAACATTAAAACTGCCAAAAACAATTTGCGAATCTTCTGTTATCTATTTTTTTTTACTTTGTTAAGCACAAAGCCTCTTTGAGTGCCGTTGCATGTTTTCATATCATCGAAGGTATAACGGCCCTATTTAATTATAATTTTTCTAACTTATAGATAAACGATAAAGGTCATCCCCCGTTTAAACTATTTTTTATCCATATTTTATATATCGGTAATTGGATAACAGGCTAGCAACAGGGGGACGAAATGTTTTGCGAAAAGCCTCCTGATTTTACAGTTTAGCGCCAATTCAACCAATTAAATCCAATTTTTTTCGCGCTTGGCGCGACTGACACCAAACTTCACTATTCTCAAGTTGTCTCAGTGATATTTATTTACAAATTCCTAATTGCTTTTAGTAGGGGTGCAAGTCATAGGAAAATTACAAAGGGTGCCGCTGCTGAAAAAAGTTGTGGATATGGCACGTATTTCTCAAACGTAACAATTCTATTTTCGTTTTACTTGCAGGCCAAAAAATGTCCTCTTTTTAGGTGCTAAAAATATGGTAGCCCTAGTATAAGTACAACAATTTGGTGATTTTGTTTTGTGCTTTTGTTGCTTAATTTATATATCTGGACTCGAGAAATTGTAGATTTGCAATGGTAAAACTTAGCTTGAGCTGATCTTAACAAAAATCGAAACAATCTAATAGTCATTTTGTGCTGTTAAATATAGACGAGATAGTTTTATCATATCATGAGACAAGGGTGAATAAAATCTGGAGATAGATGCTAGGGGTGAACGAAACTAAAAAAGTTTAAGAAGCACTGCACTAAGTGGTTTCGCAGCTGGCGCCTGGCAGAGTCGTCGACGACGTACGTGTTCGTTTTGCGTCTAAAGGTTCGCTTTTGCTGATCGTTAACTGACTGTTTCTGATTAGTGTTTTTGTGACGTTGTCACAAATTGCGTTATCCCTGTAAATGTTAAACCACCTAATATTCCCAGACGTTGCGTTAATTTGCCATCTGTCATTGACGATTGTGAGTTTGTGACGTAATATTCCTATTGTGGTATATTATCGTGCGACCAGTTGACCTGCTGAAGTCAGACTTGGACAACTAGATTTATTTTAGCTTTTTAAAATTAGATTAGAATTAAAATTAGAGCATTTTAGTTTTTCCAAATTAGATTAAAATTAGAATTACCGAATTCCTAAAAAATCAAATTTCAACTAGAATTTGAACTAGAATCACATTTAGTTTTTACAACCAATTTGATTTAATCGCAATTTATCATAATAAGAACGTGAATGGTTAATGCTTTTTAGCCTGTAAAAATTACATACAAGTTGTTCCAACCAGAAAATTTTAATTGAAATTCTGTGTTTGAACTGAGAGACTAAAAATGCCGTTGGACAAAGTAGCATTTTTGGTAAAATCCAAATTAGATTAGAACTAGAATTAGAGCAAACAATCAATTCACAAATTAGATTAGAATTAGAATTAGCCGCATTTTGCTCTAATTCAATGAATTAGAAAACTAGAATTAGCTAGTTGTCCAAGTCTGGCTGAAGTAACCCTGTTGTTTTGACGTGACTTTGTGGCAAGGCGTGGCGTGTTGTTCGACACAAACTACACCAGCGGTTCTTAACCGGGGGGGCGCCAAGCAATTTTAAGGGGGGCGCGAGCTCGACTTCAATATTTTAATTTTTTTGCAGTGTATTTAGTGGTTTCGTTTAGGTTAAGCATAACTCCTACATACAAACTCTGTTTTTTGCCAACTTTAACATTAAAACTGCCAAAATTTTTCGCGCTCCGCGCGAATCTTCTAATTCCATTTTACAACAATTTTTTTTGAGTGCCTTGCTGATTTTCATTCTATTTGTAATACACATATTATCGACGGTATCACCACCCTGTTTAATTAACTTATAGATAAAAAAGTTATCGCACTTTCGGACTATTTTCATCCATATTTTATATATGACAACAGGCTAGCAACAGGGGAAGGCGAACATTTTTTTCGCGAAACTATATTGTTTTTGCGTATTGCCGTTGTATTGTGACTGTGGGTCGTAACATCTTTTGAAACACGATAACGCAATGTTTAATATTTGCGCTTGACATTTTTTTGCGCTCGACATCATACAATCTTACAAATGTTAAGTCAAAGTCCTCACAACACGTTTGTCCAAATCAGTTCGATAAAATCAATGTGTCAACCACGCGCAATTTGTTATGAGCCCAATGCGAAACGCTTCCTGAGTTACAGTTTAGCCAATTCGACCAAATAAAACTCCAACAACACCCTTCACTATTTTCCTATTTTCTCAGTGATATTTAATTGCAAAATGTCGAAATATTTTCATAGGGGGGCGCAACGCGCAAGGCATCAGAAAATTATCAAAGGGGCGCGCGGCTGAACAAAGGTTAAGAACCACTGAACTACACTGAGGTGAACATCTGTAGTTTTAGGTTTGCCATCGTCTTGCAATCACCATTTTATGACGTCATACCGTCACTATTTTATGACGTCGTTGTTAATAAACGTTAGACGAAAATAAGGCGATTTTCCTAAGTTGAAAATTCAGGACCCCCTATTTGATTTTCTCGATACGCCCCTCATTGCCCCCCCTGGAAATTTTTCTGTGGGCGCCTCTGCATTTACATGACAGAAAATTAAAAACACAAACAGTAATTTTTTTGTTGTTTTATTCATAGTACTCGTTTATTTTGTCCCTAAAATGGAAAAGCCTTCAAAGTTAAAATATTTTAATTTTTAATTATTTTTCAAAATTAAAAAACCCCTTAAATCTCTTGGACCATAGAATACTCTATGCTTGGACCATAGAATACTAATTACATAGAAGGCTCACTGCCTCATTAGCATACCGTTCCGCATGAATGACACTTACTTCAGTCGTGAATGTAAACAAGCTTTGGCATCAAAATTTGTTGTATTGGGTTTTCATCACTGACGTTCAGAACTAATTTTATTTACTAATTAAGATCGAATTAGGCTTTTACCATCGTAAAGGCCTCTCCATACAACTAACGATCGTATAAAATGCATACGCTATCGTCGCGGTCACCTACACCTGTGCGGTAACGAATGTGGGAACACACAATAAGCCTAGAAAGCAACAATACCTAAAGCAGAAAAATCTATAGAACCATAGTATTAAGACCAACGGCATAATACAGCCAAATACGCAGTAATGTCCAGGACAGCCCAATATCAAAATTGTCTAAATAAGACATAAATCTGTCGGAATTAGGCCTAAATTTATCGGAATAAGGCATAAATTCATCGGAATTAGTCCTAAATTTATCGGAATAAAGCCTAAATTCAGCGGAATAAGGCCTTAATTCATCGGAATGAGGCCAAATTCATCGAAATAAGGCCTAAATTCATCAAAAGAAGGCCTAATGGCTAAAATAATGCCCGAACCTGTGGGTAGAGGGTATGGGACGATCGGGGGCCATCGGCCGTTTTGGTGACTACTTTTGGACGACCTAGCTTTACCGGAGTTGTCAGGGCGCCGGTGTTTTGGTTCCGGATTTTTAATCCTGTTTGGGGTTATTTGTGGGTAATAGGTGGGGTTACAAAATGGATTAGTGTTGAAATTATTAGGGGAGTTAGTGATGTACTTAGGGGTGGGGTTTGGGGTTGGTTAAAGTGTTGTTTAGGCCTGATTATGAGCTTTTAGGTTTTATTTCGACGGATGTAGGATTAATTCCGATTTAGACGTAAACCATTATGTATAAGTCCTATTTTCGCCTTATTACGAATTGTGTTTTATTCTACGTTGGTGTTGTTCTTGTCTCGGTCTTATGGCTGGAGTCCAACGAATCTAATTTTGGTTTTGCGCAGTTATTTTGCTACAATTTAAAAATAAATTAAATATATATATATATACATGTATAACAATAATTTTTAAACGAAATTTTAATATACAAACTTTTTATATGGAATAATATTGACAGATGGATTGATATTGTAAATTGTGGAGTGAAGTGTCCAATAAAAGATAGAGGAGATGAAAATTTGGAATAGTTAGAAAATGTTTTTATTCAAGAACTAGCTTCTTGGAAGGTTGTTTTTATCAACTTGCTTAAACCTATAGCAGGCACTTACAGCTATTTTTAATTTAGGAAATAATAAAGAAAAACACTACAAAGGTAAAAACAAAAGACTTATGTCAAAGCCCACATTGGAAGGATTAGTGTTCACCACTAATCAGAATAAAAAAAATTTTAATGTGTTAAATAAGCGTATTTTAAAACAGCTGGATTATGTGTGCCTACATAGTTTTTCCCAGGATGTTTTGGAAGCATTTTTTGGAAACATTGTAAGAATTATTACCAAGCTTTAAAAGTATATCCACCACAGAGCAAATATCAAATTGCGTTTTATTTAGAGCAGGGGCGGGCAACTTCTCCGGTCGGCGGGCCAGATATGAGAAAATGAAGTACTTGGCGGGCCGGATTAAATACTGCCAAAGCTTGTATGTTTTGGCGCATAATTGTGGCTAAAGTTGTACTATTTAAACACGGCAACACTTTTATTGCACATCAAACATACTGCTTTCTTCACGACGTAAAAAATAAACTAAGTACAGAGCTTGGTAAACCAAAAATCAGTATGTTTGAATGTTATAAGATAACAATATTTCGCTACTAAAAGCATCAATACTTAGTAGCGAAATATATTCATCTTATAACATCCAAACTTTCTTTATGATTGATGTGCAACCATAATCGTTTGTTTTTATCATTCGGATTCAGGCAGATTTTGTTATTCGAAAAAAAATTCTGATTATTGCCGACTTGAGTGAAAAAGTATTTTTACATCCAATCCTTGTTAAATTCGCGACACTCTTCGTCAAACTTACGTTTCTTAGCAAATCCATGGGAAAATATTTATTGTAAAATCCCAAAACAAAGAATATAAAAACACAAAGAAAACAAAGAACTAAAGAATAACTAGCAATCACTATTATTTGCGGCAGAATGTAGCCGCGGGCCACAGCCGGGTCCGGCCCGCGGGCCGTATGTTGCCCGCCCCTGATTTAGAGGCAACTTGGCTACCGGGCAAGAAATCCGGATATTTACCAGGTGTCATATGGTGTACAGCATGTAATACAGAGAAAAATAATAAAAAAGCAAAGGCGGTCATGCAACACATGAGATCAAAAATGCCTAGATAATACTTTGTGAAGATCCACTTTCCAAAAAGAAAAAACAGCCAAATTGAAGAATAATTTGGTGTTCTTTTATTGATGTAACAAATAAGAAATGAATTGCTGTTAATTGGCTGAAATTAAATTATACAGGGTGTCCATAAAGTCTCTTTAAAATTTAAAAAAACATTAAAAAGTGAAATGATGAGATATCACAATGAAGTTTGTTTTATGTTGATCAGTATTTCATAAAGTTTTTATTGACACATTAAATACACTTGTAAACATTTAATCAACTTTTAATTAAAAGTAATTAAAAATATCAATACTTTATTTAATGCACTTCTATATGGGCACCATTAGTTGCACGAAGCACATATAAACGGTTAATTTAGAAATTTTGTCTGAAACAATAAATTTTAGTGTCAATAAAAACTTTATGAAATACTGATAAAATAACAATCAAGACATATGTCATAAATAAATGAAATGCAAGGGTTCAACTTCAAGTTGAGACATCATTTATGTGCAAATAAACTGTTATAATAAAGATTTAAACATATTGTTTTTCTTACTTATATTATTTTACATGCCTCTTTTTTATTTTATTGACATATCTCTTCTTAGACATGCAGATTGCTTATTAAAAAACATTCTTAAAAAGCTTTTTACTAAAACCATATCTCAAAACCCCTGTAAACAGCATAACAATAAAAAAACAGTTTCGCTATGTTCATAATCACATTTAGCCATTTCACTCAGAGTTTCATTTGTAGCGTCATAAGTAATAATTAGTGGATAATTTGGAATTTATTGTATTGTGTATTTATCAAATATGTTACGATTTATGATTTGTCACTTTTTCACACCTTTTACCAAACACTCGCTGTCATTCTGAGAACAAAGCATTCGGCTGTTTTACACATGATAAATGTTATATCGTGACACATACTTCCGTAACAGTTAAAAGTATTTCACCTGTGTGAACGCGTTATTGTTAAAGTTCCCGGCTGCCAATAAGGCTCCGGGTTATAAATCATTTCCGCTTTTTGGTGTTGCCTTTCCTCTTTTATGCAAACTTTCAACTTATATATGCGAAAGCTTATATCAATATAACCAGTTTTGTCTAGTCAATACAGTGAGTGGTTGTGCTTGCCGGCATTTGCCGGCTTGCCCATGATAGCCAACAAAAACTGTGTGGATTTGTAATCAGACTACAGCAATACTTATTGAAGCAATAGCGAGGTTGATTGATCGAGGCAAATTAGTTTAAAGAGACTTTAATTAAACCCGCCTGCTTCACATTAAACTTGCTAAAACGACTGCTAGAAAGTATGTCAATTATTACCTTATTAAAATTAATTTTATCAGCCTTTTTGTTGCATTCTATGCTAAAAGTAAAATACATATGCTATAATTAAAAAATATGAGCACCACTCAGCAGGCATCTTTAGATGGCAATTCTTTTTCCAACCTGAAAAGAAAGGCTGAATTCAATGTTCTTTCATTTTCAGGTGCACATAAAACTTGAATAATTGGATGCAAGTTTTTGTACTTTTTGGAGACCTTGTGTATACAGTATCCAGCAACATCTACTAACATTTCACTTTCAGTTTTATTTATAGATAGGATTGTAAAACTGTATCTTCTTCTTTGTTTTTGACAATTTCATTGATTAAATGTAAAAGTTTCTTTGCAGCTTCCAATTGTGGTAAATTTAAAAATAACTTCAGCATTAAAGCATTTTTGGCGCTCTTTCATTATTGTACGTAAAAATTAATAAAAAAAAAATTTTCTTCAAATGCCGCATACCACAACACATATTGTTTGGGTTAGGGTGCGGGTTAGTGTTTGGTTGAGGGTGGGTCAAGTTATTATTAATAATAAACATAATATTACTTGACCCACCCTCACCCAAACGCTAACCCGCACCCTAACCCAAACAATATGCGTTGTGGTATGCGGTATTATTATTATTTTTTTTTGCATAACTTTTCACGTACAATAGTGAAAGAGCGCCGCATGTTTTTGTTTCATAAAAATAACTGCAACCAATCCGTAATTACTTTATAGCCAAGAGGGATAGCTGAATGTCTCCTCGCAGAAACTAAACTGATGGTTGCTTCTGGTGTTGGCTTGATTAGTAGTTGTAATTCCACTTCTTCGGGAACGTTAAGCACTTCTGCTATTACCTCACTTGTCAGTTAAATACTTGACATGTTAAATTTATCAAACTGACAAAATAAACATGGATAGAATTAGAAAAGCTCGTGCATTAACTGAAACGCTGAATAAAATACGCAAAAACGCGCAAAATAATACGCAGGTCAACAAACGACATAAATATTCTACCTGCCGCCGAAACCCTGTTTTTACCAAATCGTGTTAGTGTTACTCATGCGTGACGAGACCCAGTGAGCCTTCTATGTAATTAGGTGTAATTAGTATTCTATGCTTGGACTACCCAAGTACAAATGTTAATATCAGCATGACTCAGCTTAACCAGGTTTGCCAGATGGCCTAAAGCAACCTGGGCTACTCAAAATCAAAACTATTTTTAGCAAAGGTCCAGTTACAAAAGTTTAAGATTTGCTTAGGTCCGTTATAACTCTTAATAATATACATTCATACAAAATGTTGTACGGTATAATTTACATATGTCGCATTCGGACCGCTGTCAGTTGAGTATGTAGGGATAGGCTAGCCCACTTTTGACCAAGTAAAGTAAATTTTCCTAGTTTCCCTCATTTGGCCTGATAATTCTCCCGTGTAATCACACACTCAGCCTCCCATTTCGAGAAAATCGCCGAGTCAAGCCGTCGGTTTTGGTCGTAATTCAATTACATTCGCGCAAATTTTAGAATGAACGTTATTACATCAAAGCAAATATAATGTGCTTTGCATTAATAATTTTTTTAACTCTGTAGAAGGATTTTAGACCAGCGCTGCGATTTTTGGTCAACAGACTAAATCTGCAACCAAGAAATAAATCTGCACCCTGATTACTGTTACACAAGTGGGGTGCACTTTTGACCTTAGTTTCACCCGGTCACCCTACTTTTTATGGTGCTGCACTTGCAAGATCTGCCATACTTTCTGAAGGGATTTATTGTACTGGACTAGGCTACTGGAAACCAAAATGTGCACATTGTGTCAGTGCGCACAATCCACTGTGACTGTGATAAGAATTGGAAGTTCACCTGCAATTTTTTCAACCTTTTAAAGTGCACCTTAAAAATCTAATCGGCACCCCTAATATGTAAAACACTTGTGCAACATACTGTTATAGTGCAACGTATGGAATACAGTTGCACATTGGAAAATCATTAAGTGCACCTGCGGGTGCACTTTTTGATCTTTGTTGCACCAGGTCACCCGGATTTTTTCGGCAGTGTTCCTACAAGATCTGCATACTTTTCAGACTGGCGCACAATGTGCACTTGCAATATGTGCACAATTCGATGTGCATAATGTGCACTAGCGTTATGTGCACCTTCGAGAACAGTAGTATATTTTAGAAAAGGCTATTTGCCCAGCAACCAGTTACCGAATTACGGTAACCGATCAGTTTTTTATTTGTGTGACAATGAGCCGCTCCCTGAAGTTCGGTAAACTACTATAGAATTAGTTTGCAACTGACTAGTTCTTTCTTGTACTATGCCTTAGCTCACAGCGTTGGAACAATTAATAAAGCAACGCACAGTATTTTGGTTAGCATGTCGGTTAGTGTTGAGTGGGGGTGGGTCAAGTATTATTATGTTATGTTTATTATTTAAAATAATGCTTAACCTAAGTACCCAAATCCAAACGCTAACTTGTACCCTAACCAAAATAATTTTTATTGTGGTAGGATTCTGGACCACCTTCACCCAAAGTTGAAATGCACATTCCGTGCACATTTCACTTTCGGTGCACATAAAATGCATATTTATTTTTGGCCTACAATGTCACAATATCTTACTAAATAATTCTGAGACTTCCCAGATTACCTGCTAAACCTGAGCTTAACTCTGTTAAGTTGCCATGAATGCTAAATGCTTACTTGAAGTCAGGTGTCCAAATGTCGTTAGGTCAGTTTGCAATGAAATAATTTGCAATTGTCTGGTGCTTTTTGCAGTTGTCTCACTCTACCTAAATAATCTGGTTTCAACCTGGTATAAGGTTTGCATTTTGATTTATATGGCGAATATCAATATTTTTTCTTTTTAATTTACAAAATATAGAACGATCACAATATTGTGGTACAATTTTTTTCTAAAAAACTTTTTAAAATAATTGTAGGTAAGCATGTTAATTTTGTCTTATAAATAATTTGACAGAAATTATCGGCAGTTTTATTTTATAAAAATATATCAAAGCTTCACAATTTGTCTTTTGCTCAGATGCAAGGTTGTTAAAATTTTAAGTGCTATAATTTCCACAGCTGTAATAAAATTTCTTCTACAATTTGCGCTGCTGTGAATGATTTACTAAAAACCTATATATATGCTGCTAAAGTTTTGAAATGCACGGCTTTGATCAAGGCTGACAGTGCCACTGTGCAACACAATCTTTCCAACCTGACACCACCCATCTTTTTCAGACTGGGGGATGCTTGATATTATTAGCACACAGAAGCCAATATTTAGGACATGGTGGATCAAATAGAATACAAAATGACTTCATTACTATGGCCAAACAAGCAAAGGACATAAAATTATGGCACTTTTTTGCGGTTGTTATCAATATGACGTTTAAATCTAAAATTTTGTCACCTTAATTTATCATCTTGTAAGGCAATTTTTTTATCAAGTCAATACAACATTGTGCGTTTTTGGATGACAATTAAAAGGCAATAAAAAGCCGCTTTATACTTGGGTTACTAACTACAACCTCCAGCAAAGATGCATTAAAAAAACGAATGGTTATTTTCAGCTTATCCCAGTTTAGCACCGTGTTAGCACAAAAAGATACTACTGCAAGTCTGCAATAGGTTACTTACAACAACTATGCTCAAACAAGCAAAATAGAAGAATTGAAAAGTTTCAGTTTTAAGAGTTGCAGGAGTTAAATAATTATTATTAGTATAATGTAATAACTCCTGAACCAATATATAAAATGTAAAAATTTAGACCCAAGTTTGTTCCGTTAAAAACATAGATTGGACACCTATAATTTTTAGACAACCAAACCAAACAACTTTATTATTTATAATGAATTATCACTGAACAATGTTAACTTGCCTCTTTGTAAACATATGTCAGATGTTCACCTAACAGACTTAGTAACAATAAGTCCCAAAACATTGAAATTTTCCATCTCTTTTGCAGTCATTTTTTGTAGTTGTAATCAAACTGTTACCATGGTTAAAAGAGTTGTCAAAGTTGGCACCAGGAAAAGTCAGGTGAGTTTAAGCAGATTTAATAACATAACTATTATAAATAGCGTCACAGTTGATTATTAAATAGCGCCACAGTTGGTTATTATGTTTGGTTATATATTGATTGGTTGGCCTAGTACCGGTATTCCAAACTAAATGGTGAATGACTTCATATCATTAACAGGTATATAATTTTCACAGTTTGGATAACCTAAATGTTATTATTGTGGTTTTCTGGAATAATGTTGTCTTTAACAAAATAAATTCAAACTTCTTACATTCTTCACCTTGAATAATTTGTTTAGGTTAGATCAGTTCTTCATAACCTTTTTCAGGTCGTTAAATGTTTTTTTCCTTGTTTTGTGTGACCAGCAGCAAAAAATTATTGCACAATTCATATTGGATAATATCAGATGCTTACATTGCGAAAAGGCAAGATAAATTTGGGGACAAGCTCTAAAACTTAACCTTCTGGCTCACTTACATGAATCCAAAAAAGTTACATTGCTGATATTTAGCTTCATAGTATTATTTTTTATAAAGTTTGAGTTTATTCGTTAGGTTATGGCAATTAACAGCAACAATTAATCAGCAACAAAATCTATAAAATTCCATAAAATGGATCCTCTGGAAGTAGTAGTTAAAGTTTTGTAAAAATTGTGCAAGGTTATAAATTATTTCTAAGGGGCCGATTTAATGTTGTGCGTTGAGTTGATGTGTATCAAGCTCAGGTGTCTTAGGCTCTGATAGATTCATTGAATTATTTAATAATTTCTTTTTTCACTGAACAAAACTTTATTTTAAGTAATTACATTCACGATTTCGTACTATAACTTCTGTTTTTTTAACTTTTTTATTGCTTTACCTTATTATTGTACTTCTTTTTACTTTAAAAGAAAAAAGTTACAGTATTTTAATTTATTTGGTTTAGCAAATTATTAACAAAAAAATTGTTAATGAATACAGCGTAGAATTCTAATTGTTGCCTTATTCTGCATCAATAACATGCCAAAGTTCTGTTATAATAGAAAATAGCTACTGTTGCTGCCCACTGGTTTGGAAGCACTGATTTATGTATATTTGATCTTTCTATTGGTGCAATGTTACTCCCAGAAAATTATTTATGTACACCAATTTTAAATGGTTTATTTAATGTAGTTGGCGATGATTCAAACAACATGGGTGGTTGAAGAACTAAAAAAGCTACACAAAGATATAGATTTCGAAATTGGTCAGTGTATGTTTAACATTGGTAATACTATAAATAAACATGTACTTTATTTCGGTGTAAGTTTTAACTCTGGCTGAACAAGAGGTTTCTTATCAAACTAATGTTTGTTTTTCAGTTCAAATGAGTACAATTGGTGACAAAATATTGGACAAATCTCTTTCCAAGGTTCTGTTATCATATTTTTATTTAATAAGTAATTTAATTAGTTTATATATAACTTTTTGCAACATAGTTTTATTATGTTGTCCAGGCGATGTAAAGGGTTTAAGATATAAACAATGACTGCTACATGACTCCCATCCAGAAACAGACAAAAAGCATCAACAATAATGTTTTAAAAAAAGGAACACAAATCATTATAGTGTGCATGTCTTTTATTTAAGCCATCTACCACCTGTTCCTCACAACATATGGCTTTATAGGCTATTTATACTCCTTTATATATTTCGTTATTTTAGACTGGTGAAAAAAGCCTTTTTACGAAAGAGCTAGAAGATGCACTACTTGCAAAGAAAGTTGATTTGGTTGTAAATTCATTAAAGGACATGCCTTCATCTTTACCTCACAATTTGACCATTTCTGCTGTATCAAAGTAAGTATAAACACTTACATTTAATTTATTATTTGTTTAACCACCAATTATTTCAAATGACTAAATAACACTCGCCAAAATGTAGCCATGCCGTCTGTCAATTTTCGTCCTACACCAGTTCCCGCACTGTTTTATTTCAAAATAGCTCAGGATACTAATTTGGACACTTTTTATTTGCACAAAGCTTAAATAAAACCAATTTTTCCATAAAGAACTCTGGTAAAACTAATTGGAGCACTTTTTTATTTGGACATAGTTCAAATTAAACCAATTTCGGTACTTTTTGAATTTGAACATAGGTTGAAATACTAATTTAAACACTTTTTTGTTTATATGTAATGAAAACAAGACTGATGTGGGCACTTTTTTATTCAAACATAGCTAGAATGTAAAAAATTTGAAACTTCAGTAAAAAGTAAAATTAGGCATTAAAGGTATTATAATTTATAAATAAATATCCCTGCAAAATAATGATTGTGTGAAAGAAGGCAATTGGCATTCAAAATCTGTAAAAAATAAAAACGCTTGCGGACTTCGTGAGAAAAAAAATGTTGGAGTTTACTGATCTTTATGGTTTTGTTGTGAAATAATAATCGTAATCAGATATTTTTCTTATATTAAAAGCATTCCAGGTTTTAAACAGTGAATAATGGCACTTGTATCATTTTATCTTGGTGTTATTATTGTTTAGGCGTGAAGACCCAAGAGATGCAGTTGTGATGCATCCAAAGCACTTTGGGAAGCGATTGGAAGATTTATGTGATGGCAGGTTGTATTATCAAAACTTTTGTTTTTTAAGATTAATTAAATCTAATCACACCTTTTGGGTAATTTGTAATTAAAATTTGTTTTGAATTTGGAAAATTATTGCAGAATAGACCTTTATCATATGCTCCCCCCAGCAAAAAGATCCAAAATTGAATAACATCAACCTTGGAATAACGCTAAAATCATAATAACTACTAGGAGTGTTCAAAATGTGGTTTACAAAGTGCAAAGAAAAATTGTTGAGAAAAGTACTAGGTTTAATATGATTCAGGAATATTTGTGCTGTTAAATTGAAGGTTAAACTATACCATGCCGGTGTTGAAATGAAGGCCTGCATGCTTTGCAACAACAACAAAAATGTCAGAAAATTGTTGATGTTCAAGGCTAAAAGAATGTGATGTAACCCAAATACCAGATTAGTTATTTTGACTAATTGTGTGGGGGGTGGTATTTTGACAAAATAATTTGCCTATGATGTACAAACATTTGTAAATTCCATACATTTATTAATGTAGTGTGATTGGAACCAGCTCTCTACGTCGGGTGGCCCAACTTCAAAAGATCCTTCCGAACCTTCATTTTAGAAGCATTGTATCCTTTTTTTAAATATTTAAATGGTTTAGTCCTCATTTTAGGCTTGGGGTTCGCAGGGGGATGTCTGGGGGTATGCCATGCATTATTTGTTGAAAGGAAAATATTTAGGAAAAAAATGATATAAACTAAAAAAACAAACAATTGAGTAGACTGAGCAAAATATCGGCCAGTGTAGCCATTTGCTTTACTGAACCTATTGTGTCTATGACATCACTATTATGTCTGCTTTAACCAATGGCATAGCTTCAGTCAAATGGTCTTGTCTAGAGTAATGAGAATGATGCCATTCGACCCCGAAGATCTGTATTCAAAACTCAATATTACTCACTGTATCAACTTCCCTACTTACACAATTCAGTAAAAAGCGATAATTTGAAAATACATACAATTAAAAAAATTACTGCTATAAAATATCTTCTCTATTTTAAAATTGCTTAATTTTTCTTAAAAGTTTAAAACAGAAGGTAATCAATACTCATTGTTTACATTTTCCATTGTTAGGTCATGCGCACTAAATACATTTTTCCCTATGGATCAAATAGTTGCATTGTGAATGTAGGATTAAACATTGTGAATGTAGGATTAAAGCATATTTTTGGCATAAATTTAAAATTCTTGCCAAGCTTTGAAACAATCCTTCTGGAAATGTAAACAATATATTAATTTGAATATAAATTCAATTAATTTTGGTTTATGTGTAATACATTAAATTGGGAGTCCCTTAAGTTTCTTAAAACTGAAAAGCTAGAACAAAAAAGTTTGGAATTTCTGATCGATGTAAAAAAAATCTTTAGGTATTTACGTAGTATTAAAATCATTAGAGATAAATTATTTCCATTTTGATAAAAAATGTTTAAACTGTTACATATATTTTCTTAACTGTATTTATGTCAGCGGGGTAATTTGAACACTAGGCTGAGAAAACTGGATAATGGAGATGATTTTGCAGCTATTATATTAGCTGTGGCTGGCATAAAAAGAATGGGATGGGCCGAAAGAATATCCTATATTCTTACAGTAAGTTGTACAACTAAATCAGTCTGCATGTTTCCACAAGGTCTTGTTTAAAACCATTATTTTATTTTAAGACAGAAGAATGCCTGTATGCCATAGGTCAAGGTGCATTGGGTATAGAAACAAGAGCAGATGATGCAGACTCAGTAAAGCTTGTATCTGAACTTCATGATCGAGATACGGTTATTCGTACTGTTGCCGAACGTGCTTTTCTCAAGACTTTGGTAAATTCTTAGTTTAACTTTGCCCTTTTCTACTTTTTTTTTTATATTTTTTATGTTACAGTAACATGTTATTGTATCTAGTCCTATTTGTATTTAAACATTAGTAACATCATGTCACCAACATGACTACAACAGCCCCAAAATTTGAATATATTTCAACTACAATAAAAAATAAGGTACACTGATTTTTCATTTTATGAATGACTGGATGAATACCCAGCGTTGCCCAAGTTAAATTGATTTTATATCTGGTAGAGGACTAATGTAGTTGTACCAGCTATGTAAATTAAAGTGCCATAATTTACGAAATTAACGTGAATTTGGTGTGGATAAAAATAAAACCATCTATCATGCTTTGTGCTCTTCATCACGATTGCCTATTACGTTATTCTGGGGTAGGTTTAATAAAGCGGTGGTAACGCAAGGGGCCTTCAACATATATCGCCCTTAAAGTTGTCTACATAGCGACACACTGTCGGTCAAAAAAAATATTTGACATTATTCCAGAGTAAGTTTTTAAAGCCACATATTGTAAGCCATTCAAAAAGCCACCACCAACAAACTAAACAGCAAATTTACTGATTATACTTCATAATTTTACACTGTTATGAAAACACTGAGCACAAAAGTCTTAACTTCGCACATACAAAGTTTTCAATCCTTGGCCGTTTTACAGTGCAAATTGCTACGATGCTTTTTAAGAGTGGTGCGACGATGCTCGAAAATGCTTACTGTTAAAACTGCGACAATCAACTCAATATTTTACGTTCGGTAACAATAAATAGCCTATTGTAAAACATCAAAGGCACTGGTTGTCCCTTGACTCATAAAATTTTTGCCTAGTTGATATACCGTGGCTATAAAAGAGACTGTGACAATTCACATATAACCATAAAGTGTTACTTATATGTCAGACTGCTAAATAATGTTAAAATTTGTTTTCAAATGGCATAATAGTTTTCTTTTACCTGGCACTACACTTTCAGTAAATCTAAATTTCATAAAATGTGATGTGTGTTTTGTATTTCGCTGTAATCGGACAACATGTAACTTACATTGTAAAACAGAAAAAATTCTCATGAAAAGACACTAATTTCATATGGTGACCTGCCGACAAACTTTGACACTTGTGATAACAGTTGAGAATACTATGATGGTCTGTAATTTTTTTAATTATATTACTGAAATATTTGCTATTTAACATGTTGACACGAAAAATGTATTATCATAGGGAGGAGGGTGTTCGGTTCCACAAGCAGTTCATACTTGGATAATCAACTCACAGGTGATTAAGGAGTTTAAAAATAACTTATGTTTAGTATTACAGCAACATTTCGATTTAGTTCTCACTTTGAACCTGGACAGTTTGTGCGAACTTGTCTTGTAGGTGCGAGCTTGATGATTGTGCATTATCAATACAGTTTAATCTTTAATGCATAAATCAACAAAATCGAAAATGCTGATTAGGGTTTATTTAATGATTCAAAACTGATACTGTAAAGCCACCCCATCCGCCAGAAATCAGTGCAGTTCTAAGCAAAAAGGTCTACGACAATCAGTGCATTCAAAGGATCAAAAAGTCCGACTTTTAGACTTTGAGGTCTTGGACAATGCACTAATTTGCATTAACAAATGTGCATAAGAAGATTAAGTTTAACAATACTTGACCCAACCAAACCCAAACGCTAACCAGCGCCCTAACCCAAATAATGTGCGATAATTTAATAATTATAACGCTTCAGGCCCCAATACCTCAATTTGTGACGTAATGATCTTAAATACAATGGACGTGAAACCATCCGAGTTTGGGCTTTTTTCCCCAGCATTTAAAGAATTATTAAAATAACGCACATTATTTGGGTTAGGATTCGGGTTAGCGTTAGGGTTTAGGTGGGTCAAGTGTTATTAATCCTATCTCATATTTTTTGTTATCTTTTCTGAACTTTTAATGAATATTTTTAATTTATCTTCGCCGGGAGTTTACCTAAAGGTCCAAATCAGTGCATTGCCAGGACCTCAAGGTCTAAAAGTCTAGACTTTTCTGCCATTGGATGCCCTGATTGTCGTAGACCTTTTTGCTTAGAAATGCACTGATTTCTAACGGATCGGGTGGTAAAGCATTGGTTGTCAACCTGTCATGGATAGTGACCTATTTAATGCTTTGTGGCCCCCCTGTTACGTTTCAAGAAAATTAAGGTCTCTGAGGGGGTAGCACACAATAAACCTACAAAGCAACAATTTATATCTAAAGCAGAATTATCTATATTTTTATTTTGGCTGCGGATTGTTTGTCTTTGTATGGGGTTAGAAATTGGGTTAGGGTTGAAGTTATTAGGTGTGTAAGTGATGAATTTGGGGTGGGGTTTGAGGTAAAAGGTTTTAAAGGCCCTTTTTTTTTTATTCAACTGTTATTACGACTGTTGGGTATCAATACTATTTTGGTCTTGTTCTGAATTGTGTTTATTCTGATGTTGCTGTTTTTTAATTTTCTCTTTGTCCCCAAGGGGTGTGGGGCCCTTGCGAAAAACACATGTATTGTATAGTGTCCTGATTTACAAACTCAAGCAGAGATGATTATGTTGAACACTTTTCGCTAAAATTAAGGCGGGTGGTTTTGTAAAGTTGACACAAAAGACAAAGTATAAAGATGCATCTGTGACCGAATAGTTTCAAATCGGGAATTTTAGCACTGCAATGTTGCCTGTTTAACTCTCGTTTTGATAACATTGATAACTTTCATTGACATTTGATTAATTGTAAATATCAATGAAGTGTTGAAAAGTAAAACCTAAATTTTGTAATATTTTTTTGTGAACTTAACTTTGTTTTTGAATTACAAACTTGATAATTTAGTTAGCGAATCACTTAGCATTAAAATAAAGTGTTTTTTATTTAGCTATACATTAAGGCTGGTGTGTACAACCTAGATGGCTCAAAGTCTTTGGTGGAAACAATGCAGGCTGAGCTCACATGTCAAGATGCCAAATCAGTGGTGAGTGATTGTATACAGACATTTTTATGCTATTCGTGTCATTACAATTTGTATACACTACATACTTGTTGTTAGATTACACCCGCAGACCCAGACACCTGCTGTGAGTTTGCAAGCATAACAACAAGTCATAAGCTGCTTGATGCAATGCTGTTGAAAATTGCTGGTCATTTAGGCCGAGATCTAGGCATTTTGTTGCTAAAAAAGGGCGCAAAAGAGATCTTAGAAGAAGCTAGAATGCAAAATATGGCAAAGGAAGATAATGTTTGAAGGACTGACATTTTTATTCTGTGTGGAAAGATGGCCTAAAAATGCATTAACTTAGATCTTTAAAGTCATGACACTTAATTTCTATGCAAGTTGCAATATTTTTTGGTCATATATTGTACTTTCTATTATGTTTGTACATTTCTTGAAAAAATTTAAATTACCATCTTCACAGTTTGCAAATAATCTTGTGTCAGTAATACTTTGTGTTTTTACTTTAACGTATATCCATATCATTAAGGGTTTTTTCATAAAAATCATTCCAAACAACAAAAATCTACTGCAATGAGAGTTTTGGAAAATTAACTTACCTGCCTTTTTGTGTTTGTGTCTACATTGTTTATTTAACTCAAAAAGCTTTTCTATTTGCGTTTTTGATGAAATTTTGAAACAAAATAAATGTTTCCAATGCACATTGTTTTTCTTGTCCAAATATACTAAGAGGCATATAGAATTTAGAACATTTTATTTTTCATCTTGATTTACCAGCCCTTAATATATATATATATATATATATTTAACTTTTATTCATAATAAAAAAGCATGTTCATTCAGGCATATGTTTCTTTGTACAATAGTAAAGTGTGCAAATTGTTCAGAAAATACAAAAGGTTAAGATTCTATGAGTGTGTGCCAACGGCTAACAACTTTTCCTTTTGCTTCTCTCATTTCCAGCCAGTGCTGTTCGTCAGATTCACTACTGCTATTTTGACCCAACGAAATCCATCCAATCATGTATTTACTCTTCATGGTTCGAGTACAATGTACACTTACCATTAAAGACACTTCTGCTAGTTGAAACAGAGCAACCTGTGATTAAATGAATACTTTTTTAGAAAACCAGCAATGATTATTTAGATAAACAATCCATACTTGAAAGTAAAATGTTTCTTTAAAGACTGGGTTTGGTTGAGATCGGCGAATTGACGTTTTGCTCTGAGCCATTTCTTGACAGGATGAGTTTAATAAAACAATCTTTACAAATGTATCTGTTTTGCAAAAAGTTATGAACCACTTTTAATAAGCACATTCCTTTTCATGTTTGTAGATATAATCTGCCTTACCTGGAGGTTTAGACATAGCAAGGTTTCGAAAGTGTGACCCTTTAACCACTTCAACACACAGTCTTCCAGTCATCTCATTATATGACAATGAGAGAAGTAATTCTGGCAAACTTCCGCCATGTGTTAAAGTGGAAATAGAGGACATGTCGTTTTCATTTTGAGCTGGATTAGATTCTGGATCTCCTCGCTACAATAAGTTTATACTAAATATAAGTTTTTTAACAACAAAAGACTTTTATTGTACAGTTTGTGTAGAATAAAATTTTTGCTGTATTGTTATGAAACTTATGTTGTAAAACAAAATAGATAATGAAAACAATTTCATTACATTAACATCAGTTCTTGGCTCCAACTGCAGAGTAACGGTCAATTGTGGATCTTTAATTAGGTTCAGTTCATCAAAACGGACGGTAGCCTCTCCTATCAGTCGATCCTTAACCTAAATTTAACAAAAATACTTATTTAAATATGTCTGAGGCAGGTAAGCACATTTCAATTGTATGGCAAAGCCTAATACTTTTCCAATTCCATATAGACGCAGTCTAATACCAAGACCCTTCAGATCCTCTGGAGAAATGTGTGACAGTTTAAACGACTCAGCAAACCTTGGTGAGTTAATGTGCTGCACCTTTGTTTTATACCGTTTCCTCTTTGCTGGCAAAACAACTAGCCGCACCTTTAAATATAAATATTATGCTTCTTGATGTTAAGGTATTCTTTAGAGTTGGCATAATCCAAAACTTTTGTGTTTTATAAAATGTAAAAGAGAAATACATTTCGCCTATAACAGCATTATCAGTCTACAAAAAAATTAACAAGACCAAACTATTGTGAAGTAAAAATTAAAACAGAACTTGAGCAACATTAGTAAAAAAATATTTGGAGCACTACCCTGGCACTCCTGGTGACATAAGTTTTGGAGCAGTTATGGTAAATTAAAAATGATTGTGGAAAAGGTGGCAATTAACACAAGGTTTGAAGGCTTATAACACTAAAAAAAAACATTTAAAATAAAATAAATATTTTTAATGAATACTTCTTGCCTACATATGGAAGTCCCACAAGGCGATATATTTTTACAGACATTTAGTTTGCCTTTTTACTTTATACCAACTACACATACTTTTTTCTTCTAAAAGGCTTAAAATAATATGCACTTGATATAAAATGAATGCAACCACCCAAAAATGCATTTATCATGACCAGTACATACCTGAATTATACTTGCACCACCTCTGTCTTTCGAAGGCAATTCATTAGCTTCAATTACAGTAAGTTGAAGCTTTCTTTCACTAACAGAATACTGTAGTGCAATATCTACAGTCCCACATGCTGAAATGGGTTCAATAGATCGAGGTAATGGTATGTCATCTTCATCATCATCATCATCACAATTATCATCAGATGACATCATTGGTTTAACTGCAATAGCTGCAGCCACTTCATTTTCCTTAAAAACGAATGCTTTCAAATTAGAACTATTCCAAATTATTATAAAAAAATCACATAAAAACATTAAACGCGTTTATAAATTAGGTGAGTTAGCTTGGTTTATACTTGCTCAAAGAGTGTCCCTTCATCATTGCTGTAGTGACTTTCTGTGTCATTAATATACCAACCAGGAGCACTGTTTAATTCTGAGGCAGGTGAATCTGACAGTGGCATATTTGCCTATAAAATATATTTGATTTGTTAGGCTATACCGTTTAGTAATGTGGTATAAAATATGGTATAATAACCTGCTCTGAATTTTTAAGGTTTGTGCTTGTCGATGAATTTGTAACGGAGGATGCATACATCACATCAAGGGTTGGAGTAGGCAAAGTGCTTTCTTAAAAACAAAGCAGTTAATATTATTTACAAGTCTTCTACTTTTGTTATAATTTTTAATGTTAAGTAAAAAGCTAAATAACTTGTCAATATTCAAGGTAGTCTTTTGTAGTTTTTTAACATATGTATTGGGTTGTCAATTATTAATTGTAGTATACAAAGTTTTTACAATTTATAATAATAGGTAGGGCAAATATTTTTGACTTTATAATAAAAATGTTTTTTTTGTTTTTTAATTTTCCTGTTTAGGTTGAATTTGTTAAAATTATTTGAAGTCCAAATTTTACAAAATGGACAAAATCATTACCAAAAACTGTATTCAAGTGTGATTTTTTAATTTTTATTCAGTTTAAAATTTTATTAAAATTTAGTTTTTTAAATACATCGTCAAAAATCTAGACCACTAGATATTATAAGATAAAAGTAGGGCTCTTAATATGTCTCTTCAGAGGATCTTCCCTTTTTTTAGAGAGCACTGAATAATTTTTGCATTTTCTTGTTTATTTTTTCGAACAGAATTATATTTTGACAAGATTCAAGTTAAATCAAACAAATTTTTGACACCAGATTGAGCTATAAACATTGTTTTTTTGAGCAAAAATACTTTTGCATTGTACTTCTGTCCTTTTGGTTGATAAAAAATATGGTAAGCCTAACTTAAATCAATTAGGCAACTGATATTACTAAATAATATTTGCAAGATATTTATATTTTAACTTTTTTATTAAAAAACAGTTTTCCTGGCTTATCTTTAGTTTATTTAAGCTTGCCAGGAAAGAGTTTGGTATCTTTATAAATTTATTTTGACGCTTCATGTAAGTGATTTGCCTTTTCACTGGGACTCGGATATAAGCTATATTGTAAGTTGTTTCAAATTTGTGTTTCACAGTACTTGATTGTTTGCTTTCTAGAAAAAGTTCCGCTGTGACTGTTTCGAGGGATTTTTGCACGTCTTGACAACCAGATTTTTAATGTTAGTTTTTGTCTCTTAAATATAAACGCAAAATCTGCTTGCCTAAATATTTTTTTTAGGCATTGAATCCCTCAAAAATGAAATTTTTAGCCATACATAGGGTGATTTGTATACTCATACAGATGTTAGGTCAATAACCAATGGGCTCAACTACTCTGGTGATTTGGCAAAATCATATTGATAATTACATCTAATCTTTGATGTGTGCAAGGTTAAAAAAGTTTTTTGTTGATTAAACAGAATTGTTTCGTGCTCTAAAAAAAACTTTGCACTTAAATTCAGTAAAATATTTAGAACGAGTTTCACTGACAACAGGAACTCTCCTAAGGGTTCTTTATTGACATGTTGTAGTGTAAGTTTGTGATGTTGTTGTTAAAAATTTCATAGCCCCCAACCCCGCACAAACAAATTGCTAAATCCTCATCTGCAGTTTGATTGGTTTTATTAAAGATGGTTTTTCAAACTTCTTTTGCAATGACCCAAATTTTAAATGTTTGAATAACAGCAAAGCTTTTGAGTTTATGCAATCTGATTATTGCTTTCCACGTGTGAACTTCTGCAGTCATGGACCCCAGAAAATCAATCTAAAATTGGGTGATGACCCATTGGGTTGAAGCACTGCATTAGAACGTACACAGCTTTCAGGCTAACTAGAAGCTGAGTTAAGTAAAACATTTGTTCCATTGAATTTGACAATATTTTAACCTGCAAACTACCAAGACAATTAGCCCATGTTTAAACCAGGGGGGCGCGAGCTCTAAGTTTGCCAAACTTTAACATTGAAACTGCAAAAAAAATTTGCGCTCCCCGCGAATCTTGTGTTTTCCACTTTTTTGACTATTTTTTTAGCCCAAAATGTCTTTGAGTGCCATTGCATGTTTTCATATCATTAAATGTATAACGACCCTATTTAATTACAATTTTGCTAACTTATAGATAAACGATGAAAGTCATCCCCGATTCGAACTAATTTTTATCCATATTTTATATAATGATAACAGGCTAACAACAGGGGGACTCAAACTTGTTTGCACTAATCTATAATTTTTTTGCAAGATGTCCGTTGTATTGTGTGTCGTCACATCTTTTCAAACACGATAACACAATTCACTATTTCAAGTTGTCACATTTATTTGAAAATGCCGAATTGCTTTTTGTAGGGGGGCGCAACGCATACGAAAATTACCAAAGGGGGGCGCAGCTAAAAAAAGGTTAAAAAACACTGGTTTAAACGGTTGTCTATCACTTTTCAAAATTTGCTTTATTTTATCGCCTTGTAACTATTTTTTCTACCTTTATCGTCCACGTTTTCATATTTTGCTTACTTTATGATGTAATTTGCACTGAATTAGTTGATATTTTCTTTATTGTGAAGCTCCAAGAAACGATCATACCTTAGCACTTGCATAGTCATTTAATGCTTATTTAAACTTCAAATTAAACTTCGGTAGCGTTTTCTACTATTCACAGCAGCAGTTTTTCAAACATTTTTTGTGGCTTAAAACAGCAATTTATTTAAACGAACAGTGGTGTGAATTTTGCAAACCAGGGATCAATAAATCCCCTTCCAATTCTAATGACTATTGAATACGCTATGAATGGACAAGGTTTCGAGTACTGTTTAATGTAAATCAGGATAGAGTGGTTAGGACTTTCGATAGCAAGATAAAGATAGATTAAAAAAAAAACTTTTGATCATTCTTAAAAAACAAAGTTGTTGACTACTAAGAAAGAAATCCACCTAAGCATATTTGGTCCGCCGCTATATAAAGTTGCAAGCGAGTCACGTTGACTTGCGTGACTGAAGGTCCCCGGTAGCAGGATGGCTAATCATATTTTACAAACCATTTGTTGCCGTTTGTCGAGGAAATGACGATGAACTGTGAAAAGATCGCTGAGAGCGTCTAATAGATTGCTGCATGTGTCGCATGGTTTCTTCCTCACTATCCGAACTTGATTCACTCTCCGATTCTTCAAACGATTTTGCTGAACGAAAAAATAACATAATTAACAAGGGTTCAGCAAGTTCAAGAATGCCTTCAACAGTTAGTCAAACGTATGTATCCAATATCATTTCATTATAAAAGCCAAACAAGCAGTCAAAAATAGGCAACGCCAATTTTTTGAAACAGTGTTTTTCGGTTTACTCTTGAGGAATACCTACTATACTTAAACAGTCGTAAACTTCATATTTTTAGTTAAACATGTCGGGGTAAAAATGTGCTACGTTGGATAGCTTATCGCACAAAAAAATAACATATCTCGATTGGGTTTTCTATGGCACCAATACATAACTACTAAGTAACTATAGGTCGAGCACCAATTGTGATACTTGCCCTAGCATTCGGTGTGATCCAAGTTAATCGGACGTCCATATACTTCACTTTACTATACAGACCATTAAACATCTAACCTTGACTTAACGTTTCATCTTTATTCGTTTCCACTGACGCGATTGCACTTTTATTGCTTGCCCCCGCAACCCCTCCATTTCCTATCGCACGGAACAAGTTTTTTATGCTTTCGACCAAACCGTTCGTAGACGCTTCCGAAGTGGTTTGCGAGCTTAAAGCTTCCTGTTGGATGACAATTTCGTCTGGGTCACATAAACTATCCGTGAGGGAGTTTAAAGAGTCTGCAGGAGTGTTGGTAATGTTGCTGCATACCTCCGCGGAAGCCATAACTAACACGTGTCTTTTGAGTTGCTAATTTGGTTTTCTTGGTAGAAGCATTTTGATGATTTCAACAGGTAAAATATTTTCAGTTCATAACAGATGTCATAAATACCTATTCGAGACGAAATAAGTAACTTTTAAATAGAAACTCGCTTTTTGTGATCAATCAGTGCTTCCCAACCCATTTCAGTCCAAGACCCACTTTTAATGCAAGTTTTATTGTGCATCTTACAATGAGATGGGCCTATGAGTCGATGACCAAATTCTTAAGCAATAATTTAAAATGCATTTAATTGGAAATAAGATTAACAGTTACATAAAACCTGCATCTTTACTACTGACGTATGTACTGAAATAGTTCATGCAGACACAACACATCTAATTGTTACGTATTTGTTACATTGTTGCGTACATGTTACGTGATTATAATGCAATAATTTCCCGATCTACGGTAGTGGAAAACAGCAACATTTAAAAATGCTTCGCGACCCACCAAATGATAGACTAAAGCTAAATGTATTTTAAACAATTTTTTTTTAACAAATGGTAGTGGTAGACTGGTAGCGCAATCTAATTTATCTTTCACTTTTTTAAATAACGTTTACTTTTTTCGTTGATCGTATAAGATTAAACATTTTAAGTTGACACTTGATTTTCTTCCGTTTGGGTATGTTGTTGTTTTGACGTGTTTATGGTTCTAAACTCGGTGCCCATGTGCCCATATATTGTGATTTTGTTTTGGCCTCCGGTCCTGTTACGCTTTCGCAACCGAAATTGTAATTAGTTTAAAATTTAAAAGCGTATAGGTTCCCAACTTTAAAACATTATTTCTTCAACTAACACAAGCCTCACACGGTTGTTTCGTTATTTACTTATATACGTATACAGGTTACAACGATTGATAGTATTAACTTTTTGGGATTCACACCATTAACTTAGATGTAGGCCGGCCCTTGGGCTAATTCGTGTACATTATTTTAGTTGTAACGTTGCATAAATAATAAACCACTGAACATACAAGCGACGTATTACTAAAATTCTTTTACATTTACAACTAATACTAATCCTAAAAATGTTAGCCAACAGCAGCTCGACAAACAAATGACATTAAAATAAGCTGCTTCTATATAGGCCATTAGGGCCTATAGGTCGTTGGACGTTCATATTGTACTCTCTGCTGTTACGAACACTGCTTAGCTATCGCAGACAAATGGTTATCTCTTTTACGATAGTCAAGTACCAGTATTAAGTTAAGATTTCTAGTTTTAGTAGGCTACTAGTATCGTAATATATCTCAGAAAAACACGCAACCGATCTAGTTCGCTTCTAAGCTGTAATAAGGCGATTTCGCGCTTGGGTGGAAAAGAAAAGAAGTATTCGTGGTTAGCTCAACAAATGATAAATATTCGTTTGTGCCACAGTTGAATTTACTGACTTAGCAGTATACTGAAGACTTATATGTATGTAACTCCTGATATACAAAGGCCATTTACGTGGCAACGCAAGCTGAGCAAAACTGTACAAACATCAGCGACTATTTGCACAGGCGTTTCTGTAACTCTTGTTGACCAATTTTGTTTTAGCCTGCTGAGCGAAAGAGTTACATACTATTACAGTTTCTTATATTGTCGAAATAAACTGTTACAAACTCAGCTGACTGTAAACACTGAAAAGTAAGCAGCAGGCGAGCCTAACGCGAAACACCTTGGGCGTTGAAAAAAAGAACGGCAGTTGTTTAACTTTAGTAGGCTACCTTTTTTCTTTCCAGTTTGGGATATAGCAGCAAAATCAAGGTAAGACGCATACTACACTGTTTTTAGGTAGGCTATATTAATACAAAAAACGTATATACAACATTTAGAAACCATATGCCAATATAATTTTACTTAACGAAAAATTAAAAGTAACCAAAATATGCTATTATAAACACGAATGCTGTTCGAAAGTTATCTTTGCGATTAGGGTATGTAGAGGGCGCGTCCTCACAGCTGTTAAAAATCTTTAACTAACCAAAAGTGACGGACCACCGTCAGGTTAACGCTTAATTCTTTTTTTTGTAAAATGCTTTAGAAAAAAGTGACTTTTTAGCGTACACTGTAAGGCAGTGTTTCTCAAACTCTGTGACTGAGATATATTCTCAAGGGTGTTGTGTAACATTTCGAAAAATAAAAAAAATTGTATTAAAATTAAAAATTAAAATTAAAAAATTAAAAAAAATGTTAATATTAGGAAATTTACATATGGTCTACCAGTATTTTAAACAAGTCATTTGAAAAATAACTCAAGCCTACCAATTCAACAGTAGCCCGAGTCAAGTCCCAGTCAAGTTATAATTAGAACAAGTCAACTCCGAATATAGACAATATTTCAACTAAAAAATAACAAAACAGCAACATAAAGCAAGCAGAAAAATAAAGAAAGATAAAACAATTTTATCAAAAAATTGCGAAAACCGCCTTATTTTAACACCCAACAAATTTCACATGTTGTTGAAATGGATGCATGTGTTCACATTTACCGTAGTTAGTTTACATTGTACACATAGTCAGTTTTATGCCAATTTTTGAAATAACTTATTTGCCAACTCAATCGTTAAAAACGCGTTTTTTTAATTATCGCGAATTCCTAAAATATCTTTAGAACTTTTCTGTTATTATGCTCATCCCTGTGCAAAGCATACAAAACACGTAAACTTAACTTCTTCATATATCCCTAGAATATTCCTGTTCACGAACCCCAGGTTTAGAACCATTGTATTAGGCAGAAATAGCGTTTCAATTCTGCGTTCCTTCGCTCGAAGTTAAAAATGCTCATACGAATTGGCTAGTATGCATGAAAATTTATATGCCATGAGAAAATGAATGTTTTGAATGCATTTCGCCATCAAGCAATAATGTTTACCTTCTTACTATGCTAAACCGAGGATTCAAATTACTTTTAAAGTAAAACAATTTCAAGCAAAAGCGGTCGAATTTTAATGGGACAACTCGATAGTCGCCCAATTGTTGTATGTTAGCGCATGAGGATCGTCCAAGGTTGACAGCAACGCGGGTCACAATATATAAATTTCGAAAAGATTACGTCACAATGTGTGATAGGGTAAGCCCAAATGGTATCGTCGGACTCGCGCTGCTGTTGGAGAGAATTCGTGAGCAAATGAACAAAATAAATATAGTGTATTTAGAAAACTGGGGCAAATCATTCGCGCGAGGTGCGAAAAAAACGCGTGTGTTTGGCAAAGCGTACCGTAGTTTAAACTAAGGAGACGTGATTAAGCACACAAAAACGATTCCCACGTTGGTCAATACAAGGATATATAAGGCCGTCACAATATTAAGTTAACTAAATTTGCGTACTATTGATTTTTGCAATTTTTAAAGAGAAGTGTTTGTTGTTGGTTTAGTTTAGCTTTACCTGCGGTGCTCTATAACTTTAATTGTTAATGTGTACCTTTAATCATTATATGACAAACTCTCCTACAGCAATATTTAGTTTTAGGTAAATATTGTTACGCTATACAAATGCTTAAATACAAACAAATCAAGGAAAATGTTACACGATGACTTTTTTGTTGCGCGTATAATGTTTATTTTAACTGCCTTCTTCATCAATTGATTGTTGTGCAAAATAACTTCCTAATCTTACCCATTTCCATGCCTTAACATAAATAAGCATGACATCGACTTTCAAAACTATCTGTTGCCAAATTTAACTATGTATAAATGTAAAACTTTTTCGCGTTATGTGAATTCTATTACAATTTTTGCATGTTGTATTCCGTTTTGAGAAATTTTTTCAGGTGTGGGGTATACCATTGCATGATTTCCGTCTTTTAAGCTGAAATGCAACATTAATAGTGGCACGGCCCTATTCGAAATACATTTTTTTACCTTAGTTTAGAATTAGATGAACGATGAAAAAATATTATATACTTTATTTCTAACTATTTCTGTAGACTCATACTGTACAATATGCAATTTTTTAACGGCAATATGGTTTATCGTATGTTATTTCTGTCTAACTTAGGGTAACCTAAGCACCGTTTGTTTTTTTCTTTGCGGTAATTGTTTCTGTGTAACTCAAACAGCTGCAAAGTCAAAGGACCTCTCAATTTGGTCAAAAGACCTCTCAATTTTGGTCAAAGGACCTCTCTCAAAGTTTTTTTAGGTCGATTAAAAAATGCCATTTTTGGAGTTTTGCAAATGTTTTGTAAATTTTAACCGATTATCACATTTTTTTGCACTTCGCGCGAGTCAACTCGAATTCTTTGCCATGTTTGTCGAAAACTGCATTTGTTTCAATTACTTGATTTATTAGGTAAGTGTGACTTGTAATCTTTCCACACTTACTATGACCAGTAAACATACTAAAATCCTGACAACACGTATTTTTCAACAAGACAACTGTATAGGGCTATAATTGTTAGTAAATAACATTTATAAAGGAGTATAAGATTGTTCAGGGTTACTATAGGTTATATGGAAATGCTAGTATACATTTCGGACATTTTTGGGCAAATATTTACATGTTTTAGCGTAATCGTAGTTCTAGGCAGCACAATCAGGGCGGATCCATGAATGTTTCATGAGTGTAATAAGGCTGTATTTTGAACAGGATGCAGCGTAGGCACCGGTGCTATTGTCGTTTCGTAACTAGCTCCAACTGAGCCTATACGTAGCTCAGTCGGTAGGTGGGGGATTATATGTGACCAACGGCCCTCTAAGTTTTTTTACCACGACACAAATATTACGAGTGGTTTTGAGGCTCAATTAAATAAAACATGGAAATTGCACAGCAATTTTGGGCAAGCCCTTTGTCTGCGTAATTACGTGAAGTACGAAAGCACTTTAAAATTGATTTCGTATATATCGCATTGCAACAACCTTTTCTCTACAATCGGGCAGCAGGCTATTCACCCACCTACTATATTTTGCTAACTTAACTATGCAAATGCAAAAACAATTTAAGCACGAATCTTGGTAATTTCTATGCGTGTTTACGCTTTTTTTTCCTGTCGAATGCCGTTAGCACATACAATAGCTAAGATTTTCGTCTTTTGAATTTTAAAATAATATCAATAGTAAAACTGTTCTACATAAAATACAATTTCAGCCAACCTTAATTTCATTAACGATAAAAATAGCCTTGTTTTAGAAAATATATTTTTTGTGACACCTTGTGTGAACTCATGCTCTCAACAAAAAACAATTTCTCTCATATTAACCTAGTTCTTGGATTTTTTGCCGTTTGTGTGAAATTTTAAACGTCTGTGCAATGAGGCCAGTCAGTAACACCCTTTTCTTCTTACCAAAAGTACCGCATTTTATGTTTTTTGCGTTAATATAATGTTATGTATAAAGTAGTGTATTTTTTTAGATTACACTTTGTAATGTCTCATTTGAAAAACATGTTGCCCATTTTAACAAATGAACGTACAATATTTGAGCATCGGTCGTTTAGACCAGGGCTTCTCAAACTAAGTGTCGCGACCCCATTTCGAGTTGCAAACTCAAGCTATAGGTGTCGTGAAACATTATGCGTTATTATGTCATTGTAACAATATAATTGGTATACATGTGTAGTAAATCGTTTTATAGATTGCTTTCGTCATCGTTAAGTAGCTACTCCTTCGTCCCAGATAACTTAACTTTGTAGTACTATAGCTATTACTATTAGTATCACGGTGTAGAACTATGCCATTGATATTGTTAAAGAGGTTATGACGTCACAGGTTTTCGCCTAACATTTTAGGGGAACACACAATAGACCTAAAAATCAACAATACCTAAAGCAGAAAAATCGTTAACACCGATATTAAGACCAATGACATAATAAAGGCAATACGCAGTAATATCCACGACAGAATAAGAACTGAATTGTCGATATGAGAATAAGACGAGAGGGTATAGGACGATCGGGGGCGATGGGTCTGCAATCGGCCGTTTTGTATTCGACGTTTGGGTGCCCCAGTTTGAATGGCTATTTGGCACCAGATTTTTTGGCCCTGTTTAGGATTATTTGTGAGTGATAGATGGGGTTGGAAAATTGCTTAGGGTTGAAATTTTTATGGAAGTTAGTGATGTACTTGTGGTTTGGGGTTGGGTAAAGTGTTGCATCAGCCCGATTCTGGCCAATTAGGTCGTATTCCGACGGGTTTAGGACTTCCGATTTAAACGGTATTAATCCTTATTTGGTCTTATTCCGAACTGTGTTTTATTCTGTTAATGTTGTTCTTATTTCGGTATACAAGCGAATTACACAAGCTTAGGCCTACTAATAATGCATGCAGAAATCTGATGGCTATTAAAAAGCTACGTTATATACAAAAGCTATTGCATTTAAAGATGAATTTATCATGTTCTTAACTGAACAGAAGTCTGCACTGTTAGATTTTGTCGCGACGATTCTTGGGTTGTTAAGTTATGCTACTTTTGCAAATTTTTACTACAACAGATTTTTTTTAACTAATTACATCGCATTCAGGCATTATACAATGGGTTGTCTTCTTCTTTGGTATGGCCGGTCTTATTCTTTTAGTTCAAATGTTCGGGCAGCAGTCAAGAAGCCAGCGGATAAACTTATCGTCCATGGGTGTCAGACCAGTTGTCCCACTTGGTGGGCGAATTATGGGACATCGTGAGACTATATGTGGTCAGCAGTCTGTTGCTCCAAACCACAATCGCAGGTCATAGAAGGAGTCAGGCCCCATTTGCTCTAGTAAGACCTAAAACGCCCAACCCCTGTTCTCAACCTGTTAGGGCGAGTCCAGGCCAAAACCCCAAGGTTTTTTGGAGGCGTTGGGCAATTTTTTCCCCCAATATTTTTTCCCTTTCACTTACCCGCAGTAATGCGAGTGCAGCCGGTACAATTCAGGGCGTCCTAATGGTAGCCTTTGGTGGAAGTTAGCCGGCCTTTATAAGATTTTGTGATTGAGAAGATGTTGATCCATGAGGGCGCGGCGACCTAAACGTAATGTGGCTCCTTTGGGGGAAGCTCAACAGAATGGATGCCTGCCAGGATAAAGAGATCTTCGACTGGCGAAGGGCGTTGGGTGTCGGCGGAACGTGAGTTTTCAGTCCAGATGCACGCCGAAGTGAGTATAGGCTCGACGTGGAAATTTAATGGTATTCTATTGGTATTGACAGACAGCTTGCGTTTAGCTTCCTTGCTATTGATGTTTTTGCGTTCACTAAGCTTTAGTCTCCACTTCTGGAGGTTGTCGGACAGAACCGACGTATCCTGGCTAAGAGCCCTCTCAACACTCCGCCAATTCACGTAGGCATGCAAAATCGTCATCAGCGTATGCGTATTTCGTGGAGACAGTGGCGGGCAGGTCACTGATAAAAGCATTAAATAAGAAAGCAACCAGGACTGGCCCCTGAGGCACGTCGTTATTAAGGCATCGTAACCTGCTTTCATGGGAGCCGTTATTTGTGTTTAAAACAAAGCTGCGATTATGGATAAGTTCTTTGACAACGCTGACCATGTGTTTGTCCGGCAGCATACGGGGCAGTTTGCAGGTGAGTCCGCGGTTCCAGACTGTGTCGCAGCCGTGAGGTCGAGGAACACGACACCACTCTTCTTTTTTGCTTCAAAGCTATCCTCGATGTTTTGAGTGAGGAGAGTGACTTGATCCACGGTAGATCTCCCTCGTCTAAAGCCAGCCTGATCCTGAGGAAGATGTTGGTCTATTACTGACTCGACGCGGGGGTGGATCATATTAAACGTGATGCGAAAATAGATTGGACGATAGCTATTTGATTTGTTCTACGGTTTGTTTGGCATTTGGATCACTGTACCTTTCCTCCAGATTTTAGGATCTTAAGGTGGTTCAAACAGAAATTAAGAAAAACGCGTAGGCAGTACAGTTCCGGCATAGATCAGAAATTTAGGGAACAAAAAAAAAACAACTACAAGCTTGTTACGCAAACCATGCGACATTGAACTCTTAGGTGAAATACAAACCAGACACAAGCTTGCAACTGGAAATATCTTTTTTGTGTGAATTTTAGGTAAAAGCAAGAAAGAAGTATCCAACCATATCATAAAGTCCAAATGGCGATCCTCTTTGAAAATTGTTGAAGAATTCTTCTTCTTGCAATGTCTTGTATCAAACCATGAATGAATGACTTACGTAAAAATCGTCAAGTGCATCACTTCCATTCGACGTGCTTCATAAATTTTTCCATTGTTTAAAACGCAGGGTTTTAAAAGAATTGCGTGAATTACTATACATCATCGCAGTTTAGTGTCCTCAATTTTCAGACTAGCTGCTGGTAAACCTGTCTATTGGCTATACCAAAACAGTGGATTCGCAGAGCACGAAACTGTTGGTTTTATACTATTACGTGTTTTATAAATTTCTATGCCTACACAAACAAATCCTGTATACCTTTCTGTTCACCAACCGAAATTTAATTAGAAATTAAAGTTTGGCCGTGGTTTAATCTGAATACCCATATTCCAACTGTTGATTTAAAGGTTGTAGGCCTACACCCTAGTTGTTTTTCCTACCCTAAAGCCTGCCGAGGGTCACCTATTTCAAGCTGCGTGTCGACGCTTATCAAGGGTTCCGAAAATTGTATCAAATGTAGCCTCTGGCCGTGTTTTTACATCCTAGTTTGGCAAAATTATCACCAATTAACAAAAAGTTTTAAAATTAATACTGAACAAAATCGGTTATAGTCGAATAACCACCTTCCTTTACATGGATGGAAGTATGCTTCAGTCATTAGTTGAAATCAAGAGTAACGGTGATGTCCAATTGTTATAAATTAAACTAAAGGATAGCTAGTTGTTTTGCCAAAATGGGCACCGTTCAAAAACTGCACGACGTACAGTAAAAAGGGATTGTCTACAAAATTTAACTCTGGACGGGAACCTCTTTCTATAGTTTTATGAGGACAAATTAAAAAGTCGACAAAAAGCTTTTCATGGCCAACCTTAAACTTTCAACTATATTTTCGATGAATTATTACCAGTAAGCAAGAAATGATTTCAACTGCTTTGACGATTATTTTGTACACTTTTAGTTAATTCGGCTACGGTACTAATGCAAGATATATGCGAATCTCTTTTATGTGTTCGAACCGTTACGTATCCTTTTATATTGAACGTTTTTCAATTTTGAGCCAAAACGCAAACATATTTTGCACTTGGCGCGATTATAGGCTCTGTTTTAAGAGTTCGCACAATATGATATGCACGTTACAATAGTTAATGCCTGTTCCTCGGCGCTTTAACCATTTTTAGTTGTGCAGGCCTGTGTTAGGTGATTTGACGTTTAAATGTCACAAAATATTATGTGTTTTGTAGTTTAAAATTTAGGGCTATATACAAAAATTGTGTCGGCAATACCGGTACTCATTGTTAGGTAATACAAATGACGTTGCTATAAACTCACACAACAATTTGTTGGTCGCTTGGTATTGGGGATCCAAAAACGAGTCACAGGCTCTAAATGATTTGAAGCACGCTTTCTTCGTGAAGAACATGTAGAAGACAACAATTATCATGCTGACTACGATGATGACCACGAGAAACCATATTGCCGACGTTGAAACTGCAAACCAAGTACAACTGTCAGTGGTATTCAACCTATACAATTCGGCTTTCATTTTATCTATCTTGCATATCATTAACCAGCACGTGATGAAGTACAACTGTAGGCCAAACTCTATACGTTTTCATCATGAATAATTTATTGCGCCCAAGCCACAGAACGGTAAAACACCGGGAACCACTAAGAAGGAGTTTATGTATCGCCCCCAACAAAAAGCAGGAATGTTAAACCTACTATTAGTACTATGGGACCCACGAATTGCGCATAGCGAAAGATGGTCTTAAAATATCGTAATCACGCTACGCCAAATTGCAGTGTTGTAATGACTTAAGTCAATTTGACTTAAGTGCACTTAAGTCACTGTTTTCAAATGACTTGACTTGACTTAAGTCTTTTGACCAAAATGACTTGACTTGGACTTAAGTCATTATGTCAAATAACCTGGGATTAAATTAAGTGTTTTTCAATAAAATTTATTTTAAGTTTTGCACATTAAACACTTTAAGTGCTGTATATTGCGTTTGTGTTAGTTTTTTAGTTAAGTGTTGCTTATGATCGGACAATTTTACCAATTTCAATAGTTTAACAATTTACTTTTATGTCAATGACATGACTTGAAATTGACTTGCTCTCATAATGACTTGACTGGGACTTAACTTAAGCAACCGATGACTTGGACTGGGACTTGACTTGTTATTTTCGCAAAAGACTTGACTTGGACTTAAGTTATTTTTCAAATGACTTGACTGGGACTTTAGTTATTTCAAAATGACTTGTTTACAACACTGCCAAATTGCAACAAACTTGCATAGCAAACGATTTGCCAAATTGCAACAAACTAACATAGCAAACCAATTTTCCCATTAAGAAGTTTTTTCTAGCTGATGCCGCAAAGTCGTGCAATAATTATAATCTTGTTGATATATAGAGTTAGTATAAAATTTTAGTAAACTGGGAACAAAGTAGGCTAAACATTTAATTCACATAGCTGCTTGTTTTAGTGCCTTTTCAATGTCTATACAGCACGTTGTCCTGGTTAATCGGTAAATGACGTTTAAAGCGAAAATTATGTTTTACTGCACAAATGGTTGGTGGTACTGCGCAACACCAGTTGGTCATATCAGAAAATAGTTTTCAACATGTGGGATGCATTAAGCAATCAAGCGGTTCGCAGGTTGCTCACCCCCTTTATAAAGATTTAGCGATTTATTTACTGCCGAATTGTAGCTTTATTGTACCATACCTGCTTTGTCCAATGTCATCTAACCAGCAACAAGCACAAGGAAATAAAGAAATTAAACATATCCGTAGCGCGCATTGGTGGAGTAAGTGATAAAGTTGAGGGTGGACTTTTGGATTAGGAAACAATTTGTTTAGATCTTATTCTGACGGGTTTAGGTCTTATTACGATTTAACCATTATTCCCACAATTGTATATTAGTTCTATTTTATTTCGAAATGTATTTTATTCTGACCATGATCTCATTATAATTTTGGTCATATTGCTGATGCATTCAACTATAGTTTCTCCAGAAGTTGCTAAACTGTCTTTTCATAGAACTTAAGCCAATTTTTTTACTTATATGGATTGTTCAACGTGCACAGGAAGTCAGTATTGTGACATAGCTTTAGCAGCTTAGTCAGACGATAAGTCAACTTCACGTTTTGTGTTTTTTTTGTCCTAGTATAACATAATACATTTTTCATTGTTTTAATATTATTCAATTTCAAAATAACTAAGGCAAAAAGTTTTGACAGTAAATGTCAAGTGAAATGCAAAGGGTGGAAAACTAATAGGGTTTGATCTAAGGCTCTATTCCTTATTTGCTTACAAGACACCATATATTATTGGCCAGTTTGTCAATTTTTTTTCCAATCAAAATATCAAGCATTTAGTTAAAGAAACAGTTGCAACAACTTAAATACTTTAGCTGCAAGCTTCAAGTGAAGCAAAATATTTTTCCCATTAACTTTAAACTATACGACAAACTTAAGATATTTATGTTTTCGCGGTAATCTGATCTGCTTGTCAAGCTGCACAAAGTTTTGTCCCTTATGGCCCAAAAAATTTCCCACTTAGTTTGTTTTAAAGGCATTCTTGCGATTGTGAGAGAGAGGGTGCGTTATCAACAACACTCACGTATCCCAAAATTCAACGTATTGTTACGCTAATGTAGTTTATATATTAGTCAAATGATTTATCAGTTGTACGAAAAGGTTTCCTCTAAGGTGCGCAACTGCGCAAACGCAGAACTAGACTACATGCCCATTCAAATAGCTTACTAATTTTCGGGTTAATTTTCCTTATAAAAAGGCATTCAACCAGACAAAGTACGTTCATTAAAAAAGGCAACAAAAAAGAAAAATTTATAGGCCTATGATATTCAATGCGGACTTTATTCGAATTTCGGCAATTTATTTTACTTATGCTAAAGTCCTAAATAGTCTTTTTAAAACAAACAGTATCACAATAAAAAAAATTTGGAGGGAGCACTGGTGGTATAATAATAAACCAGAAGAATTTACTGTAAGAAATGGTTGTACTACAAGACTATAAGTTAATGTTTCTTAATCTTTTTCGCGGCGACCCGAAGTTTAAGCGTTAATATAACAGCGAAGCTTTGGCGACCCAATTCTATTCTTTGAACTTTTTATAAGTGAACAAAACGAATTACAAATAGCATAAATAAATTCTAATTTAATTAATTTAAGCCATGTCTTCGTATTTTACCCACAATTTTCTCAAATTTTGAAAAAATATTGCTCTGGACCGATCTCTATAAATCTAACCATGTGAACTACCATACTGCCGTCGGCGACCCAAACAAATTAAACGGCGACCCAACTTTGGGTCGCGACTTATAGGTTGCGAAACACTGCTATAAATATATAGTAACTCGAGTTTGGCCTACTTCAATCTGTTTTACGAATATACAAATTCTTGCCTGAAAATCTATCATTTTCAAATTACATCAAATTATTGCTGATGCAGATAAACCATGTAAAAGTAAAACCATATAGCGTGTCTAAAGTTTATTAAAGAAAAATAGAACAAGCTAAGTAGGCCTTTAGTATTAATATTAACCTCCTGCACTTTGCATAACCTCTCTTCACGTAGACTTCATTTGAGGCACTTTAAATATGTTGCAAGATCGTTCTTTAACTTTCCAGATTTGAAACGACGCACTTGTCAATATTTTTTTAATTTTAGGTGCAGCGCACTAAATGGTATAGCTTTTTATACATTGAAAAGAAACGCGCTCTCCGTGATCCTCATGTGTGCGTTGAGCTAAAAGCAGCTGTTAACGCAAAGGAAGAAGGCTGTCTTTACTCATTTGAACGGAAACGGTTGGCGTGATAAAAAACAAATCAGTAACAAAACTGAACAACGTATTGCAGTGCTTAGCGCCCAGCCACTAAGTTACGGTGCATCAAAAATATTGTGGTAACATATAGGCATCTGTGGCTGGTTTGTCGCCTTGGTTATACCTCATATATACAATGCACGGTACCAAAGCTGCTATTATCTGTTAAACATCCTGTATTGAGGTTAAAGCGTAAGTATAATAATTGATGATGATTAAGTTGTAAAATTCGGCTGTTTCCGGATTCGCACAAAACCTGTCGCGAGTTGAATTAGCTGCCTAAAGAATTAACACTTACAGAAGAAACAACTGCATATAGATCTCACACGTATAAAATGCTGAGTTTATCCCCTAAAATTACAAACGTTAACACGATAATATGATGCACACTGCACAGTTATTAAAGCAAATTTGCAACAGGACATAAAATGGCGTCTTAACTAAATTATTGTTTGTTTCAAACTTTTTACTAATGCTATAAGGTGATAGAAGTCTAAATGAATAAAATATACTAACATACAGATAGCCAGTGTGTTACTTTTATGATTTGCAAACAAGGAATCCTATGCAAAGTCGAACCCTCCGTGCTCTGATTCTCTGTCGGTTGGTTCAAACAAACCACCTGCCAATGTGATAACTGATAACCTGTGTAGGACAACAATATTAGACTTCGTGAGATTTATGTGTCGCTCGCATGTACCTTTTACTTTACACTTTAGGTTTTGAGTTGTCGTCTTCGATGTTAATGCACACGTTCTTATGGAAAAAATTAGTTCGGTAACCCTTTAAGGTTTAAACCAGTTGCGCCAAACCTTTTTGTTCTCGTAACCCCCTTTTCAGTTGTCAAAAACTTACGCGACCCCTAAATCCGAATCACATTCACATTGGCAAAATGTCCACATTTCTAGACGGATTGTTTCATAATTAAATGTCCGTATGTATGTCTGTAGGCTGTACACAATTATGGCTGAAGTTACGATGGATTTCTTTCGTCACTTTGCGATTTTTTCTAGACAACTCTGTTTGACTAAAGGTGAAGCCACAACTAAGACCTATAAAGCAACAATATCTTTAAGTAAAATTATCTGTAGTATCTATGTGTTAAACCCAACGACAAAATAAGGCCATATATAATATTTACCCAAAATAAGATTCAAAATCGTGTTAATAAGACCTCAGCCTCAATCAGGAGTGAAAGTAAAACAATGTTCTTGCCGAAACACTTGGAAAGGACTAGACATGACGTCACAAGGTCACGTCATAACAGGGCGCCTAAAACAAGTAACCTTAGGAAACCTCAGGTCATCGTTCGATAAAGTGCAGAAATAAGCAACTGAATTTTTAGTTAAACTTTTTATGGGAATGGCCGGTCATTTCCATACAACATAATTTTACCGCAAAGCCTCATTATTGCTACAGAATAAAGTGCCTATGTTTTTTTAGGTTTAGCCAAAGGTTGTTTCTTTCATTCTCAATATTTTTAATAAACGCCTCGATTAAACTGCATTGAATCTTTAAAATAACCAGGATGGATTACCCATAAGCAATTTAAGCACGTGCTTAGGGCACCAAAGGTGTACGCTACCTCAGAAGTTTTTATAGACAAACTTTCAATGGTGTCTCAGTATCTAATAAAATAATTCGAGTCAGTCAGACGACTCAGAACTCAAAAGTGGCCCGGATGATTAATTACTTTTTTGCTTATTTTTCTTTTTCAAGTATCATCATCTTAAACTCTCTATAAATTAGTGGTTCTCAATTTTTTTTTTAAATTACGCAACGGTCGCCTAGCAATTTTTTAAATTGCTAACGGCCCCCTTAAAAATATACATTTACAGAAAATGTGAAACCTTTAACCAATCACTTTATTTGAGTGAAGCAATCACGAACAGTTTTAAAACCGTGACCGTACCAAGGAGTCGAACCGTTTGACTTTTTGCGGTTCAGGTTCGGTTCGGGTTGAAGGATTTTTTCGGAATCCGGTTCAGTCCTGGTTTAGGTTTCGAGCAATTTAAAAGTTCCGGTTCAGCTCCGGTTCGACCATCGTTATTTCAAAACCGGTTCATAAAGTTCCGGTTCGAATACAATATTGCGTTAAATCTAAAAATGTGGGTCAATAAATGTAGAGAAATAAAAGGAAATCATTTCATCCAAGTTACGTAACGTAATAAAAAAAACAGCAACGCATTATTGAATCATCTAAATTCTAAAAAATAAAAAATAAACGTTTTATTTAATCAATATTCATATTTTTTTCATAAAATTTCAAACATGGCCTAAATTAACTCTGTAAAATGCAGATTGTTGCGTCATGCTGGATTAAACCGCTTTTTTGTACAGGTTCGGTTAAGGTTCCGGTTCTTTTAATTTATTCGGTTCAGTTCCGGTTCGGCTCCTTTAAAATCTTGCAAAAAAATGGTTCAGGAACGGTTCCGGTTCGGAAAAAATTGACCCAAAACCGGTTTATAAAGTTCCGGTCCGGTTCCGGACCGTACAGCCGACAGTGGCAGCGCAGCAAGCTGTAAAAACGTAATTATAATTAGCACAACGCAGTACTATGGCGTCACGATGCACAATTCAACTTCAATCACGTGATGAACAACAAATCGTAGCTTGTACCGATGAGCGCAAACACGTTGGAATTACGCAGAGGCGTAGCTAGGGGGGTGCGGGGGGTACATATTTCCCCGGGCGCCAAGGTAGAGGGTCGCCAAAATGAGGCTTACAAATTTTTTACAACAAGGGCAAAAATGTGTGGCAGACGTCATCTGATACGCAACTCACACCCAGACTTATGCTGTTACCAGCCATCACAGCAGCCAAGATACTGATTCTGCGTGCAGCTGGTTTCGTTTACCTTAGTGGTTCTTAACCTTTATTAAACCACGCCCCCTTTGGTAATTATCCTGCGCTTCGCGCCCCCTACGAAAAGCAATTCGGTATTTTGGAATTACATATTAGTTAGACAACATAAAAAAGAGTAAAGTGTATCGTTGGTCGCACGTAGCGCGAAAAAGTTCTGTTTAGTTGGTTAAACTAGCTGAAAAAAGGTTCGTGTCTCCGTGTTTCTAGCCTGTTATCATATATAAAATAGTTGGAAAACGGATAACTTTTATCCTTTATCTATAAGTTAGCCAAACTATAATTTACATATGACCGTTTTTCTTCGAAAAACATGCAATGGTACTCACAGAGACTTTGTGCTAAGTACAATTGTCAACAAAACCGGAAAAAAACAAGAAAATAAACGAAAACTTTTTAGAAGTTTCAATCGTTAAGTTGGGCAAAAAAACAGAGTTTGTACAGGCGTAATAGTGATGCCTAACCCAATTGCACAACTATATACCGTATAATTGTTCCGACTAAACAGCCCTAATCGGTCGTAAAAGTAGCAATTATAGTCCAGCAACTGAAAAACTATTAAAAATTAGTAGCGAAGCTCGCAAATCGCAAATCCATGAACTATGTCTTCAGTCAACTACACGTGTAATTTTAATGTAAAGTATAGGACATCATAAAAAACAGAATAAACACCAAACTAAACCATTAAAATCACTATAAAAGCCAAGACTCATTTCGTAATGGACTGAGCCAAGCTGCTGTATAACAGGCCAAAACAAAATACTCGATCTGGGGATTGAGCTGGACAAAAGAAGCAGGTGACGTAAGAGAATGCCTGGACAACTGGCAAGAGATGCAGGACTTTCATCAGAAGAAGAAATTGTGCGCGTTATGAAGAATGTATTTGATCGGCTTCAATATGAGATGTCAACACGTTTTTTCACGACTAAAATACCTGAACAATAAGTTTGGATATTTGCTGGACGTTAAAGACTCTTCTATCTGACACAGACGAGGATGCAACGCGTCGAAATTGTGCAGATTTTGCGAATTTCTACGACACGAACATCAATGGCAACAATATTTTCAATGAATTTGGTAGTTGCCGAATGCTGCTCAGTAACCGAACTGAAGCTCCTTTAGAGTTTATTGGTTTTATTGTGTTTTATGATGATGACGTATTTCCAAATATGCGATCTTCACTACGAATTCCGTTAGCAATAGCAGTTTCAATTGCAAGTTGTGAGCGGTCGTTCAGCAAATTGAAACTTATTTTGTTGTATCTGCGTGCAACGCCGTGCATCAATGGGGCAGGATCGTCTCAAAGATTTTGCTATTCTTAGAGTTGAAAGAGAAACATTGGAAACAACAGATTTCGATGACGTGATTGACCAGTTTGCGACAGTGAAATCAAGAAAAAATCTATAGTTGTTAATCATTCATGTTTGACAGTGACTAAGTGAGTCATACGTGTAGTTTGTATAACCAAAACGCTTCTTAACTGTTTTTCGTATAAAGTACGGTACCGGTACCTTATATTATGTTAATTAAATAAAAAATGTGATTAAACATGGATGAGGTGCGCCCAATTTATAGTTTGCCCCCGGGCGCAAAATACCCTCGCTACGCCTCTGGAATTACGTTAGTTAGCGTAATGTCACTTTGCGAGTATAGGTCGAGCCTGAGTTTGGCTTTCTTTCTTTTGTCTCACAATCATGTCTATGTTATTATTATTGTGTTTGTTACGCTTGGTTCGAAAAAGTAAGTCACCTGAAATTGTTAGTGCACGAAAAGTTTTTTCTTTACGTCGTGTTGAGTTTTTGTTAGGTGCTCCGTGGTCGAGAAAAATTTATCTCGCCCCAGTTTGAGAACCACAGCTATAAATGTTTATAGGTATGAGAAATGACACATATAGGGCACTAAAGTCTTAATTAAGTGCTTTGGGCCTCTAAAAGGCATGATCCGGCCCTGAACATAACATACCAAATGTAAAATCCCGACTAAAACAAAATGATGTTTAAAAGTATAATATCATAGAGATCAATGACAGACAGGTTTTTGTTCAAGATTAAGCCTGCTTGGAGATTATTTTTCGCCTGTCACATGACTACGCGAAAAGCAAATCATGCCACGTCTTTTTACTGACGTCAAGTTGTAAATTAATGAAATAAAACTGTGTTTTCACTTAATTAATCCATAATTGATTTGTATACAACTATTGTTTAATTGATACTTATTAATGTGAATTTAACTTAGGTACGATCTTTGTTCGGAGATAACGTTGTTGTACTTGAAATGGCGTGTTTTGTTAATGTTGTTAAGAACATTTGTATACGGTTTATACGCTAGGTAAATTCGTATATTTTTGTTGCTTTATTGAACCGAATTTAATTTGAGCCATAGATTTAATAGAATTCGATGTTTTTATAAGTTTTAAGAAAGTCTTTGGGAAAGAAAGTATTGATTTAAGCCTATATAAAAGTCAACACTCCAGGGCCAGATGTGGGATTTTTGTTTAGGTGGCATAAAAATTTTCAGAGATGACGTCACTAAGTTATGTTTAGTTGTTTAAATCAACAAATAACCTCTAAAGGGTGTGGGGTGTATGTGGGCGTATACAACTAAACTAAGCAAATAGCTAGTAAAGCACTTTCTGAGGCTATTTACCCCTACCACTTTTTTACAGTAACAAAACGAGTTGCCAAAACTAAAATTGCAATGAAGAAATAAAGATTGGAGATTAAATATAATAGTAATCCTTGACTAACCCGCGCTCGCACCAAACGCTTAACACAAATAATGTTAGCAATAAAAGCCTGAGTGAAAATGTGTGGTAATACTAATTTACAAAATGATGAATGGTTGGAACGCTCACTAATTTAAGTGTTACCCCGTTAAAACAATTATTAAACCAACGCACAACATTTGAGTTAGGTTGGGGGTTAGCGTTTGGGTGAAGGTGGGTCAAGTGTTCTTATATTTAATAATAATACTGTGAGCGTTCCGACCATTCATCATTCCGTAAATTAGTGTTACCCAAAATGTGGTAGAAATCTCGGCGGTCCTCTAGAATCCTAGCAAAACGAACATTATTGGAGGGATGAGGTTGTCTGCCTGGAATTTATATTTTTGTGGCTACCCGTATTATTTTTCAAAAGGTCTGAAAGTTTTTTTTTACATAGACTTCATTGTTACGTTATCCTTTAAGTATTAAACGACCAATTTGTTTTATGTTGTTTGCAATTGAAGCCTATGCTTTGGATTAACGCTTTCTTATCATATTAAGCGATCAAGCATCATAGCGTGTTTAAAGATTTAGGAATTAACCTACGTCACAAGAAGCAGTATGAAAAATTGCGTATCAAAGTTAGAAAAAAAACAGATTACAGTTCTGTCTATTTCAGGCTCAGTTGATAGGTTGATGCACATTTTACCAGAAGAGGTTTTACTCCAACATAACTCTTATCAGCCTATTAGCTTTGACCTATATCAGAGTTTGGCAACCTTTTCATAGACGCGTGTCTAACCTAACTTACAATGTTTTGGCTGCCCCATATTAATTTTTAACTGACCATTTTAGTCTACATTTAAAAATGGGTTTAATTAAAATAAGAATAAGAGGTTAAATTAATTAAGATATTAAAACTTTGATGGTTATAGTTTCAGGGTATGCATGAAAGCGCAAAAAAATACAGCTACGTTGTGAAAATACTTCAACAATATATGGAGAACCGGGCCTCCAGTTTGTAAAAAAAGGTTGCAGGCTTAATGTTTTAAATTAGGAAGTTGTATTTTGCGAGTTTGGTACTTCGATTAATAAATCTGCTATTCGAATCTGTCCAAAGCAGTAAGTTTCGAACATTATTTTGGTGAACCTGAACTGTGCAACTGGTATGGGGTATCTTTATTATAACTTTTTCAAAGTGGAAAATGCACACTAATTGCAAGTGGGACTTGATGAAATTCCATGACGTTTTTACTCCCTGGCAAAAATCAAGGGCAGTTTTGCAATTGTTCTATTTGGCTGGATGTTAATTGACTGTTTCCAATGTGGTTTTCTCCCTATTTTTATGTAGTCATTAAGGGCAGACTGAAATTTGTTGAATTTCTAAATTGAACATCCAGGGCCCTCTTAATGAATTTCTGAATACACCCCATGTTTGCATCTATGCCCCTGGGCGATTTTCTGCTAAGCGCATTTGTGCCAAATTTAGGGTACTTTCGCTTAAAGTGTGCAAGCAAAAAAATAATAATTAAAAGTCGTTTATTTACTAAAATTTGATCTTTAGTGAACACTATTTTACAAGGATTATTACATAAAATAGCTTAGGTACTCCATTTTTACTTCACCAAAGTTTCAAAAAATGCCAAAATTAGTATTATCCGAACTACTTACAGTCAAAAATGTGCCAATATTAGTTTTATTTGACCTATGTACAGAGCTACATACAACCCAAAAGGGCCCAAATTTGTTTTGTCTGGGCTATTCGTACTGACTAAAAAGTGCTCAAAATAGTTTTATTTAAGCTACACATGACCAAAAATGTTCCAAATTAGTTTTAGTGGAGCTATGTACGGACAAGTGCCCAATCACTGTAAGAAAAATTCAGAACCTGTTTAAAAGTGAAAATTGCTTACTGCCAAACTGCTGCAATTCACTCAATAATTGCCTGAATGACATTTGTGCGGTCTCATTACACTTTGCTAAGTCTGCCACACAAACTAGGAACTATCAATTGAAATCGCTTCTCAAGCTAGCGCTATACTCCAAATAAACACACTGTTTATGTCTGCGAGAAAATAATTGTCTTTTTAATTAAGTTTTCTGTGCATATTGCTCTGTCTCTTCCTTGTAACGAAAACATCTCTGTCTAACATATCAAGCCAAAAATAACATATTATTTATTTAGGAGTTAATAAAAGCTAATACATATACAATATATAGAAATACTTTTCAATGGGTTCTATGCGCAGCGGATATTAACAGACTAAAAACAGTCAAGACCATAAAAAAGGTCTTCCGCGTCTATTTGAGCACTAGTACACCGAAAAGCCATCGCAGACTCGCCGAATCTGTCGATCTATGATGCAAGCAGAGCAAGCCAGAAAAACAACTGGCCTGCAGTGAGGTTCGAACTCACGACCTCCGGTCAAACCGGGACCGTCGCTCTACCAACTGAGCTATGCAGGCTCAGAGAGGAGCGAGTCGAGAAACAACCATGCGCCAATACTTGCACATTTTGTTAGTACAAGCAATAGCTCAGTTGGTAGAGCGACGGTCCCGGTTTGACCGGAGGTCGTGAGTTCGAACCTCACTGCAGGCCAGTTGTTTTTCTGGCTTGCTCTGCTTGCATCATAGATCGACAGATTCGGAGGGGCTAGATCACAGATGTTATTAAACGCATATGTTTGTGTGTGTCTTTCATTATTTGAGCACTATGCGCAAACTTTTGGGCACCTGCGCACATGGTACAAAATTAAAGGAAACACTGCCCATTAGCAACTATCCTTACACCGACATTTGGGTATTAAAACACTTGATTTGTACCAGTGGCTTGTATTAGTGTGCTACCAAGATTGCCAGCATGGCTGGCCACAATATTTTTTGAATATCCTTTCCAGGCCTACGAGACATGTATACCAGGGTTGCCTAAAGGATTTTTGTTTGGTGGGGGCATGAAATGTTCCAAGAAGATGTCACACAGCTTTGTCAAAAAGTAAATTCGTATTTCGTAGGACATATAAGCTAAAAAAATCCACTGCTATGTATGAAAATCAGATTGAAATGGTATTTTAAGCACCAAAAAAATGCGTTAATGGGCAAAACTTTTAATTTTAAAAAAAATACAAGGATATATATCGAGGTATTTTGGCAAACAAGTTGTGAGGGCTGCTGAAAACATGTAAAATGTTCACGTGCTAAAAGAAACTGTCCGTTTATCTTGTTAAATTTTAAGTTAGGGAGTAGTTGCTTACTTCCCGATTGCCAAATTAATTAGCTCTGGAACAACGGTATTCAACCTTCGCCTGGTAATGAATAATTATGCGGCCATTAACACATATTTTAACAAGCATGAGTTGGCGACCGTGCCCTTGTTGGCATACGTTAATGGTTGATATGCTAAATACAGATTATAAATTAGGGAATGCAGTTAATTCAGTGAGGTAAGCTTTTTGCTACATTCTCAGTGAGCAGATTTATCAGGTGCGCTAAACAATTTGATATCGATGATTTATTGATGCAAAAAGAAACTAGACGGTGGTGGTGCGGTTGTTGTATATTTTGTCAGGGGATATATTTTCAGGGCTTAGTGTTTATTTTTATTTTGTTTTCTTCATATTCATTTTTTAATTTTTATTTTATACTTTTTATTTTTTAATATTTTGTATTTTGTATTGTGTATTTTATATTATATATTTCATATTTTGTTTTTCATTTTCCTTAACTTGTTTCTGCAAGCAAAAACAAATATGGGCCGAAAACTTCCCCACTTTGATGCGAAAGGGGTTCAAATATGGCGTAGTATTTGGGGAATCATCGAAACATATATTTGATAAATAGTTTCTCCTAAAAGTTTCTCCTAAAGACTTAAAATGGTTTAACGCCTATGGTTTGCAATACTTTTGTAAACTTTTTCTCGGTTAATTTTTTACCATGGCTTGGTCCGAGCAATCACTGTTAAAACAGACTTTAAATCTGTAGTATGAAACACACTATTATGTGCCTAATACGCAAACTATTGAATCGAAAGTTTTGCTGTACACTGCCTTAAGATTTCGCATTTAAATTTGCGGCTGTAAATACACCCTATTGACACTTCATTATAAGGCGAAGCTTATCGCAAAGTAATTGGTCGCCCCAAAAAATGCTGACGCCGCATTTAAAGCAAGCATTATAAATGTGTTGCCGATATTCTGCCTTGAACATCCCTACTCACAATGCTTCCCTGCGTTAATTGTACGGTGGGTAAAACTTTATTCACGGCCTTAACTCTTTTTGTATTACCGCGACAATACGATGAAATACGATTTAAAGAATATTTGAAAAAATTGTATTTGGAGAATATTTGCTATTTACACCTGTATAGTATGTTACTCCAATCCAACATATCAATACACAATTTTAAGTTGTGCAGGCCTGGTGTAGATATGTTGGATTGGAGTTGCCACCAGATTTCGCATTTAAATTTGCGGCGGTAAAATAAGTTGTTTCTTAAGACCATTAAGTAATTTTACTAAAGAGAAGCCTCTTTTTAAAATGCAAGTAGCACGAGCCCAGTTTTGGACGTGCCACTTCGCACAATGAAAGTCTCACGCGCGAGACAATAAAGCGCAGCAGGCGGTGAGTCGCTTCGTCACTTCACAAGCTGGACAAAGCAAGCAAATATGAACGAATTCTGTATGAAAGTTTTTCTGCTGCTAGATGGCAGTCGTTAGCTACAAAGAGCTAAAGCGCAATATTTCAGGTTTTTCCCCCCCAAGCAAAGGCCCCTGGGGGTGCAGCCTCATAAACTTCTACAAAGCACCTATATACCACTCTACGCCATGTCTGAAAATTTGAAGGTTCTACGATGTATACTTTTTCTATAAAGCTTCGGACAAAAATCGATCTGAAACATGCCATAGGAAACCAAAAAAGAATAGCGGCAAAAACAAGATATGTCCCGAAAATATATTTTCGGCCTATATAATAACGTCAAAAACAAGATATGGCCCGAAAATAAATTTTCGGCTTTTTTATAGGAATTGATGTTACATTATAATTATCGGTTTAGCAGGTATGTGTTGTTCAAGTTGTGAGTGGAATTATGGCAAAAATGTGGGACCGGTTGAGCAGCAGTGAAAGAAATTTTGGTTAAACGAATAAGATTGTGTAAGTGTATCTTAAACTGTTGTTGAGCAAATAAAAAAAGAGAGAATACATTGAGGATTAAATTGCCAGACACAAAAAATTTTGGTATTTCGGTAATACCAAAAACCTAAAAAGATTTAATCCTAAACCACAGACAGTAGGCCCGGGTTCCCAGGTCAACAAACTTTGTACCACCCTGGAACTGCATGCATTATTTTTATTACATTATGTTATGGCTTAACTTTCTATGTCATCTTTAAAAGAACTCGCGGTTGTGAGATAAGTAAAGACTGTCAATGCGACCATCGAGGTTGGCACCCCTGGTCTAGAAGTTGATAACATATCGTGCATTCAGTTTAAACGGGCAAAAATAGTAATTTAAATAGGGTCAGCCTTTTTTTAGGTTCATTAATAAGGCAAAAAAACGCTTATATAGCCAATAGTTTGCAATGAGACATTTTAAAAAGGGCCGTTGGACGCACTGCACCTTACCACCCCCCTTGAATCCAAACATGGCAAGTCATCCCCCTTAAATCCAAACAAATCCAAGCATGATGAGTCATAGAAAACTTGTTTAACCCCGAAAAATGCCAAACATCATAACCAAACAACTTGAACATACGTACTGTTCGTTGGTCACTTTGAGTAAACCCTTAACGCAACGCATTACAATTTAACAATTCACCGCGGCCACAAACAATGATGTCCACATGTGTCCGCCGGCCTGGGTTCGGACCAACCTATATGGTGTACTGTATTATACTGAACCCCAACAACACATATGACTTTGCTTTTATATTCTTAGGATTCAATTTTTACCCTGATTTACACTTTGTAGTATAAATAATTTTACTATTACATTCTCTTTTGTTTTAGAAATTGTGTTTGCTTTTCAATTTAATACAAAATTTTGCTTTGGTAGTGAATAATTTTGGGTACTTAAGTCGAAGCAAGATAGGCCATGACAATGAATCCTGAATAGTAAGTAAACTAAGGCAATGCTTGCGAACTATGTGTATAATCAGGTGTACTAGGGTTGCAAAATTCCTGGCAATTTTCAGAGCGGAAACTTTCCATGGAAATTTGGGGAATTAACAGGAATTTTGGGAAATTTTCGGAAACATTTAAAAGAATCTTCGTTTAATATTGAAACAGGAAAATAATGGCCTTATACTGTGAAAACAACACTGACCAGTCTGAGCCAAAATATCCCCAGCTTACGGTAGCTAAATCTTTAACATTTGTTGTTTTGTGAGTTACAAAGGCGTTGTACTAGTTCAGGGGTCGGCAACCTACGGCCCTATTTGACAAAATAGACACAAGTCCATTTCACAGACTTTTTGGCTATTTTAACTCCGTAAGTTCGAAAAATTTTCCCGCTACGCGCGAATGATCTTCATACATTCGGTTGGTTTACGTTTTGTAATGTCTTTTCAAAAGATTAAAGCTTCTTTTACCGTTGCGGCGTGGAAAGCTGACAAGTGCGTCACGGACAAACGGAAATCGTATTTAAACTTTTTTTGTCTTTTTTTAAACATTTTATTATTTTCGGCAGCGTAATAAAAACTGGAAAGAAATTTAAAAGAAATACCGGTATACCAAAAAAAACGTTTAAACTTAGCTTTTAAAAACTTAGCAAATATTGAATTAGACTAACCAATAAAGTTATCGCATTTCTTCAAAGTAGTTTCATTACACTTTTCATTAGTAGTATGGATGACGACGTGTGGACTCAAATTTTAACCAAACAAACGCTTTTTTTCGCGCTTTGCGCCAACACTTTACTGCCTCCTTAAATGTAATTAAACACGTCTTTAAGTGCAAAAAAACGATACCCGCCTGATTTACAGTTGTTCTAACATCTTAATAACACAATTCTTAGTTAACTTATTGTGCGGTCCGCAGAGATATTTCTAGTTTGGTTTAGGCCCGCGACTAGAAAAGGTTGCCGACCCCTGTACTAGTTGCTGCCGGATAGCATCTCCTCCTGCTCGTCTAGAAATGCTCAAGATAGGTTTTTAATATTTTTTTCTGGTTAATAAAATATTTACCAAATGTTTTAAACATAATAAATTTATGCCAAATTTGAAAATTCCCAATATTCCCATTATTTCCACCCCTTTACAATCCTAAGGTGTACCAACATTTTTAGTGAAACATATAGATTGTTCATTTTTAACCACTTTATCCAATGTTTGCTTAATTGTTTAATATCAACATTAAAAAATCTTCATCTATATGTTCTTAGTTAATGATTACCAACTAGCAAAATAACCAAACAGGTACCACAATTGTCATATTTGCAGCAGTTGAAATATTTTATATGTTTATTTCTGAAGATTTTGATTTAGAGGCAGTGTTAAAGTTTAAATTGTTATTCTGTAGAATATCACCTGTTCTTATGCATTACTATTTATTTATATATTTTTTTGTTTGTAGTGACTATCTTTTCAAATTGTTACTGATCGGAGACTCTGGTGTTGGAAAGTCCTGTTTATTATTGCGATTTGCAGTAAGTTGCTACCTTTTACTCCATTATGAATGTCAAAAATTTTTTTGTGTAATTTTTTTTGAAATATCAAACTATCAAGCTTTCCAGTTAATAGTTTATCGGATGTGATTTTTTTGTTGGGTCTTATTGATATTCAGACAAGAATAAAGGCCCTGAGCTTTAAATAATTGAAGGTAACATACATCCTTGATAGCATTGTGTCACAAGGATCAACCAGACTAATTAAAAAAATGTTGGCTTAAAACAGACGGAAAGTGACAACAAAGGCGCTAAGAATATGTTTCTAAAACTATGTTACCAAAACAAAACAATGTTAGTATAGCAAAATTGCACCAGGATCTCAGCCTGATTCATATCGTTAATCCAGTTTAATCTCATCCAGGGAAGAGTTCTATCTCTGCTAGACTCTTACAAATTAGTTTTAAAAAGGTAGTGAAAATTTTGACTATATTGGAACAATGGAACTATGGATAGCTAAGAAACATGATATAAAAATAAGGGTAATTTTTTCATAAACTGTAAGAATTTACAAAATGTGGTTTCTGAGAAGCAATTCACCATTAGTGTAGTTTGTAGGAAAAAAATTATACTGCTTGATCACATTTGTTGGTGACTTGCACTGCCATATAAACACTGTTTAAGACCGCCAGTGGATCTTTAAACCCTTATAGAATAGATTTAAACCATCCCAACTAGACCTGCTTTGAAATGATACAATTGCTAGGATGTTCAAGGTAGATACCTTATGTATTCATCATATTCATCATGATGATAAGTGTCAAAAAAAACACAAAGGTTAAAAAAGATCTGAAACAACTTTTAAAAAGACAAAATACTGCAGTTATGCTGAAATTGACATCATCAGGGCTACCATCTGAATATCAACAATAAAAATGCATTATTGTTTTTTTTTCACCTGTTGTCAAAGTTGTGTGGGAACTTCTAATCTAAGCAAAGTAGAAAGTGTTTTGTACTGTATTACTTTTAGGATGACACCTACACAGAAAGCTACATAAGTACAATCGGAGTTGATTTCAAGATTCGAACAATTGAACTTGACGGAAAGACCATAAAGCTTCAAATTGTAAGTTTTATTATAGAAAAATATGTTTATAGTCTCATTACCCAAATAAATATAATATAAACTTTTGTAATTAACTTGCCGAAATTTCAACTCGTCTAACAGGTTCATGTGCCAAGGTGTTTGTTGTTTCCTCAAAGTACCGTCTTATCTGTTTTCCATAATAAATTTGGGTACTGAAATTCTTGGCAAATAAAATGTCCCAATGTACGAAATGTGATAAAAACAACTTAAACAAGTCAATTTATTTAGTCAGAATGGTTCCAATTTTTATTCTAATTTTGTTACTTTTACAGTGGGATACAGCTGGCCAGGAAAGATTTAGAACAATTACATCCAGTTACTACAGAGGGGCGCATGGAATTATTGTTGTTTATGACGTTACGGACCAGGTGACTACATTTTCTTTACTTAATTTGCAAGAAAAAAAACAAAGCGAAATTGTATTAAATAAAAATATTTTAACTTTATTATTTATATAATCATGTTTTTTTGTAATTAGTGATGGTAACAAAATTAAAAATATCTTATTTTTGTCACTGGTTGTCAAATTGTATTCAGGTAAATAAGTAACTTTAATTTTCAGGAATCTTTTAACAATGTAAAACAGTGGTTACAAGAAATCGATCGATATGCTAGTGAAAATGTCAACAAACTACTAGTTGGAAACAAATGTGATCTAACAACCAAAAAAGTAGTTGATTACACTACTGCAAAGGTGAGCATTTGTGCGTTCTAAAGGTGATAGGTGGTAACGTTTTTCTGTTAATAAACCAAATATGGTGGAAACCTATTAACTAGGATATCAACTTTCTTTAAATGTTTATTGTTAAAAAAAATATTGTTTATTAGATAAATCAGGGTGGTCCAAACCCAGGCCCGCGGGCCGCGTGTGGGACATCATTGTTTATGGCCCCGCGAACACTATTGAATTATTGTAATCCGTATAGTTGAGGGTTTAATCAAATGACCAACGATCAGCAAGCATACTGCAATTGTGTTTGGTTATGATTACATTTTTTTCGGTTACACTATTAAATAAACCAGATTAGCCTACTATCGTTTATAAAGTTCTAATCCAGAACGCCGAATTTTTGAGATGTATTAGACCGGCTTGAAAGTCGCACTACGTCCTATATGGGACTTTTTAAAATGGCTGTTTTGCGAACTTATAAGTTATATTTGCTTTTTGTTTTCCGTCTTTAATATGAGTATAACATAAAAATACAGCCCAATATAAATTACTATTTCTGCCCCTTCAAAGTAAATGAACGATAAAATATGCTGCGCTTCCCGAAAGTATTGTTTTACAGCAGTGGTTCTCAACCGGGGTGCCCTGGCACCCTATAGCAGCGGTCTCCAACCTGTGGGTTGCGACCCCAAGTGGGATCGCCTGAAATTTGTCTGGGGTCGCCATAACTCACCATATTTGTGCTGTTTTAGTACGATTTATGTATTTGTTTTTTTAGAACAACGTCACACAAATAAACGTGACCGATTATATAGCATAGACAAGCTTTTCTTTTTTCTACATCAGGGGTTCTTAAACTGGGGTCCGTGGGCCCTTTGGGTTCCGTGATAATTTTTAGGGGTTCATGAACCCTTATTGAAGTATTACTGTATATTTAGGAAGTAAATCAATTTATCAAAAAAAAACTGTTTAATTAAAAATAAAACAGTTTTGCACTGACGATACTAAGACTCCATGCAACTTTCACATTTTTGGACAGAAATCAGCAGATTTATCAGCAGAAGTCTATTTGTATTGTGACGTAAATTTATAACGTCACTTTTAAATTTTTTTTGCCTTTTGTTTTTGCCCTACTTAAGAGCTGCTAGGTTAAAATGAACTAAAGAATACCTAACAATCTCTATTATTTGACGTATTAGTGGGGGATTGCGGCAGACTGTTGCTACTGGCCACATTATCATGTAAGACCGGAATCTGTCTGCGGGCCGCTCAAAATCCCGTCGCAGGCCGTATGTTGCCCGCCCCTGGTCTATAGTGATTGTTTTTTAAACTTAATATAGAAGTACTTGCCAAATAAAACGAGAAATGCAAACACGTAACAACTCTATGGTTGAAATTGAGTACTTTTCAAAATAATGAACAACCTCTATGCTTGTAGGACTGGATTTTCCTCACTAAACAACTTGCTTCGCACTTCAAAAACTTTTTTTAGAAAAACTCAACAAAATTAATTCCTGCCAATTTTACTGCATAATGTGTCTACATATTCAGGCATTTCAAAAATATATGTGATTGAATATTTGAAAAAAAAAAGTTACAACCATATGTTTTTTTTGTGTAATAAAGATGTTTCAAACAAATATTTTTTTTATGAAATAACACTGGTCAACAAAATTTCACTTTTTTTTATTTCAAATATACCTTTAGTTTTTTTCTGCCAATCACATTTTTAAGATAACGTCAAATTTAAATTTTCTTCTTATATCGCTAAGTTGATAGGGTATTCTGCTGTAGTGATCAGAAATTAAAGTTGATATGTTAGGAGGTGGCAATGCAACTACAAAGTACAACAAAGATGTGTTGTTACTGGGGCCATTTTTTGACTTTATTTTAACCTAACAAAATGGCTTATTTGTAGACGCCACAATTCTTCCTTGAATTGATACCACTTACCCAAACATAATATTTTGTCGTTTTCAGACCCAAACGTAGGGCTTAATATTTTGTCGAAAAGTCAAGGTGTTTTACGGATTATTAAAAGTGTGTCGTGTTTTTGGTGATATATTTAGGTAGCTTGTGTTATTTTGTCCTTGTGGAAAGGGAACTGTGCCTCAATTTTCTCCCCACGGTAATATCTAATAAACAGCAAATTAAACAGGGAAGAAGTAATGTAACCCCCTTCACGCGACTTTAATTCTTAAAATCCAAACTGTTGATCTTCGAAAAGACCCGGTTTTTGAAGAGAAAGTTTATAAGAATTATTTAAATACGTAACAATAAATAAACAATGGACAATTTGCGATAAAAGTTACTGCGGATTCAAGTGGGCATTATGACATTTCCTGCTTTTATGGGTTAATATGGTATAATTGTGTCGCAGTTCCTGATTCACAATGCTTCCACAACGATTTTTACAAAAATTACTCTCAAGAAACACAAAAACTTTGTCAAAAGCCATAATTTGACAAATTTTGACTTTATTGAAAATTTTGACTTTATTGTAAATATTGACTTTGTTGTAAATTTTCACTTTATTTTGACCTATAAACTTCTTAGAAACAGTCCCCTAGATGCTGAAAACAACGTTTTGATTTTTTATGCTTTTACATTAATAGGGCAAAAAAGAGCATAGTCAGTAAAAACTCTTATTTAGAGCGGGGGCGTGCAACCTTTTATTCTGCCAGGCCAAATATGTGTAAAGAAATCCAAATCCGCACTGACGATTGTAAAGTAATACATGTTTTCTGTAAATTAATTTGTCTAATCGGTTTTCATCACCCATGCGGTGTATGTTTTGTTTATCATAAGTAGAAAAACCAAGGAAAAATATGACTTTAGAAGAGTGCTCAACACAGCAGTTGAGTGTTTGACAATAATTCGGCGTCATGAAGCCGAAAACTATTTTTGGGGCCTTTTTTAAACACAGTCACACTTTTCACGTGATTTCTATACGGATACAGCTGTAGGGTCGATGGCCCTTGCAAGTTGACAAAATCATCTTGATAAATGCAAATGAGATAATAGTTCGCGATTCTTAATTGTGTGCTAAAGGCATCTTATATCCAATCTTGCTAAATTGGACGTTTTGTCTACTTAACCCAAAGAGTCTGGTATTTTTCGCGAGACCGCTTTGTTGCCATATCCTTGAACGTATTTAAACTCAATTGAAGTTGCGCATACAAGTTTCTTCAGAATATTAGTTTCATGACAGCACGAACGCTTTGTTACGCCATTTTTCAAACTTTCACGACTCGCCCCCATACAAAAAAACATTAAATCTGCCGCGGGGCCCCTGCCAACTCAGGGTTGAAATACTTTGTACCGGTACACTACAAATAATATTTTCGCAGTCGAAAATTTTCTTAAAGGGAACACTGACTATTAGTTTATGATACTTAGGGAAAGGCGGGGCAAAACGGACACCTTAATTAAGGGATAAATGCTATTTTTTAAGTTTTACTAAATGTTTTTGATAAACATGGTGAAACCGAAAGGTCTCACTGAAAGTTACTTCTATGCTTAAATAAAGCAACTGGGAGAAGCATACATTCTGAATACATTAACATTTTTAGACGATTTTGGCACATACAAAATGGACCCCTAGATGGGCAAAACCTACCCCACAATTAAAATATAATTTCATTGCCTTGTGTGAAAATGCAGGATGACGGATTTTTGTTTAAGGGGCGCATAAAAATTTTCCGAAAAATTGACAGTCGCAATTTTTGTTAAGGAGAAAAGTGAGGGGTCCAGTATGGCCAATTAAAACGTGTTTTTAATGTAGGCCTATGTATGTATGTATTTTTATTACTTTTTGTACCTCATAATTGTACAATTGTTCTTCTTGCAAAATTTTATGCCAAAGTTCGACCACCTATTCGGGCAATATATTGTAAAAAAACTACTTTTTAGCTGCGCTGTACAGAGAAATTTGTTTCTTTTTTTTTAAAACTCGCATAAACATTGAAATTGAATATAAAACAATTACATTTCAAATGAGCGAAAAAGATCAAACGGACATTTTTAATATGCTCTCTTTGCATGGCCATAAGTAGCTATTCGAAAGCATTTCAAAAACAAAAAAATTGCAGTGCTCAGTGTAATTCACTTCACACAAAGTTGTAAACTTTCAGCAACTGCATCCAAAACACATTTTATAGTTTTATTTTGTTAGCAGATAACATTCTATTCTAATATGTTAGCAGGTCACATTCTATTCTAATTCTAATAAACTAAGAATTTACATGCTATATAGGCTAAGGCGACCTAGACTAAGGAACAGTCAGGAAGTTTTAATATTTTAACAGTTACCTGAATGTTTAGTGGTGCGGGCCAAAAACCAAAGCACACCGCGGGCCACATATTTTGGTTACGCGGGCCGCAGGTTGCACGCCCCTGATTTAGGGGCATCATAAGAGCACTTGCTATTATATGTTTTATGGTCAATATATTTTTGAACAAATTTTAATATGCATCTAATAGCTCTCTTTTGTGGTTCTTCTGTTATCATTGCCAATCTTTGAGACAACTAATGTGATGTTAACATTGATTTAAATAGAAATAAGTTGTAATGTTATATTTAGTAAACAAAAATAAACTTCAATAATGAAAACCAGTCTTGTGAAAGGGTCTGCTTGGATGTGTTCAACAGGATTTCTCGGTTTTTTTTTTTCAGGAATACGCTGACACTTTAAAAATCCCCTTCCTTGAAACAAGCGCCAAGACAGCAAATAATGTTGAACAAGCCTTTATGACAATGGCGGCTGAAATAAAGAATCGAATGGGTCCAGGAACTGCTGCTTCTCCAGGTTGATACTAAAAATTTTATTTATACTTTTGTGTTCTAGCCATGCTGTTTTTAAAGGACCTATTTGCTTTTCTAAATATTTTTAATATTTTACAGTATTGACTGAAGAGTTTTCATTATTCTTCCTAATCACACACCTATGCCTGATCATGTTCATTAATGTGTAAAACATATTCTTCTTTTCCATTGCCAATTTGTCGTTTTTAACAAGCACTTTATGTTCTTTTGGGAAATATATGAATCTCCAAATGTTTTGTTTAAATTGGGTCATTGATATAAATCACTAGATTAACACCCTTTTTACTAAACCACCTATTCACAGGACATTATCCAGAAAGATAAATAACCTGAACTAATTGGCACCAAAGCAGTCATTAAATTCCAATTTCAGCATGTAATAATTAATCATCTAGGCATTAAAATTGAATTTCACTACAGTAGTCCAGCAAAAACGTTTGTTCAGCCATTGACCAATGCAAAAGTGTTTAAAATCATTTGTTGGTAATTTTGTCTTATCAAAATGTTAGCTATAAAAATGACTTTTAAAAACAAGATTGGCTATTTGAGGAAATGGTTGAGTAACCAGTTTAGTTGAAACACAAGGTAAAAAAATTGTAAAAATTACCAAAGATCAATCATAATACATAAATTGTTCGGCTGTTCCCTTGTTATTGCTCCAATAAAGATATACTGTGCTGCACTTTGCTGCTATTAAGATTTGTTCTTTATTTTAAAGGGCAAAGAGCCAATGTTGATATATCAAGTAAACCGGTAGATGGAAACAAAGGAGGGTGCTGTTAATATCCTTGTTTTCTGCATTTTTTGCCGAAGACTGTTTCATAGGACTCCACCCAATCAGTTGATGCAAGGAAATATCTGTGTTTAAGTTGAATTACAGCTGTGTAATTGTGGTCAACTGAAACATTTCATACACTTCAATATCAGACAATGCCTAAATCAATTCCTTAGGTAACCCATACCTTACTACAGGCAATAATAACAATTGTTACAGATAATTGCCTTTTATCTCTTACAATAGAGAAAATCAATTTTTACTGTCGGAACTTTTATATCATTGTGTGGTAATAGTATACGCATATTTATTAGATTCTCACACACTCATGCTTGGCCATAGTTAAATGTATTTCTGGTGGTTTTCCTTTATTTCGATGCTTTAGTGTTGTAAGTGTATATATATATCTATTACCACCTTTTGAATTATTTCTATCTTTCCATTCTTAGATAGTAATATTAAATTATATTTTACAGTAACACTACTATGATTATTGATGTTCTATTTACTGTTGTCCATGATTGTGTTGAAGCTTATACAGAAAGGCACTGTATACAGTTAGTGATTTGTTATTGCAACATGGTAATTGATTAACAGGGCTGCCTAAAACCCTATTACTTAATGTTAGCATTTAGTTTTCCTGTTGAAATATATGTGGCCATTTTTGCAATACTTTCCTAATACTTTTAGGAACTAATATTTGTTATGTTAAATACAGTTTTATTTGGAAGACTTTTATTTCATAAAATATTTTGTGATAATATGTAGAAGAGTGTTTCCCTATATTTCAAAGTTGGTATTGTATATTTTAATGTCCACGGAAATATTTTACTTACAATTTCATTCCATGGCAATATGACTTGCATACTGAATACGAGTTTTGCGATTGTTTTTTTTCTTTTTGAAGAATTGTCACCAGCTAGAATAATAATTAGTCCTAACTTGATATCATTTTTTCTCCCAATTAACTTGTCTAAATCATCTAATGTTTTGTTCAATGTGCATAACGAGCTGACATATTTCTTTCAAAAAGAATAGTTTAAAGAAATCCATGTGAAATACGTATAAGGATATTTTCTGGCAAGTTTAATAATAATTATTGATCGGTCTATATGGCCTATTGCGTAACTGATAACCACTTCGTCTTTCACTTAATATCGTTGTTTGAAATTGTTACAGAAATTGTGTTAGGTGCCCAACCTAGACAATAAACAACTGATGAAAATGCAGTGCAGTGAACTTTACGCATTGAATTAAAAAAACAGCAAAATGAAGTAATGATATTGCCGATCTAATCGTTTTAAACCAATGGCTCCGTTTTGGGTTCTACTCTCCAGATCTAGTATAGAGCGATAAGGACTTTCAAAACCAACGTGCAATTCGGAATCACGTCTCTCTCGAAAAGCCTGCGCACTTCCAATAGCATACAGGCCCATAATCTTTTATTATCCATTTGATGTCCGTTAGTTAAAAGACACCGTCGTAAATTTAAGATCCTATGGAAAAAGGAGTTTGGTAATTTACCTATGTTTTCCGTAATAATCATATCGTACACATCTACCGTGATCTCGTCAGTTAATTAGCAAAACGTTAAATTCACGTACATATTACATTGGAACTACCGGCTAAAAACCTGGTATACAAATTACGTTGATGCTAGTAACGCTAAATCGTGACGATCTCTTATTATAATAAATGGCAAAGTTTGTCCACCGGTCGGTCGTTGGCATATGGTCTTAAAGAAAAAGATGGAGCAACGTCGCTCACACTGTCCATAGAAGTGCTATTGGGTAAAATAGAAAGAAACCCGTGTGCTCCCAGACAGAAAAAATAGTCTCTTAACCACTACAAAAAGTCGCGCATCTCAAGCGAGAGTCGTCGCAAACCAGTCGCGTAGTCCTAAGCAATTTTTATTTTTAAAGGTTTTTTTGTTACGTATGACGCAGTTTGGTGCTGGGATTGGCCCACGTATTTGCTTGAATATCACGCAACTGCTGTTACAACCTAAAGTTTTACCTTTGTTAGTAATTCTGGATCGATAAATGTGACCGGTTTTCACCATTACAAAAACACCACATAGCATTGCACTTTGATTACATGATAAATTGTCACAATATTTTTGTAAACCATCGACTGTAACATGTGGCTTCAGCAAACTTTTATTCCACGCCAAACGATTAGATGCCGCTTCCACACAGGCCGTATATCTTTAGAAGATGATAGTTTTATTGTGGGAAAGCATTTAGTTGAACCCGCTTTGCTAGGCCTAAACTAGGGTAGCCATATTTTAAAACGCGAAATTCCTGACAAATTTACCGCGGTTGCATTGGCCAACTCCAGATCATGGACCCTAAAAAAACTCAAGAAATACGGTACCGTAAAAATGATTTGTTAAAACGTGACGTATTTTTTATAATAAAGATGGAAAACAATGGCTTGCTGCGTGAAAAATTAATATGTATATAGTTCAAGTTGCCCAAATTTCATTTCGATGGTGCGATGAGACCCACGGCGCATTCTGACTGATCCGATTTCAACAAAATGGGCTACACATAGATTTCGCGCTGTTTTATTTAGGCTACATATTTTTTACTAAGTTTATCAGAACTGATGTGCGATTTATATCTGCGCTACTTTTATCGTGCACTGTACTAGTCGCATTCAGTGTTATTTACCCTGATGTACTAGTCGCATTCAGTGTTATTTACCCTGTTGAAGACGACCTGTATAGGACGTCGAACCGTCGGAGTAAAAAAAAATTACATTTGTCAGAAGAGCTCTACAAACTTGATATTATGCCTGGCAGCAATAGCTTATATATCTGCGCTACGTTTGGAAACGAGATGCATGTACCAGGGTTACCAACTAAAAATTCTGCTTCCCATTTAAATTCTATCATTTCTGAAGCATCAATATTTTACTTGTATTTCACTCGTGGATTACGTAAATTTAGGATTTTGCAAACCCAACTCGAATCCTTAAAATAGACAATGTTTATTATATAAATTCGCCTAATAAACAGCAACTAGGCCAGTTAAAAAATTGTGTGTAGCCAAATAAATAGACTTTAAACCAGGGAGTCGAACCGTTTGACTTTTCCGGTTCAAGTTCAGTTCGGGTTCAAGGATTTTTACGGAATCCGGTTCAGTTCCGGTTTAGGTTTCGAGCAATTTAAAAGTCCCGGTTCAGTTCCGGTTCGACCATTGTTATTTCAAAACCGGTTCATACTGTTCCGGTTCGGATACAATATAAGTTGCGTTAAATCTAAAAATGTGTAAATATTTGAATTATAAGTCATTTAATCTAAGTTACGTGACGTTTTAAAAAGACAGCCACTCATTATTCAAATATCTGAAAAATAAAAAATCCACGTTTTATTTATTAATATTAATATTTTTTTTTACAAAATTTCGAACATGGCATAAAAACTTTCCCATAAAATATTGAACATGGCGTAACATAAAGTTGTGACGTCATGCTGGAGTGAACCGCTTTTGTTTACAGGTTCGGGTTCGGTTATGGTTCAGGTTCTTTCAAATTATTCGGTTCAGTTTCGGTTCGGCTCCTTAAAACCTTGCAAAAAACGGTTCAGGTTCGGTTACGGTTCGGGAAAAATTGACCCAAAACCGGTTCATAAAGTTCCGGTTCGGTTCCGGTTCGACTCCCTGCTTTAAACAACTTAAAACAAGTGTGTTTTCGCAGTAGGTTTTGTGGTGGACAAATGATGTTTACCTGCAACTCCATATTGGATAAAGAAAAATATATAATCTTGCTTGTTTAAGGTTTTTCATCATTTAACTTGCAGTACAAAAATGAAAACAAAACATGCTGGGTAAAATTAGTTTTCTAACTGAGCTTATTAAAATAGAACACAATACACAAGAACACTTTTCAAAAGCGTTAAAAATATGATTAAAAACCATAAACTTGGTAAGTTGTGACGTAACAATCAACAGTATTTACAGCACTCGCGAGTTACTCTCTATGAATATTTTGAGCTATTTAAACAGCAGCACATTAACTTCGCAACAAAGTTAAAAAAACTTTATCGCACACAAAAAAGAAGCTTACTAATAGAGCAAAAATTGGAATCTTACATAATTTGAAATATCTATCGGCACCTATAGACTAGTACCGCGGCACTCTGGTTGAAAACCACTGTAAATTTTGGTATTAACAAATATCGTTTTCTATATTGTGAATGTATTGGCGTTATATTTTTTACAGAGCGGTCAGATCCCGAACAAAAAAGCAGATTTTTTCATTTCTCCCGGACGCAGATTTTCACATTAAAATCCTGACGTATGGCAACCCTAGCCTAAACCCTAAAGCAGTGTTTCCCAACCTTTTTTACACTAGTGCCACCTTGGGCTCAATAATATTTGATATCGCCCCCTAATCTTGCGTTACAGTAAATTATTATATTAATCGTAGTCTAACATCATATGGTCTTCACTTTCGTATAGTTAAGGCTGTCTAACATACATTCACTATTGGAATTTATACATACATTATTTCACCAGGTTATGTTATTACCAGGAAAAAATCATATCTTTCTGCACCAAGACTTTAAATCCTTTTCTAGTCGCGGACACCAACCAAACTCATAAAGGTCCCTGCGGGCCGCACAAAATGTTAACTTAGAAAAATGTTAGAACAACTGTGAATCAGGCGGGCCCCGGATTTTTTTCATCCAAACTACTAATGAAAAGTGTAATAGTGCTTGTTAATGTTTTGAAGTCCTGGCGCACCTGGCGAGCGAAGCGAGCGCGATTTTTTAGGGGTATAACGGCATTTCTTTTAAATTTCCTGCTATAGTTTTTATTACATTGGCAAAAAAATAAAAAATATTAAAAAATATATGTCTAATATTTTTGAAAACGTTTTCCGTTTGTCCGCGACACACTTGGCAGCCTTCCACGTCCCAACGGTAAAGAAGCGCTGATCTAGTCCAAATACAGCATCAAACCGTAAACAAACTGGACGTAGAAACATAATTGGCGCGAAGCGCGAAAATTTTAAGACTCAAAACGCCCCCTTGTAACTCGCCAACGCCCACAAGGGGGCGTTACCGCCCACGTTGGGAAACCTCTGCCCTAAAGCGAAAATCAACGGCTTTTCTGTTTTACACACATGACATGTTATGCAATTTATATTTAACGTGCAGTGTAGGAAAACGTAGTGCAACGTTTAGGCATGAGTAAAACTCTATTGCCATTTCAAAATATAATTTCACATTATTTATAGCCCTTTGACGAACCTGTAACATCACTTTTCAGTTACTTGTGAATTGCCTCATTCATCTTTTATAGCCATGGTCTGTCCACAAGGCAATTATATATATATATATATATACAAACCTTCCCGCGAACGCGAATCGCTACCATTGGTTTTGTTTAAATTCTCGAGTAAGCCTACTTTCGTTTCGCACCTTGCAGATGGCGGAAGGCGTCATATAGTTTTCAAGCGCATTCATGTGGGCCTGTACACTTACAGTATAGCTCGCGATTTTTTGTTTGTATGCTGGGTCTCTCTGCGATTTTTATTCGAACTCGAAAATCTGTCAAACCCTCTTGATGCAGTGTTTGCCCGGAAATGTTTGTTAGCGTTAATTTCTTGTTACTGAGTTTAATCGTTGTTTTCAAATACCTACTTGTAAGATTCGCAATATAAGCAATTGCTTTACTCTTTTTATCAATTTTAGCAAGGCCTGGTAGAAATCATGTGGTTTCTGCTTGTTTTGCCAGTTCTTAGCCTATATGAGTGGATGATTTGCCCCTCTAGCGACGTAGATGGACTAATTTGGGTTTGACCTATATTTTTTCATTTTTCACTCTTCCACTATATTTTGTAATTCTAAAAAAATATTTTTCTATTTGGGGCAATTCGCTTGCTTGTGCCTAGCCTCACCCCAACTTTGCATGTTAATTGTTGTCCATGGTATGTTACGTAAAATCGACCGATTAACTCTTTTATATGTAGATCGGAATTGAGTTTTCCGATAAGTTTGACTTGTTCTTAGTTGATATTTGCATTGGGCCAATAGCAATCCTACCTTGCTCTTCTTGTGGGTAATTTTTTTAAACTTTTTCATAACGTCGACTCAATGTTTCTGCTATTACCTAAGTTTAAAAAGTCATCCCAGCCGATTTCCACGTTGATGAGACACTTTAGTTCAGGGTTCGGCAACCCCTGAGATGATTTTTCCGAATTAATTAATTAACGCCCACGTTATATCACCTTAAGAAAGTGCAACCATTACATAACTACCAGATCATTATCTTTGTGTGGCCCGCAAAGGATATGCAAAAAATATTGTGGCCCGCGATGCTGTCAACCTAGCTTGGACCACCCTGGTTTGGACAATGGCGTATAATAATTGCGAGTCTCTGGTCTATATCGAGATTCAAATATCAAAATTAATGAATGATTAAACGTTTATAGCAAATTAAAACGCTTGTATTTGCTGCAGAAAGAAATTTCCGCTCTGCGATCTTAAAGCAAAACACAAAATTTAAAATACTATACATCCCTTCAAAATTACCATGACGATCTTTTCGTAATTAAAAACGACACACCGTATATTGTTTTTTAAGTTTTAGGTTGGCCTCAGAGAGGGTTGCGCTGGGTTCATGATTTCCAGTAACCCAACCGAGAGTGAGGCAAATTGTTTTGCTTGCCACACTCACTCGAAAAATTTGTACAGAGATTGTAAAGATGTAAACTCTAAAGCTGCGGTTCCCAAACTGGGTCCGTGCAGCATTTTCAAAGGGTCCTCAATGAGAATTGAATTAGTCTAAGTTTTTAAACGTTAGGGCTAATGCTTTAGCGAATGTGTTTAAACATCAGTCTATGTTTTAAAAATTGTCTGTCATCAAGTCTTTAGTTATTCTTTATTATTCGATAATAAAACGAGTTTTATGATGTCTCTCGTGACATCATAAAACATCTATTAGGCTGTACAGTACTATCTGCTATCAGCGAATCGTTCGCATTAGTTAGATTAAGATTTAGAAACAATTGTAACTGCACTAGTGTACTACAAGAAACATGATTCAACTGACACGTACCTTGAACTTTTATAGGGCTGCGAAATATCAAAATAGTCGCAGAGGTCCAGCAGGAATTTTTTCAAAAAAAGTATGGGAACCACTGATCTAAGTAGTCATCCCATTAGTGTTAAGACCGGGTCGCCCTCCAATTATCGCACGCTATGTTATGTTAATCTGCAATGACACATTATATATAATACTTCACAACAACGAGCCTTCTTACGGAAAAAAGTAATATATTTAGATTGCTCGTTCTGCAATGCTCATTGCAGGGAAATCTTTTTGAACTCAAAACATAGAAAACGGCGGCAAGGTGCACCGGTATTAAACAGATGTATTACTTCGTGATTTTTTGTTGTATTCTGATGGTGTTAAAGTAGTGATGGTGTTAAAGTAGTGTTTCGCTCTATTAAGTGTTTTGCGGGTTAACAAATTCCCGTACCTATCCAGGACAGAGCAAATTGTCCCTTAAACGGTCGGTTAAATGTTTTGTTAACGTTTCATATTTAATTTTATAAATTACAATGTTTGCATATTATTACGGAATCAGTTCGGCTTTTGTATTGATTCGCTTTTCTGATGTTGTTATTTTTCTTTTATACGATTGTGTCTAAATTTGTTATTTGAAAACGCACAAACTTTGTACGTACCGGTATTACCCACGTTCGGGCGGAAACAAGCAGGAAACAGGTCAGATTGAGCGCTTCTCAGCATTTCACCATTGCGTTGTTTTGCTGGCTTCACACGACTTTAAAAATATTGATTTGCAGCAAGAAATATGTTAACTATGAGTTTCTCAACAAGTTTGCTTATTTTTTGTACACTTCAAATAGGCTTGACCAACTCGGGTGAGTAAACATAAAATCAAATTTGATTTAATTGACTGAAAACGATTATGTTTACTTTTTCCACAAATTAAAATGTATTACTCGTAATAAATTGGTTTCGTACAATTTTGAGCTTTTCATTTCAATGTTAAATGCTTTAGAATTTTCTGTGGATTGCTATGGAGTTGAAGCGGTAGGGTTTGAGAAAAGAGTTTCATGGAATGACACTTGCGATGCGGTTTGTCAGTACAACTGCGACGCTTATGGTAAGGTTTATTCTCGACTTAAAACACTGAAGCGAGGTGAATCGCAATTACTGTGTATAACGCTGTTATAGTTGTAAAAACACTTAGATATGCTGATGCACAATATTGTGCTTTCAGAAACGCTGAGCAACTGCAGCACCTCTGTTGCCCCGGCTTCTTGTGGAACATCATCAACCTGTGTCCCAGGACGGGGGTGTGTTTGCAACGACCCCATTACAAAGGGCAACACATTGGAAGAAACAATAATTCACAACATCTATTGTTACAACGACACGGTTGATGTTAGGTATGATGTTTCTAACGCAGAGGTTCTCAACTGTGATATTTATGTATCTATTTAAGCTAACAGCATGAAATGATTTTATCGTCAGTATTTGTAATAATTGTGTAAAAACTTATTGTTTCAAGAAAATTCGTTTTGACTTTAATTAAGAAGGCTGAAGCACCAGCGCCTATTTTAATGTACTTATCGTCTTTCTTAACTTACTTTTATGCCATCTATGGGGGGGGGGGCGCTTTGGGCAAAGGTACAACCAGGGGTTCTTAAACTTTTTTTACCGCGAACCCCTAAACATTTTTTGGCTTCGCGTGGACCACGAAAAGAAATTTTCAAAAATGACGTCATTGATTAACGTCACAATATAAATAAACGTATAAATCTGCTGAATTCGGTCCAAAAATGTGAAAGTATGATGGCGTCGAAGTAATTCAGTGCACAACTATTTTATTCTTCATTAAACTATTTTCTTTAAGAAATTGATTACTTCTTAAATATTCACTAATATTTCAATTAGGCCTTCATGGACCCCCTAAAAGTAGTTTGCGGACCCCCAAGTGGTCCATGGACCCCGGTTTAGGAACCCCTGATCTAAACAAACTTTGATGAATCGACGTATTTTTTTCAGTACCGGTAACGTAAACTATTGTTATCTAACCATTCTAACGTGTCTCATCGTCTACCTTTAACGGTTTAAACTGGAGGGGAACTTTGCAACCAATAAGCCCACATGATAAGGAAAATAAAGATGACAAGGAAATAAGTACTTAATATTATAGTTTAGATAAATGTGCTATGAACCACTATGGATACGGTATTGGAGACATATTTTTTGGACGTCCGAATGCTATGAGCGTAACTGAATTTACAGCCAATCCACCAAATTCATCTTGCTATGGAAGAATTGTGTATGCTGATCGACCGACATACAAACTTACCTTTAAGTTTGGATTAAAGGACACGTGCAACATAACCACCGAGGTATAAACATGTTGTACGCTTTAAGTTAGAATAAAGTCTATATGTAAGTTATATTACACATTTTACAACAAATAAATCCAAGCGTAAAACCTGCAACTTCTTGTTTTGTACCATATTTTGTATTGATTCATTAAGCAATATTTAAAACGAAACATACCCATATTAACAAAAAACAAAGAGCCACAAAGGGTACAAAAACGAGACAAATTTATTTTACTAATATGATATTTCCCTTAATTTTTTCTTTCGAATCATTGGTAAGAAAAATAATTAGAACTCATTTTGTTGTTGAAAAAAGAAAAAAAGAAACGCAATACGCAAAAAAAGTACATTTTGCAATTGTTAGTAACGGGAGGACCATTCATTATTCTATGAAAAGAAGAAGACGTATAGTAGCCCTACGTTACTATTCAAATGTACAATGTTGTTACAATTTATGTTTACAATAGACAGGAAGAAATTAATTGATATAATATTTAACTTGCAAATAACGTTAATTTGACTTTTTACGCAAATGGCAATGTTTTAATTTCTGAAAGCAAAACGCAACACATTTGACGTTTCTTGCTGGAGTACACGCAATTATCGATGGTGCACAATCAATCGTCGACAGGTCGTCGGCCCTGTTTCTGCAATTTGATTGCTCATATTCGAGAACTTTTACAAAAAGTTATGGAGAAATATTACCGAATTGTTCATCATCCGAGACTCTTGTGAATGGAAGTTGTGTAGGTGAGAAAGTTGTTAAAAAAAATTATTGTTTCCTGAAAATCTTGCCCACTAACCCTTGTACGACCACAATACACTTTAAACACGAATGTGCCTTTTATTTAGCCAGCGGTGTCATCATCTGGCCCACAGGATATTATTTTGTTTTGGTGATGCCTAAACGTTTTCAGTTTTATTCTAAATGTACAGTGTTCGTTTATCACGTAAACAAAAAATGTTGAAAATATGCAAAGGGTATCATATTTTTGGCCAATCATACAATTTTTTTTAATTTCATGGTATGCTGTAGGCTGTACCCAGTGGTGGGATTCAAAATTTTTGTCAACCGGTTTTATCACAAAAGTCATATTTTTCAGCCGGTTCTGTTATAAAAGACACATTTTTCGACAAATAAACTGAGCAGCGGACATACATTACCACTCTGTCATACAAGGGCATGTTCTTGAGGTTTAAGTAGTTGCAAGAACAGAATGAACCCCAGGTTTCAGAGAATGGTGCGAATCGGCACCGATCCGTTAGAAATTTGCATTTATAAGCAAAAGGTCTACGACAGGGATGTCCAACCTTTTAGCAGAATGGGCCGCATTGCCACTTTAAAAATTTCGATGGGCCGCAAAATCTCTCAAATTAAAGGGGTGACGTCATAAGTTGCGTCATATCGTGACGTCATAAAACAACCTAACTTATAAACACCCGTTCTTCGAGAGTGAACTTATGCGCAAATATGCAAAAATTTAAGTTTTTACGTGTTTGGGCTGACATATTTCCTTAAAACGGTCCGGAAAAACACACATTTAGAAAAACAAACATCTTACTTAGCAATGATGGGTGCACAAAGTGCTCGATGGATGTTGAAATGCGACATTAGACTCGATTATAAAAACACAAGATTATGCCTACATCAAATACTGCGCGATCTTCACGTTTTGATGATATTCGAAACAACTGTTTTTAATAAAGGTTACTGAAAATGAGAATTAGTGGCGGGCCGCACGTAAATATCAGGCGGGCCGCAGGTTGGACATCCCTGGTCTACGACAATTAGGGCATCCTAGGACACTGCTAACAGCCACACTAAAACGCAGCAGTACCAGTAGTATCATGATGTGCACTTTTTACGCAACAATCCAGTTTTTAGACAAACAATCACAAAAGGAAAGTACTACAATTATAAAAATTAACACAATCTATAACTGTTACGTGCGAACTTGACCATTGCACGTTTAAAAAAAAACACTCGAGCTACTTGGTTCTCAAAAATCGGTGTGTTTGTGTTAGATCCTTACCGATTCGTTGTTCTCAAAAAACCTTCGCTATAACGGTTCTACAGATTTTTTGAGAACCACGAACCGGTTAGGATTACTGGTTTTTGTCAAAGGATTTTTGCATCTTATCTAATAGACCGATTTTTGAGATCTAAGTAGATCACATTTTTTTCAAATTTGTCCAATTGTCAAGTTCGCACATAACAGTTATACATTAATTTTTATATTTCCAGTAATTTTCCTTTTGTGATTGTTTCTCTAAAAATTGAAACTGTTGTCAGCAAATCCTGGAGTGATAGAACCTGTTCCCAATTAAATTTAATTTTACCATTAACTGTTAGGATAAATGCGCTATTTCAGTGGTTCTCAACCTGGGGTTCGCGACCCCCAAGGGGTTAAGAATTAGGCAATATGAACTAAAAGTTTAGCACTATAGAAGAAGCAAAAGCAATTATCTTTGTGTGATGTTTGCTGCAGTGAACCTGACGCGTTTATGACGTCACCATTACACTTATAACTTAATGAATCAAACGTAGTTTCAGTCTAACAATGTTTAATAAAAATGAATGAACGCTTAAAGTTTAAGCGAATGGTCTAAAATTAGGACGATAAACTGCTATAAATTGAATTAAAACGATAAATTGTCCTATTTTTAACTGCTGTGCCCGACGGTTTGTAAATCCTTAGGACAATAAGCTTTCCGTCCTAATTTGGCCTAATTTATTTAAAACATTGTGGGATGAAGTAAAACCACGGGCTCACGAGGCCTCCAAACTTTGTTTATACCAACTTTAACAACATAAATACGATTTGATGCGTATTTCTACACTAACTCTGGGCAGCTCAAAAGCGTCAGGTCAGGTGTAGTATAGGGCTCTCTAGTTTCAAATTGAAATTTAGGCCAAGTTACATTAAATTTGTGCTAGTTTTACAATGGGTTACAGGCAAAGTATTTCTATTTTTCAGGGGCATCATACATTTTTACACAGCCTTTTTTAAAACATCCACAGAATTTCAGTAACACATTTTGGTGTTGCAATTTTGGCAAAAGGAAATATAATTTACAGACAGCTTTCCTATTGCACTGTTGTTAACGACTATCACCAAGAACAGTTACCACTATTGATTCCCTTTGGTCTCGCACTATAGGTGCATGCTAAATATTATTTGACCATGTCCAAATCCTAAACCAAGCATCTGGCACCCGGGCTTAAACCGTAACTTTACCTTGTTATACATAGCACATTTTAGCCAAATTTTGATACAATCCTGGACTATATTTTTTCCTTATTTGAATTGTGCCAATTTTAAAATGTATTTTTTATTTACTCAGGTTTATGCATCATACACTATAATTGGGGGGTCGCGCAAGTTATCGAAAACTTAAAAGGGGTCCCGAGAACAAAAAGGTTGAGAACCACTGCGCTATTGGATAGCGTTTAATTATAGCCGTAAAATGAAAAGACAAAGAAATATATTCTAAATTTCTTGCTTAAAATTCCAAGAACTGAAGGCTACATCTAATAAGTATATTGCAACTACCAGGGCTGCGGAGTCGGACTCGGGACTCGAGTAAGGCCATGTAAAACAACCCGAATCCCGAGTCCGACATGCGCATGCGCAGTACCAAATTTTAAAACTAATGTGGCCGCCAATTGCAAAATGAAAAGGTGGAATAGCATATAGTGGAATATTTTCCAACCATGTATTATGAGTAAATGAATTATTACCCCTATATGTGGATTGCTGAATATCCGCGTTATTTTAGTTTGTTTAAATTGCCAAGATCAAAAATATTTGTCCTGTATTCCAAAAAGTTTGCCTACCCCTGTTTTATGTGCAAAACAAGTTTTTTCTAAGTTTGTTTAATTGCTGTAGGCCTGCCTACGTTATTATTATACTTATTGGTGACTTTTGGTACTATTACAGATTTCTGAAATATGTTGCCGATAAACAAAAGGAAAGTATAGCTTAGTGAAGTTCGTGATTTATACGATTTAAAACAACTAGTTGTTTTTTGAGATAAAATATACAGTTAGTAAAACTATAATTAATAATTAATTTCATATAAAGTCAACAGTTTGTCAAATAGCAGGACAAATGTGCCGGTAAATACAAGTCTGTTTTATTCATTTCAAAAAAAAAAAAAAAAAAATTCTGCAGTAGATTTATAAAACGGACAAATTATATTACTTATATACGACAAAATACGATTTTTCTATTTATTTTTTGTTTATTTAAAAGGAGCGACGTATTACGCTGGTCGCCTTCAAGTTGTCAATATTTTGTACGATGATAGATTGGAAGATCCATCTTCACCACACTATATCGAAACCAAGACCAATATGGAAAAAGTGGTATGGTTATAATTGCTTAGACGCTTATGTAAAAATCACGAAAAAACATAAGGCTTACAAGACAACAGCGAAAGATTCATGGCTGGAACAAGGTCATAAACTTTTAATATCTTGTTTGCCCAAATCACCTAATGCGCAGCTTCCCGGGGGTTGTGGTACCAGAACATTGCTCTTCCCGTCTGTTTGATTCAAATAAAATCAGAAACTTTCGTGCTTTGCGAAAATGTTCACTTTTTTGTTTTTAAATGAGCCCATTATCGTGAGTATAAAGTAAATTTAAAATATTTTTTCTAACATATAAACTAAACGATAAAACGTGACGCGCTTTCAGAACGTATTTTCTGCATATTTTTGTGTGTTTATATAAGCTATAGTGCCGTATGAACTCAGACTCTCTCCGAAATGTTATTCTAAATCTAGGTAATGGAATATTATTTAGCACTTAAAGCCAATCTATATATTTTTTGCAAAACTACCATTGTATCGTACGTAATATCTTTATGACAAATTAATAGGATAAACGCGGTTATTTTTTGTGATAACTTTTTACGTGGTTTCTGTACAGAGCCAAAGCCCTTGCCAACTTATTTACTCAAAGGGGAAGGTTGCCCATGATGAGACACGTTTTTTCAAATGATTGTAGTTCTTGATTATAACAATAATTTTGAATAATATCATGCCTACTTGATACCTCTGCACTTTACGCTTAAAAACACTTATAACTTTGCCTCTAGCGTTCTAACTTTTTTATAAAAGCGTCTTAGAAAAAACGTTGTTGTGTCCCGTCTTTAGAAACCAGAGTTTCATATGATGGGACAGTGTGATTCGAAAGATGGGACAGGAAGAATCCGTTGATTTAAATTGATCAATTTGTACCACAAGCATTAAAAACAACTTTAACTCCACCTGCTACACTTACATAAGTTTAAAACTAGCCTGTTTAGAACAATTCACAGAATCTTAGAACAAATTTGCTGTGGTAAGCGAAAATTAATATTTTTAATTTAACAGGACAAGTGCGTGGCAAAGAGTGACTTTCTTGGAACTTTAGTTTTGTTGTGTCTATATTTTTACATTGAATACATTTACAAATATTCTGCCTGTGTTGATAGCTCTCAACGCACACGACCTATGTCTGTTTGCTCGTTTGTTTTTTTGTGAACTTTTAAGCAATAATTTTGTTTTAATTCGAATAGGTATGGTTTTTGTTAAGTGAAGTTTTACCTGCTTTTGTAATATTTCTTACAAACATGTTGATACGATGATCCATTTTAACCAGGTGCATTTCTTAACGTATTTTATGGATAGGGCAACCGTAGAAAATTTTTTCAGTCATACATCAAAAATTTAAAACTAACCATATTAAAATTTGTTTGTTGAAAACTTTTGAACTATAACAAAATGTTAGCTTCTTCAAAAGAGGTAATGGCAAGTCCTTTTTTTGTCACAATAACCCAAAATGTAGGTTGCAACAAATAGTTCCTCACTTGGGAACGGCCTATCCCATCTTACGCACCCCACATCACCATATACAGAAGATATACTGTCTGGCATGCTTATATGTACAAGATAATAAGAAAAACTTACCTGTTTAAGTAAGCCTGGTAAATTACCCATATATTAGTAAAAAATGAATTTTATACAATTTCAACAAATATGAAATAACTCAAATATAAAAATAATAAAACCAGCACGAAAACACCCCTATTTTCTTCAGATTGATATGTTGTAAAAACGCCGTCAGCCTAATGAAATGTTTTTGTGTTGAAATGATGGCTACCATTGGGCCCCAAAAAATAATTAAGAATCGGGGCTACCTAATGGCACGTTGATATAATGCCCAAGTCCCGACTCAGGCAACGTCCCATCTAGGACAACCTTCCCCTATTATCATAATAAAATTAAGTTCAATATATTTGAGTAAATGCAAAAACGAAATCCAGTTGAACATCTATTCAAGCATTTCCCCATTTCTTTGATAAACGAATCTTGACAAAACTTTAACGGTTTGACGAATTGTGCTATTCGTCTTTTGGAATAGGTGGGCCAATTGTTTTTGGAAGCAGATGTCAATGTTACAAGAGCGATTATTCTGGATTTCAGTCCAGGAAGTGTACTGGTTGACTACGCTGTGGAAGTAGCTACTACACTAAATGTACCCACCGCTGCACTGCTTATAACATTGGAGGAAATCACAACAAAAATCACTACAAAACAGTTAAATAGTAACACAACTGGGGTTGACAACTCTTTTTTACAATTGTTTCAATTTGGAAACGTCACTGTACGGAGAGCAGGTAAGTTTTACAAACGCTATATCGAAGGGTAAACTTTTAAACTACGCATTGCTATTATATAGTTTCGAAACCGTAACGTTTTTATTATTATTAAGGTCGGACGGAAACTGAAGCTATAGTGAATCCTTGTAACAGTGGAACAAACGACTGCCATGCCAAAGCAATTTGTATTCCATCACCCCAACCAATTTTGTATTCATGTTCGTGTGCTATTGGTTACGTGGATTTGCAACCATCGCGGTATACACACTGTGATTTTCGCAATAATGCTTTGAAAAACCTGGCCGAATTAAAACTAAAAATAATCGCATTCTGCGATCGCAGATGTTAGTTCAATTACAAACAGGATATACAATATGTTTACTTACGCCTGTTAGTTAACGATTCCAGTTGCTTTGTGTAGAAACTTTTATTCAAAGGTGTAATATACATTTTTAGCCCCGGACGTATCTGTCATTCCGCATGTTATTATGCTGGTGAACCGTATTGTCTCAATAGCGGTGTTTGCGTCGTTGACCCAACCACGGGAAGACCAGCTTGTTTGTGCCAGGGAAATTTTGAAGGAAGCAATTGCGAAAAAACTAGTATTTAATTTGTAATTTGCAATATAAACAGACATCTTTTACAAAATAATTGCTGTTCTTTGGAGCATAATGGTTGGAGGTTGTAGTAAGACGTAATAAGAATATCAAAGCCCATACAGAAGTAGGTATCATTTTGGACGTTTCGAATAACTCTTTATTCATTTTCAACATGTTGAAAATGAATAAAGAGTTATTCGAAACGTCCAAAATGATACCTACTTCTGTATGGGCTTTGATATTCTTATTACGAATTGCTGTTCTAATTTAGTTAATTTTTAAGCTTGGCGTTATTCTTACTTGATTTTTAGTGGAAATAATGTTAATATGTTTCTCACTTTTTTATGAACCTTAGGAGAATCTGTAAGTGACATGGTACTTCAAATTCTTCCTTGGGTTGCAGTGGGCGTGTTAATTCTCTTTGTTATTATTCTGCTGGTGATGTATGCACGTCGCAGAAGATACCTGCGCAAATCTTTCACTTCCCATGCGTTTCTCCCAGACACCGGGTAGGACAGAGTGTAACAATTAATTTATACCAACTTAATTCGTTCTTATAACTTTTTAAACCTGTCGCACAAGTACCTGTCGTACCACCAGTGGTGCGCGAAGGATTTTCAGTTTCGGATACCTTTCAGGCCTTATGTAACTCTTTAAATAATTTTTTGTTTAAATAAACATGAACATTTTAGCCAAATGGTTTATATAAAACGAGTTGGTACGCAGCGACAGGAATTAGAAAAGCAATTGCGGTGATATGCAGCCACCAGAAAAAGTGGGGGACCAATAGTTTAATGTCTTGGTTATAAACAAATCCCTGTCGGACCACTGATTTTTTTACCTAACAAGGTAAAAAAAATCATGTATGTTATTTCCAAGTCAACGTACAAAGGATTATTACTATTTGGCATGTGGGGTTGGGTTGGGCTTAGCGCTGATTATTATATTTATTTCATAAATTTTATTTTGTTGCAACCCCTGTATACCATTTTGAGTTGTCCTGTAGTAAGTGTTGAAAAATTTAACAGAGATTTTAAAATGGTAGCAAAATCTTTCAAAAATAAAATTTTTATGGCATTTTTATTTATTTTGAATAGATGTTATCCTGGTGCCTTAGTGTTTGAGACTTTTTGAATGCCTTCATAAAAGCTAAGGAAAGAACATCCCTTAAAAGTTACCTTCGTAAAACATAAGGAATAAGTTTTATTTGCATTTTTGCAGCCCAAGTAATTCTGATGCAGTTGTTGGGCTGATGCAACACGGACCAACCATGAAAAGCTTCCTTGAATAAGTTCAACTGTACATTTTGAAGTGTGTAGTGCTTATTTACACGGATTAAATTGTAGTCTATGCTAAGTTTGAGTTGTTTCGTTTGTACATTGGCAACGTTATAGGCCAGGCTTGATGAGTCACTGACCCGCGTGACCACAAAATGTCCCATTAGGAATTTGGAACAATATGAAATGTAGATAATACTTAGCAACAAGTTTCGCATTAATATTAGAATATAATCATAATGTTTGGCCAACTTGTGTCTTATTTATGGATTCTTGTTCGTTCCCAACGTTATTAAAAGGTTCGCCATCCCTGGTATAGGCGGACAAATGTTAATGCGATTCAAACAACGCTGCAGTTTTATCAGCTTAAGGATAATAAATCCGCCCTAATTTCCACATCTGCGCATAAGCCTTAAGGGCTTTTTGTAATATTACAAGCACCTTCTGTAATTGTGGATTAATCCACAGGCACCCACATGGAGTAGGCTACTGTACTTTTTCAAATGAAATTGTTATTTTGACATTTTTTTTAAATGTGTATTTTGCATTGTTCAGAAACGTAGGATTATAATTTTAGATTACAAACGAAGTGCGTAAAGAAAACTTGCTACTTATTCCACCTGCAGTGTTTTTTAATTAATTTACACAATTTATAAAATTAAGACATGACATGAAATCTTTGCCTCGTATAAGGGACAAGTTGGTGATTATAGTCACTAATATAGAATCTTAGTACACCAGAACATTCCAGTGAATATCATCAAACGATATATATTTTATGTGATCTGTAACTGTCGTAGGATTTTTGGCTTGGAGAGATAAAGTTATAACGGATATGGCCTCACAAAGTTACATCCAAATGTGACGTCATAAAGAAGTAATCTTACGAACATTATACAGTTCGTTTATTTTGCTTAAACTTTTAGGTTGGAGAGGTATTACTTTCAATACAAAAGATTTTAACAAAGTCGTTTTTGCTTAAGTTGCCAAACTTTAATTTTCGAAAGTGCGATGAGACGCACGGCACGTTTTGGCTTAAACAAATTTATCAAACATACTCAAACCGCAAAATGTATCAGACATACTTGAAACGTATCTTTTTATTTACGCAGTTAAAAAGTGCCAAAAATAAAGTTTTAGGGGTACATGACAACCGAGATTCGCCCCCGATCAATGATGGCTTTTTTGGTCTAATTATTATTAAACAAGTCGCAAAAGGACATGACGTAACAAGCTACGGCAGTTTGATAATAGTATGTATATATGCTAGTGGAATCGCGGTAGTAAACAACATAAAATTCTTGACAGATGGCAGTATAATATACATCACGCATAAATGTAAAAGCTCTTTTTACCAATCGACAGTTTGAATGGCAAGATAATCCGATCAGATTAAGCACTACGTGGTAACCAGCAGAAGGAACATACGTTTTACAATATTCAGTGCCACATAGATTCGTCGTATAGGTACAATTTGCGGTTGGTGCAGCAGAACCTGGATTTAATTAAGATGTTTTGTGGTTATTCGCAGCTACTTTTTTGCGCTGTAACATATCTTTGTTTTCTGGCAGTTCGAACAGGTAGGCTAATTACGTATATCTTATGATATGTAACATATAACATTAGTACAACATATGCATAACAGCATTTAAAAAATGATAGTGTTATGCAATGATAATAACAAATAGAAACAACGGGATATCTAACAAATAGTTTACATTTGGTTAGTGGGAAAAATTAGAGGAGGAATTGGCGTTCCAGCACCCCCATTTGTGGCCTTGACAAATACTAACGAGTTGAGAATATCAGACAATCCCACCTTGGTTGTCAACGAAAGACAACCCGTTACCCTGGTGTGTCAGTTTTCAACGGTAAAAAATGCCGTTTTACGGGAAATAGTTTGGTATCGTGAATTTGAAGACGGGAGGAATGTCAAGCTTCTCACCTACGACGCTATAATGAACATTTCTCAGGTGGTTTTGACAATTCCTTTTCTTGTTAGAGATACTGGAAGAGTAAACTTTTAACAACTGTTAACACAAGATATTTTTTTTGTAAGCCACTTGGTATTTTCCTTTTATGTTGTAGAAGCGTTAGAACAGAAGCGTAGAATCTTACATTTTACTGAAATCATTACTTTTTTTAAATCAATTTTTATTTTTTTCATTTATTTTTTTTATTAATTGCAATATCATTTTTACGAATGTGAAAATATTAACTTATTTGTTGAAACAGCCTCTTCGTTTAAGTATTGTTTTTTTCGTTTAAATTAAATATTTTTTTCGCACATTAGCACTGATATTTTGTATCTTTTGAATTCATATATCGTTTTTATCCGCTGTTTAGCCATGGCCATGACCGCAACCATTGTTGAACAATGTAGTAATAATTCTTATTTTACTTTTTGCGATCTCGGCTTGTTATTTGCAATATACAGTAAATGCTTCATCAAGCAACGCATCTTAAATCAATCACTGGATTTTGATGTTTAATAACAACTATGATTTAACTTTATGTGTAGTATGTGGTGTATGTTTAGTAAATAAGGCAACTGATGTTCTAGATTACCCTGGTATGTTTTTCAGGCCAACGACATGGCTCACAATAACATCAAGGCTCGTGGATCGTTTTCTTTAGAAATCGATGTCACTTCTCCAACTGATGACGGGTGGTACCAATGCCATGTTGGCGTATACGTAAATAGAAGAATAGTGGAGAAGATAGGATACATATATCTCAATGTGTTAGGTAAGCCTGAAACAGTTGAGTCCGACTCCGCAGCCCTGGTTAATATTATAAAATAAATAAATGGCACATTGGCACAAACATCTCTGAAGATCCTAGTTTTAAATTATAGCCTAAAATTTACCTTAATCTTAGAGATGTAAATGCACGAACGCACACAAAACATATCCACTATGATTAAAATATATTTTAGGTGTTGCAAAAAAGTTTTAGTAGCCCCTTTAAAGTACATAAAACAAGTCAAACAAAATACTAATAAAAGTCAAAAAAGTTCGATAAATCTCTAATTCAAACGTCTTTCACTTCTAGGACCAAGGGCGTTTCGCACGTTTAGCGGCTGCCGTAGAGTTATAGGCAGTTCTACAGTTATAATTGACAGTGTGCCAATCTACAAGTCTACCGTAGCGCAATATATCGTTATAATACAAACTTGGTTGTAATGTATCTTTATACAAAACAACTTAATAAATGTTTTTTAATTTCATAAACTTTAGTCCCACCAACTGCTGTATCAATCGCCGTACACGCATCTATTGAAGGGAGTGCGATATTTAACCACAACTTCAGCATGGTTTGCCGCGTGGAAAAATCCAAGCCGGCTGCAGGTTTGACCTTCACTCGAAACGGGGTTGAAATAGCCGAACTAAATCATGTCAATTCGTCGTTGTTTGTCAACGAAATAGCAGAAAGCTATGCAGATTTGTTAAATACAAAAGGTATACCCTTAACAAATATACCCACTTGCCTATAGAAAGAGTATAGAATAGAATTAGATGATAGAACAATCCCCCGGTAATAAGCCGGGGAATTTTTTCTTGTTTTTGCAAAATTTTATTTGACTATATATTGGTAAATATTAATGTTATACAGATTTGTCTGAAAATGTTCAAGCTTTGTTGACAACAGGTCACATTACACTTTCTGAGAACGGTATATCAGGACAAACTATCCATTATACTATACTTCATCTTAAGGTTTGTTTGTTTATCTATATTAAATTTAAATATAAATACTCAATTAATAAACAAAAAACTCAACAGGCTGAAATTGGTGACACAAAACTTTGGGAAAGTGCAAGTTATTTGCTATGGACGCTGTATCCAGAATTTGATACAGGAGCAGAGTACGGGTGTTTGGCGAAACATCAAAGCCTTGAAAATGCGAACTTCGCGCTCAAAGTTCTAAGTAAGACCTGAAATAAATGTGTCCAGGTGGACAAGGGGACATGGCCACAAAACTATGTTATTTTGGCAACGAAAAAATTTTGGCAAACGAAAATTTGTTTTTCAATAGTTAAGGCAATTTTACACTATAAAAACGTAGTTTTTAACTTTCAAATATTTATTTTACAGGACCACCAACATCAAAATCGCTTGAAATCGAAGTGAAACCAGACGAACCTTCACCAGGAACAAATATTATTTTACAACTTAACGAGCTTTTGCTGCAAAATATTTTCCCCAGGCCAGTTCTGCTCTGGACCACTGAAAAGGTAAATAAATATTTCTACTTTTTGTTGCAATCTCGTTGTTAACAAAATTAGATATTTTTGTAAGGGCTACATGAATGACAAGCAAAAGTTTTACGTTGGCAACAAGCTTCTTTTGCGCAACGTTCGACGCAACAATACAAAGTACAGGGTTCAAGCGTTCAACGCGTTGGGTTCAGCCAGCAGCACAAAAATAATTACATTAAATAGTAAGCATTATGCAATAAGGAAAACACATGTTAATAACAAGTCATTTAGTTAATAGTCATTTTTTTAAACAAACAGACCGCAAGACGAGAACATCTTTCTACGATCAAAAAGGTAGTGTGTTGCACAGTGTTTTTTATTGTACACCAAAACAAACATAATTATCTAAAATCGTTTCATGCAGGTGGTAAAAGAAACGATGCAGCAAAGACCAGTGGAAGCGCTGCATTTCTTCTTATTACGAATATTTTATACTTTCGTTTGATAGATGTTTAAAAAAATGAAGGCACATCCAATTATATTTAACAACAGCATTAAGGGCACTTGGCTTTCCTAATGGGCCTAAAAGAACAAAAAAAAAACAGGCCCAGAGAAAAATCTTGGTGATTTTCTGTGTACCGCCGTATTGTTATATTTCTATTCTTGTTTTATAGGTTTCCTTCCTCTTTCGCTGTTTTATACTTAAATTTGCCAATAATCGAGCAAACTATTCCTAATTATAGTTTACTTACTTTTTGACATATTGTAATCATCGGACTCTTTGGTTCTCAAAGATTATTTGAGAGGTTCTTTATTTACACTGCTGTGGAACCAATCTTAAATTATTGTCTTTCTTTTAATTTGTCATTACATCGCTTATATACTGATCGCTGTTTATCGCATCGCAACTACCAGAAACTAAGTCCTATTTGTTCGTACTTAATTTATGTAACATATATTTGACAAACATATACGCTACCTCACACTTTTTTTTCGACCTTATATGTATTTTTCAGAAGACTGAACTTCGACATATTAGTTCAAAATGAATTGTTAACAGAACTGGTGCTTAATTATTGTTAGCACTCGGTTGTAATTATAAAAATGGTCGTGTAATCCTTCGCCAGCAATTTTTCGTGGAAATCGTATACGAACTTTTACTTTAATTTCTTAAAACTACCAATTTTAAACGTGTGCTGTTTACTTTTTGGACTACCACCGCAAATACAGTAACACTTAGGTTATAAAATGCGTAACCGTTGACAAGGATCTTTAGCAACATTGGCGGATCTAGAAATTTTTCACAGACGAGATCGCCAAGTTAAATTATAAAACAGATAATGTTTAGGAATATGCTGTTCCCGAGCAAGCTTGCGCTCAAATATGCAATATCAGTTGTTGTCTAAAAGTCCCCGGAAAAATCTTCACGTCATAGTAATGACATTACCAATACTAATCTTTGTTGATATAACAAAATGTTTGCAATAAATTTACATATAGGTACTTGAGATTAGCATCATATTAAAGACTGTTCTGAGTGTAATAAAAAATGGTGGCCACAAATGAAAGATAAACCAAAATTAATAAATAAAAGTGATGACTGATGACGTTATGAGTGAACAATCATTCAGACGTGGCAATATATGGTAGCATTTTATAACACTAGGCCCTTTTTCTATAACTTCTTGGTGACAGCCCTTTAACATTTTACTTTAACAACACAAACTCATTGTGTGGTGTTCTTAAGTCTACTTCGTAATCGCCAAGTTAAGGCGAAATTTTGTGACGTTATTTTGTGGCGTCATTTCTGAAAAAACAAAAATCCTCGATCCTATAAATTTATCTAGTTTAGGTTGGCAAGAATGCACTTCATTTCTATCAGCAAGATAAAAATAACGAACTACGTCTAGAGCATCTCTGAGGATGTAGGTAAAGGCATCTTATATCCGCATTGCCGACTACTAATTGTATACAGTTAGCTTGTTTAGTGTATTCTATTACAGAAGGTCGCCGAGTAAAAGTGAAGCGAAAAGACCAGAGTTATCTGTTCTGGCCTAGGTGAAAGACATGGCGGTCTCTGGCCACGACAGTAAATACAGATGCATATGACACGAGAAGGCGATATATAGAATATAACAGAAATTTCGTTTGGCAGATAAGGTAACCGCAAGACAGAGGTACAAGTCGCTACATGGATATAAAACCAAAACGAATGTTACAAACATTAATTGAAGTTGTTGAAATCAAATTACGATATGTCAATGACAAGCAAAAAAGTTTAAAAGAACGACAAACCAATGCACAAAAGGGTTACCAGCTGCTACAAGAAGCATTATTTACTAAACGAAATTCTCGGCGTTGCCTAGGTTAAGTTGAGTATTCACCAGTTTAATACTACCTCTGTCGTCTTTACCTTATTAGTATGACATAAATTTGCTTGGCTACTGACGTTGTCCCAGCAAATGTAAATAATAATAATTACCGCTGCAATCAACGCGATAATTTGCGACACTCGCCCGAGTTTTGTGTGCTGTGGGCTCTTTTATCACTATTGATTTTATGTTTTACAATGTCCGCGTGAACTTGCTAGTCCCGTGAGCCAATGCTTACAAAAAATGAATGGGGCAATTAACATGTAACCAAAAAGTAATCAGGGGGCTAATTAAGGCGAAAATGTTTTTACAAGTGCATCACAACTTACACCTAAACGTTGCATAACTTGGCGCTACACGTTTTGTAAATATAAATCCCACAACATGTGATATTTGTTTTTTTTGCACTTAGCGCTGATCGAAAACATGTAGCCTAAATACCAAAACTGCAAATTCCTATACTGTTTGCATTTGAATGTGTCTGAAATGGGTTCATTAAATGCTTCCTCGCAATAAGAGTACCACGTTATTACGAACTGTGTGGAAGCGGCATTAGGCTCATCGAGTATGGGGTGGTACAAAAGTTTGCTAAACCCGCATGAAAAACCTCGAGCCGTATTATTTTTTAGACATATATGAAGATAAATGGCACGATAAAGTTCATGCCAGTATAAAGATTAAAAAATGATTTTGCCCGGAATTAAATAAATATGTGTTTTTTTATTTTATTTTACATTGTTTTATCTTTTAGTTTTAGTGTTCAACGGACCTCCACCAGTGCCGGATTAACTAAGTGCCTGTAGCAGATGATGTGATGTACAAATAATGACCGGGAAGTAATTGAATATTTTATAGATTTGATCTACATTCTACGACAACAAAAGTATAATGTGATGTTTGATTTGCAAGGGGAAATATAAAATTTCAGCAATATCATTCAAAGGTATTTTTGACGCATTTTGATCTTTGTAAACTCGACAATTATGAGTTCAGTGACTTCAGAACGTCATTTTCAATATTCAAAAGAGTTAAAAATAGTGTAGCCGCTCTTTCCGCATTGTGTTTCGCAGATAGTTTAACCGTTCGTAACACGTCACAATGCCTCAAAAGTCGCGTTATGTAGTAATTATAGTTATATGCAGTGGTGGGATTCAATTTTTTCGTCAGCCGGTTCTATCACAAAAGTCATATTTTTCAGCCGGTTCTGTTACAAAAAGTCATATTTTTTGGCAAATAATAAAAGTAGTTGTAAGAAAAGGATGTAACTCCAGGTTCCAGCGTTTGGTGCAAACCGGCTGAATCCCATCACTGCTAACAGCAACATTAAAAAGCAGGGTTGCCAGATACCAAAAATAAAAAGCCAAACTTACCTAAAAAAGGCCAAAAAAAGCCATATGTACTACAAACTCTAACAAGCCTTTGGTTTTCCTTAAATTAATAAAAAAAAAAAAATAGTCATGCTTGTACAATGAATTTCTCTTTTTGTGGCAATTTTTCTCAATTTTTTGTAAATTTTTGGAAAAATTTTTTCTTACTTAAAAAAAGCAAAAAAAATCCATATGTCGTACAAACTCTAACAAACCTATGGTTTTCCTTAAATTAATAAAAAAAAACGTAAAATGGTCATGCTTGTACATTGAATTTCTCTTTTTGGGCAATTTTTCTCTTTTTGTGCTAGTTCTCTTCTTAACATAACATCGAATTTTTGAATAAAACAAAAAAAGCCTAGAAAAGCCAAATTTGATTTGTTTTTTTGTTTTAAATAAAATCCAACCAGGTTAAAAAAAGCCAAAATTTTCAAATTTGGCTTAAAAAAATCCTAACTGGCAACCCTGTTAAAAAGCAGGAGTCGTCGTCTCATGACATGTTGTACTTATGACGCAACAATACAATTTTCAGACAAAAAATCACAAACGGAAAATTACTACAAATATAAAAATTATGACTGTTACGTGCAAACATGATCATTGCACATTTTAAAGAAAAAACACGTGAGCAACTTGGATTTCAAAAATCGGTGTATCAGATCAGATGCAAAAATCCATTGACAAAAAACAGTAATGCTAACCGGTTCGGCGGGTTCGCTTATCTCATAAAATTTCGTGAGACGGTTCTATAGAACCGGTGCGTACCGCCTGATGCCCACCACTCATTGACAAATTTAGACAAACACGTCGTTAACATGCACCAGTTGTTAAACCTTTGCAAGATGTTTTCCGCTTCGCATTCCGCCAAATTTTTGACTTATCAAAGTTATCATAAATCGGAATTATGACGCGTTCGATAGAAAAAAGTCGCGAGGTAAACACGAGTGTTTTTTTGTCGAAGTATTTCCAAAGTAGTCGGCACAATATTGTGTTTGTGACAGCACTCGAGGCAGTTGCCTCCAGCAGAAATTACTGTTTTTTAAAAGTTAACAATAATTAGGAATTGGGATAAGACGTTTGCAGAAATGCGAGGCCAAAACGTCGACATTACTTGCACCAATAGACAAAATGTTTTGGAACTTTACACAAAGCTATGCGCAGCAGAATCAGTGAAATTTGTTAAACTATACGAAAATGACAAGATTAACATCGCAGTTGGCTGGGTGCCTATCCCTTTCCCCAGTGAACTCATAGCAGAGGAAATATCGGCAAAATATGGAAAAGTTGAAAAGGTGACACACATGAAGGACAAGGTTGGGTTGCTAACCGGAATAAGAATCTTGACAATGAATTCAACGGACGTGGAAGAAAACCCTTTACCAAGTTATATTAGGATGGCGGACTGTGAATTTTACGTAATATATCATGGGCAAGTGTTCACTTGCAAGTATTGTGACGAGAAAGGTCACAAACAAGCAAACTGTCCCAAACGTCAAAAAGATTTTCCTCGGCTAGTAAAAAGTCAAGAAGAGCACAAGCAAGCCAAAGCACACGGAGAGACAAACGATAACGCAGTTGCCCCCCAATCTAGCGCTGGCGTCAACAACGCTGATAACAATCCACACTCTACAACAGCCGTAAGCAGCGTTCTAAACGATGCTGATAAGAACTCCCCGGACTTCAACTCTGAAAACAACGCCAACATCAAGTCAAGCACACCGAAGCTTACCAACAACTGGTCAAGGAAAAGGCTGCAACGAAGCCCAGACGAGATTCCTAACAGCAAATCTATTAGCCTATGTGCGACCAGAATTTCGCTGACATGCCCTGGCTGCCAAGCTGAAGCTATGGTTTCGGCTCAGTCGAAAACTTTCGTTTGCTGGAGTTGTTCCAACAAGTATTCCGTAGCAATGAAGTGCTGCACGGACGAGTTATTTCTGGTCGAAGAGGGTAAAGAAACATGTCAATGTCCTTCATGCGAAGGGACATTGAGTCGTATGCCGTGCTGCGATGAGCTCCAGCCAGAATACAAGACGTAGGAAGATGTGCTTGAGTGCATGCAGTGCGAAAGGTACTCTGTTGTCTGTAATTGTTTTACTGTTAACTCGCTACCTAAGGTTACCATGTGTAAAGCGTGTAGTAATACCCACTGCAAGTATAAGATAGTCAACTGTAGTTGCGGGAAAAAGCATTCCTGTCTTATGGGTCACAATAAAGCGTTTAGATGTGAATGTGGCATGGAGTAGGAATGGGACATAGATATTGGTGTCAAACGCGTTTAAATACTATTTTTATGTCTTTAAATATTATTTCACACAACGTTCGAGGTTTAAACATCGCTATGAAAAGAAAATCGATTTTTAATTTTTTACGTCGTAAAAAGTGTCACGTTGCCCTTTTGCAGGAAACCCATGGTAGTGCTAAGCACGAAAAGTTATGGGGTATGGGGTATGGAATGGGGAGGGGAAGCGTTTTGGGCGCACGGCACCTCAAGCAGTAGAGGGGTGGCAATACTAATCGACAAAAACTTATCCTATTCCGTCTCAGGCACACGGGTAGACCAAGAAGGTCGATACTTAATGGTTGAAATTACAATAAATGCAACCCCAATAGTAATTGTTAATGTTTACGCGCCGAATAAGGACGATCCAGAATTTTTCATCAATTTATTCGCCGTAGCCTACTTGACAGCTTTTCCGATGCCCCAATAATCATGGGAGGGGACTTTAATCTAGTTCTGGACAATGTCCTAGATGAAAATGGAAGTAAAAAACAGCGTAACCGAAAAGCAAGAGAAAGTCTTTTGCAATGTATGACACATAACAAACTAACAGATATTTTTCGCCACAAATTTCCAACCGTTAAAAAGTTCTCAAGGCTTCAGAAACTACCAGCGGCATCATCGCGTTTAGATTTCTTTTTAATTGACGGATCTCTCGTCGAAAACGTTAAAAATGTAGACATAGTCCCCGGTATAATGTCCGACCATAATATAGGAACTCTAGGGGCTGACATTAACCCAGCACCACGCGGTAGAGGCTACTGGAAATTTAATACATCACTATTAAATGACCAGCGTTTAATACATCACTATTGAATGACCAGCGTTACAAGGATAAAATAAGAAAGGTAATCACTTATTATAAGGCAGAAAACCCATATAAGCGAAACCGACCCACATGTAAAATGGGACGCCTTGAAAGCAGTTGTTTGGGGAGAAACTATTAGATATGTGGCCGAACTAAAACGAAGGCTTAATATTAAGCAAATCGATTTGGAAAAACTGATTGGCGAGACGCAAGACGCTATTTTAAAGAACTCTGAAGCAGAATCAGGCCCCTTGCACGAAAAATTGTTCAAACTTAAATCGGAACTCGACCAAAATGCTGCGCCAAACTAAAAGCGCCATAACGCGAAGTAGGGCTCGCTGGGCAGAGGAGGGCGAGAAAAATACAAAATACTTTTTAAATTTGGAAAAAAGACATTGCGAAAAAAAGGGTATTAACAGGCTTTTTGTAGATGATAAAATAATAACTGACCAAAACAACATTTTGGACGGCCTAGTTGAGTTTTACAAGCAACTCTACAAACAAAACGGAAATCTATTGAACAAAACCTTTATCGCCTCAAAATTAAAAACACTAAATCTCCCAAAAATTAAGGCAGAACAATCAAAACTATTAGAAGCGGAAACAACAGAAGCGGAATTCTTCACTGCTCTCTGCAACATGGGTAAAAATAAATCCCCTGGGCCAGACGGTTTTCGAGCAGAGTTTTATATCACCTTTTGGGACAATATCAAATGCGTCTATATGGCAGCTTGGCGACATACAGTCAATACAGGTAGGCTATCAGCTTCTCAGTCAGAAGCAGTGGCAACTCTACTTCCAAAAGCTTATAAAGATCATCTTCAACCGGGAAATTTTAGACCGATAACGCTTTTGAATGAAGACTGCAAAATTGCTTCAAAAGTAGTTAACACCAGGATCCGAGGGGTACTAAACGACATTATCCCGCCTGCGCAAAATGGTTTTATTCCAAAACGGTAACGGTACATAGACACTAATATTCGTCTTTTGTTTGATATCATTGACTGCGCCGACTATCAAGATATACCTGGCGCGATACTGTCTTTAGACATGTTCAAGGCCTTTGACACGGTAAACTGGGACTTCATATATACAGCCTTAGCTGCTTTCGGGTTCGGGGACAAGATTATTAAATTGATCGAATGTTTTTATCAAAATCCTTCGTGTGTAATTGATAACAACTTTTTATCAAAATCGTTTAACGTTGAACGTGGCGTACGCCAGGGAGACCCTCTCTCTCCAACTTATTTGTCCTGTGCATTGAATGCCTTGCCGCTGCGTTAAAACAGGGCCGCCAAAACGGCATCACAATAAATGGCAAAGAATTTAAAGTGTCCCTATTTGCTGACGACACTACAATATTTCTATCGGGTAGTGATCAGGATTTTACAGAAGTCTTTCGGATTATCGACGACTTTAACCCATTATCGACGACTTTAACCCAAATATTAAAATTATTTATCCAGCAGTATAACTCCACCAAATCGGTTTACGAAAAAATACAAACAACATTTCTCTTTCCTCCAAAAGCTCAATTAAAATGGCACTGGACCTTAAATTGCGGGAGTGCACGTCTGCCATGGTAGAAAATTTACCGCAACCTCTACAATTCAACAATCGAAAACAAACTAAGAAGCTTTCAGATAAAGTTTAACTTGGGCGCAATTGTTACAAATGACTCCCTTTATTCGTTTGGTAAAACCGAATCTAACCAATGTACTTTTTGCAAAAAGGCCACGGAAACCCTGTACCACTTGTTTTATTTGTGTCCTGTTACGTGTCTATACTGGGAAAACGTGAGTGCGTGGTTAAGTACTAAACTACGAATATCGTGTATTTTTTCCCGCGATCAATTACTTTTTGGAGTGCACAAAAACGAACCGTGCAAAACATTTGTGAATTGTGTCCTTTTATGTGCGCGATAAGTTATTTATCAATGTAAATATGCCGACACTGTCCCGACTATGTTACGCTTTTTACTGTTGCTATCTTCTGTGCGAACTTCCGAACGATATTCGGCTTTAAAAAGAGGAAGTATGACGATACACAAAATTAAATGGTCGTTAGATGCTTGAGAGCTTTACTGTTTTGATTTGTTTTTCTTGTCCGCTTTTTTTTCGCTATTTATTAATGCTTCCCGACAATCAGAGTAACACCCTACAGCCAGTGGCATAGCCAGCCGAAAAATTTTGGGGGGTCAAAAGTTTGAGCATTTTTGTTTAGCTTTTTCCATTGTATTAACTGCCGTAACGAACACTGATAAATATGTTAGCAAACCGTTTCGAGCAGCAACTGACTGACACAATACTCAAAAACCATTCAAATAGCAAAAACTGACTAAAAGTAATGAAACTACATTGATGTATTGTACAGCAAACGTAATAATAACTACATCGTTTATGACGTAACAGTGTAGCAGTGTTTGACGATTGAAGGTGTGGAATGCCTGTGATCGAATGGTGTGGTTCTCCTAATGAATAATACAAAATAAAATATTAAAAGTAAAATATTTATATATATTTTTTTATTTGGGAGGGGGGAATGGCCCCTGTGGCCCCCTGGTACACCTATAGCGGCATTTTAATGGACTGGTGTGTTTCATTTTATCTGACTTATCTGCGTGACTCTAAAGATCTAATTATTTGTCTCCGTAAATTTCGTTTAAATGGAACGACTAAACATACAAACTTGGCTAAACACGTCTCGAATATTTTTTGTCAACGGAAACCCGTGACAAGCGTGAAATAAAAATCGATCGAAAATCACTAACAAAGTAAAACCAAGTCGTTGCAGCAAGTGCTCAAACTGCGCGCAAAACGAATACGTAGTCCCGGTAGGTATACCATACTGCGTCCAACGAAACAAAATCCCGTTTAAAAATGAAATTTGCTTCGAAATTTTGCAAACTCAGTCCAAATTTTGCGTAGTTTATAGGCCTACTCAGTTAGGTTGCTGTACGTTGTCTGTGTAAGTGTCTTTATGCCTTATTAAATGCAAGGGAAAAACTGCATATTTAAGGAAAACGCTGCATATTTTGCAAACTCTTACTATTTTCTACGTGGTTAAACAAACTACAAGTATCCATTAAACATAAGTTTGCCACAGATTTTTTATTTTAACGGCCACGCAGGTTAATGACCTATAAATGTTGCGAGATGTCGAACCGACCAGCCGATGGATTAAAAACCATTGTGACAATTTAACATGCAACCAAAGTGCAATTTTATGTGATGTTTTGTGACATGGTACGACCAAACAATCGATTATCGCACATAACGCTTGACTGGGCATGTCATACATCTTTTAGGTAACGAAAACCCGTGAAAATTGTCGATTGGGAATAACTCTCACCCGTAAAAATTTTAGGTTGTAACAGCAATTGTTTAGACTTGATATTTAAGTAAATACGTAATTTTTGCATGGTTTAACACACTTCAAAAAGTTTTAAACTTGAGTCTTTACCTGAAACGTTACACACTGTCGGTACGGTAACAATAAATTTCATAACGTGTGGTGACCGTGATGTGTTTTTTCTTGCGTTTGCGTGTAGCCTATTGCAATAGAGCAAAATTGTGTCAAAAAACGGGTTAACAATGCATTCCCACAAAAAGACTAACACCTTATCAGGTAAAGGACTATTGGTATTCAATCTAAATTTTGCGTTGTTTTAGGCCTATACATAAAAATAAATTCATTATGATATTAGTTCCTTAATTGAATATTAAGTTGTAACATGTCGGTTAAAATTTGCTAGCCTTATAAAAATTGTGTTTGCCTCGTGGGTCGGGATGGACCATAACTATGAAAGGTGAATGTGGAAATTTAAATGCAATCAAAAAGTGATGATACGGATTCATCAGAGGGCTAATAAATATGAAAATATATTTTCGAATGACATATTGCTTACCGTGACCGGTTTGCAACGGCGCTCGCTTAAGATGCGCGAATTTATCTCATAGAAAGAGAAAATAACTTTTGTTCTGTTTTGGAGCACACGACTTTCCTTTATTTTAGCCTATCGCCCGGCTTCAAAGATCACAAGCCAGCGACCGACCGGCGGGCAAACTTTGGCATTTATTATAAAAGATTTCGACGGGTTTAAGACTATTCCGATTTAGACTTTATTACCACTATTAGATATTAGTCCTATTTTGGTCTTATTCCGAACTGAGTTTATTCGACGTTGATGTTGTTCTAATCGATCTTATGGCTGAAGACCCTTTGGTCGTCTTAAGATATTTTAGGAAGGTCGTAAAATCAGAAGATAAAAGAATGTAAAACACCAAATTTTCGGCGAGTTTGATCGTAAATCGCTCATTTTTCTCTGAGAAGTTGGGATGTTGTTTTTATTGTATATTGCCGATCGTAATATATTTTAGGTGTGCCTTTTTTTAGCTTTGTTGGTGTGCCGCAAGTAAAAAAAAGGTTGTTGTTGACTTACAACTATTTTTAATTTATTGACACTGACAAAAATGTAGCCTACTAATTGTGTGTGTGGGTGAAAGGCACACAGGACACAGCGTTAAAAAGTTACAATGTAGGAAGGTTAAAAGACAGACAAGATATAAACTAAACTCAAATAAAGGCTGTAACGGGAATGTTGTGTGACTCTGCCAGTGCTTGGCGGCTGCCGGGAACCATTGCAAAAAATTTAAATATTTCCCCCATGTGTGAAGGATTTACCAACAGATCATAGCATCCAATAATTTTCCGTCTTGAATGACTATCTTTGCAATTCCGCAGCAGCATCTAATCAATTTCCAAAATTTAACCAGTTCAACTTATTAAAATATTTAGTTACAAGTACAAGTAAACAAGTAAAGCAAAATACTAATTTTTTTTATATAGAGAGTTTTACAGAATAGAGGTCCTTTTAAGAATGTAATTTGTCAAAATTAAATACCATTATTCTGGTATCTATTCCCATGTTTTTTAGGAACAGGTGTTGAGTTATTGGGCCATAAGTGCTAACTCTCCTTTGTTTTGCTGCGTTTTCCAAATATAAAAAATCCACATCTGCAGTTAAGTCACATTCCCCAAAGTTAGAAAGCTCATCAACAGCTTGGTGTGATTTGAAAGCCTAAAAAAGGTTAACCAATATAAAAAGGACTTATGTTGAATGTTTACATTTTTGGATTAACATTCACCTTTCTAATTATATATGTAACATTATTTCTATGCTCATACTAATAAATGTAAGATGAACCACACTAAAAAATAATATAAAGTGATTAAATTTACCCTTAGTGTATCACCCTTAGTCCCATAGTGTCCATAATCAGCTATAAGGGCTCCACCGCCATCTGCGACCAACCTTTTACCAATTTCTTGGACAATTATACCAGCCTCTGGAGAAACCTCAACATGATCTCGTTTTTCACTCGGCTATCAAAATAAAAACAATTATCAACAGCGCCTAAATGGTAGAGTTTGTCTACTAGGAAGGGCCATAATAAATTGAAATGATAATGTCTGTCTACCTAGATGTGTCTCACCAAGTTCTACAAATCACCTAATAATGTATATTTTAATTCTTCTTGAAGGGGTCATTATTTTCCCCCCCTAAATTGGGAACCACTGCATTGTACATTATTCCAGCATTATAATCCACAGTTTGTGGCCTTTTTGCACATAGGACTTTGGTTGCCTTGCATTGTCTTAAAGCAGGGGTGGGCAACCTTTTTAACACAAGGGACAGTTAGGAAATGTAATGCTTACCTGAGGGCCGCACATCAAATAAACACTAATTAAAATTTTCAGCTTTTACTAGAAAAACTAATAAGATACTAGGCTGCAACTACGGCAGTTTTGTCAGTGCTGTCTATTTGTGAATTCGGAAATAACTTTTCCTACAAGTTCAATGACGCCTTTCTCGTATGGATCGGCTCAGTACAATTTAATTAACAGCCTTAATTCAAAACCAGCTGTTAAACATAACATCTCAATCAACATGCGTGGCAAAAGTCTGTTACACCTTGACCATACTAGTGTAATTGTTGCAAAACAATTATTTTTCATAAAAACGTGACAAAAGTAAAACTTTATGAATGAAGATTGTTTTGTAATAGATGCTTCCAATTCGAGTTCAATTTGAGTTCAATTTAACTACCATTCACCTTACCAGGTAGTACATTAGTACATTTGTTTTCCTCGTACATGTTACAAAACATTTGTGCAATAATTTTTCCTAAACATTTCTCAAACTTATGGAACAAGACAATAAATTCATAGAAACTGAATTGAAAAGATGGGAGCAGTTTATGCTTTTTTAGAATACAGTAGCAACTTAACAAAAATATTAGTAGTTTTCAACAGTCTTTGATAAAATAAAATCTATTTGACTGAGCAAGGTGCTCCATGTTTAACATAGATTGATTTTTCTTTGCAAAAAAGATTTATTTAAACTATCCGAAAAGCTTTAAACTGGATCATTTTTCAATGAAACAAAGTGATTTGACTTAAGAAGGTTTAACTGTATTATAAAAATATGTAGAAAAAAATTAACAATTCTGAGTGGATCGATTAGTGGCTGACAAATGTTGTTGTATGGTAATTGCCATTGCTATAAAGTAAGTCACTGCTTTAGCAGAGAAGTTAGCTGTCATTCATAACTATTTTTAAAAATACATTCAAAATTTAACATGCAACATATAGCAATAAAATTGTTTTATGTGGAAAAACCTAAATATTTATCTTTATCAAAACAAACATTTCTTTAAAACACTTAATATGCAGTTTAGTCATTACAACACTAACAGTTATATATATATTTTTTTTTCATGATTAGGTTAAAATTAAATGACATTAATGATAGTTCCCGAACCTTTGTCTGCAAAATAAGTTTCTACTTGCCTTTATTAAAGTTTTGCATGCCAAAGTCTGTTTTGGAAGAAGTACATACCGAAACTGGTATTGCTCCTGTGAAGAAATATCAATAAAGACTTCTTTCCAACAATCCTTATCCTTGACAAACTTATGGACAGGAAGAGCATCAAAGAACTCATGAGCAAAAAAGAGAGAAAACTTTCCAGTGGGAACATCTTGTAATTGTTTGTACCATTTTACAGTGTGGTTATGTTTGGTAGTTCCATACAAATAACAGTTGTCCGAATCGCTAGCAAATTTTGTTTGATCCTCAGTGGCACCACACAAACGCTGATACTGAATCTGGGACAATGAAGAACTAATCTCAACTAAATTAAATGTTATGTTTGTTGGATTCATTGATTTGGCAAGGTCATGAAAGGTTCTCATCACATCTTCTATTAAAGTGCCCCTTCCAGGGCCTAACTCAACAATTTCAACTTCACTTGGCGATGAATTAGCAATCCACTCATTTATCATCCAAATAGCCACTAACTAAAACAGAAAACAGTTTATTGATTTGCCACAAAATAATTATTTGGTAAAATATAGGTATACAGTATATATTTTCTTTTCATACTTCTCCAAATACTTGACTGAGCTCAGGTGAAGTAATAAAGTCTCCATGCTTTCCGATCATATCTTTCTGCATATAGTAACCCTAAATAAAATTAAAAGGAACAGATAATAACTTAATTATCAAAACTAATTAACAAATTATGGTAAGAAAATGTTTAGAAAAAAGTTTTTAGATTAAACATTTTATATAGTACATCAACTAAGTTAAAACAACTAAATTTTATATTGAAAAACTTACATAACTAGGGTTGCTCAATGCTTCTTCCATAAACTTTGCCACTGATATGGGACCTGAACTTTTTAATTGCAGATATAAATGTCTAGCTTTATGGTTTCCAGTAATGGTTTCTGAGCTAGTGAAATGACATTTCGGTATATATTCTTTAAAATCACTTAGAAGTTTAACTTTTTTAAGGTTCGCACATTGATGATAAAATTTATTCAAGGTGTTGTTTGTTCGAATCATTTTCTGTAAGTGTTACAGATTATTAATAAAGATAACTTGGTTTTGCTATACTATGTATATACAGTTTGGAATACCGCAAAGAGAGTTAAATAGTCGTTGCTGATTCCGGATTTTTGATTAAGAGGGGGGGGGGGGGGAAACAAAACGAGTTGTCAAAGGTAAAAACGAGGTGTCATGATGACGTCTCGTCCCCGAGGCCTGGATCCGCCCCTGCACCCACCTAATCGCCTTTGTTGTTATGCAGGGTTCCCAGATTAAAATTTTGATTCAAAGCCAAACCGTGCAATACAAAGCCGAGAAAAACAAATTATTTACATGAATTTTTGGCGCTCTTTCACTATTGTACGTAAAAATTCATAAAAAAAAAATTTCTTCAAATGCCGCTTACCACAACGCATATTGCTTTGGTTAGGGTGCGGGTTAGCGTTTGGTTGAGGGTGGGTCAAGTTATTATTAATAATAAACAAAATAGTACTTGACCCACCCTTACCCAAACGCCAACCCGCACCCTAACCCAAACAATATGCGTTGTGGTATGCGGTATTATTTATTTTTTTTTGCATAACTTTTCACGTACAATAGTGAAAGAGCGCCGAATTTTTATCAACATTAAAGGCATTAATACTATGATTTGAATTGCATGATAATAAATCCCACTTTAAGGTTAAAAAAATGGTGAGACACATAACACGTTTAAAATATGCCAAACTGTAAATTTTATCTTTGGAAAGCTCATTTACCTTAGGAATTATTTGATTGAAAATAAAGTCAGAAGTTTACTCAGGGGGAATTCCCCTATAAGCGAAAATTTTAAAGTTTTAAGGTGGTATTTAGAAATCATATGTTCGTGTTTTATCGTCAGTATTTCAAATATTCGTGTAAACACTATTTTTTCTGTTTTGGTAATTTTTTTATTAGAACAAGCATAGGGATTTTAATACTTAAATTCACCAGATTTAACCTTACTGCTGTTTTGACAGAGTTTGGGTTCTGATCTTGGCCTGTTACGTCTATCTTTGGTCTATACACATGAATACACTAAAAATGACGATTCAAAATAAACCTTCTGATTAGCGACTTACGTATTAGGCCTACAAAGTCTTTTCGTGAGTAACTATATATGCTAACTTGCTCCTTCTGTAGGCCTAGTTTGAATCTGGTTATTTCGTTGTCAACAAACCAAATACAAGCTACACTTGTTAATTGTGGTTGGCTCACGAGTATGATGGTTTCCACCACTAGATGCGTTGCGTGTGTGGGTTTTAAGCACAATGAAAGAATGTTTATTGCCAATAAACCAGGGAGTCGAACCGTTTGACTTTTCCGGTTCAGGTTCGGTTCGGGTTCAAGGATTTTTTCGGAATCCGGTTCAGTTCCGGTTTCGGTTCGGAGTAATTTAAAAGTTCCGGTTCAGCTCCGGTTCAACCATCATTATTTCAAAACCGGTTCATAAAGTTCCGGTTCAGATACAATATAATTTGCGTTAAATCTCAAAATGTGGGTCAATAAATGTAGAGAATAATCTTTGCATTGTAAGTCATTTAATCGAAGTTCCGTGACTTATTAAAAAAACAGCAACTCAATATTGAAATATCTAAAAAATAAAAAATGAACGATTTTTTTTTTCAATATTCATATTTTTTTCATAAAATTTCGAACATGGCGTAACTTGACTCTGTAAAATAGGAGTTGTGACGTCATGCTGGAGCGAACCGCTTTTGTTTACAGGTTCGGGTTTGGTTAAGGTTCAGGTTTTTTAAAATTATTCGGTTCAGTTCCGGTTCGGCTCCTTAAAATCTCATAAAAACCGGTTCAGGTTCGGTTACGGTTCGGAAAAAATTGGCCCAAAACCGGTTCATAAAGTTCCGGTTCGGTTCCGGTTCGACTCCCTGCAATAAACAAACAAACGACAAACTGTACTTACACAGGTACTTACGATACATACAATAAATTACCTCCGTGTACGGTACGTAGCGATCTGACCCCGGCTGAGTGAACAGTGGAACTGCTATTTTTGGTATATAATGAAATCATTTATAAACAGCATTCCAGCTGGCGGTAATTAAATATCGTGACAATGCGGTTCGGCGGCGCAGCAAAAAACAGGAAACTCGGACAAACGACGAAAACACGATCAGGCAATAAGCTGTCAATTTGATGAATTCACAGAGGCTGGTGTGACGACGTCACAACCAGCCAGCCTGCTTTATCTGGTTGGCCGGGGCCGGTAATAATATGGAGCAGCGCAAGCTGCTACATGCACTCCCCTTGTCCTTGAAAGAATCGGTCCGGAGAAAGTCCATGTTGGACTTCTTCCTCCAGGAAGTCCTCCTTGTCGATCGGCTCTTTGTAGCAAAAGTCAGGAGCGGTGGCGACATCCAAGACATAGATGGCTGTGCCTGGCGATGAAAAGATCACTTCGTCTAAAAGCGTTGGCAAACGAGGAGCTGAAGGTGAATAGCTCAATCGAGAAAAGGCTGAACAGCTCCCTTATGTGTTCAAGAATCCCTCCGTTCTCGAGCTGGTTCGTTGTAACTGAACGATCTGTGTAAAAATACTTACACCGGCGATTAACAACATGCGAATGCACAAAAAAGTAGCCTACAATGCAGAAATAGAGCCGTAAAAATCGTAATTTAATGTGAAAAGACAAAACCGTCAGTCAATTGCCTAGAATCTATCGTTCTAGAATATCAAAATCAAGAAAGTAAAAGGTGCTAAACTCTGAAACTCGAAAACAAAAATAACGCCTTGTCCATTTAAAAAGTAATTCCTAAATGACAGACATTTTAACCTTGGCGTAAAGGTTAAACTAAAAAGTTACACTATGCAAGCTTGTAACCCAAATGGACATGTGACGGTACCTCAGTCGTCAGTAAGGTGAAAAGGCATCACGTGGCCTTGAAAACATCGGGAACTTTGCCCGGAATACAAACAAAACGGTCAGGTTATTTTAGGTGTGATATCTCTGATCAAACACCGTAAACCATATAGGACCAGACTGCAGGTTAGCTGCAAACGGAAATGCACTTCAGAAGGCGCAACTTCTGTAAGTGTGAGAGATAAATATATCTGTTTATAGGCTTAGAGAATAGTTTACGAGAGAAGAATATTCTCTTGCGTAAAGTTTCACCTTTAACGTAACAAAAAAAGACGTAATTTTGCAAATGACTGAACAGCTATGCCGTAAATTTAGTTAGCTCAAAAGCGGTTTTAAATCTGCATTGTTCGACTGATATAGCAACATTATAACGAGCTTAGTTACGCAACAACATACTTACAATGGCGACGGCTTAGATAGAAAGAGGCGTGGTACGTAAAAATGTAAACAAACCATGTATCAATAACTGACAATGCATAGCGCGCACAAAAATTACGAATAAACTATAGCTGCCATCCTACGTGAGCGTATTAGTGAAATTCAATTTGATTGGTGTAGGGCCCATCCCTGCGTTAGCGATAACCTTAAGCCATAGGCCCTAAAAATTACCCAAAAACGTTTACTAAACGTCTATCAAGAAAACTAGCAAAAAGCTGAGATTAAGGGGAAGAGAAGGTTAGAATAGTCAAGGTTAGGATAGTAAGAGGCCGTAGATAGATAAGGTAAAGTAAAGTAATGAAAGCTTACTAGGTTATCATCAGGTGTAAACGTCGTAAGAAGGTGCTGCTTCTGTCGCAACAGATGCGATAAGTTTCCTTGCAAGCTGTTAGGTTCGGCGGACAAAACCAGTCATCAAGATACTTAGAATCGTCAATCGATCCACAAGAATTCCTGTCTGATAAGATTAGGTGAAGAGAAAGTTGAAAAAGATAGGTTAAAAGTACCTTTCGAATAGAGTTTGACGTAGAATTGCATGACGTCATAGATGTGTCGAATGTAGCAGATCGAATACACTCGCGTTGTTGACGAGGCGTCGCATCTACAATTGAAAGTTTGCTGCTGGGCGTTGCGGCAACAGGCTGCAAAGATTTAAACGGAACAATAATAGGTTTTGCCGTGCTGCAAAACGACGAAGAAGCGGCTTCGAAAGTTGAATTTGGTTGGTCGTTGTCAAACTGCAGGTCAGCTGAAAGAAAAGCTGCAGGTTGAGAAACAGAATCGTTAGACGAGATTGGCACTGCAATCGGTAGAACAACTGGAACCGATGGCATTTGAACATCATTTTCTGTAAATTTCTTTTTAGAGAAAGGAAAAAGAGGTTTAGAAAAGGAGCCTATTTGCGTATGACGTAGCTTAGAAATGGAAAAGTTTATTTAATTCCCTTAGGTTTCGGAAAAACATTACCTTCCCTTATATTACATAGGTCATAGAGCATGGCAGCTATACGCGTTGAAGTTTTGTCGTTGCAAGTTTTAAATTTGCTTGAAACCTTTGAAAACAAAGCAGAAAAGTTATTCTTCGACATAACGATTTTAAGAATAGCACACGGTAAATAAGACTAAAAATAGGTGCAAAAGCGTAGGTTACTATATCTGTTCTAAATCCGGCGGAATAAGACCTAAAAAAACTCAGAATCAGGCCTAAACAACACTTTACTTTACCCCAAACACTAACCCAGGGGTCGGCAACCTACGGCCCGCGGGCCGGATCCGGCCCGCCGATGAAATTGATCCGGCCCGCCGCCTTTTTAATAAATTAGAAACGAGTCTATTTCACATACTTTTTGACTATTTTAACTACGTAAGAGCGAAAAATTTTCGCGCTTCGCGCGAATGACCATTCGACGTCCGGTTTGTTTTCGTTTTGATACTATGTCTTTTGAACTAGATTAGCTCTTTATTACCGTTGCGCCGTGGAAGGTTGCCAAGTGCGTCGCGGAAAAACGAAAAAACGTACTTATTCTAAAATATTGGACATATATTTTTTAACGTTTTATTTATTTTTCATTTTCGGCAATGTATGAAAACTTGCAAGAAATTTAAAAGAAATGCCCCTATACAACAAAAAAAATTTATCGTACATTTGCTTAAAAACGCAAATATAACTTATAAGTTCGCAAAAACAGCCATTTTAGAAAGAAAGTTCCATATGGTATGCACTTCTCTAAACCGGTCTTACACATCCCAAAAATTAGGTGTTCTTGCCACCCTGGATCCGAATTGATGTCGGGCCTTGGTTTGGACCACCCTGTTCTAACTAATGCGAACGATTCGCTGATAGCAGGTAGTACAGCATAATAGATGCTTTATGATGTCACAAGAGACATCATAAAACATGCTATAATCAAATAATAAAGCAGAACTAAAGACAATAATGATGACAGATAGTGTTCAAAACATAGACTAATGTTTGAAAACTTAAAAGACTAATTCCCCTTGCGGACCCTCTGAAGTCTGAAACTGCTCTACGGACCCCAGTTTGGGAACCGCTGAGCTAGAGGCACTTTAAAGGAATATTAATGACGTCATTATGATGTGTTGCACTGGTTTATTTTTCAGGGACTTTTTTTAGGGAATTCCTGGCATCTTTTTCGTCTTAAATAAACAAAAATACCTTGTTGCAATTTGTTCCATTCTTTTCACCTTGTTAACTGGGCTATGTCGTGCATAAAATAACCAACAGAAATCCTAGCTGAAATACATTCATGGGGAAAGCGGAATGACCTGGTGAAAAAAGAACAGTTTGGGGGCGCTGATCCAGAATCCTACTGTCACATTTATTTTAACAGTAACGAAACGAGTTGTTGTATATTTCAACAGGTTAGACATGACCACCGTGCTATCTGACTCCACTAAATCGAAACTAAAACAAACTGCCATTGTAATTTAAGGAGCATACTGTCAGGTCGCTTATAGATTTATTGTACATTCACATAATTTAGCATAGCTCGCTTTCAATAAAAGAGCTTACAGCGCAGTAAAAACGGGTCTCGCAAGTAAGGCATGCATCAGTTGACTGTAGTGTTTAATCCAACAGCAGCGTGACACTATATAGCACAAGAGCGACTGCGATGGAGATTAGCTGAGTCGAATGTCGGCTAGATTTGCCAGAACAGCCACGAAAGGAAATGAGTATCTAGGTGAAATATTTAACACTTTACCAGGCGAACACGCTATAATTACAAGCACAAACAGACATGCGTCGTTTCTCTACATTGTCAAAGTTGAAATTGCAAGAAAAGGCATAACTATGCTACAATTAATATAATAATAATACTTGACCAACCCCAACCCAAATATTGTTAGCAACATAAACCTCGGAAGAAAATGTGGCAGGGATCCAGACCAGCGCCCATTTTTTTCCGGCCGCAATATTTTTTGGAAAAGTTCCGGACCATCCCGGCTTGGCCTACTTTGAACACCACTACTTCAGCATATCTTGTTTTCATTAAAATATAGTTCAGCGAAGTAGATTACTAATAATGTGGTATTAATATGGCGAATGAAAAGTTTACAACATGTGTGCCTAAAAGGTACAGTCGTATCTTAAAGTCTTTCGCTGCATCTTTGAACATACAACTGTCATTTTCTTGTAAACTGTTTTGTGCTGTGTTCTATAGTTGTGGCGGTTCAAAAAAATATATTATTGCGGTTCAGGTTCGGGATTAGCAACTTAAAACTTCAGGTTAACCTCCAGTTAGACTTTTATTTCAAAACAGGTCACAAAATTTCAGTGCGGGGTTCAATATAAGTTGGTTAAACCTAATATTTTTTGCACTGTTGCAGTGTGTTAGCCTATCACTTTTTTGTTAGTTACCCAATATACCGTTATCTCTCAAGTAGCTTACATACCCACTTTCGGCTGATCTCTGATAATAATTATTTGTGTGATTTCATTTATTTAAAGATTGGCCTACATCACATAAGAACAGGTTAACGAATAAAAATTATCCTGTGCTTAATTATTTATTAATTACAAATATGTTTCAAAACAAGGTTGTGAAGTTTAGCTTGAGTGAACTGCCTTTTTAATAGGTTCGGTTTAGGTTCACATTTGATTAAGGTTCAGAAAAATCAGTCTAAAACCGGTTCCTTAAGTTCCAGTTAGAATCCCTGGTTTATACTCTTTTGTATTGCCATCTTTGGAGCTATATTTGCAAACCTTTTCATAAGTGATAATCTTCTCCACAGTAAAACTAACTTCCTATCGTTAAATAAAAGCATTGACAGACCTGTTTTAACTTAAAAAATAACCCTGCTATTGACAATGTTGAAAACTGTTTAAACATTTTAACTTTTGGCATTTACACTTTTAATTCTTCAGGTTAAATTCGGACATTAAATTAATTTTGATTGTGTCTAATGGCCACTCCAGATTCCAAAAGAAAGGCATTGTATAAATGTGGATCACCTCATGTTTGGAGAGACAACTATAAAAAGAGATGTAAAACCAGACTTAAAGAAAGTCGCTCAAAGGTGCTGGATAAATACCGGAATTTTAATAATATTACTGAAACAAAGTATTTGGAAATGGTTATGTCAGAGGAGTGGGAAAAATTAAGTCCTGATCAATCTCTTATGGAAGCCAATGTAAACCCTGATTATGTCCTTTGTCTTATGGAGGAAATTAAAAAGGAACTCTTGGAATGGGAAGCCGAAAATATTTTTGAACATGATATAAATGCTGATATTAAACAGTTTGATTCCACAGTTGATGACAACAGTATATTATGTCCAATTTGCAATGACAAATACCTAGATATTAAAGCGGACCAGGTCACATGTCTCTGTGGAATATGTATTGATACAGAACAAGATTCCATGTCTGTTAACTATGTAAGGAAAAGCTTGGAGGAGGGTGTGTCAAGTCATATATCACAATGTAGTTCACGGCCTATGTTTAGTGTTGTTCAAAATTTTGGTTCATCAAATTTACTTTTAACTTGTGCAATGTGTGACTATATGTTTATTGTTGTGTAGATAAATTTGTATTACATACTTATTTTTCTTTTCTTTTTCTCAGTACTAGTTAAAAATTGTTTTGGAATTGCATTACATATACTTTTAATTCAATTTTTAGCACAGGTGAAGTTCTGTTTAAATATATTAGAAACTTTAATAAAAATCCTAGAAAGTTGATATAAACCATTGTTATAAAGGTACACTTGTAAAACAGCAACGGTGCTTATTGCCTCGATGCTGTGTCTGATACTGTCATGGGGCCAATACCTTATGAGGAGTAATGCCTTATGAGGAGTAATGCCTAAATTTTATATTCATACCTGTTAAAAGTTAAATCCAACATATCTTATATGACTTGTTTACAGTGGTAATTATTCGTCTGATTGTCTTAACCTTTTTTACTTCAGGGCGCACCTAGAGACATTTAAAAACATGGAGGCCTGCAATTATTTATTTATTACATTGCCTTCATAGTTACATATCTTGAAAAGGACTCCAGCCTTTTAAACAACATCAATGTTGAAATAAACACAGTTTAGAATAAGGCCTAAATATTTTAAGACAAAACCAATTGTCGTTATAACTTCTAAATCGGAATAAGGCCCAGATACAACCTTTTATCTAACCCCAGACTATATTACTAGTTTTTCCAACTCTTGAAATGGGCTAAAATCCGGTGCTAAAGCAGCGGCCCGTACATTTCATTTATTATGTCTATGGTCTTAATACTATGGTATTCTAGATTTTTCTGATTAATACTTTTTTGCCTGCTGCATAACTGGTAGGCTTTCATGCGCACCGGTTGGTCTAGGGCAGTGGTTCTCAACCTTTTATGCCTCGTGGCCCCCTTCGAAAGTTAAAAAACAGTTCAATTGGACGAAAGCCAACGAATGAATAAATTAATTAAAATCCGAAATCAGGTGACGTCGCTTCCTAATCAAATCGTACTTTTTTAGCAGAAATAAAATCGGTGGCATCATTCTTTTTTGGGGATGCTTTTTATTGCCATGATTTTGAAGTTTGGAGGGTCGTAATGGCGCATTTGACATCACCACCGAGCAGTGCAGACACTCTTGTCTAACTTTTGTGAAGTCAAAAAAAACTCTTGCACCATTTGCAAATTTTCGACATTTTTAAACGTTCCAAAGAGAAACTGAGCAAACTAGAAACACAAATGTTGGTTGTATGTGACGTAACAATGTTTGGCAATTAGGCGAGCAGATAAATTACAAGCTTGACGTCGACTGTAAGAAAAACTGTGTTACAATTGGTCAAAGAAGGTTTAACACTACAAGTTTGAGTTTTACTAATACAAATTACAAATAGTGACACACGTTTTGCAATACCACAACATTGCTCCAGACTTATGCTCGTGGCCCCCCAATGACTGCTCCGTGGCCCTCAAGGGGGGCCGAGGGCCACGGTTCGGGTAAAGGGGGTAACCTATGTCATTAAATACCTTGCCTTTGGAAATGCTATTAATGAACCTGAGAATTGTTCTGTAGGCTTAGTGGATTGAGAAGGAATGATCATAAAGGTGCTTTGTTTGGTTAACCATGTTTTAACGGGTTTTGTGCAGCTACATATCCTCCCAATGGAAGCCCAAAGTGCACCAGACATACAAGGTGAACTTCTATATGCTAATCGTCTGGCTAAAAAAATTCTCTTTCTACTCTGTCATGTTTGCCGATCCTTCTGTTCCTGTTTTCGCTTAAACAGAAAAACCGACCAACCACATTAGGTACAAAATATTTGAACCAACAGTTTATTTTAAGTATTTAAAAAACAATACCACAAAGCACAAACAAAATCAGTCTACATCATCTAATAAAAACTTTCCAAGATATCCACTTCGATAAGCATTCATAAAAACAGTCGCAGCAGCTTCTAAGTCAGGCAATTTACCTTCTCCAAAGTTTTTCTTTTTGGAGATAAAAGTGAGTACAGCTTTTGCGTTGTCACAAGGTACTGGTAATTCAAAGTAGTTCACATATCTGAAAATGATATTTTTAGGTAAATTAAAGGAACACTTGAAATTAGCAAAAGCAGACCATACCCATGGTTTAAGGTTTAAGCCTCCTTGCTTATTAATAAAAAAACTAGAAATGAACATGATATTTTTGTTCTGTTAAATACTTCTGTTATACAAGCTTCGTAGGTAAAAGAGGACTGACAAGGCCAGATTGACAAAATTAGTCTTACAAAGACCGTTCATGTGTGGTGTCGGTTCAGAAGATTTTAGCCCAACACCGGTTCATTTAACTCTGGTTATTAACAACATTTTATTCAAATCAATTTGTACAAAAACTCACTCAAATTGTTTCTTTTTGTTTAAAATATATAAAAGATAATCCATGATAAGCTGCACACCAACAACTTGACTGCTTATAGTGTTGCAAGCGGCTAATTTCATTCCAGTGTCCATGTCTAAGATTTTAGGTTGAATAACTCCAGGCGTGTCAAATAAGTACACACATGGACTATTACATACCTGTAAAAAGTGTATGGTTAACCTTATAGGTATTACATATGTGAGTTTGTGTTAATATAACCTAACAAGTGTTATGCTCATAGAATTAACAATTTTGTAAATAAAGTTATAGGGTGAAATGCTCCAGATAATTAGTAAATTATATTGGAATGATTAAATAAAATCAAACATCTGTCACCATAAAAAGTTACCTATATAAGAAGATGCTATTGTTCAAGCTGTTTATATTGTTACAAACCTGCATTCTGTTGCTCAGCGATTTTGTATAACCTGGTGATTTGTCAACCATATAGTTAGTAAGTTTATTCAAATAATGATGCCGTATCCCTTTAATAAGAGAAGATTTTCCCACATTTGGTATACCAACCACCATAATGTGGAAATCTAAAGTTCCTGATAGGTGGTATTGTGGAGAGTTTTTAATCATCTTTACACAGCTTGGAATAATCTAATACACAATATTTGAGATATATTTAGAAGTCCATTTAACAAACATATACTGAGTAATAGATCACCTTAGAAATAGAAACATGTACTTTACTGTTTTTCTTGTCTTTGACTTCACAGTTTGTAAACAAAACATCATCTACCCCCTCTTTTTCATAGTGGTCATAAATCGCTTTACATTGTTTTGTGTCTGCCTAAATTCAAAGTAAGTGATGTTATTTAATGTGAAGTACTGATGTTTAAGGTATGGAATCAAATATTTTTATACTAATTTATCCACAAAATTAATTAAAACAATGGTGTTATACATGCAAAAATAAGAAATAGACACACTCTCTTCAATATCTTTGAGTTTTATAAACTATTAAGTTTTGTTTTGGTTTCATTGGAAACCACTTAATTCATGTGTTACCATATTGGATATTGAAGACATTACCTAAAACAAAGGCTCTCAAAATGGGAAGATTGTTTCATACACTGGCACTGTGTTGTATAAGTTTATACTTGTAATTGAAATCTACTATTGGAGATGCTATTATAACACAGTTTGCATATCATGTAATCTTGAACACAGTGATAATAGCTCAAGGTATGTGATGCAGTGAATAAATGTTTACTAATATTTGTGCAAATTCTTTCTTTAAACGGTTAAGTTAGAAGGGTAGCCAAGTGATATTCCATATCAAATCATTACAAAAACTAGAACTTTTGTAACCGCCCTTCCCAGATTTTTAGATATTTACAGTTAAACAAATAGGTTTGCAACCCATATAGTTATCTCATTTTACAATTTAACCATAACAAACCCAATATTTTAGACAAAAAAGTATTGCGATTGATACCAAATGATATCATTATGCAATTAAACATGTGTAGGAAAATTTAATGTTATTATACCCAAAATCTGCCTTAGCATTAAAACTTTAGTTTCGCTCAGTTTATGTAAATGGCCATTATTGTGTAATTCTAAATAAGGTAATCAGGTGGCACTATATGAAGACAAATTGCATTAAAGAAAGCTTTGAACAGAAATAAAAACTGCCACTGGAAATATAGCTGCTAAGTCCAAGAGGGAAATCTGTTATATAATTCAATACGCTAAAAACATTTTGGATTTTTATTTATCTAGGCATGTCTTAAAAGATAGGACTCCAGCCATCAGATATAAAATAAGAACAACATCCACGTCGGGATAAAACACAGTTCGGAATAAGACCAAAATAGGGCTAGTACCTAATAGTCGTAATACCGTCTAAATCAGAATACATCCTAAACTAAACCCGCTGGAACAAGATCTAAATGGCCAACAGTACCTAACCGAAAACCCAAACAGCAAAACCAAAAGGCCGATGCCAGACCCATGACCCCCAATATAGGTCTTATTTAGACGATTTTGATCTTATTCTGTTGTGAATATCACTGTGTATTTGGCTCTATTATGTCGTTTGTCTTAATACTATGGCTTTATAGATTTTTCTATAAACAGGCTACTGTTCAATTAAAAAAAGAGATGGATAAAGCTTTTTTTCACAGGTGAGAGTTTAAAGGCAGCTATTATTACTTATTTCCGAAGCAAAATTGAAATTTTCCACTCTGGTCTGCAACATATATGATACCCTCGCACCATGGTATTTATGTAGACCTAATTAGCTTAATGAATATGCATCCAGAAACATCCCTGAACAGATCTTGCACCTCTGATTTAGAAGATATAAACTAAAAATCCCTAGTAGCATGAGCATGTTTGTGCTTTTCAAAGCTTTTTACAAAATATAAGTAACCTCAATGCTAATACATTTTAACTGCATTTAAACCCCTAACTTTCTTTCCACATGACATTGTATGCTAATAACATGTTAAAAATGTTTAACTCCTTTTAGATAATGCTCAGATAAATTTTATCTATGGCCATAGTTTTAGGACTCCGTAATAGACAATTTCAAAAAAATTCAAGTTGTTTTTGGTGTTATTGGGAACTACTGTTAGAACATGGGCATAGAACTCAACCTTGATTAAGTCGGCCTTGTTTAAAACTATCAAACGTGGTTTGGTTTCAAAGGTGTAGTTCAAGATGGGATTTCGACCTGATAGTGGCAAACGAGCATCATGAACTTCAATAATGCAGTCAACTCTGCGAAGTTCCTGTTTCATTTTTTCCAAACCTAAAAAGAGAACGAATTGCATTATTCAGCATACTAAACTGTACACAAACAGAAAAATACTTAATATGATGTTGTAAGTTTAATGGTTGGCATATTTCTAAAAAACTTGCTATATTAGGCTGCATCACACACCTAAGCCCCAAAACAATTCACCGCCTTGTTTTAGTAACAGGTTTCTAGGGCTGCAACAAAATTGGCTTAAATGTTAAAACTATCTGGCCAAATGATTTGTATTTTTTGGTCCTAAACAGTCAAGTTAATGATTAAAGCTCAAAAATTTTACATTGAATAACCTAATTACTTTTTGCTGACTTTATTAACTTTGTATTCGTTGATATTAATTTATGCTCAAGTGTTACAAAGCAAATTACAGAAAAATGTTGAAAAAATGGGATTTGGTACAATGTAAATTGTCTTTTTAAAGAGCCTGTTGTAGAATGTCGCTGCTTTTCCAGTCAGTCCTAAGTTATAACAGGTTCAAGTCCCAGTATTGTCAAGGTTAATAGTTCAAACCTACCAAGTCAAAATCTTCCTAAATGAAGCTATTTTGGCAAAACTGGAAAAAGGCAACACCAAACTAACATTTCTAAAGATATTGATTTTATTTGAAGTTACCACTTTTGTTTTACATGCTTGCATATTCCTAACCTTTTGCCATATGTACTGGAAACCATGATTCAAACAAATGTTTATCACCAAAGTCAAACAAATCCCGAAATTGTATTCCTTTAGGATTGGCCCAATAAAAATGTTTTAAGTTGAACGGTTCATTAGCTTGAAATAGTTGTGTTTTTTTGATGATTCCCTAAAAACAGTGAAATATTTATCAATATGTTTGTTAAGATTTGAAATAAACTTAGGTTCTAATATTTGTACAGTTGTTAATGTTTTACAGTCAACTAAAGCATTTCATTTTGACAAAATGAATCCTTGTTAGTTTGTGAAAAGTACAATTGGTAGTGTATTTTACACAGCTGTCAGATTTGCACTGCGAAGTAACAAAGCATAACATAATACTTCACAAAGAGCTAAATATATTCTCAAGCTATGAAAAAAATATCTGTTGTTTCTTAGTAATTCTAACACATGGAAGTCAAATAAATATTCTTAAAATTATTCACAGCCATGTTGTTTTTTATTGTATGCAGTAAAACTATATGTCATGTACAATTTAGTTTAACCAACCTTAAACATTATGATACAATGTACTATTTTTACTGATCAACAAATATTTGCGTCTTTTTAATGATTCTTTTTCCATAAGCTAACTTCACATTGTAAAGTGACCTCGTTTCGCAAAGTGTCTATTCAATTATAATAGGTTAACAGTAAATGTTTACCAAAACATTTTTTTATAATATATTTATAATACCTGCATAAGAAATTATAATTTTATTCATTTTTTTGTAAAAAAGGAGCATATTTATGGAAAGTAAAATAAAACAGTACCTTATGTTGCGTCAAAAATACTGGATCCTCTACTTACCCCCTGTCCGATGCTTGAACGCTACACGTGGCGTCTATTAATTGTGTTAAATTGTGGTCAAAACACATGCGAAATAATGAAGGGAAAGTGGTATGCGGCCGGCAACACAAAGAGGGCTCGAACATTAAGTGGCATTTGGAATGGTTCTCCCAGCCTCCCGAAACCCGACTGTCTTTACCAAAGTCTAAGAAAAGGGTGTGATTGCAGAAGGTGTCCAATGATAAAAATGTGTCGCTGTAAAGCGTAACAAGATAAGAAATAAAACAGGTGAAATGTAATGTGCCGCAAGAGTGAAGATAGGTGAGAAAGCAAGTGAAAATGAAATGGTAGAAACAACACATAAAAACCAATAAAATATTATGTTTAACACTTAATAGTTTTCAACCCTTTCAGACTCCTTATGATGTCCCTTTTTACATCACAATAAATTGTAAAACACATTTTTACATAAAGATTTGTGTCCATAAACAAAATGTTTTTTGTTTTGTTATGTCATTAAAAGGGTTGTACGATGTTGAGTCTTTATGGACTTTTTTTAAATACCAGCAAATAGATACATTAACAGTCAAGTAGACACAGGTTTTGCAATACCACAACATTGTTACAGACTTATGCTCATGGCCCCCCGGAGGGCCGGGGGCCACGGTTGAGAAACCCTGCTCTAGCTAGATATTACGAAAACCAAACTGCCACTATGTTTTACAAATGCTGTTAGGCGAGCAATTAGTGGGCAAATCCAGGTGTAACGGTTTCCTTCAAGGGCGTTCAGTTGCAAAAGAAACATTTCATCATAAAACGCATAAAGTACGCTACAGGTTTATTTAAATATTCAAGATCATTTTTAGGCCAACATTCAGCAGTTCATGCAAAGCTTATTTGTCAAGTAGGCTAATTGCAATGCATTAATAAAACGAAAGTCGGACAAATCATCTTGACGAATGTAGTGACATCTCTTGGCTCAGTACAAAACAGAGCCGAATATCAAAAATACCTTGGAGGCGTCGACGAACAAGATTTCATTTATTTGTTTATTAATAGCTGTATTTGTTATAACGTAAGGAAGTAAAACAAGTGAAAAAACATTAAATACAATGCTAGGTATTTTTATAAGCACGGGGGCCACAAAGGTCAAAAGCTTTTAAAAGGGGGCCACAAAGCATAAAAGGTTGAGAACCACTGGTCTACACTTTTTTGTATACTTTATTAGTGTGAGTAATAAATAACCTAGATGTGAAAACTAATGCCATCATCTATTCTTTTAACTTAGGTCCACAAATCTATTTCAATGGAAAGACCTTCCTTACTTTCTATTAACACAGGATATACAGGGTGTCCATAAAGTCTCTTTACAATTTAAAAAAAATTTTTTAAAATGAAATGATGAGATATCACAATGAGGTTTGTTTCATGTTAATCAGTATTTCATGAATTTTTATTGACACTAAAATTTATTGTTTCTGACAAAATTTCTAAATTAACCGTTTAGATGTGCTTCATGCAACTAATGGTGCCCATATAGAAGTGTATTAAATAAAGTAATGATATTTTTAATTAAATGTTGATTAAATGCTTAGAAGTGTATTTAATGTGCCAATAAAAACTTTATGAAATACTGATTAACATAAAACAAACCTCATTGCGATATCTCATCATTTCACTTTTTAATAATTTTTTAAATTGTAAAGAGACTTTATGGACACTCTATTAAAAAAACAAGTCGGCACTCTTATTATCGGAAACATAGATGGTTTTAACTCTAACTGATTACAGATGCCGCCATCTACTCTTTTAACTTAGCTCCACAAATTTATTCCAATGGAAAGAACTCCCTTACTGTCTATTAACATAGGTTATATTGAAAAACAGAAATCTGAGCTCTTATTATCGAAAACATATCTGGGTTGAACTGTAACTGATTACCTGTGTAGTGTGTGTGCACATGATTATAGTGTGTTTGCTTGATGCTAAAGTATTAACTTTAGTTCCTTGCTTGGCCATTCTGGATAAGTATTTGCTTTTGTGCTATATCTTCTAACTTTAGAGTGGTAGAAAAGATTTACACAATGTGTTGTGCTGTGTTGTAATCTGTATAAAAAATCCTCAATCTGATAATATTCACATTGAAATACCACTTGAAGCAATTTGTTCAGATCCAATTTATTGCACTAAGACAGTATGGTGGTCAGTGTTCCACCTCGTTTAAACATACACCTGCAACCAGGGCTGGGGAGCCGGAGCTGGAGCCCGGAGCTAAGTATTTTCTCTGGAGCCTGAGCCGGGGCCATTTTTCAATTTGTGGTGCTAAAGCTAAGAAATTATATTTTGTTCCATCTCCAACGTTAGTTAGCCAAAAGCAATTTTTAAAACTTGTCATTGAATAAGTGACTGGTGGCACCGGAGCTGGAGCCAGATGATATGAGTTTTACTACTCGGGAGCTGGAGCCAAAGGACTGAGTTTTATGACTCCGGAGCTGGAGCCGCAGCTAATGCTATTTTACGGTGGCTCCCCAGCCCTGCCTGCAACACACCACCACCATCCATTCTAGCCTAGAATTTGACTTGTCAAGGTTAGTGCAAAATCATATTGCTGCAGTGCATAGTATGGAAGTAAAAGCAAAACATAACAGTTTGAACAGTCAGTGGTAACATTCCGTAACTAATAATATAATTTGTGCTTAGTTTTGATTACAGTGACTCTGAAAATTCTAGCCAACCACGATACAAGTCCAAAATACACAGCCTGGCCACTTAAAAAAAAGTCAAAACAATGTTGTGTTATAGAACAGAGGTGTAAAAAGTTCAACTTTTCGAATACCAATCTGCTCTACACTAGCCAGCGTACAATATAAGAACAAAAACTCGGCGCTGGTCTAGAATCCTAAGACATTTTTGTCGGGGGGTTGATTGATAACATTATATAGGTTAGCGAGTTGGGGTTTGTGTGGGTGAAGTATTATAATTATACTACTATATTTTTTTCTTTATTCCCATTTCAATTTTGAAAACTTGACTGTAAAAACAAGGGGATTGTAGACCAGCGCCCCGACATCTGGAAATTTAATAAACTGTGGTAAACTAAACTGGTATATAATGAATTTATGCAAAAAAATCACCACAATATTAAAAATGGTCTATAACAGTGGTTCTCTAATTGGGGTTTGCGGACCTCTGGGGGTCCGTGAGAGGGTCTGAAGGGTTCCACACAGCATCTCTTATTTTATAGGCTTATAAGTTATATTATTCAGGAAAATACTTTTATTGAATTTTATTGTTAATAAATAGTTTGACAGCTTGTGCAGAGTGAGTAAAGTTAGTAGGAGTAGGAACTAAATTACAAAGCAATGGTTGTACCTTCGCTGTTTTTAAAAGTTTGACATCAACTGGCCTATATTTTACAAATTTTAAAAAACATCATAAAATTTAGGGTGGTACTAAATACCGAATGGAACCATATGCAATTGAATGCTAACGAATCCAAACAAAATTAAACGTCTGTTTTACTTCTAAATCTAATTGAATTATTTGGGTTCCATTCGGTATTTAGTGTATCTATTATGAGTTACAATGGGTTCTAGTGGGTTCCATTCAGTATTTAGTGTTTCCATTACGAGTTAAAATGGGTTCTATTGGGTTCCATTCGGTATTTAGTGTTTCTATTACGAGTTACAATGGGTTCTATTGGGTTCCATTCGGTATTTAGTGTTTCTATTACGAGTTACAATGGGTTCTATTGGGTTCCATTCGGTATTTAGTGTTTCTATTACGAGTTAGAATGGGTTATATTGGGTTCCATTGGGTATTTAGTGTTGCCATTACGAGTTACAATGGGTTCCATTGGGTTCCATTCGGTATTTAGTGTTTCTATTACGAGTTACAATGGGTTCTATTGGGTACCATTCGGTATTTAGTGATTCTCCTACGAGTTACAATGGGTTCCATTCGGTATTTAGTGTTTCTATTACGAGTTACATTGGGTTCTATTGGGTTCCATACGGCATTTAGTGTTTCTATTACGAGTTACAATGGGTTCCATTCGGTTCCATTCGGTATTTAGTGTTTTCATTACGAGTTACAATGGGTTCTATTGGGTTCCATTCGGTATTTAGTGTTTCTATTACGAGTTACAATGGGTTCTATTGGGTTCCATTCGATACCATTCGGTATTTGGTGTTTCCATTACGAGCTGCAATGGGTTCTATTGGGTTCCATTCGGTACTATTCAGTATTTAGTGATTCTCCTACCAGTCACAACGGGTTATATTGGGTTCAATACGGTTCAATACGGTACAATTCGGTTCCATTCGGTATTTAGTTTTTCCATTACGAGTTGCAATGGGTTCCATTCGGTATTTAGTGATTCTCCTACGAGTCACAATGGGTTATATTGGGTTCAATATGGTAAAATTTGGTTCCATTCAGTACTATTCGGTATTTAGTGTTTCCATTACGAGTTGCAATTGGTTCTATTGGGTACCATTCGGTATTTAGTGTTTCCATTACGAGTTGCAATTGGTTCTATTGGGTACCATTCGGTATTTAGTGATTCTCCTACGAGTCACAATGGGTTATATTGGGTTCAACATGGTACAATTCGGTTCCATTCGATTCCATTCGGTACTTTGTGATTCTCTTACGAGTTACAATGGGTTCTATTGGGTTCCATTCGGTATTTAGTGATTCTCCTACAAGTCACAATGGGTTATATTGGGTTCAATACGGTACAATTCGGTTCCATCCAGTTCCATTCGGTACTTTGTGACTTTCTTACGAGTTACAATGGGTTCTATTGGGTTCCATTCGGTATTTAGTGATTCTCCTACAAGTTGCAATGGGTTCCATTTGGGACCATTCGGTATATAGTGATTCTCCTACGAATTACCATGGGTTCCGATCGGGCCCATTTCGTACCATTCAATATTATTTGGTGTGTACTGATTCTCCTACCTACTCGTTACATATTGGCTCTCTATTCGCTTTTTATTGTTGTGTTAACTGGACACATTCATTATACTAGCTTTTATTGTTCAACTTTGTGTTGTGGTAATCCAAGAAATTCAAAACCTCTTTGTTGCAACCTTCGTTAGATCTCATACGCTTTGAAATGCTTTAATGCGAAATGATATGCTTCAGTCTATAATTTAATTAGATTTAAAAGTAAAACAGACGTTTAATTTTGTTGGGATTCATTATCATTTGATTGCATATGGTTCCATTCGGTATTTAGTACCACCCTAAAATTTATACAAAATATTGATACAGATTTTTATTGACCGCGCACAAACTTTACAAGTAACTTAATTAGAGCAGTGCAAATTTTCACAGTAACTTGATTTGAGTCGCCAATATTAAGCTGCGTAAACATCTCCCCCACTCAATATTCAAAGTTTCTGGCGCTCTTTCACTATTGTACGTAAAAATTAATAAAAAAAAAAATTTTCTTCAAATGCCGCATACCACAACGCATATTATTTTGGTTAGGGTGCGGGTTAGCGTTTGGTTGAGGGTGGGTCAAGTTATTATTAATAATAAACATAATATTACTTGACCCACCCTCACCCAAACGCTAACCCGCACCTTAACCCAAACAAAATGCGTTGTGGTATGCGGTATTATTATTATTTTTTTTGCATAACTTTTCACGTACAATAGTGAAAGAGCGCCAAGTTTCTAATCTGGCTTAGCTTGGTGCTTATCGAAATTAGCCAGCATTTTCATAATTATTTATACAAAAAAATTCGCCAGAAGAATCATTACATAAAAGCTTGCATTATTAAATAATTATGGGTGATAAACTACTATGACATCGCAGATCAGCGTTCTTATTTTTTGGGTTTAGCAGATAGTAACGTCATCTACCGCTCCACACGAGACGGGCTCAAAACCAAAATGTGCACTTGTCATATGTGCACCGCATTCGAAGGTTCACATTGTGCGCACAAAGTGCACGTTTTGATTCGTGCACATTTTGGTTTTGAGTCCTGTTGCTCCACATAGCAGTTATTTCTAACAACCTGACATTCATATTCTGATGGACAATCACCACTTGGTCAATCACTTTTCTACGCGTGTTTCTGGATAAGCTGGTAAAGGTAATTTCCCTATTATGAAAACAATTTAGGGAACTAATTAATATACAATAAAATAGCCCGATTAATTGGATTAGGATTAGCGTTTGGGTGGTGACTGGTGATAGTATCAGATTTAAGAGTTTTGCCAAATTTTAATGATATTTTCAGAAATATATTTGGATTCTTTGTTAGCTGGGTAAATAGTTTCATGAGGGCCTATTGGCTTTTTACCAGATAGCTCTTTTACGCTTGCACCGGTTAGTGATTATTTGTCGATTTGAACTACTTTGGTTACTTCAACTTAACACGTAAATCACTTTCCTTGTTTATTTTGTTGGTGGTTGCTGCACACCTGAGATTTTTATAGCGACTATTGTGCACAATCAGATTAGTAAAATGCAAAAATAAATTTCGGAAAAAATGAGTTGTGGTATCTGGTATAGGATTTCGAACATCCGTTGTTCATAAAACTGTGATTGCACACCTGTAAACCTAAACTTTGGCACTATACACCGGGGATATTCTTAGCAAAACAGGTCGGTAAAGGGCCAAAGTGAGTTTGGTGACCTGACTTCAAAAGGATTTTACGATAGAACTTGTAAATGTTAAATATCAGATTTTGAATCCTTTATTTTGTTTTATTTAATTTATATATACTTACTATTTTATAAGGAGGGTGGTAAATATAATGAATTTTTTTGTGACAAAACAGCAATTCTTTGCAAAATATTTGTTTACATTATGTACAATGGCTGTTTAAACCTATTTTGCTGGAATTGTAATGCATATGTTTGCTTTAAAGTTGATAAAAAAAATTTACCTTTAGATTGGTGGGGTAAGCTAGTAAATGGAGGATGCTACTTAGAAAATGACTTAACGTTAGTTTAGCGATTAGATGACGTAGTAGTTACTACAGATAAGTAGGCGCTGGCTCTTAAGGCGAAAGCCGACTGCTGCTCAAGTCTCTTACACATTCCGTGTAGCTATCTAACTCCAAATAGCGGGCAGCTAAAAAATACCTGTCCTTAACCTTTCGAACTCTAATAGAGTCACTTTACTCAGTTTATATTGCTCGTTGAGTATATATTACTACCTTTTTATAGTCGCGGGCCAAAACCAAACTCAGAAAGTTCTCTGCGGGCCGCACAAAATGATAACAAGCATTGTGTTATTAAAATGTTAAAACAACTGTGAATTAGGCGGGCTTTTGATCTTGTTTTGCACTCAAAAACGTGTTTAATTACATTTAAGAAGGCAGTAAAGTGTTGGCGCTAAAAAAAGCGTTTGTTTAGTTTAAAATTTGAGTCCACACGTCGTGATCCATACTATTACTGAAAAGTGTAATAAAACTACTTGAGGAAACGGTATAACCTTCGCGATAAATCTAGTTCAATGTGAGGGCACACCTGGCTAGCGAAGCGAGTCTTTTTTTGGTATAACAGCATTTTCTTTTTTGGTTGAACGGCATTTCTTTTAAATTTCTTGCAAGTTTTTATTACATTGCCGAAAATTTTTTTTAAAATTTATGTCTAATATTTTTGAATACGTTACCGTTTGACCGTGACGCACTTGACAGCCTTCCACGGTGCAATGGCATAGAAGCGCTAATCTAGTTCAAAAGATGTCATCAAAACGTAAACAAACAGACGTAGTAAGATCATTCGCGCGAAGCACGAAAATTTTTTGCACTTACATAGTTAAAATAGTCAAAAAGTATTTAAAATGGAATTGTCTAGTTTTGGTCAAAGAGGCGGGGTGAATCACATTGTTGGGCCGGATCAGGCTCGCGGGCCGTAGGTTGCCGACCCCTGGTATATATTCACAAATTTCAGTACACACGAAAACGCAACAATGTTATTCAAGCAGCTAGTATATAAGGCGTCTCAATGTATATATTGATGCGATATTCTATAACATCCCTAGCTATCATTATTGTCCTACATATATACATACATTTGAAATATATTTGTTTTAGGTCATTTGATAAGACATGAGACTTACTATTCACAATGCATTTATGTTACGACGAGCATGGTTCAGTAGATGCCATGTTTCTTCTTTAATGATAAAAGTAAACTATAACACAAAGTTTCATCAAAACTCCGGCTACTTATTGTCACCAAATTTTCATCAAGGCAGATGGCTACATTTTTCACAAATAAAACAAGATTCATTCAGTAATAATGGTTTATCAGACAAAAAGTTGTCTTCACTTCCTTCAACAAAAACTAGTCTTTTGAAACTCCTTGATCTTGCGAAAAGTGAATCAGCATACATAGCAGGTATGTTTATTCTTTGTTGAATTATTTGTTTAATCTATATATATTGTTTTATCAACTAGTATATGAATAATTATTTGCTTCAACAGGGAACATCACAAGCAAAGTAATCGTTTTGTAGGATTTTTATTAAAAAATTAAAAAAAGGATTTTGAGATCATTTTCCCGCCCGCCAATACAAGTGCATTTGCCCTGGCAAGTCTGGATTTGACATCCACTCACCCAAGTGGCCGGTGCTGTTAGCATTGAATATTTTTTGTCAAACGACTTACTGGCCAAATATTGAAAAAAAAGCAGTACACACTGTGCAACAATAAAAACAAAAATGCACACACTATAAGATTCTTTGATGATCTGGGTTGAACAACCTGAAATGAGAATTCTTTATATTGAATGTGGCAAGTTATTCAATAGTATGGTGAAGAATAGAGTCTTTAGTTGTAGTACAAACAAGTTACTATTCAATTAGAAGCATCAATTTGTATATAGAAATGTTTGACACAGTATAGGCAAAACAAAAAAAAATGTTAATATAAGGTGGTGTAGGTACCAGTCTAAATTTTGTGACTGTAACAAAAACATCAAGGGTTAAAAAAAATGCGGAAGTGCAACATGCGACTGCACATGTCAGCATTTCTTACACTGTTACACAGATTTAGTTCTCGAGCAAATATCCGGTTTAAAACCAGTTTAATCGCACAAAACATGAAATAAATAGCGTATTGTAATTATTTTTAGAAGAGACATAATGCATTAGGCACATAACAGATATTTGCATACTGCTCAAATTAACAGCATTTGTAGTTTAACATAATAAGTATGCTACGGTTATGAGTTTTGCCAAGATTATCACACAACGCAATATGTTATGGTTTGCATAGTGCATTTTGGCTGAGTAGATTTGCTTAACACAGACGAAAACATATTAAAAACAGTTTAAATAAAAATATTTGCTTTCATGTAGTAAAAGTAGAATAAAAAGAACGTTTTTTTGGGGTTGTGCATGGCATGATGCCCCCCATTGGATCTGCCTTGGCTTTGTCATACTTGTCTTTTTTAACAAACTTTATGTGCCTTACACTGCGTTTATTTCCACTGAACAGTTTTTCGCCCCAATTTATTGAAGGTCCTGCCAAAACTGCAAGGCAGGTGTTCTATAAATCGCTTTTGGGGGCTTTGCTTTAGACCAGTGGTTCTCAACCTTTTTTCTTTCGTGGCCCATTTACGTTGCAAAAAAAATCTGTGGCCCAATAGAATTTTTATGAAAGAAAAAGCTTTAAAATAGGTTTAGAACAAAACACAGCAGAACCTATTTCAAAACAGATTATTTATTCAACCGTGCATTAGTGAGATACTTGCGGCTGAACAATAAATTTACATTACTTTTTAATTCCTCCCCAAGTCATTATTCCTGTAAAATTAAATATAGTGACACAAATTAAACTAAATCTAGCTTTTTTAAATTGGTCTGTGGCCCACCTCAAATGTTTTTATGGCCCACCAGTGAGCCATGGCCCACTGGTTGAGAACCGCTGCTTTAGACACTGTTGTCACACTGAAGTTCCAATTGAGGCATCATTATGAAAAGGTTTAGGTAATTTCGCTGAAAACAATAAGGTTGGTAAATTAGAAAACCTTTTCTACATTACTTCATAAACGTGATGAATATTTTGTGCAAATTTCTTCTTTACAAAATTGTTTATTTTCATCAGTTACATGCAAGTTTGGAAAATGAGTAGCATCTTTATTTTTAAAGAGAATTAACTTTCTTTTTATGAAATTAATTTGCTGCAACATATCACATAACAAAAAGCCCTTGCCTTGCAACTTCAAATTCAATTCGTTAAATTTCAATGTGATATCTTTCAGGTAGCCCATTCTGTATTTAAAGATGGGTAATGAAGGAAATTTTTTATTTTTTACCAATGGCACACTATTTTTCTAAATTAACATGTCAATGATATCCTGTGTGTTTACTTGTCGTGCAACTCTCCTTGGCGTAAGTTGAAAATTATTGAAAGTCCTTTGTATATCAGGCTCATCTGGAAACATCTCAGCTACAGTTTTATTCATACAATCTTGATTCGTCATCGGTAAAAGGCTTCATATGCCTAACAATCTACCATAATACAATATTTGAAGATAGAGTTAGATATTGAAGCGAGACGCTTTCTGTGTTGCTTCGAGTTCGTGTTCAGCGAAAAAGGGTAGACGATTACACATTGCAATGCAGAGGAAAAGAACGAAAGGAAAAAGGTGCAGTATTACTGTGTGCGTCGGTAAACATAGAGCGCCGCTACATAACCCCCCTCCAGAAACGGACAAATAACTCAATAACACTGCGTAAAATAGGCGAATACAAAATCATGACAACGGATAGCGAAAATAACTGCGAGTGCGCGTGCGTAAGAACTGTTCGTCCGAGGGTGGCGGTAACGACTCCGGTGGCTGACGAACGGACATCGGTTGCTGGGCATCTGAAGGCGGTGGCGGATCAGGTAGAGGTGATGGTTTTTTTGGCCGCCCTCTGCGTGGAGGTTGAGCCACCAGCACTGGCTCTGAAAGATCCAGATGTGCTGGCTTTAACCGGTCGATGCTCACCAGTTTGTGCCGGCCACCCATGTCGAGGGTAAACCCTTTGGCACTTTTTTTGATAACCTTGTATGGACCATCGTATGGAGGGGTTAACGGAGGACGATGACCGTCTCTGCGAATAAGAACGTAGGCGCTGGAGTTCAACGATTCCGGGATGTTCACTCGAACAAAACCGTGGCGAGACATCGGTGTTGGAGTCAGTTGACGAACTGTGGATCTTACCAATGGTAAAACATCAGCAGGCAATGGCGTTGTTTGCCTGGTTCTTACCAAATCACCCGGAACGGCGATAGGCGAGCCATACACCAGCTCTGCTGAAGATGCTTGGAGATCTTCCTTTGGTGTAGTCCGGATACCAAGCAAAACCCATGGAAGCTCGTCTATCCATTCAGGACCTGTTAGTCGTGACATGAGAGCGCTTTTCATGTGGCGATGAAAGCGTTCCACCAATCCATTGGCTTGCAGATGAAATGAACACGTACGGTGTAGCCGGATGCCCAGTAGTTCGTTGAAAATAGTCCACAACTCCGACGTGAACTGCGAACCTCGATCTGACGAGATGTCGTAGGGAAATCCGAATCGAGCAACCCAGTGGAAGGCGAAAGCTCGTGCACACGTGATGGTTGTCGCATCCGGCATGGGAACGGCTTCCGGCCATCGAGTAAAACGATCGACCATCGTTAACAGATACTTGTTCCCTTGTGAAGGTAGTAAGGGACCGACGATGTCGATATTGACACGAGCAAACCGAGCTTTGCAAAGCGGGTAATTAACCAAAGGCGAGCGGACGTGTTGGTGAACCTTGGCCTTTTGACAGTCCACGCACTGTTTAGCCCATAAACCAACTTGACGATGCAGGCCGTGCCATACAAACTTTGATGCGATTAGTTTGCGCGTAGCCCGAACCGAAGGATGCAAAAGTCCGTGAACTATGTCGAAAACTTTTCGTTGCCATGACTTCGGTACAATAGGGCGCGGAGATTCGGTGGATACGTCGCACAGGATCGTTGTTCCGGACTGGTTAAGTTGGATGTCTTCCAGTTTGAGACCAGAAATTGCAGTGCGATAAGCTTGGACCTCCTGTTCGAGCTGTGCACGCGCGAGTGCGGTGTAGTCCATGTCGAGTAATAACGTACTGATGGAACCGCGGGAGAGCGCGTCGGCGACATGGTTTCGCTTGCCTTCGATTTGACGAACATCTGTTGTAAACTCGGAGATTGCGGTTAAATGGCGCTGCTGTCATGCAGACCAGGGAGCTGAAACCTTAGAGAAAGCAAATGTAAGCGGCTTGTGGTCTGTGTAAGCTGTAAATACTCTACCCTCAAAAAAGTACGAAAGTGGCGTATTGAGAGATGTAATGCCAGTAATTCCTTGTCAAATGCACTGTACCTTTGCTTAGGAGTTCGCAGTCGTTTGCTGAAAAATGCCAATTGCTGCCACGCACCATCGATGAACTGTTGAAGAACTGCGCCGATTGAATGCTGAGAAGCGTCGGTTGTCACTGCGGTGGGTGCCTCGGGTAAAGGGTGATGCAATAATGTTGCACTGGCAAGGGCGCTTTTAGCTTCCGTGAAAGCCAAACACAAACGGTCATTCCAGGTAAGTTTTGAGGGTTTTCTTGCGAGTGCGTCGTATATAGGCGATATAATATGTGCGGCTTCAGGAATAAAATGGAAATAAAAATTAATCATACCGGCAAATTCCTGGAGTCCTTTGATTGATGTGGGCCGCGGGAAATGTTGAATTGCTTCCACCTTGCTAGGGAGTGGCCTTGCGCCGTTCGTGTCTATCCAATGACCAAGAAAATCAAGTTGTTGTAAGCCAAATTGACACTTGCCTAAATTTATGACAAGGCCATAATTGGTAAGTTGTTTGAAAAGCTTCTTTAAATGATGTATATGTTCAGCAGGCGACTTGCTTGAAACTAAAATATCGTCCAAGTAAACAAATACAATGTCCAATGGCTGACAGACCGTGTCCATTAGACGTTGAAACGCTTGCGCCGCATTCTTTAATCCAAAAGGCATTCGGAGAAATTCGAAAAGCCCAAACGGCGTGATGACTGCAGTTTTAGGTATGTCTTCTGGTGCTACAGGAACTTGGTGGTATCCTCGAACAAGGTCAATTTTTGAGAATATTCGACAACCTGCTAATCTCGCCGAAAAATCCTGAATGTGAGGAATGGCATACCGATCAGGCCTTGTAGCTTCGTTTAGTCGACGAAAGTCTCCGCACGGTCTCCATCCACCTGAAGACTTTGGAACCATATGTAACGGCGATGCCCAAGGGCTAGACAAACGTCGAATTATGCCCATTTGAAGCATACTGTGAAACTCCTTTTTGGCGAGGGCGAGTTTCTCGGGAGGCAGTCGACGAGCGCGAGAGTGCACCGGTGGTCCATTTGTAGGAATGAAGTGTTGTACACCATGCTTAGGTAGTGCTTGCAAAAAGTGTGGCGTTGCAATCCCTGGAAACTCAGCCAAAATTCGTGTGTAGACTGACGTGCCCAAAGCGATTGCATTGAGGCGAGGCGCTAATTGCGGCGCCCTTCTGATTGGAGAGCTGCAGAACGTTTCAGCGTTGATTAGGTGTTGGCGCTTGAGATCGACGAGTAGTGCATGGGCCCTCAGAAAATCGGCGCCAAGTAATGGCCGAGCAACATCAGCCAAAACAAACTTCCAATTAAATCTGCCTGAAGGAAAAGCCATTGATATCGAACGAGAACCGTACGTTCGAATTTTGGTGCCATTAGCAGCGACAAGAGTTTTGTCGGAAGGATTCGCGCGACGCTCAGGTCCTGTGGTAGGCAAAACGCTAATCTCTGCGCCCGTATCCACTAAAAAATTACGACCTGCTAAGCAATCCCAAACAAAGAAAAGGCTGAGTAGTAGCTTGGCCGGCCATTGTAGCAGCTAAACATGGTCGGCTTGCCAGTTTCCCTGGGAGAATGAACAGGGGGGGGATGCATCGATGAGCTTTGTCTTTAAATCGTCGATGATAAAAGCAAATTGCACTTTGTTCGCGTAGTGGCTTCAGTCTTGATCGAGGCGTTTGACGTTGTAGTTTGCAAATTGAAAGTTGTGAGGTATTTTCTTGGGCTGCTAGAAATAAGGCATCAGCTTTCTGCGCTAAATCGCGGTTAGTTTCAAAATCTTTCCCTGCTAAGCCCGTACGCACCTCCGCAGGCATGTGCCTCAAAAACAATTCTCAAAAAAGAAAACACGGTGTGTGGTCACCGAGCAATGCCAGCATCTCGTCCATTAATGCCGATGGAATTCTTTCGCCTAAAGGAGCCATTTCAAGCAAGGGATTGGCTCTTTGCGAACACGTGAGACTGAAAGTCGTAAGCAGCCTGTGTTTGATTGATTGGTACTTGTTCACGTCCGGTGGCTGATCAAGAAGGTCTAACAAACGAGTTGCAGTGTGCTGGTCCAACGCCGAAACAACATAGTAATACTTGGTTTGATCGTCTTTAACGTCTTTAATTGCAAACTGTGCCTCAGCTTTTCGAAACCAAACTCGTGCTTGAGCAGTCCAAAACGTGGGTAGTTTTATTGCCACTGCGTTTTGCGAATCTTCACTTGCCATGCTTGTTTCAGAAAAGTTGTTTCTGAAATTCCGGGGTCACCATTGAAGCGAGACGCTTTCTGTGTTGCTTCGAGTTTGTGTTCAGCGAAAAAGGGTAGACGATTACACATTGCAATGCAGAGGAAAAGAACGAAAGGAAAAAGGCAATATGTCCGGTTCGGTGCAGTATTACTGTGTGCGTCGGTAAACATAGAGGGCCGCTACAATATTTTGTTTTTTCTACTTTGAACGAACTTCTGTAGTGCCATACCTTTTGGTAAAAAATTAAGGGTTTCCGTGTGCAACTGTGATTTAAATTTTTTACCTTTTTGTTGTGATACGGTCTAAAACACATTAAGGATTTTTCTTTCAACTATTTTTTTTCTTTCAAATGAAGTATTTGCTTTCCCATTCTTTATTCCAGTTTCTATTCTCTTTTCTCTTTTTTAAAACAAACATGATTTGTCTTGAGAAACAAACTAAAACTTTTATTATAAAGCAGTAGTAGTACTAGGTCTATAATAAAACACACCAATCCTATCCTGACACAATATGGAACATAATAGGTTGGGCACCCATGGTCTATATCCTAGTAGTACCGTTTGCAATATGCAGTGACTAACCTTACCCTTTCTCAATCTCAAAAGAGATTAGCCTTGAAAATTCATTAATTAAAAATAACCGCTTTAAACAAATAATAGTATTACTGTGATGCCACTGTGAGTCTTCCATGGCAAATATTTCACTTCGCACAGAGTTTAATAATACCCAAAACAAAAATAAAAACTGGATATAACATTTTTAACGATTTTAAATATTTGATAGTTTTGTTAACTGTATGTTACTTGTATTGAGCTAACTGGTTGGCATATATTGCACAAACTATTCCTTTTTCCCTCACCATTATACCTGTTGTTGAACGATATATATTCTTTGAGTATTTTGGTTAGATTAAAATTAATTGTTGATGACATATTTTGTGAAGAAAATCAACAGTCTGGATCCCTCCCTTTGCTGTAACTAGGAGTTTTAGGTGCATACTGAAATCAGCCAGTCTATTATGGATTTACAAGCAGAATAAGTTGCCTGTGTTAAATTTAAATGCCAGGCTTAGACTATAAGTATTTTGGCTGTACAAGTGAAAGCACAACATCAATGCCTGGTAAATCCTCTTTCAAGATAGAACTTTAGGGATAATTTTATTTTAATGGATAGATTGTTACTACTTGTCTTTTTACGACTTGAGGTCCACAGCTATATAAATGTTTTTATATAATACTAAAAACAATATTACTAAATTTATTCAGAAGTTAACCCTTTATGAACAATATTACTAAATTTATTCAGAAGTTAACCCTTTATGTTGGTCTAGGTGCGATTGGACTATTGGTTATTACCAGCTCGGTGACCTTGGCTGTGCCATATTGCATGGGCAAAATAATTGATATTATACAATCTGTCAGTAAAGATGGGTCTCCTCAAAGCACTTTGCAGCCCATTGTCACTGGATTGTGTGCTTTATTTGTTTTGGGTGCACTAGCCAATGCTGGAAGGATTTATTTGTTGCAGACTTCAGGTGTACTATAGATATATATATTTGAATTAAATAAAATACCTCAATAAAAAAATTTCCATCTATGCCTTTTATCTTCAGCACATGTTGAAAAACTCTCAAAAAATATTTAAATTAATTATACATTTTACAGGTGAGAGAATTACCAAACAATTAAGGCAATCAGTCTTTTCAAGTATTGTAGCCCAAGATGTTTCTTTTTTCGATAAATCTGAAACTGGTGAATTGATTAACCGCTTGGCATCAGATGTACCAATGGTCAGTGCTTCTGTTACACAAAATATTTCAGATGGCCTACGTTCACTTGCTCAAATAACCACAGGTGTTGGAATGATGGTAAATCTGTACTTTAGAGTTGTTTAACACTAACTTGTTTTCTCTTTGTGGGAGCGAAAAGGGTAGTATTTATGTTTTTTATTAAAATCTGAATGATTGTTGTAATTTTTGCTTGCTATACAAATTTATTAATTGAACAGTAAATAACCACAAATGCCTAATTTTGTATCAAAATTGCAGCCTGAAGTTTCAACTTCATTTTATCTTTATTTGGAAAATATCGTGCAGGCCGTAGTTTGCTGACCCTTGCTCTACAGTGGTTCCCAACCTTTTTTGTCACTACACCCTTTTCAATTTTCTAAAACCGAAGTGACCCCAACATTTTTATGTAGTACACATAAATCAGATTACAATCATATTCAATTTTATACAATGTTCACATTTCTGGGTAGATTGTTTCTAAATTTGGCAAGAATCCACATTTCTTATACAACTTACTTTAGTTTAAGTATTAGGGTTTTTCATGTCATTACAGCTTCTTTCAATGAAAAATATGCTTATGTTGTAAAAATATAAAATGTACAGTCAATTCAAAATCAAGTTCTTGATCTTGTCATACCAAATTAACATTAAATTATTAAAATTGGTAAACTCACCTGATTACTGGTTCTCGCGATTTAACCCTTAGACTTTAGGCCGCTGTGTTTATTAACCCATAAGTTGCCGGCACGTTGGATTTGGTTGTTAGCTGACTGCGGTAGTTCATATGGTCAGAGTTGAAATTATACCTTCGGTAAGGCTTACCTAAATCAGTCGGCCTAACCAGGAGAATTGTGCCAGCAAGGCCAGGTTAGAACAACAACTAGCCTGAGGTAAGTTTTATGATGTGTTATTTTTTGGCAATATAACTCCAGAAGGGCTTGATCACAGTATATTCACATTGTGAAAGTTTTGCCGAAGGTCGTGAGTCCGTACCACTATCTAGTTGCATTTCTAGCCTGGAATTACTTTGACGAAACCCCTGATTAGGTTTACTGATTTTGGTTATTTTCCAAAAGCATCTGGTGTACAAAGAGTTTGAATACTATAAGATACAAAAGTTTCATCAAGCCACATGTGGCCCCTTGGCCTGGATTTGGTCAGCCCTGATTTCAGCAAGCTTGGTTTGATCCGCCCTTGGAAGAAACACATATATTTTTTTATTAATTGACCATTTGACCAGTATGTGACTTATTATTATGCTTTGCAAATTTGAAGTATTTTTTGCATTTTTAGTATTTAATGTCTCCTGATCTCGCTCATGTGATTTTGATGGTTGTCCCACCTGTTACAGTTTTAGCTGGATTTTATGGTAAATACATTCAGAAAGTTACACAAAAAACGCAAAATTCTCTTGCAAAATCTACACAGGTTTGTCAATATTATATATTTTAAACTTAGATAACAATATGTGTCCATTTTTTCATAACGAAGCAACATAAATCATTTAAAAAAAGTTAAATAATGTCAGTTTGCAGATGAAAGATTAAGTAATATTCGTACTGTCCAGTCTTTTGGAAAGGAAAATTTGGAGGCTAATGTTTATTCTGCACATGTTAACAGTGTCCTAAATTTGGGCATAAAAGAAGCCATTGCGAGAGCCTTTTTCTTCGGATTGGTATGTACAGAATTTTGTTTATAGCTATATAGTTACTAAAATTATTTATGTAGCTTAGCCCTAAATTTAATGTTATGTCTAAACTGTTATTAAAATGAATGCCTATAGAAAGCAGTGGTGTTTTCAGATGATCTGCTGACAATGTGATATTGACTTGGGCGGGCAACATACAGCCCACGGGCCGGGTCCGTCCCGCGATGGGATTTTGAGCGGCCTGCAGGCAGTTTCTGGTCCTATATAATAATGTGGCCCGCGGAACAGTCTGCCGCAATCCCCCACTAGATGATTACTACGTCAAATAATAGTGATTGTTAGTTATTCTTTAGTTCTTTGTTCTGGGTTAAAACTAGAGGCCATAAGATCGAAATAAAAACAACATAACTCGTAATACTGTCTAATTCGGAAAAAGTTGTAAACCTGTCATAGTAAGACCTAAATGACCAGAATCACGGCTATAAAACAGTTTGCCTAAGCATCACTAACCCTGATAACTACAACCCTAACCCATTTTCTAACCCCACACAGGCCCAGAAATCAGGTGCCAAAACAGAAGCGCCATAATGGCGCCCTTCAAACCAAGGTGCCCAAACGTCAACACCAAAACGGCCGATGCCATACCTAGGGCTCCCGATCGTCCCATACCCTCTTCCTACAGTTTCAGGCGTTATTGTGGCCTTCAAGGACTTATTCCGAAGAATTTATGACTTATTCCGTCAGATTTATGTCTTTTATTCAGATGATTAATTCTTATTCTGTCGTGGGTATTGCTGCATATTTGTCTTTGTTATGTCGTTGCTGTTATACTATGGTATTATTGATTTTTCTGCTTTAAGTATTGTGCTTTGTTCCCAAATTAGATTTACAATCGATATTTTCCCAAAAAACGTAAAGTTGCGAATTTAACAAGGATTGGATGCCCCAGAACTTTTTCACCTAAGTCGGCAAGAAAGCAGTATGCTTGCTGTGCAACGAAAGCATTACCGTGTTTAAAGAGCACAGTATTAGCTGTTATTATTCAACAAATCATGTAGGCTATGGCAGTACAATTAATGTATCGATTAGGAATCCGGCCCGCCAAGTACTTTATTTTTCCATATCAGGCCCGCCGACTGGAGAATCAAACTCTTAAAAAGTAAAGACTGAAAGAAAAAGCGGACCGCATTTGGACAGTTTGTGCATCGATTTTATCTCCTGTGCAAAATTTATACACATAATAAAAATAGAGTAACTTTTTACAGCGGTATACCTCTACGAAACTATTCATATTCATTACAAAGAAATACATCCCGGAGCCAAGAATTTTGTCGGTTAGATATTCCACCGATTTTGTTGTACTGTATTTATACTTTTATCATTGTCAAAAGTACAAGATCGGGTTTGTTTATGTAGAACAATTCAATTCAATTCAAAGTATTTTATTTTGCCATAAGCATTTTTTCAAAAAATATTTATCAAACTAGGCGAAAAACAAAAAAACAGTGCTTCGGCAAGGTGACACCGAATAAGCCGGGAGGGTTTACGAGTCTGATGCCGCCTTGTTATGAATTAAGAATAAGTACCGGTGAATTACAAAAATAATAAAGGATAATTTAGATTTGTTTTACGTAAGGTTGAGAACAAAAGAAGAATCAATGCAACAAACGAAAGAAACAAAACACAAAAATGATAACAAACAGTAACAAAGAAAACATAGAAAACATATTAACTTGCAGTCGTTACGGTTCGTTGATTTAGACCAAAATGGGTTTGTTTACTTACAAAAGATTTACTGCACGTGTTTTAAGTTCAAAGAATGGTAATTTTGGTAACGCAAGTAGTACATTTCCAAAAGCATGGCTTTGTACTTTTTTTTAAATATTTGCGAACCCAGTTCCTTTAACATGGTCAGTGTTTCATTCCATATTTTTGGGCCTCTATAATGAAGGGATTGTTGGCAAGTTTCAAAAAGAAAATCCTTATCAAATGGTATTACTGTTGAAATAAATAATTGCACAGTATTATTAGCAAACCTCCAACACCTTCTCCGTCATGTTTGTTCGCGGTGGAGAAAGAATAAATTTTAAACCAGAAATGCAGTTCTGGTTTGTTCAGTACTGCAGTGTGTCTTCGTTTTTTTTGTCTTGGTTCGTTGATATAGGAGGGGAGAATGAGGCTTGCCTTTATTTTTTGTTTCTCTTCACTGCTGCTCTACTTCTTTCTCTTGGGCCTAAATAACCAAGTCTAAATCGTTGTCAGCATTTGATGTTACAGATAATCCTTTTTCTAGTCCAGTCAAATCTATGGTGAGCTTTTGCTGCAAAGAACTTAGACCATCCCATATTCTTTGAATATGCTGAGTTGCAATACTTAGGTCGCTTCTGAAAGGAAAATTTTTTACCTTGGGTCTAGGTACAGAGAACCCTAAAAATACAATTTTTCAGTAAGTCAACATTCCCTTTTTTCCATTAAGGACAGCAACAATCGCGAGGAGAAGTTGGTAATTTTGAAATTTGTAACTTGCAATTTATCCAAATTCCAAAAATGTCACTAAATATAGCTGCTCACACTGTAACAATTTCCTTGCAAATTTTGCAGGCTCCAACACTGAAGCAAGAACAGAAAACGTATCCCATTCAGATTTTGATATATAAAGGTCCGGATTTGTTGTCGCCATTTCTATATAGGTGTTTTAAGTTTATTTTTTTTAAATACACAAACTGAAGGTGTTCTTAGCTTTTTGCACACCGAGATGTTGATATTATACTGCATAAAAAGGATTCCTTTAAAGCATCACTTGCAGCTAATTGCTAAGTAAAACCTCCACATTTATCTATTTATTGGGATTATTTTCTTCTTTGTCGGTGCTGTTTTCCCCGCGGCCAACTGCTGCAACCAGGCTGATTATTGGTATATGTCTGGCTGGGGGCATCCTGCCCAGAAAACAAATGTAAGGTTTTCCATCCATTTTTACTCTAATCGATCTTGTAAGAATTTCGTCTTTAGAACTCTGGTAGGCTTCACCCCTACGTTTCTTTGGGGGTTTGTTAAAGCTTGGACTGCTGATTGTTATTGTTATTTCCTTTCTTTGTTTTTTATGAATTCTTTGTACTCAATCTCCATCTGATTTAAAAAAACATTCCCTTTTTTACTAAGCTTTATTATAATACTTAGCACAAAGCTGCTTTCGTAATTAGCTAACTTTTGTTATTGTGGTTCATTTGTTTGTTGCACAATTTTCCTTCAAATCAGTTTTGATTATCCCTTCTATGATGTCATAGTACAATTTAAAACTTACTCTGCAAACCAAAGATAGTGGTGCGCAAAGCAAATGCAAATATAGAAATATATATTGGAGTGAACAACTTTGGATTGGGTTCGGGTTCCGTTAAGGTTTGAGTTGTTTCCAGATATATACGGTTCAGTACCAATTTGACTCTTAGATCATACAAAAACAGAAAAATTGGCCCAAAATCGGCTCATAAAGATCTCCCTGCCTAGTACTGCACTCCCCCCCCCCCACTAAACAAGTGTTTCGCACTACAGTACTTTTTTTCAGAACGGCACAACAAAATCAATGCTCGCTAACTGTAGTGTGGTGTGTGCCTTTCTATTCGTGCTTAAAAATTATATTGGATTGAATATGTGTGAAAACATTAATTGTTTTTTTGTGCAATGGATCTTTTAAAACAAAAAATAAATAAATTTCTATTTTTTTTGTACCAATTTCTTTGTTTTTCTGTCTGATTTCGGCAACATAGTTGCCAAGTCCCTTGCAACAGACAAACATTTTAGGTGAGGTACCACTTGCAAACTTAATCTTGTTCCTCCGTCGAGTATAAATTGCAAAATACCCTTGTTTTATCCCTGATTACCTGTCGTTGCGGTTATAAAGAGATGCGTAAAGCCTACACAGTTAACATGTAACGGCCTGCGGAGACCTTTTTTTAGTTTGGTTTAGACTTACCTGCAAATCATTAGTGCCATAGGTACTGTTTCCCTTACAAAACAACCCCTTGTTTAACTTCTTTAAAGCCAAGTTTGCATGATCTTCCTTCCTGAAGCCCTTTAGAAGCTAATTTTAACCTCATAGTCTCATTATCCAACTGGTACCTTTTCCCACTTACTATGCAATTTTTATTCACCTTTAAAATATAGATTTTACTTTCTGTTCCTTCACACTTCACTCACAGTCTCACAGACCCCTGAAGGATTTGTGCTTGGATGACTAAAAGCACCCCACTCCTGTTCTCTGGCTGTTATCCTAGGTATCCTGAGGCATCCCACATCTTAAAGATTTTTGGATGGGTTAAAGCAGTTATTTTGCAAACTTCTCTCCATTTAGTTGTGATCCATGAAGCTGCAACATTGATATTACTGTCCTGTAGTAATGTGAGTGCAGCTTTAAGAAAGGGGCTTCTTGATGATAGTCCTGAGATAATGTTGGTACGTTGATGCTCAGCAAGCTGGATGCCTAACAGAGTTTAGCTTGGGCAGTGTTGGGTGTAGGCAGCCAGTGACAATGTGCATTGTCACATTGAATCACTTGTTAATGAGATGGGTGTGGGAGTAGTCTGACAGGTTGTACTGAGAGTCCTCCCCGACACCCTCCATCAGCATGCATAATGGCCAAGTAATACCGTATGCATTCTTCTTAAATATTTTATACAACGACCGACATTGATCATCTGCCAGAAAAGTCTGGAGAGCATTTACAGTAGGAATATTAGCCATAGTTTGCTATCCTAAGCAGTTATTTCTACCATGAAAAGAAAATTGATAAAAAAAAATTGTAGGTTTACAACTAGAGGTATCTTAAACTACTATAA